>NC_089646.1:112789600-115189600 GCF_037042795.1 Molothrus aeneus
AATTTGAAATAACTCATGAATGAGGCACTGAAGTGAGGTGAAGAGATAGGTTTGGTCCAAGCCTATGCAAAACTCTGAAACTCCTTGTGGTGGAGCAGTAGTTGGACAGAAAGCCAATTCAGAGAGTACTTCAGGAATGATGCTTTCCTGACAGCTTGTGTTATTTATGGGACTGGCCACTGTCTTCTGAACCAGATGGAGCTTTTTTTCTAGCCTTCTTTTTTTTCCCTTTTTTTGTGATCTGCTGTGCATGGCCTTAATTGATCATAGGGATTGGCATTTAGGTCACTGTCTTTATTTTCTCCAGGGTCAAGTATAAGCACCTCATTTACCTTAAAGATACAGCTCACTTAGCAGAGATATTCAGATCCTCTTGAACATGGGAGGAACATGCAACGGGGAGGATGAGTAACATACAGATTACTTTTCCCTTTATGATATCTATATAGTTGAAGTGGTAGTGCCATTGATATTGAAAACTACATCCTAAAAAGGATTTGAAAAGTATTTGTTACATTCCACTGAGACACCTAAGTAAGAAAGAAAGAATCTTTGTCATTAAATCAATCTTAATTAAAGTTCAGATTTAACACAACTTTACATTTTGCATGGTTTGCAGTCCCATAAGTAATGGGAAACTGGCAGATTGGATTGTATTTAGCATCCATTTAAAAAAATGTACTTAGGATGTAAGTGCTTAAAACTTAGCAAAACTTTAGGTTGCAACAGTCATACTGTTTTAATCCTCTAAGTGATAGGAGGTTCTAAACTTGCAAGTTTAAGACTAATTAAGACTAATGAGGAAAAGGGAAAAAAAAGCTAAATTATCCCTCAAACTGCTACTTAGGCAAAAGTGAAATATAATAGAGAGTGATGGCTTGTTGCAGAAACACAAATGAAACAAATGTGCATTGCAATATGCAGTAGTTACTATTCAGACTTGTTGTGATAAGAAATTGTGCATTCATGGTCAGGTACACGACTTCATAACCTTCAACTGATAAATAAAATACTCCTCAAACACCATACATAAAATTATAAATGAATGGTGGTAATACATCAGATAAACCAGACTGACAAAGAAAATTTCCTTGTAGCCTGCACAATAGTTCAGACTGCTATTCAAACACAGGGAAAATTTCAAAAACTGCACAGAACTTTAAATAAGTACCATGAATATTATACTAAAAAAATCAGTGTTTTCACCTGAATTTAGTTTATCTTCCAGTTATGAAGGAGACATTAATGCAGTGAAAAAAGGTAGAAATAGATGTAGAAATAGATGCACTCTGCAGAAATAGATGTACTCTCTGTATCCCCACATCTTACCAAATAACATTCCAGATCTACTTAAAAGAGAAAAACTTGTTTGTACTACCTCCCAAACAAAACAGAGATGTCTAAGAGACATCATGAGACAAAAAAATAGAGAGTGACAATAATCATAAAGAAACTTCAACATAAAAAATGTATTTCTACTTCTGTGAACAGCCATTAGCTCAGCAGAATCATAACTAAACACTCTTGAAAGGGAGACATATCAAAGAAATCAGAGAGATTACATGAGACGTATTGAAAAACAAGCAATATGGGAGATGAAGCTTGCTGCTTCACAAAGAGATAAGAGAATGAAATATTCTCTGCTGGTGCCAGTAAATTCATTGCATCCATTGACATCATCAAGCACCAAGTGCAGAGTCATTATAGACAATAACATTGCCAAAGTTGCCAAACCCATGAAGCACCTGGTTGAATAAAAATAATAAATCAACCTGGAGTGAGTTATTTTAGCCAGCTTATGCTGAGGAAAGCTGGCAGATATATATACATAGCATAAAAACTACAAATCATTAAGCATTCAACTTTGAAATGACATTTAGAAAATGCACTAACTATGTTTGTACAGCATATTACTTCAAAGTTTCCATTCAGAGGAACAGAAAGGAGGAAGGAAAAAAGATACCTGAACTAATATTAACAGGGAAAAAATTATCCAGTTAAAATTATATATTGGCTCATAGGAACGTAGAGGTTTTCAATATTTTCTGTGAAATATTCTATTCACCGAAATAACAGAGAGATTTCATCTTCTCTCTAGCCAATTTCTTTCTTAAATGTTTGCTCAACATTGCCCTAGAGAAAGCCAGCAAATTTTGAAGTACTCCTTTCCTGCCAATAAATTATACCACAGAATGCTGAAAACAGACATTTCAGGTGAGTTTTCTTGAAGTCTCCTAGTGCAGGCATGCACCCAGTTCTCTTAGGCTTTCTACAAAAATGCTCAAAGGACTATGGAAAACTTCCAAGCAAAGAATGTAAAAAAGTTTTCTTAATGGGGCTTATTGTTGGGATTGTACCTCACTGAAAGCAAGATTAGAATATTGCTGGTTAGAGTTGCAGTTTTATGAAATTCAGGCAGATCTAAAACCAGGGGGAAAAAATTGTCTTTTTTGCAGTCTTATTTACTTTAATATATAGCCTTAATAAGTAACTGAAAACAGTTATTTAATATTCACTGAAAATTAGGTGTAGGTGATGTCAAATATGGATTAAGCCTTTCAAAAACTCCCATAATAAGGCTAAATAGTAACAAATTTTCTCAGCTCTTGCTGCTAATTAAAAAAAGCTCTCAAACATATCTTTCTCCTGATCATTGCATTATTAAATGCATAAATAAAAAAACAATAATCATATTGCTATTGTAGTAACTTTCTGTCCTAGATACTATAAGATTTTCATTTGCATTTTAGATAGTTGATCAGCTGGAAAAATTATTTTGAGTCACAATGTTTGGTCTTGTAATAAATTAGTAATTTTTAAGTCCTGACTCAGAAAGCAAAATTATTATATTTATGTAAACCTTATTTTAGAGAGCTTTTGACATCTAAATTATTGATGTGTTTGGTGCCTATTTTAAGGATTTGTGACTGTATGTGCCATTCGTACCTTTCACACTGTCATAAATTTTGTAAGAAGTAGGGGTGTGATACCTTTAACTTCTACTGTTAACCTCAAAAAACTTCATCACGACTATCTGCAGCATCAGACTCTGGGAATATAATTATTTCTACCAGAGCAAATGAGCCCTGAAAATGTTAACGTGAAGCTCACCTAATCTAAATAGTCCTGAGAAGTACAAAGCTCAACACAGTTGTGTAAATATCCTGATCTCAAACAACTGCATCTTACCCTCAGTTCCCTTCATATTTTCCATTGTGTGTATTTTATTAAAGCCTACCTATGGCAACTGGGAGCATTCCAATTTCTCTTTGGGAAGCATTCTTTCTCTGATTTGGACTTGTCTGCAGGCAAGCGTGTCTGCTTGCTGTGTTTTTGTTGCTCACATTCCACAGTTTTCCAGATTAGGGAATTCAACAGGTAAACACCCATCTGTCTTGCAGTCTAAGTTCCTGTCCTCATATTTCCCTAGGCTTCCAGCTGTGGTTCTTCAGAATTTTGTAGTTGATCGCCATGCCTTGGGACAGTGCCAAGGCAACCTTTTCTGCTGCTCTCTCAGCTACATACACAAAAATTCAACACCTATTGCCAGCAATGTCTTACCTGATCCTTGACAGCTGCTTCCTCCAGGGAAATCCTGCACATCATTTTCCTTTCTCCTTTCTGCTTGTGCAAAGAACATCCTTATTCTCCAAAGAAAACCCTAATGACACTGTAGAAACAGTGATCTTAGTGTTCCTGGGGTATAAAAATTCTACACGGTGAACCAAAATTCAAAGGGGTCTCAACATTAATTATCACGATGAAAGGAGCCAGTTGAAAGAAGTATTTTTAAACATATCTTTTGTGGATATAAAGACAGAAAATATTGGCATCCTCTTCCTTCTTTAACTCGCCAGGATTTTGGCACAGGATTTTCCTTCTGCTTCTACATTTTTAGGATCTATTTTATAGATATATCCTACTAAAACCAATCTTCGGTAGAACCATCTTCCTAGTTCAGAGAATTCTATTATATTTTTAAAACCTTGTCAGATTTCACTGTTAAAATTTCTAAGTTTATATTATTGGGTTTTTTTCTAATAACATTAAAATAATGTTGCTGAACTTTGAATAACTTTCTTGGAACGTATTCAGAAATTTACACCACAAGACACAAGTAATCTCACAAGGAAATCTTAAACATTGCAAGAAAAGGATCCAAAATCTGTGCATGCAATATTTTGAGTATATGACCACAACTGCATTTAAATTTACATTTTATGCACCTCGTTAGGATTTTAAAATACTATTTTAATGCAATAAACAATTACAACACTTAATATTATAACACAGTGTGTGCAAACTTTGGCTGTCCCAACCACTATAAATAGGCATATGTAAATTAATCTCTGCTTTCAAGTTTCTATATACAAATATGTACTTCATATAAACTTATAAATATGTAAATTTTAGGCATAATTTAATTAAACCTTCAGGGCAAAAAAATCTTTCTAACACTGAAGAGACAATTTTAATAGAATGGAAATAGTACTATAAACTTTTTCTAAACAGTTTGCATAAAAGTAAAGGAGAGCCATCAGAGGGTTTTTTGTCTTTTCTTTTTCCTCTGTGAATCAATGAGATCTACAAGAATGCCTGGTCTTTAATCATGAAGTATTTAAAAAGCTTAAATCCAGAAAGGGATAACAACCATCTGAAAAAAGAGGGAACTATGTTTCCATGGACTAGACCTGCTTTCTTTTCTTACACACTTTGTTGAGCAGCCTACATGGCCAGAGGCTATTCTGGACCTAATCCTAGGAAATGAGCCAAGCGTGATAAATAAGGCTGAATGCTGGGAGTGGCTAGTGTAAACCACTGTGTCATTAGTCACTAGCCTTCAGTAAATAAGTATATGTTTTCTTCTGGCATTTCTAAAAGCAGTCTTTCAATTTAAAGCCCAGTCATTCCCTCTGTGTTGGAAATGTCAACCAAGAATATGCAGAGAGTCCCAGAAACTTATCACTTGCTCAAAAACTCCAGGTAGATCAACACATGAATTATGCTCCGCTGTGAGAGATACACCACACTCCCAAACATGACTTGCTTTTGAAAATACTGATCAGATTGCCTTCTCCTATCTCCATACAAGTCACCAGCAAAATATTATTACTGTCAGCAGCAGCAGAAAAATTAGGCCCATCCCTCCTACTAGAGAAAAGCCAATGCTTTTTCTACTAAATTATTTGAAAATAATTTCAACTAATAAGGACAGATATGGCAGCAAGTGTAAAAAAACTTCAAAAAAACCTAAAAATTTAAATGTGTTATTTTTTTCCTTACTCGCTTAAACTTTTTTACAGTTAAACAATTTGTCCTCAATTAAAAAAAAAAAAGCTTAAAATAAAACCTAATCATCACACTCGTCTACCCCACTAAATAAACAAAAAAATCCTCAGCTATTCTTCTTTGCTTTTGGAGAAAATATGGCAATTTGTATTCCAATTTTTTCAAGCCAAAGTTACAGGGGGCTAAAATAGGGCTTTATAATGGAAGTTGATTGCAACCCTAACCATAGAGGGCTACTGCCTTTCCATAATAAAGAGCTTCACATTTCCAAGGAGGGGAGGAGAATACTGCTCTGCATGACTTCTTGTAATTTTGCTTCTTTAAATGAAGGTTGTATCTCGGGAACTTTCTTAGTTTTTTCTGAGCATAAAGTTTGATATTTCACTTCATGTGGTTTTAATTCTGATCCTAGCACACTGGCATTTTGCAGTTGATATGTATTAGAAATAGGGAAAATTATGAAGCTTTGCACTTTTTCAGAGCTGTGATCCCAAATTAATTTGGGGTTAGTGGTTTTTGGGGTTTTTGTGTTCTTTTTTGGGGAGTGTTTGGGGGTGGCTTGGTTTTGTTTTTATTTGTATGGATCATACGAAAAGGCCATGCAGGCTAAAGCAGAAATTTAAACATATTTGGATTTAGTTTACTTGCTTCTTATTGTCTTCTTGCTTAATGGAAGAATGATTTTTGGCTGTTTAAATTTCAGTCTGGAATGCATGCTGGCTGTTTTTCTTTTTTCTGGGCATAAAATGGGTGAGACCACAGAAACAGTGTCAGGAATGTAAACTGTGACCATAATAACCAGTTGCCCAGGTAGGATATTATTAGACTCAGCTTCTATTGTACAAAGGTTTGACTAGCAGTAAATGTTTTTCAGTCATCTGGATGTTTTATCACCACTAAAGGCTGCTGACAAATGACAAAGAGCAAGTAAAAGAATGCGATTATGCAAATTTAAATTGGGATTGTTTTCAAATAATCGTAATTCATATTGGTGTGGGTTTTTTTCAGTGTCTTCAAGGGAATACAGAGGGGATGAGACATGGTGAAATGGACATCCTCAGAGGAAAGATTTATTTGCATATAAATTCAGATATATGGTCAGGTCTCCAAAACTTTGGTGTAGATTTAAATCCATTCACATCTATTGCTCCATTGCTTCTATCTCTGCAAAAAGCCAAGGAGCTAGATTTTGTGTTATGTCTATGATTAGTGAACCTAAAAATTTTAAATGTTTTCATAACAATGACAGGTGAGAACATCCTTCCAACTTAAAGAGCTTTGCCTGCAGATTAAGGGCCTTCCACACTTAAAAGCACAACTCCTGGGTAGAAAGGCTCTTGCCTTTTTGGAGACAGCAGGCAAAAATCTTCCCTTGTGAAAAAGGCATAGTTTGGAAACTCTGGAACAGAACTATAATGTACCAGTGAGGGTTGCTAAAAGATTCATGCATTTAAATTCTTTTCTGCAGTATTAAAATCCTAAGTGACTATGGAGGAAATTAGTTTGAAAATTTAATTCTCACACACATTTATTAATTGAAATGATGGAATAAAGGACTGTATTTAAAGACAAAATTCACATTTGACATTTACAAAATGTCTCCTAAAATTACTGCCTAAGTATATAATACATATTTTTTGTGTATTCTTTCCCTAGAATACTCTAAAGAGTTGGCTTTAATGTTAAAATTGTCCTTTCCAAATATTAATGGAAACAGCAGTATTGTTTTTCAAAAGTCTTATTTGGAACACAAAAGTGTGGCATTTCACACTTGAAAAGGGTGTTATTACATTACTAGCAGAGAAAACTGGAACCATGCCTTTTTTAAGTATCCAAGAATATCCAATATCCCTTCTTTTCTGGTTTAAGTACTCTAAGTGCAAAAAAAAAGAGAATGATCAGGTCTTGAAGAATCAGTAAGACCTTTTTCTTCTTCAAGTCCATGTATGAATAGACATGTGAATAGACATGGGAAAGGCTAGTCATAAGACACCAAACCATACATGGAAAACATTATAACTTTGGTTTAAAATCAGTTCTAAGTGTTTCAGTACTTTTTATAACGTATCTAAACCATAATTTTATGTATATATTATAATATCAATGTTTGATTATGTTTGTACCACACTGAATTCCTATTTCCCCACAGAAACAGTGACCCACATGATAACAATAAAGATTTAAGTCCCTTAAATAAAAAATTAAGACAAAGAAAAAAGTTTAAAATACTTTAAAATTTCAAACAAAATACACAAAATAGGCAATTGAAGAAATGTACATTTAGATGATTTTATTCAAATGTGAAGCTAGTGTATCTTCCATGTTGTCAAAAAGAAGTAGCAAATGTAGTACAAGTTTCTTGCTAATTGAAAATCCACGTCTTCATAGTTTAACATTGCATTAAGAAAATAAATGCAATTCTTGCATTAAGAATACAAATGCAATCCTTTGAGTCAAATTTTTTCCCCTTTTTTTCAAATGATAGTAAGAAGTAGATATTTAAACTGCTGTGACTTTCATCTGTCTTTATTCATCTAGGTTCAGCTCACATATCTATTTTAATCTGTTTTAATCTATTTTGATTAAAATACTGGGGTATAAACTCTCTGGACCTCTAACTCCATAGAATACATTGATATTAAATTAAAACTTTGTAAAGCCAGAATAACTACCAGAGTGTGAATGGATCAACCAATATTTTTAATTCAACTTAGTAGATGCCACTGACTAAAAACCAAAATGCAACCATAAATTTGCCAGGAATGAAAAAAAAAAGAAGCATTTGATTGTTTTCCTAATTAACTTACTAAAGATATGGCTAATTTTACAATATTTTAAAGCATCCATATGCCTTAATTTGCATGCTTCTATATGTCAGTTAAGGAGAGAAATTTTTCTAGGGTAAGCACAGTCAAACACAGAACAAAAATCAAGGAGTCTGTAAGTATAATGCCTTCTTCACAAAAAGTTATCTTAAATCTATGATCAGAGTTAAATATATTACACCCATAAAATACAAATTTAGACCTTTAATGTTTTAAAGGTCTAAAGCAAATTACTCACTTGCTTAATTACTTATTTCTGTTGAAGTTATTTTGTTCTGTTTCTTGAAGGGTGAAATTTACCATAAATAAACAGTACATCCAGGAGTTTAAACATACCAGACTCATTCATACAGAACACTAAACATTCTGTCACCAAGAAAAATTCCTGTCACAGGGGCTTTACACATTTCAGGATGTCTGACAACATTCCTAGGAAAAAATTGCAGTTTTTTGTGAAATGTTGATTAGGAACAGCACACAACTGCTTTGTAATGGCTAGGTTGAGTGTTGTAACAAGTCTGAAATTGTGTTCCAAAAAAAAAAGTCAAACAAAAAAATAGTAATTTCTATTAAAAGAACAAAATAATTATGATTTAAGGGACAGTACCAAATCTTAACACTGTATTTCAAAAATCAGCTGAGAGACACTGCTTGTTAAAGAGAGCAGGTTTAATGTGCTGTGAAACTTATGATTTAGTGATTACTCACCTTTAGCTTCCTACATGAAGCCTTGCAAAGGGCTACCTGACCTTATACAGTATTCACATAGGAATGCTGAGATCCAGTGCAGAAGTGTTACCTAAAAAGCTCAGAATTTATCTTCTTTCATTAACTTTAGACCTTAAACATAGTACAATATTTTTTTGTGGTTTAAAAGTATATAAGCATCTGTTAGCAGAAGCCCTTTATTTCACATAACAAGAGAATTCTGTTTATAATGTGTCACCAGCTGCTCAGTCAAAATGGGTTCTATTACAACTAATTTAATTTTACATAAGTTGATCTATTTGCATTCTGAGTCTCCAGTTAAATGACTAGGTACTATTTTGTAGACTGATCCCGCTTCAAGCCTCAGTGTATGGACAATGCTTAATCAGTGTGTACATCAGGAAATAAACATAATCAGCAAGTGCACTAATTAAGCCAGGAAAATTTTGCAACATGCATACACTGTATGGATTAACAAGGCAATTCATTAGAAATCTTAATTATGGAATATTATATTTTCCGTACATTTTATTTTATGATGCTTCAGATGAGTTTTCTCTAAATACAGAAACCATCTACACTTCTCAAAGTACACAGTGAGATCCTTTTAACTCAGGCACATCTGTGTAGCCTCTAGTCTGGAAGCCTCTATGGAAAACATGCTTTGTTATCTCCAGCCAGATAACCTGATATGCTCTCTTAAACAAGCGGCTGCTAATCAGATGTTAATATGGAGATGATTTAAAAATAAATACAAAGTAAAACATATAGATAAAAAAATCATTTGGTGATGTGGAGCCTCTTCTAATCCTTAAGAAGGGTTTTTAACATGTTTATTTCTGAAAAGTCAACAAATCGGCACCTAGAGCTTGAGACACAGCACTCAGGTTTTAATGCAAAAAGCTTCCATTGAACTCAGCATGCTTCACTACACTAAAAGTGTAAACTGGTGGCAAGACTCCAGTCTGAAGCAGAGATGTCAATAATGCCAAACCTGCATGGTGGTAAATATGTGGGCTCCTCTTCTTTGGGTAATAACACTGCTTCCTTGACTCCCTGTCTAACAAAAGTTGCATCCTACAATACAGCTCCACGTAAACTTCTTGATGAAGGAGTTTTTCACATGGAATAAAGGATATTGGTCTCGTTGGAAGTATAGGGAATCAACCAAGCAGTTTGTATCAGCAGAAGTGGACTTTATGAAAAGCACTTTATCTGTCAGACAGAAGTATTACAACATAGCTGACTTCTGAAGTTGTTCTACACCAATGGAGAAGGACTCGGAATGTTAGCATGGATTTCTCCTGTGTAGCCAGGAAACAGGCTGTTTCAGAGCGTAAGATAATTGTAACACTTCTAAGCCTTGCATGTACAGCTTGCATTTTGCAGGGAAAAATTATTTTACCATGATTTTAAACTATAGTGAAGTGGCTCCTGCAGCACCTTCTGAAGATGAAAAGGGGCCCTGTTTCCACAGCAAAAGGACACATAACCACGCTTAGCAAATAAGAAATGTTTTACCAGATAGAAAGTTTATGTATAGAAAAAGATAGAAAGTTCATCTGTCAGGTGCTCCACAGCCAGACAGCCCCAAGAACATCTCCTGGAGCACTGGTACATTTGGCTCATAACTCCAGTGTGAAAGTGGGAGAAACAGAAGGGTTGAAAGTCCCCTAGGACATTATTTTTAAACCTTAGGTTACAATACTATGGAATGAGGTTTCTACATAGGCCCAAAACATGGATCATAGCTCTCTAACATGATGTAAGGTATCCTTCTTGTCCTTTTATTAACTCATTCTTTGCTCCATTTCCATCTATATCTCAAAATCACTCATGGGAAGTGCACATACATTTTCAGCTTTGTAGATGCAATCTGCATAAACTACCAGGAGATTCATTGTTGGGAAATATTCTGATCGTCACAAGAATGGCTGAAATGAGGTTATAAATCTTTGCCATTACCACAGCCAAGCTTATTTCTTAGAAAATAGGTGAAGCTAAATTCCAGTGTTAATTTAGTTTAGGTCTGTCTGAAGACCAGTATCAAATGGGCACACTTCCATGTTGTCATTTTACCACAGTACAGGACCAATTTTGTTCTTTGTACTGTGTTTTGGATGCAAAATATTGGTTTAAACTGCTAGGGTTTCCTGCCCTTGATGTCTCTCATATTAAGCAGAATAAGTCAGTTGTAACTTTAACACTAATTTACATTAAGATGAGTAAGGTCTGGGGGCTTTGACTGTAAACTTAAAAACTACTGTCAAATAAGAGTTACACTCTGGTCTGTTGCTAGCAGAAATGCCAAGCAGTGCCCATATTAGGATGGTCCCTTGGCATCTGCATGAGTCATAAACGTGTCTTTTGGCCACTGCTTCATTTATTGCTCATTATGTTTGTTGTGGACTGGTAAAGCAGATATAAATAGAAAAATGCTTACGTAGTATGACGGACAGATTATGTTTAAATATTTTCAATAGTCTATCCAGAACCTGACAAAGTAGCTATTATTGGCATCTGAAAATTCCCATCACATAAAGGATTATTGTTGTATATTTAGGGCATACTTACCACCTTATTTGTGGCAACAGGCATAAAAAAAAAACCTCAACAAAAAAACCTAGAGTCTAATATATTCAGTGAAAGCACTTAGTAGAGATATGAAATATTCATGTGAGGGACACTGGGCTTAACAGCACAATAAAAATGCATTCCCAAAACAGAGGCCAGATCACTTAAATGAGATGGAAAAGGATATGTGACAGCACCAAACCCTTGTCCAGAGTTCTGGCCTAAAGGCAATGAAATAAGTGAATTGACAATCTGGGTAAAGCTTTTGTTGTTGGGAGTAATAATTCACATATTCTTTGCATGAACATGACAAGTGAAAATTACTTTTGCATCCAGTTCTTCATTCTGTCCTAAATCAGCCTATGATACAGCTAAAGTTTTTTTAAAAGGACATTGGCCATCATCATAGCTGAACAATATGGAAAATAAAAGATTAAAGTTCTGAAACTTTCCTAATCCTGTAGTAATACTTCTTTTCACGTCACAGATGGTATCACAATAAGTACTTATTGCTTTCTTGAGACTGCTAAATTATGATAGTGCTTGGGTTTTAATTTGAGCTTAAAAATAAAATTGGATGCCTTTTTAAAAAACTTTACTTGAAGTATAAATTAATTTGCATTAGTTTATCAGTTACAAAGTATATTTGCCTTTGAGCAATGACTTTGTCACATCATCAAGTCATGGAAAATTCAATCTGTCATAGGCTGAAGGGCCAAACTATAATAACTTCATTAGAGCATCACAAAGGGAGACACAGGAAATTATATTGACGGTAAATTATTCCTCTCAAATCTCAACAGTTAGAGGACTTTTCTAATAATATCAATTTAGAAGAATACAATCCTATGTCATTGCTGATTTCACAAAATGTAGAGGTCATACTGAGCAAGTGTGGACAAAACTATTTCTCCATTTGACTGTATGCTAAAAGTAGAGATTATCCCTGACTTTTTTCAGAGACCACATTTTTATTTTTGTTATCTGAGGTCTGAGATCTCTGAAATGGTGATAAACAGAAGTTGCTTACATGTAAACAATGCAGGTTCTCAAATCATGCAAAACTCTTTTGAAATAATTGTTAACATAGGCCTCCATAAGGCCAAAGTCTTTGTTCAGAACTGTGGTACTGCTGTCTGGGTTTATATAGACCCACATTTAACAGATTTAATAATTAAATTAATAGATATCATCCTGAGCTACATGGCAAGGGGATTGTATTGTCATACAGGCAGGTGAAAATTACATTAATGCCATTGTGAATGGAAATTTTGTGGGACTGGCTTGATTGAGTCCACCTGGTTTAAGCCTATGGCTGAATTTAACTCAATTTTAGATTAATTTAACTCAATTTTAGATTAATTTAGATAAATCTAAATCAGTGGATTTTTCAAAAACTTCAGGTTCACTATCTCACTGACAAAAGCATTCTGTAACCACCAATACTTGCATGTATAAATATTTTGGACACATAAGACAGAGGATTTCCAGATGCCAAGAGCCGACATTTGAAAATACGGTCCTAAATGTCACATACTACCCTTGATTGATGCACACAGATCACAACAACTTCACAGAGAGTTCTGCACACAGATTGATGCTAAGATATGACTGTAATAAAATGAACATTAATCCATGAACAGTGTTGTTCTCCACCATAGGGCAATGATACAATCACTGTAAACTTTTTCCATCTGTCAAGTGCGCTGCAGTGGTCTTGTGCCTACACTAACATTCCTTCATGTTTATACCAGTGGTTTTTGAGCACCATATTAGACTGAATTTAAAATATACCAAATAAAAATAAGTGGTGTAAAAATCCAAAACTGGCTTGGAAAGAAACCTGTAACTTGCAAAAAAATCTGCCTCCAGGCTGAACAATGAATTTCAACTAACAACATTAAAATCACTAAAATATAAATATTGTATTTATTGAAATAGTAGTCTATGGTTCCTCATATGGTAGGAAAAAAAATCACATAAAATACTGACAGAAGGACAGTTGAAAGGAAGTGGTCAACCACCCTACCAAGAGTGGAGAAGTGAGATCTCCAGTACTTCCCTTCCAGTCCCTTAGGTTTACTCCTCAGTCTGAGGTTATATTAGTGATACATGTGAGTTTACAAAAGATTTTACTTTTACAAGAAACATCTCAAAACAGGGTCATGGCAGAGGCAAGTGCATTGAAGGAAATAATGAAAAACAATACTCTAATACTCTTCATTTGCTGATAATAATTGAAATAACTAAATAATATTTAATAAATAACTAAGTAATATTATTTGATCATTTAAAAAGCTGGTTGAATAATGAAAATAATTACTTGTGAGTATTTTAGTATCAATTGATGGAAAAATGAGAATAGGTCACAAAATTAAACATTATTTGACTATCTATACAACTAATTGAATAATGGAAACATTTATTCCTCAATAACATATTCATCTAGTACAGAAGAAAGGAAACAAACAATTTCCAAATCAGATCTACATTAAAAGGATCTGATTAATATCTGTAATATTGTCCAAAATTTTTGTTATTGTTACAAAGAATATGAAAGCTTACTGAAATAATATTGTCATTTACAATGACAGAATCTCAAAAGGGAAATAATTTGGCTAGAACACACTGGTATCATTAATCCACTGTATATTTAACTTGATGAATGGAATGACATTTCAAAGCACAGAAGGAAGAATAATCTCATTTTAGGTACAGGACCAAGAACTAGATGACCTGTTTTCTTCTCCTAGTCCTATCATCAATTATTTTCACAGGATTTTTACCTCCTTAGCTGGAAATTACTTGTTTCTGAGCTAATTACTTCTACTTAAGGTGAAGCTAGGAGCTTTATTCATAGTTGAGTGAATAACTAAGTACCATTAGCTACCTTTGAGTTAGGGCAATGTAGTAACATGGGTATAATTAACTGAGGCTCAGAAGAATGGAATACTTGAAAGAAACAATATTCTTAGAAGGCATCTCACTTCAGCTTCCTCAAGGGTTCCTGTGAGGAGATCTTTCACCAGTGAGTGAAATCAATGATTAAGTGTGAATAACTTTAGCAGTTGTTGATGTTGCTTTACACCTTAAAAAATGATCTGCCTGGAATGCATGAAAGCAAAGTGGTTGGAAGTAAACTGTAAAACTGTGGAAACCATCTGCAACTGGTGATTAATGCAATCTTGAAGTTCGCTTAACCATTGCAGGGTGATGAATAAATCCCTTTCGTCAGGAATCTCAGTGTATTGGAAATGTCAAGTTCTCAACGTCTTTGTCTAGGAGAAAACACCAGTCCTTGGAAGATGCAATGTGCTTTCAGTAGAGCCTTGGTAGGGGCTTGGAAAGCTGTCAGTAACTTCACCCTAGATGAGCAGCACTCAGATCTTCTCTCTGAACTTTTTTTCTAATTATTATTAGCATGAGTGTTAACAAGAAAGACTTTCCAGGGCACAGCTCTAGGTGAATTTTGTAAAGGGTCTTTGCCTGATTCTCTTCAACCACTTCAATTTATTGTCTCTGTTCTCAGCTCCTGAGCAGAAAGCAAACTCAAAAGGTGCAAGATATCTGGTCTTAGCAGAAACAGGATACTGGAACCACAGCAGGAAACTAGAATTAAGAAAAGGGCAATGTTGTTGTAAAATATTAAAAATAACAGAAATTGTTTCTCAGGACTTGAGAAAGAGTGCAGTTTCATCCTTGAAGGGTCAGATGTATATTTATTTTAATCTGAATAGGACTGCAAAATATGTAAGCAAACTTAAGACTCTAAGCATAGCTCTTTTCCAAACCAAAGCAAAGGCTAATACAACAAAAACCTTAAATACATTTTTTTGATTATTCTGTAGCAACTGTGTTATTTTGTATTAAGGCACAACACCAAATGTCAACAAGAAAAATCAGCTTGAAGTTAATGTTTTAACCTTTTTTGTTCTGATGGAATTGGATTTCCCCCCACACCTTCCCTTTTCAAACAGAAGTCATGCAAAACTGGCCACTTCAGTGACACATTTTGACTTTACAGAACTGCATATACTCTGAGCAGCAACACCAGTGAGCCCTTAGCTATAAAGCTGCACATAAATTAATGACTTGAACAAGCTTGCAAAGCCAAAAACTGAATTTTAATATAGACCTGTACTTTTTTCTGTATCTGCCTCTTCAGAGTACAGTATAATACAGGTGATGAATATTTATTCAACCCTGATTATACTTGAGCTGCATTAGTGTACTTTAGATTAAAGCTCTGTTGTTTCTACTGCCAATTCTCATGCATGGTAATATTTTACATTTTAGATCTTTTGATTTACACATAAAAATATACTTATTATAATGTCTGCCTTATTAACCCTCTTTTCTGCTCTACCTTCTATTCATGGCAGTATTGTATTCATGCAGTGGGTTATTACATTTACAGACTTCCTTGTTTACTGCAAATGTAGAAATTGCTATAATTAACTATGCATTCAGTACAAAATCTAACTATTCAGACTTAAAGTAGGATCTTATTCTTCTTAAAATATTTCATTACCAAGAACCTGAACATGTTTGTTTTTAATTTTGAATTAGTATAAATTTGAGGCTACTGTGCAGTAAAAAGAGGTGGTGTTTCCACAAACAACACAGATCCCTACAAGATAGGAACAACAGGAAGCCTGACCATGCAGCACCTTTAGATTCCAGGAATGTGGCTTACTGAAGCCATAAATTTAGTAAAGCACCTGTGCAAGCCACCCAGCTGTCATCTGTACCCTCCAAGACTGTATTTCTTTTACCAGTCTTCTCATAGCACATTGGATTTATGGACTAGTTTTATAAGATACTGGAGAGAGAGGAATTTCTGAGTTAGTTCTGCAGGTTGGTATGGTTGGGTGGAAGGCATGAAATACACAGCTACGTAGCTGCTATACCACCTAATGCCCCATGAGCTGGTGCCACAGGGAAGGTTTGCTATGGTTTTTTGTATATTTTTCATTGTTTTGGTTTTTGGGTTTTTTTTTTTGTTTTGTTGGTTTTTGGTTTTTTTTTTTTTTTTTTTAAATAAAGCAATATAGAGAGGATCAAGCATGTCTGCTAGTCATTGTCACCCAGTATTCTGAACATAACTTCATCATTTACACAGCTAAACCTTACAGACAAGTGGAGACTCATCTACAAGTTCATCAGGGAGGCAAACATTTCTTCCCAGCCCCAAAAAACAACTAGTGCAATTGCAAAGTGTAAGCATAAATCTCACTGTAAACTGACTAAGATTAGAGCAGAGCAAAAGTACTGTCATCACCCAAGTACACTGTAAATCAACTATTTTCCATCCATTTCAAACAAATTGCCAGGAAAGTGGTAACATTTACCACCATAACGGAAATCTTAGGAAATGAAACAAACAAACAAACAAGCAAAAAACAATGAAGAAATAAAGCAAAAAAATATCCACACTGAAAAATTTCTTTCTCCTCCTGGCTTTATATGTTCTCTTTACTTTTCTTTCAATTTCTTTTTCTTCCTCCTCACGTAAACAAGTTACACAGACTTTTAAAATATAAGAGCAATGAAAAGAGAATTGGACATACATAGAGGGAAGTCCAGGTGAGCATCCTGCAGCCAGACAATAAATATCATGCCAGAATCTGATACTCCTGCAAGATCTTACTCTCATTACATGCAATGAAGTGCTTCCGAGGTACAAGCACATCTCAGCCACATTGGAAACCACATATATATTTGCAATACTGCCATTGAAAATACAGAATATTTTCTTATGTTTGTGCATCTGTCAGCATCAGTTCCTCTGAACAATTACCACAGTTCACCACAGCACAAATGGAAGAAAGTAATGGTGTTAAAAGTCACAACATCTGAAAATGCAACTATGTGAGAAATTAAATACTGCATGATATAATGGAAAAAGAGGATTGAAGAGAGAAATCAGGTAGGTCATTATTCATTATTTAGACTTCTATATTGATAACACCTATTTGTCTCTTTCTGAGAACACTTATAATGTCAGTGAATCTCTGTATAACGTTGAGAAAAATAACAAATTTCCTGACGAGTAAATAAGAGGGAGTCAAAGCAATAGAAAGAGCAAAACTGTGCCAAAAAAATGATGAAGCAAAACAAAGGCAGACAGTAGCAATAATACAGCCACTTAAATAAAACTTAGGTGGAACCTTTGCAGCTACTTTGACCTAGGTGTTTGTAGCAGAATGTGTAGTCAATCACATTCTCAGTTATATTTCCTACTGAGATGGTTTAGAGACAAAGAGAGCAAGTCCCTCCCTACCAAAAGGTGTATTTCAGAAGAGTGTTTTCAGCATTCCCTCAAGAGAGCTGTCACCTCACTGCAGCTGAGCAACTTAAGAGTGCAGGTCCATTTGGACACTCAGCTTGTCTTAGAAGACCAAAAATTACAGATAAAAATGGCACTTCTGAAGAACCTAGAAGACCTTTAACATCCTCAGAGACCAACCCAAGCAGTCAATTATCATCCCCCAGGAGACGATTTACTTTATGAGAAAAAATGCAGAGTAAACAGCTTCATGGTGTTGCAACTTAGCTACAAAGAACTTCTGAAACTCATCACAAATTAAATAATAATGAGACAGTGAATATTAAGGAACTCAAGCAGTATGCACTACCAGAAATTAAATTGTTAAATATTTTGGCTAACTGCCATTTCAGTGATCATTAGACTGAAATATTTGGCTAGTAAATTCAGTATCTTTAATTTTAATCAGATTTGAGTGTTTGCAAATGATGCAGCTGTTGCTATAAAGATAATTAAATAACCAAATAGCCAGCAACTTTAATTTTAGGTTTGATTTTTTTTTTTGAGAGAGAGAGATTTGAAGATTAGAGTTATTTGCAAACTCCTCAGACCTCACTGCTCTCAGCACTAAGAAAGAAATAATCTCAATGCATGAACTATGTGAAATACACTTATTGTCTTAGGCCAATGGAAACAAAGTATGACAGACTTCACAAATCTCACCATCATAACAGGCATCTTTGTTCCCAGTCTCAGCAAAAAGTCAAAGGAAACCACAGAGATGTAATTACACACATCTCCTCTTACAATTGGTGCCACTAAAATAGCAAGCTGATGGCATAGATCAGTAGGAAGGAATTCACAGTTCTGACTACTTGCACTCACTGGTTTTGTTTATTTGTTAGTGGTCCCTTTACACCAAGTTGGGGAATTACAAATAGGATTACATCTCTTATTCTGAATATGATGACTTTACTGTGTAACATCACTGGAAATCAATATATATTCAAGGAAAATCAACTGGCTCCAACAGAGTCACCCAAGATCTGTTTTGGCACAGAAGTTATGATAACTCGTTGTACAGGTTGCTGTTGATATTTGGCTTGGGAGAAAAATTGAGGCTTGGTCTATAATATAAGAAGAAGCAAAACATTTATAAGAAAAGAATGTAAAGTGCAGCACTCTCCTCAAGTTTGTGGCATCTTTCTTTGATTATACTTGCATATAATATCTTGAAATAAGAGTACCCTAATGACTGTAGCTCACAGGGACTATCCTAAGGGATTTCCTATCAGGGAGAACTCCAGCAAGCATTAATTCCCAGGGAAAACAAGAGTTGCTTATGCAACTCTGGATACTGTTTCTATTTTCCAAGTACAGTTCCTTGTGTGACTTCAATAGGTATTCACATTCAGAAACACAGTAAAGTAGCTCAGAAAAAGTCAAATCCCTAAAAAAAATATAATTCTTTGGCATCTCCATAAAGCAGCACAAGGCACAGCATGAAATATTCCAGGAAGTGTAGACATAACTTGGCTGAGTAGTGATGATATTTAGATTCAAGAAAAACAAGAGGTTTTAATTAAAGACTTACCTTCAGAATTATACAGAATCTCTCACTAACACTGACATGAAAGTCAAAAACCCATCCTAGGTGTCATCAGAGTAGCCACATTTTTTTTTGGTTACATTTGTATGCTAATCACATAAGAAGCAAAAATAGGCTTAGATTGGAAATCAAAGATTGGTTGTATACAGGTAATAGAGTGCTCGAATGCTTTATTTTAAGATAGAAGGCTCTTGAACCAGCCTTTATTATTGAACTAAGACTATCTATCCTTTTTGACACTTTTTAAATTAAGTTCTTCCTCTAATTTATGTTTTTGTCAGCTTTCCTCCCTTACCTGGCTTTAAACTGATTTTTTTCTCTCAAAGTAATAAACTACTTCAGAGAGGAGAGAAAAAAATTTTAATGACCCTAGGAATTCAGATTAACAAAATGGATCATTTGTATACAGCTGCAGAATTACGAAACCTTTTGAAGTAGAGAGAGTCTTCAGCAATACACTGCTTCTACACATTGCCACAGCACTCCTGTTTGTACTCCCCACATTCTCAATTCTTGACATGTTTTAGCAGCACCTCATCCTTTCGGTGCAAAATTACGAGGTCAACATTAAATCAAAGGGATAATGTTAAGGTCAAGACCATCAATGTACTCTTTTATTTTTAATGCTGTGATGGATAAACCCCACTAGCCCTTGGACCAAAGCACCAAACAAAAGTCTGGGTGAGCCTGGATTTGCACCACCAGTCATGTCTGACTCTTTACTGGCTTCACAGTCTGCCTCCTTACTGTTGCTAATCCAACCTGCTTTCAAGCATGGTCTGCATCCCATCTGACTTCAGCAGAGATGCAGGGAGCTGGTTCAGGCAAGCAGAGCAGGGTAACAGCTGCAGCCTGATGAGTGGTGGCAGCCAGATAATCTACTGTTATGTCTTGTTGGAGAAAATTTGGGACAATATAATCTCCCCAGTTTGACATGGAAGCCTTGTCAGAGTAACATGAGGCTCTACACAGCACAACCAGCCTTCGAATTCTGTAAGAAATATTTATTTTTCTAATACAAAAATCAAGATTGCACATGCATGCTCCTAAGGTGGCCCCACATTTTCAGTAGTTTACACGTCACAGATAGGAACACAGATTGCAAAAAGAAATACCTATTCAAGAGGAAAATGATAGCAGCTCACATTTCTTCCATGCTTCCTTTGTCTCTCTTCTCCTCTCTCCAGTGTGATCTTAATTTTTCCTATGAGCAGATCATACTACAGGCTTTTTTGAGGCTCTTTTTAAAGTAAATAAAGGCAAAATAATTTTTTTAAGAAGGAGTTACTAATTTGAAAAATTATCTGGTTTTCCTCCATTATATGTTCACAAAATCATGCAAACAACTTCTCATAATCCTGTTTCATTGATATCTTACTTGCTCACATCTTGCAGGGTCCCTGGTTTTAGCACAAGGAAGAATTACAGGTTTTAAAATCTCTGAATTCTTACAGACAAAGGCTTCATTAAGGCAGTTTCACTCAGATAAAAATCCATAACAACTTTACTAGAAATACTATTTCCAAGCAGGTCACTCTGTGGACATTCACTTTCCACAGCAGAATATACATTCAGTGCAGAAAGTAAGTATACTCAACTAGAATTAAAATAGTAATTAGACAGGATCTTAACTTGCCTTCAGAACCTCAGTGTGTCCTTTTAGCTTTGTTTAAAGTCTCTTTGACTGTCTAAAATTCACACTTCCTCCCTGGATTTTTCAGCAGATCTTGATTCAAGAGCATTTTTCAGATTTATTTTGTACCGATAGCTGATTTTGTACACTGTTTCACCAACTTTGGTCATCAGAATTTAGATAAATGTTAAAAAAACCCCTCAGGTAAAGAATATGAATGCCCTGTGTGGTTCACTATCACAAATTGTGTTTACATTCCAGATTATTTCTTAAAGTATCTGTGTGAGTACACATCCTAAGATGCAATTCCAGTACTGGCATTTTTTTTTACTTTCTAGTGTGGAAATGACACTATCTGGTACTCTGCTATGGCCTCCTATAGAAACTGAACCATGGGGGCAAATGGTAGAGCTGAAGGCCAAGTGATTATGCAAGTGCCAACAAATCTGATGACATGAAAGTAGTCTAAATTCAACATTCTGATTTCTCTGCCCAAACCTCCACAAAAATAGAGGCCTAAGTATCCAGAGAATGATCCTTAAATGCCAGAGACCCAAATACAGATTAAGTAACCTGTGTGAAAAGTTTATTTTGAAAAAAGAAAAAAATTCTGAAAGCATGCAATGTCCATACAGCTAATGAAAATTCAGTGAATGAAAATCAAATGTAATTTTGGTACTTTGATCTAAAATTTAAGTAACATTCATTTGTAAAATTCGTGCAAGCTAAAAAAGAATACAATCAAGTTGTCTATTTATGTGTAGGAAAAAATATTGTTTATGTCTGTAGAGAAAATTTTTTTTGCAGACACTGTCTAAGCTTTTCCAGCCTATATGTTTCAGATGTGTTTTACAAACATATTACTCAGATCTTCCCCATTTTGGATTTGATAATTGGGACTTCTCAGAACATAGATGACATCATTTTGGGAGAAACAGGGGCATAGAGGTAAACTAATATTGAGTGTGGCTGTACTTGTGAACAAAAAGTAAAAAGCATTGTACATTCCTAGTGGTCATTACAGTGAATAGAGAGAGTAGAGAGAAAAATGAACATATGCAACTTACTTTGTTGCTATATAGCTACTAGTAACATAGCTCTGTTGTCTAAACTGAGTTAATAAACTTTTAACTAAATTTGTCACTAGATTCTCCCTAAAATACCCAAGTATGGAGTCAAGCCAAGGGTAGCTCTGACTTAAAATTGGATTTCTGCTACAGAAAAGGTTATCATCGAGAAGAAAAGACTGGAACACATTATGACTTCATCAGTAGTAACAGCAATTTGTATAACTAAGTACTTAAAATGAAAGGAGCATGAAATATATTTATGCATAATAGATGCTGCTCAGTCTCCTCCTGAGTGCTGATTTCTGAATGAAATCAGGATCTGATGCTACAGAAGCAATTGAATTAATACTTTTGGGGCTGAACAGATCTGTCAGGAAGAGAGAGAATGCCATAGAGTGTCATTGTCTTTTCCACTTCATTATTGATTCTCTGTCAGCACACAATGCCCCTGCCTTGCTGCATGGTGCGTACCGGTGTCATGTGCCGTGTTTAACACCTGGGCTCACCATAACTGAGGAAATGTAGCTCGACAGCCCTTGCCACTGCATTAGCTGGACCAGAAATAAAATGCATTTTCTCCCTAAAAAAAAATAGGGAGGAATAAAATAGTTTCTCTAAGATGGCTGATAGTAAATTCTGCTATGAACAGCATGCTATGCTATATGCTGTATTATGTTGTTTTGCACCTATATTATCTCCTGTGCAGAAAAGACAACTCCCAATTGGAGTCTTGAGGCAGATTGTGTGTCACGCTCACAGACACAAACACAAAGTGCAAAGGTGTTATTACTGAACAGCAAATATGATCTTTTACCATGGCAGGAAAAGTTACATAAAGTGTCATGCATACAGAGTGCCCAGTGAGGTCAAGTAAAATTACACGTTTAGTTGTGAACAACAAAGTGCATGCCCTGGCATTATAGCATCTACTCAGCCTTGCTGTGTGGCTTGGGATGTTTGCTACAAGGCATGCAAGGGCTTTTGCAATAGGTAATAGCATATTTTCAGAGTAATATGACATGCAGTTGATACATGTAGCAGGGTAGATGTTTTAAAAATGTTACATTTTTTCCGAGCTGGATGGGCAGTACCACTACATACTTCATGCCTGAAAATTATTTCAGTCAGCTTCATTGGTGTCTGTATTGCTGGGCAAAGTGCATTTGAAAATAAAAGTGCATTTTGTTCAGCTCATGTGCAAGTCATCACAGAGGACATCCTCATCGGCACATGAAGGAGCTGTGTTTATGTCATTGAGCTCTTGATTTGTATTCTGTTCAATATGTTTTCTCAGATCCACAGTTATGCTTCATGTTCATGGTATTGTGATGCTTGGAATGTAGAAAAGCTAGGGTCTCATTTTTCTTTCATATATAGTATAATGGGAGTGGTGATGGCAAACTAATTATGCTTCTGGGTTGCCATCTAGGTATCATTAGTATTAGTAGCAGAGATGAAATGTGTAAAGCTGCTGAAGTATTTAATGCCATCTCTTGTTAGTGATAGCAAGACAGCAGTACAGTTGCATTCAGTTTGTTCACACACACAATTATTCCAACATATGTGTGTCACAGTACATTAAAGTAGTTCAGGATTTTCATTAAAGTTTTCCTTTTCAGCATGTTGCAAGTTGATCTTAACAATTTTCATTGTTCTCAAAGCAGATATCTCAATTCAAATGTGAATTTCATTTGCGTGAGAGTGTTTAGCAGAATAATAATAAAATAAAAATGGTAGATGCCACTTGCTCTCCTGCATTAATAGGTGTCTTTAAGAACATTTATTCAATGAATTTTCCAATGTGACATCACCTAAGGCAAGTTTGGATGTGAGGAACTGTACCAGAAACGAGGTTTGACCCAAAGGAGGCACAATTCCCTGTCCAGCTATGCATAAATAGGGGAAAAAAAGGTTTGCAATTTGTAAAGGCCCATTGCTGTACAATTTTGGTCAACTCTGCCATGTGGAGGATGCAATCACAGACCTTTACTTAGAGGCAAACATGTCTAGGTGGAACAAGGTGTAGGCCAGTGGGAAAACATGCGGTGCAGAGTACGCTATTTGCTTTTCCTCCTGTTCTCAAGACACAGTCTGACATCTGCAACGTGAATCAGGAAGTTAGAAAAGCTTTGGACTTTACAATCCTACAGTTTCACTATGTGGCTGGCCAAAATCTGGCATAATGAGACTGGAAGGGTTTGAAGGAAACTCCCTGCAGAATCCACACCCACAATTTTAACCACCACTTAGAAACACAGCTTGTGGGGTTTTTTACATTTTAATTTGTGTTTTTCCAAGATTTTTCATTTGTGAGTAAGTAAAAATAATAAAATTGGTCACTTTGATTAAGAGCTACCTTGATTTCCTTAAAAGTAAGAATTTCAGTTGTTCATCATCAAAAGGCAAAATACACATTTATTAAAGACAGGCTTATCTAAAAAACAAACCAAACTAAATCCAACCCAAAAGATTAGTGAAATCACTTAAGTGAAATCACTTACCCTTCAAAGATTTTGAATGATTTTGAACAAATACTATCTTTAATCTTGTCTTTTTTTTAAGGGGATCATTCTGCTGGTTCAGAAGAAGGAAACATGATTAAACACACATATCTTGTTCATCCTACCTGTAGGTAGCTTCTTCTTTACAGAGGCTCAAACTAATTTCACAGTGAACCATCTTTTATACAACAAAAGTGTAAGATAATCTGTTGTATACTGTTAGATGAGTTTTTAAATGTATGTTGTAAAACGTGGTACATTGATTTTTAATAAGTCAGTAACTACTTTAGATGTGATTTTGAAAGGTTTTTTGAGTTGGCATTAATTTAAAAAGCCATAAAAATTCAAACCATTAAAATCCATTTGCATTAAACTCCAAAATTGTACCAGAAATGAAGCCATAATAAAGTACATGCTAGAAATCTCTGGAGAATTTGCATTCTAAGGGATTTTACAATAAACTATTTAGCAGGGTTCATGCATTTGTTTGAAGAATAATTTGTTCTTAAAAGTTGAAAATAGCATGAGATATGTGTAACTGACTATATAAGAGTAATTGATCCACTGATACATGATGTCCTTCTTTATCTATAACTACTACACCTAAAAGGACTCAAAGTTTTCTATTTTTTTTTTTTCTGGAAACTAAAATATATCAGCGGGGAAAATCTTTTAGAGCCCTAAAACAGTACCTAACAAGGCCCTGAAGGATAAGAAACTATTAAGTCCAAGTCACTATATTAACTTTAACAACAAAGAATGTCATTAAATCTCTATGAATTCTTATAGCTCAGCACTCTCTTTGAATGCTTCCACAGAACGTAATGCCACGTTAGGGTTTCACAACAGGTCTTACAGGAATCTTTGTCCTGTTCCCAGTAAAACCATAGAATCATAAAATCATAGAATCATTAAGGTTGGAAAAGATCTCCAGGATACTCAGGTCTAACCTTTGACTGAACACCACCATGCCAACTAAACCATGCCACTAAGTGACATGCCCAGTCATTTCTTGAACACTTACAGGGATGGTGACTCCACCACCATCCTGGGCAGTCCATTCCAATGCTTAACCACCCTTATAGTGAAAAAATTCTTCCTGATGTCCCGCTAGAACCTCCCCAGGCACAGCTTGATGCCATTTCCTCTTGTTCTGTTGCTAGTTTACAGAAACATAGAATATCCTGAGGCACACCAAGAATTACTCATGTGCCTGAAATCACTGTACAAATGTTTCTTGAACTCCATCAGGCTTGGTGCTGTGACCACTTCCCTGGGGAGCCTGTTCCAGCGTCCAAATACCCCCTGGGTAAAAATTCTTTTCTTGATATCCAACCTAAACCTCCCCAACACATCTTCAGACCATTCCCTCGTGTCACTGATCACCGCAGAGAAGAGGTTAGTGCCTGCCACTCCTCTTTTCCTCACAAGGAAGTTTTAACTGCAGTGAGGTCTCCCCTCAGTCTCCTTTTCTCCAGACTGAGCAGACCAAGTGACCTCAGCTGCTCACTGTATGGCTTCCCCTCTAGGCACTTGGCCACCTTCATAGCTCTTTTTTGGACAAAAAATTTTTAAAAAAGATTTAAAAGCTCTATTAGCTTTAAATATTTTTTATATTGTGCTGCCCAGAACTGCACACAGTGCAGAGTACAGTGGGGTAATCACCTCCCTTGAGGAAGGCTGGTGATGCTGTGCCTGATTCACCCCAGGACAACATTGGTCTTCCTGTTTGCCTGGAGAGGAGACTGACCCCCAGCTTGCTACAAGCTCCTCTCAGGTGGTTGTAGAGGGTGAAAAGGCCTCCCATTGAGGTTCCTTTTCTCCAGGCTAAACAACTCCATCTCCCTCAGCCACTCCTCACAAAACATCTGCTCCAGACCCTTCACCAGCTTCACTGCCCTTCTCTGGATTCGCTCCAGCATCTCATTGTACTTCTTGCAGTGAGGGGGGGCCCAGAACTGGACACAGGATTCCAGCTGTGTCCTCACCAGTGACCAGTTCAAGGGGACAATCACTGAATCAGTGCCCTAGTTCTGCTGGCCACACTATTTCTAATGCAGGCCAGGATGCCATTGACCTTCTTGGCCACCTGGGCACTGCTGGTTCATGTTCAGCCGGCTGCTGACCAGCACTCCCATGTCCTTTTCCTCTGGGCAACCTTCCAGCCAATCTGCCCCAGCCTGTAGCCTTGCACAGAGTTGTTGCAACCCAAGGTAAATTAAATTTCTCCAGAAAAAAAAGCTAGGTAAGTACAAGATAGTCATCATTTAACCCAATATTTCACTGCAAAAAGTAGCCTTAATATTAAGTGCAAAAGTATGCTGCATGCAAAGGGGAGCACTCTGGCATTTGTAGCCAGAAGACTGTTGAAGGTAATAAGTAAAAGGAGAAATGAAGGTTTAGGTGAAATAGATGTTATTATTATCATCACCTTTGATTAAAATCCGTTAAGAATTGTTTAGCATTAACACAAATACAAAAACCTGGAGTATGTATTTAGATTTTCTTGGTATGCACATGAAAATTAAAGGGAAAAAATGGTATGAAAGATATTACTCAAAACCCCTATTGAATCACTAAAACCTAAAATGAAAAGAGACCTCAGGATGTGCTTGCACAAAAGTCCAACAGACAAAAGCCATATTTTGCCCTGTGTTAATAAGGAAGAAAAAATGGTTGACTAGATGTAGAATATATGCATTATCTTTGTTTAACAGGTTAGAATATTCTCCTGGCTGGAAGCTCCCTGGCATATGTGAGGGTGAATCAGGACATGAAATTCTCAGCAGTTTCACAACTTGATGGCATGCTGCCAGAAGAGCCAGCAGGTCATTGATTGTTATTGGGGAATCCCCTGACAGTTCCAACCCCCAGGAAAAGAGAGGGAAGGCTGGGCAGCCAGCCAGGACTTCACTCCTGCAAAAATCCCAAATGCTGCTCCCTGACTAGTTATGCAAGAACCATATAAACCTTTGGTACTGCTGGCACCCATGAAATTCGTGATAAAACATTGAGACAAAATAGAGTTTTCTTAAATTTACTTAAATCACTTAAATTAACAACAATGATACCTCATAGGGGCATAACAATATCTTTTAGTAAACACCTTCCATAGCATGAGTACCTCCTATCGCATGAGTATTTACTGCTACATGTTATTTCAACCTCAAAACCAAATTATTCAATTATCTGAGCACGTTCATGTGACAGTAGTGCAAGTAATATAGCCAGTGGTTGTCACTCTGATCACTTCAGTGCTGTGTGATGCACCCAATGGACATGTGAAATGCATTCCAGTAATGCAGGTGGATGTACAGGTTACTGTACATTTTGATATTCCATCCAAATGAATGAACTATTCGTTCAAAGCCGGTGCCACCAATAGATTGGGCTTCTATCTTCACGGCACTGAAGATGCTGACTAATTTTTTAGGAAAACAACTTATACACCATGGAAATACAGTGCCACACAGTACAGAAAATAGAGTCTACACCTAAACGTCAACAAGGGCAGAAGTCAATAATTATTTCAAAACATGACTGAGTGAAAAGAGCATTTCCCGGTTTGCATAACACTTAGTTTGCTCAATGACTGCAAAGGCACAAAGAATTAACCTGTCAAGGTGGGTTCTTCAGTCTAATTTCTTCTTTGTCTTGTCATTTTAACACACTTACTTTTCTGAACACATTCTGGTTTCCAGAGGTACTGAGTTCTTCATGCAGGACTCAGAATATAATGCTTCCATATAGCAAGTTTTCAAGATGCTTCTTTGGGCATTATGTGTGTGAGCTCCCACATGTGGGAATGTGTGACAGTATTCACAGGGGTTTTCAGGATGAGGGAAGAGACAAGGATTTGACTCCATGTTTCAGAAGGCTTGATTTATTATTTTATGATATATGTATTACATTATAACTATACTAAAAAGAAATAGAAGGAAATGTTTCCTCTCAGAAGGCTAGCTAAGAATAGAAAGGAATGAAAAACAAAGGTCTGTGGCTCGGACAGAGAGAGAGAGCCAGCTCTGCCGTGAGTGGTCACTAAATCCAAACATCCACACAAGACCAATCATGGATCCACTTGATGCATTCCACAGCAGCAGACAACCACCGTTTACATTTTGTTTCTGAGGCCTCAGCCTCTCAGAAGGGAAAAAATCCTAAGAAAGTATTTTCACAAAAAGATGTCTACGACAGGAATGATGAGAAAAAAATCACCTCTGTATTTATGATATCAATATTTGGAATTTTAAATTTTATTTTTAGTAGAGTATAACCTGTGAACATGGTAAATGAAGTATTTCTTAAGCATTGAATAAAAGAAGGAAGTGAGATAAATGGCACTCTATAAGACTTCCTGAAATCCCTGTGTGCTTCTTTACAGTCCTGGAGAACCTTGAGAGAGATTGTCTTCTCAAGAGGTGTTAATATCATCATCTAAACCAGCCAACTGATGGGGTCTTTCTTTGGATTTCTACACAACCTAGTGATTAATGATTTAGAAACATTTAACTATCCTCAGCATTTAAATCTTCAGGGAAATGTAGAAATGCAATAGACAACAGTTACTAAACATTGAATAGCTATCGGTTGCTATTGCTTATTGCTGGGGAAAAAGACTAATTAACAATTTCTTGCAGTTAAAAATCAATACTCAGCATAAGAACATATGTTTCAGCTCAACAACTCATTTTGTTCAACTCCCTATTTTGAGTGAGTTAATAGATTTTGAGGTTATTTAACCATATTCATGTCCAAGGCTAGTGATAGGCAACCAGAGGCTGCAGAACAGCAGAAGTTTCTTCACGTGCAGGCAGATGCAGCCAGTGGAGCCCAGCTAGATCTTTGGCTATTCAGAATCATAGAACCATGTCATATTTTAGGTTGGAAAATGCCTGTAAGATCACAGGCATTTTCCAACAGGCATTAGCCCAACCACTAACCCAGCACTGTCAAGCCCTCCACTAAACCCTGTCCCTAAGTGCCACATTAACATGTGTTTTAAATATGTTCAGGATTAGTGACCCCACCATTTCTCTGGGCAGCCTGTTCTAATGCTTTAAAACCCTTCCCTTGAAGCAATGTTTCCTGTTATCTAATCTAAGCCTCCCATGGCAGACCTTGAGGTCATTTCCTCTTGTCCTATCACTGGAGAAGAGACCAGACCTCACCAGGCTACAACCTCCTTTACATCCTCCTTGTATGGACTGTGATGGTTTGTAGCACCACCATCACACTGGTGCTACAAACTCTTCACCAGCTCCATTGCCCTTCTCTGGGCATGCTCCAGCACCTCAGTGTCCTTGTAATGAGGAGCCTGAACAGAGCACGCAAGGTGCAGTCTCACCAGTGCCAGGTATGGAGGGATGGTCACTGCCCTGGCCCTGCTGGCCACTTTATTGCTGATACAGGCCCAGATGACAGTGGCCTTCTTGGCCACCTGGGCACACCCTGGCTGGTGTTCAGCCACTGTTAACCAGCACCCCCAAGCCCTTTCCCACTGACCAGCTTTCCATCTGCTCTGCCCCCAACCTGTGACACTGCCTGGGGTTGTTGCAATCCAAGTACAGAACTCAATACTTCATGTTATTGAACCTGTCATCACTGGCCTCAGCCCATCAATTCAGCCCATCTAGATCCCTCTGCAGAGCCTTCCTACACCTCAGAAGTTCAACATTCCCACCCAACTTGGTGTTGGCTGTGAACAGACTGAGGGTTCTCTTCAACCCCTCATCCATACTTAATATCCATAAAGATATTAAACAGGCCTGTGCCTAATACTGAGCTGGTCACCACTTGTGACCATCTGCCATCTGGGTGTATCTCCACTCACCACCACTCCCTGGGCCTCTCCATCCAGCCTTGTTTTCAACCAGTGAACTGTGCACCCACTGAAGCCATGAGCAGCCAGTCTCTCCAGGAGAATGCTGTGCCAAAGGCTTTACTAAAGTCCAGTCTGAAAACATCTACAGCCATTCCCTCATCCATTAGATTGGTCACCTGGTGACCAATCATGGTCAGGAGATCAGGCTGGTCAGGCAGGATGTGTCTCACATGAACCTGTGCTGGCTGGGCCTGATTCCCTGGTTGTCCAGTACATGGTGTGGGATGGCACTCAGGATGATCTGCTCCATGACCTTCCCTCACAGCAATGTCAAGCTGACAGGCCTGTAGTGATGTATTTCAGGGTAATGGAATCAGAAAACTTTTAAATAAACCAATCTTGCATTTAAGCTTTATATAAGCTACTTTCCTGATTTTTTGCTGTTAGATCAGCATCCAAATAAATCTCCCATCATTTTATTACAGTTGGGTATAACATGGAAAGAGTCACCCCTGCCTGCACTTTTCTAAAAATGGCTAGATATAATTCTACTTCAGGACTTTACCCTGAGCATCTATTAAAATCTTATTAGAAGCAAATGCAAACTCTATCTTTGAACTCATCTTCAACATCAACATCAGAACCTGCAGGTCTACTTTTTCTTCACATAAACTATAACACCAAGATGTTTACTCTCCTTACTGCTTTAGAAATGTGCCAGAGGAAAATCACAGTAACACACTTTGTAAGGTCAGTGTTGGAACTGAGTCCCAAAAAGGAAAATATACATACCTAGTCCTCAAGACTGTCCCATTCAGAAGTCAGTACACACACACACCCACACCCCCACACCCACACCCACTCCCACACCTCCTCCCTCCTTCTCAAACCCCTCAGGTTTGCATTGAAGTGGTATCAAAACTGCTGTTGGCATCAGCTTAGCAGCTGATTTCAGGCTTGAGCAAACACAGTGAAGGAGAAGTCAGACCACAATTCCAGGTACAGCTGCGGATGGTGAATCAGTCCCTGATTCTATAAGAGCATTTGGTCACTAATGTAATCCACCAAGTACTAGTGAAACATCGCAATAAAGAACTGGAAGTTCTGCATATTTTCTGAGAATCATCTGAATTCCTTAATAAATTGAAAAAATTAGCTTTCTCTGAGATGCAAAATCAAGCACAAACTAAACTCCCTGGTGAAATACAAGGGAGAAACCTAGAAAAACATCTTATGAGGGAATGAACACAAAGTGATCCCCCAGAAAAAAAATGAGAACATTGAAATGCAAAATATCCTACCAACAGCTCCATGTAGCCAGCCCTATGTACAATGGTGTGCAAGCACAAAAAAAAACCATGTAGCCCACTTATGCAATTAAGGCTTGGCAATTTGATGAAAATATCATGGAACAGAATTGATGTGAATTTGAGCACCCTGCCAGCTCATTGGGATGGAATTGGCAGTCAGGAAAAGAGACGGGTGGTGTGATGTGCACGCATGAGCCTGCAAAGGCAAACTCTGGGCTCCAGGGCAATTGCCAGGAGTTGGTTATCCTGCAGGAAAACAGGGATTTTAACAATAGTTAAGCTCTCAAGGGAGGTAGATTCTTCCAGCCTTTGGATAATTGAAGGAAAAATAGTGGGGGATAGATGTATTATCAACCTCAAACCATCACAATTCCCTGAAAAAATTTAAAACATTGCCATTACAGAGGAGGTAGAGGCAAATTAAGTGATTTTTCTCCTCAATGAAACTGCATTTAATTGTAAAACTTTATGCACTTCACAGTAATGTTTACCTCTCTGGCAGTTAAATGCTTCTTCAGATTAACTCAATACTAAATAGAAACAAAATGCATCACACAACAGTTAACATATGCATGTTTTTCTTCAGTGATTTTAAATTTATGCTCAATGCTAAAGGATCTACTGCATGTCTAAATATTTGCAGAAATTTAAGCACATAAAGACAAAATATAATATGGCAATAGACCACCAGGATTTATCGAATTCTACTTTAGGATTTAAAGTTATAGCACTGTGTTTCAGAAAGAGCAAGGAATTCTCCCCAAATACAGAATAATTATTATATTTATATAATAATATTTTCTAAAAAATCCTTCCTCCACTAGGAATGTTTTTACTCCACCATGGAGCAACAACTGACCATTCCTGTAACAGATTTGGCACAGAACAGAAAGACAATGAAAAGTTAATTATATGCCAATGTAATAAATGTTTAAGCATCCTGAAAAATAGTCTTGTACTACATTTCATCTCAAAAAGGGGTCTATTTTATAAGGATATTTTTTACTTGTATTCATTACTTACTGTCAGACAGCAAGCACTTACTGTCAGATCTCACATTGTGCATATTACTGTATGATAGCAGAATGGTCACAATTCTGCAAAAGCTTATAAATTCTGCCAATAACTGGACTTGCTAGTCAAACCCAATTAACTTCTAACACCAGTTTGCCTAGTAAAGCATCCACTTAGTCAGAACTCATTTGTGCTTTAAAACTGATGCATTATACATTTTTTGAAAAGTATTATTTTTTCAGCATGTTGTTGGAATTAAATATATATATATATACAGCTGATTATAAAATCTAAATTTATAAATAAAATTAAGATGAATGTTTAGGTTTTCCAACATTTGAATGTGCTGTAAGTACACAGCATTTTGAAGCATCAAGCAGTTCGCAGCTTCCTGCTGTGTCCCATATAGAGTCTCCATCACTATCATCAGTCATGCATAAAATAATTGTTTTTCTGCTCTTACAATAGGACCAAGAAAACCCCGCATTCTGGTTGAAATGAAAATGAAGGCAACATGAGTAATCACATCATGATGGGTCAGCTGTTGTGTACCGAACATCCTTAAAAGCAGTTCAATAATGGTACCTTTAACTAAATGTTTATTTACATAATCACATAGGTAAAAATGAACAAATAATTATTTTTTAAAAAATTAATATAATTTTAAAAGACATTTTGGATAAAGCATTCAGAAAATCAGTGATGAAAATAAAAGGTTCATGACAGTGTCTATAAAAATGATAAAAAATATTTACAAAGAAGAAAAAAGCAACCAATAAAAAAAAAACCCAAATTTACACATCTGAGATAGCATGAATGAAGAAATTAACAATCAGAATTAAACTTTCTATTAACTACTGAAATGTGGTGCAAGAAAATAGATCTATACTGAACAGTAGATATTATTTTGATTTTTTTTCTGAAACACATTTGAAATAAACAAGTTTAATTTGAGCAATCCATTGTTGCTTAATCTGTTAGCAGAATACAATTAGCATTTATGTAAATTTTTTAATTGGTAGACTGCTTTCACTCTGACTAGTATCTTTAAAAACCTTGAAGTCTGTGAAATAAAATATGTTTTATTTACTTAAAAAGTAAACTGAAACTCAATTAAAAATAAGATAATTTTCCATCCTTTCCATAAGTAACGGCAGATCTGGGATGCAGAATACTGTTATTATGGTATTTAGTTCTTCACACAATGGCACACTTGGATCCCATGTAAGTGCAGATCAGTAAAGATTTAATTACATTAGAGAATTCTGTTATTGCATTACTCTGCATTTGACTCAGGTTGGCTCTTCAATTTTTTTTTTGTAACAACTCCTTGACAGAAGTATTTGGCCTTGACCCTTGAAATGCTTAAATACGTGCATTGCTTTACACACCTTAATTGCCCCCTTAAACTCAAGTCAATTTAAGCATGTAAGCGTTTGGACGATAAGAGATGGACAGGTTTTTAAAAGCACCTCAGTGGTGTGAAGAAAAAAGCAAACATTGTACTGTGATATATAAATACAAAGATGGAGAGGCAGTGTACAAATAGGAGTGTCATGTTAGATTCGTGAAGTCATCCTTCCACTCCACTTGGTTCTGGCTCTATCACATGGAGTTTTTGGCAGGGAGATGTGGATCAACTGGAAACAGTCCAGAGGAAGGCAACAGCAATGAATTAGGTTTGGAAAACAAGATTTGGAAATAAAGACTGAAGAAACTGAATTTGTTTATCCAGACAAGTGAGACATTTCAGAGTATGTCGGTTGTTTGTTGGAGTTTTGCAGGCATTATGTGAGAAAATACCCTCAGAACTTCCGTGCAGGTCACTGATGTGTAGGTCCACAGTTACAAGGCTGCATATCTCATCTTCTAAACCATTTATGTATTTTATATGTGGGAGGTTCCCCACCCCCACAAAAATCCCACTTAGATATTCAATAAATGAGAATAGAAAAAAAGTGCCCAATAGTTTTTGATTTTGCTTCTGACTGGTTGAAATGCTATAATCTATTGATTTCTCCTTTGTGGTGGAATGAATTTAAATCCCCAAATAACATCTAGAACTGTGCTTAATTTTTTCTTACAAGGAGCTATTTTTCAGAAAGACTGGGGGGAGTGGGGGGAGCAGAGGGGATACAAACTAGTTATTTTATTTTCATTTTCTGGATTGTTTTTGTCATTTGAAGGAAACTAAATGCTTCTGAGGTAACTAATTTGATCCCAGTACACAACTGAGTGAGTCACTCCCACCATATTATCTGTGGATTACTGGAGTTTAATATTCTTACATACAGAGATTAGGAGGCGATCAAAAATGAACAGAATGAGGATGCTCATCCCTAATTATCTGTATTATGACAGAGAATCATTGTTTTAAGTTGCAAGGTTATTGCTTATGAAATCGTTGTGTATAAAATATTGATATTACAGTAATACTGTATTTTGACTGTTAGCATGGTGCATGCCGTCTGTATGAAACATAAGATCTGGCAAAACAAAAATGTTTTTCTAGGAGATTTACAAAGTGACAAGTTTTTTTATTATTTAAGCAATCCTAAAGATTGAATAAATACATATTTTTCTTGCAACAGTATTCCAAGAGTGAATGCCTCAGTAGCAACATTAATCAGGAAAAAAATCTGTAATCTGTAGCATTTGTCATGTAATTAAAATGATAAAAAGCCGGTAAATAGGAGGAAAATGGCTGTCTGAAAGGAGTTACAAGTAGGCAGATATCCAACACATGCTCCTACAGTGGAAATCATAAAGCAAAGCTAATGCATTTATTAATTTGTAAAATTCTAAAAGCAATAGCTCCTCAAACAGTAAATGAATATGGAAATATCCCAAGATCTCCAGCTCTTTATTTCTTCTTTTGAAATTCCTGCAGTGTGTTGGATCCTACCTGGGTTTTGTTCAAACCTCTATAAAATGATGATGCTCCATGTATCTTTCTTCCTTCTGTTGCTGTGTTTCTCATTTATCTCAGTCTATATTGTAGGACATCACATTATCCTATAGCAGCTCACATTTCACCTTTTATACTTTGTGGTAGGAAGGTGCTCAGATTCGACCTAGATTCATAAATACTCTCAACTTCAAGACAGAGTCGTCCTCCCTCAAGCAACTACCAGAGAGTGGTCAGACTCCAAAAAGTAAAAGACTTGGAGCAGCTCATAGGCCTTGTATGATGTCATCTGAGGACTATGCATTGCCTACCTGGAAAATGGAAATTTTCTTTGATATCTAATGATGTTATGTTATAGTTTTTAATCAGAGAAAGAATCAAAGGGAAAAAAAAAAAAAGAGAGAGAGAGAGATTTTGAGAGAGATGGCAAGAACGGGACAATATTTCAGGAAACCTAATGTTTCTACCTGAGCTGAGACAAGAAGTTGAAACTATGTCTTTTACAAACCAGGCATTAAACAAACTTCCCAGAAAGTTTCCCTCTAAGTGACTGAATATTTAACTATTTATATCACATTTATAGCTCTAGCTTGGTGGTGATGGGTGGGAGGATGGCAGAGTAGATGTTCCTGAAACAGGGAGACAGAATATTTCTGCACAACTATATGCAGAAAAAAAATTGTCTTAGCAGTTACAGCACTACTATATCACTCTACAGAGCCAGAATGGCTATATCTTCTCTCATATATTAGCAAAAAAGCAGAGGAACCCTCATTTTTTTAATACCTTTTCAAGTAGATATGCTATCCCTGTTAACGATATGCTTGAGACACAGAATTATCCAGGTTCTATTCCTCAGTCAAAGTCAGCCAGAAGGGCAGCCTAAACCTGGTACAACACACTCATAAGGAACTCCCTAATTTTGGGATTGTTAGGTTGAGGGTCTGCTGCACCTCCACATTCAATTCTTGATAAAGGTACTTAGAAATTTAGCTCTCAGCAGAAAGTTTGGTAGCATTAAATCCCTGGTTTTGAGTTAATACATCCTTGAGAAATCCTGATGAACTCTAGGTATGGTCCTGCTCATACTCAATGAACCTTGTGTGAGAGATTGTGGCTCACATGAAGGTCCAGTACAGTCTGTTATGGATATTGCTCCAATATGGTCAACGACAGAGCTCCTGTTTCAAATGCTACACAGTCAGTTTTCAAGACCATAATTAGGAGTGATGTCATATTGAGCTGTGGGCGTAATCAACACAGACCCCGTTCAAACATTTTCTTCTCAAAGTTCTGAAATTCCTTGAAAAAGTTCTTATTAATATCTTATTATTAATTTCCTTTCTTCTGCTTAAATCCAAATGGTTTATTTGAGCTTGACTTTTGAAAATCTAACCATAGGGGACCCTATATATCAAGGAAATATCCGATGTTTCCTTAAGATTATATTGCAAATTACAAGGCAAATTACAATATAAATGCAAACAACATATGTTATAAGCAAACAGAAAACTGTCAGAATTACAGTAATTCATGAAAATAACAGCCTATTGATCTGTTGAATCTAATCGAAGAGACTAACAATTGACTAAACATTCGGTGTTGCATTTAATCTTTTTATGAACAGAGCTTTCATTACCACTGATTTGCATGTACTCCATTTCAATACATACTCTATAGTTATATAAGAATGAAACATTACTAGTGAGAAAATGGAAAAAAAATGCATGTTTCATGCTCACTTAAGTGGAATAAAGTAGAAATAAGAAGCAGGAAGCACAGACCTTTGTGGGTATGTTATCATTATTGCAAAGGACTTCTCTCTTCTTCCCTCGGCACAGATTTTCTCTTAGGGTTTTTTTTTATTGTTTGGTTTGGGATTTTTTTGGGGGTGTGGTTGGAATTTTTTATGAGAGAGGAAAAGATAAATGGTGGGCACCAAAGAATTATAGAATTATAGCTGAGACATAAACAAAGAGAAACATTTCTGATTTTCAAGCAGTATGTTAAAGGAAGCATTAGTTTAAATAGAAGATCCAACTTTGCTGATCTGTATATGACCAAAAAGACAAAATCACTGCCTAGTTATGAATTTAAAGGTTAAGGCAATATAAATGCACCAGTTGTGTACAGGAGGAGTAAAACATAGTACATGTTTTTTAATAAGTAGATATCTGGTTGATCACACACCTATCAATGTGCTTCTAAGATAAAAGTTATTGGGAGAATCTCAAATTGTTTTCAATTAATTAAGTCTCTCCATCTAGCATTGGCCTAGAGATATATATTAGATGTGGATATTACATGAGGAAATAAAACAGGCTTTTTTTTTTTTTTTTAAACTGGCAAATAAAGCTTCAGGGAAGTCTAGTTTTACTATCATGTTTTACACAGCACTGTTCCTTAAACTAGCCCCAGATGCACAGTTCAGGTCCATGCACCTCATCTCTCCTACTTTATGTGAGGTGATAATATCTTTTATTCACAAAGCTGCGAAAGATGTCCTTGAATGTACCAACCATAGACATTTATCTCATTAAGCCTTGATTATAAAATTCTCCCCCAAGATCTGATGGACAGGGACCAATCCAGATCTATAAAAGTTTCATTAGCTCTGGAGAAAGTGTCTCCATCTCAGCAGCCAAAATAGCTTGTTTAGAACCTCGGTGCTGGGACACTATTTATTAACCATAATGTAAAGGGCAGATTTGATCTACAGACTGTTATTAAAGATAAATTAAAACCAGAAACATGTCTGAACTGAATACAGTTATTTTTGGATTGTGGTAAAGATTAGACACCTCAGCCGTGGGTGGTGAGACTGGGAGAAGCCCATTTAACGAGGCACTGTGAGCGCCATTAAAAGACAATCCCTGGCTCTAAAAGCTTGTTGAAAAACAACCCCATCAACAGCACATTGTACTTTGTTGGACCTCTGCCCTCCATTTTCTATGAAGTCTTTCTGGGTGTGTATCTAACCACATATCTGGAGAAGGAACTACACTTAGAGCAGGAGAGATTGTGACGATGAGACAGACAGATGGGGGAGCACTGCACCAGGGAGATTAATGACAAGCGTAACGTGAAGTAATTAATCACTTGAACATACATTTCTGGGAAAAAATTTGTTAATGGCAAATTTTCAGCAGTACAGTCCAGCTTTTCCAACCTGTTTATACACTTATCATTTAAAACTAGCAATCTGGTTGCATTCATAGAGGTCACAAAAATATTTATAGTTCAGGCCTCTTCACTTTAACTGCAAGGCAACTTGGCACTGCTGTCAGGAATTCTTTCATACCAATAAGGGACTCTTAGGTGCTACTACTAGAGAAGTATGATTGTGTTAATGAAGTATCTGCAGGAGGGGGAAAAGTGCCATTTCATATAGATTATACTATAATCTTTCTACTTAAGCCAGTGAAATAATTTCCTCATTTATTACAATAGCTGTAATTATAATAGCTGTATCATCATTAATAGCTGTATAATGGCTCTGCAGTTATTAATACTGGTACAAAATCAATTTAAATTGTCAGAACTTTTGTTATTATCCAGTAGTTATTAAGATGCCTTTTACCTACAACTTTTATTTGCCCCCTAGGAATGCTGAAGTGTTGGGCTGGAGGATATAGAATGAAAGATGATAAAATCACGGAAGTAAATTCTATTTTTGCAGAAAATGTAAGAATATCTTCAGCAAGTAATTTTCATTACAAACTTTTTATTACAAGCTCACATCAGTTCAGAAAACCTGCCCATCTAGTCATCCCCAAGGAAAGAATGAATTGCTGTACTGATGGCCACACCTATGCTCTGCTGTGTTTCACTATTCTCCCTTCTCCCTTTACAGTTTTCTTCTTTCCTTGAGCACCTTAGCGTGTTTTATTATTATGTGAAATGGAATCTAATGAGTAACATACAACCTGATTTTCTCTATGAATCAGTTAACCATTTAAGACCTGATGTTTTATGCTTCTTGCAGAGGAGGAATTGTGCTGAATAATCCACTTATCATACCAAGAATATTGGCTTCACCATCTCCTGTGAAACCACTGGATCCTCAAGTTTTTTACCTGTCACATGAATTCATCAGTCTGTGCACAAAATGTTGTTTCTCAGTGTAACTGAAAAAGAATATGTCCAGTGACTGTAAAAATGGTTCTTATTTTGTTTAAATGAAGGTTACATTCTGTTGCATATGAAAAAATATGGTTCCAGCTATGAAAACACAGCACCATTACATATGAGGAACTCTTTGAATGAAGAGCATTTAGCTGGGTCACTTGAGGAACATATCATCTATTTATGTGTAGGGAAAGGTTTAAAGAACTTTGGAAAAAAGAGGGCAGGAACAAACAGACATAAAAATTCCTCCAGAGATGAATTTACTCTCTGTCCATATCTGAAGAGATCCAAGGAAAGAGAATAATTATAAATGGTCTGCGAGTTAAATAACTTTTTTTTTCCATTGGGCTGTATCCAGTACATGAGGGACATTCTCCCAGGAAAAAGACCAGACACCTTCATACAGACAGTCTTTCCAATATCAGAACTGTATCAAAATACATAAATATTTCCTATCATTTTCTCATATTTAGATTTCGCTTTCAGACCATGACTCTGATCAAAATTGACAAATAAGATTTTTTTTTTAATCAGAAGTCAAGATTATTGCATTTATATTCACCCCTATTCTGAGACTGCACAGTATGTCTCAGAAAAAATTCTATCTTAACCACAAATTAAGGACAGTACAATCTTATGCTCATATGTATTAAAACAGGAGCAGACAAATGCCATGAATTATGGAGCCTAAATTGAAGGGAAAGTTTATCACCAAACAGTGCTGCCTGACACCAGAGGAAACAAGGAAGAAAGAGTAGTGCAGATCACAGAGTTTTGCACAGGGTAGAGAAATTTGTTGGGGGCTGCTATGCCGGCCCCAACAATAAATGTTTTATTTAATACACTCTGGTTGCCTCGTCTTTTGCCTTTTGACATCCAAGATTCACAGGCCTGTAATGACATGCATTGGTTAATTAGTTAATGTTTCTAAAGCACTTTGAAAATGTAAAGCGTCTTATTGAGAACTACATATGAGAAATTGATATGAGGATACATTTAACTGTGGAAGTGGGAAATACACTTTTCAGATATGGTATTAGGGGAGATAAATATTTTTGCATAATTAAACTAGACTATTCTGCTCCCTGTAAATATACACAAGATATATTTGTGTCATACCATGCAGCTACAGAATCACTGAGATTATATACACAGAAAACCACTATTCACACGTTCATTGGAAAGAACACCACAAATCTGTGGGAAATGGTACAGAGCTTTCTGCAATATGAGAGCAGAAAATTTTCAGACACTACAGTCCATAAACTAGGCATGTGCTATATGGGCATTATATTACCTGGGGTTTTTTTCTCTTTAGTGCTATGAGATAGTACTTATTTTGTGGTGCAGACGTGGCTAAAGGGGAGGAAGAAGAAAAAGGCAATTTTGTATAGGAGGAATTTTATGTTAACTGACTGTAGTGGTCTTTAAGTTATAGAGACTTTTTAGGGACATCTAAAATTAACACCTAAGCCAAGGGGCTACAAGATGCATCATTTAGATGTAGGTACCTCTGTTCTGGCAGCTTGTACAGGAACTTGCTCTGTGCAGCAATGTGGACTTGCACATATTGCACAGTGCACTGACGAGCCTGACTTAGATATGGAAATTGTAAATGAGGATGTGACCAGCAAGTACATGAAAAAACATGAACAGGCTCTCAGCTGGAATCAGTCATGCTGATATAGGGCAGCTCATAGTCAGTCCAGATTGGAGTACTAGAAAGTTTTGGCATTTCCATGCAGGATAGCATCAGGTCAGGTGTTTTTACAAAAAGATTTAAGGGACCTACTAAACATTTATGCGTGTTTCTAGTACAGAAGCCATCCCATTACCATGCATTTTCCCAACCAACAATCTCTGTGTTCTAGATATATCAGGCAATGATGAGACCAGATAAGAATTCTTTTTCATGTTATAACTAAAGATAAAAAATGCAGCTGCTGGGAAATTGGCAAACAATTTGTAGCAGTTGCAGTACAAGTGCACACCCTGTGTCAAACCACATAGGTTACCCAATCTCATGTTCTAGCTGACGGTCCATGAAGAAAAACAAAGATATATGTCTGCATCCACAGGAAGTTAGTTCAATACAGATTCATAAGGGAAACTCTGAGCACTCTTAAAACTAACAGAAACTGATTTATCAAAAAACATACAGTTTCCTTTAGTTCATACTGCAAGGAGTGAGAGATATCCATTTATGAGAAATCAAAAAAGAAAGAAGCAGCAAAGTCAAAGTAAATAATATCTGGGAAATGTCAAAGACATTAAAATAGTCTTTTTCATTACAGTGAATTATTTGGCTTTATTTTTGTGAAGCAGTATCTAGCACTTTGAAAAAAAAATACTGTGTAGGTGCAGATCAATGTCTCATTTTAAATAAATTTAGCTGGCATGTGTCTGTCCATCTCCCCATATGCTTCAATTTCATTAGATGAGAATTTTCTGCTGGAAAATCTTTTGAATTTTTTTCTCCTAACAGATCATCTCATCAAACTATTTTATATTGGAAAAAGTTGAAAGTATATCACAGAAAATTTAATTTTCAATAATTAAACATAAAAATTCTGAGTTTATTAAATATTCTTCATATCAAAGTAGATATACAATCTATCCTTACTCATACTACACCCTACTGTCTATCATTAGTTTTGCCATCACATTTTCAGCTCTTTGCATGGTTAAGAATTTATTTTATGGCAAAAGTGTATTCAGTCCTCACTTTTTTAAAGATTGAAGACTTTAGATGGACCTGCTCTTTGTTAAGAAATGCATCAAGTTCTGTCTATTTTTCCAGCTGACTTTTTGCTAAATAGAGAGAAAAATCAGACTCTACAGCTGCTGCTGGTGGGTCGGTTTCCATGCCCTTCAGTGGCATCAGGATTTTTTCCTATGGAGTTTTATTCCCTTTTTCCAGAAGCATCTAAGCCTTCCTGTGGGCATTGAAAGAACTTTACATCTGGTAGAGAGCAGGATGTCTTCATATGGTGGGAACACTGAAGGGCATGTTCTAGGAGCTATAGATGCCCCTTTATACACAGTCTGCTCCAGAATTGCTGCACTTCTGGAAAACATTTGTAGTCATTTTGACATGCATACTTCTTTTCAGACAGAAGAAGACAATTTTGCAATTTTAGGAGCCTCTCTTGGTAGTTTATTCTTTCAGGTCTCTTCATAATTGTGATGAATGCAGCACTTTTTATTTCCTCCTATGCTGTGTAAGAGCAGGCTGTTGCCTGCTACCCTTTCCTACAAGCACTATTTGTTCAATGCCTCACCCACTCAAGAAGCATTTTCAATCTTTGCTCAAGCTAAGAAGAAATAGATAAAAAAAACTGCTAATACTGAAGAATACAGTGATGGAAAATAAATTCTTGACTGAGGAGAACAAGTACAAACCTTCTAAAACAGTTGATATATTTTGTCATAATTTTTTCTAGTGCAGGAATTTGTCTCACTTTTGCAAAAGAACATTAGTTCATATGTTGACAGCATTTAAATAACAGACACTTCTGAAAATAAATGGTAGAAATTTCTTTCCCAGCATTTTTTATAGCCAGCATAAAATACAGGGGTAACAAAAGCTACGCTGCACCATTTTCTTTTGAAAAATTTTGAAACAGATGACTGTGATCACCTAAACCACAGGAACACGTGTTACATCCAGGGAGGGAAAGGTAGGCAAGATTTGCAGTTTTCTTCTGTCTGTATCACTAGAACTGCCTTATTCCAAGCTCAGAAAAGCTGCTTTGGAATCACCCTTTTGAAGTGAAACCACATTTACCTTCCTTTACTTGCTGTGGACAACTACATGCAGTCAATCAGTATATCTCTGAAAAGAAAGATATTAGACTTCCAGCTGTGATATATCATATTTTATCCTGTGCTTTTCCTGCACCACTCACTTCATTACATCTGTTACATTTCACTCACACAATTTGAGATTCTAATGTATCTGTTAGCTACCCTTGGGCAGATATCAACTTTAAATATGCCTCCAGATTTTATATTCTGCAAACATACCTGAGACAAATGAAAGATCTTTTTCTGGAGGCAACCACTTTCTCTGTCTAAAAAAGGCCACTCAACCTCAGTTTTATTCTTAACTTTCCTAGAAGCTGTTAGAGTGCAAAGCACTGTCCTAAACCTTTTTTATGTACCTTTTTGATGTCAGGCTGACACAGGGTATTAGCAGGTCACTAAAGAGTAGCAAACACTTCAGCATGTATATATGCAATAATGGGGAAGAAGGTTAGGATAAATAATAGATGGGTATCACAAACTAGTGATGTTAAAGCCTGTAATGTACAAAATGATACTACCATTATGAATGATGAGAATCTGTGACACTTATGACATAGGTTTAAGTGACAGACACTGTAACAGTTGCTCTTTAGTTCATTACAGACAATGGTGATGAAAAGGATCGTAAAAAAAAACAACAAAAAGAAGTGACCAACTATTTGTAAGATAGATAACATTTTTGGATCCATATTATCAGACAAGCAGCAATACACAAGCAGTGTATTAGTATTATAGTAAAATCTACTCATCTCTCTTCCAGCCAGTTATTCCCTCACTCAAGAATTCCTTATTAATCCCTATTTTTCTCAGTGTAACCCATTATTCCCCATAGCTCTCTGAAGTCCAGACAAACTAGACTGACTTTTATTTCTTTTAACAACAACAAAAAATTCTTACCTGAGATTGATTTAACATGACCTATGAGCCCTTTGTTTTATGCTGTTTACTTCCATCTTTTTCCTATCGTCAACATTTTCTAACTTTTTTTCTGATGAGGCCACAGTTATAAATCCAGATTAGTCTGTTCCTTATTTTTTTCTTGTCTTAAATGTAGCTAGAATTTGTATTACTCCACAATTTTATGGTGGAGACACTCATATTTCTTAATGCTTTCTGTCTGATTGTTATTTTATATTCCAATATTTTGGGAAGGACACAATCTTTTTGTCTCCTATCTGCTTCACATACACATACAATAAACTTAGTGAGATTTGCTTTAGTAAGCCTGCCTTTGCTTTTGTACTTAGTATTGGTCCCATTAAAAAGTGAAACAGATATAATTTGGATCTGTTTTGGGTTAGAGATAATTTTAAGCACATCTGCCTTCTTCATCTACTGTTAAGAAATTAAGAATCTTCTTTCTAAAGCAAAGACACAGGCTAATTTTTCCTTCCTTTATCCCATCAATTTTGATTCAACAGAGCACAGGATTCTTTCTTGTTTTCTCCTTTCCCCATTTTTTATAGTTCTCTGCTTAAGATAAATGCTTTTTAAAAATTCATTATTTAGAACAGATTTTGAGTGCAGTCATCTTGGGCTGGAGTGTGGATTCCAGGGAGTTTTTGCACCTCTGACTGAGAAAACTTTCATTTTTTTTAAAACTTGATTTCCCAAACTCTTAATTCCAGTTGATACCTCCTAATTTCTTGAAGTCTTCTCTTTTTAATTGAAGACATGTACATAGTAAGACTGAACTAAAATTTCAAGGTCTATTCCAAATTTCAGAATAGTTATTTTGAAAGTTTATGGTTTTAATGTTTAATATTTATGATTGCTATAACCTTCAATTTACAAGAAATTGGAAGTATTGATAGTATGGGGTTTTTTCTACTGTATCTTTCCACAAGAACTTCCTGAGAGGAGTATCTTGCTGTCACAGCTGACTCAGAATGAACACAGGTGTGTTTTGTCTTTGACTCAGAGTCAGTCACAGATGCCATAGAAATCAAAATCTTTCAGTTGCAACTTGATCTAATAAAATACAATTACAGTACCATCAGCAGGGAGAAATCTCCCACACAGCCTGGTGAGCACCCTGGGGGGAATGTTTTTAGTATGGTGCACAGTAAATTAACCACTAAGCACCCATTAATGCTAATGAGAGCGCCATGGTTAATTTCCTGAGCACTGTGCTGAAAAGATACCTGTAGGTATTGGTTTTAAGCCTGTCTACCGTCCATTTAGTCAGATAAAATGTACTGTAAAAAGTGAGCCAACCATCTAATTGAACTATTAAAGCTGTCCTTACAGAGTAACTTACACAAAGCAAGTTAGTCAATCTGCTAAAGAAAATAAGGCCAATGAAGATTAAAAGGAGACACTTTTCAAATATAGGAAAAATATATTTGCATACAAAATGCAAATTAAGTATGCAAAAGGAAGTGCAAAATATACTTTAAGACTGTGATCAAAGATCTCCTGTCCTGACCTAATAGCTGTAGTCATCAAACACAAGGCAGCAAAGATGCTGCCTGAGTCTGTCATTTATATTTTTACTGTTAATTCCATTTCAGTGGTGAAAGTCACTTAGCTGAAGGTTCTCTTTTCTTTTGAACCATATTTTGAATGTTTGTACTTCAAGATATAATGACAAATTTTAAGCAGAAGTTGCAGCTGTTGCATCCTTAATGATGGATTTCCAACTCATGCTACTGCAGCCGTCTCTGATTTCACCAGCATTAGCTAAGTTGTCCATAAGATGAGACAATTCTATTAAGCTACAGGATCAGATCTCGAGGAAATGTTTTGTAATTTCATTAAAAGGAGATATAATTTTTCTTCCCATGCATTGATCAGGACATGTAGGACACCAGTCCTACAAACCCTTACAATTTAAATAGCTTTAAATTAATAAAAAATGAAATACATTTTAAAATATCCTTCTTAGGTATAGAAAAATGCTGATTGTGTTTATCTTTGTACAGTGGCTATGTGACTGTAGTACTTTTGCCAGCTTGCCCTCATCTCTCCATAATTAAGCTGCAGTTCCTTAATCCTTAGTGTTGATCCTACAAGGACAGAAACCCTGAAATGTGATGCTTCTTTCCATGGACAATTCTACCACTGCTGAATACTTATGGTGATTTGGAGCCAGCACTCCCATCCTTTAGCTCCTAGACAAATTTTGTATCAGAGAAAGAGATAAGGCAAGTTTTTAACATCTTAACATCTTTTATTCTTCTATTTTATTCTGCATTTCTGCAGTAACATAGATTACAACAGACTGGTTTTGTTTTCCTTCAGCTTATCATTTTAGATATCATATTTTTAATATCTAGGGTTCTCTCAGTGCAGGAAAGAAGAGATATGGAATCATCAGCAATTGCCTAATTTACAAGCAAATCCATAAATTTTATTATTTATTTCTTACAGTGTTGCACTACTCAGTAATCAGAAACACTGTGCAGGCAGGGTATAAATGAGGAGTCTCCCCCAAAAACTGACAACATAACCTCAACATATCTAGCCAAGTGGAAGGTTTTTGTTAGAGGCTTTGGTATAGCTTCCCTAGTGGGCTTCAGCTATTATACACAGCATTTAGTTCTCACTGAAACTGTGAGAGTTCTGCAGCCTGCAGAGTCAGGAGTAAAAATACCAAAGGGCCAGATTCATCCAGATATAAACTTGGACAATTAAGTCACCACCTCAAAGCAGTTTCATTTTATTATGTTTAAATGTGCTTAACACTGTACAACATCTCTGTTAGATACCAAGTAGAGATGTTATTTCTATGTCATGTTGGTGCACAGGTTTTGTCAGGGAGGGAGTTCATTTATTCACAGTAGCTGGTAGGGGGCTATGTTTTGGATTTGCACTGAGAACAGTGTTGGTGACACAGGGGTGTTTTCATTATTGCTGTGCAGTACCAAGGCCTTTGCTGCTTTTCACCCCACTCCACCAGCAAATGGGCTGGGGGCGCACAAGGAATTGGGAGGGGACGCAGCTGGGGCAGCTGATCCCGACTGACCAAATATACACCCCACACCTTGTGGCATCATGCTCAGCATACAGAATGGGGAGAAAAAGAAGGAGTAAGAGAATGGGCATTCGAGCATTGGCATTGTGTTCCCAAGTCACCGTTACACATGATGGAGCCCAGCTTTCCCGGCTGAACACATTTCTGTTGATGGGAAGTGGCAAATTAATTCTTTCTTTTGTTTTTCTTGAAGATGTGTCTTTTATTTTACTTACTCCACCATCTTTAACTCAACCAGTGGGTTTTCTCACTTTTACTGTTCTTATTCTGTCCCCAGTCCCATTTGAGGGGAGTAAATGAATGGCTGTGTGAGACTTAGCTGCAGGCTGGGGTCAAACTATGTTGGTGAGATATACAATTAATATCATCTCAAGTCCCAAAGAGGCATTTACATTACCCTTTAACATGTATTTGGAGGTGCCCTATTTTTGAAAACTCAGGGTAAAAAATCCTGCAGTGAGAATGTAAGCTCTTGATTGTCAGTGTCGTCTCCAAAAGGCTTTTTAAAAGGCTTATTGGCTAGCAGCTGTTCATGGAATGAACCATCATGGTTTCATGCACATAAAGAATCCTTAGACTTCACATTAATGTCACCCCTTTTAAACTCAGTCATGCTATTCAGTTTCTCTAATGTGCAGACTTAGGGAAGCATACAAACCTACAGGTCTTTCTGTCATGGTAGAAGAAACATATATACAGATATTGAGCATGCAATTCTCCTTACCAGTTCCACCCTCTGCCCCCTGTCACGTCTCTACTCAAGCTATTTCAATTGCAAATGAATAGTTGTTAAACAATTGCCTACTGAAATGCTGTCTTGAGACACCTTTACCTATGCTACCATCTAATTGCTTTCAAAATTTTCAGTTAGGTTATCTTCACTTTTCCCTCTGCCATATTTTTTCTCATACCTGCTTTTTAGTAAGTCAAGCACAAATCAGCCAATTTTCCTTCCCTTAAGAGTGCACAGACAAGTTCCAGAATCTTTAACTTCTCTTAAAATGATTTAAATTAGGAATTCAAGGCAATCAACAATCAAGGAATTCAGGCTTTACTAACTTTACCTTTAAAACACTCCAAGAAGTGTTCAGATTTTTGCTTTCAGATCAAAGTGATAGAGCACACCAAGCATTTCAGCTACAATAATGCAAAGGTGCCCTCTGGGAAAAAGAGCCTAGATTTTCCATGTTAATGCTCATCCATTCTCTATATTATATTGCAAAGCAAAAATTCAGAATGTTAGTCACACTTCAGGTTTCTCGCACCAGGTTAGAATTTTTCCATGCCTGCATGAAGCAAATGTCAGTTATATACCTAATCCACATGTAAAGCTGATTCTCTAGATTTGCAATAACAAGTATATGTGATCAAATAGATTTCTATGAGAATAAACACCAAGAAAAGTCAATGTTTTTTGTCTGAAGCCCTGTCTGTTTCTCTGTTTCTCCAGACCTGTAAAATTAAAGTATAACTATTTTAATAAAATACAGTAAACAGATGTGGAAACACAACATTGTGAAAAAGATAAATTTGGATGAAAGGAGTAAAATATAGATCATTCTTCCTAAAACAATCTATTTCCAGAATTCTCTGTAAAGAATACAAAATAGTTCATAATTTTCAGAAGAATAAAAGGCAAAATAAAGATGCAGCAATTCTTCTGCAGGAGACATAAACTCAGTGAAGGCTTGACTATTTCTTCATGCTGTCCTATTTGATAGCAAAATTAAAAAAAATAAAATGCTGGCACTTCAAACTGGCAGTGTAGCTATCCATTTAAAACCCTGTATCAGATTACCAATACCATGTGATGTCTTATATAAAGCTGGATAACATTCATGATCAGTTTGTATCCAGTACAAAGCTCCTCATAAATAAATAGGGCTAGAGGCATGTTTTGATGGCAGAGGGCATCTTACTGCTCTGTTCTTATTGAAGGATGGCCCTGGTTTAGTAAAGATATGTTTTGTTGGCAAAAAGTCTGCTATCATCTGGTTAAGTGGAAGGATGTTCAGACATGAAGCTGAAGCAAACATTTAAGCTTAATCTTGAAGGCAAGTGATTTACTTTGTAGCATTTCAAGGCTATTTATTTTACAGTATAGCAGCTTGTTTGCCTGGAATCAGTGTGACTCACAAAATCTTGTTAAAATGCAATATTAGGAGGAGGAAAGGGAAAAATAAGAAAAAAAGAAAAGGGAGAAGAAACAGAGCAAGAGTTAGGAGTTAGAAATATAAGTAGAAAAAGAAATAAGGATTTAAACAAAGAGAATGTTAGAGAATGAGAATATATCAAATAAACATACATTTAACTTCATATTTCATTTGAACCTTTTATCAGAGCCCTTGCTTATTCTGGCCAGCAGTTTCTCTTGCAAATAGCTTCATAGGCATCAGTGGGAAAATTTCTGAGAATTACTGCATTTTTATGTCACTTAGAAGTGGACCACAGAGTCTTTCAGATGATAATTAACAGAAAAGACTACGGAGTAGTCAGAAGGAATATATATATTCTATAAACTCAAATATCAGAGTACCAAAAATATAGACTAGTATTAACCACTGAGAACTTAGAATTAATGGGTCTTTTAATACATTTGGATTTATTCCACACACAAACACACAAATATTATTTTGCTTGCTATTTCAGCCATTATTTTTCTATAGCAAAGTTGATTAATTAACGGAAATTCGAAGTCTTCGTTCATCCCTTCCCTCCTGTTCCCCCGGAGTACACCTCTTTTTTTTACACTAACACAGGGAAAACATAATGCAGCTACTATTTTAAATGGAAGCAACTCTTAATTTATGAAGATACTCGTTAACATAAATACAAGCAGTCAATGCTTGTATTTATGTCAAAGCAGATCTTTTATCAGAGCTTTGAGCTATTAGGTCCCACACTGACTTGATCAGGTACCTTTTTTTATGTTACACAAACATGCCTAAGTGTTTATCTACCAGTTTAGCCCATCAATACCATTTTGTGAGGACACTTTCTCTGAATTATCTAGATCCTCATAAAATTTGTCAGCAATGTTACAAAGACTCTAACTGTGATATCAGCTTCAGTTAAGGAGACATTAGGTAGTCATTTATTCTCAAATTCAGATTTCTGATAATACATACATGCATCAATAACCACCTTAAAATTTATCTCATTTGAAAGATATGTTGCATTTCAGATTTCTATGTTGATATTAGATGTTAGGAGACATTTTCAACATGAACTGATCACCTCACTAGTCTCACATTTTCCTTGGCTTAGCTTTTTCTAGGTGAGAGTTTTTCTGAGTAAATGGGTTGCTGTTGCAACACAGAGAGTCAGTGGCAGAGTACATGAGAGCTGAAGATCAGTTTTTGCATTTTCAGCAACCAAAGAAGGTGACAGGATCCTTAAAAGGGGCTCCTTTGAGGTAAAAGTCAAAGATGCATCTGCCACTGCAAGTCAATGGCCAACAGCCATCATCTCTTCATCATTTGTATGTAGATGTGACAACCTCCATCTGTCTCAGTTGCTTGAGCCCAAGCAATCACAGGATTTAGGGAAAACATGTAGGTAGATGGAAGAAAGGCTTAAGACCTGTAAAAAGGATGAATTGCTTTCTCATCCTCACTGACTGCAGTTTTAGCTGGTGGAATGGAAATACAAGTAACAGACAGAAGAAAAAGACTGAGAGCAGACAGGGGGACAAGTGAAATGATCTTACACGTAATCCATTGCTGGCCCTATCAGTCTCAGTCACATGCAGAAGTTGTGATGTGAGGTTCACATCTGGGGCTGTCAGCCATGTGAAAAACTACTTTTCCTAGCACTGAACACTACCATAAGGACAGATTTTAAAGTAAGTTGATGGCTGCTTACTGGCTTTGGCTAAGGAAATTCATCACACTCTATGAGTCCCTATACAGAGAAACAACAAATTCCAAAAGGTTGGAATCACAGTCTCCCATTCCACTTTATTCAACACTTGAACTCCCCACAACTAGGGAAGAAACATAGGAGGGTTGTATGAGCACAGAGTCCTTTCAATTTTTTTAGGCAGGACCTGATGATATCTAACACAATGAGAAAGAGAATCAATGAAAACTTGAGGTCTTTATGCAAAAAAGACCCTTAATTAAAACAAGGGAGTATTATACAAATCTCTCACAAAAGCTTTCCACAAATATTTCATTTTACTCTCTTAACATTTGTTATTCCAGTATTTGCAGTTTTGACATTTGCTTTTTTTATTTTTTTCCAACAATTTTATTATGATGTGGATTTTTTTATACATTGTCATTTGTATATATCAGTCTACAGGAAAAAAAAAGGAAAAAAGTAGTACTTCTAAAATAATAAAACGGGGCACAAATCACATTGTATTGGTCTCTTTACTCATAAATGAAATACAATTTTTTTCTTTCTGTTTCAACTAGGAGCAGTTATTCAGAATATAAGTATGCTTCCTGAGAGCACAAAGTGAGAATAACTTCTAAAATAAAGCAGCTGCAGCCATATTATACATTTGTGAAACAAATCCTTTGACCTTTACTCTGACTACCACATTTGATGAATTTATCACCACATCCTTTTATCTAGTGTTCAACATTGGAGAAATTCTTTGATTTTGTAAGGAGCAGATATGAAGAATGATTCAATTGCATCAAAATGAGATCAGGTTGCTCCTAGCATCTAGGTATAAAGCATCAGAAATGTATTAACACTAAAAATAACTCGCAAAGACAGAACTACATAATGGAATTAAATAGTATGTGCAGACATACTAGAAAAGAAAATTGGTAGAGGAGAAAAAAGCTGCAGATCTTCCATCAGTCAATGCTCAGAACCTCTCCAGGAGGTGCCAAGTGTGGCTCACAGTAACCTGGCCATGGGACTGTCTGACATGTGATCTAGCAGCAATAACTGGTGTTTCAGCAGACAAAAGAAGCAGCTGGCTTCCTTAATGGGTATTACAATAAAACATATCAGTGGAATCCCTCAGCAGGTTAAGAGGTGAGGAGATTGGTCTTTCTGAAAAACAGATTTGAACACCCTAGAGACATCAGGACAGGGTGGCCTAATCCATTGGTCAGTACCTGGAGAATCATGGATGGGGAAAGCCAGTCTGTCTGCTTGCAGATGACCACAGTCTCCTGTCTCATGTCCCCAGAGACATGCAGGCAGCTATTGGCCAGTTTAAAAGTTCTGCAAAGCGCCTTAGACTTACAGTTCCTCTAAGAGAAGTGTGAATTCAGTCAAGGCCAGATAAGGCTGACTCTGTAATGTCCAGGGTAATGAAGAATCCCCTTGCTTGTGCGCATTTCAGATGCATCTTGCAGATGCCAGGATGGAAGATGACAGTCTGGAATATTGGCTTGGCTGGTAATCAGGTGCTGTCTAGGGAGGGGATAAGATGATGATGACCCACAAGGGAGGGCCATCACATAACACTTGTCTCTACCATGCCTCACAGTTGAGAGATTTAGGCTGCATATCCTTGCTAGGCATAACCTTGCTATTATGTGCTTCCATCAGCTCAGTCCCCAGGCTCTTCCGTGATTAACTGAATAATTCCATTTGCAGGACATGATACCTAGCTCCACAGTTCTGGGGCACAGTATATTACTGGCACTGAAGTTAGGATAATCACAGCTCAATGGTCATGTAGCTTGTCTACATCACGACACAACCCCTCAGGTCATTATTTGCAGAGGGCTCAAATCAGAAACTCAAACACTGCAATAACCTTAAAGCTAATCTTATCACATAACCAACAGACTTTAGGGTGAGACGATTACTGCTCTGTTCTGAAAAACTTGGATAACATCTCTATTGTTGTCCTGAATTTTCTCTATGAACTCTATAAAGCAAAAGAAAGAAAAGCAAATAAAAAAATAAACACTCAGTAATATCCTGTCTCCTCTGTGATATACCACTGTACCAGCCTCTGCTCCCACCTTAAAATTTATATATTGTCTTACAAATAAGGAGATTCTGCAGCTTTTACAGTACTTTTGAGATGATAATTCATCCTCACACTGACTGGCAGCAGAGAAAAGCAACTTAGAAAATGGCTTTTTCATGGAGTAGGTGAGCAATAATCTATGAGAAACAAATTGTGATACTGCCACAGCCAACACATGGAAAAAAATCAGAATCATCACATTGCTAATTCAAATTGAAGGGTATTAAACAGGATTTGCTACAACTAGCTTGCACATTTTTTAGACTGTATTCTTCAAAATATTCCTCCAAGATGTGCAACTAATAGGCTAAATTGATGAAACTCTTCCAGATATCACAACAAGAAACAAATATAAATTGCTTGAGGTGTGAAAGACAATTGTAAAACATACCGCCATGAGATTTTCAAATGTCAATAATGTGTTTTAATTTTAAATTCAGGGTTGCCTATATGAAGTTTCACTATTGCAATTTGGGTACCTGATCTTCAAAAGTTCTAAATATTAAACAGCATTAAAGGTGAATGAAAAAGGCAGATATACAAAGCACACATGAGTATTTCTATATGGACTTCTACACACATTTTTTTTTTAAGGCCAAGATCACAAGTATAATATTCTGGATATATGTTTGATAGTTTGAGTTTTTACTACAACAAAGAAATGCCAAATTTAAAATGGCTGAATGAAAAAAAAATTCCTTCTTCCTAGTCATGAATATGCCATCATAATATTTTTGTTTCTACTATCCAGCTTTATTTCAATAATATAAAGAAACCTTTTCTAGACATGAAACTGTTACTGATAATAGCTTTTTTGTTTATGAAGTGATGAATTCTCTCTCACAGGTCTTCATTCTCAGTCTGCAGAAATCTGATTGGCAGGTATCACAACAGAAACTATTCCTGTTATTGCAGGCGTATGATGCAGAATGTGTTTCCTTTTCTCATGACCATGATAATATGAGCCATACAGCATAGTCTTGCTATGCAATATGAGAAGACATAGAGAGTGTACAGAGGCATGATTACTTTCTGTAGAAATATTTTACAAAGCCTTTTTTAACTGTTAGGACATATATGTTGAAAAATTATATTTTTAGAACCGGATGAGTTTGATTCTTAATTGTCTTCTTGAAATTTGCCAATAATTTAATGTGACTACAATTAAACTGTGAGAATGATTTCATGTTTTTCTGTAGCAGGCCCAAAAATTTTAGAGAGACAACCTCTTGATATTATGAGATAAATGATTGATAATGAATTGTTCTTCATTTTCATGATATCAGCTCTGTGGTTGTTAGGTTCACAAATAACTTGAAAAATTGCAAGTGCCCAAGTATTGCATTTGTTTTGCTGTTCAGATCCAGAAGGCAACACTTCTAGTTCACTAGTAGTCCATCCTTTTCCCCACATCACACAGCGCCGATGAAGTCAGCAGGGATGGGATGTGCCACCCAGCTCCGGGCTGTAGGCCATGAGCCAGCCAGCAAGCTCCTGCAGCCAAGGCTGTGTTTATTGCACCCTGTTCTACAGGGGCCACTGCCTCACTGGGGACAACTTCTGCTTCCAGCAGAACAGCAGCTCAGGTAATGAGAAGTGACATTTTTCAATGGGAATGCCTCTTGTGTTTTAATCAAGTATCTTGATACTAGCAAACAAAGCTAGCAAGCTTGTTCCAAAATGAAGCTTGCAGGCTGAGGGGAGAGGAAGAGCGTTTACAATATGGAATTGATCCATTTTAAGCGTTCTAGTTGGCAAATGTGTTAGAGAAAAAAAAAATCAGAGTCTGCAATAGATATCTGGCATGAATCAGAAACAATATTTTGTAGGTGGGCCCAGCACAAAGCAAGGTCCATTAGGCTCAAAGGACACTGCAACAGAACAATGGAAGCAGACAGGAAGTCTGCACTAATAAATATGCCCATTGGGCCAGTGCCACTGCCTAGCATGGCATAGATACATACAGAAGGATTATACACTAAATGGTGCAAGCACAGTCCAGTCCATCTGTCATAAACATTAAGTCCAAAGGCCACAGGTGCAGATGGTACTAAAAAGTAAAAATTACACCCAGACAGAGACCACTTCATGTAATATGGAGAAGAAAAAAACAATCCAGAAAAACTAAACAAAACAAAACCAAAAATTTCCACTGATTTGTTTCCAATCAATAAATGTTCTCAGAATGTCCTTGGCAACCTCTGCTTCTTCCTTTCCCACTGTCATTGTACATGCATAACATACATTTTATTCCACAAAAGTACTTTGAGCATTCAGGATAATTTTTTATTCAGTTAAGTAGATTTATCAGACATTTTGGCAAAAGGTGAATAATTTAAAGTATGATTCAGTCCTTCATTCTGGTATGTTGAGAAGAGAATGTATTTTGCCTTTGGAGAGGGAATGTTAGACTCCAGGTATATTTTGCTTGAGCAATGCTCCCATAATAAAAAGCTTAATAAAAAGGAGGACAATGTGCTTCTCTCCAGATAAACAGAAAGGAAAGTTGCCTATGTCAAAACTCTAAAGAACAAAGAATTTCTGGTTTTTAATAATTTTAAATAAAACTTGCAGAGGACATTGATTTCTCATACTGAAGTATCTTTAATACATATGCTATATATCTGCAGACCATGTACATAAAGGTGGGCAAACACCACAGAACACACTGTATTACAGTAACATAATTCACCATAATTTTCTTCTTTTACAATCACCACAGGCAAGTAGCCAAATATCCAGAGCTAAATGAGAACAGACCACCCAAAAAGGGTACTAAAAACTCTTCCTCCAAGTGAAAGAAATCTTCAGAATAAACTCAGATTATTCAAGATTTTGTCTTTATATACCAAATTAACTGCGTTCCAAACCTGCGGAAGTCAGAATTTCAAGTTTCTCCTTTTTCAGCCATACTTTGAGGCAGTTGTAGAACTTGTATAAGCACTGGTCAATTTGTCAGCTGATTAAAGGAAGGATGCCAATTGTATAGCAGCACTTACAAAAGAGTTTTAAAATTGGAACAAAATGCTTGTATCTTTGATGGGGTTTTAACAAAGTGTTTAACAAAGAAACAAAAGCCATCTAAGAATATAATCATATTCCAGCTGTATAATCCCACTGAAATTCTTGCTGGAAACCCTAGTGTTGTTTCAGAAAGAGAAGTATTTTCATTGATACAACAGGTCTCTTGAACTTTTTTTGCTACAAGAACAAACCTTATCTTTCCATTTTAATCAGCATTGGCCACTTTGCTTCATTCACTTTGCTCATGAAATCTGACCACCATAAGTCAGTGGAAGAAACCCTGATGTCTTTGCAGTGGCAATATCTATAAGATTGTATAAGCAGATGTACAGGATGTGATGCCTTTTCCCTTCCTTCTGGACAGAGTTTGTGTAACTAGCCAGCAGACAGGGTAATCACAGAAATGATTATGCATGCTGTTTCTTTCTTGTACTTGCAGCCAAGTACTGTAAAGATCTAATAATACAGAAATGAATCGACTGAATTCTATTTCCAAAACGTTATATTTTTTTTTAAAAACCCAAGTTGTATAGTTCTAATTTTTAAGAGGTACATACCCACTAAGCATGTGTTTGAGTATGGTCTTTACAAGAGATGAAAATGGGCAGCATCAATGTCATTTTCCTAAAGTCTTAAATTTAAATAATTTAGGAAAGAGGTTTTTGTTTTCTTTTTTAAATCAAAAAGTGTGAACAGTGACTTGTTTCTTCATAATACCAGAGGATTGTATTATTTAAGTTTTGCCTTACAGCTGTGGTGGGATCCAATGTCTCATAACCAGAGCACATTCCAATTTAATTCCCATTTAACAGCTGACTACTCAAAGTTATCTGGCTTTACCATGGATTAGAGCTAGGGACTTTTCCAGTATCCAGTTTCTAAGTGTTTATTCCCACACTGATGCTGCAATGACAGCTGAGCCTACAGCTACTCCTACTTGTTCTGTTCTCCCTGTCCTCAGTGACCAGGAATGACAAGAAAAAAATTTCCTGTCTCATTGATAATGAGTTGCAACTGTGAGCAGATGAGACCTCACACTGCCATATTTTAAGTCAGACAATTCTCCTATTGCATACAAGAACTAATAAATGTGATGCCATATCCAGCCTTCCAACAAGGCTTATTTATCACAGCCACTGTAGTTACATCTACTCACACAATATTAGAGTCCTCATTTCCTACTGGCTTGGAACTTAGGCAGAGTTTGCTCCCATTTCCAATCATACACTGTAACTCCCCAGTAGTTCTGGCAGATGGGTTCTTGTGCCAGGATGCATGGAAGGAACCTGAAGAGGTTTCACCCATATATCACCAGCGCCCACGCCCTTAACTCCTCATCTCCCTTTGTGCAGCTAGACAGAAATAGCAATAAACAAGGGTGATTATATTGGTGTTGGGGCTCAGGAAAGCAACAAGGCTGCTTCCACCTGGAGTTAAATCAACTGAACAAGACATGCTGAAACTCTCCGTGCAAAGTAAATTTAAAAAATTCTTGAGAGATTATAAATGGAGAAGCCAATAAGCTCTATAGATAGTGCAGTGAAGAATGGGTGGATTTCACAGGCATTGAGAGGCAGTCATATGGTCAGAATTCACAGACACTTGAAGAGGACCACTTCTGGGGAGTGCAGTCATGCCAGGTCAACAGTGCCCAGGGAAATGCAGCAGAAATTCCATGCAAGGCCATGAGCACACTAGAAATGGTTTCAGAAATACTGACCTAGCAAAGTGATACAGCAAACTGGGATCAGTGGGGGGAAAAAAATTGGGACAGGCTGTTTTTTGGGAGGAGATTGAAGCAGGAAATAGTTAACCAGAGAGGTGAAAAAGAACATCTAAAAATATTTTTTAGAAATTATGCAAGTCCTGTGAGCAGTGCTGCCTGCTGTGTAGTCCTGCATTTGATGAGCCCAGCCTGAGTCAGGACTATAAACCAAACTTGTAAACAGGCAATGCAAATATCAAAGCTGCTTCCACAATAAGGAGGAAGTGATCTGGGCTGAGGTATTTTCCTTGGCCTAAAAGGACAACATCTGGACAGGACAGATTGAACATTCTGGCACATCTCCAGGACTGATTACATTGGTATCTTCCCAGCTACTTCCTAATATCTTTCACAGCATAAATCCCTACAGTAAAAGATTGATTACAATGTAGTCTACATTCCCAAGTAGACTATTTTCTAACAAGGACCCAAGAGGCTTCGTTTCTTTCTTTCTACTTTTAGCTCCCAGTCCCCACTGTTAGTCATGTTGATTTGGCATAAGGAAAAGGTAGACTTACAAATATTTGTTAATCACTGTCTTTGTTCTACTTTTTTCACTTCCAAGCAAAAATGCATCAGATTTCTCTTGGTTTCCTTTATGCAGTTCTTTCTTCCTCAGCAAAAATATTCACACGAAATTTCAGGGAAAAGGAGCAAAACAGAGGATAAGCACCATCAAATCAAACCAAGGCACAGCTCAAAATCCATAGCCATCTCTTCCCTATCAAAAGCATTCACCACCCTGGCCAAAAAGTTGTACTCTGGTAATTTCCAACATTCCAGGAACAACAGCAAGGAATTCTTCTCTGCAGGAAGAATCCTCCCAGCAAACACAGGAGGTTCACAGACCTGAATAAGCCCTAAAATGCTAATTTTTTTGTATTTTTCTTTACTGTCTATGTGAAAGCAATACTTTACCCTTACAAATTAGTAAACTACTACTTAACTATTACTGCCTAACATGAAGGGAATCTCTTGCAATGTTTGGTGTTTCATTAGAGCTGCTTAGCAGCCCAAGAACACCTGATGCATATGAATGGTGGCAGGAGGCACTACCCACTTACAAGGAAAACATTATTTCAGAAGCTGCCACACTGTTATTTTCTCAGGATTGCTTTGCCTAAAAATGTTTTATTTTTACCTGCAGGCATCTCTTTTCTAGACTAAACAAGCCCTGCTTTTGCAGAGCTTCTTCACAGGACATATGCTGCTGCCTCCAACCATCTTCATAGTTCCCTGATGAACTTGCTCCAGTTGGTCAACTTCTGCCCTGAATGGAGGTACCCAGAACAGGATGCATCATTCTAGATGTGGCCTAATTAGTACCAAATATAAGGGAATCACAACTTTCTTTGATCTACTGGTAGCCTGCTGTTGACACAGCCCACTGTTTCTTCTCTTCATCACTGTCCACACAAAATGTTAAACCCACTGTCCACCAAGACACTGAGGGAGTTACTGAACCAGGGTGGGCTTCTGGACAGTCCCCTAAGGAACTCAGATAAAAAGATGGATTATGAGCCATTAGCCCCTGAAATTCAAAGATCCATCTGTTTTCTACTCATGTACCTGTCCCTCCATCTAGTCCACAAATACGTTGCATCAATATTACAATGTCATGGGAGATTGTGCTAAAAAACCTGCCAAAGTCAAAGCAGATGATATCCCCTGCTACCCTTAAACATTAATCCAGTCAACCCTGTCATCTCATTGCAAATGCTACTATATTGGTTAAGAATTAAAATCCATGCCACTCCAGATCACTTTTTCGTAAAAGAATGTGATATGATCATACAATGCATAAACATTCATATTCTCTGTGGTCATCTTTACCACCAAAATTAAGCTGCCAGAAAATCTTTACTCATATGTTTTCTCTGAAGTAGCATAAATCTGCTAGCAAAATGGAATATCTGTGACACATGCAATCACATGATTAACACTTCTAGAGGAGCACTACTAATAAAATTATTACCGAGAAAAATAGAAAAAATATTTCTGTGAGTCAAGTTCATGGGAAATGTGTTTCAGTTTCATGCTGTTTAAAGCTGCAGATAGTATTTTTTCAGACTTTGATCCATATTTCATCTAATTTTAATGAAGGGTTTTCTTAAGTTTAACACCTTAATTCCTGGAAAAAAAATAAACTTGTTAAAATTAACTTGTTGAGATCATAAAATATATTGATGAGCTCCTAAGTATCATTTCCCTGCAGAAATTTGATAATGTTTTATACAGATTCATACTTATATATCAATCTAAAATATAAATATATTGATAAAAAGAGAATATAAAAAAAAGAAAAAAGTTTTCAGAGGAGCACACTTCTTTTTCTGGACCAGCATGAAATCCCCAAAGAATAGTAAAATAATGCATGTAAATAACAGCTATTTATTGTATTTTTACAGTGTTGGGAAAACCTAGTGCTTAAAATTGAAACCGATGTGCCATCAAAATAAAAAAGGAAAATGTAAACCATGGAAAAATAAAAAAAAGAAAAAGTAAATGAACTTGTTGAATATTTTCTATTCTGTGAAGCCTATTCTTAATAACTCCTTAAACTACATTGACTAATCACAAACATCCACTACAGAAGACTTTGATGTCTTAGATTGCTGATCGAAAGGTTAGAAAAAGCTTACTCTTAAAGCTTACTCTTCTGTAGAGTAGAGCAAAATATGGGATTCCGTGTTAGATGAGATTTGTTAAAAACATAAATATCTTTTGAAGTGATTTTGCTTGTAAACATAAACATGAATATGTATTACAAAAACTGAATTCACACTTGTTTACAATTAGCAGTGTGAGTATTAAACTCTTAGAAATACATATGTGAAAGAGAAATAATAGAAATTTTCTAGAAAAGGGGAGTGATTTTCAGAATTTCTAGAAAGCCTTAGTACTGCACATTCCTTAGATTTAATGTTGGGATCCTACAGTTTCTTAGCTTTAGGTCACCAGAACCCATAAGTTAATTGCATTTTTTTTTTTCTGTTCCCAGGGTGTGTAAGACACTCAAAACTTCTATCAGCTCTGTATGGATTTCAGTGTGAGTCAAAGAATACCAAGACTTTGCAGTGGAGTCTAAAGTTTGTTCTTGACAAATGAGAAAGTAAAGAAATGCTAAACAAAAGCCTAGTATTGACTTGAGATCCACAGTGAAAAGGGCAGGTAACAAACTCCCAACAGAAATCCAGGATAAAGTGAAAAATACCCAAACCCAGCAACACGATTCAATCTAATATAATCAGGGAAAATCATCATTTCTGATTCTTAAAGCACATTAGGAATAAAGGCCTCTTCATGGGTATGTTTCAGTAAAATGATAGAACCACCAAAAATTAAACTGTTATATTGACATTTTCTTGGGATATATGTCTGTGTTTCCCAAAATCATACCAATTTCTTAGGCTGTCCATTTATTCATGAAATGGATGAAAAATCTATATTTTTTCCTCCCTATCAAATGTTTGAAATTAGGGTTTATTTGCCTATTTTAATCATTCCAATTTATTGGCTCTAATTTATTTATTTTGATATATGCAGATTGATAATGTAATTACCAGCAAGAAGCCTGAATTTATTCAATTGTTGGTGCAAATGCCACAGTTTCCTTGTTTACATGAGGAGATTTTCACTAGTGCTGCTGTCTTGGTCACTGATCACCACTGACTGGATCAGTGCTATTCCCATCTGGACACAAGCCCACATATTTTTGATATGTGCCTAAACAGAATACAAAGCTTTATAGCTGAATGACAGATACCTTCATTTCAGGTAGCATAAAGATACTGGTACACCCATATGCACTAAAAATAAAGAAACATATCCCTGAGTTAAACAAACATAAATGTGGTTATATATGTATATGTGTCCCTGAGTTAAACAAACATAAATGTGGTTATATATGTATATGTGTCCCTGAGTTAAACAAACATAAATGTGGTTAAATATGCATAGCTACTTTTCAGGGAAGAACTTCTAAAAACCAACAAAAAAAAATAGATCAAAGACATCAGAAGAGAAGGAAAAAAACCACATGATGTTACTATACCTGTATGTATGAATGTAACACCACAACCAAGAAAATATCAAACACTGATCTATGAGAGACTGGGAACTTCAGTGATAAAACAGACCTTCTGTTTCTTGGTCATGAACAGCTTGGCTGCAATCTTCTATCTTTGGTCAGGATGCAGATAAGAGTACCAAACTTTTAGTATAGATTTACACTTGACTAAAGTACATATTTTCAGTAATATTATTTTGGTCTCTGAATTCTGGCGGTTTGTATTAAATATGTTACCAAAAAAAAAAAAAAAAAAGCAGACCAGATGATGAAATTTAACAAACAAACTTCATTGAAGCAAGAGTCCACTTGGACTTGTGGATTTCAACATCAAATGCCCAAAAGCAAAGCACTGAGTATCATAAATAGTAGTCTAATTTCAACCACTGCACTACTTTTCAGGAAAGGCATTTGAAGAGGAGGTCTCTCTCCCAAAAATAACTAATGAAGAGAATCAGTTACTGCAATTGAGCACTTCCACTGTGGCACAGTTAAATACAACTTCTCACAGCCTTTTTAACCAACAAAAAATTAGAGAGATATGTAAAATCCAATTGGAAAATATTGTTTGTCAAAATGCTATGGACAACAGAAGACTGTGTGGGGAAAGAAGGTGGATTTGACTTTTGGATTCAATACTATTTTTTCAAAACACAATCAAATCCAGGAGTGAAATCAGTACCTAAAGTTGTTTCTTCAGTTTTAAATAAGAATTCAATTGAGAGGAATTGAGTGCAAAGTTTTGGTAAACATTTGGACTCATACCAGAAACTGTCATTTGACATACCATCAGTTGTGTGCCACTCTATTTGATTGGATCTTGTGTTGTGAAAGAAATGAGATTATTTCTAAGTTTCCTTTGCCACAGGGAAAAAAAAAAAAGGAAAGCTGTAGAGCTTCTGGTCTCACCACTGATTCAAACTGTGAAGGAGCACTTCATTGGCTTCAGGAAATGCAGTACTTTATGCTACATGTATAAAGGGAGATATTGACATGAAAACCCGGGGATTGGAAGACCTGTGTGTGATGTTACACAGGGGATTGTAGCAAAAACATATCACAGGTCAGATATGCAACAGAAGCTGATAATACCTCTCTCTCCTTCCCACCTCAATTTATGCTGCTATCTCCTGCAGCTAGCAGGGAATCCCTCCCCTTCAGTAATCCTCCCTTTAAAGCCCCTGAGCTTCCTTCACGCTCATGGCACACAGCACAAGCGCCTGTGAGGAAGGGTTGCAGAGTCTCTGTCTGGTTCCCGTCACTTTTAAGAGCATGATAAAGCAACTGAAAAGAAAGTATGATTTTCTAAGGTGTTGGATTCTTTCCAATGCCTCCATAATCAATTTAAAGAAGCACATGAAAGGTAAGCAGAACAAGTGAAGAGGATTTTCAAGAATATTTACTCTTTGTGTGGCTCTACTCTCTTTAAAGGTACAGGAAATTTCTCCCTAACATCATAGACAGCAGATGTAAATTGGTATCAGAATCAAAGTAGAACATAACCCCTTTTATCTGGTGATAATCTTTTTTGCAGTTCCTTGATATTCAACAAGCACAATTCAATAGCAAGCTACTTTTCAAAGTACTTAGTTAAAGTGTAAGGAAATAGAATGGGGACAGGCAGGTTGCTCTTTCTAGATCCACAGAAAGCAGTTTGAACAGAAGCTTTTCAGAGAGAAGATTTTGCAGCTAATATATATTGAAGGATCTTTTCATGCACAGACTTTAGGCAGTGATTCTTTTCCTTGCTTTAAATCATAAAAGGAAACCAGGAGCAAACAATGGCTTTAAAAAGAGAAACAAAAGATAATTCAACTTTATATACAGTCTGCCTCCCCACAGCCCCCCGCTATGCTATATATATCTATGTATACACATGAAGAAAAGGATTTTAAAACACCACATAACAATAATTATCCAAATTTTTACCAAAAACGAGAACAATTCTGTTGTTACTCTAACTTTAAATATTTGAAAACTTGTTCCCTAAAAATTATACTTTCTCCTACTTTTTCTTTGCTACTTAGCCATCAGCTCGATGTAGTTATTACTACAGTATATGTAATAAGTATTACATATGGTTTTCAATAATGATTCCACCAAATAAGGTTTCTAGCATCTGTTTGCTAGCTATAACACGCAACAAAATGTTTTGTTGCTTAAATTGATCTGTTTAAGCAGTGTAACATTATCATATTATCACAAGTATGTTTAATCTATGTTTTGAAGAGGATAAGAATATTGCCTGTAAGCCACTGTAAGCCTTTGCCCCATTTTAAAGGAAAAGTTAAAGATCAAAAGTAGAGAGCATAAATACACAAAGCCTTGTCCCTCTCCTTCCATTTCAGCACTCTACACTGACCTCTACCGGTTTCTCCACTTTAGGTTTCATCAGTATGAAACAATCCACTTTTATTGAAGTTTTGCACTCTTTTCCTCAAATTCTGGGATTAAGTAAATTGCATCCCACCCTGCTAACTTCTCCCTGACTGAAGGTCATAAAAAGATCAAGCTTGCACCTATTGGTGGCAGTTTATCTTTAGTGAATGAGACACTAAGAAAAATCATCAGTTAAAAAACTGCCTCACAGTATATAGATGCAGCTGTAGGTAGATATTAAATCTGAAAACTCTATCTTAATACATTTATTACTAGTAATTTGTTCTATTTTTTTTAATTGAACTGCTTTTTCATGTCTCATGTGGTAATCAGATGTTTGCTTTATAAAATCTTGGTTTTTATTATAGAATTCCAAGCATCTGACCTATGATGATCAGAAGTACTACTGCAACACAAATACCAAAGTTGTGAATATAAATTTAACATTTTTAGTCATCCCCATTTGAAATACTTCTGCTTCACAGAACGTGCTTCTCTCTAGAAGGTTCTTCAGTACAAATATTTGCTTTAATTAGGGCAGACCTTGCAGCTTTTATAACCACACAACAATGAATCGAAGTACAGTAGCAATACAAAAGTATCACTGTAAAAGCTTTATCAAACCAAAGTCATTACCCTGTCTTACTAGGAGGAGTGATACACTCACCACATCTTTTATACAACAAAAAGAAGTTCAAACTGTCCATTTTTTAACTGATCACAAGAAAAAACAAAGCCCTAGCTTTTATGTGTTTTACAGTAAAAAGCAACTCTAGTTAGTCATAAGTAAGTGAGCAAAGTTTTCCATTCTCATTTACCAAAGAACACTTTCGTTGTCAGCAAAACCCAAAACTTTCCAATTTTAAAAGCATATTTTTCAATCTCTTTGTTATGAAATTCTTCAAGTATGAATAACAGTTTTACATATCATGAGAATTTCTTTTCCTCTCACCACTCCACCAGTGACTGGAAACAAACTTTTAAAATTTTTAAGTCACCTATACAGTCTGAAAAAACTCCTACAACTGCTGACCACAAAAACAAAGAAGCTTTGTTGTTCTGTTGATATAGATAGTAAAGCAGATCACATATTGGTAATTCCATTTCAGAAAAGCTAGATTTTTATTATTCATGAAACTATTTTTGTAATAATACATTTTTCTTTCATTTTCCATATATACCTTTCTAGATCCTGAATGTAAACAAATCACTGAGATATTCAGCATGAATCTATAATATTTTATACTGTATAACTATCTGAATCTGACATCCTCTTTATTTTGGTTGGTTTTAAATCATGTTCTCCGACTTGTGGAACATACTCATATTTCTCTCCCTTCTTTTACTGCAGCTGAAGCTCGCACCACTCCATCCTGTCAGTGCCAGGGAGCTGGGGCAGCCCCCTGGGGAAGCCCTGGAGGCCGGGGCAGGTGGGGCTCCCCAGCATCCCGGAGGTGCGGGTCCCCCTGCCCTGACCAGCAGAGGGAGGAGAGGGGGAGCCCGCAGCGCCCGCAGCCCCCAGGGCACCGCACCCCCCTCTGCTCTGCCCCCAGGCACGGAGACAAGAGGCAGCCCCAGCTCCACTGTCCGTGATGAAAACCCACTCCTGGTCCTGCCCAGGGAGCTCAGTGACACTGCTTTGTGTGGCTTTGCCTCTTACCTTCACCCAGGGGCTGAGGATGGGTGTCCGCAAGGTTGACGTGTCCTGGTCTTGCTGGGTTTGCCACCGCTCGGATGCTCTCGCTGCTGCTCCTAGGACTTGGATGAACAACTGGATCTGCTCTGCTAATTCTCTGCTGTGTTAGAAAGAAAACACTTTGGTGCTCTAGAACTGGGCCTTTGCTCAATGAGCAAGTACATGATCGTTCTGAGATTTGCAGATCAGCCTCTTTTTCCACATGTGGGAAACTGAAAATCTTGTTAAGACTTTCTACAACCCACAAAGGAGTGAAAGACATTGATTTTCACTGAACAAGGTGCTGGCTGGATCACCATGAGACCATCTTCTTTCCAAAAAGCATTTTAAAGCAGTATTTTCGGTCGGCTCTGCGCAAAATATTCCACAACAGCCCCAATAACTTTTTTCCTTACCTCTGGTATCCCAGTGAGGTCACATTCTGTTAAAAACATCCTGTCAAGCTTGGTACAAAAGGGCTCCAAAGAATCAGAATGCAGAAGCTATGCAACTTGCTGACTAACTTTGCTCTGTGTTATTTACCAACCACACAAAGAAAATGCTGTCTATTCAAAACACAGTTCAAAACTCTCTTCACAGAAAGTGAGTGAACAAACAGTCCCATGTCCGATGCTGTAGTCACATCTCCCATGAGGCCCGGTGATAGCTCTGGGGCATGGGACGGAGTGACACCACCAGCAGTCACTACAAGGCACTTTTGTAAACAACTTGTGTGTGTGTGCAGAGAAGGAGGAGGAGGAGGAGGAGGAGGAGGAGGAGGAGGAGGCGGGTGTTACTCTTCCTCTGTCTTAACATTATGCTTATTTGCTTTATCAGGTTGAAGCAGAACTTCAGTCTTAGTCTACTGAGTGCATTTGCTGTAGCCCTTGCACAGGATTTTCCTCATTATAACCTTTATTTTCTTCTAGAAGGGGTCTAAAAGGAACATATGGAATTTGTGCAGGATCTAGATTTGGAACCCTGGAGCTCAGTTAAGTAGCAGAAATTAATTCAGAATTTTCCAGAATCACCACAGAAACTGACAAACTCAGTGACTTACTCTACTTCATGACCAGAAAAAATAAAACCAAAATGGTCTAAATATTATTTTAAATTAATCTATTCTTTGTAAATTCTTACCCCACTAGTCACTCCGAAGCCACACCTTGGCATAGAAGCAGAAATGTCTTTTTCAGCCCCCCTTAGGAAGGGAATTACCATACAGACCCAGCACTTCCAGCACTGACCATTGGCCTCCACTCACACCAAGCCACTCCAATGGTACTCCAATGGCACTCCAATGCCTTTCCTTATACTTGCAATAAATCACAAACAACTGTTTCCAGACTTGGAAGGATAAATAATTGTTCTCATTAATCCCTTTGCAATTTCAGTCTTTAACTGTCAGACCAGTCCTGGAATCCTATTTTTGCCACAGAATCCAAACCATCCTCACTTCTTATCTCCAAGGCATCCCTTCCCATGCTTGATTATTTTTCCTTAACAGTTCTTTACCGAATATTTTTTTATTCTTTCAAAGGTCTAAAAGACAGGTGTTATAAAACAGTGTAGGTTTGTAAGAGGAAAATATGAGACATGGTGACATTATGTTGTAAAATAAAATCAAGTTAGAATTTTCTTTTATGGGGTCTTGATCTGCCCTTTTATAAACGTTTATAGGTTTGTGACATAGGTTATTCCAAATATATATTCCAGGAATAAGTACATTCAACTGCTGATATTCTTCAATAGCTGAATGGTCCATGATCAATATTTGGATAACAAAAATATTTTTAAATTGTAAAGATTTTCTAGAAATACATAAACCCTTAAGATACCTAGATACATTTCTTCCATGCAAACTTGAGAACAATGTCTCTAAAATACTAATGGTGAATCTTACAGGTAAAATTGTCCAAGTAACTCAGGACTTTTAAAACAAATATTATTGTTTCTCAGTATCCAACAATCAACCAGCTTTTGGTTAGAGCTGTGCCTTGTCCAGCAGTACCATTCTCCAAAAGCAACTACTTACAGATATCAAGTGAACCTTCACTTGTCCATAATAGCTGAAGATACCATATCAGTTGTTACTGCTTTTTAATCAAGACTTTAAAAAACCAATATGAAGTTTTCTGCTGATCTTTGGGGATTTTTTATATTTTAAGTTTGCAGTATAAGTTCTTCTCATCTCATTAAAATTAGTAATTTTTAAAAGCAAAGGAGTCTTCCCCTTTCCCAATAACCTCAATTTTCCACTTAATTTTCCATATCTCAGGAACGCATATCCTGCCGACTAAAATACTGCAGAATGCAGTTAAGTTGATTATTTTCACATATAACTATAAGGTCAGAAAGTTTATAATCCTTGTTTTATGGTCTGGCAAAACCTTAGTTAGCTCTTCCTCTAAAGCTTTTTCTGAGCCCTAGTAGCTATTTTTTAATAAATCAGAACCAGCATACAGAAGGCTGAACACAAGAGCTGGGTCTATAAAACATTAAGCCTCTCAAGTCCAAGTATCTGATGACTTTTCCTTTTCTGTTCCTTATCCTGTAACAAAATTTTGAAAGGTACACTTTATTTTTATAGGGAACTCCACCAAACTATGCGAGTGAAGAGAATCTAGCAATTAAAATTGTGTTCAGATCATACTCCTTCATGTAACTCCAAGATAATTTTTCTTTTCTTTTTTTTTTTTTTTACTTTGTTGATCCTTGTGGGTCCCACCATACAACTCAGTATATTTTGTGGTTCCACAAAAATCAGCAACACTGTTGCAAGAGAGCAAAAAGTGGAGATGTCACTGTGTTAGACAGTTTCATGTTCTCTTGTTTAATGCAGTGGATTTCTGTTCTTTGATGCACCTGAGGTTATGTGTGCCAGAGGCTCTTTCTGTCATTTGCAACCTGACATTCTATGTTCCACACAAAAAATGGCACTCATTAAGGGTGCCCTTTAGCCACTGTCCTTCCTTTGAATCCTTTCTAGAGATGGACACCTGCTCCCTAAATTTTTGAGATCTGGACTGTCAGTGACTCCATTCAACTTCATAATGATTATCAGGTTGTTTTATTCTCCAGTCTCAAAACTGAGACAGCAAAGTCAGGCTCCTATCCACTTGCAATCTATTAATTTAACAAGACCAGCTTCAGTCGATATGTGTGCTTTTCAAGAATTTTCATATACTTCAGTCTCATGGAGAAAGAGGGTTAGAAAGTTTAAGTTTTGATATTGATTTGCCAAATCCCTCACATGGGAGATAAGAGGTGAACCCAATAACATGTTTATTGCCAAAGACTCTTCTCTCTCTCCCAAATGGCTCCACCAGGGAACTGAGATGAAGAAAGACTGATACTAATTATGCATAGAGAGGACACCTAGCTGTAGTCACCAGCCTGATACAGAATTCTCTGGGGATGACAGGCAAAGCTGGCAAACAAAAATGGAAGGAGGTAGAAAGAGAAAAAGGAACAAAATGATGTTTCTGGCTATTCACAAAATTTACCCATGACTTTAAAAAATAAATCAAAATACAAAAAAAAAAAAAATCAGGCAGGTCATGGATAAAACAGGTATTTCATAATTCCAGGAGCAACATGGGATACCAACCAGTCACATGCTCCCATCAGGTGATTTAAAAAATAAAATAAAAAATAATTTTTAAAAATCCCATGCTTTCTCCTGTTCCATGTAATTACCATGAATTGCAGTCTGGAGTGATTCTGTAGCAAGGGTTGAGGGGACTGAGGTGAATTTGAAACAGATAAAAGCTGGGTAAACCACTCCAGTAGCCAGGCTCATGCAAAAGTACTTAACCAGAAACAAATGCTGCTGATGCTTTTGTTCTGGTCTTTTACTGAAGCTTATTCTGGCCTTCTGATGTGCCTCCTATAGGTTGCCTCTGCTGGGCAACTGTGCATGTGCTCACAGCCCCAACTGCTAGCATCACATTTATTTATTTATTTTCAACCCAAATAAACTCTTAATGGCTTAACATAAAACATTTGGATTTTTTCTTTTTTGAAGCACACTAAATAATAAAAAAGCCAGAAGCACAAAAGGCCATAAGGGAATGAAAGGGATGATTGTTCAAAGCCCTATTAAAAGGTTTGTTGCTTTATTTATATATTTTTTTAACAGCACAATTTCAGAGCCTTTTAAAGAAGACTCCTCCTCCCCAGTTGCCTGCCAAGATAGTACTTAGCTGAGGGAGGGAGAGCCTGCTCTTTAAAAGAAGATGGTATCTATTAGAGAGAGAAAGGAAAGAGGGATATATAAAAAGGCTTTCCCAAAACAGTTGTCCAGAAGGGTCAATGAAAAGAAACAAAAGGTATGAGATGACAATTACATGGAAAGAAGATGAGAACATTAAAGCAGAGCACACTGAGAGAAGAGGTTTTTTACAGCAAAAATGGTTCTGTAAAGGTCATTTTAGTTCCTCTATTATACTAACCACGGCCCATATTTAGGCATCTGTCAGGTAGTAATTGCAAAGCACTTCACAAAAATTGACCGTGAAAGCCCTCTTTCATGAGGTGGGTGGGGGACAGAGACACACTGGTGGGCAGGCTGAGACCAGGTTGTTTCCACGGGAGACCAGAAGACCCTTAGGCAGCATAAAATGTTACAAAGCAACAGGTACAGAAAGGTTAGTCCTCCTCTTGGTGTGTTGCATTATTTCATTGCAGGTATAAAGCAATTTGTCTGGGTGGAAGACATTTCAAGTGCAGATAAAATATCTGGAGATAAAGCTGAGGTCCATATTCACTCTCCTTTCTTTTAGAAGCAAATATTCCAGTCTAGGTCTCACTCTTAAAATAAGTTCCTCCAAAAATTGTCACTGGTTGAAATCCTGCTGTCTCAAAATTCTGTCAGCAATCATCATCACAGACACAATCACAAACCCCCAGGTAACTCATGGAAATCTGAGTAAATGCTGCAAATTTCAGCATTAACAGTATAGGACTGGCACAGCTGCCACTGATGGCATGGCCATGGTGACCTTTGCTGCCAGGACATGGTCTGTGGTTCGTTCTGGCTGGATTTCTGTACAGCTCATGACACCACTCCTAGACATTAGGGATGAAGTATCTCTGGTTTGAGTATGAGAAACCTCCTGTGCAGCTGAGGAGGGAGTGTGAAGAGCTGTACATTTCCTGGTGGGCCACAGGCAGGTACATCAGCTTGCACTACCTGAGCCGTCGGACTCTGGGGCAGTCTGCATCACAAAAGGGGTGCAGAAACCTTTGACACTTCCCATCTTTTAAGAACAAGAAAAAAAGCTAATGCAAGAAGATATTTTCATTGTAGCTTTGATGCGACAACAACAAAATCATGCGACTCCCAAAGACAGTTTTATTAGAAACACCTCTGATTCAGAACTGAAATTTCATCCTGTGAAAATAAAGATGGCTTTCATTTTCCTTTAGGTGTTTTATGATATGAAGCATCCATTTCAGTGACAATCTCCAAATGAACTTGGCTGAAAACATTTAAAGGAAAACAACTGAAAACTTTTCAAGGACTCTTAGGTTCTCAGACTGAGACCCTAAACTTAATATAAGGGTTATAGATTAAGGTGCAGGTAAATTTATCAGAGATTATATTTTTCCTTAACAGGTTATTCTTGCCTGGGTTTGATTTCCAAAATCTCTCAGGTCCTGAGTTGGAGATTAGGAAACGCAAAGGCTTTGAAAAGTGGCATGCAGTGTGTCTTTCTGCATGACACAGCTCTGAAGCTGCTAGCACACTGACTTGTGATTCTGAGATCAGGGCAAACCCCAAGGTAGAGTCTTTTTTCAGTGCTACCCTGTTTACTGGGCCCCTCCATGGAAAAGGGAAGGATGCATTACCTTATTTATCTGAAGGAAAATAGTGCAATCTTTCCTAAAGGAATTTTTTGAAAGTATCTGAAATAATCCAAGGTTACACAGATTAAACTAATAGACTTCTATTGAAAAGAATATGGCTTGTATGCCAGAGTCCTATAAAAATTTCCTTCTTGTATTATACTGCTTTTTCATGAAATAGTGACTAAACTATGATTTATGCTGTGAGGCCAAGCAACTCCTTGGAAAATCCATTAAAATTAGTGAAAAGAGACAAAAGTGAAACTGTATCCAACAGAAAGTACAGAAAGACTTCCAGTACCTAAGAAAATTTACTTTCTATGTGGCATGACCAGGACAGTGCAATTTCTCTTTACCATCCTGGAAAGACAGAGCGGGCCTTGTCACCTGAAGCTGCTGAACCCATGTTTCTTGCTGGGGGAAGGAAGGAACCCTAGGAATGCCTCCCTCACCAGTGGGTGCCACGGGAGGCAGAGCCAGAGAGGCTCCCCACTTGTGAGGCTTGCAACAGACAGCAGGGATGGCTGCAGTCACAGCCATGAGCCTCCTGGGACAGCAGATCAGAAGTTCTGTGTCTCACAGAGGTAAAGCTTCACTTGGTTCAGTGGTGCTTCAGTGTGCTCTGAAGTACAAGACTCTGTGGTGAACACAGGGTATGGTTTTCCCCTAATTTCCAGATAAGCTACTTAAATCCATTAGGTGTCTCCAGGGAATTTTGTGAGTAGAGAGTGCTCATAGTGAAGGTGTTCACTTCAGAATCCTCACTTTAAAAACAGTTTTTTTGAACTAATGACGGACTAATTAAGAACAGTATGGGAACTGCCTTTTTGGAGAGCCATTAGCAGGAGAGAAACCAACCTAATCAGAGGCCCTGAGGATGAAGGGGCCACCACCTGACTCACTAGCTGTAGAAAAAAACTCTCAGGAGGTTTACAAAGTGAGGTTTACAGGGATATGTGAGGGTAATGCTGGTTTATTTCAGCGCTCGCTTTCAGGTTTGAGAAGAGCTTGGGCTGCCACCCAGTGGAGAGAGGTACAAAGTCTGTACCAGTTTAGCTTCCCAGTTACAGTAGGACAGTTGGCTCCCTGGCTCTCCAGTAGTGGGAAAGGAAACACCTTAGTGATTTTATTGCTCGGTGCTCACCAGTTATTCTTGATCACTATATTCCACCTAAAAGTTCAAACACATCTTTTAAATGCTAACCTAGGATCTTAGAATGAAATTTTGCCTTGAAAGTCTGCAATGGTATTTTCCGTAGGACAAAATTAGACTGATTGTTGAATTATTTTCCTAAAGAAATAGAGGGAAGTAATTGTTATATTATTGTTGCAGCCATAAAATGACTTTTATTCTGTGTTTTGCTTGGCAGTTTTTATGACCAAATATAGGATTTTGCATAGATGGGATCACTTGCACTATAATTTTATCTGCAAAACTAAACAGCAAGAACAAAGGATATTCCTATAAAACCTTTAAATCAGATTTGAAGTACTGTCAGGATAGATAAAAAAGAAATGTCAAACCCATGTATTGACAAGAAAAATTAGGCACAATTCGACATCTACACTTATTTATGTAGGTGCTATATAATTTTTCTTTCTATTAATTATATCTGGCATACTGCTGCTCTACCATAAACGTACTACCTCACTGGTTTTCTTTCTAAGCATTCAAAATAGTCTTTCAAACAGTATTTTGAACATCTTTCTTGTGTACAAGAATGAGAAAGTGGAACTTACGAAGGACAAAAGCTATCTAGTCTCTTACTAAGCTGTGAACAGGGAAAACCAAATCTCTGACCTGGTATGTCAGATTTTACAGAAAGTTTCTGGTATCTCAGAAATTTTTTCCCCTCTTTGTCTGACAGGTGTGCAAATACTTTATGTTTGATTTCAAATATGATCATTTCCCTTGTAGATATTACTCTTGCTTTCAAATCTGCACTTGATCACATTAAGAAATACTCAGTATGCTTCAGCATACTAAGGAGGTGTCCCTTAGATTTCTGGAATGGCATTAACTACCAGATCAGGAATCTTGTACTTGCTTATTAGCACTGGCTGCTGTTAAAAGCTATTCTACTTATGATATTTACTTGCCAGACAAAATTGCATTTGTCTGTTTTAGAGTTCTGTGGTTAAGACATTCATGTGGGATGCATAAACTTCAGACTCTTGCTTCTATTTTAACAAGACAGAGTATTTTGAAGCCCACGTCTCATTCTTTCAGGGGATACTGTTTATTTCATGTTGTCAAAAACCCTAGATTGACACATAGCCAGAAAATGTTGCAAGGAGCATCCCTTCTGGGTCATGTTAAAAAACATAAGAATACATCTTTTCACAGGGTACAAGAGAGCAAGTGAGTTTGTAGGACTGTGGTTAGAGAAACAGAGATAAAAAACCCTTCGGCTCCAAGTCAAAGGGAGTTTTCCCTTGTTTTCTGTATTGTGTCTTAAGTCTGGAACAAAACAGCACCTCAAACACTTTGCTTTCTGTTTTGGAATGAGAGACTAAAACTCTGTGACTGCACTGACTGCTCTGCTTGTGTGCTTATTTTGTCCTAATCAGTGCCTTATCAGGACAGAAGTAATTTAGTGGTTTAAGAGTTTGCTGCTGATAAATTCCCCATGCTTATTAGCCCATGTTTGAAGGACAGCTTTGTGCCTTCACTTCCCTCTAAACTATAATTTCTGTTGCACAACAGCTTCAATAGGTTTGGCACTTACAAACATTTTATTATCTTAGAGCACTCTACATTCAGCTACATAGCAGTGTTTTCTTAAAAGATCTGGCCAAAATTTTAACTTGAAAATTTCCCTGCACCTCTCGGAGAATTCTTAACAGTTCAATTAAAAGAGCACAAAATTTGGAACAAAAATAATAGAGAATTTATAGCAACAAAGAAATCTGAAATCATGAAGTGGGGTGCTCTTTTCCAATGGTTCTGATCAACAATTTCTGGTCAACATATTTTCATACCACAAGAGGGAGATACAAGAACATCATTTCTTAACTTAGAATGACCCAATGTCTCTAAATCCTGTAAATTACATTTATCAGGAAAGTTGTCTAGACCATTTGCTCTCTCATTAACACAGTATTAGTTCTGGAAACTAATGGGCTGGCATAGAGGAGTTTCTATTCCATACCACATCATAGAAAACAGATTTAAAATTCAGGGATATTAGACTTCGACTGATGTACATGGAAGGAAATATGCAAAAAAATCCCAAGTAACCTCCTAAGGAGATAATACAAATGTTGAGCTTCTTAGCTTCCCTCTCAGAAAAAGAGTTTGTTCTAGGAATTCAGAAGTGGGAAAGATTAATTATTTATCATTAAATTGGTCTTGTTATTGTATAAACTTCTTATCTCACTAGCATTTTATTTTAGCCATTTAAACTTGCTATCATAAGAAAAAATGCTGCTATAATTTTAAGACAAAAGAAGCTCAGCTAGATGGGTGATTTGTGTTACCATAGGTATCAAATTTCATAATTAGTCATTTGTACATAAACTTCTGTTGATGGAACAACTAACAATCCTCAAGGATAAATAATATCCACACAGCATGTGGATGTTTCTAAATTTGATTTACCTCTGAGCAATGCCTCAAAATTCATTTCTCCACCACTTTTGTAGATGGATTGCTCTGAGTTGCCAGTCAAATAAAATTTAGCATTTTTTTTTCTTCAGTGCTGCAGTACAGCTCAGTTTGGTTAAATACATCACAGAATGGACTGAAAGCTGCACTACAGCATTTGCAAACCAGTACCAAGAGTGATACAAACCAAGGTAAGGAAACACTGCAGTGTTGAACAGCTGTGTTGACAGCATACATGGATTCAAACAATTAATTCAGCACTTGGACTTATCCCAGGTAAACTAGAGATAGTAGTTGTTCTGGCAGCTGTTGAAACTCATATCTCCATAATTTCTAAAAAGCTAAATTGAAGAACATAGGAAAGAAAGAAGAATGCAAGACAGAAATCAGAAAAGATTGAAAGCAAAATAAGTCCTGTTAATGTGAGTTGTTCAGAAACTTCCCCGTAGTCATCATCACTGAGCTTAATAATCTAAATATTATGTTCCCCTGTTCTTCAAGACAGGGGATTATTTTATTATCTATAAAAAATCAGCACAATGATAACACCAGAAAATAGCCAAGAATTTTATGTTTGAAGACATAACAAAATCAGTTTTTCTCGTTTATTATTTCAATACAGAAAACCCCCTTCAATTTATGGGTCAAATGGAACAGATCCATATTTCTTTAAAAAGGGATAAAAACTCTGCAGTTATTCAACTTGTTTTCAAAGGTCCTTAACATAATACATTGCTCTGCCTTACAAAACCATTTGTTAACAGTCGAATAAATTAACCTCTTGAAAGAAGTCCTTGCAGAATTTTGACATTCTTATACATCAGGATATGTAGTATTATTGCAATGCATTTTGAATTAGCCAATAATTGCTTAAAGCTGAATTAAAGTTGCTCACAGGGTTGAATCAGAATAAGCTTTGTCTTGACAGAAATAAATTAATGGGAAAGGGAGAAAAAACATGCAATGTAGTTCCATCAGGACAAGCTTTTGTTTAATGAGAATGATTGGTGTTGAAAGTAGTGAAACACTTTGTTTTGAAATTGAAGCCAGAGATGTTAGAAGAGTGCAGAGAAAATAGATTTTTATAGCTTAAATAGATTTTTTATAGCTTAATTTAAAGAAATTTTTCAAAATCTTAATTTTTAATGAAGGTTTTTTAGCATTATAAATTTGAAATACTGATATTATGAGAAACATTATTTCAGAATAGCTCTACAATGCTTTTGGAATATGCTTATTATGTTATTGTGTCAGAGAGTCTGACCTATAAGGTTGAACCCTGAAATACAAACAATAAGATATTTATGAAAGATCCATTTAAAAAGTTTTGCTTTCTAAACAACTTTACTGTTTCTACAGTAGAAACAACTGATAGTGTTTAAAGTAGAAAAACAGAGCAGAAAAAGAACAAGGTGTACATTGCAATAGTAATTATAAAGAATACAAAATTTATTGGAGAGGATAGATGGATTACAATGAAAAATCCTCATGTTCTTCAAAACTTAAATTTGAGTGCAAGTTTCATAAATGTATACTATGTCTTAAAAGGTAAAAAAAAGTACATTATGATCTGAGAAAAGCAATAAATTTAAATGTGGGTTTGAGGTCTATAAATAATCATTGCAGGCAACTTATATCTGTAATACTTAATGGCTGATCCATTCATTTCATTTTTACAAATTTACTACTGTAGGAAATTTTTCCTTTCAAGAAAGGGAATGAAATCATGAAATCAGAGAAGAAATTGGAACAAAAAATCTGACAGATAGGAGCAAAAAAAAAAAGGCAGTAAAAAAATCAGAAAATTTGCAAATGGATTGGCTACAACCAAATCTACTGAGATGAAATGAGGTGCAGTGAAAGGTATCAAATCTTGCCAAAATTATTCCCATCAAAACCCAAAATTCATGGGAGAAAGTTAAACAAAGAGACAGGAGAAGATATTGAATAAAAGAAATGCTAAAAAAAGAAGAGAAGATTCTGAAACAAAGTGAAAACAGTAAAAGTGACTGGGATGACATGTAGTGCAAGGAAATGGACCAAAGCTTGCACAATCAATCTTCATTGAAATCGCAATATTTCATTCCTTTCCTGAAAGGAAATGAAAATGTCTTCCTTTCAGGAAAGGGAATGAAATCATGAAATCACAGAGCAAAGTCTAACAAACACTCTGGAAAGGAGATATGATAAAAAACAATGCAATTGAAGCAGAACCAGAAAATTTGGAAATGGAGTGACTACAACCAAATGGACTGAGATGAAATGAAGGGCAGTGATAAGGACCAAAACTTGCCAAAATTATTCCAATTAAAGTCCTGAAATCAGGGAAGAAAGGTAAACAAAGAGACAGGAGAAGAATCTAAAGAAAAAAATGTTCAAAAAAATTAAGGAAAAATTCCAAAACCAAGTGAAAGCAATGAAAATGAATGAGATGGCAAGGAGTTCAGGGAAACGGACCAAAGCTTGCCCAAATAATCCTCATTGAAGTCTCAATATTTCATTCCATTTCCTGAAGGAAAATTCTTCCTTTGGACATGACAATTTATGTTTGCAATAATTTCTCTAAGGTCAGTTCTTTTGAAAAAAATTCAAAGCCAATATTAAAGACATGAATTTCACAAGTCTTAAAATTATTAATCACAGTCCTATAGAAGTCATCCACAAGAAACTATGTAGTGAAGGCCACAACTTCCAGCATGGCTTCAAACCAAAGGATGAGGTTGTCCCCAATGACCATGAATAACAAAGTACCTGTCAGATAAGAAAACCAGAATCCCTGCTATTGTGCTATCTTGAAAAAACCCCAAACCCTAGAAACCTTAAAATCACTTCTTCAAAACCCCTGTAACTTCTTTCAAATTATGACTGTCCAAAAAAAAATATTAGTTCTAGAAGACCGTGTTTGATTTTTTACCTTATTTTTTCTACAGATTAAAGTATTTGTGAAAAAATTACTTTCACTACAACACATTAACCAACATTTTTTTTTATTCCAGCCTACCTTAACTCTTCTTAAGGGAGAGGATAAGAGTGGCTCAACTTGCCTACAGAGAGGTACATTGGAATAGAGAAACCCCAGCTCAGACAGACAGGTGTTTGTAGACAAGGCCTCACTGCTGACATGGCATGACATTCTGAATATAATTCAACACATTTAGAAATAAATAAATGCACATTTGGTACTGTGGCATGCATTTAAGTCTGTGTAATGTGTGAACAACCATGTCTGATATTTATCTTCCCCTCTCAGCATCTGACTCCTTTTCCAAAGGAAGTGCTCAACAGTCAGTATCATCTCTGAAAGAATATTCTGAGGAGATCAACTGGAGTTTTATATAAGAAGCACAAAGCTGCCCTCAAGGAGCTTATTTCTACATGGAATCTCAATCATTTGGGTTGAGTGATTGGTACCCAATTTCATTTGGGTTCTCAAGAAGGAAAGTCATCAAAGCACAGGGTTTCTTGGTTTTGTTTTTCAAGCAGCCTAGCAGAGCAATTGCAGATGAATGAAGAGACCAAATAACTTACAACAAACCCTGTGAAGCAAGATTAAAAAGCAGTTATGTGTTTCCTTTTGAACACTCTTCATCTAGGCCAAAATGTCAGTAACACAAGGTGAAAGTCAGGTAAACATATAAAATTATGCATAAGCCAAAGGAGTGGAGTCAGCTGCTCTGAGATTTCTAAATTAATTAATTAATTAATCAAATCAATAACAATAGAATTTTACAGGAATACAGTTGTTCAGAGGAACTAAACTCTGCAGGGAAGATTTAGTCAAGAAAACCTGAAGTTAGGATTGGGAGATATTTGAAAGGCTTTTTCTTACAGTGAAGGAAAAAGTGACAATTCAGAAAACAAAGAGGCAATCTCAGTAATTAAATACTGAAGGAACAGAGATTATGGATACAAACACTTGTGTGATTCTAAAAGCAAAGCCCAGCCTTAGAAGGCAGGTGGTACTGAGGTAAATGCAAGTTTGAATAATTCAGGTTTCTGATTTGGCTGAAGAATTGTGATACCTCATCCTGCTGCTGTCTGATGTCAGGGAAAACTGAATTTCCTGACCGCTCCCTCCAAATACCCACTAAGAAAAATGGCATTTAACTTCAACACTTGGCTGCCCACAGCAACAGATGGAGGTTTCTGAAATGCACAGCTTCAAAAGGAGGCAGGGCATTGATTTCTCCCAGACAAAGGAAGAGTTTAATGAAGCTGCTTTTGGGTTTGTCTTCAGATGGAAGAGGTGCATCCACCCATAATATGGCAGGCTACTGTCTCAGGACTGTATATCCCAGAGCAGAGTGGTGAAATCTTCTAGGATGACAGTGATTCTAAATGACTCAAATCCACCTCAAAAGTCAGGAGAAGACACTACTCTCAGCAGAGTGAATGTTCAGAGAGAGAACATCATCAAGAAACTTTAATAATAGCTCTGCGAATAGATTGGAATTGTACATATGCTATTTTTGCGAATGTTCATGTTTTATGGGATTATTTAGTAAAGCTTAACTTTCTGTAGGTGCTGATTTTGAGCTCAGATATTAGTTAGCAAGTTAGCATTCATAAATCCTGTCCATTAACATTCTGTTGCCATGGTCATTAAGAGAGAAAAAGCAAAACCAGAATGTGACGCAGAGAGAAGACTCTGCATAAATGGGTGAGTGGTGTGAGTGGGGTCATGTCATGAGAGATGTGGTAAGAGAGTTAAAAATTTTGTCTAAGGGTATAATTACAAAGACAGTAATCCCTCCCACTTCTCAAGCACATCAGAATGGATGGAGAAGATGCTTTTATTTCAGCCACTTTTCCATTTTATTGACTACCTAAAATAAGAATAGGAGTATCTCATGGATCTGTTGGGAAAGGGAGAAAAGAAGACATTATGACCACTATTTTTAAAATTATAAAGCAGTATCCACTGTTCTTCTTTAAGGGTCCTGAAAAAATTTAAACTGGAGATAAAATTCAATTCCTTTTAGATTCTGCTCTATATGATGAGGAATATTTTCCCAGCAAGATGTGCAGATGACAGAGTATGGCAAAGTTTCTATCTTTATAGGACTAGTAGTTTCTCTTTAGCCCCTCACTTCATTTAACCCAAATACTACACCTCTGGGCACTAACAGCACAGATTAACACTCGGGCTATTTCTGTACAGGCAGCTTGAACAGCAGAGAAGGAAAAATACTGAACAGGTGTCTAACAGTGCTGCAGTTGTGGTTTTTTATAGATGTAAAATCTATAAAGTAGCCTTTGCCAAAGTAATGATTATTCCTGGTTATAGTGCAGAGAGGAGAGTCAATAAGTCAGAATTGATAAGGGAAAAAAAAACAAAACAACAAAAAAACCCAACAACAACAACAACAGCAAAACCAACAAAAAGGCAACAAAAAAAGACATAGACTCAAGAGAAGGCTTGTTTTGCATGATATTGCTGCCATGTCAACCCTATATCAGATATCTCTGACCCAGTTTTATTTAGACTTGAAGTTTTGGACTCCCCTGTGCAACAGTTCTCTGCACAAAATTGGAAAAAACTGAATGTAAACCACACCCGCCTCTTCATGATCCTCTGTGGTCACTGAGTCCAAGAATTGCCAGGAGCTGCATCTTCAACAAGTTATTAAATGATAGATGTTTTGGACACATTCTTGTAGAAGAAAAGTATTAAAAAACAATTTCTAAGGCAAATATCTAACTCATTCCTACGAAAATCCATCATCCTTGTGTTTTGTTCATGTGATAATACAAATGAACTTAATAGCTCAAATAATATGCCTGCTATCATATATCAAAAAAAATATTTTGATAACTCTACTGAAGGCTGATTAAAATTCTAGGACAGCACAACCTACAAATACTCTTTATAACAAAGGATTTGACAATATGATAGTTTTCTCTGAGAGACATTCTGGACATTTTTCTGAAGGTATCCGCAAATGGAAATTGTATCTTGAGTGTGAGAAAAATCTTTAATTTTGCAAACTATTTGAAAGAAATGGAGAACGGGTGGGGGGGTGGGGGAGCAACCCACCCAACTTAGGTGTTCACAAATATTCATGTGGAACTACAGCATATTGACAAAACCAAAAGATATTAATTTTACTTTTGAAATTCTTTTTGTATTTTAGTGCAACCTATCTGAATCACTACCTCAGTTCCAAGAAAAAGGTTTCTGCTGTTACCCACTAAACTTAAAAATGAAGACAACTACAGCTTTCCTTCATTGATAGCCAAAGGGGAAGGTGCCACCCCAGCAGCACAGGTCATGTGCTCATGTTTTATCATCTAAGAAAAAACATTCATTTTGAAAACATAAAATTTCCCATCTAGATCTACAAAACACCTTTTAGTTTCATTCACCTACAAAACCCAAGGACAGAATTAAAGTTTCTGTCATGTAATTATAAAATCACCATCTGGCTCTGTTTCACATTAACTTTTCCTCTTCTTTCTCTAACCTTTCCCCCCTTCTTTCTTTAGCATTTTCCTCAGCTCCACCTTCTTTTAAACACCCATAAAAACATCTTTTCACACAAAATTTATTTTTCTTTAAATAGAAAAAAAGACACTCTTACTTGTTGGAAGTTAGAAAAACAGCTCCAAGGGCGCGGTGACACTATGCAAAAGGGAAGCTTATAATGACAAACTTTTGAAGAACTCTGATCTTAAAACCTGACCCTTACACAGACACACAAGTTTCCACAAACTTTGAGCTCATGTGACCAACTTTATCCTCAGCAGCAGCTTCTTCTTTTCTCATGGATTCATATTCAAAACTTCCACTCCAGTGTACACAGATTTACTTACTGTCTGCAGGTTGCTTTGCATTTACTTCCTCCTTGTGATCTTTATTGTTTACTTCCAGTCCTTTGGCCCTGCAAAATACTTTTATACCTCAGTGCAGTGCCTAAGAATTTTCTCCCAAAGAGCTGTAGCCTTTTGGGGAGAACATCTTCTGAATGTAGAGGCAACAGCAGTAAACTTGTATTAATTAAAAATTAATTTTCTGTCAGATTCTATGATCTTGAAGGTCTTTTCCTAAGCTATATTATTTTTGATTATATGATTGTATTAAAATATTCCAGGCAAAATAGAAGATAAAATTCATGACCTCTATTTGGGATAATATCCTTGTAAACTGCCTTAAAAGTGGACTTTGAAGTCTGAAAGCCACATGTAAATGTCTCCTTGATATTATCTTAAATTGAATATTGAATATGTTTTAGAAATTAATATTTTAATAGTTCAGTTAAAATTTGATTTTATAGTTAGCTTATGCAAGATATAAATCTTCCTTCAGAAAATCCTCTTGATTTCTGGTCTTCAGAACTTCCTCCCACTGTCTTTTTCTTGTCAAGCCTACCTTGATTATTTTATACTCTTCAGAGGAAAAGGTGGATTTCAAATGCTGTTATGTGTATGTTGAGTGCATTTTTTAATTTATAGAACTATGGTCTGCTTTCACCTGCCTGTATTCAGTGTCCATGTCTGCCTACAGCTGCTAGCCCAAAATTCCTGCCTCACACATTCCCCATTGGGGAACTCTGCTTCTGCCCAAACTGGCCTACACCAGAACTTGAGCATCAGTGCAGCATATGAGAGGAAAAATAAGGGGAGAAAAAAGATGTATTCATACAACACTAACTAGAATTGCCTTTATCAGATTTTTTTTTACTAAGCCATGACTAAAGCTAATCTAACATAACATTGTATTTAGCAAATAAGACTGAAACCCAACTTCTATAATATCTGCATATGCTCAGAAGCATTTAGAAGTGCCTTACTTGTTATAGTTTAACATCAAATCTATGTCAGTAGGACTTTCTCCATTGACAATGCTGGAATAGGATCCATGTGAAGAATTTCCCTTTCCAGAAATGTAAAGAAAGGAAATTGTTCACTTACCATAATGTACTGAAGCCTTGGGCCACAAGCTGTGAACTTTTACCCAGATATCCTGAATTTTCACCTACTTAAGAAGGTACCAGAGCTGGTTCATTCTGGAAGATAAGGAAGCAAGGATGGTTGAAACAGCAGCCTGGGAGATAAGAGAGCCAGCAGCCTGCCTGGAGACACTACAGAGACCCAACAAAGAGCATGAAGACTGCAGGTCCTAACTTAATCATTGGAACATGAGGGGCAGGAAACTTAGACTGCAAGATTTTAAATACCCCATTTCTTTCTTCTGATTCCCCCTCTGGAGGCACTCTGCTGGAATGCATTTTGTCACTGTACTCTACAAGTTAATTAGTTGACTACTGCCTGAGGTTCATCTCAGGAAAACCTAGGGTCAAGCCAGAAGGGAAAACATCTGCCTCAGTGTGTTTGTGTGTGTGTCTGAAATCCACACAGGGCACCCAGCAGCTCAGTGGAGCTGCCCCCCAAGGTGGCCCAGCTGCTGTTAAAACCTCTGGTGGTGTGGGTGATTAAGTGTGTGATGGCTTCCACTTTCCCTGACAAGAAAATTTCACTTCTGTGTTGAAAGTGTCCAGGAACAAGTTTCAGCACTTTGACTTTATGAATCTTAAACACCCTCCTTATATAAATAATGCAAATTGTCACAGAAGAATTACAATTAGCATTTGCTTTCCTGCTACTGACATCTGTGACAAAACAGAACTGGAAAGGTAAGGTCTGTATTTCTGTGTTACTTCCTCCTCCATCAAGCACTCTGATTATTATTTGGTGTCTTATTAGTACTACTGAAAAGACTCTGTATACATCTTACATATAAAGGGAACAACAAAAAGTTATTTTTAGTGGGAGGGGATGTTGAAACAAATCTCAGTCAAAGACAAAAAATTTAAAAGGTTTTGGACTTTCTTTTGTTCCCACACACAGATATTTTCATTTATAGTGTTTCCTTACTCATAAAATATGGGGAATAATTTTTAATCTCTAAAACAATTGAAGATTACAAATATTTAGGTGATCCTGCAGGACCAAACATAACCCCCATCTAGTCTTCTGAGTATGTTTTTAATGAAATTTAAAGGAAAAAATAACTGATTTTAAAAAATCCTTTTATAGCTTCTCCTGTTTTGGTAAAAGCTCTGGGCTGCCAGAAACTTGGAGTTTGATGTTACCTCAGGCAAACATCTATGTGTATGCTTATCTCAAACACAAATTAAACATGCCACAAATTAAGGGGTAATTTTGAGACTTTGCACAGTGTTCTTCATAAAGCCACATGTTATCCTACAGGCACAACTTAGCATAAATACCAGCCATCGTACCATGATCATTCTGTTAGTTAGCCAGAAAATGCAATGAAAGTTTCAGCTACCAAAAAATACCAAAGGTTAGAAAAGGCTTTTAATCTGAAGCCTTCTAATTTAATCACAGACAGGAAAATATTAAAAGGGATTTAATATCTACAGTAATAGGTGGAGGGCGGCAAATCTGCCAAAGGAGCAGCACACTCAATGAATGCAGTACACTTCTGTTCTGTTAAATGCACACTCTTGAATGCAACTGGGAGGAGAAAACTGGTCAAACTTTCCAGTCTTCAGCACTGAGACTCTTGGAATGGAAGATGAACCTATAAGATAATGACCAGAACGTTTTGGAAGCCTGGACCAGAGTGGGCCAGTGTGAAATGAATTTACTGAGATCCATTCACTATGAGGTTTGGAAAAGAGACTAAATAGACAATAAAATTTATGTAAATCAGCAATTAGGAAATGCTTATTTATATAACGGCCAAAACACTTATTTGCTTTCTAGGTTGTTTGCATGAAGAGTTTTGCATTGATGATTGCTGTTTAAGTGTTCAGTGCTGTCTTCCACAAACCTTATTGAAAAATTGCGAATAAAATCCTGGTGTGGTGCTGGCTGTGAGCAAATGGTTACTGACAAAACATCCAGTGGAAATAACTGTGGGGGGAAAACTCAATGTTCTGAGTAATGCTGCTGGGAAAGACTGACAGAAAAAGACATAATCACATTACTGACAGAAGGAAACGAGTCAGATAATGTCTCTTCCAAACTTCACCTACCAAAATTCCCAGCTCTCTGTAGATTTATACTGTGGGTGTTAACATTGGCATAGATCACTCTGATTACCCCATGTCACATGCAATAGTGACTGTCCTGAAGTGATAAATAGGAGCAAGAGTAACAGGTCTCACTGCATAATGATCACAGTGTACTGATAATCACATAATTAGTGTCTTAAAAGTCACTGAAAAAGAGAGGGTGGGACTTTAAATTAAAATCTGTATTAAGTCAAAATTCCTTAAGGGACACTTCAAAGTGATAGCAGCTGAAGGAATAGATGAACATAAAATACCAAGCAATCATAAAGGAGTAAAATGGAAGAGTAGGAAAAAAAGCAGAGGACTAAATATTGTAGTGAAATAAAAGCATGTTCATACAGTAGTGAAAGCTAAAAATGAGGAAAAAAAGAATAAATATAAATCAGTAATGGATTTTTTTTTGGTCAGGACATGGGAGAAAACAAGAATTTCCAGTATAACGGAGATTAAAATTTAAACCCCAGGTATTGGCTTATAATAGCACACATCTCTTGGAATAGAATTAAACAGACCTTTTCTTGTCTTTTTGGGGTTTTTTTCTTTTCTTTTTTTTTTTTTTATTTTTTTGTAAAATAGGCAGCCTGTCCTCATAGCAATTTTTATCAGGTGAGGTACAATAAATTATTATTAATAATAGTAATAGTAATCATGTGCAACTGAGGTGCATGTTCATATAAAGATGAATACAAGCTGCAGAGATTACACTTTGAGTTCAAAAGTTAATTCATTGATCAACATAAACCACACATGTACAAATTTCATTAAAATCTCTCCTAAATTTTCTTAGGAAAAGCTCATATTTTAAAGCTGTGAAATAAACTAAAGGCCTGCCTGCATTATTTTTTTCTGTTCTCCTCTGATGTTACTGTCAATTTTCTTATGGTGAACTAAAGCATTTCTGTGAAAGTAACTGACAGCTTCTGAAATGTCTAAGTTTTTCTCGGGGTTGAAGAGGGAAGGAAGTGAAATGCTATTCTGGGAGGAAGTGGTTCTTTTTTGGCAACAGATTGGATCCTTACCCACACTATCTGCAATGTCATAAATAAAGAAAAATGTGACAGATTCTCCAGCCTGCTAGAGCTACTCCAGAACTCCTTCTCAAAAGTCCCAAAAGAAGTCATTTATCGTAAGTGAGGAATTAAATGGGATCATTCTTTCCAGTCTCTTAAAAATAAAACAATATAGGAAGCTACATCAGCTTACAAAAGGCATCCTGTGATCACAGGACAATATCCTCTTTAAAGACTTTAAAGATTTTAAAGAGTTCTTTAAAATTGCCAAGTTCTTAACTTGAAGAGAGAAGAGAACAGGAGAAATACATTGGTATAAATCTCTTTTCTTAAAATGGGAAATACTCCACATAGCCCAGAAAACAACTGAATAGTTTTGGACAAAGGGTCTTGGATCTTTATCTTCACCAGTTTCAAAATGGCAGCCCAGAATTACAAAACCACGTAGTTGGAATTATATTTGTACTATTATATTTGTTTTTTGGGGCACCACAGCATACCTTAGTAGCACTAACCATATAGGAGTTCTTCCTTTTTTTTACAGGGATATTGTTTGCCTTTTGTGAGGAAACTGCCAATACTTCATGGAAATGAAATAATGGAAAGGTCAAATAAATGACAAAACTTTCTGAATGTCCAATTTAATTTCTCTAGCCCTCCAAAGTACTAATTAGTAAATTAATTAGACATTAAAAATTCAATTTAGTCCATTAAAAACTATTAAATTAAAAATAAAATTTACTAGAGGAGATAATTCTTGTGGCTAAAATTAGCACAAAACCCTCTTCACAATCTTTTATTATTACTGCTTGCTTTGCAAGGGTGAATTCATCCTTTTTCTTACCTATCCCACAACAACACTGCAGCAGACTCTGCTGTCAGACCACTCAAACATGTGAAAGGGAAAAGTATCTTACATCTCCTTCTCTTTCATGTATTCACTTTGGATTAATCTCCTCAAGTATAACCTCCACTCTACCTCCTCAAAGGCTGGTGGTTCAGCTCTCACCTCAGCTCTGCAGCCAAGCAGGGTTAACAAAACCCCAGCGCCTCTGCCTGTGCCCCTGAGAGACCATGAAGAACACAATAGCAGGGATATTAAATATATGCTTGTCCACCCCTTTCCCCTCACAACCACATCAGTTAGAGCTACATTTTCAGATATTATCAAATAAGAGAGAGGGAGATGCCTCTCCTATTTCTTTTTCCTATTACACCAAGAAAGAAGACTTTTTTTTGCAATATAATACAGATTTATCAGAGTAAAAAAAGTGCAATTTTATGCCACTATTGTTCTGATAAATTTTTTGCTTGCCAGTTGAGTCAGCAGAGGTCCTGGCCTTGATGAGCTAGTTTTTTTGCTAATCTATGATATATTTATCTGAGTTGCATGTGGAATGCACTGTAAAGATACATATTTTTTTCTCCAAGACACAAATTCTTGTCATTCTGAATTGTTTCCCTTGGTGAAATATCACATAGAGTTCCTTAGTGTAGTTTAATAACCAAATGCTCTGAGGTTCCTGTTTTGGGGTAGAGATAAAAATAAGCAGATCTTCCGCTGTTGTTTTGAGAACTGAATTCTAATTTCTTCTATGCTTTGCAAATTATTGATTTCAGTTCAAGAACCACTGTGATCAGAAGAAGCTTGGAGTACACTAGAAGAATTGAAAATAGAACTTGCATGAAGTCAATCCATCCTTAAAAATATTACGTAAGGTTAATTTTATGCGTCATTGAGTACTGTTACAAACTCTAAAAGTTTTCCTGGAAGATTTCTTAAGATGCTAATGCATAGCATGGTTAGAAGAAATCTAATGTACTAAAGAGATTAGACTCCCTGAGAATAGAATTTAATGTCAGATAGAAACTAAGTGTTACATATTCATCAGTTATCCAAAAGAAACATGGAAAATTTTAAAATAATCATTTGAAAATTAACCAGGAAAAGTCATAATTTGGAAATATTTGAAACAGTAAAAATACTAAAGAGCAAAGAAATGATCGTATATTTTCTTGATTTTAGGGGAGAATGAAGCTAAGGGTTATCTGACAGATATGCATAAGTCATATTACTCCAATATGTGTTTGCTTTTAAAATTAAGGAATTCTGCATTTCCTTCTGTCTGTTAAGAAATCAGTATCATAATCTTTATATATTGAGCAATAACTTTTAATGTCTCTATTAAGAACACCACAGGACTCTCTAAGTAGCAAACAACATATTCTAGCAACAGTTTATGTGGGACTAATCAAAGAATTTTCCAGCATTTCTTCTGTATATTTAAACTTTGTCAAGTTCTCAGGCAGAGTACTCCATAGGGCACTTATTTCCTTTTTTCAATACAGCATTACTGAAAATCTGTCTTTTTTTCCCTGAACTCTTACATCATAAGTAGTACTAATATCATTTCACTCAGTTTCTGCTTTGTAGGGTGGGATTTGTGGGTTTCTGAATTTTTCAAGATGACTGTTCGTGCTGACAAAGTGTGCCTGGCACATTTCCAACTCATTTCTTCCTCCATCAAAACCTCATTTTCTGTAATGTTTCTTTCTATTTGTTTCTGTCACTCCAGCACTTGGATACCCACAATAAAGAGTACATTAAGTTATGCAGGCATTACCATAATGATGCATACCATAATGAGCATGTATTTGAACAGTGGAATGTTTAGGGCTGAACTTTAATGGAAATAAGTCATACCAAATAAAGTCAACTTTTATTTTTAATCAGGGCCAACAACTAGTGAGAAAATAAGCAACAAGACTGAATAAATAAATACATGAATGGATACTTATAACCTGTATCTAGTGGATTGAGCACTTCTGAAATTAAGAGTTGAGCTCTTTACCTCTCTAGCAAGGGAGGGAGGATACTTTCCTTGTGTTTGGTAATTCCTCTTTGAATTGTCAGAGCATGTTTAGATCCATAAAGTGTATTTAGGGACTGGAGTCATTAGCCATCAGAGTTATACAGGGTGCTGTAGGCTCATTTTCTCAGATGTTTAATGCTTTTTAAAATGGCTTCTGACAAAACTCTGCAGCACTTTGGGGCCAGCATAAACTTTTTGGGGCAGCTATGAAAAACAGCAACACCTTGTTCCCAGCATCATCCTTCCTATGTACAGAGTCACAGAATATTCTGAGTTGGGAGGGGCCCACAAGGATCACTGAGTCTGATTCTTAAGTGAATGGCCCACACAGTGATCAGACTCACTACCTTGGCATTATTTACACTGAGCTCTGTGAAACACTGGCACTGCTGGAGTTGCAGAGGGAACTGTGATCTGGAATAATGTTTGGGATCACAAACATTCAAGAACTGGTATAAAGAGCTTCAGTAAGCAAGCACTATCAAAAATAAGATTATTTCCACCTACTGTATGTTTGTGCTACCATTAATAATATATAGGGTACAGGTTATTTCAACATTTCAGGTTATTCACTAGATGTTTGCATTCTGGACAGGTCTGGAAATAGTCTGCAATTCCAAGCAGATCTAACATTTTTAACTCCTGCAACCTCTTCCATATTCAGATGTCCCTAAGTTTCTAATTTGGTGGGATAAAAAGAAAGGACGGAAAAACCTTCTGTGCTGTGGATAGAAGTATTCTAGAGACAAATTCTCAAAAAAGCCAGAACAAACAAACAAACAAAAAAAAAAAACCAAAAAAACAAAAAAACCAAAACAAAACAAAACCAAAAAATCCCACCCTCTCCACCCTCTTTAAAGGACAGAACTTTCCCCAGCCAAATTCACTTTAGATGTTAATGTTCTGGTTAAAACAGAGAGGTTCTTCAAAAGAAAATTAAAGCTGTTTTTGTTGATGAAAACCACTTTAGAGTTATACAAAAGTGGAGCTTATTCACAATTCTTTTCTTCTATGAAACATTACTATTATTTCCTTAGCCTTTTGAAGGCAAGACACTCCTTAATGGCTTCCACAGTAAAATAACTTAAATCGACCTTTTAAATAAAAGGAAGTAATTTATGATTGACTGCATGAACTGACCAGACCTTACAGGCAGTGTGAAGATTGTGGTGTAAAGGGGAAAAAATAGTAAAAATATTTCAAAAAATCTCATATTTTATAGAAATATTTTTTTAAAAAAACAATCTCAGATTTAAAGAAAACTAAAATAACAGTTTCTAATTAATTTTTTTTACACTAATATCTCCTAAAGTTGTTTCTTTCATTTTTATGGGCCTCATGAAAAAGTGAAGTACTTGAAGTGTACACATGGGAAGGTGATGGTTTCTCCTGAAGCAGTGGAAGAATCATGGAATATCAAAACATAATCCTCCTCTGTAAAATGATGACATAAAACACTAGAACTTTTCAACCCTTTTATCCTGAACCACTCAAAAATGGCTAAACAGCATATTTAGCCCTTCATAAGATCAATGTTGAACTACCTGTTAAGGATGAGAAGATTTGCAACATCATCTCCTAATTCAATGCATTGGACTGGACTCTGCCTCAATGGCAAGACAACAGCAATATGCAAAAGTTCTGAACCCTATGTGTCTTCTCTATGGGAACTTCTCAGCCATGAAACTTAAAAATCCTGTTCATTCTTAGCCATTAAATACTTCTCAGGGTAAGTGACATTAATCTGGTTAAATCTTCTTAAAATGAACAACTTCAGCACACAAATTGAAATCACACCACAACAGAATATTTCATAACAGGGCAAGTCACCTGGTCACAACACAGGTGCCTGTGGAAAAATGTCTTTTCAAAGGATCAAAAATAAGTGTGGGTTTTAATTAATCATGCAACTCCACAGGTATTCCATTCCCAGTGGAATTTAATTTATATTGCAGTAACCTATAGCTGTCTGATATGGCCTACATTGGGTTAGCTTCTTCAGAGGATGACTTCCTGCTTTCTCCCAGCAATTGCTTAGAAAGCTAACTGCAGTATCCAAAAGTTTTTATTGCCATAGTGCACCAAAACACTGGGATGAAAAAAATCTTATTTTTGTATATTATACAGATTTATTTCACAAAATGTGATGTTTAAAAGTAAACGCAGACCTGCTTTTATTTAGCTATTGCCTTTGGTTGTATGCAAAGCATCATATTTGGATTTTAATTTTCTTAGTGAGGCAAATTATTCCTTTCAAAATCATAAATGCATGCTTGTGACCTAACTGCTTCCATAGTAATGAACCAAAATATTGCAGGGAATACAAGCCCCACAGAAATCACAATGAGCACACTCTTCATACAGAGACTGCAAGTCTCTTTACAAAGAGAAAGGAGAAACTAGCCTAAAATATAAGCAGTTTTGTCTAAATAGAGCAGTCATAATTTCCATGAACTGCTAGCAGGCCTTCAACAGACTGCTAAATCATATTTCCCCAGCTAGGAAATGAGTGCAATGTTCTATTATTGGAGACTGTGCATCACAGCACGTGGAACATCTGCATACAAAACACCCAAGTGAGGAGAGCACATCCATACCCTTGCCAGGTGTGAACTGCTCTTAGTAGACTCCTTTGTGAGTTTGTCCCTTTTGAATCAGTGTAAAAGTATTTCCACTGATGTCAGAAACAGTTTGAGTGGACAAACTGCATTGAATTTTAATTATTTCTGAGGAGAAAACCCAACATTATTTTGTAGTTGCAAACACATAAATGAAGGGTATTTTAATGAATTAGAATAGCTATGTAATAATTTTCACGAGTGTTTTCAGATTTTTTTGGACATATCTTGTACATATTTTGGTACAGATTTTTTTGTACATTTAACTAATTTTAAAGCAATGGGATCAGCATTTCACTTCATAATTTTTAAATGAAAATTAAAATAATAAGAAGAACTGCAAAATGTTTCTTTTCATGGTTCTTTGTTTTTCAGTGTTATACCTGCTATAGTTCAGTAAATTGTACTATAAAGAAAGTACTAACTAGAGTTTAATGCAAAGCTTGAGTTGATGGCAAAAATTCATATTCACTTTTTTTTTCTGCTGTGAATGTATAACAGAAAACACTGTTTCATATGATTTACTTCTCTGAGTTGTTCAAATATCACCTTGGCCACAGTTACCTATCAGGATTCTCATGAGGAGACAAATGGGGAGGACATATATCGTATTTTTCACATAAACACTGAATCTTTATTTATTTTCAGGACGCTCCATTTGTAATTGTCCAGACTGCTGGTTTGCCCTGAAATATTGCATAGTTATTTTCTTCTGAATGCAGTTTTTCCTAAAACACTCTCAGATGCACTTTTTGCAGTTACACTCTTAGCCATAAGAATAGTAAATAAAGGATTAGAAATATTTTACATCTGAATTCATACCTTGCAGAAAGTGGATTAGGAAGATTTAATGTTTAGCTCAACAGCTCATTTCACTCTGAGCACACAGGTTTCCTTTTCATTAAAATGTTTTCATAAAAATGCTTTGCCTGTATGCAAAACCTGAGGGCTCCTCCTTTCACTGCTTTTGCATATCCATCTGCTGTTTAAGAGCCACAAAAAATAATCACCAAGCACCTTGCCACTGCCTACCGTGGATATTTTTCATAATATCTGTAAGGTCAGTGAGGGTGAAGTTCTAGTTTTAAACATGGCATCTCTAAAGTGGAAAACATTTATTTTATTGTATGCTGTCAGTCCACTTTTCTTGAGAGTCATTCTTTGATAGTGTGAGTAGGCAGATACTATATTTTCCTACAAATTTCCTATATGTTTGTGAAAAAAGTGAACATGAAAAGCCTTTAGTGAAGGCTCTTATTTTAGCTTTTGCTATTTTGCATGATGAAAATAGAGAAAAGCAGGGTTATAAGCCACCACAGAACACACTGAAAAAGAATATAATTTAAGCAAATCGAAGATAACAATTTCTTCCTAACTTTATGTTATAGATTATCTGAATAAAAAAGGGCAGGGAACTTCAAGCAATCAGCTGGCTGATTTTATTATGCATATACACAGTGATATTATATAAGGGGCAATGAAAGCTGCTTTCTTCTGTGAGGAATATCACATAGTCACCTAATAAAAAAAGAGAAGCAAAAGTATGTTTATTACCCAAGAGAACGATACTGCAGCAGAAAACATCTACCTCCTATGTAAGCTTCAGGGATCAGTAATAACACTGTCTGAAAGGCAGACTGGGTCTAAAGCTAGGATATCCTCCCAGGGGAAGGAAGAATGCAGATACCCTGAGCTTTGCTGGATTATCAGCAATGCAGAGAGATGGAGAGACTCTGATGTTATTGGTTTCCTTGGGTCTGGATTGCACTTGAGATGGTAGTTCATGTTCAGACTCAGGTGTTTATTATTTCTTATCAATAAAACACTCTCACTACTGTGAGTTCGGCAGCTTTTCATTAGAAGGCACAAAATGGCTCACAATCTCTTGTTACAAGCTCTTTTAAGACTAAATTATTCAATTAAGAACTGACACCTAGATTTTTTTCCCCTTTTAACCCAACAACTGATCCCAAAGAGCCCCCGATGCAGACTCTTCTGCCCAATTACAGAGTCCCACCCAAACCCATGAAGAAGAAGGAAGAAGCATGAAGAAGAAACCCAGGATGACACCCTGTGCCCTCCATCTTGCTTCTATTCTCAACATACTAAAAATCCCAAAACCTAAATTTCTCACCAAGTGATACACCTACACTGCTCTCTGTAATATATTTCACACTTTTGTGGATTCTAGTCTATCTTGAAGTCTAGGAAACTTTCTCCATGAATGAGGGTCAAAATCAGTGCTCCCCTGGGGGTCAGGGCACCCCAGAGCAGACAGAGAAATATTCCCACTGCTCTGGGTTTCCACACAATATAGTCAGAAGAATCCAAATTTATTGTGGAATACCTATGCCTATATACTATTTTAGGAAGGCTTGTAATGTTTTACTACAGTTATTATAATCATCACATAAAAAAACTTATACATTTTACAACATCTCTTGCTTGCAGAGTTTGATGTAGTTTTCTTTTCTGGCAAATCAGTCTGATTTAATCTTCTTGCAATCTTGATTTAATCCTCAAAGTTCTGTTTGCTCTTGCCAAGGCATCCTGTTATCAAATCTCTTAGGCTTATAAGGTCCAAGGTACTCTCTGTTTTGTGTGTCCCAATACTGGATCAGGAGAGAAAGCATGAGAAGGTAAAAAAGTACTTCATTTGGTACAAGCAAGCTATATACACATTGTCTCCTGTTTATCCACCTGCATCACCTTGCAAAGGTACAAACATTTGTAACTGTGTTACTTTTAGCTATTGCAAACAAGTGTTAGTAGATGTATTTACTTTAACCTGATTTGGATAAAGTGCCATTTTTCAAGTTAGAAAATACAGTTTGCTCTTCATCCAAGGGTGTGGAGGACCTTTAAAACAGGCCTGTGGCACAAGCAGTCTCCACTCCATCCAACAGCATCCCCTGTGTGAGCCAGGCAAAGCCATAAGGGGGCTCTACAAGGGACCAGGTGAGTGAAAGTGTCTTCTAGTGGCTCCTAGTGGCACTGAAACCTCCCTCACATTCCTCAGAATGACCTGAGTGTCACAAGGAGAATCTCCCAGGGACTCCAAGCTGTGTCCTAATGCACCTAAATCCAGCTATTACAATTTTCTAGCAGTATAAATTTGGGTTAGATTTATGTCTGATTTATTCTATCATAGTAAAAATCTAAATTCTTTGGTGATAAATATTTCCTAACTTCTACATACCCTAACTACATGATATATAGCTTAGACACACCACTTTCAGACTACTGAAAGTTGGAAACCTCATCTCAGAAAGGTCATAGTTATGGAACTAGGAAAAAACAAATTTCAGTTGCTTTGCTGTTTGTTGAACCTTTAAGTTATATTTTAAAGCTTAATACTGTGATTATGAAGTTTCGCAATTGATACCTGAAACTTTCCTGTAATTGTTGAAGATGCACTTTAAACAAGACATAACTAAAAAGGTTTGTTAAATAATAGAAAAAAACATAGAAAAACATATCAACACCCCATATATTTTCCCCCCACTTATGAATTAAGGCCTTTTCCATGGCACAACTGACTAATTAAAGGCCCATGTACAGTTCTGACATTTTGCCCTTTCTCAATAGATCTGAAATTCACATTTCATGTACAAAATCCTCAGCAAATAATTATGTGAACAAAATAATAACAAACTGCCACCTGCTGAGATACAGATTTATTGTGTTGACACAATATAGATAGTTTTATTTCATCCTCATTCATTAAGCATGCTTCACTGTAATTACTGAAAGATAGTATATCATCATGGAGCAGTTAGAAATGCTTTAACACTGAAGGACTTGAAGTGTGTTAAAAGAACTTTTGGAGAATGAAGAAAGATGTTTCCACATTTCTAATATAAGATTATAGCAAGTGATGATAAAATGCTGTTATATTTCATTCAGAGCTGGTGCACATTAATCATCAGTAATTTATAGTCTGCATGACTAATACAATCAGCCACAAAAAAGTAGCATTTTATATATTCTCCCATTCAACATTAATTTGCAACTTTATTTATAATTATTAACTAGTTTAATCAGAAATAAGCTTCCTATAGAAAATTTCAGAGTCTACAAAATAGATATTTCTGCTTCATATTCTGAAAATTATTTACTGAGTTAGGATTTTTAATCATTATTTATGATATGAAAGGCCTATCAAACAATCTGTGGGCTGTAACTGTTTCATTTCATGTCAGGTTGGAGCTATAATTGTCCTTGTCTTCAGCCAAGGATGGGAAGGGGGTGGAGCCTGGAGCCATGTGGGCGTGTCCAGGTTGTTATTCCAGAGCACTCACTTCACCTCTGGTAGGGGATGGAGCTGAGGGATTCTCACTTCTGGGAAAAAGGGACTGTGGCTTTGGCTGGAAGAAAAATACATGGTTCAGCAGTGAGAAAACACAACTGCTGCTGTCATGACCTTAACAGAGTTCAATTTCTCAGTTCATCAGGATTTGGGAGCCAGTATCTGGCCTGAGAGCTCTGGTTTATGGTGTAGGGATGGTCAGTCCTAGCTCCTGAAATGACTCATTATTTATTCCTTAGGGTGAATTTGAAGAAAATAATTCATTCAAGAGGATAAAAATTCAATAATAGAAAACAAAACACTTAAAAAATTTATATTAAATTTTATTGTGATTCCTTATGTAAATTACTGGCATTAAGATACAATTTCCTTGTTATAATGTAAGTCAGATATAGACATATTTTAAAGAGTCTGACCATATATATGCACATATAATCTTTCTCCCTTATAAATTATAATAATGAACAGTAAAAGCACAAAACCTTACTAAAGAGGAATAGCATTCTTCATGAAAACTTTTCAAAGTAGAAAAGTTGAAATCATCAACTTCTTTGAGAAGCTCAGTAAAAATTTGGTCTTGTCTGAGCTGTACAATCATCCAGTTATAAAGTTTTCCTCTTCTGTCTTCAGCTTCTTTTCACTCCAAGCTTGTTTATGTGCTATGGTCAAATGGAGACAGAAGTAAACAAAATTTAGTTTATAATAGAGTTTTGCTCTTCAGAGAGAAATAAATAACTGTAGAGAAATACAACAAATACATTGTCATGAAAAGTCTGCATTTTCACATAAAAAAAAAAAAACCACCATTTTGGCAACAAGACAGTTTCTGAACTGCACAAATTCTCCATGAGGGTACAATGTTTCCACAGATAAATTTCTCTGTAACTTGTTACAAAGGAAAAAATTGGATAAATGCGATCAGGTTTCTTTTGTGGTTTGGTTTGGTATGTCTGAAATTTTCTGAATTAAACTACCAAGGAAATCACAAGACAGGTGCTGAATAACCAGTCAAACACCGACAAGTGCCTTGCCTGACACATTCATCCTGACCAACACCCATGTATTGGGTACAATTCCTTAAAGCAGGCAAAGCACCTTGGGTCGCCGCTGCAAATGTGGGTGGAAAGCTGAACTGACTAACCTGTCAAAACATTTTAATTCCTAACATCAACTTGAAAACTAATTGTAGGGTCTGTAAATGGTCTGCAATTTCCCTCTATTCTGACCAGCCATTTTATGTCTTGACTTTGAAAAGCCAGTCTGCCTCCCCTTCAAAAATCTCTGCCTGCTCCTTAGAAATCTACTGAAGATTTAGGTACATCATGAATTTGAAATTAAAAAGAATAACCGGGATAGAAAATATGAGATCCTCTTTGTTGTTAGAGCTAATGGGAGCTTGGATTTAGGAATCTGTCTCCATAAAGCTGTTCCCTTTACGTTGCCTGCCTCGACCAGGAGTCACAGATGAGTCTGTAAGTGTGACCACAGCAGCGCTAAAAGGGACAACATGAATTTTGGTGAGAAAGGCTAAACCACATATAAGGCTACAGCACATCTGTCCCTGGATTCCCTGTGTCTGTAGGTGCAGGGCTTCACTGGCCTGAGGAGAAAAACCTCTTTCCACTTAATAAATCCCAACTGAGTGATGCCACTAGAGGGAGAGCTGACCATATTTATCAACAATATCAAACTACCCCATGCGTCTCGGTGGTACCAGTGGATTGTTGAGAAAAGTAGGAGCAAAAAAACCCAACCCCTTTCTATTCTAGACAAAGACTACCCCAATTTAAAAATGCTACTGTTATATGGATAGGCTGGATTATGTCAATTATTTAGGAGAATTATGGAGACAAAAGTGAAGGGAATGTAGGGAACATTTCCACCCAATGCAAGCAAGACCAAGTTTCATTCACTGCTCTCCAGGAAAGTATCTATTGATCTGTTCCTAAGAATCTCAGTAACGATGACTGGAGTTTCTGGATAGAACATCACTGGTTTGATATTCAAACAAGACTATTTCTTTGTTTAATATTCCTCTGAGATGGAAAGGTGTTTTCTTCCTCCTAACCAACACGTTCCTCAGAGCAATTTAAACTCAAGACCTCTCTTCATCTCACACTTTCTGTGGAGAAGATTTTGTCTCTCTCTCTCTTGGTTAGCAACTTTTAAAGTTTCTAAGGGTATCATCAGATATCCCTCCCCTCAGTCTTCTCCTGTGTAAATTATTCGAATTTCTACAACTGCTCCTTACACATGACCATTTCAAAGCTCTGATTATTCTCATTGTTCCCCAACTCAACATCCTCTCAATGATTCACACCTTTCTTAAACTGCATGCCTCTAAATGCAGCCAGAAACCTTTATATGCACCACTGATTACTGTTACTAGGGTGAGCTTCCATACGTTTTTCTAGTTAACCTTGCAGCTTGAATAAAAAAATAAAAAATTCACTCCAGAAACAGTTACTTTAATCTTAATGGGAGTTTGATTTTCTAATGCAATTATAACTGCATAATGGGTAATTACTTCCAATTCCCCTTCCAATTCATCTCCAAGTCAAAACTGGAAAGTATGGACCAATAAGAAAAGAGATTCTTCCAGGGTCAAGTCCAATGGGTATTTTTAAAAGCATATGCTCCCCTCTCAATTTATGCACTTGTGTGAGAGATGCCAGGCTTTATTTTCATCTGGTTTCCAGTGCTTATGACAGTGTATTCAGCAACTGTGTCAAAAGGCTCCTCACAGTTTAGTATTGTTTTAATTGCTTCTGCTTTATGCAAAAGGCCTATTGATTTTGGAACAAAGCTACATTGGTGTAATCCAACAGTTCCTGACAAGTTCATTGTTTTATTTCCTAGGTGCTCAACAATGTTTTATTCCAACATCCTTCTTCTAGGAATTGACAAAAAGTCACTAAGTTGAGCATTCCTCGTATTTCTAGCATTGATTTTTTGAAAATACAATGATCTCATCAAGTTAAATTTTTATTAATTAGATGGAGCCATTATTGTCTAATTTATTATTTTCCTATATCCATCAGTTTTTTTACCTCCGTTTTTGAAAATCTGTTATCTGCCTGATTAGAGCAAAAGATTCTTGGCAGACAAATCCTTTTTGCATTTCCTTTGGGTATGTGTCTGAGGAATATATCTTGTTATTACTATTTTGCAGGTCAAAAGCTGGTGGTAAAAGGGGAATAGTCTCACCCTGACAATGAAAACTGTAGTAATCAGCAACTGATTGCTGATCTTTGGGAACAGTTGAAACTTGAGTGCCATGGGAAGCAAGAATTTGCTTGGATTGGAACAAATGAGTGAAGGAAAAACTCTTGATGCTGGTGGAAATTCACCAGGAGAGGAAAAAATACTACAGTTCTAAAGAAGAATGATTAAATAGCCACTGACTCCTTAAGGCCACCAAGAATTAGCACTGAGATTTCCAGGAAGATGTCCAATGATTTAGAAAAGAATGATGAGAAGTTACGTATTTTTTGATGCCTAGAATTAATTTCATACTTACTTCCTAACTACCTTACACACTTAAAAAATAACTTGATTATGGTGGGTGAAAGACACAAAAAATCAAAACCAGTCAAATAAGCTATGCCAAAGTCAAATTTCTGCTAAAGCCCCAGCAAGCCAACTGTTATTTCTGCTATTCTGAATGGCAGAAATCTGTGAGTTCTCTAGCACTACTTCTAAGAAAAAAAATCTACTTTTTTCTTTTGCACATTTTTCATGCTTTTCAAATTTGTTCTTTTTAAAAACTATTTTAAGAATAACAGGGTATGTCAGCTCATCATTCATTCTCTCAAGAATCATATTTTAATACAGTATTCTGAAAAGCTTTCCTGGAAAGAGATCAGTTAATTATTTAAACATGTTTTCTTTCTTTGATTTTTACATTTACAGAAATCATTATTGTAGAATTCCTCTCTTTATATTGGTTGAATTCCATTATAAAATCATAAAAATGTTTTTTCTTTTAAACCTGATTCCTCAGGAATGATGACATTTAAGAATTTTGGAAGGTGAATAATAATCTCTTTTTCATTTTGGCAATGCAAGATTGCCAAAATATCTTGAAAAAAGCTCAGAATATTTTTGTCTCAGCCAAAGCCAAATCACAATCTTGTCTGATTTAACCTGAAACTGGCAGAAATGTTAAACTAAAGCTTATCTAAAGCAAAATCCTTTGTTTGCATCTTTTTCCTGTTAAAAGCCAAGACTGCTCAGAACAATTCTCTACTCCTGTTACCATTGTTTCAGGGGATTTTGATCATGCTTTCTGTAATCTTATTCCACAAAAGCAAGAGTTGATAGTATTTATATGCCTTTGAAATTTCATGTTTTATTTATGTTATCTGTGCATTATACTTCTGGACTACTGTGATATCAACCCTTGGGAAAATTAAACCCTTTTGCTGAATGGACTCCAAAAGAGGTTTTGAAAGCACTACCACAATCCTTGTTTACTGAAATATCACCCTTGTTACTTTTTTTTTTCACTTATTACTAGGACCAGTGATAGATTTGGCTCCATGTAGAGCAAGGATTTCAATTTCTAATTTAAAGAATGACAAACAAGGGAAAGATAAACAGCTCTGCAGGAGTATAAGGTAACATGTTTTTGCCATTTTTGACATTAGTTTCACCATTGCCAATATGGTGAACAGAGGGGGTCAGACAATTGTCAGCAAGGAACAGATGGAGGAAACAGCAGCACAATATCTAAAGCAGTTTAGAAGATTATTACAAAAGTCTAAGGGTCTATTGGTGAGTCTATACATTAAGTCTAAGTGTAATATTGGGCAGTGGGGGCAAAGACATGGAGAGGGAACCAACAGGCTCTGTGAATTGCTCACCAGGTGGTTAACATTACCTGTACACGTGATGTGAGAGTTATGGCATTTGAGGAAAGACTGATCCATGCCTGGCAAGAGTTGCTGGCAGCAGGAATGTCTGCACAGGCTTTTCTGACCCACTCATGTTCCAGCACAAAGTTTTCAGCCATGCCTTTCTGCAGAGCTTTGTGCCAGTGATCACACAGGAGGTGACACTTCCCTGCAGGTACCCAAAATGCAAGATTGGGGCTGACAGCTCCACTCATAAAAGGGGCTCCCTCTCACTGAAAGTACTGTGTGTGGATGCTTGTGCCTCTTCGTCCCCTTGGGATCTAAACACTTGCAGGAGAGAACCACTTACAAATGGGGTCATATTCAACTACTGCTTTCCAGTTCCATAAGATGTCATTTTAGAACCAAAGAAAGTTGCAGCAAACTTTTTTTAAACACACAAACTAGATTGGTCGTCTCAGTCAATGTCTCCAAGACACAATATACAGAATTACAAAAGAATAAATATTATAGAAACTAGGATGTTAGTCCAGCAATTCTTATAAAAAGAATATTTTTATAATAAAAAATACATCATTGCCTGCAGATCCATAGTGTTTGTTTTATTGGGGCCTTTTCCAGCAGTTTGGAAGAAGATTGACTGCTCCAAAATTTTGATTGGAATTTTATTCTCATTTCTAACTCTCATAAGAATTCCACAGTTTATAGGCCCATCTTTCTATCATTGCAAGTTTTTTGAAGAAATCATAAGTAATATGAAATCTCGTTTGTTTTAAAAATTGGAGGCTCCTTTAAACTGTCTGTGGTTTTCTTATACTCACCATCACATTTCCAGAGACGGAGAGTTCTCTTCAAAAGCCTTCCTTCCAACAGCCTTATGTTTAGGGCTCCCCTATAAATACTGATGCTCTGGCTCATTTGCTGTTTTTGAAAAACAAAAGAAAATTGGCAGAGTCTAATTCTTCCAATTAACCATTATTCAGAGACTGGCAGGTAGTAACAATAAAAATAATTAGGGAGAAGGATTGACACACTGGAATGAAATATTCCAGGGGAGTTTTTTCACCTGCAGGCAGGCTAAAGTAATTATTTCTTTCTGTTTCTGATCCATAAAAAAATAGTAACTACTTGTACTTTAGCAGTAAAATAAATAACTTCTGAATAGATTGGGGGAAAATCTCAGGGCTGTCTCACCACTAGACAGGACACCACAGTTGTTGAGTCAGGAAATAGAAAAATATAAAATAATACCTTGCTTGCAACAGCATTGCTTTCACTAATATAGAATAGTTTATTATCTGATTGTCAATTGTTCTAAGTGAGTTTTTAAATAGCAAACATAAAATCTAGTCAAATGAACATTATTTAAAGATTTCTTCCTGTATTTGTGATGTAAAGGAAAGGAACTTGGCCTTGAAATTTCCCATCACAAAAATGACATGAGGCATGGTGTATATAAATTACAGTTTGGAAGGTTTCTGCATTGTGAAAAGAGATTGTTAAAGGCAGGCTTAATATCCAACATGTATTAAAAATTAGAGTGAGTAACAGAAAATACATTGTATTGCTGCTCCAGTATCAAAGATTAGGTAATTTTCCTGTACAGTACCTTTCTTACAGAAAAAAAAGTTTGTTGTTAGTAATTTTTTAAATATTAAATAAGACATGAAAACAAAAAAATTATTCATAATGTGATTTTACACAAGACAAAAGAAATAGAATCTCTTCCTTTCCTGTGTTTCAATATTGGATTAATTGCATCAACAGCCTTTATAATCTCACATGGTATCATATGTGAGCGATAAAACAGTGCTGAATGCAAATGCAGAAAAAGCCTGTTAAATTATCTAGTTGCATTTGGAGTATGCATCAGCCTGAGGAAGCCAACTCAGTTAAAACTAATTCTCTGTTTCCTCAAAGGTCTCTTTCATAGGTTCTAAGCATATTTGGGATAGAGACTATGACAAAACTTGCAAAATCAAGATAATTAATGGAATAAACAAGTTTAACTTAATTTAAAGCTCAAAAAATTTCTTGTATTTGTTTGCTTTATGTGGTTTTGTTGAGCTTAGAGGTTTTTTGTAATTTTTTGAGAGAAACCAATTTTTTTTTTTTAAGGAGTAGGACCTTTTTCTACCTTGGCCTGTAGCTTTCTGATGAAGACCCCCACAGAACACAGCAGCACAGAGTTCTGCACCTGTTGAATGATGGCAAACTAAGCCATGGGCAATCCCTGCTCATTAGACAGGACAACGGAATTCTTTCAGGTGCTGTGCTGCTACTAACTCTGTTTCAAGTTTTATTAAAATTTTACAAAAATCTCTGCATAGAACTACATAGAATACACCATGTAATAGCCCTAAAAGCAGGAATTAATGGAGGACCTTAAGTGATTCTTCAGATCCCCACCTGAGAGGCAATAAATTGGAGTTTAAATCAAGCACGTTCATCATTCAGGCCAGGCATCTGAATCATGACCTCACACAAGGATATTACTATTCATAAGTAAAAACATTAATCAAGCTAAAATACCTTTCAGCCAAGGAGGTAGAAAAGTTGAGTTTAAGACTTTTGCCAGGAAATTCTGAAATATTTTTAAAGTGACCAGGTCACCCAATTAACATCTCTGCTTTAGTAGAGGTGTTCTGTCTGACTAAGTGCAGAGGATGTCAAAGAATTTATTTTTTGCAGGCTGACAAGTACTTGAATACATATATTGAACCTGGAAGTCTGAAAGGCAAAAGAAAAAAACTTGGGGATTTATATATGCCAGTGAAATGGATTGTAGCTCTTGTTCTCATAATTCTGGTCATTGTACATGTACAAATTATGAATCACATTCATAATTTGTACATGTACAATGTACAAATGTACATTCATCACATATTTTTATTTCCTTGTGACTTGGAAGAATGCCATTTTTCCATTGAAGTCAGTTTCTTCCCAGTGCCTACTTTGGCTATTTGGATAGAAGGAAAGCTTGCTGCAATTAATGTTTTGTTTAGTGTTCTGCTCTGGAAACTTCTTGAAGAGTCTGAAATACTGAAAAACTCTAAATTAAGTACTTAAAAGTATTAATTTCGAGAAGCTTTAGCATGTGTACATAATCCAAAAGAATGTTGAACAGTGTGTTCAACATTTGTTAAAACCACTGGTCTGAATGATCAAGGTGGCTTTGAGATTTTTAGATGGACTTGCTGCTTATTCCCTGTAACCATATTGCTCACTGAGTCCTATTTTTACAAAACACTGTATCTCTCTCATTATTTTTATTAGAAAATAGTTTTGGAACCTCACTGCAGTGATAACTCTTTAGTTTTGTCTAGTTTTCAGGCAAAAGTAATTCTGATGAGTTTTCATATATTTCTTTCAGCGCCTTTGCCACCTTCTTCCACAAATGTATTTTTAGAAAAATTAAATTTGATAAGGATACAGACAAACAAGAAAATTCAGATCTCTTCCCTGCTTCATACTAATTCCATTTTCTCACATTTATCCCAAACCAAGTTCAACTTTCTTGAATGTCACTGGCCATGACCTTGGAAAGCAATTCAGGAGAACTCATGTCCTTTCTACAATGATCCAGCATGTGCCTACCTCTGCTGAGGTAAATAAGAATTAAATTTATCATCTCCTGGCACTGTGAATGACTCATGTTCACAAGATAACTGAATCACTGTTTCATGTCCTTCTCTCCAGCTGTTGAAAGCCAAAATGTGCCTACTTTACATCTGTTCTTAGTAACTTTTCAGCTTAAATATTACATTTTATACCAATCACTTTTATTCCAATCCTATTCCTTGAGGCTTCAAGATGATCTAGGTATTAAGTTATCTTTGAGATCTCAAATGTCCTTTATATTGATCACACCTCCTAGCCCTGCATCCTCAGCCAATTCCCTGGCACACTCATTAACTGGAAGTAGCAGAGTTAAATTCCTTGAGGATTCTGTTTAATAATACCTTTATTTGCAATCAATACTCATCTTTCAGTGCTGCTAGCTTTCCCCACCTTATTAGCTGGCTCCAAAATCATGTTACTATCAAAAATATAAAAAAAAACTAACATTCTCTGTCCTAACTGGTCATTCCTTGTCACAGACTGAACTTTTGGCAATAGCAGCTTAAAAATGTAATGACACTAAGCTTTAAGGAAAGTTAATATTTCTTACCCAGTCAGTTCAACGGAGCATGAGCATAAGGGGAAAAACACAGTATTTGCAACACACAGGGAGATCAAACAAGATCCTTTTCTTATTTCTCAAAGAACAGGGTTAAGTGTCCCAAAATTCACCAAATAAACAGTGTGCTTAATAGAACTCCTCTATCTTTTTCCTAGACTATCAATGGTTTTAAAAAAATCTACAGCTAAAAACCTCAGTGAAGCTGAGATCTGTGATAAGCCCACTAGGGTTCATGACTAAGTCACCCCAATAAAGATTGGCTGAAACTCTTGCCCCACTGAGTGTGAGCACACTCTCACAGCAAAGTTTCAGCTCACAATTTGGGAAAAAATGTGGTAGTGGCCTTGAAAATCATCCATAACTTGGTAAAAACTTCTGAAGAATTATAAGGAATCCTTCAGTCTGAATTGGAGAAAGATAAGTATCATTTTAATAATATATATTGATACTGCAGATATTTTGGTTTATAAAAATAAAACAAATGTTACAAATGTTGCATTGGATCCAAAATTAAAATAACTGCAGTTAATTATGCCTGATTTTATTCCTAGAAAAGGCCAAAACCCAGTAGATGTTTTCGCAGCTCTGCTCCAGTCTATTGCTAAACTGACTGGTGATTCTTACACTCTCAACAAAGATAGTGTAGTTGCTAGTTTCATCTACAGAAGGAAATTTTCAGTGGCAGTTTTTTCAGTAGAAAGGAGGAGAATGAAGTTATGCTGATTGGCTTAGAGGTTTGTTTTTTGGTTTTTTTTTTGGTATCTACTTTTGTTCAAACTCAACTATATTCAATATTCCTCAGTAAAGAAAAAAGAAAATGTTTTTTTCTTAATAAGCCTTTAAAATATCTTATCTCAACATTGCATCCAGATTTTCTTCAGTTTATTTCCTTGCACATTTATTCACCATATTCTACATTCTAAACCGAAAGAAACTGAAGGGAACCCCAAGAATCAACAGAATGCTTCAAACAATTCAAAGTTTGCAAGTGGTCTTAAGATAGGTTAGTTTATAGCCAAGCATCAAAATATGCATCAGGAAAGTTATTTTTTTCTTCATTTGACTCCAATCTATAGCTACCATTTACTAAAGTTTTCACCAAAACTGGTATGTATGGAACCCAAGATACTGGCGCTTTCTTCTTCTGAGGTTTTTGATCCTTTTCAGAAGTCCATTTAGACCTGCTGTTTAATCAAAAAAAATGTTTCCTTTGATATTTCTCTGAAGAATGCTCACAATTCCACTTTAAAATTTTCCTTGTCTCTTCATGAGTACTGGAGAAAGGGCGATTCCACACAGTATTGCTATTCTGAATGTAGAGATGTCACTGCAAATGAAGAACAGAACTCTTAAAATTAGTTTAAAGCCTGTAAATATATGAAGAACTGAAAAACTCAATACAGTACACAAACAAAACTAAAGGAAAAACATCATGATCTTTTGGAAGATAAAATAGGTTAATTTTGCTCTGAAGAGCAAACTCTGCAGTAAAGTAAGTGATTTTTATTTAAAAGGGAAACTTTTAGATGTATTCAAAGAAGTACTCATTGCATAAAGTCTGAGGTTTGAGAGTGGTTATAAACTTCCTTGGCTTTGGCAAATTTATGATCCCCTCCTGCTAACCATGCAGTGAACCCAAAACAGAAAACTGGACTGGGGTTCTACTTGGACAACCTGGTAAAATTCCTTTTCTTTCCACTGATTGTGCAACTTGTGTAGAACTATGAGTTAGAGCTTGAGGGTGCATTTTTTCTCATGTTCTTGTAATAACTTAGAGATGAAACCAAGGTGGGCATGTCAGTGCTTGGCAAGAGATTACAATAGATCTCAGGACATTCTTGCTCAGGGGTGGCCTTCTGCTTGTCTGAATGCCTTAAGCTGAGGCTGCCTGAACAGACTGTGCTGTTTCTGGAAGGTTAGTGCTGCAGTACTTTCCAGGTACAAGAAATTACCATTTTTGTCATAGTATGACATCTTGTGGACTGCTGGTAGTACTACCAAAGGACTCCCTGTTCTTAACCGAAATATTACTGCCATCAAGCAAACTAGTACACAGAGTGCCTGTTTCTTTTAAAGCTGACTGGGTCATATACACAGCTGTCATCTATTTATGGATGAAAAACATCTCAGATGATAAGCTTGTGAGAAAGAAGATACATAGGCAGAACCTATTCAATGCACAGGCACCAAGCCCTGTGATGGTAAAGTGCAGAGCTCAGACAAGGGAGCACCTTTTGTCCCTTAGCACGGTCCTGGCAGGGGAAAGCTTCCAAGGCTGGCACATTCCCATCTTCAGCCCACTTCTTTTTCTTAACCCAGGTTCTGGCAAGCAGTCAGAAAAAAGGATAAGGAGCCCTTGACACGTTGTCTAGCAGGCAGGTGGTAGGGCTCTCTTTCCAAGCCTCTGAGGAATGAAGAATGGAATGTACAGACAATATTGAAAAGGTTGAGGGTTTTCTCATCCTCATGCCTAAAAATGGAGAGTACTCAGGATTATTTTAAGATTTAGGGCATGACTAGAACTTGCTTACAAGGCATGTGAGCTTGCCTGGTTGTATCACTGGCCCACATCACTGCCTCCTGATTAAGAGTAATGGAAAAAATCTGTCTGATCATTAAGCTCCTGACTACATTTGAATACATCCCCACATATACTTCATATATTTTTTCCTGAGTGACATATTCAAGGAAAACCTGCAGCTTTATTGCAAATAACAAGACAACACAGAGTTATGAACTGACAGAAGAGTTGAACTGTATGAAATCTATACAGTCTTTTTATATTTTTCCTCCCACAGGACCTGAGGCCAATAGTTTTAGCTAAAATGGTTTTTTGCTTTTAGATCCCTTTGTTGCTTTTTGGGTTTGCACACAGGGTCTCCAAATCTATTCCCTCTGTTTCAGGTCACCCATTAACTCTTAACATGTAAGAATGTACCATACACCCTTCCAAGGAGCAAAAGATTTTGGACAAGGAAAGAAGGCTGTACTTTACAGAGGAACAAAACCAACAAAGACAACCACTACCATTATTTAGATGACACTGTAAAAAAAAAAAATTAATGAACAGACACAGTCCACTGAAATTGTGAAACATATCACTCTTCATGAAGGTAGATGATGAGATACAATTTTTGGACTTTTCCTCCATATTTTAACTTACCTTTAAAGTTTTGATCAAGGAGGGAAACGCAAAAATGCTCTGAGAACTTGGCAGGAGTTTCCTATTCTAACTGTATATGTTTCAGGGAGGTGGAAGTTTTGGTTGGTATATAACCTCTGTATCCCTAATGTAAAAGAAGGGAAATTCCAAAACTTTCTCTTCATCAGATTTTTTTGTTGGTTTTTTTTTTCCAAGAGAAAAGATTCATCAGCTTAAGGATGACTTTCAAGTTAAAGTCTCATGAAATGCAGAGAAAATCCACCAAAATGAGGTAATATTAGGGGTAGGATTCAGCCCAAGATTAAGACCTCCTTGATAGTGACTACATCTCCACAGCACTGGAAGCCCAGAGAGTTCATGCATTTAAAGCTAAATTCAGCTGTCAGCCTCAAGCTGATTCCCAAGCTGTATTGAACACAGACAAAAGATGTTTTGTAACCTGATAAGTAGCTGTCCATGCTGTACTATTTTTGCAGACATGTAGATTAAAAAAAATCAAAAATCACCAGACTAATAAAGCACAATATCACTTAAAGCACAAATATCACTTTGAAGTACAAATCAAAGTTAGGCACCATCATGAAAGAAAAAAAAAATAGTGGTTTTTTTTCAGGGACATGCTACCAAAGTAATTGTACTCAGCTGAATTTGACCCACATTGCATATTAAGCCTGGCACAAATAAGTATGAACATAAGGAGAGCTAGGAATGGTGACGTAAAACACTAAATCTAGCCTTCCGTGGAATCTACCAGCCTCACAGGGTCAAAAGCTGAGCTTTGAAGACTAGGGGGAAAGCTAGCTTTTTTCAAATATTTGCAAAACTAGAATGTTATAAAATCCCTTTGATCCCTCCCCTGCCCTAGCCATGCTTTTAATTCTCAAGTGATTTCTTAAGAAAATAAGAAAAAAAAATCATGTCCCATAGCTTATACATATTTATTACCGGGGGCAGCTGAAGACATAATACTTGTATCTACATTTAAAAAATTGTAATTACTTAGGCATCAGTAAAATGAAAAATACAGAAATATTAAACAAGAAGTACATCAGAATTAATAACAAAAAAACATAATGCATTTCAGTCTCCATTTTTCTTCCATTCCTTCTTTTTCTACAATATATTTTTTTTCTGCTAATCATTAATCCCTCCTGTCCCTGTACCCAACTCCTGGCTGCAGTTTGCTCTGACCATTGAACTTGATCAGGCCAGTCTGCTGTCTGTATAAAGAACATTATATAATTTTTGCTGTAATTTTCTTGCTACTCCTAGTTGTCTGCTATGCCTGTTCTTTGCTTGTGGGGATCTGAACCTGTGTTACCATTTCAGAAATAGACTTACAAAAGAACTTCAAAGGGCTGTGTGTAGGATATTGGCAAATGAGCAGTATGCAGTCTGTAGCTCAGTGGTTTGCAAAAGCAGCAGCGAGACATTGATGCAGAGAGGAGGAGACAGGATGTAGAGAGTGCTTAGGAGAGAGAGATGAGTGATACCTTTGTTTCAATTCAAAGTGTATCTCCTAGATAAAAACTGTTATCGGCTGTTACAAGGAACTATCAATAAGCTGCCCCTGAAAAGGAAAGCATAGACATTTCCAACACTTAATTTTCCAGCCACCACAATGGGACAGCACACAACATTGCAGCAGTACAACCAAGCCAAAGCAGCTTCTTGTTCCCAAACAGCTGTAATTCACAGTACCAACCACTTCAGTGGGCAGCATGTTCCAATGTCTGACAACTCTTTCCATGATTAAATCTTTCCTAGTATCCAATCTAAATCTTCCCTGGCACAACTTCAGGCCATTTGCTCTCATCCTGTGACCTGCTGCCTGGGAGAAGAGATCAGCTGCCACCTCACCACAGCGTCTTCTCAGGTAGCTGTAGAGAGCAATAAGGTCTCCCTTAAGCCTCCTTTTCTCCAGGCTAAACGACCTCAGTTCCCTCAGACACTCCTCACAAGGCTTCTTTTTTAGGCACAAGCTGCCTTAATTCAGTATTTTATTCTTCTGAACTGATGTTGAATGCCTGATCAAGATCTTAATTTGCTTTTCATTTATATCAGGTCAAAGGCAAAATTTAATTTTACATGACTGTGAAATTTATGGTTTCCCTGAAAATTTATAACAGATGTTTTTAGATGTTTATAATAGATATTTTTTATTATTTTTAAAGAGAAAAGCATAACTTTCTAGAACTACAGTGATGAGAATTGCTACAGCAACTGACAATGACTGTTTCTGTCTCCAGTTAAGCAGCAGATTCTAAGTACTGAAGTAGATGAGGAGTACCATATTGATAATTTTTCACCAAGAAAAAACCCTCCAAGAAAGAAAATTGTGTAGACATCTTCTGTTTGAAAGGGATATTCAGATAAGACAGCAGAAATGTCAGGATTTTTTCCTAAATTACCTTTATCACTCCCATATATTACACACCATGCCTTTTTTGCATGTCTTAGTCAACAAAATTGTATCAACATTGTTCTAGGCTGAGAAAGGAAGAGACAACTCTCACACAAACATGTTTTACACCTGAGTCACTTGATGATCAAACCACTCAGTCTTAATTGTTTAAAAACCAGGTCTTAACTACTTCAGGAAGAATGTGGTACTGTTAGTGGACGCAGACCAGACTTGAGTCATTACAAAAGATGTAAACAAAAAGAGTAATAAAGGTTATAAGAGGTGCAGAGAATAACCTATGAGGAAAGGTTGAAATAATGGAGCTTGTTTAGTCTAGAAGAGAACTGAACTGAACAGGGATATGATAACAATCTGCAAGTACGTATAATGCCCTTTCTATGGAGGAAAATGATCAACTGTTGTCTATGTTCACCAAGGACAGTGCAAGCAATAATTTACAAAATTTGCAACAAAGGGGATTAAAGTTTGGTATTAAGAACAGATCTCCAAAGAGAGCTAGCTAAATAACAGGATTCCTGGTTTGGAGAAGGTTCAAACAGATTTTCAACAGTAAATTGAGGTTTTGGACTTATTCAGAATACTAAAAACAGTACTGCAAAAATTCATAACATTAAGGCAAACGACAATCCGTCAAGAAGGATTAAATGTGATACAATTTATTTTAGAGAGAACATTTTCAGTTGCACTACAATTCAATTAAACAATTAAAAACAATTTTAACTGCTAAGAAAACCTGGAGAGGCTCTGAATGCCCTGGAGAAGTCTTTTAAATCTTTGCTACTCTTATATGCAATGGAATTCCTCCACATGCAGCATATTTTATGTCTTATTCACATAAATATAAGGTACACAGTTACTGACAGAGGAGAGTTCTTTAAAATACACTTGGAAGTGGAGCCCTATAGTACTAAAGGACAGCCTTTATTCTCCAACATAGTATAATGAAACTGCAGGAAATATCCATATAGTTTGATTATCTTATAAACTAAGCAACTATAGGTATAAAGTGACCTTCTTTACCAAAAAAAAATTGTGCTGGAAATCTAATTGCATCCACTCATTATCAGGACCTGTGTGTATAAATCATGAGTAGCCTATGAAATGCTTATTTAAACAAAAGTCAGTTTTGCAGTTTATTCCAGAGCACATTGAACTTAACTGGCCTCTCTCCTTTATAAGTAGCTGGGATAGATAATGTATACATATGCAACTTAAAAAGCCATATACACACATTTCTAATAAATACCAAAATAGCAGGTGGTATGTTTTACATGAACATTTCCTGTCTTTTCCCAAGAAACCATTTATATTAATTTCAGTTGAAGGGGAAAAAAGATTACTTGATGGAATTCTAATATTAGATACAGTCCTATATAGGCATTCATAAATCTTTTATTATTTTTTAAATGCCATCTAAAAGTTAAAAAACCTCCCATATTTTCAACACAATTGTACAATGTACAATTCATAACTATTAACCAATTCAAACATCTTTTCACCCTGTCAAGGATGGGCAAAAAAATAATTTTAGCATCCAACTTAAGTATTGACAATAAATTTCTTTTACTTAATATGGATATTATTCTTGGAAAGAGACTAACACCTGAATGATGTGAAAACACAGAACAAGGCTGTTAGGATAAAGGTTATGGAAATTAATGGCATACAGGGATGTGCCAAACCAACAGTTCTGTACAGTAATTGTCATTACAGTTGGCTGCCCTCAGAAGGAATAATTTTCATATTTGGAATCCAAAAGCTTCCATTTTGATAACAAACACAGAAGCTATAGCTAGGATTAGTCATTTATGATAAATACTGGAAGTCTAAGTAGCATCATCCAATCCAGTTCTCCCAAGGAAGGGAACATTCTCAATATGTGAGAAAATCTCCTCCATAAACCCATCTGAAACACAGTTGAACATGACTTGTCTCCACAGCCTAGGTTAAAGGTGGGGAATCTACTTGCCAGAAGCAGGAGCTGCTTCCGAGATACACTGTTGGCACGTGCAGCCACAGCTGACATCAGACAATTGAACCAAGGACTTTCCCCAGGCAGAGCCACAAGACTGTGTGGGCTCTAGCCACATACAGTCTGTTAGGAGAGGTTGCCTATGTTCTCCTTACTCTGGTTGCTTAGAGAACATACAGGAAAGGAGGGACTGTTCCACTGCTCAAGATCCGCATCCATGAATGCATGCCAGCTGTAATTTTCCTTTGCAGCTCTGTGGACTGCAGAGTTTGTAACATAGTGGAGGTTGCTAAGGAGCTGCTTCTACTTTTGCAACCTCTGCCCCTTACGCCAAAGTGGCTTCACTTTGCTAAGATGTAGGAAGCCCTAAAACACCTCAAAGCTGTAGAGATACCCAAAATCTGGAGCAGAAATTGCGGGGTGGAAGGATCTTTAGAAACACTAATGTTTTGTCTAAATAGAAATTTCAATGCACAAGCATTTCAGGAAAAGGAACAGAAAGCATAATCACCTAATCTAAGAGAAACACAAGTACTACATTTGACAAAAAAATCAGAAGAGCACAGTGCACAACTTTGCCTTTTGTTTGTATGCTTAAGTATTCCAGTTTTAGCTCACCATGTTCTTTCCAGGAGCCTTAGTGCCAAACAGCACTGTACCTATATAATAAGAAACATACTTCAGCCACAAAAGCCAATATGAATATAGGTCTATAGCTAGGCCAATTTTATCAATAAAACAAGAAGGTACAATAATTTAAAGACTTTCCTGGACATGTAATTTTCTTATATGCTGGAGATTTGAAAATTGGTCATTCAATAAACTACATTGCATTTGATAAGTTTTAGTTAAAAAAAAATTATTAATAATTCTCATTTTCACATATATCCAAAGAAAAGTATTATCATAGATATATTGACCTGAATTACTTTTATTTTTTCTTTCTTTTCATTTCTTTTCTTATTTTCTTTCTGAGAATTTTAACCTTATATCACCAAAAATAATTTGCTAAAGGATCTGATTCATAAAATCAAATTACTAGAGATTATGAGTTTGTCACAGAACTGGGAAAAAGAAATTAAAAATAAGGCTTAGTATGCAACTCCTTTCTCCCTCCAAAATAGACTTCACACCTGCCAGTTTAGATTTAATTATTAAGATATGTAAATACTAAAAAGACAAGCTTGGAAAAATCACAACAGTTCTATAGCAATATTAGTCCAGTTCTCAAAACAGGAAAAAAAAAATTGTGAATCAAAAACTGGACAGTATGGATGACAATATGAAGGGCTGGATGGATGTGTGGCAGCTGAATCTTCATTTCCACAAATTTTGGTTGGCTTTCTATAATTTATTACTATTATTATTATTATTTTGTTGTTGTTGTTGTTGTTGTTGTTGTTGTTGTTGATGATGATGATGATGATGATGATGTTGTCATTTTTGTAGCTATGTACATATAAAAACTCTGAACCTCTGCTTTGCACTGCATTCCAAGAATCCCCAGAGGTAGCCTTGTCCCCAAGGTTATACCCACAACACAGACAGATCTGTTCCAGTTCTTTTGTACTTAGGCTGACTATTGATGATCCCTGACAGATCATCAGAGTTTAAGAAACCTAGGTTAGAATTAATTCTATAATGGATTGCCTACAAAGAAGATATGATACTGTGACTAAAGGGTATTTGATAATGTAATTACCAGGCAAATTAAGTACATCTGTTTTTCAACTTGAGGAAAGTGCAAGACCTGCAACTGTACCTCACTGCTCAGAGAGAAAACTGTTTCATATCTTTCACTTTTTGAAAGAATTGAACTAGAGATATTTAAATTGTTAAAGAGCCACTTATATTAGGAGGAACAGAAGATGACAAAGATAACATATGTAGAGAATATATCTGTCACATGAATAAAAAGGAAGGTATTTAACTGATAATTTGATCCCTGAACGACTTGTGGTGCCTTCTCAAAGTTGGAAAATGGTTATCCAGGAAAGACAATAAAGGTAACTTTTAATGTCAGCAGCAGCAGGAAATTGGAATAACAGCTACTATCTGGAAGCTCAATCCTATTTAGAACTAGGATTCAGGGAAGTAACTAAATCGCAAACAGATGAGAGAAGCTTCTCTTCAGTTCTGTAATCCATTAAATATGTCTACATGCAAGGACCATAAAGGTGGCAAATACCAGAGAAGTTTTAGTCAGTGCCTAAAAAAAAGGTCTTAGCAGCCTAACCAGTAATGTGTAAGCAGTTACATTTTACAGGATTTTGGGAAAATATCTCCCTGTAAATACTGGAGGAAATGCCAATTTGATTAAAAACTTAATGTGCCAGACTACCACTCTTTTGGAAGATAATTCACAATGAACAGCACAGGATGTTTTAATCATTATAATCATCATGTATAACTATATTGATTCTTTGAGAATCACCATCAGCAGATGGCTATATAGTAAATCACTGGTTTTGGGAAAGCCTGTGTTGCAAGGCTCCTTGCAGCTTAGTCTTCAGCTGGACTGAATGAGACTCTTCAAATTGCTGTTCTGCTCAATTGACTTCCCTACTTCTTATATTAATCTATCCATGGTCTATATCTGTCTGTCTGTCTATCTATCTATCTGTCTATCTATCTATCTATCTATCTATCTATCTATCTATCTATCTATCTATCTATCTATCTATCTCTATTAAACTACTTTCTAGAAATCTTCTAACTTCCTTATGAAATAATATCCTACATGACCACCTCTACAGCTGCAGGAACAATTCCTACTGAATACTTACAAGGCCATTTTAATGAGTAGGAGCCACCTGGGCTGCCACAATGAAATTCAACACACTTAAGAATAAAGGAAGGCATGCCAGAGGATTATCAATACAGACTCCTATCATCACACCATTTCAACACTTTGCATCTGAAACTGGAAAAAAAGTCTTTATTGGAAAAATATCTTAATTGGAAAAAATGTCCTTTTTAATGTCTTTTCATTTTTCTGGGGACACAAACTTTATTTTTTCTTTCCCACTCCTTGATAAGCAAATAATAAATGGTGGGACCATCTCATTAAAGTAACTGTTCCAAATATTCACTTGTGCTGGTTTATATGTGAAAGAAACTGCCCACTACACTGACAAGCATTATCACCTAAAATTTCCCATCACTGCTGATCCAGGCATACTCTTGCATTTTATACAAACACTCAGATTGCTTTGGGAGCCCAGTGATTTGGCTAAGTATTTGTAGTGTGAGTATACACCCCCCATAACTCTAAGGTACAAGGTAAGAAATGGTGTTACAAGATGTTAACCTAGCATGAATGGTTTTAAAGTAGTTTGTGCTACTTCCTTCCCATATGTCCTATATGTCCCATATGTCCCATATGTCCCATATGTCCCATAGGTCCCATATGTCCCATGTCTGCATGACCTATCCTGTTTCTGCAGCTTTTACTTGCAGACAGCCATATTTTCTACCAAGATTAGACTGAAGTGTGACTGCTTGACTATTTCATAGTGTTGACTACCAGGTTCTTTATCTTCACTCCAGAAGAGAAGCCAACAGCAAATATCACAAGTTTTTTTCTTCTACAAATGTGATTCTGCTGACAGAAATGAAGAATTTGCATATTTTTACCATTCAAATTTGCAAGAACTTTTTCCCCAGTACTTAATCTTAAATAACTGTTAAATCTGCAAAAATACTTGCAGAAATATCTCCCTACCAAAACTGTTTTACATTTTCTGGTGAATATGTGACACAGAATTTTGAGGTATATTCCTGTACAAAAGTTCCATTAAACACATTTAAACTAAAATAAACAGCTATGATAAACTACCACAAGATATATAAAAATATTTATGTATTACAAAAGCTGGAAAGTTTAACTTTAGAAGAAGATAGGACTGCACCACCTGTATCCTGTTTCTGTGTCATATGTATCACATACCACAAAAGTAATCTGTGCTCCTACATATTTCTTGCCACATGCAGAGAATCCTCCTGCAGCTTTTTAGAGGCAGAATAATGGTCGTGAAAGTAAAAGTTTATGTACCCAATTCCCATGACATAAAATAAAACACTATGCCTAAAAAATCAGGTCCTCAGCATGCTTCTAGAGTATGCAGCTCTAACCAGATTCAGGAAGTAGGAAAGCTGTTGATGTCAGGTTTTTAACCAGGTCTGATTTCTTTATAAAATCAGGCAGGCTTCTATCACTTGTGGGGCTTGTGGGGCAACACTTTATCAGTTCACGTTTTTGTCTGATCCATCCACTCTGGTCAGACTACAGCTCCCAACACACAGAGACTGCAACTGGCCAGTCAGCCATCAAGGATGGCTGACACACATTAATATCTCCAGTCCTGGATTCCAGTCTGTGAAAGGAGAGACTAGGAAGCAAGGAGCAGAAAGGTATTTGCAGTGCTCCTAGCATTAGTCAGAGTTGATAAATAAAAGTCTTGGCTCTCTCGTACATTTAAAGCAGTTACATAAATGGTAGATGGGCAAATCTTTTCAGATATGACATTTTTTGGTCTTTTCTATTTGTTTAATTATTCTTTATTTTAAATGATTTTCTACGTGATCAAGTTTTAACTAGAAAACAAATTCAAAAATGACTTTTTCAGTCAGTGACTTCAGTGGAATCCGGTTTTTCCCTTTGAGCATTAAGGAATTCACATTTCCTGCTGGTTGGAGCCATTCACTCACTGGAAGGGTTGTAAAATCTGTTTGTGGACAGAAGGAAAACATTCTAAATGTGCTTTTCTCAGAGTCGATTAAAACACACTAAACCAAAGGTGTGGGTAAGTAGTTGAATCTCTCTGTAACGCCGTGCTACTGCATCAGAGGCCACTCAGAGTAAAAAAGGCAAGGTTATATTTTTCTCTTCCCTACTTATAAAGACTTCAAGAGAAACATCACAGTATGCTCTGATGGAAAAGGCTAAAGTAGCCAATTTCTCAACAGTAAGCAGCAAGAGCTTTTAAGAATACAAAACTAGAGCTCAGTATGGAGACTCAATTTAAAAATAGAATAATTTTCATTCTTTTGCTGAATTCAGCCAAACATTCTTCATAGACAAATTGCTTGTCTTCTTGACACATAATTTGAAGAGGGCACAAAAACCCATTTAACTGATGATATTTAATGTGCTGTTTCACTCCCACATCCAGTTGTCCCAAAAAAATTTCTGCCTTCTAAAATAAGATTACTGACTTGGTGAGTGAGGAGAAAGCAGAGTTTGCTGCTTATTTCAATTTTAGTAAGGCTTTCAACACCATTTCTCTCAGCTTCCTTACAGACAAACAAACTGAGGAAGTAGAGGCTGGATAAGCAGACAGTGAGCTGGACTGAAAACTAACACCTAGCTAGAGACCAAGCAAATTTGGGGTCCCATAGAGGCTGAAATTGGGTTCAAAACAGTTTAATGTCTTCATTGATGACATGGGTGATAAGACAGAGTGCACCTTCAGCAAGTCTGCAAATGATACAAACTGAGAAAAGTGATTGATAAGCCAGCTGGATGTGCTACTCTCCAGAGGGATCTCACCCAGCTGGGGAAATGGGCTGACAGGTGTATTGGGAAGTTCAGCACAAGGAGCTGCAAAGTCCTGCACCCACGGAGGACTGGACTCCAGACACCCCCCAGTCAGACTGGGGGCTGAGGAGAAGAAAAGCAGCTTTGCAGAAAACCACCTACACATTCTGGTGGACAAGAAATTGAATATGAGACAAGAGTATGTCCTTGCAGAATATAAGGCCACAGCATCTTGGTCTGCATTAGGGAGAGTGTTGTCAGCTCATCCAGAGCATTACCAGAACTGATTATTGTCCTCTGTAAATGGAAATACACCTGAAGTGCTGTGTCCAGTTCTGAACTCCCCTGGATGAGAGAGATATGAACATTCTGGAAATTCAGCAAAGGAACATGAAGATAATGAAGGGATTAGAGCATCTGTTATAACAAGAAAATACTGAGAGAAGTGGCATTATTTATCCTGGAGAACAGAAGGCTAAGGGTGGATCTTAAAAATGTGAATAAATATCCCAACCTGATGGAAAGGGATACAGAAAATGAAGCTGTAGGTAAGAGGAAAAGATGCAAAAGGAACAAATTTACCTACAATAAATGCCATTTAAAGTTTAGAAAACATTCTTTATCATGGTAGTGGTCAAACACTGGAACAGGTTGCCCAGGAAGGTTGTAAATTCTCTGTCTCTGGAGACATTCAAGACTAAACTGAAGTCAGACTCGGGAAAACTTCTGTAGCTGACTCTGTTTTGGGCAGATGTGTCTGTCTCCAGGAGTTCCCTCCAATCCTCAATCTCTGATTCTGGTTTCTTCTACAGGTTCCTCTGACATAGGAAAACTGATGATTTTATGTCTAGACTGTAAAATACAACTCAGTATGAGCTGTAGCAAGCATGAAAATAAGAACATTTGGAGAGCAAGTAGAGAGAAGAATTGGAGAACATTGTGTTTCACACATAACGTGCAGTGGAAAATCAAGTTAGGATCTTTATATCCAACTGAACTGTAACCAAAATGCTTCAAGAAAGATGTCCTATGGTCCCTCAGATGCCAGAGGACTTCCTGGCTACCTGTCCTCTAAAATTGTTCATCAGTGTCAACCAAAAGATACAACATTCACCAGTACAGATATTTAAGTTGTTGGTTTCACAGGTTGTAGCATACTGAAAACATGTAATGAACCATTTAGCAATATGGTTGCTCCTGAAGGAAAATAAAAGGTTAAGTAGGGTTGAAATTAGGACCTCTGACTACTTCTTGCACCTTCAAAAAATAAAACCATCAAACAAACCACAAAATACAATTGTCTTTTAAGTGAAAGCTTTTTCAGAAGCCAATGTCATCATCTTAAGTGTGCCATAATGAAAAACTTGGCTGCATCACTTGAAAGTAAATGTTTTAGTTAGTTAGTTCCAGAACATAAATTTTTTTTAGGAAGCTGTGTTGTTGCTCATTTGAGCACCTCACCCAATGATGATATTAATTAACACAAGGTTTCCTGAGAAAAACATGCATCGCAAACACAAACCTGCTTAGCAATACATTATATTAATCAAGAGTAAGATTTATTTATATGTCTATTAATGAATATAACCATGTATGGATTCTGGTTTTAAAATGAAACCTTTAGGAACTGTTGAGAGTGAGGAAAGCAGAAGCAACAGTAACAGGTTGGAGTTTAATACCATTCAGTGAGTTCACACATAGAACAGAAGTGCTTGAAAACAAAATTCTCATCCCAGCCTGACCAGGCAGGTAAGATATTCAAGTTGTGGAAAGCAGGTGCTACAGGTACAAAATTCAACAACCATCAAGAACAACTGTGCCATGCACAAGGCATCAATTTTGTGAGTTTCTGACACATTTTCCCCAAAATGCAGACTCTTTGACTTGAGTTCTTGGCTAGATAATCAGTGAACACTGCAAAGGAAGAGAAAAAAAAATCAGGCCATTTACCACATAATTCTACATAGCATAAAGAAGGTAGGAGATATGAACAAGCCTCCTAAATTGGATGCATCATCTTTAGATCACATAGAAAGTAATCACTGTTGCCCCATATAACAGAATTTTAAAGTTTATGTGGGAAAAGAAAATAAAAGACAATTCTATACTCCTCGCCATTCAAGAAGAGGCAATTTTCTTTTTATTTTCCATTAATTTAGCAGTCAGAGAAAGACAGAGAACATTAGCACTACCAGCTGGAAATTCCTTTAGCGATTTCTTTAGTGTGCTGACTTTCCACCTTTTCAGTTGCCTCAGTCTGATGGGCCATGAACTCTAACAATTCATGACAGAAATATCAGTAGGTAAGACAAAGCCTGTTACTACCCCTGTAAAGTTTAAGTCACACCTTGTCATGGTGCCAGAAGAAGCAATGGTATAGAATTTGGAGATATATATATATATCTCCAAATTCTAAGTCAAAACCACTTTGGTCCTGATCTTAGGTACGCAAGGCCAAATTTTGAATGCTTATTTGCTAGATCAAGATGATTTATCAGGTCTCCTTGGCTTATAATTTACTATCCTTTTTTTGGTGGTGATTGAGATAGTGGATAAATAACAATTTAAAAACCCCAAACGACAAAACACAAGCAAAGGTAGGACAATATTTCCAAAGTAAATTCAACAGGATAAAAAGTCAAGTGGTTCTAATGAAGGAATCTGATGTCTGTAGTTTGCTAGCATCAAGGCAGTAGTTAAAATTGTTTTCAGGGGAGACAGGAGACTGCAGAGAGTCTGGACCATTTGCATGCCAATTATACCCTACACAATTTTTTTTAAGATTATAGAGGAAAGATGAACTGGTCGCACAACCTGAACAGGGACAACTTGTTAATATAAGAATATCAAAGATGTTAGAAATGCTTTTATCTGGGGACAAAGAGAGGAAAGGAACAGGAGAGATAATGATCCTGAGAGAGATCAGGTGGAGGGATATAATCAGTGAGGCCTGAGATTGGATTAAAGGATACCAGATTAGCATCTGTGATGAGGGGAGAGAAGGCAAGACAAAGGGAAGAGGAAAGTTGCTTAACATTTTATCAATTTTCTCTTAGATGATGTTCAGGTCTTCTTCAAAGAGGAAATTACATTAATTTTTCAAATCTTTCTCTTTTCCTGCCTCTATGTCATGAAAGAACAGTGTTGTGAGAGTAAATAGGGATTTGGGCTTGGAATTTGGCAATACATTTAAGAATAGACAAAGCAAGATCACCCATTTGAGTTTTCCACAAATCTAAGAAAAACAAGGACAGAAGATAGTTATGAGCGGTCAATTTATAGTTTCTTTGGCCAGGTGACTTAAAATAAATAGGAAGTTAAGTATTTGCACTGATTAACAACAACAAAAAATTACAATTTTAAATACTGATGGAGACTATGGAGACTGGGCTGACAAAGGAGTGAAAAAAGAGTGAGAAAAGAACTCTGATAGAGATGAGCTAGTGGTGGTTGGAGTTCAATAAAGGATTGAAAAAGATTTTATTAAAACATGGAGATAAAATTGCTAGGTGACAAAAAGTTTAATAAAAGGTACTTTCAATATGCAGGAGAAATAATTCTCAACTAAAAATAAAGATGGTAAATTGAGGAAACAGGACAGGTCAGCTCTCATTGGTCATCTGCTTGGAAACTAAAAATAGCTATGCAGTGAACATAGGAGATGATGAAATAAAAAAAGACAGCCAGTAACAAAAATTAAAGATTTTTACAGTCTGGTATTCTACTAAGTTTTAAAATAGTTTCAAGTTGGTGCTATATAGTTTCAGAAACCTAGAGAGAAAAAAGAGATTAGGTAAGATCACAGTGACAGATGGAGATGTCAACACAGATGATATAATGCCTTAATGTCACTAAATGAACAGCAAGTCTTGATTGAATGAAAACTTTGCAGCAGATGGTGCCTTTATCATTGCAGACAATCCAAAGTGTCGCTATATTACAATTTATAATTTTCATTGATCAGTGGAAAATTTAGTAGTCTAGTTCTATAAAGGTTATTTCTTTCATGGTGCTAGCTCTAAATTTCTGGTATCTTTTGCAATATTTATAACTGCTGCCTTACAGAGAAACCTTTATCTTCAGTTTGCAGAATTTATTGAAGTGCAAGAGTACCTTAGATTTTTTTTTACTGCCTTAGATTATGAACTGAATATAAAAAGATGGAGTGAAAAACTGACATAAGATAACGAGGTATCATGTTATCATATCCATAAAGCTATGGATATTTATTTCCTGAGCTCCTTTATGCTGAAAGCACAAGTTTCCTCTACAGATCCAGCTTTTATGCCTTGGAAGCCTAATCCTTGTTGGAACTCATTTAGGGAAGTATTCACAAGGACAAGCTGTGATTTAACAGACTTTTTTTGTTAATCTTCACTCTGGTGAGCAGAGAAAGTGAAAGTCATTCAGAACCTTGTTCAAAAGATGTACTAAACTGTACAAGTTCAGAGTTGTTTGACTAGCTGAGGTGCCAGCCAAATGTGTTCTGAAAAGAGGATGTAAGGTTTGGTCTCACGGCTGGCTTCCTCTGGTTCAGTGCTATAAACTCTTGGAATAGCTCACAAAGTTAGTTTGACCTTCTGTTCCTAAGCATCCAAGGAAAACACTAATGACACACCATTCTACCTAGCTTACTGAAGTTAAAGAGGAACTAAAGAACAAGTGTGAAACATACTGTATGTTTTATTCAATTTTCTGTTCCACAGAAGCAGTTATATGCAGAGATGTGTGAGATTTTTTATTTGCTTGCTTCAAATGTAATGTTTCAGGAATGCATCTTAATTTCTTGAAACTAAAGTATGGGGTTTTGAATTTCCCACTTTTTTTATTACTCTTACTGATTTATAGGTGCTTTTTAGCTCATGCCCCTCAATTTCTTATACTCTAGTTGATCGTGTCTCTTTCCAAACTGAGAGGTCAATCTCTTTAGAAAAGGAAAGAATTTACAGCAAGTAAACCTGTTTATCAGCAATTGTCTTTGCTCATGCATTAATATGAAGAGCCATTTTTTATAAGTTTAACAAAATCCTGTTCGTGCCAGCTTTGCAAGGCAGTTTATTGTTAAAAAGTATAAGTGAGAAAGGCAGGAATTCTGACCTAACATCCCATGCATGAGACTTCCCAAAAAAAGGCAGAAATGTCAGGATAACTTTTATGGAAGCAGAGCATCAGGTGCTCTGTGAAGGATATTTCCACAGCTCTAGGCTATTCCATGTGGTTGTACCCAGGGCTATTTGATTGGAAAAGCAGGGCACTACTAATTGCACAGGAGTCCTCTCCTAGTGCAGTACATCACTTTACTGAGTACTCACTTCCAGGAAGGAATACAAAACAACCAAACAGAAGCTATAAAGACCTTAATTCTTATCTGATATTGTTCAAATATGAGTGTTCACATCACAAAGAAGCCCTCAATCCTGAATAAATATTTGCTTGAGCAAATAATTTTCCAATTTTTTTTCCAATAGGAACTTTAGCAAGAATATGCACATAAGAATTTCAAGAATACATACTCAAGAGTTACATTAGTGTAGTTTGTATCTTAAAGTTAGTGTCTATCACAATTCTGAAAAGAACACACAGCTGAAAGAAGCCAAGATCAGGTCTCACTATCTCTTCTACAGTTCATTCATTTATTAGTGATGGTACTTCCTCATGACAACCCATTCTTTCTCATCAGACTCAGCAGCAAACATCATAACATTGACTTACTTGGATACTTTAACTTTGCCAGAAGGGAGAAAAAGAATACTTGCTAGTAAATTTTACCTTCTTTATTAATAAAAAAGGAAATGCCAGTACATGCACTGTACTGAACAGCACTAACCACTTATATTTTATGAAGCTCTGCCATACTCTTGTTAAAGTTCAACATCTTGTTCAACAATCTTGTTCAACATCTTGTTGAAGCTTACTAATTATAATGTTACCTTGTAAATTAATCATATAAGGTTGGGGTTATTTGCTCTGGTTCTAATTAAAAATGACATTAACAAGAGCTTTTGAAAGAAATTTTAGGCTAAGTTCAAGAAAGCATAACTAATTAATGGATCAAAGGCTATATTTACCCTAGATATTAATTAAACTGTTGCCTTTACAAGTCAGACAGAAGATTTCTGTATTTAACCTAAAAATTTTTTTAACTTTTTCATGAGTTAGGGTGATCAGTAATGGCTTTTGTCAAGTAATAAAATATCTACAAAGGTTTGCTCTGGCTCCATGTGGAAGTTTCTGTCAGCTCCAAACCAGGTGCTGAACCCTTGATGGGAGGTTATGTGGCTTATGGGGAAGAACAGAGTGAGGTGCAGCCCCTCTCACATCAGTCATCTCAGCTGGGTCCTGCTAGGATGATGCTGCCCAGCCCTGGGGCTGAAAGGAGGGCTGGGTCCTTCCCACAGAGGTGGGAATTGAATTGCACTTTGGGTCAGTTCTGGGTTTTAGAAGAGAAACTGCTACACCAAAACAGTAAAGGGCAAATTGAAGAATTAGGTTCATTGCAGGGAAGAAAATAATTTTCTGGAATAATGATTAATGAAATTTAAGGAGAAAAGTAAAATGAGATGGCAATGTGTACAGTAAGAGTAGAGTAAATAAATCAAGTATCTATGGGGATTTTCTGATTGAATATATTGCTGATGCTTGCTTTTTACTAAAATTAATCACTATACTTCCTTCTAGTAATTATTGTAGTGGTAATTTGGTTGGGAACCTTTGAAAACTGAGAACGCGCATAATGTTATACCACACAAATACACGCTTTCCAAAAAACCCCCCAAAAATGAAAAAATGCAGCTGAATTCATCAATTCTAATATCTAGTTAATATTGCACTTTAGTCACTGCTGCATGTCATTTTTTATAAAGTTTCAAATGCAAGAACATTCAAAGTTTATCTGAAAAAAATTTTTAAAAAATTAAAGCTGCCATATTTGCTTATCAAAAGATAAAATCAAAAGGACTTTTCAACTATGGTTCATTTATGTATTATCCCTGTATGCATTCAAATGTGAGGTTTTGAAACACATTTGCTTTGATCAAGAAATGACTGCAAAAATGTTTTCTTCTTGTAAGGTTTTACACTACCTACAATCTGAATTTTCTGTTCCTTAGCCACTTACATCTTTAACAGGATGTGCTGCTCCTACACATTATTTGCCAAACAATTTGGCATATTTCTAGTCACAAGGAGAACCAATTCTGCTAGTTAATTTTTGTAGAGTTGGCACCTATGCATGCTTGCCTGTAAAAGTATGATTGCTTCCTTCCTTCATTTATTTATTTCCTGAATTTAATGGTTTTGGTTAAAACATTAGTGCAAGTGCCAGAGAAGTTATTGCTTGAAATTAAAACTCTGTGAATCAAAAAATCAAGAGGGCATAAATTGTATATAATTGAAAAGAAATCCTTCCTTAGCTTTTAAATATATGTATTGCTATACTGATAGTTTACAAAATAATTTGTATTTTTAGAAAATAAAATGCAATGTGCTGGTGAGATTATTGTATAAAAGACATCCGTAGCAACTAAAATAAAACCTTTGTCTCATAGAAAACAGATTAACAAAGTTTGTCTTCTTTCACTGTGAATTCATAGTCACAATGTGGCAGAGTATTGCAAAGTTCATGAAGAGCCCTAATCACAGGATCAGGTGCAGACATGGATGAAGCAGGTGCTGCCAGGGTAGAGGAGCATTTATTTCTCCAGGTGGTACCAAGATGACACTCAGAATGGTTCTGCAGTCTAGCTCCTGCCTATGAATGTGGAGGTGAAGGAAGAGCAGGATCTGGCTGGTCAGATAACATGAACCCCATTCTGCCCCTTTCTCAGCAAGGTTAAGCCCAGCACAAGTCCTTTGCCCCTCTACCTCTGTAGCTGCCACCTGGAAGAGTCTGTGGGGCCAATGGAGTAAGAGCAAATGTCAGGGGCAGTAGTTAAAAATGAAGCCCACACTTAGAGAAGATGAGAGAGCTTTGGGCAAGAAAAATGATAAATTCTCTCAATTAAATTCCTCTGGCTGTAAATGGAATTTTGTCTTCTTTTTTTATTCATTCAGTGCTTGATGAAGTCAAGAACAGGTTTTAATTTATTGCTAGTAAATAAACAACAGTAACACTTTGTATTTATTCAATGATCACCTCATTTTCTAAACTGAAAATATCCATGGTACAAAAATTGTAGTTGACATCTCAAATCAAAGGAGTAACACTTCTCTTAAAATCATGATGTTTACAACATGCCAGAATATTTAAATTAGTGTTCTGTCTGTATCTACCACTTTACAAGTTGCATGGTGTTCTGATGTTGGAATGTTTTGAATAAGAGATGCCAGGGTAAATCTTTTCATCTCTTATACCAGTAATTAATTAGTTTCTAGTAAATTCTGCTGTCTGACATAAGCAATCTCACAGATGTATGATATAGGTCTCTTTTTCCTTTGGGTTACAAGAACCAGGTCTCTATTTGGTACTGAAATGCACATATTCCCTGATCTATGGGAGTCTTGTATGCATGTTTTCCATTATTCACCAAATGTCCTGTTATATATATGCACCTTTTTTTTTACAGGATCAAATTTTAGACCTCACTCCATGCAATGCCTTTTCTTTTCCTTTTTGCCTCACTTCCATAAGTTCCAGCTCTTAAGGAGTACATGCATGAAAAGAAACTGACTTCCTCATAGGTCATGACCTTTCACGCATAATATAAATTCATATATTATGATTATAGTGCAGCTATAGTCATTCAGAAGTACTGCAGAGAGCTATTTGACATTATTGTATATAGAGTGAGGGCAAAGGGAGTTGAGCTACAAAGAGAACCAACTGTTTTTATTAATGCACAATTTCATAACTAATCGTTTTGGTGAAGCATAACATACATCTTGGGAAGTGATGTATTTGTGTTGAACATTTGTAAATCTAACTAAGCATAAACACTTCTCTTCAAAGCATTCTTCTGAGGGAATGGTCATCTTTTAACAATATGGCCCAAAAGGCTTGTCTTGTTCAAAATAGCTATGCCTGAGGGAATAAGTGTATTCTGAAGTATACTCCTGAATATTAGTCTATATGAACATATCACACTTCAGCTAGCTAAAAATCATGAGATTAGTTAAACACAGTATAGTGATGAATACTTTGAGGATCTGAATTTTGTTATTAAGCAGCACTAGAAAACTTGTTTTGCACATAAAACAGGAAAATATTCAAATTTTCAGCTTTTGCAGTCTCACTAGATACTTAAATTGACAACAGCAGCTTCAAGACCAAGATGTATCACCTTATGCATTTTCCAAGGCCATGGTAAATGATGCATACACATATGGCCCATAGGAAAAGGAGAAATTCATTACCTTGGATCCTTTTTGTGTCTTCCTGCACTCAGGCTGACAAATGTTACCTACTCATTTTGGTCAGGCATGTACACTGGGTTAGCTAGTGTGGCTCAACTGACAGGCAGAAATATAACAATCCTCATCAGATTTACTGGAGGCGCTAAACTGGGCTGTCAGAGAGTGTCCATATCATGTAGCATTCTTGTTTGGAAGCTAGTCTTACACTCCCATTAATTTCAGTAACCATTTGATAATATTACTAATCATCAGCCTTGGAGGATGTGCTGGATGTGTGGAACTACAGGAAGAATGGCTGTTGGCATCTCTACCACAGCTGGGCTCAGAAGTTTGTCTAAAGTTGTGTTGGTGTGCCCCGCTTTCATAATGAGCCTGGTGAGGAGGAAGGATCAGGCTCTTGCAATTGCTTTGCACACTGAGGTGTGCCTTTAGTTTGCTCTGGAATTTACCATGTTGCTTTGGTCTGTAGGAATAGAGGCAAATGCCTTAAAAGAGTCTGATTTATGAATTTCAGCTTCAATTTTCTGTTTTATGTTATAATCTGGAGATTATCATCACATAGATGTGTTTCAAAGAAGTGATGAAAGAGAGTGATAAAGTGATTTTGTGAATACCTGGTAGAAACTGGAACAGGACAGCAGGATAAACACTGCAGTTAAGAACTAGTGACACTGGAAAGCAGTCCGCTACTTTGAAGTGCAAATCAAAGGACTGTCATTTGAATACATCATCATGTGGGTAACAAATCCTTTTCAAAGGCAATTGACATTATCAAGGATTGTGTAACCCCACCACTCAGAGATGCTTTCTCCATGCTTGTCTTTTTTTCAGTCATCTTCCAACCACAGAACTCCTTAAACTGCTGATTGAATGTAAGAGCAGGATCTTGCTCTCCTGTTCCCAGTCCATGACAAATCAACATCTATATCTGTACTACTAATAATTTCCAGAAAATTGATTAAAGGTATTATAATTTCTGGTTTATAAGGCTTAAATTTCAAGCATTAAATATTAAAAAAACCCTGTACAATAATCACAATGCTACTGGAATAAATTAAAGCATGGCATTTACAATATGGAGAACAATTGAGGCCAAAGGTGACAGTAATCTCTGCTGAGGAAACTGTTAGTTCAGAGTTATGTTCTGCTGAACTTGCAGTGTTCTTGGGAAGAATATTTACAGTCTAAAAATAAAAAACTGCTTATTCCTAATTCTAATCTTCTGTCATTCTTGTTACCCTCATCACTGCTGTTCACTGTGACACATCCAACATTTTTATTGCTATCAGCTTTAACACAAACCTATATCCATTTATCCCTACTATTTCCACCTATATGAACTGTACTGATTCTACCTTTCAATTACTAATAGATTAGGTCAGGAAGTACCAAATACTACTTTCACATCAGGTTTTACTGGGAATCACCAAACATCTTCAGAATTTTTCAAAGGTTTCCCAGTATTACAGAATCTCTTCTAAGGCCTACAGGTGTTAGAATGCATGCACAAGTTTGATACTGTTCTTCTGGTTTATTAATACAAATGTCTCAAAAAACTGAGAATTTACATCAACAAATAAACCTTCATATAATTAATTATTTCTTATTTCAGTGATTACTTTGTCTGGAGAATGAGTCCTTATTGGTCTTTACTGATGGCTGCAGAGAGTCTGACTTTTGATTTCCCCCACTTTCCATTAGTGATTAAGATCTAATTCTCTTTTAAGGAGACCAGCTGTGGTTCCATTTCGTGAAGCATGAAGGGGATGTGCTGAAAACAGGCCCACCAAGTGAGCATTATGGTACCCCTTGTGACACATGGTTTATTTTTTAAATAGAACATAAAATGAACATGTAAAAATCTCTCATTGGCACATACATAGAGTTTAACCAGTCACTGGATTTTGCAGCTTGAATGAAAGTACTTTCCTTGCTTCACAAACTAAATTAGGAACAACTTGATTTTATTTTAAAAAGGAGAAGAGTCATGGGAGGGTCTTCAGAACTTAACTGCCGCCCCTCTAACATCTGCAAAAACATGGAAGCATATCCACAACCCTTTTATGTGTTCCACGTAAATCAGCTGCTGGCCATCAGGGTTTGGGGTGGTCCATTTAGGCTGTCTTTATCTGCCTAATCTCTCCATAGTACAATCAAGCTAACAAAAACATATCTGGTCAGCAAGCAGTCAGCATGGAGAGGCAGCAAGTGGCACTCAACCGTGGCTTAGTTCTGACTCCCTCCAAGAATGTATCAAAATTCTCCAAGTAAAATTCTACAAAAATATTGTGCAGTTGAAGGGTCAATAGTTGGTGGATTAGCACTTAATTCCCTGGAATAGGGATATAGGAATGAGCTCATTAACAACAATATTTATTCCTGGAACAGGGTATAGAGACAGCTACTCTCCTGCTGCTCAGTTTTGCTTCCCTCCCGCAGTAATTCCCCAAGCCCATACATTCAATTTCCTTAGACCGTGGTGTCATCTGGCAGTAGCTGCACCTTTAGCAGCTGTTGCTGGATGTGCCACACATGGATCCAGCCAGTGCACTGGAGCCTTGTGCCCTCTCTGAGGTCCAGTTTTGCTGCTGGGATAATTCATATTCCCCAGATGTTTGTTGGTCCTCTCCTCTTCATCCACCTCCCAACCCTCTTCTGTTGCATGCTGGAAGGAATTTTGTGAGCTCTTTGTAATCTATTCAGGTAAAATCATCCAGATTAATGTTACTTTCCTCATCAAATTGAGCTGACCTTATTGATTTTCTCAGCATTACTCCCTAGAAGGTCTTCAAAAAATGGGAGCACAATGTATTCCACCTAGCAAACAAATTTGAAAAATGAGCACCTTTAAGACTAAAATTCATGTTCAAATTATTAATTTTAAATTAATTAATAATTGAAAACTAGCTACAATTTATTATATGGTTAAATGTTAAATTTCAGACTGAAAAACATTTTAATCTCAGAAACCTAAAAAAATTCTTAAACATTGGAAAGAGTCTATTAACTTCCAATATTAGTATTTCTTCTATTGAATCTTCAGAATATTGTCTTTATTTCATTGTAAGATCAATTATGAGACTATTTGTCTTCTGACGATAACAAAATATAATTCACCAATTTTTAATTGAAGAACACCTAGCATTCTTTTTTTTTAAATGAAAAAAACCTGTATTTCAGCAGTTAATGTAAAATTAAAACCTTTTATTCTTTGAGCAGCTACATTTTTTTTCTGTAAGTTGTTCTAAAGATTTGGTGAATAGAGGCTAAGAGAGGCATTCCCACCAAGAGTTTATGCAGTTGCAAAACCTTATGACTAAGTTTCTTTATTTGTCATTTGCAGTCTCAATATGCCATCTTCTTACAAACAAGCACCATTTATAAACAAAATTTCTGCACCCTCTCCCTTGAAAAATCAATACATATTTTGGTAACAGCTTCATAAATGTGAGATAAATAAAATGAGATTATCCTGCAGTTATTTTTCATGGATCCATTTGTGTGATCCATTTAGGCTCTTCCCCTTCTGCTGACACAGACCAGTTATGCAATGGAGAAAAAGATCCCAAGCTTAATTCTCCTTGGCTTTGTGTGTGGATGAGGAAAATGACCTGTTGAGAAGTCGTCTCAGAAGTCAGTTCTGGAGGCAGTTGATTGCAATGCATTTCAGCTATGCAGGTAAAAGACCTTGTTTTGAAATATAACTTGATATTTTACTACCGGGGGGAAGGGTTAAATGACTGAGTAAGATTTGAACTCTGGGAAACACTGAATTCAACTCAAAGAAGTTCAAAATGGAGGTAAAAGGTAACTCTGGGTTTAAGCTGTCAGTAACCCTAAAATCAGAGAACTATATGGCCTATATAAGGAAAGAATTGTGACTTCAGTGAAAAATTAGGTTAGAGAGAAGAAGTCTCTTCTCTTTGGGAATTACACATATTTAATAGTAAAAAATGGTATGTGTTTAGAAAATACATTAAGATACAAAATTCAAGAGCTAGTAAAACCTTAAAAAGAACATAACCAAGCAAGAGAGATCTCTTCAAACTCTTCTCAGTACATCAGAAAACTCCTCAAATACCAGCCACAATTGCCCAGTTTCAAGAAAATGTGATAAAAAAAATTATTCTTTTGGAGTTGTTCTTCACAGGAACAGGAAAAAGATTTCTCCTCCCATCCTTCAAAAAATCATTTTGCTTTCCTCTAAATTAACAGTCCATTTGTATAAGGGAGATTCTTCCCTATACAACACTGGCACCATCAATTCAAGAGCTGAAAGGCAGATTTTAATAACCTGGTGGAGAATGGGACTGTGGGTCTCCCACAGACTGTGTGACTCCCAGATCTGAGTTGCCTGTCATTCAGGAGTAATCAATGCACCCTACCTATGTTTGAACTGCTGCTCTGGGAATGGCACTCTGTACTGTCAGGCTACCAAAAAGACTTTAGTATTCAGTGACATATAGGATAAGAGAGCTGAGATCTGCTGAAGATTGGACGGTAAGGTGTTCCTTGTAATGGAAACAATTACAAAAGAAACAGAATAAGACAAGAAAACAAAATGGCAGACTATGCTTATCAGTTCACAGCTATTTTAAGATCATCATCATTTAGATAAAAGTTAGGCTGGCCATCTAACCTTTCCTCTCTTCTTTCATTACACAAAAAGCTCTGAGAGTTGCCTGTTTCCTCTCCCTGGTATTAAGAGATTGATTTTCCTATCCTTAATGTGTAACCCATAAGAGGGACGGACAGCTGTGCTTTTCAAATTCTGCTGCCACTCCCCAGCATGCCTAATATTCCTACTGTGCTTGCTTAACTTAGATCATTTCTTCCTGCTTGCCTTCTGCCTCCATAACCAGTTAATGAAGAACCACGAGTTGGACTATGTGACCCCAAAGGTCCCTTCCAATTTCAGGTACCCTAAAAAAATTAATAAATTTCACATCTTGGAAAAAATGTGCTTATAGTAATAGTAATTTTATTAAATTCTAAAATATGGAAAAATGACACAGTTCATTTTTGCATTGTCATTGCATTGCATTACTTCTGTAACACAGAAGTAGTTGAAATTGAAATTCTGAATAGGACAAGTCTGGTAATATTTTATTTGAATGATAGATTACCCACCAAGGGCTGGCTTGTTTCATTCATGCATACACAGATTGTCCAGAATTTCACCTATATATCCTCTCCAGTTTATTTGCCCAAGGAAACAGAAATTCAGAGGTGGATCAGAACTGAATAAAACCAGCTTCCTCTTCCATCCCTACGAAAATGTAACTAAACATTTCCTTTTAGACGGAATTTGAAATCAAGCTACATTTGACCCTTTGACAAAAGCTTTTCACAATATCAAACTTGGTGTTCTTTTCCTCCTAGAGCATAGTAGTCCTACCTTTTCTGTGTATCAATTGTGCAGCCAAACTGTAGACTCATAATAAAAGGTTGTCCAAAATTACATGCAGCTTCATGCTTTGAGGAAATAACAGAAATTTCTTTTTCTACTCTATAGTAAATATTCTGGACTTTTTCCTGTCATTAAAAATACATATTTTTACTGTCTATTCTTTCCTAATCTGAACAGTCATCTAAATTTTTATTTCATAGTATGATTGCACTATCTGGGACAACTGAGCCAATTTCACCTGTATGCACATCCATTTTCCCTGAATCATATCCTGAACTTTTTATAAGAGCCAGTTGTAAGCTGCAGCCCTGAAACATGGGATGCCCATGTCCCGGGTCAAGGATACACAGCTCAAGCCTATATAAATAAACATGAAGTTATATTACTACAGTCACTTAGTACCGGTTGTGTTACTGAGGGCTGCAGATATCCAGCTTAAACCAGATAGTTTTCACTTTTCCTCTGCCATCAACTTGTTCATTACAGCTCTTTCCTTACAAGAAGTTTAAAATGTTTTGCAGCCTTCCAGGAAGTAAAAAGTTTTTTTAAAAAAACATGTTATTGGAATGCATTGACTGGATCTATGATCCTTCAAAAGCAGACAGCCACCATGCACTATAAAAGAAAAGAAAAACCGACTTTCTTCCAACCAGGATTCTTCAAGGTCTTACTTGAGCAGATATTCTGCTTCAACAGATGCTTAACTCCCACTACATTGTATAAACTTTGTAAGGTGGTTTTGTACAGTCATGTCTGCTTAGCATAAATGGATGGCTGTGTCATGCCTAAAAAGCTGTAAATGCAGGTCACAGGAGAAAAGGACTGCTTGGATTTATGACAGTGACAAAAGAATTTTAAGTCAAGCAGCATAACAGGAAACTATATATTTTTTTCTTTTAATGACATTTCCCCTTCCTTCAGATGTTAAGTGGCTAGCTAGAGAGAGATAAATCATTTTGCCTGAGATACTGCATCACTTTGCAATAGTACCTTAGGTCTGTGATCAAATAGTACTTGAGAGCATTTCTGCATGTATAACTATGGTTCCATTTTTGTCTTTTTCAAGACTAAAACAAACAGATATGTTTCTTTTCCTCCAACTGCCTTCAACGTTCACTGTTCTATTTAGGTCCAATCTGCTGTGTGTTTCAAAGCTGCATTTGAAACTTGTGAATTAGCCACACTACATGTGAAGGACAGTTTCCTGATGGTGGGAAAGAGTTTAAAAGAATGGCAGCTCCCAAGATTTAAGTGGTGCTGCAGGGTGTTAAGCTCCATAGGAGATTTTGAACATGTCAGAAGTGTCAGGTACTTTATATTCATGGACAATTTCACAAAGGAGTTGATGGTGCTGTCTTTACGTTGTTAAAGGCAAAAGGAATGACGTGGTTACCAAGTTTAATGACTTCAAAGAACTGGGCCTGTCACGTGGGCTGCTACAGAGCTATTTGTATTGAACTAGTTTAAGGCAAACATTCTTGTCAGTATTTGCTATTAAATTGTTTAAGAAAGGCCACATTGAGCTTTTAGTCAAGCCCTGTAATGCTCTCAAAACACTGAAAATTTGCATGAAAGCCTTGGGGCAATGTGCTAAGTTGATATAAGTTAAAACATCTGTTGCAGGATTTATCCCTGGGTAATTAACTAGACTTGGCATAATGGAAAGGAACAGATTTACCACTCAGCTATAGAAACCTGTTGCAGGGAAATAACTGCTAAACTTTTCTTCCTAATTCTTTTCCTAATATCATAACCTATTCTTTTGTTTCACTAAAATGAAAAGAATGCTGGGTATCCTGTATATGAACACAGAAACTTATAAGGGTGTTTCTAGCACCCTGATTTTTTAAATTCCTGTTTGCAATTCTGCCATATCATATGAGGAAGCATGCAGTCTATAAAAACCACAAGGTGTTCCAGGTTGGAGCTTATTCATAATCTCTAAGTGAAGCTCTCCCACTTTATGTGAAACACCTAACACCCCCCACCAACACCCCTGGGTGTTACATCACTGAATGAGCTTGGTTTTTCTCTGTGCAATCAGCCCACCTCCAAATGGCCCTGGTTCAAGCAAAAGAGCTGGCAAACCCTGTCCACATCACAACTTTGCCGTCTAATTTGGCAGCAAGGAGTATGACTTTGGCAGTGTCTATGAAACATCCCAAGAAGTTGAAGGATTTCAGACTGGACATTAGAGTAACCAGGACTGACCTAAGAGGCTGTCTTTTTTTCCCCTGCTGTGCTTTATTGGGGAATAGCATTATATGCTTATCTAACAGAATGCCTCTCTTCTCCATGGGGTCCAGAGAAACATAAATCTACCCAACACATTTCCCAAAGACATCTGAGAATCCCTCTGCCAGCATTGTGAGCTCACAGACACAGGCCAGCTGTGGCCTGGAAGCTATAGATCCAATTTAGCATGGCTTTGTGCCCGAGCTAAAACATCTTGCCTCAGCAGAGCTGTGTTAATGCCTAGATGACTTCTGGACTGCAAGGGGCAAGCATGGCCCATTGCAGAATGGGCAGGACAAGGGCACTTGCCTGTGTGAGACACATCTCTGCTTGCAGGTGCCTTGGCTATGCAGGCTAATGGAGCTCACCAGTTCTGTCAAGAGTGCTGTAAATGCCAAGAAAAGGCACCCCTAGGAATTTTCTGCCGCAAACTCTTAACACCTTGAGAAAATTAGTCTTCCCCAGGCAAAGGAAAGGATTTGGGTGCCAGGTAAGGGCTTAGGGATAAAAGGATATTTGTCCATCTCATCCATGGTCTTGTGAAGCAGCTGATTAACCTTAGATTAAATTATTCATATTAATTATTAATGCATATTAATTCATTATAACCTTTAATAGGATTAAGACTAAATATTCTATTTCTACAGTATATAAGCTAGCTTGTTCTGCTCAGCCTAATTAGGATATTAATGATGCAGTTTAGAGAACATGGCAAATTTTTAGACAAAACAAAATCTATTTTATGTCCACCAGTATGTACAGTTGCTGCATAAATTTCTGAGACTGTGTATGGTAGAAATGATTTTGGTTTTCAGAATTTTCCCAGAAAAGACAAACTGAGATTTCCTGCACTCTCTAAATGATTCTGAGTGCAAAGTCTGTTGTAGGAGAGTGGGGGGTGGGTTTTAATTGCCTTTAATTAAAAAAAACAAACAAACAAAAAAAACATTAAGCTGAACACTCACATGACCTACAAGAATTATTTTTTTTTTCTGGGACAATTCTACTGACTATTTAGGATTTTAATTACAAATTTCAGGTTCAAATTTGTCAGTGACCAGACCAAGCAGTAATTCAGGTCATAATTTAGGTGGGTGAACAAAAATGAAGAACAAGGACTATAGAAGTTTGTATGATGGTGTAATTGCTTAGTACCACAGAAACATAGAATATGCTAAGTCAGAAGGGATCCACCAGGACCATTAAGTCCAACTTCTGGCCCTGCACAGGACACCTCAAGAATCATACAACAAGCATTTCATACAGGCTTTAGATTACTGCCAGAATGTTGTTTGCCTATACAGAGGTGTTCCATCCCTGACATATATTCTATGAATATGATCAAAGACCCCTGCTTGTTAAATTATATTAAACAGATAGGAAAGAAATAAATTACAGAAATTTATTATTTCATTAGGGGCAACACAGTGGTTTGATTAAAATTTGGAGGGGTATCATGAAATCTCATGTCTGAGAAGACAGAATTAGTTTTCTAAGCTGTGCACATGCCCTTCTAAATGGTGTGCTTGAGGAAAAAAAGAGATTAATTGCTAATACACCATGATTAATATATTAGCTGTTGCTGTCATTATCAATTTGCTATTTTGAATAACCTTTAAGGATTCAAAGAACTGCAAAGAATTCAGACATTTGATAATTCATATCAATGGATTCCAATTTCTGATGTTCCAGTCAGGTTTGTAAGAAGAATCATTCTTACATACAACTATAGAAACCACTATATCTCAATATTTAAGAGATTAATCCAAATACATCAATAACATTGCTGATATAAATATTGAAAACCTAGTTGGAACATGCCAGTTTTTAAAAACAGGATCCACAGGAATTCTTCTATGCTTCAGTGGAAACAAAAAAAAATCACATAATCCATATGAAAGATCTACATAAACATTGCTGCTTTCTTTCTTCCTCATACATGGAAGTACGTGAACATTTTGCTACTCCAATCATAGGCTTGAAAACACAATAAAGTCAGGAAACTTTAGATGAGTTTTGAATCACCTTAACTAAAGCTTTATCAATGCTTTTTTGAGTCTCTCACAATCTCAGCTGAGGTATTAATTCTTATTTGATTTTAATTATCCTTTGCCATAGGTGTGCTGAATTGATACAAACACATTATTCTGTGACATTAATTGCTACCAGCCTTCTAACCAACTGGTGGCCTTCCAGCAGTGTATACTCAAACACAGTATAATACTTTAATTTCCACTGGCATTTTGCCATGGCTACACTACTGTCATATTTCTCTCATCCCAATGGTTAAATGCTTGGAGCACAGGTTGTTTTATTTTAGCCAGTAAGCTTAATAAAATATAAATATTTATGGATGCAAATACAATTCCAACATCTTATCAAGCTGGCCAAAGTCTACTCACATATCTGGTTCCAGGGATTTGGCTGCTGAACTTGGCAACAGGAAAATGATTGAGTTGATCAGCATTCTAAGAAGGTAATTATGACAGTGAGTTTGCAGGAGATCAGTAGCAGTGACCTGCAAGTAAAAAACCACTGCTGCTCAGATTCAGTAACATAACACTACATGAGGTGGCTTGGAGAATAAAACAGATTACTGAGAAATTAATATCTTACAGAACACCTTCCTACTGAACCACAGAAAGCATGGCTCTCTTACTGTTCCATATATTTTCATGCTATCATGAGCTTAAAAGGATACATATCGTAAGATACAAAAATAGAGATATTTTAAGTGTTTGTTCTACTACTGACCACCATAGAGATGAGGGTTGTGAGCCTAAAACAAAAGTAGTGACTACAACTCTGGGCAAAGGGTTGTATTACAGAATAAAAACTAAACAAATTATTCCAAGGAGTGAAACAAAAATCCGGAGCACCAACAGCAATTTCTTCTTTGGGCCATTGTTCCCTGGATGCCTTCATGGGTTTACATTGCAGGCAAGGAAGAAAGCATGGACAGGAAATCTTAGGAAAGCCCTGTGATCCGATCATCCTGCCCTTAAGCAAGGGAATTCAAGTACAATCACTCTTTAGCACCAATTTCTGATGTAGATTGGGGAAAGGAACTGGGGGAACTGGATTAGGAAGAGAATTTGGGCCAGGGAAGGGAGCAAGGCATCTATCTCCAGGCTTCTGTGGAGACAGCTGAGAAATCAGTCCAATAGATGGAAAAGCTTAACCTTCTCTGTCTTCTATGTTTCTTATATAATCAAAAGAGAGCTCTGCCATAGCATGTGCAGTCTTAAATATCTTATTAACCAGAGTAAAGTGAGACATTGCTTGCCAGCTGTATTTTTCCAATGTCCCTTGGCTCAGCTGTGCACCGTCTGTCTTTAAATCATAAATATACTAATAACATTTACCCTTTAAGGCCCTAATCACCTAGGCTTGAATAACTCTCAGATCACAGGCTCATATTCAGCTCAAGTCCACTAGCCAGACCAGGTGCAGCAAACAAATATGTCTGCAAGATTTTGTTGATGAGAATAGATTTTTCTGAGAGCAAAATCAAATTCAGATGGACTGGGTTTTTAGATGTGGTACACATTTTCTGACAGAAAGGGTGTTGCCCACAATATACTTTTCTTAAATATTTGTTCCATTAGCATTTAAAAATTCAAGCAGTAAAGCTTCCACTGTACTAAATGAGAAATAATTCTACAGAAATCACTACAAAATGAAAACAAAGTTGGATAATGATGTTCCTTTAGTTTTTATGTTTTACCTCATTTGCCATTTTGAAAAAAAAATATGCACATTTAAATGTTGAATATTTTGGAGACAGCTGAATAACTCAATGGTTTTAATAATATTTTCTTTTTACAGAACTTCACCATCTACTGTAGCTCCAAGACATCTTCTGAACAAAGCAGTAAAGAAAGGAAAATATGAGGTTGGAAAATGTCAAACAGAGGTCCTTGGTCTTTTATACCTCCCTGTCAATAATTCTAAGGCCTTTTTTAGCACAGCTCAGCTCCTGACAGGCTAACACTTCCTGTGCAATACGTTTGTAGGGATATATACATCTGAATAAGAGAGGAGAAACAAAGTAAATATCCTAAAGAAAGGATACAGAACAAGCAGAAAAACAGGAAAGCTGAAAAAACTGAAAAAGAAGGCCAGAAGAAAGATTTGCCTTAGCAGAATGTACTCAGATATTTATATTCACTCCCTTTGGAAAAGCTCATTGCATCCTCTCTATCGAAAGTGAAGCAAGTGTGTCTTTTTTAGCATATGTGCCCACATATCATCTCTGTGATAGTGTAAGCAAAAAGATATAAAAACAGAAAAAGAGAAGCAAACTCAGGGCAATTATCTCCCAACTTTTCAGGCAATACTCCTTTTTCCTGGTACTGTCTTTTACAGTCCTTAACTTTGCTTTTAGTAGCAAACAGAGCTTATTCTTCAAAGACCACTACTAAAACTATTGAACTGTATTATTTTACTGTTCTTAATAGTTAGTGTTTCAAAGACAACAAATGAAGAAAATTGAACTGTGGGCAGCAAAAAACCAGTTGTGATTCTTACATGAGATTGTCACTGTGTGGCGTTCTCAGAGAGTTCTGTTTAATAGTAGCATGTGGGAGGAGGGGACAGGGAGGACAGGGAGGGAGCACCTTGGGACGACTCGAATATCAATCACTTGTAACCCACTCCCTCCCTTCTGGAAAGTTCCCCGTTCCCCACTCCCTCATTGGACCTCTCCCCAAGAACACCCTCTCCCCACTTTCCCATAGGTGTACCCCCAATCACCCCACCTTGTCCCCTACTCTGTACCCTTTCCCCAGTGGTTGAATTGTACCCCAACCCCGCCTACCCTTTCTCCTTTATAAACCCCAGTCCCAGGCTGGTGCGGGGTTCGAGTTCACCATGACACCAGCTCCATTCAACTGTGGCAGTACCCCTGCTTTCCTTCCCTCCTTGCACCCTCGGACCTCCCGCTAACAAACCCAGGTGGACCAGCACTGGTGCCTCGAGTCCTCCTTCCCTCTGGTCATGCCATCTGATAAACATCCGGGACTGTGCGCGCATGGAAGAGGCAGACACGCTCCAATGGGCCCCGTGAAGGGGTGATCTGCCCCCACCCACACGGAACGGGGTCCCAGCGAGGGGGCCCCCTCCCGCAGTAGCACACAGCAGGACATGAATACAGCAGAGAAACAGAAGTTCCATACACATTACCAAAAGAGGTGTGTGGAGCTATTCATGTATTGCCCATGAGGTTGCTAAATGATCTGCCAAGAAGCACTCTGTGCTATTATTTTTGACTGTTTGCCTGTTCTTGCAGTGTTCTGACATTGTCTTCATAAGACAGAGCAGTCAACCCTGATGCTCCAAACCACTGGATTAATCTGTCACCAAAGTAATTGGCTTTCAAATCACATCTGTGCTGCAGAGTAAAACATTTTGCTAAGTGAGGATCCATACAACCATCCATGGGGTCAAAGGGTCACAATCCATGTGTTGCTACCTCAGAGCAGGTCTGTCTGAGCTCTGTGGACAAGTGCTGCTGAGTGCCAGATGGCACAAGCATGATCTGATGTGATGTTCTCCTCCTGCACACAACTGGAGCTTCACGCTCTTTGAAGACACACGCCGCTGATGTGAGTTCGTGCAAATCTGCCCCCTGCAGTCACCAGCCTCCTGCAAACATGGCCTTCATGCCTTTCCTCATGTTTTATATCAGCTGATCCCTGTCATCATTCAGATATACAAAGGACATATGGTGCGGATCTCTGGCATGCAGGGACTCAGATTTGGCCAAATGGGAAGCATGCCATGAAGGACATAGAGAGAATGTTACTTTCATCACAAGCCAAGACTGTGGAAACTGTTCTAGATGTTAGCAGACCTTTATGTAGAGGTTTTTCAGCATGGAAGAAGATGCATAGCCTATTTCATGACAGCCAAAGTAAATAGTGCTAGCAGGACTCCCTTATTTCTCTATTTTTGTACTAGACATCAGAAACACTTGCCAATGTGATGGTGACTGATATAAACTCAGGCACAAAAACCCATCTTCATTGCTATTCATTGGCAATATTTAAATGCTGCTGCTAACCCTCTTCAGTAGTGACCAGTTGAGCTGAAGACTGTTGTACATTTCTTTTTTTAGGTAAATCACATGAGGGGAAGTCAGGCCAATAAAAAACAAATGCCAACAAAATCTTTTAAAATACTAGGCGTCACTATTTTTTACAAAATTATTGAATAGGAATTTTTAGTCATAGCCTGGTTTTCATCCTCAGATAATTTAATGTCACAGTACAGCAGGAATTCCTGGGTGGTTTGCTGTTTGTATCACCCTGGAGAGACATTGTCTTTTCCATTTTTCTGTCCAGCAGTTATCCAGGACTTACATAACTACTCACAGTTAGTGAGTACAGCATAAGAGTGATGCTGGGAAAGTATGCAAGTGTATTAAATATTTTTAAATTAAAAAGAAACATTCACTGTGTTCTGTCAATTTCAGAAAAAGTTAAGTTACAAAAACCAGTTCTCTCTGTCTGATCTCCTGTCCCATACACAGCCACTTAGAGGGAAAGCCGAGACTACGAGATGTCTCATTAGCTATTGACTCAGTCATATAGCAATGATAGTTGGCTTGTTCATGTCTGTTCTGTGTATAGAAAAAAGCTGTCAAGAAACAGTCTTAATTTTAGTAGTTTAGGGATTGACGGAGGAGAACTGTCATTCAAAATAGTTTTTATAATTTATTTTGGAAGTACAAAAAATTTTCTGACAGACATACCTTTGCATCTGAAATTTCAGATACATCAAAGTTATCTCTATATCTTTATTTTCTTGCAGGAAGAGTTAGGCCTAAAATGTTTTACGGGACTCCCTAATTATAGAGTACAGCCATTGCCAGTCTCCTGAAGTCTTATTTAGAAAGAAAGAGGCAGAGTAAAAAGCATAGGCTTTAAGACCAGAAAGGATCATTAGATTATCCAAATTTTTATGTGTTTCACGCCAACACATCTTAATATGTTTAACTACTTACTAAGCCTAATAATTTATGAGTTATCCTAGTACATTTTTTTGAAAACCTTCCATTTTGAATTCTTTCCTAATGCTCCCAGAGAATTGAACATACCTCAATAGATTAACTTTTTTATACAGATCATTAGTGATTTAGGGCCATTCTGAATTTAAATCTGTACAACAGCAGCTTCCAGTTTTTGTCTTTATTGTACCTCTCCATACAAATTTATGAAGTCCCTTTGTGCCTTACTCTTGGGAAAGTAATTAAACATGGAAATCTATTCATTACTTAGTAGCCTTTAAAAATCTACTAAGCAGGCTGAGCCCTTTAATTCTGCCATTCTGACATATACTTTCCAGCTCCCAGACATTTTTATTCTGTCCCTGCTCTCTCTCCGCTTATGCAGCAAATCTTGAAGCTGTACAGATAAACTATAGATATGGAGGTAAAAAGATAAGTTAAACACTGTGATAAAACATATCACAAAGGTAGCACCACTTTTTTCTCTCAGGAAAAAACTTCTTAGCACACCTGATATGAACTTAGAATTCTTCCCAGGGTTTTCAGGAAGTAATTTTTAATTCTATATTTATGGTCTGTATTCCATATTTCTACATATGTAGCCTTAGTTTTGCTAATATTAATGCAATATTAAAACAAGCCTGTCTTATAAATCAGTCTGGACATCAAATAATCCATATGATTATATTTTTTGATTACTTAACATGACTGTTACCAGCAATAACTTTGTAGTTCCAAATCATAAATCAAAAATATTTAATTAGCTTTAAAAGCATTAGTTGATGTGGAGCCCCTTTTCAACAGCTCTCCCAATTAATGATGAGTTGTCATTGGCAGTTCATTGCAGATCAGCCTGTCAGCTGTTTGCAATCTGTCTACAAAGGCAAAATGCAGATTATATAGAGCATAGAGAGCAAAATAAAAGTGAGATACAGGAAATTATAAAGTTTATTAAAGTGAGAAAAGAGCCCATACTGCCTTAAAAAGAAGCAGATTGAATTCACCCAATAAAGCACGTAAAACTCAGATGGATAAAGGAGTTTGGGGGAAAAAATCTGAACAGTCTTTATTTCATGTTGGGCTCTGAATATAGTCATTGTCAGTTAGGATCTCATAGACTGCAAGGCAGTGAAGTGAATAGACATGCTTTCCTCCCACTTCTAATCTGTTTCTCCAGACTCTCAGCCTGGAGATTTAAAACAAACTGCACTTCTCTGCTTGTTTACATACTCAAGTTTGCTCTGGCAGGTGGTAAAAAGGTAAAGACTATATAATTCTTAGCAAAGGCTACAGCCACAGAAGCACTGTGATGCTTAAAACCAGAATGCACTTTCCAAGACACGTGGGATCAGAGTATCTTAGTTAAAACCTGTGCTGTTACTGGTTTTGCTATGCCCATGCAAGTCTCAACATTTTCTTCCTAGTCTTCAGTTCCCCTCTTCCATATGATTAGATGTCAAAACATAAAACAAATTAATCTAACTTTTATCAGTGGAGTGCTAAATCTTATACAGTGTGAGTCAAGTCTCAAGGTCACCTCCAAGATTTTTCTTACCATTGCATTACTTTAGTTAGCAAGTGACAGGAATTCTATTTAGGAATGACAGATCTACTGTACAGACAGCTTCTTCTAGTGGAAGTTTTCACTAGATTTCATCTTCTTTGAGATATTTTGCAAATATCATGTTGCCAGTTATTATTAGACCTTATGTTAATTTAAAAATAAAAATTCCACTTGACAAAAATACTGTCATACATGTGCCTCCTTTGGCTCAAAGCTATCAATCATCATGATGAAGTAGACATAAGTTATGAGATTTCCATGGAGGAAAGAGTACTGGACAAGTGAGAGAATGTTATAACCCAGCTGTAGCAATAATTCCAAGCAGCTTTTAGGCAGTGAAGTCTTAATAAACTTAAACACTTCTTTAAGCCAGATTTATTGAAGCAGCTTCACATAATGTGGTTCTGGTTTAGGGTTTTCTATTCTGGGCAGAGCACCAACTGGAAAGAAGCCTTGGAATATGCACTCCCTAGTCCACTAGAGAGTCCTCTGAAAACATCATACACCTTTTTCTCTGCTCTTCCCTGTCCTCCCATCATATGTATTACTAATATTAAATAATAAGATAGTTCACTATTCTATGATGCAAAAGTAAAATAAAAGCAAACCAAAAGGTTAATTTTTTATTCACCAAAAGAGGATGCATGTTACAAAGCTTACACCTGAGACAGCAGGTTTTCGACAGTTCCCATGTGGGAATTTGCCATTGCCTTGGATATCTCTGAAAGCTCTCAGTGTTGCTTATTTAGCTTTTTTTTTTTCAGTAGAAATAAGTGCACTCTAAATTTTCTATTTGCATGCTTCATGTTCATTGTGTCACTCTTTCATGTTATCTTGAACTCCCTCTTTTTGAAGTATAATTTTCCCTATATTTCTCCCTCCAGAATGGTTTCTATTTAGATTTTGTACTTTGGTCATTTCCAGGAGCTATTTTCATTTGCATGACCATTTTACTTGGGTCTCTTTCCTCCTCCCTGACTTACTCAGAGGAGTTTTTCCATTGGTATCTATTTCATTTCTGTTTACAAATTTAAAGGCATATAATATAATTTTGGGAGTTCTAGCAATCATTCCTTCCTTTCAAACATAAGCCACTCTGGAATTCATCTCTATTCTTTCCAATAATAATTTATACACATGGAAACAAAGATTACTTCTCTTGCAAAGCACATTAGTCTTCACCATGCTGTGGGGTCCCCAGGATCTTTTTGAGTCTAACAAGATTCTAGTTCAGTTCTAGTCTAGTAAACTAAAAGCAATACCTGAAATATGCTGCTTTGTATTGTGCTACTAAGTCTTCAAGTTTTCTTGTGATGCTTCTCCAAAAATTAGTATTGTGACAAAAAGATATGGCATGACCTGATCAGCATTTCTTGTCATTATAGAATGTGGATGAAAACTAAAACTGGAAAGAGAATTCTCTCAAATTGTCTCTATTTTTGATGTCAACAAGTCTTAATGAAAAATGACTGAAAAAAAGTCTCAATCCAAAGCTTTCTCAAAGCAAAGCAGTGACAATGACTCTGACACTCTCCATTAGATTTGCATTGGGCTTGAGGAACTGCTATCCATCCTGGCCTGAGGGTATCAGACAGTGGAGAACAAGGCAGTTTCCTCAGAACTCTGACACTCACTTTGATGTCAGCCTCCAGCCATGAGACTGCATGGACTGGCTGCAAGAATTCAAAAAGTATCATGGATATACTAATTTCATTTGGGAAAATGCACTATAACTCCATAAACTGACAAAATCCAGTCTCGCCAAGAGGAATTCAGCCCCAGAACAACTTAAAAACACATTCCTGTTGTTCAAGTGAGAACAAAATATAAGCTGGTGGTTTATGTGCTGTGTCAGTCTGCTGCGTACCCTGGGTCTGGGTGTGACTGGGTGTGTTCAAACCTCTAGGGTTCAGAGGCAGCCTTTTTATACTTAGTCTCTGGTTATCAGCTGTAAATAAACCATGAGCCTGGTGAATGTGCCCTGAAAGCTGTACAGTTCATGTAACAGAAGTACAAGTTATTCTCAGGGTATGGGAAAGATGAAGGAACTCTTCAGGAGCAGGTAACATTTAAAACTCTTTTACCCCATCTTGCAAATTTCAGTTTCTGATGTCATCAGTGTCAATTATTGCTTTTCTTTGGGGTATATGAATGGGAGAGACCTCTTTAAGTTGCAGAATTAACCTGTTAGATTAACCTATTTTAATTACCATAATTTAATAAACATATTTGAGTCCCCTAATAAAAAATGTTTAAAAACTGCCATTAAAAGACTCTCTCACAATCTGACAATGAAATTATTCAGGGTTTTATACTTTCAAAATATCATCCTGACATTTGTCCACAGTCAGCTCCTATGGAGTACATCTTCATGTAGACTTTTCAGACAGAGAATTACACCAAAAAGTTAGTGATTGATTCTGTATGGGTAAGGCAGTAAGGATGTGGAGGTCATGTGAGGAGAAATTACTCCCACTGAAAGCCCTAAATAGCTCAAGTTCGCAGAAGTTTAGAGACACAAAAAGTTTAAGGAACATTTCCATATAGCACTACCTAAGTACTCAAAGTTGCATTCAGGAATGTGTGAGTTATACAGATCCTCATATCTTCCAGTTGAAGCAAGGAGAACATGGTAAGGCAGGGGAGAAACAAGTTTCAAAATGGAAATGAAAGGAAAGGCTGCAGTTTGTTTGCTTTCTTAGACTTCTCTTACAACCAAATGCAAAATATTCCCTCTATTTTGTAGAATTCCCTCTAACAAAGCACAATCAAAAAGTGATCAATTTTAAGTACTTTTGTTGATGAAAACAAGTTACTTGGAGTACCAAAGATGAAAGCTGACCTGTAAAATATTCCTACCAGACCTTAAGATACTGAGTGACAGGGAAACAATGAAAACAATAAATTTGATCTGGATAATCACAAAGCAATACAGATGAGAATAGTCATATTACACATTATGTACAGATATAATGATGGGCTTCAAGCTAACATTTTCTGAGATATGGAAGTGAAATATTTCCATGAAAACATAAATTTATTGTTCAGCTCTAACTAAAGTGAGTGTTACTAGAAAAGAAATATCAGTTACACAAATAAGAAATATTTAATTTATGTCCTATTTAGACAGTGAGTTCTAAGGGAGGCAAATGGCATAAATGGAATTCATATTGCACAGAACAGACTGCTGCAAAATGTGCTTCATAAGTAGAAGCGCATGACCATCAGTGAATATTTCAAATAAATATAACAGTTTCTTTTGTAGTAAATGAGTAAGTAATTATTCCTTGAACTGGTTGCTTCATGGAAAAAATGTAAAAACTACCATACTCAATGTAAAAATGGACAGCAATTCCAATGACAGGACTATTTTTTTAGAAGAAATATAAGAGGGAACAAACATTTTTTGATACTGCAAGTAAGCAAATGAATCAACTACTAAAGCAAGGGGCAGAATTACTGTACTTCTATAGAATTACAGGAGTGATAAGGACACATGAGAACCAAAGATAAATTAACTACACTCATTACATTGTGCAGTGTAATTACATTAATAACAATCTACATGGATAGTAAAGTGATTCTGGTATGGTTGAAAAAAATACTCGTCCTTGGGTCTAAAAGCAAAAACCATGCTATAAATTTGTCTGTCAAAATATTTTAGAATTATCATCTTACAGTGAAGCTACATGAAAGCTTCACAGATTATTTGCACTGTTTTCTTTCTTTGGTGGACTTTTTATGATAATGGCTTATATTTGATTTCATATTTTTTTAATACCTGTCTGTGAGCAGAGGATAAGGCTTTCATATCCGTAGAGACAGTGAGGAGGTAAGACTGGGTGGAAAGTTCAGCTATTGTATGGCTGATGGAGGAGGAAAGAAATTAAATGTAGACAAGCAGCAAATATTAGCCTAGGGAATTCAAACCCATCCTCCAGAGTGCTAAGTGCTGCCTACCCTCACTTTTTTTATTTGTTCCACTCCTTTGCTTTTCCATAGCTATCTTTCCCAGCTCAGGTCTAGTGCAAGTAGCCCCTGAGTATGGGATGGTGAGAGCAGTGGGACATATTTCAGGCAGATTATTCCTTTCCCACATGGCAGCTATTGATCCTGGTCTTCTGCACCAACCAGTTGTCACAGGTCAGAGTCTCTCATGCCAAACCATCTTGTGCTGGGTAACTCTGACAGGTCTATAAGCAGCATCTCTACTTCTGCTGACCAGTACAAGCTACTGACCCAGGTGAATTAGAGATCCCATGGTGGATAAGGAGGATCAGGTGGGATGAAAAGAATGTCCGTGAGGTGCTGGTTTCTTTGGTCATGTTAAAGCAAGTAGGATTTCTACATCTCCTATGCCTAGTGTATTTATCTATCTAATGTCTCAACTTTACCCATTTCCTCCTGCAGCTGAAAACCAACAAAGCCATTAATAAAGTATTTTAAATATGATCTGAAGATATATTTGTTTTGCTGTTTTACATCTCAGTTACTCTCCCAACACTTTTCCTGGTCTTCACAACAGGTGACCAGTGCATGTGTCCAAGTTGAATCTTGCAGTCAAACTTTTCCACATTTTTGCTTATTCTCATTTTTGGTGTCTTCCATTTTTGAAACTAATGCCTCATTCCATGCTAAAATTTCAGTTTCTGACACCAACAAGGTGTTCATACCATCGCTTATTTCCTATGTGGGTTCCTGTGTGCAGCATTGGGTTATTCTATTTATTTTAGAAAAGCCCCTCCACAGTGAAAGCCCTCATCACAGGAAGAGTTCCTTATAAAACTCTACTTGGCTGTCTTGCCCTCTACTGTCAAATCTCCAAGTGATGCATTTAGACAGCTGACAGTGGAGTAATTTTCCACCTCACTGATCAAGAAAAGTTCCTTGTTTTCATGTACACTTTCTTCACACTGTTTTACTCTGTGTCTTTAACCTCTCTGAGATGAGAATAGGGTCTCTGTCTTGCATTTGAATAGCACTCAGAGCACAGACTAGGAAAACTTTTCCAGTGTTTTGATAAAAAATTAAGAAGGTCTCAGCAACAAAGACAAAAAATTGAACTTTGGGTTGCAGTCTCCATTGACACAGATCCAGGTTAAATTGCTGTTGGCCTTATGCTGTTGGCCTTCCCTCTTCAATATGCCAGATCAACAATAGTATTTGCTGACAGTGGTTTTCTTTAGTAATTCAGAAGTCTGGAGCAATGAAATTGTTTGAAAAAGGTGAACAGTTTAGCAGAGTGAAAAATTGGGTTGAGGAACTACTATAGATGCTGGGTCTGTCCCTATCCAATATTCTCCAACAGGATAAAAATTAGACAAAAAATTTTGAGCATGCAAGGACAACACAGTAATGGGAAAAGCCATAATCAGAAGTATTTCTGAAGCCAAAATATTTTTATTTAATTTCATGAGAAAAAATAAAAAAAAAATCTGGAAGAGAAAACGGTCATGTGAAAACATGACAAAACTGCAATTTACTTGAGTGTATCATCTCGGCTTCTGTGGCATTTGCTTCTTTACTGTGTTTCCAAAAACCATCCTGTAGACTTGATTCCTAAAATGTAGGATCATTAGCAGATCTTACAATTTCCATTTCAGGTTAAACAGGAAAGTGACTGTCTTATGCTACTTCATGGTTTTTGTGCTACTAACTTTAGCATCCCTGCATCTAAAAATCATGATAGAGTATAGTGACAAACAAATGTGTAGATGGGCGGTGCGAAAAAGTTGGGTGTATTTCCAGCTACTTAAAACATGCTGAGCATCAAAAAGGGGCCAAACAGAAAGAAGGGATCCATGCCACAAATGTCTCAAAGAATAATTTTTTTCCAGAAAAAAATAATAAATCTAAGCCATTTGACTTCTGGGAAACTTATGGGGGTTTATCCCTTTAATCATTTCATGATTTCTTTTTTTCCCTCATAAATATTTAAACTTGTCATACTAATCTCTGTTTTGCATCTTTGTAACATCTGTGGATCTTCTCTAAGATAGGGACTTGATAACTTTTCAACTCAATAGAAGTAAGATTTCTTTATTTTTTCAAAGGTGAAGCTCTTGATTTAGCACATTAGATTTGAGCTCAAAAATTTTATTAAATAATCCCAATTAGGTCTTCTCATTGGAATTTAGATATCACAAAAAGGAATTTTCAGAAAAAAAACCACAAATACTTGAATTCTTTTCAATTCCTTGAGGAAAGAAAGGAGAAACCTTTTTTAGACTGAGAAGCTAGCAAACCAGAGTGGAAAAATCAAAGTGAGACTAAAGACAAATGCTTTTCTTGGAGACTGATTGTCTGTTCTGAGTCTCATCCTTTGTCCTCCCACTGAAGTGTTTTGGCCAATAATCCTTCTATGAAGTATGTTACCCACAGAGATCCAAAGATATCCTTCTCACCATTCAAACCACTGGCATTTTCAGTATGAGTATTGCTTTCAAGATGGATTAGAAGGAGACTTGAAAACTTTGCTCTTACCAAAAGAATATGATTGCAGAAAGTTAGAAAACCAGTCCAGTTAATCACAAAGAGGACAGGACAACCTCCTAGCTGGGACTATAGATGGAGTACTTCTAAAAGTTGAGGTTGGACTGCATAGAGCATCACAGGACACTGCACAGCTTTGGTGCAGTAATACACTGAACATATCAAAAGCAGGAAGAAAATCCCTTTGGATAACAAGGCAACCCTTTGCTATTTGGTGAGGGCAAAAAATTCCAGGGCAAAGTTTTCCTACTATTCTGTAGTGGGAAGAGTGCTGGGCATAGAAGCTAAGGGGCTCATGAAGCCGACAGTGAGGGAAAGGGTAGAGATAATATTTAATCTGAAGGGATTATCTTGAATGGTCAATTAATCTCAAGAATTGTGATTTGAGCATAGCAATCAATGTGTGTTGTCAATTACTCTGGATCTGACTGCAAAACCCCACTGGATACTAGATTCTTTGTAAAGCAATCACATGAACTTGAAATAAAAGAGCTGAGATAGCAAATGGACAGCAAATATGACCAATACGATCAGATTTTAAATAAAAAATATGTAGCAGTTGTGCCCTGGAGACACAGTCTTATTTAAGACTGATGTATCACCAGCAAAATTCATTCATTATACCCCTTGGATTTGTGGTATTATACTTTAAAACATTTTTTCTCCGATTAGACTTTTTTATTACCCTCTTTGCATACTTGAAGATGTTTTCTGTTGTTCACACTAGGTACATGATGCACTTTTGTTCACACCTTGTTCAACTGAAGAATAAATGGCTGAAAAAAATTTACCTCATGAAAATGAAATGCTGTAAAATACTAAACCCACAAGTTTGAAGTTCTCAGTGAAGGATTATTTCAAGTTCACCAGTAGAATAAATATATATATTAAATAAGTGACCTCTTAATATACTTAAATAATCCCTCCTGTAAAATAGTTTATTTTTATGTACTTTATTCCACCAAAACTGCATTGCAGTTTTCCAGTCTTTATATTTACATTATTTGCAACTCTTTCCATAAGTGCCGGTACAAATGTAACTGATGAAAATCCAGAATAGTCATACAAATGTTCCTGAAAGCAAGGTGCATTTCTGAGCAAATTTTTTTCTGATGCACAATAATATATATGTATATATTAACAAAGCTTCATAATATAAAATATCTTCCATGGCAAGTAAAACTTCCCCACTTACAGCTTATTCAGATTTCAGTTACACAGACTTCTGCATTTCAAGTTAGTGCAAATAATGAGAGTAAGAGCCTGAGCAGAACGATGTCAATACAACGGAACAAGAGAAACAGCAAAATTTTACCAACTCCCTGCATACGGTTATAACATTTAATCAGTACATCATTAGTATTCTTCATATACAATGTATTTAAATAATTGGCTTGTCTGAGCTATAGGCAACAAATTTACAAAATAAAATAACGTTTCACACAAATATGGAATGTTGGACAAATATATGAAAATAAAATGCATCTAGTAACAAAACATTGTAAATCAAAAAGATAAAAGATGTCTTCTCCATTTTTGAAGATTTCAAGGCACTTTCTTGGCAAATCAGAATTCTCTCCTTGGTAGAAAGTCTGCAAGAGAAAAGGACATGCCATTTTATAGCTAGTTTCAAACCAGAGAAGCAGATTGCTTAGCAAAATTCTATTCATAAACCACAGTTTCCTGTGGGTTGCATAAATCATAAGATTAACTTCAAATGCCAGTGGGTCTTGCCCTCCTGTGAACACTAATGAGTTTTGCCGGGGCAAATCTTCAGTGCCAGTGCCAAGAGGTTTAACACACAGAGGTCTGCACTGCTGCACCTTGCAGGGAAGCTACCCATGCACACAGCCACGTGCAGTTCTGCATTCTGGGTTTCATTAAATGCTTTACTTCCATTTGCTGGGATCTGACTCAGGAAGTGAAAACGAATCCACCCAAACCTCTAAGGGCTGTAAGGGCAGCGTGTGCCCGGTATCCCGGTCCCGGAGCCACCCCAGCGGCTGCCCGGGGTGCGGCGCCTCTCCATGGTGCTGAAACATCCCGCCACGGCTTGCGCGACCAGATCCGCGGGCAGACAACTGGCTTTCCCCAAGCAAAAGTTCATTTCGAGGAGGAAAAGACCAAGTCTTCTCTGTATAGCCGGATATTTACAGATGAGGAAGGAAAATATTTGCATAATAGCACTGCAGCTCTTTTTTTTAATGAGGAAAAGGCAGCCTATTTTAGTACTGGCAGGAAAAGGCTTAAAAATAGCTGTCAGTTCTTCAAGTAAGAGAGCCTCCTTCTTCAAGGCAACCAAGAGTCTCCAAGATCTGTCAGATGTTAAAGTGAAGACAAATTTTCTTACAGGCAACAGGATCTATGGCCATGTCCTCTCTACACTAGTGTGTGTGAGGGTGGTGAGGAAAACAGATCCCTTGTGTGGAAAGATGAAGCAGAAGCAATCAGAGAATCATGTTAGAAATGCAATGTGATTGAGGGATGAACATATGTAACTCCTTTTTTGCACTCCCCACTAACAGGGAAGAGAGAGCAACTCCTGCCACTCTTCACCCTTCTCAAGAAAATGTTTCCATTCCAAGAATCAGTGGATATGAGTAAACATGAAGATCTGAGAATGTCTTATTTATGATGGAAACTATCCGCTGTACTTAGTGGAGGAATGGGCTGAGGGAGCACAGAGACAGCTGGGAAACACTCAGACCATGGCTATACTTTTTCCTATAATATTTTCTCTGTTTTTAACACAGTAGAGAGAAAGCCAGCCTAGATACAACTTTAATTGAATGCAGTGCACATGAGCTGCTAGCAATGCTTACCATTTAAAACCTTTCTTCCCTATTTTTCATGTCTTTGAATGTATTTTTGGCAGGCAAATTAAAACACCTGGCTTTGCAAATCATAGCAACTTTTGATTCTTTTGTGTTTTAAAGATGGAAATAGGATGAGATAGATGCTTCTGTACTGTGGATATGTAGGCAGATCTTTGACTCATTCTCTTAAAAGAAAAAAGAAATTTGGAACACCAGAAATCTTTCTGAAAGCCCTGATATGTGAATCCAGAGATGTAAATGGATACAGGTAAAGGAAAAACAGAGACTAAAAAGGTAAAACTGCAGAAAGTAAGAGAGTGGTAGGATGTTTGAACAAGCTGAGATTTAAAAGAGGATACTAATAAACAAACAGAAATTTAAGTACCCCCCTCCAATTTTTTTTTTTTTAAGAGGGCATTCAGGAAAGGATTCCTGCCTTGAGTCATGAAAAGGAGATACAGGCAAAGTAATGAGATGCCTAATCAGTCTCTAGTTTGCTGTCCTTGCTATATTCAAAACCATCTGCAACACCTGGAAATCAAGAGGCCAAAGAGACTGAAAAATATGAAGAAGAAAGGAAGAGAAAGAAATGATGTCATTTCTTCTCAGAACTGAAATATTGCCATATTCTTTAAAGCACAGCCACCAAAATGAATCCCACCTCCACTGAGAAATCAAATCAGCTAACACTGACTCATATCCTACTCTTCTTTTCTTATTCTTGATTAGTATGAATTGAAGTCTTGATGCAGGAAGAAGTGACATACACAACTCCCCCAAGCTCCAAGCTTGCAGTATTTGTCAGGAGGAGGTGGTGAAAGGAAACCATCTTTAAAGAAATGTAAATAAATAAAATTCACTGATATTATACATTTTAGTGGTTAATAATAACAAGCAGAGTGTGTATTTACAATTAATCTTTGAAATTATAACTATCTTATTATTATTCAAACAACAGGAGAAAACAACTCACTTAGAGATGTTACTTTTACCAGTGACAATGCTGTGTAATTAACATTTGGCATGCTATTCATAAACAAGAATGGACTGGTTTCTTCCTCAGACTACTTAGTGAAACCTTTAGCTTTCCACATCTTTATGTTCAGTTTCCTTCCATCACCATGTAGTGGTTATTAACTTTTCAGAAATTCTCAGAAGACTATATGGGAATGAAAAGGGGTCCCAGAAATGAATTAAGTGATAGGTGATCTATGAAGATTGCAGTGGTAGACCTGAGACCAAAACATTCTGTTTTTTCCATGGATTAACAACAAAGTTCTCTGAAGAATGGCCTGAAATAAATGTGCTGATGATTTCCTTGGGCATTTTCTTTCACCAAGCAGACTCCTTCTTGAAATTTTGAACAGTAAGAGGCCACCCAGTGCATAACTATGGACTGCAGTGCCACAAGTGACTTGCAGGAAATTACACCAGGGCTTGCCAGAGGTATTTGTGCTTCTATGTATTTCCAGGAGGAGCCAGTCAGTTCTGCAAAGCCAAAGCTGCATGTTGATACACTCTGATAATGCCACATTTTTTTATGCACACCTGATAACAAGGTATAAATGTGAAGTAAACCACTAGACCATTCAACAAATAAGAAAATGAGTGGGGAAAATACTTACATAGCAAACATCCTAGGACTGTGTACACAAAGGGCTCATTGCTAATCTTGTTAGCAATCTTGCACACCTTTTGTAATCTATAAAACAGAATTACCCACAGCAATAATGAATCTCAATTGCCAGATACCCTCAAAAACCTGCATAAAATTAAATGTAAAGTGTGTACCTGAATTTCAGACACTCTACACAGTGAAACTGTTATCTGATGGAAATTCATGAAATTATCTGTGCAAGATGCAATATTAGATTGTACCTTAGCATAAACAGTGCTCTAGAGGAAAAGTACAAGGGATGCAAGGAATTAAATTTCAACCAGGAAGTTTTAAATTTCAACCAGGAAGTTTTAAATTTCAGGAAGTTTTCTACTAGGATGTGGAAGACCAGGAATTTAACTCATTAACTTCGAGGCTATTGTAACTATCACTATAACATAGTCAGAAGTCAGGCTCCTTCAAATATTTTATTGTTGTATTTCTTATTAATATTGATTTAATTCCATATTTTCCACATTTAAGTACATCTCCTAATCATCAGACTAAAGATACTAACCTACCACTTCCCCTGTGTGTGCCCTTGGTTCAAATGACCACTTGGTTAAAGTGGATCCTGAGTCACTACTGCTATCCTTTCTGGTATTTGCTAACAACAAATACATAGATGCTTCTCTTGCTTGATATGTATTTTAATGAAACTTAATATAAATTGTGCCAAACAGCAAGAGAGTGATTGCTATCTGGGTTTCAGTTCCTCAGAAAATATTCGTACAATTATAACCGTGTCAGAACGAGAGGAAATAACTCATCCTCAGACATCCCATGATGACTAAGGTGTCCCTGACAGAAAATATCAAACCCCTCTAAAGGCACAGGGAAAGATCTTGGCTAGGATCAGCCTGAATGATAGATAAGGTGAAGACAAACCTGAAGATTTAGCTCTCCTTTTTAGAACAGAACATTTCAGGTGAATTTAACTCATTGTCTGCTTTGGGTTTGCTTGATGTGAGGGGGAACAAAAACTCTGCTTTTAATTTTACAATTTGCTTTGATAGTTGAACTAAAAGTTCAGCTATAAGAATTAAGAACTATAAGTTCTTAATACCATTAAAAATCACAGTCTTGTTTTTAACTTTAAGAAAAGCTATTTAATTAGAAGAAAAATAATATTACTCTTTTTCTGGAGAAATAAAGTGAAACACTCAGGCAATACATAAGAGTCCAAATAATATTCATATGCTCTGGATCCATGTGTCAAGGCATAAAACATGGTATTTTTGTTGCACAGCATGTAATAGAAATATGCCTTGCGTACTCCTGTGTCTGCTTAGAAAGCTGCATGTGTATCTTTTGAGGATAAGCCATGGATTCCTACATTCCAGCTTCTAATAAGCATAAAAGCAAATGGAGATGAGGGCTGCTCCATCCCCTTTCAAACACTAAATCCTCTGATGTGCTGACCTATGGTGAGAGAGCACCTCAGCTGCTCACAAACTGTGCTTCTAAGTGATGCAGCCAGAAGGTCCCATTGCTTTTTCATGTTAAACCCTGAAAAGCTTCCAAAGCACTAAACTTTGCCCACAGTTTGTGCTTACACATCCTTGATGAGGTTCACCTTCTCTAATTAAAACACACTCCTTCTTTTCCACTGACTTGAATTGAATTGTCCATTGCACTAGAGAATGCTGAAGTAACTTCTATTTAAGGAATTTCTATTTTGGTTTGGGTTTTTTGTTTGCTTTTTATCCATTTTATCCAAGAACATTTCTATTTTTCAGTGTCTCTGACAAAACTATATTCAGGCTGTGTTAAAGCAAAGCTTCTGCAGTCTCAGAGAGGAAGTTTGCTTGATAAGAACTGAAAGTATCAAAACAAAGTGATGAATCAAATGATTTTCTGTTGTTTAACAATGGGCATATAATAGCAAATTATACTCACAAGCTGAAATATACTAAACCCCCAAGATATAACTCTACTGTCAAGCATTAATAGAAGGTAAAGAATGGTTCAGATTTTATCTTGCACAAGGAAAGCTAAAGAGAGCAAGAAGGAGAATATCTGCCTTCTGCATAAGCATGCCCTACTGATTTTTTTCAGTGTGGTTTTGGTTTCATTTATTTCAGCATCGCTTTGAAGGAACTCCATGATGTTCAGCTGACAGCAAGTGAATTAACAGGAAATCCTTATATATTAGAAGACCTTGGGTATGTTTTTTAATGTAGTGCTAAAGAGTAACTGTTAAAAAAGGACTAGGACATCAAATACGTAATAGAAAAAGTGTGCTGCTTTCAAGCAAGTATCACAGCTAGCATTAAAAAGTACTTTGCTACTTACAGGTTGGTGTTGAGCAGTCCCTTGTGTTGTGATACAGTCGATGAAAGTGCTTGCTACACTCTGAGGAAAATGTGACTGGCCCTGTTTGAAAGTAAGGAGGAGTTAACAACAAGCTCTCAGTGTCACTGCTCTGCAGCTTCAATGGATGACAGCAACACATAGCATTAAGTTCATTTTTTTCTTGGCTAAAACTGAATTAGTCTTTTACTATATCTTAAACAACTATGATGCAACAGAAGTATAATAATGCTAGTGAAATAACACAAAGAAATTCTTTTGCTGTGCCTTTATGTTCATGATATAAAAGCCAGAAAAATGACACATTAAAATGACTGGCTGGTTTAGCCTTGAAATTCCAGTAATTCAAAATTAGCAGTTAAATTTCTTATATGGTGAAAAGTAGAATGACAATTACAGTAGAATTTACTTTGTTCAATAGTTGTCTGTAGTCTAATGCACCTGGACTGAGGATACTATTTGTAAAGATAAATAAAAGCAACATTTTAACCAAATATGAGTTTCTAACCCCTGGAAAGATGAAGTACTTTCATGTACTAATGCTTTTAATTTGCACATAGATGGTTTATAAAATTCTTAATATACAGTGTGGGTGTTGAAGGAAAAAAAATGACAGCTGAATAACATCTAGGAACCTGATCTCCTGTTAAAATAATCCTAGTAAAAAAGCATACAATGTGCAGAATGCAGGATATGTTTCATCTTTGGCAAGGCAAATCCCTGCATGTCCAGGGTATAGTGTGCTGCTCTCTTCTTTGGATATACAGTGCCATCTGTTTACATTAATATTTGATAAAAAAGTGTCCCTGCTTATGGCCAGGGGGTTGGAACTGGATGATCTTTAAAGTTCCTTACAACCCAAACCATTCTATGGGTCTATTTTTCTATAAAACATATCTGAACTGTAACAAGTTGCCAAAGATCCCTTCCAAAATTGCTGATGGCCCCAGAAAGTATTACTGGTGACATTCAAGGAGAACAAAAACATAATACTTGCATCCTGTAACCTGCTTAGCAAGACTGTAACTGACAGCTGAGGATGAGTATCCTGTGGTTTGGACAGAAAACATTGACATAAACCGACATTAAGTGAATAGGGCTAAATTTAAATGCAAATTTAGTACAAGTAGGAACCCTAAATAAGAATAGCTTGCTTCAAGCAATGCTACGAAATGATTCACATGAAGCAGACTTTGTTGGCCAGCATTCCTTTCAGAGGAAACCAGGAAACATTTCTGGGAAAAAAAAATACTTGTTTCGTAACTTGAAAGATGGTTTATGGGCCTGGTAAAATATGTCAATCTAATTCTCTCTGGATAGTGAAGCCAAACCACCATGAGCTCCAGAGAAGATTCCTCCCTATGACAGTGAACATACTTGAAGATTGGATTTATTTTACAGTAGTACATGGATTTCAGTAGATTTTTTTCAGCCACAAAGAAGCTTTTCAACAAACTGGAAGAGCAGCCTTTGCAAGTCTGAACTGGAATATTGTTGCCATTTTTTTTTATCTGAGTGAGTGATTAGGCTCAAGGAGAAGTATGTAATTTGAAATTTTCCAGCATATATGGAGACAACACTGGCTTTTGTCACTAAATAAATTCCATGTCCCTTCAGATAATATATGGTTTTCCAGCTCTCTTCCCTGTCATCAAAAATAGGATGTTAATTTTACTGTGCCTTATAAAACACTCTGTGTCAGCTGGCTTTCCAAGTTAAATTGATAGATTACTTTATGACTCACAAGATTATTTATGATTTTTCCTATAGTCAAGGACTGTTACATATGGTTCTTATTTGGCTTTAAAATGTGTCTATTATTCCTGGCATATGAGAAGTGTGCAATAATTTTCTTAACCCTGAAACTGTAAAGATAATGTACTATAAAGATAATATTGATTTCAGCTTCTCTCTTTTTTTTTTTTTTACATCTTCATTAGTTTAGGATGTTCTAATTCTGAACTAGTAAGGGCTGTAATCAAACAGTTTAATTAATGAAGGCTGCTAGAAGATTATGATTGGAACAGAATAAAAAAACCAAAGTTCCACTGTATTTTAAGAAAATGCCTATGTATTACAGGATCTAATAAAACTATGAAAAATAAAATAAAATATAAAACAACAACAGGCAGAAAACTCCGCCACTGAAGATCTTAGAATATATTAAAAAAAGAGTGAAAGAAAGAGAGGAAAAGAGAGAGAGAGAGAGAATGAGAGAGAAAAAGAGATAGATAGATAGATAGATAGATAGATAGATAGATAGATAGATAGATAGATAGATAGAAAAGAAAGAAAAGGAAAGAAAAAGAAAGAAAAAGAAAGAAAGAAACTAACTGTAGGCAGAAATTTGTAGCCAACAAATAAACTTTCAGTATTTTGGAATGATCCTGCTTTCCTCATTCATTCCAACTAATCTTACTCAAGGAATTTCAGCAATTTTGATGGCAATTAAATTAAATTCATGCAGAAAAGGACTATTAATTTAATGAATGGGTCCAGAGACATGCCTTGAACTAGTTCTTTTCTCTTTTTCTCTTCTATGATTTACCACTCTCACAATAACTTCTGTAGAACTCGTGGCTGTTTTTCCCTGGTTTTGAGTAATGAAACTCAATCTGTATTCATTACTTAGCTTCCCCAGATTCTTATGTTGAGCTTTTTATGGTAGCTGAGGAGTTTCCAAAGCTAAAAATGAAAAGGAAATGGATTAAGTACTAACATAAACAAATCTCTCTTTTCTGACCTTCCCAGGAGAGGAATATTCAGTGTTCCTCTGTCACATAGCATAGCAGAGTTTGAAGCTTTATGTTAATTTCTTTCTCATATGGGCTGAAAATGATCAGGTTCACAATTCCTCTTGTTTACTGCAAGGATGAAGGGCCAGCTGGCTCTGGCACATTTCCTGTAGATTCTGTTGGGTTGCAGTGAGACATTGGCAGAAAGATCCTTAAAGTTGTGCTTATCCCAAGGGTTGGAATACACTTCCCCCATGCAAAAGAGACAACAAATACCTTCCTTTCTTGTCAAGCACTGCCTGAAATTTCCAGCAATGAGGAAATGCGTAATTATTTCCAATTCTCTTTTCCATGCTCCAATGTCCAACTATATCTCTAGCTTTTAGTTTCAATACTTCAAATAAACCCGAAAATCACCACAATATTTGCAGTATCACACTTTGAGACCTTCACTTTTCTGAGTTACAGAAAGCTGGAACTGGAGAGCAAAGAATCAGTGCAAGCACCTTGTCATTGGCAACTTGTATTGCATGTATTCAAAGGGTACTATATTTTTCTCAGTAGTTACAATACAGTCCCAAAGTTAAGTGCATTATACAACTCCACCTCAGTTTTCAAGTACTTGGTTGTAATCATCATAAGCTTTCATACTTGAAACAGCAAGTTATTTTTTATATTTCATTTACACTAATTTAATTCTTCCTTGTTCTATCTGTTTCCACTATTAAAATAAGTATCCACACGTAGACATCATGAGAAAGATGCAAAAATCTTCCCTGATTTGGTAAAAACTTACTTGGCCACAAAGGTCTGTTTATTAAAAATATGTGCAGGCCAATGAGAAGTTTGGAAATTAGTGAATGTGAAAATAAATATGGAAAGCACAATAGGAGGATAAAAGTTAAACAATGAATTTTAAATTATGTTTTAACTTACCACATTTTGAAACTTATTTTAGACCAGATAGTTCATTTGATTATTCATTGAAACTAGAATTGTTCAAAACTTTATACTTCTAAAATATGCTCATTTAACTTCAGAAATGTTAATTTGGTGTTGAGCCTCAAAAAAATTAGTTGTGTGACATTTGTAGCTACATAGAATATGCCCATGTGGGAAAACACAAGCAGCTGCCTTACCTGTAAAATGTTTTATGAACTTGTCTTTTAGACTGGAATCTCTTGGAAAAATTTCTGAGGAGAGAAGAAAACAAAATTACATTTATGTAGCCTAGGAATTACAATAAAAGCTCTGAAAGCATAATATGCCAAGATGTCTGATGTACAGAGACCAAACAGATTCCCAAATTAATTATAGCATTAATTTTCATAGTGGTGGGGGGTGTGGGCATGTAAACAACATTGTGAAGTATTTCAGGTAATTCCCAGATGAATACTAAGTGGTCATCCTATGACACACAATCATTTTCTGACACAGATTTCTGCACATCTTAGGTCTGAGCGGGGCTGTAAGCATAGAAAGACTGCAAATAATATAAATTATCACACTTACAAGTATTTAAGTACCTGAATAAATTATGTAAAATACATAGATAAATAAAAACTAATTACTTTATGGATTTTGAAATAACAAGTGCCTGAAGAGAAAATTCTCCTACAAATCACCTAAAATAGACATGGGCCATGCATATTTTTATTGCAATATTAGTAATAAAATGGTCCTCATCTCCTGTGAAAAGTGCTGTGAATTTTAAAATATTCCCTTTCCATTTATGGCATTTTTTCCCCAGAAAGTACAAGAGAGTAGAAGCCTCAGAACCCACAAAAAGAATCACAAAGAACAGAAAATGGAAATAACACAAAAAGATAAAGTTCCTTTTTCTTTTTCTTCCTCTTTTTTTTCAATGGGATGCTGCCTCTGGCTGACAGCAGAAACTTTTGATGCAAGTAAATACCCTCAGAACCAGTACACCTTCCCCCAGTCTCATGAATTTTCCACTGAAAAAACTATATCAAAATTTTTGATTACCTGCAGTTATTACTGGAGACAGTAGCAAGCTGCCTGTTATATCAAATTCAAAGAACCTCTCCTGGCAGTAAGACAAGGAGCATTACAAACATGTATTTAATTGCAGGATTTGGACCTGCAGGTAAATACATTTATTCACTAAAAATATTTCCTTATATCTAAAGTAATTTTAAATCTTTGTATTCTCCTACATCTTTTTTTTCCAATTCTCAATCTGAGTTAACATCTAGCTCAGAAGAGAGCTAGTTTCCTTTCATACTATAGGAAGATGTTGGTTATCTGCCAAGATAAATTCTTACCACTGGCTTTAGGCAGTTTCTCAGAAGTCACATGGGTGTATTTTTAGGCTGGGATTTTAAGATAAAATGCCCAAGTCTTACTGCAACTGATCAAGGTTAGGAAACCTACTTTACTTAATATTCCTTAAATATATCAGTTTTAACTAATTTCTTTTCTCATTGCAGAAGAAATGCAATGAGAAGGGTCTCATTGCATTTCTTCTCATTGAGAAGAAATGCACCCTTTCTCTAATAAACTTAGAATTTTACCGATAAGAAAAGTCAGGTAGTTTAAAATGATACAGAATGAAGACAAAAAGGCAAAATAGGGAAACAATTGGTGTGAGTTTTGAATGAGATGCCTCAAATGGACAAGTACTGATGAATAATCACTGCCTGGTGAAGGGTAGGCTAGGAACTGACAGTCCTTGCTCAGACAAAGTGCATTTAGATACAGACACTTGCAAAGTGCATAGAATTTCCTGTGGCCTGTGAAAACAGTAGCTGCTTTTTGCCCCATAAAATTCTCTATTTTCCCTATAAAATTCTTTAGGAAAAGCCTGTATACAGCCAAAATCCCACCTCTTAATGGCCACAAGGTGAAACAGGAGGACAGATTGATGCTCTGTCAAGGAGCTATGCACTGCAAGTATAAAATTGCAGCTGTAGCTGTGGTGGCAAGCCTGAGAAGGAACACTGCAGAGTCTGCTTTCCATGAGTAACCCACACTGGCCCAGGGCTCACACCAGCCTGCCCCAACAGGGAAATCTAGGTCAGTTGTGTGTTGAAAAGCAGCCAAGTGTCGCTGCCTGCGTGCCTGCTGCTCCCCTGCTGCGGCTGCTGTCCCTCCGGGCAGCAATCAGCTTTTCACCATGTGCCCATGGCTCAGCTTCCTTCAAGGGCTCCTTTGCTTAACAGTACAGTGCATGTGCTGGGTGAAACTCAATCAGTGAGCCCCCAGACCGGCACAAAAACAACCTAAGCTCATTTGTATGAGAATCACAGGCAGCACAGGTTACTGGAACGCTTCTGCTGTAATGGCAGAGGCAACTCTCCCTGAAGCATGAATTGCCCAGCACAAGCACAACGACAAGCACAGTCATTTTCTCCCCTCTTCCAGCAACGTAGCCAAGCCCTTCTGTCTGTACACAACTGCGAGTTTGAGGTCTCAAAGGACCTAGCATTTCAATCAAACTAACGCACATCTTTGAATGGAATATGTGTCCCTGACTCCTGATGACGCTGCAGCCAGAAGCAGGACATCAAGTCCATACATACTTCTGACAAGCTTTTCTATAGAGCAGCAAAAACTCATCATGAAAAAGCCCCTGAACTAGCTTTTTCTGGCTTCTAAACAGTTCTTAGTTGCTCCAGTCATATTTTATGTGTTATCTATCACTTATTAAGGTGTCCATTTTCACAACAAAGGCTCATATCCTCACAATGCAAGCTAAATTCCTTTGACATACTAATTTCACAAAAGAAAAGCAGAAGCATGTATATTATTATTATAATAAAATAGATTGGCAAAGTATTACTAAAATCAAAACACTTCAAAGTCACACTGTGGAAAACTAAAAAAGAAACAGGAAAATGAAAAAAAAAATGTCTTAAGTGTGAAATCCACATAAATGGAAAATATTGAGTGGAAAGAGCTTACTGAATCCACTCTTGCCCCAAGAACATATTACACAAACTATTAAAATACAGCCAGTATATATCCTATGCGATATAGTAACATTAGTTTTATTAATCTGGGAGAATATTTAGACTGTGGCATTCTTGTGTCCAGGCTTACAAAGTCTGCACTGCTCACCACAGAGTACATCTGGGTTAAAAGCCACTTGAGCTATTGACTCTGTGTTTGTTCTGGGCATAATCTCAGTTTATAATCATAAATAACATTAGTTCTAGGATTTATTTCTTATCTACATTAGGACTTCGATGCGTATCCTTCAATATTTACTCATCCAGGACAAAATATTGCCTGTCCTTCCACAGACAGCACTGGCCACGGGCAACTATTAAATGGTGCTAAGATGGATTTTCTATTGGCTCTTCTGTCCAAAATGGCAGAAATATTTATGGTAGACTCTAGGGACAAGACAAATTTTGAGGGTTTTCCAGCTCCGCTTCACAGACAGAATGGTTAACTTTATAATGCAAAGTTGGTTCTAAACCAGTCCATACCATTAGTCCTATCAAGCTAGGACATTTCAGAGTTCTCACGGCTTTAGGTAAGAGGTGAGTAGATCTGCCTGAGTTTTATCCCAGCTGGGATAAATGTGATGATGGAGAGAGCTAGCCAGGTCCAAGCGAGGAATCAGTTGATTCCTGATCCAGCTCCTCTCACTCAAATTTTGTTATAAACTTTCCAAAGTTGATTTAACCACTGTTGTAAAGCTAATTCCTGAGAAGATTATTCTTTCAGTTGTTATTCAGCACTCAGCAGCTGACAGGAATGTTTAATTTTTCACTAATTTGGGTGAAATTACAAAAAACTCTGAGATTAAACAAACTACAGTGTGGTCTCAGGTTTGTCCTCAGCTTGCAACTTAAGACATAGTTGCTCCACCTTCAATGGTTCTTTTCACCTTTCTGTGCCTTCAGTTTCTCTGTGTTTTGTCTGTTCAGACTGCAAAGTTGTGACAGCACATGCTGATTTTTACCCTGTGTTTGCACTGTCTCCTGAATCATGTCACCATAATTGTGCCAGGAACATTCATGTCCTAATGGAGTATAAATAAAAAGAACTGTGATCACAGCGCTGAAATAAGCCAACTCCACACAACAGTTTGTTGACTTGGAACATAAAACCTCCACATCCTCAGGCAGAAAAAAATCAAGATCTCCATTTGTTTATGCCCCCAACAGACAACTTTTGTACATTTTTAGTTTATTCAGAGAATTAGTGTCAATCAGACAGCAAAAGTGCTCCACTGGTCAAGTCTGGGCCAATCAGAAATGGTGGTGACACCTTTGTGATAACATATTTAAGAAGAAAATAAAAAGAAGTTATTGTGCAGATGTAACTACAGCCAGAGAAGAGCAGATTGAGAACATTGAGAGGAACAACTCTGCAGACACCAAGGTGGAGAAGGAGGAGGAAGGGGACAAGGTGCTCCATTGTGCTTGAGCTGAGATTCCTCTGCAGATGGTGGTGCAGACCATGGGGAGGCAGCTCTGCCCCTGCAGCCCATGGAAGTCCATATGGATGCAGAGATCCACCTGCAGCCCCTGGAGGAACCCCACACCAGAGTAGGTGGATGCCTGAGAGGAAGCTGTGAACCTGTGGTAGGCCCACAATGGAGCAGAGTCCTGGCAATGGTCTGCAGACCCATGGATAGAGAAGCCCACTCTAGAGAAGGTTGCCTGTTAGGACCTGTGACTCTATGGGGACCCACATTGGACCAGCCTGTCCTTGAAGGACTGCACCCCATGAAAGAGTGGCCCCCATAGCAGCAGTTTGTAGAGGACTGTTCCCCTTGGGATGGGCTCCAGTTGGAGAAGTTCATGAAGAATTGTCTCCCATGGGAGGGATATCATGCTGGAACAGCAGCAGAAACGGCATGCAATGAACAGACCTAATATCCATTCCCTGTCTCCCTCTGCCACTGAGGGGGAGGAGGTAGAGCTGAGAAGAAATGAGGGATGGGGGAAGGTGTTTATAAGGTCTAACATTACTTCTCATTATCCTGCTCTGATTTTAAGCAGTAAATTCAATTAGTATCTCTAATTCCAGCCTGTTTTGCCCATAACAGTATTTGGTGATTATCTCTCCAGGTCCTTATCTCAACTCATGAACCTTCATTATATTTTCTCTACCCTGTCCAGTTGCATAGAGGAGTGATAGAGTGGCATTTGTGGGTGTCTGGCATGCAGCTAGAGTCAATCCACCAGAGTTGTGCATTTTCTTGGTTCAATGCACTAGAGTTGTGCATTTTCTTGGTTCTGTCTGTGAAATGGCAGAAGAAAACTGTCAGCAGTAAGATGCAGCTGACTCTTCTATTATAAACCCAGATGCAGGCTTCCAAAACGTTTTGGCATGAAAATAGCATGTGGGTTTTGGTTTTTTGTTTTGTTTTGTTTTTTAGAAAGAACATTTCAAGTCATGAAACTGCTTACAACACAGTATGTTTTAGGAGAGTTTTAAATAAATGTGACATTTTAAAGGAAAAGACTTTCCAAAGTTTCAACTTATACAAAGGCTATATTGGTTCATAGTATACAAATAAAACTTGCAATGGTTGAAATTTCATGCTCCCAAAAATATTGGAACTCTGTCAGCAAAACTTATCTTGAGTACTTACACAGACAACTCACATTTATTTGAATGGAGCTTTTCTTTTCTACAAATTCTTCACCTTGCCTAAAGATGGCTACTCTTGCCTACTGCAACAATCAAGGTGAAAAACAACTAGGAGGAGATTTGCATTCTTTGAACAATGTCAAGATGGTTTACTTAGCACAGAACATAGAATGTTTGGAAATAAAAATGATAACAAAATCTTTCAAATGTAAATTCATAAAGAATTTTATACGTTCCCAGAATAATTGAAGCGGTAGAGATGGAATTCAACCAGAACAAGATAATAATACCCAAGTAAAGTGATATGCTGGGAAGATGAGTGAATAGAATGACATTGCAATGCCAGGATGAAAGCATCCTCAGTATGATTGTCCAAAATATAAGTGAAACCCTAGAAAAACAATGCTTAAAAAAATATATATATTCAAAAACTTAATGTCCCAAATTAAATGTCTGCATTTAATCTACATACATAACTATTCCTACAACTTTTAGATATACATGTACTGCCTCAGTTTAACAAAAGATTAGAAAGAGTTTTGCTCAAAATAGAAAACAGTTCAAAGAGCAAAGATAGGGCATCCTAGTGGAGAAAAAAATTGTTAATATTTATTTGAAAAGAATTCAGTGTGGTGTGGAGTAAAACATAGGTGTTTCACTCAGCAGCAGATGACTTAAGCATGGTTGAATCAATTAGCATATACTTCTTTCTTCAGTTCCCCAACCAATTAAAAGGTCTTAATTTCCTCCTTTCATTTTTACACTTTGGCTGTGACCAGATTACACAAAACTCTTACTTCTGGGCTCATGGCTGGACAAAGACCTTACCTGAAAAACTGAGGGCTTCCAGCAGCTTTGGCTAGGCTGAAATGCTATATTGTATATGCTGCTAGGCCATTGCTACCAGAATGATATTACTTTTTGTTCTGCACACAATAAACATATCGGTATAGACTGAAATGTTTTCCTGATTCCTCATGTGGTGTCTGAAACAACAGAGAAACAGAGTACACTTTGTTGAAAGTGGGGCATTTTTATTCCCTGCTAAGGGACCACCAATTGATTCTAAGGTCCTTAAGAGCACTCAGAATCCTTAGGATGAATTTGTGGTTGTATTACAACTCAGTCCACAGACTAATAGATTTAACACTTTTCCTACTGCAGTCTCCCATAGAGAAGGAAAAAACCCCTTTGTGTAAAAAGGAGCAACTCCTTCCATCATTATCAATCATCAATCATTAAAAATTTTATATTATTTGTGTTAGAAATAACTGCAATATGAGAAAATATCTACAAAAAATGTTACTAAGACAATTAGAAATTATTAGAATAAATGATGTATTTTAATTCTCTTAGACTACTCATCTGCAATTTCTACTACATAAACTCAATTTCTGCTTTTGCTTTGTTCTTTTTCTTGCAGTTTTCTGCAATTAAAAGTTTTACAATAATTTCTAATTGTCTTAGTAACATTTTTTGTTTCTATACCCCCACCCCAAATCCCATACCCAGCTTTCCCCCACTAGGTCTGCAATGCATTCCTTTAGACAAGGGAAAATATCTATTTCTGTGTGCAGTATTCCGAGAAGTCCGTGTTACTACTCCTGTTAAGTAACACACACAGTTCCCACTTACTGAATACTTTTGTTTTGAGACTTTGATGTGTACATACTGAGCATAGATGGAAAATGAGTCAATGCTCCAGACAGACACATTCCTTTTCGGATGTAATATTGCTGTTGAAATTCAAAACTTACCAGATTCCTCCAAGTGCTGTATAATGAAGATTACAATAACTTAGCAATGTTTTTTTTTCATTTTCTGTCACTTTCTACTCTAGCAAGTGAAGAATTATTTAGTATCTCAGTATTTTCTGGAGAAGAAGAAGCCTCAGATAAATCCCCAAATCAACACAGCCTGGATTCACAGAGGCAAGAGTGTCTGCTCAAGAGAAAATCCGGAATTAATATATTACTGCATACCACTGCCATCTACTGAATGTAGAATATGCTGAAATTACTCATGCATGCCTTCCTGCTCTGTGAGCAGAGTTTACCAGGCTTCCCATTATCCTGCCTAATGGGATCTCTTTCAGTTCCCACAACACAAAGTATACTCCAGAGCTTAAGGGTTACACGTAGAGTGCAATTAAGAATTCATAATTAATGACTTGGTCAATTTATCCTCTGAAAGAGTAGATATAAACACTACTCCAATCTCTTTGGATTTATTTGCTGTCCATAAAATTTTTGTTTGGCATTAAAACTTTACTTATACAAAAATTGGAAGGCACATTGTGATATCTTATAATACCTCATTAGTCAAGTCCTAAAATGCTAATTCTGCTCCCGTGCCTAATACATGCTTCCATGTTTAATTATTTGTCCAGGCTTGACACAGTGCTTCTAGGGACACTTAAACCAATGACTTAACACTTACTTGCCTTGGTATTCATTCCAGTAATATTTTTCTGATGTGAACATGGCAAATAATACTCTTCTTAAATGCAGATTAATTGATATATCTTCAAGTTCTCCCAACTTTAGTTATGAACAGAATATGATGTCTTGCATATATAAAATGTTAAGGTTTTATTCTGGAACATTCACCATAAACCTGAGTAATGAAGTGGGCTGTGGCAACAGGCAGTTTAGACGTACAATGGAATCACCCCAAAGAAAAAGTGTACCAGCATCTGCTTTCATAATGGTTGATGAAATTTACCATGTCAGCCACATTGTCAAGACTATTACATTAAAAAAACTCAGTGTTGTTATTAACTCTGCTAAAGATGGGTATAAAAGGAAGAACTAGCTTCCAAAATCACAGTCTGGCATTTAGTCACGATTTCTATTTTTGTCCTCTCTTCGCTCTAGAGTCAACCATTCACTCCTATCCCAGAATGTTTACTCATGTGTGTCCCACCTCTCTTACTCACCCTTGTAAGTCTTATCTACATCAGCTGCTCCCTTAAAACTAGGGGGATTAATATCCACAGGGCATTCAGGAGCATAGCTACAATCAACTTAGTTCTACCAAAGCCGCAATATTGCAAATATTGGGCATTTAAAAATGTGCAAATTATTGTACAGTGGGATTCCCAAAACTGACAAAAACCACCAAAACATCTACAAATGGTAGTAAAATGTGAAAATAAGCCCATTAAAAACATACAAAGAGCAAAGGCACACAGCTTTCCTAGTTCTGCATGCTTAGATTTTTGTCTGTAGATCTATGTTTATATGGCCTCATAAAATTTGTTTGATGGATTGACCCCTGCACACTACAGGTGAGAATAGATTTGAAGTATAGCAAATTTCTCACTATTCACCTTTTGCTTGGAATGGAATATTCTTTTTTTTTTTAAGATTTCTGAAAATAATCTTGAAATTTAATATGAAATGCTGCCTTTTTACAGTGACCAGAGTAAAATTCTACTTTTACTGATGGTTGTATACTCTCTCGTTCAACAGCTCCCCATTCATGTAATTGCAAGAGAATTATGGAAGACATTTTTTACTCAAGTAGTTTTCAGGTTTATCATTATTACAGAGACCTTCAGGTGGATACCAAGAAAAAAAATGACAAATGTGAGACACTTAGTTTCAGTTGGATTTATAAAATTTATTTGAGCAATGGGGCAGTAAATTTTAGGAACACTGTTAAAAATAGTACGGAAAATTCTGTACATACTATAATATAAATAGTAACACAAAAGACGTGACTCGGATCTTTCCTCAAGAATAAAGGGGTACTTATTTATCTCTAATAACTGATACACAGGCAAGAGAAGTCTTACATTAGCTAGGCACATTCCATTTATTGAAAAAGGTTATGAACAAGATTCTTGGATGTGCTTCCTGAAATAGCTAATAGCTGGATTCAATAAATCCAATAGGCTTCAACCAAATTATTCTAAATGTGAAATACCAATTTTAATTTATTTATCAATTTATGTTCTGTCATCCCCATTGGTTCATGGCATAAGAGGTGTGATTTCCCCTTAAATCCCTACTCCTACCTCTCTCCTAGAGTGCTTCTGATCACACCCTACATCTTACCTAAAAACAATGCAAGCTTGTAAACCATGAACCAAAACAGGTTCTTAAACCTTGAGAAGAACTGGATTTATCTGCCACTGTGTTTTATCCCTAAATCCTCCATTCTTTGTTTACTGCAAGTCACTAAATGGAGACAGGTTCTGAATTAATTCAGTTTACTTGCTACTACATGTGAAAGTGTACCTGGGATTAGAAATTAAATGTCTCAAGCTCCTTGCCACATTTCCATCAAATCTGTAAGTAACATCCTACTGATTAAGTGCTAGGTCTTATGAAAAAAACCTGCCTGTTATTCAGGCCCTTTTTGGATGTTTCAAATTGTAAAACATCACTGTTTTTGGAAAAGCAAATGAACTTTGGTGTACATCATGAGACAGATAACTTTTAAAGCAATCCATTTTTTCAAGTTTCTCTTTCTGAAACACCAGAGCCATAATTGTGCTGCTGTCTCAGAAGGCGTTATGTGCTCATTTCTATTCTAAATTTATGTTCTAAATTTATGCTCATTTGTATTCTAAATTTTCTTCACTGCTGCAGTTTTTTCTCCATTCATCTGTGGTAGAAAATGAATGAAGTCTTTTTTTTAAAAAGCAAGACCTTCAGTCCTGTAATCCTTGTACCTCTCTATTAAACATCACAGAACATACTGAGAGCAGATTGCCCCAGCCAGGGATGCTGTGCTATTGCAGCTAGGATCATGGCAGTCTTGCAAGCACAGTCCATCCCCAGCACAACATGGGATGGACTGGGGAAACCTGCCTTCCTTCATGCAAGTGCAGGAAGGAGAAGTGACACAAAGTTCTCTGAGACAAACTTTTGTCTCCAGGTTTTCCTATGTTTCAGGTGAAATCAATTTTTCAATAAAACCTTTTACAAAATCAGATCAATAAGAGTAAACAAAGCAAACACATACTGATTTTACTTGACTTTGCTTTTTCATTTGATTATGCTGCTAACTGGAAAGAATACAGAAGTCCTATCCTTTCCCAGCTTTCTGACTTGAACTCCTAGAACCATCCTTGAGATACCACAACTGTTCATGTACTCTCAGTTTCCCACTCTCTGTGATCCACATCACCATGCTGTTCAAAAGTAAAAGCACCTGTGACAGTGCAAGGGCAGAGGCTGGAAAATTCATCCAGATGTAAGAGAACAAAAGTAGGAGAAACAGGTATAGGAGTATTTGGTGTTCATCTTATCATCACTTGGAGCACTTTCAATGAATACAAAACACCTTCCCACCTTTACTCACACCGAGGTCAATCCTTCAGAAGCTGTGGAGGACAACTATATTTAACCAAGGCCCGTCAGTAGCCTTAGAAGCAGAAAAGGTTGATTTGCAGTCAGGGGAGGATGATACAGATCTGTTCACATCCATGGTAAGGATCCAGACAGATACTTCTCCCACTCTTCCCTGCGTCTACCCTCCCCTTGCCAAGCCATTCCCTTTGCCTTCTCCCCTCCCTTGCATTCTGCTTGGCCTCTGTACCTTGTCTGGACTCTGCAGAGCTGCGAGTGGGGGCAGAGAGTGACAGGAATAGTTAGCAATGGCTGCTATGAAGACGACTAACAGCATGAACAGTAATTCCAGGGAGGCCTTCCCACCTCAGCACAGCAATGACTATTTACAGCCTGAAAGGGCTTGCCAGCCACCAGTTCAACATCCTCTTAAGGGCAACAGATTATCCCTAAAGTTGGCTCCTCCAAGACTGGGCTCTGGACTGTGGGAAGGACATAACCTGAAGCTGGAGGGAGCTAACCCACTCAAGCTACAGAGGAAACATTTGATCGTGTCTGAAGTGTCAGGATAGGTGGACTGGGAATGGGGTGGAATAGCTTCTCCTTCTGTGGACTATACACATTTTTCAACACTGGGAATATTATGTTCCTCCTCTTCCCCTCAAACTTTGATTTTTCTTTAATTCACCATTTATGAAGGAAACATAATTGCTCACTAAGTGCTTAGACACTGTAATTCCATTTCTCAGAAAAAGAAATCACAGCTCAGTTCTGATTAAAAGACTACTGTAATGGTATTATCATCATCACAAACTTGAAGAAGCTGAGCCCTAGCTGCAGTATGAATGCAGAAACCAGCACATAAGAACAGCCCTATCTAAATCAGAATATTTCCCAAAGCATCTTCCAAGTATGTCTAGAAATATGATACTAAATAATTTCTCTCTGTTCCTTTACAATGTATCAGTTACATGCTGTACCAAGTCATTCATCATCCAGACACAATTTGTACAAATATATGTCAGTCTATAAATTGGCTGTAGAAGTTTCCAAATATTTTTTTTGTCACACATCTCCCAGTATTTCTCCTTGTCACTAGTACTATGTGAAGGATCTTAGACAGAGAATGGAAATGTGTTTCAATTGTACATGTGAAGCCTTCTCCCAAAACAATCCTATTCTTCCTGAATGTAAGATTGTCAGCCAGCTCCAGATAATTTAATTTTGGTTGTAACAAAAAATTCCTTTCAAGTTTTCAGGTGCTAATGTCCTTCTTTAGATATTTTTCTCACTCTTATAAGGCCTTCATAATTAAATATGGGTTTGTTTTGTTTTGTTTTTTAATTTTTAATAGAGAATTTAAAAATACTAAAGGAAGCATTCATTAGTGTAAGATTGAAAGTGATGTGATTTAAAAAAGATTCTCCCTTTATTCATAAAAGTGACAAGCATCTCTTAGATGTTCATTACAAGAAAAAAATATCTCTAGGAAGTTATAAGTTTTTCAAAACTACAGTTTCCCAAGGGGATATTCATACGCTAATGTCTGTGGCACAGGTCTAATTCCAAGACTGGAAGAGCTGTAATGCAAGACTACAATAAAGCGAGGAAAATAAGTGTACATCTCAATGTATCTCTTTGAGACTGTCAAAAACCACTCTCTGAACCAGGAGTTCCAATTGTGGTCCTTAGTGACAGAATCTGTTGTTTTTTGTTGGAATAAAAACCAAGAGCAACTAAGAAAATAGGTTCTGTTTAGAATCTTAGCTTATGTTTACAGCAATAAACCACAAAGCAGTTGTGTAGAAGCAGCTCTCTGGATTCCTGGCTGGTACAATTAATCTAGGAGCTGGTGTACTCTCAAAGAACACATTTTTGAGGACTGAAAAACGCTGGAAGGAGACTATGCCCTGATTCTGTTCTCCTTGATTTCAACAGGAGCAAAACCAGGTCCTCAATCTGTGTGTAATTCACATGATCTACTTAGCTAAACAATTAAGTCACAGCTCTGACATCTGATATTTATTTTAAGTTCTTTGAGCCAGATTCTCTTTTCTGAGCCAACCCTTTTTTCTGTTCTGGTGGCACAGAGTCCATAACAACCATGGATTTTCCCAGCTGGAGATTCTACCAGCATTAATAAGTCTTTACCCATCTGGCAAAATCAGCTTTCATGGTATTTCCTCCTCTATTTTTCATGGTATTTCCTCCTCTATTTCACCCTCTGAATATTTACCGTACCCTTATGAGAAAGAGTAAATTACTAGGCCTGGGCTACATTCCTCATTACCATGCTTCAAATATCCTTAGTCTGTATACTTGCCTCTTCAAATTAAACCTATATGGTTAATTTGAAATAATCCTTAGGCTATTGTGACTGAGGTAGAAGCATAGTCTGCTCTGGTGCTTCTTCTCTGGTATTTCAGAAGACATACAACTGAGGATCCTTCCAGGGTGTGTACCAGTGAGATACCTCAGAAGCTCTAAACCCATGTACTCTGGGTCACTTCTATCTGTGCAGGGCATGCTTAATAATTTAATCAAAGTGCAAGGTCACCCCTAAAGAGCCTCAGTCCAAGCATGCCAATCTCTTAGCCCCCATCTCCACTCTAAGAGAGCAGAGGCTGAAGACAGGTTCAACTGAAAAATTCCACACAATCTGAACAGATTGTTTGTCAACCATTGTATGAGTGGGGAACCTTATGGCTCCTTCTATGTTATTGTAGGGGATGCATGCCATGAGAAGAACTTTGGATGAGACTAGTTTATTTGGGATGAAAAGAATCAGGATGCAGTTAACGCTGCACTTACTTGAGTCTACTTTAACCAACAATGCAGTGTGGAACTGATCTGCTGGGAAATGTGAAGGTTCACAAAGGGATTGCCTCCTATGTGTGCTGCAGGATGTAATGGACAATGCTAAGACATTGTAAAGGGACCATCAATTATTGAAACTTCATCCACATCTTTAAATATGTTCAGACTGTCAAGGATCTGAGTCCAATCTCAAGATGCACTCAAATCCTCATCCCTTATGCCTCTGCTCTTTTCTGATTAACAAAAATCTGGAGCTCTCCACAAGTATATGCTGGTACATAGTCTAGGCCACAGCTCTTCCCCTGTGCCTCGGAGTGACTTCAGTGTCACAAACAGATATTTTCACATTAGAGACTCTGCCATGGGCAGCTGAAGAGTCATCAGTTTCAGAGGGAACTGGAAACTGGCAGCAAACAGGTTACCAAACAGAAGGAAAAAAAAAAAGGAATAAGTATGGAAAGTGTGGTTTCTAAGAAGAAATTAAAGGTCTGGTTGGGTATCTCACTTATTTCATTGTTTCCCCTTTAGCCACCATATAGTTGTGCCCCACTTCTGGCGAGAATTCTATTCTAAGGTGTGAGTTCCACTGAGCACTTACAATGTTCAACAAACAGCTACCTACCCCATTTATCTTCCAAACACAATATAATGGTCCAAAAAAGTAGGCTCAGACCTTCATGTGCAGAGATTTTTGGCCAAGGAAATGAGTCAACTTGGGAGGTAAACAACATCAAAGAGAGCAACATTTAGAATGCAGCAGCCTCTTCTGATTCAATGCTTTTTAATCAGCCACTTTCCAATAATTCATTAAGACTTGAACAAAGAGATTGAAGCATTGGCTTCTTCTAGGGCTTCAGCCAAGCGTAATGAAATTATACCAGGATATATTTACAAGGTTGGATACCTTGAACTCAGCTGTAATTATGTTTATTAGTAATTCTTCAATAGCTGCTCAGAAAGCATATTTGTATTAGTTAATCCTTGCCTGTGGAGACCCTTATATTAGCTTGGCAAAAGAACATTAAGAAGGATGGATTTCTTTTTTTTCCCCTCTCAGCAAATCCCTGTTTCCATCAGAAAATGCTGTGGGATCAAGAAATAAGCCAATTGTAGAGTATGTGGTTACTTTTCTGCTATTACTATTAACGATCACTTCAGAAAACAGTTAAAACTAGAAAGGATAAAGATCTAGGTTAACATACTCTGTGCATACTTCATTTTTTTTTCTCCTCTGCCAGAGATGTGAACATATAAAACACTAAAATACATATTTATTTTGAAAAGTAAAGAAAAAATCTCAAAACTATTACAGATCTGATGTATGAGTTTAAGCAAAAGATCCCTCTCTAAAAAAAAATCTAATAAACAGAATGGCATATTCCTCAAACAGTTGAAATGAGAAAATGTGGGTATTTTGAAACCCTTGCTATTTTGAATATTAAGCTGTACATATGTACTTCCCCCTTTCCAAGAGGAAATATGTATTACAATGCTAATTGTTCATTAAACTTACAAAGGATAATTCACTGAAAATAATGAGGCACATAGAAAAGACTGGTCGAACTATTCAAGGCATTATTTACTGAAGCTATCTTTCCCTATTCAGTTCCATAGAATTGAAATTGATCTATTGAAAAAAATCCTATTTTTTTTCTATAACAGAAAACAATTTTCATTAATTTGTCTATTAGCCCCTCAGGATCACTAAACTATCAAGATATTTCAGATGATATTTCAGATGAATCAAGAGACTCCAAATTATGCCTGGAAAGTTATTGGAGGGCTCCAGACTGAAGGCAAAACCACTCATAGGATAAGATACAGACACTACATATCTGTAAGTATTAAGAGGAAATTCACTTTGTGCAATTCTGCAGGACTCTATGCAAAGCACTCTGGTTTAGCTATCATGGCTGCTAATAAATGTAGATTTTGGAATATTTGCATAAATTAAACACAAGAACAGCTGCAATACATCAAAGGCAATATATGAACTAGTTGAATTGACTGAATGAAAACTGATGACATGTGCTTTACTGCATGCAAGCCAAACTCAGCACTAACAAACACAGCAAACTCTGTTGGTGTGAAAGGAAATAGAATCGAGTTTGCCAGAGCTTAATTAGACCCTGCTCTTTTTCTAAATATGAATAGGCTCCAGGTTGATTGCTGTGCAAATGGTAATGTTTAACTGTACTTTACATTTCCTGTGCTTATTTTAGAAATGTCTCTATTTTTTTCCGAATTTGAACAGATACAGAACTGTCACAGGTGGATTTATAACATACCATTTCTCCATCATAGATACTTTATTCTAAACTACTACTTTGAAGATGTTTCCAGGGATCATATGTCAGGTTTATACTCAGGCTAAGGTCATTTTACTCTATCATAATTACATAAGGAGACCGCTTATAAAGCATAACTAAGATCAAAATATTTTATGTGAGTGTTACATATAAATGAATCAAAGATAGTGAGCTAGTTACACATACTAATATTGGAGGTTTGATCTTCATAAACAGGTGTAATATACATGCAAACATACATTTCAGTGGGCCAAAAGATGCTGAGCAGAAAGAGTTAACCTTAAATTAAAAAGCAGAAAACACTTTCTATAGTTTGTGACTGAGAAACTTTAATATTTCCCTGATTTTTTATACTACTGTCACTGTTATCCTGGCATTCTGAGATAGAGTGTAAATGCAGAAAAAGTGCCCCCCCCTAATACTTGAGAAGTTTTCTATTTATTCTAAGATTACACTTAACATATTTGTAATACTTAATCTCCAGATTTTCTTTTTCTCTCACTCCTTGCTCTGACAGGAAAGAAACAGCTACCCCAGCCAAGAGTAAAGAGGGCTTTTCTGGAGGTGCTGCTCAGTTCTGGGACAGTGGACTTCAGTATAAATGTGTAGTTTGGATTTCTTTCAAGGATTTTTAAAGCCCTGACTGCATCTTACATAAGTGATCCTCCATATCCCCATGCAGCTGAATCACACATCCATGCATGGAGTGACTCCATCATGCAGGTAATGTGGAGCCACCCTGTTCATGAGAAGCAGATATGAGTGTAAATTTGCAGTACCTTTGCCAGTCTTATCCACACAAATGATTTATTTTCTAGTAATCCCTTTTCTGAAAGAATGAAAGTTGCCTGATATCTAGAAAAGTGACTTGGTACTGAATAAAGGGGGAAATCTGTATATGTTATCTTCATATACAAACCTGGAATTTGATCCTATAATAATGGGAAGCCCAAATTGTGGTACTTTGCTGATTTACTAGTGACCAAGAGGTCCATTCAAACTTTAGGTGCCTAGTATCAAATGCAGGCAATTAGCCTGCTCTAGATTGCCTTCTGACACAGAAGGTTTCCCTGAAGGCCACAAGAAACCCTCTAATTAGTATGTCTCAGTCATCACTTTTCATTTGCTGTGTAAAAGACAAGTTCTGAAAATCTTTTTCCTAAATTTCCTAAATTGAAATTTCTGTGACAGCAGAGAAGTCTCTCATGTATTAGGCATGCTATGTGATTAACACACTAAGAAGTAATTACTCTATCATGATTAGAGTAATAACATCACAGCTATCTCCTTACTTATTTTAATCCAATGGGATTTAAGGGTTTTACTAATCCAGGGCATACATCCACTACTGCCAAATATACTGACAAGGATGAATTTTCTAACACTTCATTTTAAAGTCATCATAAACAGCACAGGTTAAGGAAGAAAAATTGTCTGTTTTCCAGTAGGGTTTTCTTTTGCTTTTCACTTTATTTTACAGGCTTGAGTAAAAAAGGAGAAAATAATTTGAGTATCAAAGCCTTAATTAGATTTGTGCTATGTCACACAGGATGCTGTCTAAAATCTGCAAGGAACATGACAATAATTGCTTTGCTGATGTAACTTTAAATGTTTTTCTTTAAGCCAAAGACACGGATTTCAAACCATGTAGTAAGACAACACATATTAAAATGCAATAGAACCAACTAACTGGAATTCAGAAATAAAAACGTACTAGACTTTAAAAAAACAACAACAGCAAGACACTTACAAAAGAAGTTTACCTATTCTTAGCATTCAAAATTGTGCCTTTACCATGAGTGGTTTTTGCTTGGCTACATACATTTTGACTCTGTCTTTAGAAACAAAGAATTAGGATCAAATAGTAGCCACAATTTGTAACTCCAAACAGTATTTTTCACTGGTGTTAAAGCCCATACTAAACAAACACGTTTTTAAGCAGTGTTTTGGTAAAATCAGTGGAGAACTGCACATCAATGATTTTTTTGCACAAGCAGACATGATAAAACATAGGATAATATCAAAATGGCCACTAATCAATCAAATGCTTGGATCCTTCATGTGTTAAATCTTGTTTATAACCTAAAGAGTTGTGCCCTCAGTATGTAATCAATAGTCAATTAAACCCCTCACTAGAGCAACTGTTTTCCAATTGGCCAACATTAAAACCCCACAAAACTTGAGTAATAGCCTCTAGGACTTACACAAAAGTAGTAACCTCTAATTCACAAGAGACAAAATGAAGCACTCATCCTTAAATTGAATAGAAAGGCCTAACCATCAACCACCAAAACCAAACATAAGCAAACAACTGAACTGTTTTCTTTTTTTTTCAGTACAATGTCATCTGAATGGATGTAACAAAAAAGAAGATATTTACCATGACTATTAAAGTGTACTTATTTGGTATGTTTTAAAGCAAGTCTTACAAATTACTAATATAGGATAACATTCCATTTCAGTTTTGGGGTATTTTTACTTCTGTGAAATGTACTTGATAAACCACTGAAAATTTTATTTTTCTAGAAAACAGGTGTTAATAAGGGTGATATTTTCCCCTTGCAAAAACTACTTTTAAGTGACTTGGAGACATCTTCTTTAAGAATAAAATGATCTCAATGCAGACAGTGGCCTTAGGTATACTTTAGGCATGGAACCAGTCACCCCTTTCTCTCTCCAGCCTCTCAGTGGCTCTTTTTGTAGATAGTGCATCTTTCTTGGGCATCTCATTGGTTATGAAGTTTTGTTTATAGCTTTCCACAGTAACGACTACTTTGCAATTATTTTTATGCTGTGTTGGCACTTTGGAAAACATAAGCCTTTATAATTCACATTGGTGAATTATATCTCTTAAATCACATGTAGGTCTAAAACATCACATCATTCTCATGCACTTTGCCCTCAAACCTTATTAATTAAAAGAGAAGTCTGTGTGCCTAGATGCATGGATGTATGTATAATTCTCTTTTTATATCCTTTTCCCTGTATACGTGCTTACTCAAAAAGCAACATCATCTCCACACTTGAAGCAGTGTACTTTCAAGGCTAGAGGCTACCTATCAAACAATAAATGTATTACAAAGCCTTATACCTGTGCACTGCCTTTCTCCCACCTCTCAGAGGCTTTCCCTGGCAGACTAGCACCTGAAATAACAAACCACAAAAACACAGAGACCTGCCATTCTTTCTTGATAGAAAAATCAAATTGTGCATAGTGTAAAGGAAAAAACACTCACACACACACACACACACACACACACACACACATATATATATATATATATATCAGCTCTTCAGTTTGCTCACAGGCTCAGGGCCAAGCTAGGTTTATACAAAATTCATGCTGCTCCTCAATTACAGATGGTAATGCATGCAGATCTACTTTGAAACAAAACTTCTGTTTTCTTTGCTATTCACTTTGCTGCATATTGGAGAAGTTCTGGTGTACTTCAGAGCCAGTCTTGGTGTAATTTGGTGTAATACATTGAAAATTCTGACATTCAGTTTTTTGGGGCCAGAGCTGCACACACTAGTAATAGGGTGTCTTGTCGTGCTAAATAAAAGTCCTATAAAAATATTAAATAGGACTAAAACAAAACCCAGAAGACCTCCTCATATTTATCAAAGCAATAGCTCAACAGAAAAGCTTTTCCATATGCTGACATCCTATCTTGCTCTCGGGACAGCACAGTGCACTCTGAAATGTTTGCATGTTTGCTGCTCAGGGTACTGCAGTTCAACAGGGCTTCTCCCTTTTTGTGCCAGGACAGCACAATGTCTCAGATATCCTTCACTGGGATTAATGGGAGTGAGAGCAAAGCCCCTTGGAGACCACTTCATTTGAAGCACTGCTCTATACTTCACTATATTTTGGGTCTCCATGTATGCAACAACTACATTTTATCTTTGCTCACTCCCTCATCAGCTCTTAGGGTTGGTCCATGGGCTTGATATTCTCCACCACAATATGGAAGACTTCTGTCTTGTCCTAGATTTCAGATGCCTTTTGTTCAGTGGCCTGGCTCTACAGTGGCAGTTCTGTTTGTCAAGCACAGAGTATTGCTGTCAAAAACCATATTGCACAATACACCTAAAACCCCAAGCAGGCAGGGACAGGAATGTAGCAGCGGTGTGACAGATGGCAAAGCCATCATAACCATGATTGGTCCAAGCACTGTGCAGAACTGAAGGAACAGACAATCTCTGCAGTGTTTGGGACTTCCTTTCACCAAAGGAAATGAAAATCTATCCTGCCCACTGGTATTTTTTGGGTGGAACTGACACCTAACCATGGTACAAGCAAAGATAATGGTTCTTTCCACCAAACCCTCTGTAATTTTTTATTAACTCTCATCTTCTTCTAAGCTTCTAAGTCTCCTGAATGCCCAGCAATTCCTATTAACACAGTACAAAAAAAAAAAAAAGCACTAGCTTATTAACAGGAATAATAATCAGATGAGGCTTAAGTATTATAAAGAACACTGTGTTATGTCATATCATATATTTTAATTTCTTAGAGACAAAGTTTACAATCCTCAATGGTCTCCTTTTTTTATTCCAGATCTGTAATTACATTCACTGAAGTAGTTTAGTATTAGGCACAGCAGGTCTTTCAGAATTAGGGACTTCCAGCTGTAATTATCACTACAGGAGAAATTATCATTACAGGAGATTTCTTTAAGTGAGGAAAAAAACCAAAACTTTTCTTATGCCTTACATAGGATATAGGGGTTTGATTTAACCATAAACTAAAATAAAACTCAAACATATTTTTCAAACCTAATTCATGATGCATAATGTTTAAACTAGCACTATGTCATAGCACAACTTTTTCTGCTGCTGATGTGTAAGAAATTTTGGCATAAAACTGAACTTATAAGTGCAACCTCAAAGTTTAAATATTTTGAGGACCAAATTCTCTTCTCTGATATGTTATTCTAAATCTGAGGTAGATATGCTCAGGAGGCTAATTTGAACATACTCTTAAACTCAGAGCAATATTTGTCTTCATTCCTTCATGCTTGACAAATGACTACTCAAAATGTTTTAAAATGTCTTGTTGGTCTCCCAGGACAAAAGGGAAATTTCAGCCCCCTAACGCTTGTAAGTTCAGATAGCTCCTTTCTCCACTGTGGTGGGCAATATGTAAGGAAAGAATAGTCAAAGCAGATGTTTTTATTTCTCAAGATTCTTTAAATCTAATTATATGGAAGCTATTCTGGTTTTGAAGAAAGTGTTTGGAAAAATGTAACAAAGAAAATCGAAGAACAATGACAAACTATTCTAGTTCCCTTGACGTGACATCCAAAAATAACCTGAAGCTGAATCTTCTCTTTGTGAAAATACTTACTTTCTTCATACAAAAAGCTGACCACAGTTATGCATCAGAAGCAGGGGATAGTTATAAAAAAGATTACCCATTGAAGAGCTTTCATCACTAAGATTAAAAAACTTTAAGACACTTCTTAGTGAAAAATATAAAATCACACTCAAACATAAAAACTTCATGGAAATCAGGCAAGTAAAGGATGTTATGACAGAAATTTTAATCCTACTAGATATAATAACTCTAAGGAACAACTTGTATTTTTAGTGACATCCTACCAGGAGTCCTAGAAAATACGAAGCTTGCTTTTTGGGTAGTTGGAATTTCTTCTAAAGGTACTGTTCAAAGTGATCGTTCTCATTAATCAGGTCACCAAGAAAAACAGGGACAGATCTGTGTGAGATAAGACTTTTGAACATGTAGGGATAAAAGAGATAAGAAGTTAAGACAGCTAAAGTATTGGTGAAACTGGTATTTCTATTGCATACAAGAAGGGTCATACAAGAACCATTACACAAATTTTCTAATGGTTAGGAAGCACATGACATGGAATACAACCCTGGTTATTAAGGGGCAAGAAAGACCTAAAGAGTCCTTTCCAGGCAGGTCACAGCATCACACTGTCCCACACAGCTGAGCAGGTTTGAGTGTCCACTCTATTTCAGGCTTGCCCCTTTGCTCTGTGACAAAATCACAGGAAGTAGAGCACAACTCTTATTCCCATGGCATAGCTCTGGCCTGGGAGCTGTCCATGAACCACCTGCAAGCCACATTCAGATGGGATATCACAGAACAAAACCACTCTTGCTTTTATATCCCCTTTATGCATCTGAACTGAGTGGTACACGAACAATGTCTGACAGGTAAGGGTTTCACTCTTCTTTTTCCTGCCTCATCAAGGTGCCCTGTGGATGCTGTTCTTTTCCATTACAGCCTCAGCTAAATGAGCAGGACCCCATCAATCTAAGGAGGAGGTCCTATCCTCTCTCAAAGCTCACCCCTGGACATGTGCTGTAGCCACTTGCCCTGTGCTGCCCCTAGAATTCACCCAGTGGTACTCCAGGTCAGCTTTCTCACAATACAAATAGTTAACCAAGCCCCTAAATGAAATAAAAGAAAGGTGAGTGTGGAGGTGCAGCTCAGTGAGAGGCTAGACTAAAGCTGGAGAGAGTCCTGAGAGTGAGGGAATGAGATAACAGGGGACGAAGCACATTTCAGTCTTCCTGCTATTCAACTCATTGATAATACAGATAGCATCCTCAGAAAAAAAAAAAAAAAAAAAAAAAAAAAAAAGAGAAAACACACAGAAATCATTTGTCTTGCATTCTCTGTATACAGCACTATTCCAGATGCTTTTTGTTTCAAACAAAAGTAATTAGCTGCTCAATTGCTTTTTAAATCAGACACTTGGGTTTGATTTTCAGCAGCTACAGACAATCAAAGTACATAACTCCAGTTTCAAATGCTTGGCTGAATACTCAACTGAATGCAACAACTTTCTTGTCTGAGGGGAAGATAAGCCTTCTGTTCAGCTGATGATCAGGTACTACCAGCTGGAATAAAAAGCTGCCATTAATGTGTTGGTGACAGGAGTTATAAAAATGAGTTAATTACTTGTAAGAAAAGCTTTGTCACAGTCCTCTATCCCAAAAAACAAGTACACACCATCATGACAGGTACTAATTTGTATCCTTGGTATTGGTAACAAAAAATGAGGTGAATATAAAAATGGGACTATTATTTAAACTGTAGAATGCTCTTTCTAGGCTGGAGAGACAGCTACCTTTGTGGCTGCCCCTAGGACACTGTACCTATGTCAGGGACAACTGGAGAATTTCTCTAAGAATGTTCATCTGTTCCTTTTGTGTACAACATAGTTACTAAAAGTAATAACTAACAGAAAACACCATCTTACTGTGTATAATACTGATGTGTTTAAGAAAATTCCCCTTCACAGTTATATAAATATTATGAAATATTTCTACTTTCTATAGTTAAATAGAATTATTTAGTTAAGAGCAAATATCTCAAATGGGAGAGATTTGTTCAAAACAGAATTTTTTTCTTAAACCACCTGATAATAGTAATTCTTGTAATAATTACGGAAAAGTATAAACTTGAGACTAATTCTCAGGTTTATATTACTCTATCTTTCGTTCTCTTGAAAAGAAGAATGTAAGACTTCATGTACTCTGCCTTGAAAAAACATTTTACTTTCTTTTTCTTGGGCTGTGGTCTTGTCCACAGCACATAAAGAATTCAAGCCACAGTAAATAAACAGATATGACCAGTCATGCTGATAACCTGCAGCATCTTCTCCAGTCAGCACACAAATCTGTGGCAATCTGGTTTGGGCTGCCTTTCCATAACTACCAGAGACCTTAAATATCTGAAAAAGCAAGAATATCTGGAAGCTCACTGGGACATTACAACCCCTTACAGATGGGGTATTGAACCCCAGGTTCAATACCTGGAGCAGGCCAGGCTAAGAAGCTTCCATGGCCAGAGCATTGTTTACTTTTTGATGGATAAATTTTAGCCCAGTTTCCTTAGAATGTGCAGCAATCTCCCTGAGCAAGTGTGCCCTACCAATCAGTTATTCGCCTATTAACTTCTCAATCTGTCACCCAACTTCAAGTTTTTCGAAAATGGAGCTTAATTTCATTTAAAACAGGCTACTGAACAGAAAAGAGTAAGTCTACCAGTGAGACTTGAGGAGGGCTGCATCTCAGCTTCACCCATTACCAGCCATCAGCCACAAGGGCGCTCTCCAGGGACACAAATCCCTAAGAAACTGAACTTCCTTGGGTTTCCTTAGTTTGGCTTCTCTCCAGCAAGCTCTGTGGCAGGCAACAAGAGAAAAATATTAGTGGGCCACAGCCAGGGACAGTCACTAGACTGTCCTTTTTTTGTGGCACCGCACCATCCTAACTCACACAAACCCCTCAGGCAGCTCCACTCCAGGAGGAAATGCTTTTGCACGGCTCTGCATCAAGCCTAGCAGTGTCAGTCTCCTGGGCAAGGACAGTGGGACTATCACTAGGAAGCTGTGCTTGGCTCTGAACTGCGTGACTAGCACCAGCCAGCTGTGCTTGGCCCTGAGCTGTGTGAGTATCACCAGGCAGCTGTGCTTGGTCCTGAACTGTCCCTGCTGTCCCTGCCAGGCCTGTCCCGTGCCAGTGCTCCCTGCCCGTCTGAGCATCCTCCGAAAGGTGAGATAAGCCCCATGCCCAACTCTGTCTGGATCTTTTGCACCTGCCCTGCGAAACTAGAGAAGTGCATCACATGGGAACTAGCAAAGTTGGAGAGGAAGTTTAAAGGAGTACATCCAGAGAGCTGTCACTCAGATTGGTCATTTATTCTCTTTGTGCCCGTCAGAGCAGCTCTCCTAAGACTGGGGAGAAACAGGGCTCCCCCAGTGCTGCGCTGCAGTATAGGGAAGTTGGAAGCCTTGCTCTGAGGGGCTGTAGATCAGTGGTGGCCGCAGCTGACCCCGCGGCCGAAGGTGCCGAAGCCCCGGTGACCCCGTCCTCCCTTCTGTCCCGGATCTCCCACAGCTCCAGCCGGGGAGCGGGGCTGGGCTGTGCTGCCCTCAGCGGTGCTGGAGCTCAGCAGAGGCAGAGCCCCCGCCGTGGCTGCCCCGGGGAGCGGGAGAGCACCCCCGACCCGCTTTCCGCTCGGCCGCTCCCTCCGTCCCTCCCGCAGCGGGGTGCTCCGGCAAAGGAGCCGTCGGGCTCGGCCGCCGGAGGCAGCGGCAGGGACGGGATCTGAGGGGGCTGCCTCCCAGGGCTCCTGTCTCTTACCTCCGTGCCGGGCGGCGGCGAAGAGCCGCGGGGGCGGCGGGGCGGCGGCGGCGGCGGCGCGGGGGTCTGTCGGAGGGGCACCGCCGCCGCTGTAGCGCCGGGAGATCACCCGCTCCCTCCGCGGCGGGCGGGGCGGCAGCGGGCGGCCGTCGTCGCCCAGGGCTTGCAGGAGGATGTCGAGGAGCGCCCCCCGCTCGGCTCCGGCAGCGGGCACGTCCCTGCCCTCGGCGCCCGGCGGCGGCGGGGCCGAGGCCAGCAGCAGGAGCACGATGGCGGGCAGCGCCTGCCGCTTCTTCGCCCCTCGCATCTCTGCGGCGCTGGGAGGAGGCAGAGAGCGAAGGCGGTCAGCGCCGGGCCCGGCCCGCACCCCACCCGCCCGCCCCCCATGCCGCGCCCGGGGCACCCCCGCCCGCCGCTCCGCACGCCGGGGCCGGGCAGAGGGGGCGCGGAGCGGGGACACCGAGGGGCCGCCACCCGCCGGCCCCGCCAGCCCCGTGCGGTGCCGCTCGCCCGGCTCCGCGGAGGCTGCGTTTAATAGACACGGATTAAGGGAAGGGTTTTGAGCGCGCCGCACATGTTCGCGGTACGGGGTTTGGCGGGGTATTTGCTCGGCTCCCTTTGGCCCCGGAGTCCCCGCGCCCTCGGGTTCTGCGGGTTCTGCCGGCGGAGCCCCGCAATGGGCCAGCCTTGTCCACTGCCACACCGGGGGCTCGGGGAGCGAGCACGGACGGCAGTCGGATGGAGTTCACTGAGGGGCAGGTTACGCTGGAAGTGCCTCACATCAGGGTAGAAAGGGCGAAAACAATTACCACAGGCTGCGGCTTCGAGAGCAGCACTTAATGCCCTAGGTAAGCTATTCTAATTATAGAGAACGGGCAGGATTAAGAGGGAGGGAGGGAGGGAAATTCTGTTATTTACAAACTGTTTTCTAGCTGGCCTGCCTTGCAAATCCTCTTGGGCGAAGGAGTTAATCGGAGCCTCAAGGGAGTCGGCTTTCCCCGACGGCTCCGGGCTCTCCCTCCCTCCCTCCCTGCCGTGCCGGGGCGCACGGCAAACCCGGGAGTAACCGGGGAACGACCCGCGGTTCGCTGTCGGGGCAGCGGCACCTCCTCGTTCCACGCCGAGGTCCCTTCTTTAGAGCCGGCTGGCGGCCGCTTACCTTCAGGCAGAGGCGAGTGCGGCCGGGTGCGTGCGGGCTGCGGAGCGAGCCCCGGTGCCGCCGTGGCAGAGCCCGTGTCCCCGCGGAGGCTCCGCTGGGCGCGGAGTGGGGCGCTCGGTGCTGCGCCCGGAGATGGGGGATGCGCCCTTCAGGGCCATGCGCTTCTCTTATATAGTCCACACCGGCGTACTCATCTGAGTACTATCGACTTTAGGTGGGTGGCAGTCGATGGAGACACCTCTGGTAATCACTCTTGGGCTCAGAGAGGGTCTTTTCTGACAGACTTCCTCCTCCCCGTTTGTCCCCCGGTGGATGGCAACTGAAAGCTGCGTTTGAAGTGACTGTGATCTATTTGTGAAATTAGATTTCCCTGAAGATTGGGGAACGCTTACTAATAAAGCTGCCGGCTCAAGAGATTAAAATGTGCTTTAACTTAGCGGGATTCCCTTGGGAGTACAACAAGGAAACTATTTAATTCCCCCCTTTTTTATTGAGCAAGAAGCCATGAGCAAAGTCTGAAGTGTGTATAAATTTGGTTCTGTTTTGATGTCAAGGAAAGTGGTAGTCTGTCTCTGGCAGGTGAATTCACAAACTATGAACCTCGTAAAAGTTTGCTTCTTCAAAACAGCTTTTTTAATTTTTGACAATGACACTTAATGAAAAGTTTACAAAAAAGGTAGTGACCTAAAGGAACTATTAAACCCACAGGTTTAAAACCTTGTCTCCTAAAGCCCTAAATAGATCTGCCAAAAATTAGTAAATAAAATCTCAACTTTTAAAGAGCAGTTGTATCCAGGTGGTCTTGACAGATTGGAAAGCAATACACAGTTTTCAAATTATACCAGACAATATTTTATTTTGGTATTTTTGTGGCAAGTATAACTCTTTGTCATAAGTTACCACTTAGATATTTACTTAATAAGAGTGGAACAAAAAGAAAAAAAGATTTGAGATGTCCTGTAAGATGTGAAAATGGGGAATTTAGATTTGAAGGAGATTTAACTATTCTGAATCTGCCCCAAGCTCCTTCATTCATACCCTTCTCTGGTTGTCTCAGGCAGCACACACTCTGGGCTGTATCTCACAGGGACTGTGTCATTGCTGGTGATGGGAACCAGCTTCTTCCCCACATCTTCCTCTGCTTGGGCCATCCTCACTCACCTTTGGGGCTGTGATCCCACAAAGATCGGAGATCAAACAGTGTTCAACTAATAAAGGCTTACAAAGGGTTTTATCACACTACATTTTTTTTAGAGGTCAGTGTACTGCACAAGATACACTGGTCTGACCTGTGGATTTCCAGAATAACTGAAGCAAGGTGCCATTCTCTTTCCTCCTAGGTGATTTCCTGCTTTTGCATCTTTATTGGGTGCATATAATGAGTTGACTTTTGTCAAGCTGATGGTTAAGTTCAGTGAAGAGGGAAAGGGGAGCACTAATCAGCTGAGAAATAAAGCACCATATTAATTAACCAGCTGCAAAATAAATCCAAAATTTTCTCTCCGTTTGCTCATTTGTTTCTATTATTTTATTATTCTTTTATTTTGCCCTCAGAGACATATATTGACACCACAGAATGGGACTGAATTTTTCTATGGAACCTACCAAAGTATTGCCTTCACTGGAGCTCCTCTGCTCAACTTCATTACTAGTCATTGACTAGGTTTACATCTTCTAGCCCTGGAAGCAGGTCACATGGGAAGGAAATCCATGTGGCACTGCTAAGACAGAATATTTTTGCTGTTCATAAAAACCTCAAAGTCTTTATTGGATGTCTGTTTGTGGCAGATGGCAGAATACTCATAAGGATTAAAAGCAGTGTTGTAAAAGGCAAGCAAATAGTCCCTTTATTCTCACCCACATCCCCAGAGAAGATCTAGGGAGTCTGCAGACTAGCATGGCTGACTACCTAATGTTGATGAACAACATCCTGGGGCCGCCAGTTTGGGAAGTTTCTAACCCCTTCAGCAAAGATTCTCAAATATGTCTCCCCCACACAGTGGGTTCCTAAGATAAAAATGCTGCTACTAAGGCCATTAAATTTTGTTCTTTAATTTAAATGTTTATTATTTAGTGTTTTGAAGCTTTGTATTGGAACCCTACTAGGCCCTTTACCTTTATGAGCCACCCAGTTTTACCCCTGTCCTTTACCTCTGCTGTAACTTGTTTCTCTCCTTTGGAAGAGCTGTATCCTTCTTTCCTGGGATGGACATTATACCCACCCAGAGGGCAATTAACTGTTTTATAATTAGGTTTAAGTTAGACAAAATAAACAGGTAAGTTACTTAATTTCTTACCCTCTTTTTATGTTATCTTTTGGTATTTTCAAAAGAATAATCAAGAAGGTTAGGAAACAAGAGAGTGGGTGTCCCTGCTGAGCCCCAGCTTGAGAGGCAGATCTATCAGCCCTTGAAGTTACTGCAAAGATTTTCATTCACCTCTGTAGGAGTTGGGACAAGCCTTAAAATGAAAAGAACCAATTAGAACCATAGCACATCTAAATCACAAGTTTTAAGTAGCTTTTTCAGATTCTTTCTATGCTCAAGAACCTTAAAGTCTTGTGTAAAAACAAAACAAACAAAAAGATTTGTTTTCTATTATTGTGCAAAGCCTTGTCTCCTTTTAAGTTGTTTTGATATCTGAATTCATCAGAGAGCAGTTGAAAGAAGGAAGACCAGACTGCATCCAAAGGATGATGTTTTACTAATCCTGGGCAATTCTGGCAGGATGAAACCCCATTTTCATTGGCCCTTTTGTTAGCAGCTCTAGCGTTTCTCCTCATCATTATATGGAGAAAGCATCTCAGCATGAGATTTACATCAAAGAGACCAACTTAGGGCTTCACTCAGTACCTTATTTAGGAACAGAAAACCTGTTAATAGTGAGCCTAAATAAGTCTGGTTATTTGCTTCCTGTAGCAAACAGATTTAAACAGGTACATCACATTATTTTTCCTGTGACATGTTCTTTTTATTTTCTGGTGTGCCTTAGCCACAAGTATGTCTGATTGAAGTTAAAAGCAAACTAGTTATGTTGAAGTATCACAGGGCCGACAGAGATTCAGAGAGATGATCTAGTGCTTTCCCTTGCTCAAGGCAGAGACAACTGTATCTGTGTCATCAGGGCTCAGCAAAAAAACTTTTAATTTCTCCCGTTAAGCTCAACACGTCATCACAAATCCATTAAATGAAAAATTGCTAAATGTGGGTTCAGAAGTGACATTTTACCTCGGGATTTACACTGAAATATAAAAATTATCTAAATGTATTCCCAAAGCACACACTCAAATAAAAGTCAGGCTAAAGTGATTTAAAATTTAGGTGTCTTGCTGTCTCTACATAAATCTGTCAGCTAAAGATTTCCATGGCCACTCATCTAAATCAAGAAAAAAACCAGAGAATACCTGTTTCTGTTGAAGTTCATGGGAATTTTCCTGTTGACTTTGTTGAGCAGGGATGTAATGCAGGGTTGTTACTAAAGGAGAGGTGAATAAGTGAGAAATCACCTCAAAAATATGAACGTATTAGCCAAGGCAGTAAACTATAGTAAACTAAAGGCAGTAAACATTCAAAAATATGAACATATTAGCCAAGGCTGTTGTAATTTCTGATAAGTAACAGAGGATTCCAGCTGTTTTCAGATCACAGCATTTCCTTAAAATCAGAGTTTTTACACAACCATATATGTATGTGCCTGTTGAGGCTCAGTGCAGAGGACTTGATCAGATGGCCTTTTGAATACTTTTTGCAGTCCTTTGTTTCTATCAATCTATAGAAGTTTTTTGTGAGTGGCTTTTAAGGCACAGGTCATGCTAATGAACTCTCTGATGGGAAGGCCATACAGCTAAAGAAGCAAAACAGTGTCACTAAAAGAAATGTGAGAATCAGTGTGCTGTATTTATATCTTAAATGAAAACTTAGTGCATCTCATAACTTGATGTTATTTTTTGAACATTTTTTGGTAGAAGTAGCACAGCAGAGAATTGTGGCATGTTCTTCATTGAACTCTAGACAGAGGCTTCCAGTGGTTATTCCATACAATAAAGATCATCATCTTTCTCATTAAAGAATAACATATAAGTTTTATTATTACAAACGTATCTAAGCATTTTTAACTACAAATCTGTAATGATCTTTACTGGCCTTATCATTAAGATATTCTACAATTAAGTCACCTTTAAGGTTTGGGGAGTATTTTGCACCTTCAATTACAATATAATGAGTCATTTTTTTAGGCCCTTTGTCTCCTTTGTGCTTTGGAAGGCTGAGCTGGAAACATGAAGAAGTTTCTGACATAGAGATCTCAAATAATAACCTGAAAACTAACCTACAAGTTGTTTAGCAGGAGGCAGAGAGGATCTAGGGAGAACACTGAGGAGCCAAGTTTGGTAGGACTATGAAATAGGTCCTATATTCTTTTATTTTTCCTGAAACAGTTTCAGTAGTGAAGGTTTTGTGTCTGCACTGACTGACTGTCTGCAGCTGGGACTGTTCAGCTGAAGGTGGCACATGGGACAAACCACCAGTCTGAGTCTGTAGATGTTATTTTCTTTTAGCGTAGCTGATATTGAGAACTTAATAGCAAGAAATGAACATGGCTTGCCTTTTAAATTGTTCCCTGGACAAAATCTTCTGCAAGATTTCCAAAGAAAAATAAAAAGACTTTAAAACCTAGAAAGATTTTCCAGGACCTGAGAGTTGTGTGCTGAGGACAACTGGTCTCAAGGGCTGAGAAATAATTTGTCTGGTCAAAGGACCCTTTGAGCTGCTTGCAGTTCTTCACAAATGCTGGAACATAGAAGGTATGAAGGCAATTATTTGTATTACCATGACTCTGAAGATTGACAGCTTAGCTTATTTTTAGAAAATATCCAATAGTGGCATGGTTTGTTGTCACCTTTTGATTTTGGCCAGAATTACATGTAAGAAGGACAAAGCAGACCCTCCACCACAAGAATCCCTCTGCAGGTACCTGCTGTTATCTGACTCCAGAATACCAAAAATAGATACCAAATTGTCCCACTGGTTTGAGCCTTTTTCTTTTGAACCCAGATCCTCAGCTCTGTCAGATGTGCTACAAAAGACAAAAGTTCTTTTTCTGAGGTAATGACAGCTTATTACACCTGTCATTATAGCAGCTAAAAGAGTTTATTTGCAGATGCAGCAGGTTTAAATTAAATCTCTTGCCTGGCACAGAAGACATCTTCACCATAATGCCCCTTGGGACAGCAAATTCATGACAGCAACTTCCTGACAGCACCAAAAAAGCTGACTTGTGACCAGAACACCAAACAGGACAAACCAGGACACCGAAAAGCTGTGCAGGTGCCATGGCTTCCTTGAAGAGATCCATCTGACCAACATGAGAATCGTTACCCAAACTTTTCCTCTCAACAACACCAAAGACTGAGTGACATTTTCAGGGCTTGGCAACAAAGGCAGCATCAGGACTTTACATTCAAACCATGGAGTCACTGATTCAGAAAAAAAAGAAGTTTAATTTCAGCTTGCAGTGACAGCCTTCATCAGGGGAGCCTGAACCTAGGGATTTTTGTGGATGGAAAATTTCAAGATCAGCCTTCAATGCAGATGGAGAATCACCCCAGGTGTGCTGCATCAGAGTGGTCTGAGTATAGAGCTCACTGACCTCCACTGCTGAAGTGATCAACTTTTAAATAAGAACAAGAAAATTTGGATGCAAGTGTTGTGTCAGTGATAAAAGAGGAGGCTTGAAAACTTTTAGAAAAAATGAACTGTAGGGACCACTCCAAATGTAAAAGTCCTCCTGCTTAGGTTCATGTTACTTCCAAAGCAGAAGTTAAGACATTTGATGCCATCCCCTACAGCAAAGATATTTTCTGATAATCTATTACATTAAGGATAGATTTCCACAGTGGTGTCCTGTAAATCCTTGCTGATTTCTTGTCTGATTTCTCATCTGATTTCTCATCAGACTGGCAAATTTTCCAGACCTGCTGCATATTGATGGTTTCAATGCAAAAGATTTCTATGAAGCATTTGACTTTGTGCCACTTGACAGTTTAGACAAGAACTTTGAAAGTTAACATGGTTTGAATTCAGTGGATTAACTGGTTCTCAGAGGAACTTCATACTAAAAATGTTAGTGGATAATGCTTATTTGAATGAAATGCACATCAGTGTTGATTTGGTAAGACATTTTCAGCAGGAATTGATTTTTAGACTGGAAAGAGGTAAGGAAAATTGGTCTCTGTTTTGCTGGCCAATATGGGCACTGAGACTGAGGGGACACAATCAATCAGAACACAGCCCCATGCAGAGAGAGGAGCTCTCTGAGGGTGCATTGCTGCCTGAAAAAGAGTTGGCCAAGCAATGCTGCTGATGTCCAGAAAGAAGAATCTCAAATAATACTGTCTCACTGGTGAGACTGCTGATAAAATCCTGTACTTTAATCATCAATTCAGACCTCGGGAAGAATAACAGAAACTGAAGAAAATTAAGGAATATGCTTTTAAGTTTGGAAAAAAAATACTTTAAAGCAAAAGATTCAAGCTTATGAGAAAGATCTTTGAGCTTGGTCTAAAAATACCTACTCAGAAAACAGAAATTTGATGTTAGGAATCTCTTTAATATAGGAACATGAATTTGTAAAAGACCATCATGGTAATTTAGTCCACAGATCTGAAGCTGTTAGAGTGCAATAGAGACCTGCTTCAGACAGAGGACAAAACATGCCCTCCACATGCCCCTGCAGACTTCAGATGACACAGTGTTATTAAATAGTCTAGAGCAAATTTAAAATGCCCGTGACAGGTCGAAAGTAAATCTATAATGTCTGAAGACACTTCAAGAAGATATCCAGAACAATGCCACAGCCTTGAATGAGCAGGGGATTTTTAAAATAAACCAACCTGAGGAAGCAGGTCATCCCCTTGCTATGAATTTCAGAATTCTTCTGCCTACCTGACCTAGAGGAAAAATTTCATGATGACTCCAGCCCTGGTGACTGACTTAAAGCTGAACCTGTGATTATGATACACAGCCAAGCAGCTGAGAATTTTATAAATTACTAATGGATCTTTTTGACATATTGTCTCCAGCTGTGAAAATCTCCAGTGACTCAAAGGGAAGGGAAAAATACCAATCTGTTCCTCCTCTCTGCCTCCTGAGGCAAAGAAGGCATCAAAGGGACACCTAAGGAATAGTTCCTATTTCATCAGGTGGGAAAATGGGATTAAAGCAATGGGAATGAAATAGGTGAGCAGTGCTCCTATAACTTCTAAATTCACTTGGATATAGTCACTGTTAATTTTCAGAGAGTACTTCTAGGTCTGGCACTCTTCTGGTAGTGGGGCAGTGGGACCAATGGCTTTATCTTCTCCCTATAACTTCTCACCCCCCAGACTTCTTATTAAATTAAATAATGGTTCAAAGGAATAACTGATCATAGATTTTCCTTATTTCTTAAGATGTCCATCCTTTGATAAAAGTTATTTTGTAAAAACCTCTACCAACGGCAGAGAAAAATCTCCTTATGATAAATTGTGTAAAAGTGTCTTTAGACCTTATAAATAAAATAAACTGTTTAATTTGTTAGCATCAGGTTTGAAATGTTTTTAAGGACCTTGCCATATCCCTGATCCAACTAAAGCTTTTGATTATCATAAGAGGAACTAATAAATTACACATTATGTAATTTTATGTGGGTTTTTTTCTGGTAAGTTTGAAAAGAACAAGCATTTAATTTTGCTTCCTTTCTACCGTGTTGCAAGACTGGACTGTTGAAGAACTCAGCTCCAAAATCATACAAAAAAAATAAGAACTAGATCTTCCTAAGCATCTTCAATTTGACTTTTTTTGTCCTCTTTCCTATTGCACTTTCTGTCATGCTACTCCTAAATCTTAAAACATCACCTAACCTGTTCCTTCAACTGCCTCAGCTTCTCCTTGGTGTACATTTTTTGATCCTGCCTTCCTCTTTTAAGCCATCCATCCCCCACTTTATTTTTTTTCTTTTCATTTAAAATGACACATGACACTACAGCTGAAATACCAAATGTGTTCACCCATGCAGTTTTTTACACGTCCCTCATATTTCTAACAAACAGAAAGCCATTTACTAAGTTCTTTGTTACTAAGGAATGAAAGAAGAAACCATACTAAACACATCCAAAATCTCTGCTAAATATTAATTTTTAATCTACGACAACTTAATAAAGAAGCTAAGTAACACTTTAAATGTTTTTTAATTATTTCATTTTAATAATAATTTTTAATTTTGGTGGTGGTGATGTATTTCTTTTTTTTCTGTGGAGTTCTTTTTCCAAATTGACTTGGACATTTTTAAAAGAATAAAGATTGACTGACAGAAAGTCAAGCTGTGTTAATTACACAGTGTATTGTTGTTGGAGATTATTTTCAGTTTAGTTGAAAATAATATTAAAACTGGAAGTTGTGCTGAGGTTGTACATTCCTTATTCTGAATTACTGCATCTTTTGCCATAAGTCCTGGCAGTGAGACCCTATGGGAGTGAAGTTGTGCCTACCCAATAGCTTCCACTGGATCCCTTTCTGTTCACCACTGAAGGGCCTCCACAATTCAGGTAACACACGTTACACCAGTGTCATCTCTCTGTCAAAATGGGACCACTTCTGATAGAGAAAGGACCAAATGGACCAGAAAAATAAAGAAAAAATCCCAAATATCTATCAATCCTTTCCAGTCATGGACAGGATTAATATGAAGCATACCATGATCATAGAGTCACAGAAAAACCTGAGTTAGGAAAAAAAGAAGCTGAACGGGCTCAAGAAACCATTTTGAGCTGAAATGAGTTCCAAATGGCTGGTTCCCCCACCAGACCCACTGGATAGCTCACAATTCCTCTTGGGAAGAATATGAAGAAGCAGATACCATGGAGATGTCAGTGAATTGCTGGTAGCAAAGGAGAGCAGGAGTGCCCCTTTCAGAAGCCTTTCTGTCTTAAAGTATTGATAAATTTGTGGGTCCAGATGAGACTGTGGTGCCCTCTGTCCATCTCAACAATGTTTGAGTGCACTGGACATTTCAACCATTTTGACAGATGTATAACAGTTAAAGATATGCTCATATTTTTCTAAATATACAAGACCAAGTCAGAGCAATTCATTAGTGCGTGGAGAGCAAAAGGAACCAAAGACCTCTGTGAGGGATGCTGTGCTCTTCTGTTCTCCTTCCCAGCTCAAGACAGAATTAAGTCAGCAGGAGGTGGACCCAGAACTGCATTCACTACTGCTCCATCTCTACTGTCTCATCTCCTGTTTTCATTCCTCCACAATTCTCATCTCATTATCATTGTAAGAATTTGAATATGTTGCTGAGCAAACTGCGCTGGGCTCCTCACGTGCTGCCTACTCACCTGGTAGGTGACACCAAGATGTGCAAAACCCAACAGAAAGCTAGGCAAGTACTACATTTCCAAAGCCCCTTTCTTCCTTACACTTCTAAATAAAAAAAAAAAACTGTTAAATAAATTTTTATCTGCCAGATGAGATGTTTAGAGAGTTTATAAAATGCTGTGAAAAATGTGTTACTAAAGCTAGTGGATCTAAGATAAGCAGATCTCCTTGGCCCAGACAAAGACCCTTAGCTGTTTGAGGAGAAAGACTAAGATTAGGAATAGCCTGCCACACTGCCTGCCTGCAACATATGGGCCTTTACTAAATCTGATTTCAGGAAATTTAACTCACTTGGATGTAAGCCCTGATAAATATTTGAAGAGCACTTTAGAGTAAAAACAAACAAACAAACCAACCTTTCTTGCTTTGTATGCCAAAGTGTCAGCTCTGTAAGGCAGAAGAATAAATACTGCAGACAATACTGGAAAAGAAAGCAGAATATGGATGTCTCTGACAAATGGCTCCAGTGACACAGTCAAATCACTCCCACTTGGTTATCTGAAACAGCTACCTACCTAAAGTGAGATTTGCTGGTACTTCAATCCCTAGCCCAATTTTCCCTCAGTAGAGTATTACTGAAACAAAAAAATTATAGAAAACTAAACAAGGACTTCATGGTCCCATTAGGTGCCATTGCCTTCTTCAGTTCTGTTCACTTCACCTTTGTCTCTATGGTCTCTTTTTATATTGTCAGATTCGTTGGCAGAGGCCTCTTTTTCTTTCTATTGAAGGTTTCTTTTCTACTGTTATTATTAACAATAATAACACTGAATGAGTCAAGGAGAGAATTTAACTAGGGAAGATAACAAGCTAGTGGAGGAGGTAGAGAAAAAATTGAAAAGAATGTTGAGTGAGTGCAGTGAGGAGCAGTGATGCAGGGAGGAGGAAAGATGCAGGGCACAGAAGGGTTAAAAGAGCAGCAGAAGTCTGAGTCAATGCAGAGTAGGAGGAGGTGATTAAGAAGAAACCAAAAAGTTGAATGTGAAAAGGAAGGAAGATTTTTCTTAGAGTGAAATCAGAAGGGCAAGGAGAAAGAAATGGAAAGACAGAATAGGCTGAATAGGCTGAAGGAAGGAAGTTTTGCTCCACAGCTTTTTCATAAAGTGAAGAAACTGAAGCAAATTGAGAAGGGATGAAGGAATTGGAATACATGAGGTAGACAAGAAGAAAAGAATAGTGGGCTGTGGTAGGAAAGGAAATTATGAAAAGCAAAAATCATGTGTTTGACATATGAAGGGGAAGAAGCTGAGGTATTGGTTTAAATATTATATTCACTGAATTTTCCTAAAAAATGAAGGGGTCTTTTTACAGGAGAGTTAAGTTGGAATTGAACACCTGGAAACGGGAGTTAAAAATCCCAAGCAAAAGACTTTTATAAACTGAGGGAGAGGTGTTTACTAGAGAAATATCACTTTAAATATAATAATTTATGGAGAAAGAACACTGTCAAAATGTCACCAAATACATACCTGAAACATATATGGATAGGTCAGATTCTTTTCATGCACTCTTCTCAAATATGATTTGTGTTAAATAGATTTGGTTGGTATGTTAGTTGGACTTTATGTCATTTACTAGCTGAAAAAAATCCCAAAGCAAAACATTTTCTCTGGCATAGGGCATTATAGAGGAATTTTGTTTGCTACTGAGGTAAATGAAAGATGGTGAACTTGGCTTTGCTGTTGCATAACCAGGGGAGATGTTCCTTTAGCTATCCTCCACTCACACAACAATGCTGAGCTTTTATAAATTAGCTCTGGGCATTTCTGAAGCAGGACACAATTACAGCTTTCTATGTCTAAAAGCTGAAGACACTGGCTCATCAGGGTTTCCCCCCAGCTTCTTCCCATTCTCTGAGATCATTCCTATCCTTCTGAAAGCCCTGCTTGCTCATATATTGAAATACCTGAGTGTCTTTCACTATTGTCAGCTTTCAGGACTCCTGTGGTTCTTTTTCAGTTTTTCTTGAGCCCTATTTGAATATGGTTCTGATACATTGGCACATCCTGGAAGTGTGCTGAGCACACATTAGTGTAGTTGCAGCTAAAGGGAACATTTAGAAGAGCACTGCCGCATACCACAGAAAATTACTTGTTTTACTGAGGAAAATTACTTTTTGTCCCCGAAGGATTGCTGCTCCATGGGAGAGTATGAATTAAACAGCACATATGAATCCTGCAGGAGCCCATAAAAAATTCAACAGAAATAACACAGGTTTCCATATACAAGGCTCCAGCCAGCTGGCAGTGGGGTGCCTGCTCCCCATAATCCCGGACTTGCTCCTTTGTGGGAAGAAAAGGAGCTCGGCAGCTAGCAAATCACAAGAGATATTAGAAGGATCTCATTCCCATGAAAAGTGTCAGGTTTCTGACTTTTCATCCATATCCAGGATGAAATATACACATGTGTGTACATATGTTGATATATAAGCAAAAAAAAAAGATGGTTATAAAAAATGTCATGATGTTGTCACTGCACGTTAGCACAATAAAATATCATCCAGGGCATGAGATTCGATTGATAGAGCAGAGAGTTTTTTAGTCCTGCATTAAACAACCATCACTAAATTCTTTTTCAAGCTTTATTAAGTATGAGGAAAATATGAAGGCAGGAGGAAAAAAATGTAAGTAATTTAATTAAATTTTAAAATATATATTTATGTGAAGTAGGGCTTCCGTGTCAGCAATATTTGCTCTTACATTTCTCCTGTTCCTATTTGTAAGAAAAAAATATTCCTCTGTTTGGGAACATTGAGAAAAAAAATAAAACATGAGCTGAGAGGATAATAAGCTCATTCTGAGGACTTTCTGACCTGGCTTTTTAAACCAAAGGGCAAATTAATGGAAATACTAAAAAACAAACAATAGCAAAGGCTGAAAATGCTGTAATACATACATCACTGCTTCAGACAGAGGAGCAAGCTCTCAATTTTGGCAGCTACTGATGGAGGTGGCCAGCAGAGCCAAAGAAATGTCCTGAGGGTCTTGCTTTCAGCTGGCCATAAGCACAAAAGCAGTTTTTTGAAGAATGCAGTCCTGGCTGGTGGACCAATGAGTCAGTGGTTTTGTCCAGCCGATGCACAGAGTAGGGGAGAGAAAGAAGACTGAGGCAGAGACACACAGGCATGTACTCTGTGAGTGACCCTGCACCGGAACACAGTGCCCAGAAGGTTGTGGAGCCTCCCTCTGAAGATATTCAAGAACCATCTGGATACAAACCTTTCAATGTTTTCTAGATGACCCTACTCATACAGGGAGGTTGGACCAGATGGCCCACTGTGGTCACTTCCCACCTGATCCATTCTGTGGTTCTGTGTCATTCTGGGTCTGGAAAGCACAAGAGACCAGCCCGAAGGAAAAAACCACAACTACTGTGTTTTAGAAACTCCCTTGTATGTAGAACAAGGGGAAATTATAACAAGAAAGAAGTATAAAAGATGCAGGAAATCTCTTCATATGAAGATTCATTGTCTTGGATATGGAAATTGTTTCTTCCCCTAAGCCTTAAACAAGTACAGAAAAATATTACATTTTCTATTCTTTTAAAGAAAAAAATAAAATAATTGAACATTATTTCATAGAATCATAGAATATGCTGTATTTTAAGGGACCCACCTGGATCCTCAAGTCCACCTCATGGCCCTGTACAGAACACTCCAAGGGTCACACCATGTGCCTGAGAGTGTTGTCCAAACACTCCTTGAACTCTGTCAGGCTTGGTTCAGTGACCATTTTCCTGGGGAGCCCATTTCCGTATTCAGCCATGCTCTGGGTGAAAAACTTTTTCCTGGTATCCAACCTAAATTTCCACTGACACAACTTCAGGCCATTCCCTTGGGTCCTCTCACTGGTCATAGGGGTGAAGAGATTGTTACCTGTCCCTCCTCTTCCCTTCTCAAGCAAGTTGTAGACTGCAATGAGGTTTTCCCTGTGTTTCCTCTTCTCCAGGCTGAGTAAGTGACCTCAGCCACTCCCAATAAGGTTTCCCCTTCAGAGCCTTCACCATGCTCTTAGCCCTTCTTTCAACACTTTCTAATACCTTAAGACCTTTCTTATATTGTGGTGCCCAGATCGGCCCCTAGCACTCAAGGTGAGGCTGTCCCAGTGCAGAGCAGAGCAGGACAATCCCCTCCCTTGCCCAACTGGCCATGCTGTGCCTGATGCCCCCCAGAACAGGGCTGGCCCTCCTGGCTGCCTGGGCACTGCTGGCTCATGTTCAACTTGCCACCAACCAGGACCCCCAGATCCCTTTCTGCAGTGCTGCTCTTCAGCATCTTCCTCCCCAGTCTACATAGACAGTCAGGGTTGCCCCATACCAGGTGCAGAATCCAGCACATTCCTCACTGAACTTCAGATTGCTGGTGATTGCCCAGGCCTCTAATTTGTCTAGGTCTCTCTGAAGAGCCTCTCTGCCCCTGAAGGAGTTGACAGCTCTTCCCAGTTTGCTGTTGACAGCAAATTTATTAGATAATGGCAAATTAAGAAGACTTTCTTTTTAAAGAGAAGTAAGTTTAAACCAAAGTTAACAATATAATATTTATTTTATTGATAGTGAATTTTTCTTCTCTTCTGAAATACCTCAATAACTTAATACAGTAAACCTGCAACATAAATATATCCATTGTCGCCAGCATGCTTTGATCCCCTTAATGCTGGCAGGCCTCTGTTGCCTCCCACTCTTGATTTTGTTCACAGTAATTTAAGCAGCAATCCTTTCAAGATAAAAGGATTACAACTATATGAAAATGATCTGTTACAGAGTTCAAACAACTATTCATAAACTTGTCAGGCAGCTTTACTAGCCTTGTACTTCCGTAGCACAAGATCCTGAAATCCTTGGTCTGTGCTGAGCACTTTTCTCCTACAAGCTAGTAGTCTTCAATTTTATTTTAATTTATGGTTCAAATTGACAAAGTTTTCTTTACTGCTCCAAGCACCTGAAAAACATTCATCTTAAATAAATGAGAAATGAAATTTTAGGCTATTTGAATCACCATTCTGCTTTGACATCAGTTGGCATCTTACTTGGTGAATGTGCAGCGGCCATTTAGGGGAAATGATGTCAGCTAAAGTAATTGCAATCTATAATTGGATCAAAAATATGGATGAAATCTGGGGCTTCTGAAAAAATACATCTGTTAATTTTCAAGAGAAACTAACAACCTTGAATGTGTTCAGGAAGATCTATACACCATTGACTACAAATTGGAAAAAAACTTCCTTCTTCCAAATCTGTTTTGACCAATTCTCTAATCTATAGTTGCAATAATGCCACTAAAGTATAAATTTACACACAGCAGAAAAACTTATTTTTGTGTTAGTTGCAACACAACTGCAGTAATGACATCATTCACGGTAAATTTATATTTTATCTTTGCAGCATAAATAGGTCCAAATTCTGAAAAAGTTAGTGACATTGAGCCATAGAGGATGTGTCTAAATTTAGTTTTGAATTATTTATATGTAGGTATGAAAATCTCCTAAACACTGAACATTCAAAATAAAAGTGTTGAAAAACATTACTTAGTGCATTATTACACTTGTTAGTTCTGTACAATTAGTACCCCTAAATATTCAGATATTGAAGAAAAATGTTTAAGATATTAATAAGGGGTTTGTCACTTAGTTTGTTTTGCCTGTGATTAATTTCATAGCTGCTGGTAGGGTCAGTTCTCCTTTACATGTCTAAATTAGTGGAACTCCCATGCAGCAAGGCTCTTCCTTTCTTTGCTCTTAAGACAAGTGTACTAATAATGAACAAAATGTGACAATCAGTGCATTTTCTTTAGAAGATCTCGTGGTGTTTCTTCTCACAAGATTTGTGCCATGAGCAAGGAACTAAATGTGGTGCTCAGTGCCTTCTTTGAGAAGATCTCATGGTGTTTCTTCTCACGAGATTTGTGTCATGAGCATGATTTTTTTCCCCTCAAGCAACCAAGTTATCTCATACTTGGAAATTTCAATTTTTTAATCCCTTGGAGCTGTCCTAGCTAGGTGTTTGCTGGAAACAGGAGCACAATCTCATGCAAATCATACAAATGGAGATTTGTGTTGTAAGAGACAAAAACATCCAAGACAAAGAAAACTAGCATAAGAAGTGCACTTTTCACATGGGGTAATATTCTCATTAAAAGAGAAAAAAGAAAAACAAAAAAATTTAACAGCAGCACGTTCAATTTCAGGTCAATTGTGTAATTCCTAGTGCATTTTCTCAGTGGGATAATAATGTTAGCTTATTTGTTGCCAATAGATGGCAGTGATCACTCAGTTTCCTTCAGGAATAAAAATTCTGTAACAAAGCGTCGGGAGATGGCTAGGTATTCAGGCAGATCTTTCTATAAATCCTGAAGTTATGACTATTGGGTGTTTAACCAGAACATTTCCTTACTTTCATATGTTCCAACATCAGGTAGTCCTTGGATTAAGGAAACCTCTTTTGGTGCTTCCTTTGAAGCCAATTTCATGGCCTGGTCTCAGCCTGAACTGAAGCCCTCCCCATACCTTGCTCCTCCCTCCTCAGGAGGCACGTGGGCAGGTGTTCTTCCTTTGCTAGCTCATATCCCAGTTTGTGGACACCTCTTCCCTGCAGTCTTCCCTTTCTGGTTTCTGACGTGTCTCTTGCTTAATGGGCAGCTGCCAAGGGCAGCTCAGCAGGCAGTGGCCACTCTCTTTGGAAAGGTACAGTCAAAAGCCAACTTGATGGACAGGAAGCTTTGGGGTTTGAGGATGGTGAATTGCCTGAATTGTTTGTGTCACTGGTGATGCAAAGGATCTCCTCATCTGGCATGTGAAATAGATTCAAAAATTCCCCTTTCACTCACTTCCTGTAAGCAGAACAGAAATCAGCTGGGATTGCTGTGCCATCAGCATGAAAGCAAGAGAAGAGAAGAGCAAATCCTCACCAAGTCACTGGTGGGTTTTTTTCTGATCCAGATGGTACCTACTGTGCTTGAGTCCTCTGTAGGTCTTAGCAGTATGGATGTGTTTTCTTGAGTGACTCAAAGCACACAAATATTCACTCCTTCACAAAGTTCAGACAGCCTCTTGAAGGGTCTGAGTATGCAAATATTAAAATATGCAACACATTCAAAATTTTCTTTTTCAGCAGTTGCACAGCTTGCCAAGACCCAAGGTGACTTCAGCTCAAATATTATATCTGACAGATGTGTCTTCTCCCAGCATATTTCAGTCCATATCAAAACATCTCATAGCTTTGGTAAAGGAGTTAACTATTTTCTTTGTTTTAACTACTTCCATGACCACTCTCAGTTGTTTACTTTCCACTGTGTTAGAGGAAAATGAACCCTTCCCAAACATTTCTTCAGACTTCAGGAGCCTTTGAATAGACTAATCACCACAGATCCATTAAGGGACTTAGACATTTTATTTCTCCTTTAAATACCTAAGTCAAATCTCTAGATCCTCAAAATGCCACACTTATCTATCACCTAATCATGGTTCCATCTGTAGTCTGAAGGTACTTTTGTTTTTACAGACTCTTTATATACTTGATGATCAGCCAGACATTGTCACTGCACCAGAGTTCCAGCAAAATTAACAAATTAAGAGCTTCTCTTCCAAGTTGGATGAGACTGTTCTCAGAACAGTATTTGTACACACATCAGCAAAAGAGAAGCAACAATGGCAGCATATTTTTGCTTATTAATACTGTGGTTAAAAATTTACTTGGAATGAAGAAAATCAAAGCTAGCTTCCTTTCCTGCTTGAAAATAAAAAGCTTTGAAATTTGACAGCTGCTCTAATCTGTACAGCTGCAAATTCACAGGAATTCACAGGAGGTGAGCACACTTTTCCTCCTTTCTAAAAATTACCCAAGTCATTGACTCATCATTTCAATACCCCTTTTCCCCTCCACCATTTGTACTGCATTAATGTTTTCTTAACTACAGGACAAACGTCATGGATATGAACATCACAAAAAGAAATACCTCTTTTCCAGCCTTGAGATAAATGTCAGACTTCCTAGAGGAAGTAGTGGTGGCTGAATATCCATGTCCAAGACTTACAGAAACAAAAAAGGGATGTGTACCTATAGTACTGCAAATACCAACTTGATTTTCTGTTTAATTTCTAGTACACCTGACTGAATTTGGATCCAGCACACATTCCCTAGTCACAAAGGTCTCTTCTACTCAAAGAAATACCTTCTCCAGGTCTCATCTGTAGTACTGATTAGCATGAACCAGTATATACATGAGGAGAACTACTTACCACTTTTGGTGTCTTAGGGTGGGAATATCTCAGGGGTTTAAGATGGATCATGGTAGGGATGAACAGGGATTTCTCATCTACCAAGCTTCTAATACATTAATGCAAACACATAGATGGTCATTTTCTCTCTGTGGCTCAGTAATGACTCAGCTGATATAGTAGGTTTTTCATTTAGATCTGACATATCACCAAAACCAAGATATTTCAATATTTGCAGTTACATGCTCATCTGCTCTGGTAGAAACAGATGTGATCTGATACGACTTCCCATGTAAACTAATCCAGTCTCAGTATGCTGAGGAGAACTAATAACTACCATGGTACAAGCAGCTCATGAAAGACGAAAGGAAAGTAAAAATAATCCACTGTATTTTCAGGATGTCTCCAAGATAACAGGCTCAGCAGAATTGGGCAAAATTTGAACCCAAACCACAGAACTTGTATCTAATGTCCTTTCTAACATCTCATTCCTTTATTGCACCTGTTTCATAGTTGGTACCAATAATATTCAGTATCATTCCCCTTTCAATACTGTTCAAAAGAAGAGAATAGAAAAGAAGGGATAGAATCTGAAACAGAAGACAAAGAAAATTAGTTGAATTTTCTCTGCCCTTCTGCCTTAGCTTTCAAAACTAATTAGCCAGGAAGCTTTTAATGAGTGCACATATATTGCCTAATTTCTCTTCATATACGTCTGTGTTTAATTTCTCATTACACTTCTTCTCTGCATGAGTTTAAAGAACCAGCCAGAAACATAGATCATAGTTTTGACACATGTTTTACTAGACTTTATTCCAGTGTAAAATTTTAACTTATCTGTGGCCCAGACTTTCACAGCTGACTCAGTGCATGGCATCCATAAATAATGTAATTTATGACACAGAGCTTAAAATCATCAAGACAAGATGCCAGGAAGTTTTCTCAGTTCAGAATCCTTTTTTTCATTTGAGCCTTGATTACTGTGAACAATTTTTCTTTGACGTTTTTAGAAAGGAGTTCAGACTTCTCACTCCTAAACTCCAGCTAAAGATTGCCTTGATGATATTTTGAGTCTCCAGACTGTGCCAGAAGAGTTGCCAGAACAGCAGTACTTCTGTTTATTTATGAATTCCATTGGTTTCTCATTCACCTCTGAATAATTCCAGAGTCGTTATTGCATGCTTTAAATATGCCTGAGGGTTTTTTGTTTTAGAACCTAAGAATCTACCTCATTTTTTGATCTGATACAGTAGCTCTGAAACATACATGCTCTTCATCTAATTGGCTACAAAAGAACTCTTATGGTTTTACTGACTTCAAGATCAGATGCCAGATTTGTTGCTGTGATCTAAGATAAATCTGAATGGAAAAGAAGTCATTAAGAGTCTGAAAACACATTTTTAAAATTTTGAATTCTTGGAAAAGTAGGAAAACATAATTTAGATATTTAATTCTATATTGAGATACATAACAACCATATATCACAATGCACTTAATATATTAGAATTACTACATTCATAATAAAGATTAGTAAACTAAGATTAGTAATTGAGCACAGGTCTCAAACTATCTGTTGCTCTAACCATACAGTCCTTGATTCAGTGAAGAGAGAACACAACAGCAGCTCAGATATATATATATATATATATATATATATATAATCTATATTTGGGTGAGGAACAGCTCCTATTTGATGAGGTCCCATGCATAACACACAGGCTTTTAAAAGAGAAAATCAACCCAGAGTAGTTAGTCACTGACAGAAATGTATTTTTGTCATTGGTTGATATCTCTTTCGAAAAGCAAACCATTTCAAGGTTTTCAAAAATCAGAGCTCCTCTGTCCATCCCTGGTTTAAAGCAGAAGTTGTACTTGAATTGGAAAAATACTTAATTGTAACATTAGTTGAGTTAATATAGAAGTTAATATATAATTTAATAGTATAAATAATTAATATATTAAAATAATTAATATAATAGTTAATATAGAATTTTACCAAATGCACCAGGATGGGAGGGAAGGCAAAGTGATGCAAGCTGAGACTGATGCTATCACAACTTGACCAGTGAGGATCATTTCCAGGTCACACAGAGAAGTGGGTGCTCACCCTGTTAACAGTAGGTGGTTTAGCTCCTTCAGTAGCTTTTTAAAGATTCCTTTCCTCTTGTGTGTTCTAAGTTAGAATAAAGTTTACAGAAGACTTGGGGCTAGGTTTAAATCTATTCATTTCAAAGGAATGGCTTTGTTAAAAATAGAAGATTAAATTCAACATGCCATAAAACAACAAATGCATTTTAATATTTCACCCAAAATTTGTAACTCTTATATTGGATCTGTCCTAGAACAATTATCTTGGTGACAACATAGACTTGTTTGATCATTACAGATACGTAAGGTATTATTTCTCTCTTGGTTTTTGACCAACTTGCTATGGCTCTGATTAGAAAAATCTCATTTGTGAACAGCAAATATTTCATATTAACCCATTAATATTAGAACACAACACAACACCTTCACAAACAGCAATTAAATCTTAGAATAAACACATTCTGAGTCATATAAATAGAGGGTAAAACCTCAGAATACCTTCTATCAAAACACCATGCACAGTTCTAACCAACAAAGTTTAGTAAGGGTAAAAGCAATAAAGATCACACTACTAAAACAAAAATATCATCTGGGGAAAATAATTGATTAAAAGCTCTAAATAAATTTTGAAAATATTAGATCTAGAGTTGACCAAGTTATTGAGAGTATGAGCGGCTGCAAATGGAAAAGAGGTGGTCAAAACAGTAATATTACAGCCACGGACCATAGGGATATACAACTGGATGACAAAAAAAAAAGGTTTACATGGCTAACATACCAACATTCACTTGAGAATCCAAATGCCCTAAATAGGACTCTGGGAGAAAAAGTAATTCCCTAGTAGGCAATACATCTATTGCCTTTGAGACAAAACATCCCTGATCTACTTCCTTTTGAGCTCTGATCAAGTCTGGTCAAGAGGATGGTCAAGTCAGATGATCTTTATTTCAGAAAAGAGATGGTAGGAAGATAAGTTTCACAACCATCCCCTCTGACTCACTTATCTTGCCACTTTTCTTTCAAAAGGGGCCTGTGACAGATCTTCTCTGCAGTCACCCATCATACTCAGTAGAAATGTAAATTCTAATGTAAATGTAAAGATCAGGAAAGGATTTACAAACATTTAACTACTTCTTGTCCTGACTGTGAGGCACAGAGATAGCACAAGCAGTAGGTGCCTAAAGAAACAAAGGTTCATTCACCTCATAAAGGAAGGGATCTGAAGTAACATCCAATGGAAAAATGGGAATTGTGCCAGTTGAACTTCAGACTGGGTTTGCAGAGTGAACTTTCCTGTAGACTTCTTAGTTTTCAATTTCACCAAAACTTTTAATGTAACTCTAGTTTAAATTTGATACATTTTACTGGAGTCCACCACAGTTAATGTAAACCCCAGAAGTGGATATGGAACAAGGCACTGATAGAATATACAAGGGAAGAAGCCTGGTTTTGAAATATTTTTGAACAAATTTAGTCTCTCAAAATTATAGCAACATCACTACCGTCAGTAAAATGTACTTAAAATCACCCATTTTGTTTAATTTTGTTCTAGTTCCATTGCTGTTTTAAACATGTGTTAAAAGAATCCTCCTAGTTTTGCATTATGTTTAGTAATAGAGACTCATGGAACTGTAAGGGTTGGAAAATACCTCTAAGATAATTGGGTTGAGCCTTTAACTCAGCACCACCATGATCATCACTAAACCATGTTCCTAAGTGCCACATCCACAAGTCTTTTAGAGACTTCCAGGGAGAAGGCATTTTTTCACTGTTCTGTGTTTATTGAGGCTGGAATTAATCAACATATGTAAGGAAGGCTTAAACTTGAAGAAGTCTCAACAAATTTCTTTTAGGGTCTTCTGGGGATACAGTACTGGTCCATTCACCAAAAGGGCTTCATTCGTAAAAACTACGGAGCAAACTCCCGTGTTTTATCCAAGGCTGACAGGGAGTGAGCACCTGACTGCTTTTGTGTGGTCTTGAACTGTCACTCAGGCACTCTGTGAGCCACGTCTTTTCTCTGCAAAATGGGATAAAATTGCTTGAGTAGCACCCTGAGCTCCTCAGCAGAGACTCTGTGTGAGCACAGCTGTGCCATGCTCGGCTGAGCCATAACTGCTGGGGGCCAGAAGCAATAGCTGAGTTCTCAGAGCCTGATGCCTGCAGGGATGACACAGGAATTGTGTCAGTGCCTCCTCTGGAGGTAGCCTGCAGCTAGCAAATGCTTCCTCTTCCATTAGCACAGATGAAAGCAGAAGGAACTTACTGCTTGCAGGCACAATAGAGAAATGGCACTGCCTTCCTCGTCATCCTTCCATTACAGGTCATAATGCTGCTCTCCCACTTGCCTTACATATGGGTTGATGATCTGGCACTGGCACCATGGGAAGCACACTCTCCACTCTCCTCTGCTAGAAGAGTGTTACTCTTTCTACATGCAGTTCTTGAGTTCCCTCTTCTCACAGGAAAGTAGGGCTGGAAGTGATTATCACGTAATATCTGGTCTCTCAGCCTTCTCCAAAACACAGCACTGGCATTTTTGATGGATGCTTGCACAGTCTACTCTGAAGAGCCTACAGTGCTGGGACACTCTCTCATCTCTAAAAGCAAACTACTTCAATGCTGTAAGAAAGATTTAAACTATATAATTTATTGTCACTTATTATAATTTAAATATTTTATTACTATTCCCAATTAAAAAAGGGTGAGTGCTTACTCTTCCACACCTACCTTTAACATAACTGAAGACTATTATCAAATCTTCCCCAAGTCTTCTCTTCCCTTAGGTAACAGCCATCCTTATGGAGGACAAGTGACCGTGATTGTTTTTCTTTTTTCTGACATAATAAGAATCCAGGAGAAGCTTTCTGCCTTTTTATTGTTTGGGGTTTTTTTCTGCAAGAAAATTGTCATGACTATTGCTGCAGGCTTGGCTCTTGTTATGGCTAGTAAAACAACAAAGTCTGCATCATCTCCTAAAATATATAAATATTTTAGATTTTAAAGGGAAATGTTACTGTCTAGAAATATTAAATCATATCACTAAGAATTACCTAACCCTTGAACCAAGTTTTAAACTGTGATTCACTGAAGACATCAATCAATGAAAGAAATAAGCAGTTTTCCAGGAAGGCAGAAACCCCTTAATAGAAAACTAAGGCAAATAAAAGAAGATCTGTCTCTTAAATCATAGTCCACCTTACAGAAAAGCCAAGAATCTATAACATTGCTGTATTACTGAAATCACTATTAGAGTCCTTTGAGAATTTCCCTTAAGACTTTTGGAACATTAGGACTGAGAAAAGAACAGGAATAAAAGTGCTCTTGGTTTTTGTCTTGTATTATTTAACTTGAAAGCAAATATAAAGCAAGGCAGAGAATTCAGCTGTAGGCATTATTTTTGGAAGATGCATTTACTTGAAATATTCTGACACTAGCAGTTAGAAAATAAAGGGAATTTAATGTAAAAGTATCAGCATTTTCACAGATCTGGGGCTCTTGCTAGGGTTGCTTTGCCTTAGCTTAACAAATCTGACTCTAGCTTCACAAAGAGCCTTACTGAAAGAGTTCCTCCAAAAATTAGTTTTCTCAAAATCCCCTTTTTTCTCCTTCCCTCTTCTTTTTCTCTCCCTCTTTTTCTTCTTCACCTCCTTCAAAGTGTATTAGATGTTAATCCAAAGCACAATATTCATTACATGTCCATCTACAAACAATGTACTTGGGTAGCAACCAGATGTGGAGGAAAAGATCATTACTTAGTGGCCAAACCACTATTCTCCTTCATGACATGTAACTGGTAAAAACAAACTAAAAGTGCAGTGTTTGCTCTAGAAAGCTCCAAGTGATGTGTCCACCTGATAGAGATTTTCCCATAGCAATGGTATCTCCCTGTTCATGCAAGACAAAGTAAAATGAAAGATTGTCATCTCTGTGGAGATTATATACTACCTATGAAATATTGATTTTCTCTCTTTTACTTACTAAATACTCAGAAGTCCACCGAGAAAGGTGATATGATCACAGTCATAAATTTTGTAGCTCTGTTGCTCTGATTTTCTGTTTAGGAATTGTAAATCACTTTTAAAATAGAAGCTTAGCACAGAAGAAAAGGCAGTTCCCATTGGTACCTCTCTGTGATCTGACAGACTATGAAATAGACTCACAGAACAAATGTGTAATCTGTCTAGAAAAGGCATTTTGTAGCATGGTATAAATTTCTGCTGAAGAAACTGTAGGAAAGGCTAAAGCTCCTTAATTCCTCAGTGAACTTCTTAAAGCCACTCAATAAAAAGGACTGGGCAGGAACAAGAAAGATGCAGATTCCCTCCCCACCATCTTAAACCACTTATGAAACAGCCCAAACTTTTTCAAAAGAACATCTTGATCCACTGAGCTTTTTCGTCTTTTTCAGTTTTAATTTTCCTCTTATCAATCAGCTAAGAATTGGAAATGTGTTTTTTCTTACAAGCTTGTTTGTATCTCAGAGTACTAACAGGGAAAATCTGGAAAGAGACTCCTAGAATGATAAAAAAGAGTGGTTGAACAGTTCTTTTTCTTCTGGTCTAACCTTTCCAAAGCCTGATGACAATACCTAAAGGCAAATTTTTCATGAATGTAATTTTTCATGCTTTGTAAAAGTGGACAACAAAATCTGTGTTTAAGTCCCTGAAATCAAGCAAAATATTAACAAATCTACAAAAAGGAAAAGAATTTAAGTCAGTATTTCAATAAGAGAGTTTACCAATTTGAAGTTTTAAAAATTGCATCCAATGGTCAAAAAAAAGCTCCAATAACACACAGAACAAATTTTTGTTGAAATGAATGATGCATCTTCAGTCATTAGAAGTTTTGTAACTTCTGATATTCAGTATTTGACAAATAATACCCAACACATAAAAATAAGGATAATATTTGTATTTTTTTTAATTAACAAAACACCGACTATAAGAGTGAGAAAGAGGTATTGCAGGCATTTTATTGATACCTATAATGTGTAGTCCCCTTCCTTAAAAAGTTCAAGTGCTTAGTTTATATGACACAAATATATACAACTTATAATTCTCAATATCATTTCCCTCCCCAAAAAACTGAAAGCATTTTAATTCACATAAATAAAAAAGTTTGCTAGGGCAAGAATGAAGATAAATAAACTAAAATCTAGAAGGCAGGGTATATCTTCATAATATAGATTAGCTTTGTACACCAGCTCTGATATACCAATAATCTCTGCCCAAGCATAGGCTTGTTACAACTTTTTCGAAAGAACACTTCACTTTGAGCATCGAGGTTCCCTTTGTGTGTGGCAGGTTCTATTTTCTGTGACTAACAGTTTAATTCAATCACAAAGACTAATTCAGCAGTACTAAATATTGTAACTCCAGTGGCAGTATGAGCTGTTAAGAAACACTTCAATGTGACAGCCATAAGTTTTAAGCCCATCATCAAAAATTTAATTGCATAACATAGGGACAGGAGCTGGTTGCAGATGTAGCTCTCTCACTTGATGACTCATATTATTGACTCATTTTAATGATTTTAATGACTCATTGTGATGATTTCAGCAACATAAATTCGGTTTGTTTTGTCAGCAACATACAGATATCAGCGACACACTACAGAAAGAACAACATAAGCAGCTGAAATTAAATAGAAAAAATGGAAACCTTTTTTTTTGAGTAGTAGCACTGATGTCAAACACATAAAACCAGGGTTGTTTACAATACCCCTAATTTGCTTGTGGCATTCTTCCCAGAAGAAAGTGGCTGCTCACTTGTTGAAGGGCGTTTCCCTTGTCCTTGATTGATGAGGGCAACACTCTGAAAGGTGTAGGCCACCACAGGTTTGCCACTGTGACTCTAAGCTTGTAATTAATTTGTGACAGCTGACATGTCCATATCTGTACACATTTCCTCGCTTGAATACACTCGTTGTCCTCTCCCTTTGTGATAGGAAGAAGAAATCACCACCTATCTCCTCCCTTGTCCCCATGGAAGCTTCCAGACTTACACCTGCTTTTCTTGAGCTGCCTGAGCCTGCAGCACCCAGCTCCCCTAAGGGGTCAGTGAAACCCCAAACCAGTCTGCATCACCGTTTCCTCACAGAGCTGAGAACTGCTAAGATGGGAATATCTCAGTCACACCCCAGTTTTCTCTGGGTTACTGAGAGCCTGGGCAGGAGGACACTGACTTCATTCCCCTCACAGACATCCCCAGCAATGGGAGTGTCAGAGGAGAGGTGATTTCCACAGCTAAGGCAAAGAGAAGTATTTCCCAAATCACACACAGGTACCAGGCAACTTGGGTATCTACACATAGATTCAGCCATAACTGCTAATAAGTTTAAAAATTGCCAAAAAAGTAATGAACTGAATTAAAACCATTATTTGTTCAGCTCAGCAGCAAACAAGAACTGGGGATAAAGTGCCCCCAACCAAGCCATAGGCCAGTCCTCTCTTAAATATTCAGTACCCAAATTCTCAATTAGGCTGACCTTTAAATTCACCTTTGAAGATGCAGCCTAGTAGGTGTAAAATATCCTCAGATGCCAGAGATTAATTGTCATACACTTCACTAAAATCACAAAAAGTGATACTTTTCTGATAACAAGCCTAATCTATTATTTTATCATTGTAGTTTTTATATGCAAAATCTTGATCATAACAAAGTAGCATTTTTTTTTCCAGTGCTGATAAATAAAACTGAGATCTTTAAATACATCAACTTTTTTTCACAGCTTTTAACAGTCCTAGAGTATCTATGTTGTTAAGGTAAAATACTTAAATTTTTCAAATTCTTATTTTGTAAAGGTAGACCAAATTTTTCTGTTTCTTATATCTTTTTTTTCCATCTCAGATGAGAAAATATTTAACAGAAGAGCGAACTTCCTGACTACTGAGCTGACTTTTCAGGTACTGACTCTTTGGTCTGATCTTTTTTCTTTCACATGGAACTTTTTCGAAAGCAGTTTTACTCAGATCTGTGGATAAGATGTCTGAAGAGCATCCTCTGGGAAATGCTCTCATTCTTTCTGTGGCAGACACCTGCAAATTAACAGATAGAAAAACTCCTCAGAGTTCATCACACTGCAAACTTCCTTGCAAAATGCTCTGTTGGACAGAAAGTTATGGCAAAATAGCTCAAAATGTGTGATGTTCTCACTGTTGAAACCACATCACTTTGATTTAAAAATAATCGTTAGTCAGATTAGAAGCTACTGAAAAGAAATGTAACAAAACACATGTGGCTCTGAAAGTTAGAGGAAAATGCATTTTTTTCTGGGCCTGAATCTCATAAAATACCATGGAATCTTCACAGACTCAAAATTTATAGAAATTCTAGCTGTTTCTCATACCTAGGCTAAACTACCTTTTCCTTCTCTTCTTTACCTCCTTCTGTTTCCATATCAGGTCAATGACAGTAAATGCTTCATTTCATCAAGCAAATAAACCAAGTGGCCTGGTCCTATTACAGAAAGCATCCCAGTAGCTCCTCCTGGCTCCACTGAGAGTGACACTACAAAGACATTCTCCAAAAAAAATGTGCACAGCCTGTCACAGCTAGAAGTCCAATCAGTTTCTTTTAGACTCTTCAACTGGGCCCACTTTTCTCCTCTTCAGTGCAGGGCTCAGAAAGTCGGAAAATCATCAGAAATTTTTCCAAGGGAAAGTAGAGAAGATAGCACCCTCTTCTATTCCAGTTTTTGCAACAATAAAAGCAAAATAAAGCATCCACATTTGTTTTTTCTTATCTGGTACTATGATTGGTCTTACAAATGGAGAACTACTAATAGCTTCATTTGGGTTTTGTTTCTCTAACAGACATTTTTTTTCTAGAAAATAAGTTTTCTAAAGGATTTATCATTCCCTCTGGCCACAGCTCTCTTCACAGAGAGCAGCAGGCACAAGTTCTCCAAGGATTTTTCCTGGAGAAGGCAGTGAGAACCTCAGAGAAGAAGAGAAAACAATTCTTATCTCTATTCGCTGCCCTTGTCGTTTTGCGCATGTGGGATGTGTTTTGGAGATTGTTTACCCAAAGTGATTTGTTAATTGGACACTGGTGAAGGTTGTTTTGATTCCTTGGCCAATTGGGTCAAAGCTGTGTCCTGGCTGTCTCAGACAGTCACGGGTTTTTCTTTAGTATCCTTTTAATATCTCTTTCATATAGTATAGTATTAGTGTAATATAATATAGCTCAATAAAGCAATTGTTCAGCCTTCTGAATCATGGAATCAGAGCACATTATTCCCTGTCTGCATAGATAATTCCCCAGAAACTTTGTTTACTTTTACCACAGTGTGAGTATGGGGTAAAAAGCCAATAAAAGATAGCTAAACTTTAAAAACAAAGCTTTCATTTACCTTGGAAGACCAGTCTTTGTCAGTGAGCATCCAAACCACTATCCCTCATTAACTTCAACAATCATGTCCTTTGAAATAAAGGAATTTTTTTTTTTTTTTTTTTTTTTTTTTTTTTTTTTTTTTTGTTTTGCAATGCTATTAGTTGAGTTAGTGGGAAAAAGATGAGTCCAGCAGCAACTGAATTCAAGAGGGAAGTACTTGCTCACTTGCAGGAGCAATACAAAATACAAAGCAGGAGCGACTCAGACCTGCCTGGTGAGTTGACAGCAACACATTCTGGTCTAAGACAGCATTTGGGGAACAAGGAATCAGCACAATTTAATTGAGAAGAGAGAAAACAAGTTTAGGAACCCTAAATTTTCTCTTCCTCACTGGTCAAATGGATCTGTAAAATCTTTAAAGTCAGACACATTAATGTGCATTAGTGCCAGCAAACTACTCCAGCCTTCAAAGCACAAAATGCCCTGAAAATTCAGAGTCCTGCTGCCTGTGCTGGAGCTACTCATGCTCTCTACAGTCACCAAATGCTTTGGCTTAATGGAGGCCTTCAGGAACAAGGCACTAGTATAAATTTTAGAACTTCTTTGAGAGGAAGATTGAGCTTAAAAAAAATGCCTTGAAAGTGGTGTTATCAGGTAGAGTTTTAAAAAAGGCTTTTGGAAATGGCATAACCAGGTTTAAACCATATGCATAAAGCATATGATGATATATGTGTACAGACAGTGTTAATTAAGCCCATGTTTTTAATGGCCAAAACCCTTTAAAGTGGGAGGAATTTGGTGACCAGTTAATTTTTCAAGTGTAAGGCAGAATAGTGACATAATTTTTGCCACACAGGCTGGACTGTCTAAGAGGAAATGGAACCCCTGAATGCTTTGAGGCCAAGCACTGCCTGCATTACACAGGGCATGAGCCACACTCTAAAGATAATCTGGAGGAAGTCTGCAAAACTCTTCCATGTTATACCTGCTCCCTAAATAGACAGCAGCTTCCAGAATTCAGAAGTTCCTTTCTGTTATTTTTCCAGCAGGAATAATGTATGTTTTTACATTGGAAGCAGGGGGCAGGGCAGGCTGTGGACTCTTTCCAGAAGAGGTTGGGTTGTCTTCAAAATACTGAAGTTCAGACATTTGGCTACATCCCAATAGCAAAGAGAAAAAAGAAAAGGTCATCAGTCTGTAAACAGTTTCCTATGGAACTTAGAGCTATCAGGGCAAGTAAAAATTACCATTTTACCACCTTTGTAATTAAGGCAAATGTAGCCTCCAAATACCTCTGATTTATATATTAAATACCTCAAGTGGTAAACTTTGCAGTCTCTTAATTCCAAACTCACACTATCCAACACACCCATCCAAAAGGTGACAAAAAGTTAAAATAAAAGTGGTGTGAATAAAATCTAATTTCTTGATGAAGAGGCCAAAACAGAAGTTTCACCAATTTTTTTTTTGCTTGTCAAAGAATATTTGAATTTTAAATTGAATATGGTAGTTTTAGAACAAGAGTACTCTTAGATACAGTAAATAGATTTCTGTAGTACCAAGCCAAATAACACTATGGACAGCAATGAACAACCCTCCTGTTAATTTGTATGTGGAAAGTGACATTTTTTTCCTATACTGAAAAATGCAGTGATTGTTATTTTTCTCTTCTTGTAATATTTTAAATGTCTTCAGAGAAATATAGATGTAAGAACAGCCTTGTTGCCTCCCATATGAAAAGACAGACTTATTTTCTACATGTCAATTTAGTCAGTTCAGCCATTAATTTAAAGTGTGTCATTGCTTCAGTTAACAGTCAAAGAACTCAGAAGCTTATACCAACTAAGACCATGGTAGGAAATTACCTAGTTCATTATGATTTATAAGAGATATTAAAGCATTTAAATAGTGAAGGATTGCCCAGGAAAGGCTGTCTTTTTTAATGAAGTGCAAGAACACAAAGCTGAGCAGGAATCACTCCTACTAAACCTCCTTTAATCATTCACAATTACTATTTTTTCTCTAAGTTATAAGTTTCTGTTTGAATGTTTTTATAACTTGTACATAAAGCCAACCAATATTTTGAAGAATTTTGCTCATTTTTACAGCACCAAAATATCTATTGAAACTGGAAAAGTGATTTTTATTCAATTCAGATTAGGCAGCTGTGTTTTAACCTCATCTGCCTGTTTCTATTACAGTTGAAAAACACATCAAAGTTTTGAATGGCAGAGGTTTAATTTTTACTTTTGTATAAAGTCTAAAGTCACCACTTAAGGTGAACACCAAGCCCACAAGCTTCTGAAACCCAACCTGCAGTGCCTAGAAGGTAATAGGTTTCTACTCCTTGTTTCATCAGTCCATCCATAAACCTTAAAGCTTAAGCACTGGATCTAAACTGTGTTTATTAGAATTAGATTTAGAACTGTGTGTGGGACTAGAATTGAGTTTTAGAGCTTTAACAGCCCCACAGAAGATGCAGTATCACAGCAAGTAAACAGGAAACCAGCTAAGGAGGGATATTACACACTTTATCAAACAGGCTGTATTTCAGATCTCACACAATTACAGTTACTTCCATTTGTGTTGATTTTTTAAAAAAAGTTGGGCTCACTCAGTGGGAACATTTGGCTTTGTGTTAAAGTCTGGAGGTGAAAAGACAGAGCTTGGTTTTATCAAGTTACCACAAAATTTAGGTTTATAATACTGGCAACACAGTGTAAAAATGTGAGCATTCTTACAGATATCACTAACTCCCTGGGATTTTAATAGTCTCTGGCACATATTGACTTCTCAATTTATTTTATTTGCATAAACTGGTCCATAATCTAGATAGAAATACACACATAGACCACAGCTAGGAAAACCTATTCAAATGCCTTTTCCTAGGGGACCCCTTGTGGTCCAGAATTAAGTCCAGTAGAACCTGCAGAGAAACCAGAAGGTCACTAACAGAGACCCATCTACTAACAGGGCTGATGATGTTTTAGTCATTGCTTATATGACTGTCCTTCCTTAAAGATTTATGGAAAATTGTCACATGCAATGGAAACTTCAAGGATTTCTCAGGTGATGTCTGAGAATCTTTGACTTAGACTGGTTTCATTGGGTAGACATAAACCCAGCCCATCTCATTGCCCCAGGAGTGACACTGAAGAAAGAGCAAGACATTTGATAAGCATATGGATACCGTAATTTTCACACTGAGAATCATCTGAAAAATGCTGTGAGAGCAATAGATCAGAGAAAAAACCCACAACACTCTCTTTTAATTTAGTGTTTTAAAAATGTCTCCTTTTTCTCCTTTCTTTTTTTTCAAAAGGAAACTGAAGTGAGAAAAAGTTTCCTCTTTAAAATGCCTGGTACTGAATGGCTTCCAGATAAACCATGGCACTTCACTGGGTACCTAGAAAAATTACATACTTTATGTAGGCAGTTTTCACCTCTATTATTTGCAGGTGCTTTGACACTTTGAAAACACTGTTGGATCCTGAACTGTCAGGTGAGCAGCTGCTTCTGTGCCCATAGCATCACTACAACACAAGTAAGAAGATATTTAATCTTTGCAACACCAGGTTTGGAGGGTGCTTTGGGGAAGGGGGTTGGTTGGTTGGTTGGTTTGGTTTAGTTTCATTTAATTTACTTCATACAGAATCACAAGCATTTATTTGGTGAAACACTCGTGGGAAAAAAAAACAAAGAAGCCAATAATAATACTTAAATGTTTGTGTGTGAAACAATTAAACTCCTGCAAAGCTCCATCTCATCAAGCTAAGAAACTATGAGTGACCATAAGGTCCAGACAAAGGTCCTTAGCTCAGGTGCTTTGCCCCAGTTAGTTCTCATGATGGCCACTAACAAAAGAGAGGGAATTTAAGTATGAACCCTGTCTGTGCCCAATTTCCAGCACCCCAAGGAGCAGTTGTGTTGACACCTTTATGTACAGACATATCTTACTGCATTAAGCAACACAATTTTACTAGGCTTTATTTAAAAAAAACATACTTGCTTTCACTTTACATTTGCTGCCTACTAATTGCATTTGGTTACCCCACTTTTTGCATCAAGAAACCCAGTGAATAATTGTTGCTTCAATGTAGCTCTATGGCAGCCTCAGAGACAGGTTTCTGCTACCCTCAGGTGCATCACAGCATCACAAGAGTGGCCAGCAAGGTCACCCACCTGGCTGGTTACAGTGGTTTGCAAAGCAAGGAGCATTGCAGTGACCTTCATGTGACAGGCCTGACAAGTATTTTGGGCACAGCACATGGATTGCTGAGAACAGCATTTCTGTACTGTGAAAGAGTGAAGAAATTATTCAAACAAGTGTACACAGTCTGAAAACCAATTTCAGATATCCCAGGCACCCACATGTGATTCTTTGAAAGAGGCTGAAACATTGTCACAAAAAAACACCCAGCACTTAGCTGCAACTATTATACAAAAATGGGCAACAGAGCTTTGACTGTGTTGGAAATGGTTTCAGTTTACTGCTGTTTGTATTTCAATGCAAACCCTTTCAGCCATTTTAGCATAGATAAGCTCAATAGACCAAAAATACCCTAAAAACAGGAGGAAAATGTGGTGCCATCATAACAGCATGCAAACTAACTATCACAGAAATAACCAGTGCTCTAGAGCATGTAGTCAGGAAATTTCTCTGCTCCTTCACAGTTAATACAGGACAAAGCAGACTTCCAAAACTGTTTTCATCCCAAGTGCAATTAGGGGATGGATGCAATGAAAAACTGTTGGGGTCAAGACATCAACAAAGTTTGAGGAGAGACTGGTCATTTCTGCAGACGACAGGAACTTCCACAGTATCACTCATTACAACTGATTCCATGCAAGAGACATTAAGCCACTGCCTTCAGGATTTAAGCAAATTTCAAATGATTACAGCTAAGAAAAAGATTTCAAATGTCTGTGTATTAGCCAAAACCATGTAATCCCATTTTCGACTGATGTATATGACACTAATCATTGCTGGAGACATAGTATGGGATTAGGTGAGGTCTGGACCTAATCCAAGATGTATTTCCTCTATGCCAGCTCAATTCTACTTTTAGCTTTTCTGCCATCCTCCTCCAGGGTGCCCAGAAGCAGAGCAACTATTGCCAGCATTTGTTTTAACTTGCAGCCTTGAGACTAAAACAGTCTTGAAGACACACAAGGAGCCAGTGCATCATGTAAGAGTCAGGAATCCTTACCTCAAGGAAAAAAATGTATCAAAATATCTCCCAGTTTTCATATTTTTAAGAACTGCAAAGGGAGAAGCAAATATTCAGGGAAAACAGAGAACAGATCAAAACTTTTAGAAGCTCAAACGTGCTGTCTGAACTATACTTACTGATTTATTAATTTTTTCTGAACTCTGAGTTTTTCATGCTGGATTTGGATAGAAAGGGCAAAGACCTCTAGCCAACTTTTGCACCACCAAGAAGGCTGTTTTGAAAGACATCTGGATTTGAGAAGCCTGGGGAGATCCAAGACTGTCTTTCCCAAGCATTCCAGTACTGTGGGTCACCATCTCTTCATACACTTAAAAGCAAAATAATTTTTTCTTAATAATTAAATTTCAATCTACTAATCTGAAATTAAAACACTTGGTCAAACTAATTTTCCAGGTTTACAAATACCCATAAAGCATTAAATTCCATGATTTAAGGGTTTGTTTTTTTGTTGTTTAAAGTAATCACAAGATGACAAGGTCTGGCAGATCTCACTTCTAATGACACTACAAACATTCAGCATACCAGCACTTTTTTCTTTTTTTCCTCTTCTCTGATCAAGCTGTGAAAAAAATGAAAAAATGGAGCAAAGTCCTGATAGCAAATAAAAACCTGCTATTTGATCTCCTGGAGCCAGACTTTCATCTCATGAATTGTTATAACACGGCCAAGAATTATACTTAGCTATTGTTCAACTAATCCAACATTTCCTTCATAGCAAACCCTTGAGATTCAGCATAAATCAGCACCCAGAACTGTGAAAGGATTCCTGGGAAACCTCTAAGTCATCAACTCTGTTAGAAATAAGGAATGTGATTGAAGATAACAAAACATAAGCAAGGCCTCACAATGTAGTGCTTTTCTTCCTAGAACTTTCCTTTCTCATTCAAAATTAACCAATTCACACACTATTTTTTCTCTTTTCCATGCCTTGTTCATCTGCCCCAGTTTCTTTGCTCTTTCTGAAGCTGCTGAAGCCTTATCTTCACCTTTTTTAATACTTCCCAACAGCTAATGTACTTCACACATCTGTTTTCCCAGAGTAACAGATGTTGTTGCTCAACGAATACAACAGTCTGTGTGTTTAGGCTATGAAGTGCAGAAAAAGCATTTAGAGCTAGTTTCTGCTTTTCCTCAGTAGATGCTTCAAAAATATAGATTCTGCAAAGAAAAAGTGTATTTCCAGTGCATGTGCCTAGGGTTTACAAAGCAAACCAAACTGAAATGGACCTAGATAATTCTTGTTGCTCAAGAGGGGAAAAAGCAGCATCTTTCTCCAGGTGATTCTGCTCTATTCCTTCACACTCTGGTTTTGGGTCTTGCTGCTCTCTAACACAGTGCAACCTTTAGCAACAAAATATTTCCAAACTGAGACAGATTAAATAGCTTTCAACTGGTGTCTAGCAACCCAGCCAGCAGAGCCCAGAGATTATCATTCTGCTCATGGTTTCCCATCATGACTGTTATTTTCATGAATTTTTGGGAATCCTGGGAAAATAGGCAGGAAAAATTGTTAGGACAAATTGTTAGGACAGATTTTCAGTGGGCACCAGGGGCACGAGTGCCCAGGCACAGCGTGTACATACCTGGGACTGTGGGCCCACCCTGTGACGTGGTGCAGGAGCTGCCTCCAAGTGTCCCCTCAGCACAGAGCACCAGTAGGGGAGCCCAGAGACCCCCTGCTTTTCTGGATACACCGCTCCTTATCCCACTCCAAATGCATCCTGGCTGCTCCTGGGACCACACTTTATGTGAAACAGAATAGTAACAGGCTATGTATTAACATGGCCTACAGACATAGCCCAGCTGTCTCTTTAGTAGAGATGTTGAAATAATATAAACAATGGAAATGTAGCACAATGCTCTATAAGACTGCCTTAGAACTAAATATCTGTGATCGTGTAACCTAATTATCTAATTTTCTTAGAATTTTGCTTTTTGCAGAGACCTTACATGTATTTGGAAAAAACTAAGTGTTTGCCCATTTGGGTTTGCTCAGCAGTTATAATAAGAACTTCCTCAATTTCTATACTCCTTCTGTGGAAAAGATGTCACAGCACTCAACTGAAAATAAAAATATTTCTAGATGGTTGTGGATGTTTTCTCTTTATAGAAACTTGCTGATTTTCTCATTATCACATTTTGAAGGCTGCCAGCCTTTTCCCATAATACATTTTGTAAAACTATTCCCCCCACCCATGTCATCTCTAACTCATTCTGCTAAACATCCACTTTTAAGAATATTGTTCCAACTTTACCCTCACCCTTCTCCTTCATTTATTATTAAGGCTACTCTCACTTATGTGCTAGTTTCTGCAGATCTACTGCAGCACTATTTATTACCCATATTTGGATAAATTCTGTCCAATTTTATTTGCCTATCCCTTCCAGTTTCAAGAGGAAGGGATGGAAAGCCTGAGGAAAATACACAAGAATAATCAAAATAATTCACAGGTATAGTTTTGGCAGAAGCTAGCAGAGCTCCAAATACTTGATAATGCTATTTCAAACCAGCTCAGTGCATGAACAGTTTACACAAGGCTTCAAAGTCAGATTTTAATTAACTAATTCATATTTACTTATGAGAACAATCATTATTTTAGGAGAGAATTACTTTAAACTACTAAACCAGGTCAATTATTTTTATGACACAGCCAAAATCAAAACATATATATGTTGCACCTTCATGTTACATACTCACCTACAATTGAATCTATTACATTTATGGAAAAACCTAAATGTCAGACAGTAAATGCATGAAAGTTTATCATGCCTTTCTCTGAAAATACGTCCTCACACTTGTAGCCGTGTAGAAGCTGCACCTTGCATGGGAAAATGATAACAAAATGGAAACAAAATACTGCCCCCACCTACAAACTCTCATTGCTCTCAGTAGCACAGGAGCACAGCTCAGATTTCCAGTATAAAAAAATGCTCGATTAACCTAAGGTTTTCATAAATATGGGTCAAGCTTGTGCTATGAAGCACTTCACAGCTGGGATGCACTTGTCTCTAATGAGGTAAAACTATCAAAGCTGGAAGTTTCTTACAGACAGTTTACATTTTGTGATGACAATCCCTTGAATCACAAATGCAGCAGCCCTTCTTGTTTGTGGGCCTAGAGCTCTCCTCTGGGAATGGAAACATTAGCTACTGATGAAAATATTCATGAACTCTTTGTCATGCTGTTTTTATGGAAGGAAATTCCATCTATATCATGATCACAAACTGAGAAGTAAACTAATCTTTGCTCCTATGTATTAGTCATATTTTCCCTTATGCTCTTTGTAGAGTTAGTGGCACATGCGTATTTAATTTAATTCTATATAAATATTCAACAGGGCCTTTATCTTATCACCTTGATAGCTCATTTGGCCTAATAACAATTAGCCTTAGAGCCAGAAAAACAATCAATTTTTTACACTTAATACAACAGCATGTGACACTTATCAGCAGCCAGCCTTGCAGAAAGTATACTGCTGATTTAAGAGTAACTAATCCTAACTCTGCACGTCTTAAGGAACTGGCCAATGACAACCAGAATCTCTGCTTTGTTGTTCACTTTCAGTCACAGTGTTCATTGATTTATTTGCAGGTTTTACTCATTATTGTGTTCAAGCATGATTCAACTAAGCATTTAAGCGATGATGATGCACTTGAATTCTGCAGTTAGGAAGTGAGGTGATTAAATAAATTTAACGTGGTTAAATTGTTAATTGTGAAGAGTGTAGAGTCTGAATATATTTTGTGTATGGCAGTGATTATAGTTCAATATTCAGAACAACTTTATGACACAAGACAAATAAACAAAATCTATCTAACATGCCCTCAGAACAGTGCCTGCAGATTTCTGAAGAGATTTGTGTTTCCAGCTCACCAAACACCTCTGAGACTTCATAGAGAACTTCTCACTTTCATCTCCACCAACAGGACACATTTCTGCACCATTATGAACATTACATTTGCCATTTGCTATTTCAGGGCAGGCACTTTCACTACAGGCAGCTGCATTGTTTATTCAGGAAGTGATGAAGAGGATCTCCGCACCTATTCTGCCTCTTCTTTGGAGGATACACCATCCAGTGTTCTAGCCCTTCAAAATGCCACAGCAAACAGGAATGGGAGGGGAGAGAGCCATGACCTGCTGCTGCTGCATTGACTGTGCATTGGATGGGGCACAGGGAAGCAGCCTTGGAGCACTGTGTGCTATCTTGAAATCTCTGGCTCTACTCCTGCTTGCCATTGCCAATATTGCATCACTGCACTAGGACAGCCAGACCAGTTTTCAAGCTGCCATTGAACTAGAGGACAACTGAGTTCATCTTTCCCACCTGTGCTATTTATATGCAGGATGTTCAGGAAGTGTATGTTGCACACTGCTCTATTTCTGACCAAAACATATGCTTTCAAGGCAGCCTACAACCACATACAACTTAGAAATACGGTGTGATAGGGGGAAAAAATTCTTACATAAGCTCCAGCATCACCTCCTGTAATACCAATTGAATTTGCCCTGAAAGCTAGTGACAGTGAGCTCAGCGGTACCAAAAGCAAGTTCAACATCCAAGGAATGTGTCTGAGCAGCCTATTTCCATGATGACCCATTCTGGTCTGCGATGTCTTTCTTACGTGGGAAGATGCTCTAACTGTTTAACTTCATCTCACTGGAATGTGTTTTGCAAATGTTTTAATAAGTTATGACCCTACTTGTCTATGCAATGCAGTTCCTCAAATACCTCAGCTGCTCCTTTCAGCTGTTTAAGCTGCAAATTCCATAACGCCCGTGATGTTTAGGAAAAAGGGAAGTTTATATCTTGCTAAATAGGGCTGTTGCTACCCCAGTGACAAATTCTCTGGATGGACTAATATCTGAGAAAACTTTTTTCCTTTTCTTTCCTTTTTTAAAGGTATATTTATTATCTTTCGTGGCTTCTAGGAACCTGTCCCACTGTACTGGATGTTTTCCATCTCCCACAGCATGAGTGTCACAGGAGATGCAGCCTGTTTGGAGATCTCAGCACATCTGGAATCTACAGCAGCAGCAGCAGCAAAGATGCTCACAGAGGAGGAGCACACTACCTCCCACTCAACTGCTCCTTCCCAGAATTGGCACTGTGTTCCACAAAGACTCAAAGCCCAAGGTGTGGGAAGCTTTGCCATTCATTTGCTGTCAAGAAGCCCATCATCTGTGTTTAAATGACTCCTGAATGTTACCTATACTATCACAATAATTAGGCAATCATTTTACTTAACCAATCAGAGAAAGATCAAAAGGCTAAATATAGCTTCAAATATAGTTAAGGAGAAGGAAACCCAAACAATAAACCCAGCTTATCATGTTCATCATGTTTCAAGAAGGCCAGCATGATAAATTATTTTGCCACCACATCTAATGGGACTTGGGGGGGAATCATCTCCCGGGAGGTTTGTCAGTCACATGAGCACTGACACTTAGAGTCACTTTTTGTCAGTATTCAACTTGCTCAACACATCAGTTCTGGTTACTGCTTTTGAATTTAATAGAGACTAATTTAAAAAATATTCTAATTTCTAAAATTTCTAAATAAATACTTCAGTATGGTGGTTACACATTAAACACAATGAGAGCATCTCCAGCTACTTTCTCCCCTGGCAACAGAGCACTGAGCCAATGCACATCTGCCCTAGAGATAGTTTGAAATCCACCCTCAGGACTGGCAGTCAGCTCTGTGAGAGCTGGAGACTGTACAAACACTGAAGGAGCACGGGCAAAGACACACACAGCAGACACAGGAACAGGACCACCTGTCCCTCCTGAGAGATGGGGCATCTCTGCTGCCCTTGGAGGTGCATCTGGCTAGAGTAATAGTCTGGCTAGTAGATTTTTGTGAATGTACCTGAGAATTCCACAGACAGAAAAAAATCCCCAAACACAAACCACCAACATCTTACATACTTCTAGAGATCAATCTATGCAAGCAAGTCAAAATACAGGAACAAGACTCAAAGGCCTTCAGGAAGAGAAGATGCTTTTCTGCTCTACATAGGCCAGCAGACACAGGCTCACTCAACCTTTTTTTTGAGCACAACATACCCTCCAGGCCCTCTTGAAAGTATCCTGGGCCAGTGACCAGCAAAACTAGAACATGAGCTGGAAAATAAGCCATGAGCACTGGATTTAGAAGTCAGCCCCTTTTTTTTTTTGTTGTTGTTGTTCTTATTTTTAGAAGGTAGGATTAACCACTGTTACAAATACTTATGAATTAGTGGGAGCCTTGACATCAAGACCGAGTGTCCTTGTGAAAGACAGACTCATATTTTAAGCTATTTTTATTTTGGCAAGTTGAGTTCAGTTCTGTCCTAATAGAGAAAAATATAATGGCCTGTAGAGTGCCAAACTAAGGCCAAATTAAGTGATCTAATCAGTTTTCTGACTTACATGCTATAAAATTATAAAAACATAATTAATTATGAAATAACTCATTAGAACAGCAGCAAGATAAGCTATCCCATTCTTTTCTGTCAGATGGAAGAATTCCTCATGCTGGCTGAAGACAGTTATTCTAAAGCCTTTCTTTAACACTATAGAAATAGATCCATCTAAACAAAAACTATTATTAATGTTTTTCATTATTTATTTTTTAACACAAGGTCCTCTATTGAATTACTAAAAATAAATTTTAATTTATCCATAATTGCGACACTTTGTCACCACAAAGATTAATCTATCTAAGAACATAAATTCTAGCTACTGTTCACTGCTCAATGGCTGTTTTTGTTTCTGAAGGCACTTCATCTAATTATCTTGTAGTGGAAGACTACTCTAAAGGGTAAGTTTCCAAAATAGTTATCTAGATGTTTAAGATCATAATAATGAATGCACACTTGTTTAGTCTCAGAACATAATGCCAAGATATTTTTACATGACTGTTTTATTTTTCCCAAGATAAATTATCATCAGCTTTTTTTTACTCTTCTCTTTTTTTTTTTTCTTCTCCTTCAATACCTTTCTTCAAGTATCAGATGTGCAGGATGATTTCTAAGAATATATTTGGAGCAAATTTAAAATTCTTTTTCATGGATGACATTAGATTTTTTTTTTTGAAAACCCAAACATTAAATTAGGTAAAAGAGATAGACAGGTTTAATAAAATTCTGAAGGGCAGCCTTTTTTAACAAGAGTATTTTTATTTTGGTGGATCTATTTCTTTGTAGAAGGTTATTGATTCCCCTCATTATTTTAAAGATGTTGGAGAAAGGTTGCTGCACCATTTTTCTGACCAGGCTGCATGATTTTGCAACATCTCCCATGGTGTGTTTAATATCCAGGACTGCTTGAATTCTTGCAGAACACTCCATACCAGTTAACAGACAACCTTGTCCATGGCATTACAGATGTTAGAGCAGTCAAAGGTTCATCTCAGCAAGACACTAATAGAAACCATTCTTACTAAAGATAAGGCTTCTCATGAATAATGAAAAAAAGAAATCGAAGTCAATTTAATCAGTTGTCTCTTGGCTCGTATTTCCTGTCACAGGCAACTTTTTCCTAATTTGGAAAACAATATTTCAAAGACACAGCAGTTTTTTTATTAGTTTCATAACTTCATGGGAATTTCCCACTATTGTGGTTGTGATATTCAGACCTATAAAGCATCAAAAAAACCTTGTTTTTCTCACAGATGCCGATCCAGTTGTGACTGCTTTCCCAAAGATTAATCTCTGCCTCTTTCTCCCAATAATAAAGAAACAGTTGTGCAAACTTACAAATTCCTACTATAGGCAAAAAGAGACAAACAAAAAGAAAAAAAAGAAGATAAATCCATGCCTCCTAAAAATTGACAAAAAACATTCCAAACTCTGGATTGTTAGGATCATTCTTCTAAATTCAGTTTATAGGTGATGTTTTGCTGTTGCCTGGATTTGTGGGTCTTTCTTTAAATAGTACTGCTCTGCCATCAGGAGACATTACATTAATTTCATTTGGCATCACTGGGCCTCAAAGCAAGAGAGATGTTTTCCTTCAGCAGGACAGAAAGATCTGGCATTTTTAATTCACTTTCTTGTGTGTCTTGAAGTAATTTAATTCTCTATTTGCCCTTCTCAGAAGATAATCTTGTAAGAAAATGAAGGTAACTTATTTGTAAACATTGTTATCAGAAAGCACCACCTTTCTCTCTGCATCTCTCATGTTGCTGCCACAGTGTCAGCTGCTGGCATCATAAAAAACAAGGATTGATTGATTGATGGATCCATTTTTTTTAATTTTTAACCACTGCATGCTTTGACACTTCAATGTGAGATGAACTGCAGATGGGTAGATTTCTAACATTTTTACTCTGGGTTTTCCTTTCAACAAATCAGAAAATGGCAAAAAAACCCCAAACCCTTGAGTGCACAGATCCTAGATCTTTGAATGCTATGGAAATTTTCTTCCCTCTCATTTCTTTGGGATGAGGAATCCCAAAGGAATCATGTGTCTAAGCCTGAACTTCTCTGCAAAGTCCTGCACTTCATGCTCAAGCTGTGACTCATTGCAAACATTAGACTACCCTTCATTTGAAGTCCTTGTGAGGTTTTTCTGTAGTAGGTAACACTGCACCAAAGCCTAAACAAGGGAAATGGTGCAAGAACTCAAGGATCACGTGCAAGGCAAGGGCCTATTTTCCCCCCCAAACCAGTTAGGATAACATTGATCTTTCCTAAGCCACCAGCCTGGGGATTTCTTGCTTGTCTTGATCTTTATTTTTAACATGTACAGCAGAATCTTGAGCATTTCTTCAGGATTTCTAGCCAAAGCTCTATTTGGAGAGGGCTCCTCAAACCTCTGAAAGGGCCAGAGACTTTCACATATTATTTTAATGTATCTTTCTGTAACATGTGAGGAAATGTCACTTTGCTCTGGAAATACCACCCCATGCAGGATCAGATGTCTTTATTAACTACTCCATGTATTTGCATCTTAAGAACAGGGAGGATTATGGGAACCCTGCCAGAAAACCAGAGACACTGGGAAAATGTGGACCCATTGGAATACTCAGTGAAGCACCTGCAATCCTTCAGAAAAAAATTTCCTTCCTCCTTTGAAGTGGAAAGCTATTTCTGTCACAGAAATACCTAATCTGTGAAATTCCAGGACCATTCTAGAATCTGTACCACATTGCTAATGTTCACCTCAAACCTGAACAGCATCATTTCCCTTCTGGTATTCCTGAAAAATACTGCAGTTTTTCCAAGTAGCAAATGCCACAAATAATGAATTTTCACTTTTACTCTGAAGAAAACAAATTTTTTTTCTTGCCTCTTCATAGCTTCAAAACCTTCCTGAAAAGCAAGCAGGAAGCAAGCATTTTCTCCTTTAATTTGCCATCAAAGAGTCACTCAAAGTGTGTAGTCTTCAGGTCAGAAGCAAACCATCAGCAAGATGACCTTAGCTGCCTGCCAGGGCACTGCTTGCTTTTCTTCTTTCACAGTTCAGCACTTCAGGGTAGCAAGGGATATAATTCTTCAAGGTAAAAAAAATCAATATATATTCTCTCACAGAATCAAATAATAGAGATTAGAAATCAGGAGACAAGGAAAAAAATGAAGGCTAAGAAGGTGAAGAAAATCTCAAACTGGGGAATAGGAAAAATATGCTGAGCAGTTGCAGACTTGTAAGGCCTGGTTTATACGAAACAGGGACCTGGAGAAACAACTCAATTGAGACACTTATTTCCACCTACCAAAAAGTGATACAGAGAATTGACTGGAATTATAAGTAACAGCTCTTAAGAAATGAAACTACAGTATAGCAAAACAGTGTTACCTATCCTAAAGAAAGTATCCTCTATAGTAAAATATTGTTACTTATTCTTAGGAAAGTATTTTCTTGTGGCTAGTCAGCACATTACTTTATCCATTATCTGTCGTTCTCCTCATGGGATTTGCTCCAAAACTCATATTTCTCAAAAAGCTGTGGGTTTTGCTTCTTACATAGCACAAAGATTGTGTAGACCCATTCTTCCCTTACAATTCTTTTCATATAACTTTTTAAGTAGATTTTCACTCACAAGTCAAAATTAGAACTTGGTGGAAAGAGAGGAAACAGAGGCTAAACTAATTTCTTGCAGAAAATTACCCTTTTTTCATGTCCATCTTCAACACATGCAACTTTTAAAAGCAGGCCTAGAGGAAGTTGGTCTAAAGAAAGGACTAATCTCAAGTCAGACAGAAACAGACAAAGAGAATTATCAGCTTTACATTAAGCACATCCAAAATATCACAGAGTTACACATCTGTTCATGAGTATCACAGAGTAACAGCAATGCTGTTTCCATGCTACACAACCTATACAGAAATATATGTTGAAGTCACAGCTCAGGCATATTGCCTCAGTCAAAGAATGAAGCACAGAAGGAAGAAAGCAGGGAATTCCATTGAAGGGGTTTCCACATTTGTTCTCTACTTTTACTGATCACCAAAAACAACCAGAAATTGTCTCAAACCCACAAAATAAATGTTTAACCACCCTGCATACATAATCGGATGCAGTCCAATAAAAGGGAATTTTATTTTCTTATATCTGCTGTTTAAAACAAAAATAAGAAAGCACCTAATTCTATATATTTTAAAATAAATTTAAACATTACTTAAGTCAGAGAATTGCATGAGGATAAAAGTATGTTTTTTTTTGCTTTTCATTGAAGTAACCCACAGATTTCGTGTTATAAAGACTTCTGGATTCTTGGGACACATTTAAAATAGTAACTTACAACAATTCATTTTATGCATTCAAAAATTTAACAATAGTCCATCCCTGAGTTGGAATTTTTATTTTTTTTTCCACATCTAGAAAGGCTTTCAAATGAAAATAGCTACTAAATCAACTCCTTCCACTTTCATGTGGAAGCGTAGTCACATGCTTGTTTAAAAAGGAGTAACTAAGCATGCAGAAATGGAAGTGCTACTATTGCTCTGTCATTTATCTAATAACTGTGCTCATAGACTTAAAAAAATATTCTCTCGGAAAGAACTCAACAGAGGTTATGCAACAGTGACAGTCATCATCCTGTTGAAACTATCCATCTATTTCAGGAAGGTAAAAATGTGGAGACTGTACCTTCTGGAGGTGTGTTAAGGATGGAAATGCCACAGCCACAAGTCATTGGAACTGAATATTTGTAATTGGGAAACATCAGAGCTTGCAGAGCAGCCAACTGCATTTTTGAGGGGGCTCATAAATCTCTACCTCTTGCAGCATCACACTGTATAAATGGGGTGAGCTTTAAAGTGTCCTGGGTTTACTTTCTTTCAGAACAACATGTGCAGAATTACTTTACCAGTGATCCTGCAGAGGACATGCTTCAGGGTTGAAGAAACTTCAAGAACAGCTTTAGAAATTACTTTTAGTTCCCCTGGCCAAGGCTCTAAAACCTGTGCTAAAATGGCTTTTCTATCTTGGTACCAATTTCTGGGATTAATGTTAAGAGGAATCACAGGGAGCCTCTGGCACAGCTATTTCAACCCCCTCCTCTTCCTGATGTCATCTTCCTCACCCCTACATCCAGGGTCAGAACAGCCACAGAAGCCTGGATCAAGGCAAGAAGAGAGCTGCAGCAAATCAGCATCCTAAAGAACCTGCCTGTGACCCTGTGCTGTGAGTATGACCACAGGCCACTGCCAGCATCAGAGCTCTGATCCCACTGGGGTCCACTGCTCCTGAGCACGCATCCAACATCCACTCCCTCCCTTGTGCCACATTTCCTGAACATGCAAAGTACAGCCATAAAGCAAAACAACATCCAGCCCATTGCAAAGCAACTCAAGTTTCTGCAGAAACCTCACAAGAGAAAAAGAGATTAAAATCCCACCAACCCAGGGAAACAATTTAGCAAGTTAAACATAACAAATTTGGAGCAACTGAAAACATGAAGGGCAGGTGAGGAGTATTTACGGAAGATGATCTAAAATCTGTGCGAGAAGAAGGCAAAATGTCACCAGTGAAGATGGTTATCATAAACTCTTAAGGATATTCTTCTCTCAATGGCCAACATGCAAAGTTCAGCAAATGAGAAATGTAGCCATCAGCACAACAGATTTGTCATTTTTCTCACCAATTGTGAAGAAATCACAATTGATTTCTTCACTTAAATCAAGTGTCCAAGAAATCTACTGAGCAACGACTAAATAACCCTTCACTACATTTCCTTCTTATTTATATTAATTTATGCTTAGAAGTACAAGACATACTTTACAGATTGATTTTCCTTACAATAAAAATAATAATTCCTAGTATAATTTTGGTTCTCTATATCAATATTGAGGATGCTTGAACAAAAAATTCTATATTTAGGAAAAAAATCAAATTATGCACTGAATACCTGAATAGGTTTATGACTTCATCCTCTATCGCTGTCATAGGAAGCAAGAAGGAATAAACATTGCCATCTCTAAACTGTTGGTTTTTGTCTCAAAATTTGATTGCCAGTGAAATTACAGAATTATCTAAGCTAGGCTGAGAGTCTGTGGCATCCCAAGATGTTCCTGCAGAATAAACTGCTGTGGCCTGCTGTTTAAAACAAAAGATGAGATAACAGATGTATTGATTTCAGTTGCTTAAGAAACACAAAACCAATAAATAAGTCACTATGTGATGGATAAAGGAACACAACATAACAAAATAAGTTGGTAAAATGTTGAAAACACACTTTTTTTAATAGTTACAGAAAATAAAAGCATTTTAACATCTCCCCTTCTCATAGTTTCTTAACATATCAATTAAAATATTTGATTATAAGAATGTTTTGCAGTCAAGAGACTGATGCTACCAATGCCTACTAAACAGCTATTCCTCTTTACAGAAAGCATTGCAATTTTGATGCTTAACTCTTGCAGTTAAGGAGCAAAAAACCAAAAAAACCCAACCAAGCCCCAAACGCCAAGCCTCCTTGGAGAAAGCTATTTAATCAGTGGCCCAGGAGTTAGAAGTGAGGTGTCTTCCCTCAAGAGCCACATGGCCCCTTTCATGCCAGACCACACTGTGGCATCTCTGCTCACAGCAGCTTCCATGTACATCCATGGAACTTTTCAAGATTCTAAGAGTTGAGATTTTCCAAAAAAGAACTTTGCACTACACCCTAACCAACCAGTTCCAGCACATCAAAGCTTCTGCCCAACTTTTTTTTGCCACCAGTGAGTAGGTCAAATTACCTGTGTGCAATGGAAAATGTGATTCATCTACACAATGAGACAAACACATTTGCTTCATTTAACCATACAGGGAATGGAGTTGAGTTGTGAATGTTAAGTTCCTCATTCTGAACTCACTGAAGAGCTGGGAAGAGGACATGTGACACTAAAAAGGTATAGGAAGAAAGATAAAAATAGACAGTCCAAAGGCACCATGTAAGAGTCATGGCTCATCCTGTTTCCTGTGCAGTACTGGGTCATAACTTAAACAAAATTTCTCAAGATGATTTCTAGGTGACTATAGGAACAAAAGTCTGAAAGTTTAAGATGACACTTGTAGCTTGGCAAAGAAATAATTTGGCAGATGGAGAAGCGCAAAGATTGATTTTTTTTCTCCCTTTTTTTGAATACATTAAGGAAGTCTAATATAAAGCTGAAAAATGCAGAAGATCTCTAGACAGATACCGAAACCTATAGAAGTCCATTGAAAATAAATTAACATTTTCAGGTAAAAAATTGTAAAAAATTGATTTTTGGCGTATTAGGTCTCAGTCAAAGAAAAACAGTAAGTATGTGATTTAACACACATGCTACACTACAAGAGTGCGTCTTGCATTAATATGGAAAACTGGTTTACAGAGTCAGAACTGACCCACACAGATACCAACAGTTCCCAAAGGTGCCTGAGAATCAAACAGGGAAGAGAAGCAAGGCTGTAAGTTTTACTTGAAGCGTCAAATGCCTTTGAGCACACTGCTTTACCTTCTTGCTTACATAATGGAGAGAATAAAATGGTGAGAGCACAGGATTTGAAGATATAAAACTGCTGTGGTATGAAAGAGCAGCCCAAGTATCTCAAATTGGTCACTCTGTCAGGTACCAAAAATAAGTAAATTATCTGGAGAAACTCAGGTCTTACGTAAGAGATACATAGCAAGCATTCTGCTCAGAAATTGCCACCATAAAAAGGACAAGAATGTAATCATATGTTCAAGGCAAGGTTTTTATGCATAACTGGGAAAAGATGTGGAAGCACAAGCACAGGAAAAGAGCACCTAATTAGCTAATTGAAAAGCGCATCCTCAGGCATATAAAATCCAAGTTTGACAAGCAGTCATAAGCTGACATTTCTCAATATTTCAGTGCTTTAAAACTGCCAAAATAGAAGCATATGCCATTACAGTATACAAACACATTCTGTAATCATACATAGAATTGTAGAATATTCTGGATTGACAGGGGCTTTCTAAAGAATGTCTAGTCCAACTCCCACTAATGTGAATGGACATCTTCAACTAGAGCAAGTTGCTCAGAGCCTCATCCAGTCTGACACTCAATGTTTCCAGGGATTAGGCACACACCACCTCCCTGGGCAACCTGTCCCAGTGTTCCACCACCCTCATCATAAAAAATTGGTTTTATCTGGTTTGAATCTACGCTCTTTTCATTTAAAACTATTACCAATCACTCTATCCTATACCTATGTTCAAACGATGTTGTAGTGTGTTTTTATATTTTGTAATACTTTGAAGAAGTTTTATTTTGTATTCCCATATTTTTCCCAAATGGTTTATCCCAGACTGTATCCCCCTCCCTTTACCTGTGTTATCCCTCTCCCGGGATGAGATCATCCCCAAACCCCCACCCTGGCTCTCTGGCAATCACTCAGCCTCCCATCCCTCCATCCAGAAGTTTTGGTCCAGGTTGTCGAGTGATCAGCCAGAGGCCAGGGGTCAGCCCCCCAAGCCTTGCCCCATACGCTGTCCTATATGTCTATCCCCCAGCATCCATCCCTTAGGGTCACTAATATTGGTTGGTAAAATGTTCTCTACTTTGGGTTTCCACCTCCCTTTAAATGTGACCTTGGCACATCTCCCGGGGCTCTCGGCAGGAGGCCCCCTGAGGTGCAGGAGCTCCTTTGGGACTCCTAATAAAGCCTTGGATTGACCCCTGCTAAGAGTCAGCCCTTTCTCTTCTACCGATGTCTCTGGTGTCTCTTGTGCTGCACAGGCGGCCAGCCCAGGTGCCCTCAGCACCCTCAGGGCACACACAGAGAGTGTCTCCCTGCCAGCCCAGGTGCCCTCAGTACCCTCGGGGCACACACAGAGAGTGTCTCCCCCCAGCCCAGGTGCCCTCAGTACCCTCGGGGCACACACAGAGAGTGTCTCCCTGCTGTCAGCCCAGGTGCCCTCAGCACCCTCGGGGCACACACAGAGAGTGTCTCCCTGCTGTCAGCCCAGGTGCCCTCAGCACCCTCGGGGCACACACAGACAGTGTCTCCCCGCTGTCAGCCAGGTCGGGGCTGCCCCCCGGTGTCTGCCGACTCGGGACTGGCCAAGGGACCGAGACAAAAAGATCTACTGGAACTCCTGTGTTCCAGAGTAGCAACAACACTGAATATATGCTTACATTCTACTGGTAATTTGGAAATTTTTTTCAAGCTCTACAATGCACTGTTAGAAGGTCAACAGAAGCATATTTAACTGCATGTATCATATCTGGGGCAAATTATTTGAGCTTCCAAAAATTCACTTATAAGTAAGAGCTACAAACATAAGGAATAGAAATATTATTAGTATTACATGGTCTAAAATTAAAATAAAATATTTTACTTAACTGTTTTGTTGATTTTAAAAAATACAATCTCTGAAAAATTACTTCAGCCTAATTCAAGAAATCTTAGTATATACTGAAAAAGGCTATTTCTATTTTACAGTCTTTTAAAAGCAGACAGTTGGTTTTAGTCAGCTGATTTTAACTGAAAATAAATACCTGGGTTTTTTTCTGTATAGTTACATAAAATAAATGTCTCTTCTGAGGCTTAAAATGCTATCAATTGTCTACAAAATTATCATTTGTTATTTGCAGTATTCTGTACTGTATTTAATATAAGTATACCCTTTTTCTACCATTTCAATCATTGTTAAGTCATTGCTAAAAATACTCCCCACCATTCACAAGAGACATGGTAGACAATTAATGCTGACCAGCACCCCACAAGAAGCATAGCTTAGCAGTCTCCTCGTGAGCACTTCGATTACATTAGACATTAAGAGCTGATATTTCAACTGCCTAAATTAACTGGCGCAGAGATGGACTGGTACTTAAAACTGACTGCTACCCCTTAAGGATCCAGGATCTTCAGGCCATTTTTTTGGTCCCTCCTTGATAACTGATATATAAACATTATTATGTCCTTGATAATGACTATACAATGTGTAAACTCATAACTGTAAAATTCCAACACAGCCGAATGTTTTGGTTATATGTAACTCATAGCTCTGTACCTAATCTTCATTAAATAATAAAAATGAAGCATTACTTATCAATTTTTTCTGCACTTCTAATGCTCCCAGCACAGGAGCTTGGGTTGTGTGCACAAGCATGCATCCCTGTATTCAGAACAGGTAGAGCTCATGTAGAGATCTGGGGCAGAAAAAGAACTTATTGATCTGAGCATGGGGAAAAAAAAGGTCTTCATTAACACTCTTTTGCAAACAGTACCAATTTTTGACTAGGAGATAAGAAAACAGCTCTTAGTGCAGAAAAAAATCTACTTACTAAATGATTTTGCCTAAAAAGTCAAACCCACAGTGAATTTAAGTCCAAAGAAGCAAAAGTCAGGAAAAGGAAAGCAAGGATGCCAGCCATGATTAATTTCAGAAAATTGAGCCAGAAATAAGGGAGAATTTAAAAATTACTCAAATTACAATAGCAGTTTCAATCCAGGCTTCAAAACAAAGGACTAAATTGAATGTTGAAAACATTAAATTGCCACATCAGTTGCAAACTGAAGACCCTTATTAAAAACATCACAGGATTCCAGCCCCAGCAGAGAGTTGGGCAAGACAACCTCAGGAGGTTCCTTACAACCTCAACTGTTCTCTAAATCTGACGCTGCTTGAGAGCACCAACATTGAACTCAGTTCTTAGCCAGTATTTGGAGTATTTGAAGTCTGGGGACTAGACTTTCCCATGCTCCTCAGTATTTTATGTGGATGTTGTTAATATGAGAGAGTGTTAATAGAGTGAGTGCTAAAGGAAGTAACTGTTTAGCCTTTCCCATTTATCATCACTGCTTCAGGACTGCAGAATGGCTGTAAAGTGAGATAAAGAAATCAGCGACCTTAAAATGCAGCACTGAGATAGATCACTGAAGTTTAAAAGGCTTGAGAAGGAAAAGGAGCTCTTATATGGAGAATGGTCTATTTCTGAATTATTAATTTGGCACTAAGCAGTAATTGCCTGCACTATAATATTAACTATAATAATAAACAATACTATAATTAAAATAATAATTAAATGAAAATTTTTTAATTAAAAAATATAGGAATGAAACAGCACTCCAAAGTACTAATCAATTTTTGCCGTAGCTGCTCACAGCCAATCTGCCTTCTAGCTAAACTCCACAAAATAAGGCAGCAATATAGGTCACAAAGAAAACTAGTGCTGCAAAAAGGCACAGAATAATTTTGCAGAGGGTAGACTTCCCAGTTCTACTATACAACATAGGTAACTTAGGGAAAAGTGTGTACTTCAGTGTAAAAATGGTCCTACTCAGACCATCTTAAGATTCAAATGCAACACAGCTGAATTCTAAACAGCACAAGCTCCTGACAGGAGACTGACTGCAGAGCAGTGCAAAAACTAATATGCTTCTCAGAGTATTCAAATGGATATAGCTTTCCAAGAACACTGGAAAAAATCCCTTTTAAATTATCACATCCCTTCTGTGTTAAGTCTGCAGGACAGCATTTGCTTTCAATCAACTTTTTCTACCATTCATTTTCCCTTCTGCAGTTCAGAGAAATAAATTTCCTCTCTCTAAAGCCAGACTTTGGAATAAACATGTATTAGCAGTAGCACAAGAGGCTTTTATTTTTGGTATTTGCTATGTTTCCAACATGCTGCTCCACAAAAGAATTAGGGAAATTTGAGATCATCAAATTTATCCTCCAACTCCTCCCCCACCCCCCCTTCTGACCATGCTCCTCATCCAAATCATATAGCTAAATACAAATTTTTATTATGGTGCAAGATGAAGCACATAGGTGGTACATAACAAACATACTTTCAAGAACTAGTAAGGCTGTGACATACAAAAATATGTAAACTACATTTTTCTCAATGACTGTTCAGAATCATTACTGAATAAGTTGGGAGTTTGTTTGACAGAATTTCCATTTTGAATATACATAAAGATTATAAAATGAAACACATGACAAATATTCCTAAAACCCAAAGGCACTGCTGTTTATTTATATTTTTAAAATATTATGTCATGTAACAATAACAGATACATCCTGGCATTCTATTAAGTGGCAGATATCAGCAGGGAAGAAGTTTTTCTTCCCTCATAGTTTGCATTACAGCAATTTATTTTAATCAATTTATTTAGGTGCTTCCCAAGTTCACTTTCATATATTGTTCATGTGTTTCTGAGTTATATAAACCTCAGTCATGTCTTTTTATCTTAAACTAGAAATCAAGCCAAGTTTCACAGTATCATAAATCATTGCTGCTACTGTCCATATATAAGCTTAAAAGTATGTATTTTTAATCTAGGCAACAGTAAAACAAGAGTTGAAAGTTTAGATGTTTTCATAGACAAAGATAAGGAATTTGAGGGTGTTTTTTTTATTTTTTGGTGAGGAAGTCAATTCTCAGCATGAATTCTGTACTCACCTCACTTCAGCACTCAGGGCACCATCTCAGAGCCTACAACAAATAAACTTCATGGTATGTCATCAACACAAAGCAGAAAAACACACAAACCTTAGTGATTAATGATTCACAGTGTAAGAAAAAAAGTGTATTTTTGTATGCCCTAAAAGGAGGAGTGCCCCTTGTAGGTACTCTGTCATGTAGGGCCATCATCAAATTAGCAGTTTTATCCATCTTGGAAGAACTTGACAACACATCCTTTCCTCCATGGAGAAAATTCCAGGCAACATTTCATGTATCTTTGAAGTAGATTATTCAATAACAAGAGTGGGGTCTTATGTTACAGCACTGGATTGCCCCTTGCTACACAGATTCATTGCTGCTACTCAATAACTGCCCTCCCAGAAATGGAAGGAGATTCAGTGCCTCTTAGCAAAGCCTGATGGCTTCCAACTAATCCCTGCAAGAGTTATAATATTCACAGCAGTAGTATCTGAGGCTTGGAAAGTTTTTTCAATGGGTAAAAGACATCAAGGCTTCTAAACATTTGTCATATTAAAAGAAATGAGTTCTACTATGTGTGCAACTTCTTAAACCACTTGTGACTAAGTTGACTTAAGGAACAAGACTGCACCAAATTGCAGACAGAACTGTATTCCCATTTAGCTGGAGGTGAAAAATTCAATGATTAAAAAAAAACATTGCATCATGGGTTGTTTCTCTGCATTAGACCTGTCCTATAGATCTATATTATTTACATGTTTGACACTGGGCAGTACTCAACTAGGGTAATACTATTCTTAAAGAACAAGGTACATTAGAAAACTAATTTTAAAAAGTCAGTACATCAACTAGTAAATTTAACAACCAGGTAAGAAGGCAACTTGACGAAATGACATTCTGTTTTCCACAAATCAATTATCTTAGATTTATTTAATCAAAGATATGATACAGTTACAAGCCCATGCATTTCATAAAAATCTGAACTTAAAATTTTTATGGAACAAAATTTTAAATAAAGCATATACAGATGTTTCTGGGTATTCAACTGGACTGGTTAGTCTAGAGAAATACTATTTGAAACATATGAGCAGAAGCATTGAGATTTTCATGTGATCGTTTCGTTTTCTCTTCCTCTTCCACTCCACACCTGAAGATAAATCACAGCTGAATAACCCTATGGATTGAATCCTAGGCATAAGCTCATAGGTGAACTCATAAATTCACTTCCCATTGGTTACATATTTATGGTACATCCCTTTTAGACTGTTATTAAAAATAAAATAAATAAGACTACATTTTAAAAATGTAGGCAGTATAACTACTAAAAAATGTCATTTATGCATTTAATATGCTGACAAAATTAAAATTTCTGTCTACTTAAATTCATTTTTATGATTACAAGGTAATTCTTGTAATTCCCAAATGCTTTTGAAAATTGCTACCTCTCATAGAAAATTTGGGTATTTCTATGTAATGAAACAGCTGGAGAAATCATAGAGAAGATGCAAGAGATTAGCATGAAATAAATATTAGAGATAGTATTTAAAAGGCACACAAATACTTCAAACACATACAGTTTCAAATCTTTATTGTTTTAAAATTCTACATGTCTTTTACAATTACAATAATTTGTTACTTAAATGACTCTTGTATGGTTAATGTACAATGAGTTTTTTCCTGAAACTCAACCATGAAATACAATTTCATCAATATGATTTTTCTAAATAGATTAATACAAGACTTCTGTTTTGTTGGGAAGAACAAGTGCTTCACCTTGAATAAATAGCACAGGTGTCTTCCCTTCAGAATCTGTGTGATCAATCCATCGAAAGTGCTTTTGAAGATTGCAGATCTAACTGTGACTGATTTTCAAAATCAGTCCATCAAATTACAAGGGTTTTTTAACATTAAAGAGCATTTTCATGTAATGAAACAAGCTGCAGTAGTTATTTTTATTCATCTACTGAGGCAAACTCATGTTGAAGAAAAATTATATGATTATCTGCATGCAATGAACACCCTCTTTAAATAGTTGATGAATTTTACACATATAAAGAATCTGTTAAAGAGTGCAAGTACTTTGATAATGATTTCACAAAAGGACATATGCTGGTAATAATGGTAACTAACATTTAACATCTAAATACAAGCTAATGTATATTTAACAGGCAATTAACATGGCAAACAAACCATGTTTCATGTGGTTGCCCTTAGAGAAAATGAACTCATTTGGTCCACACTCTTAAAGTTATCTGGGTAAAAAAATTGAAGCAGTTAGGGCCAGAGTTTTTGATGAATTTCTAAAATGTCACCTGTTAAAAAGTAAAAGCAGTACATCAATGACGTATCTTGTCACATGACCTCAGTATAAAAAACATGGCCTGGTATTTGGAGCGATGAATGAGCACTGAAGGACAAGTCAAAAAAGAATGGAGACAGAATGAACTAAAACTTGGTTGTGTTATACTTTCTTGTTCCATGGTACTGCTTTCACTCTGTAGAATTTTGTACCCAAAGGAACTTTGAATCTGTTTTGTGCCTACAAAAAAAGAATAAAAAAATTAAATGTGGAATTATTCTACTGATTTTTGTACTTTTAAGCTGAAACTGATTCCCACTACTCAGTATTCAGGAGACCCTTAGGAGTCTGGCAGGGCTCTGGACAGTGTGGATGCAAATACCCAACCCACTGCTTGCTCAACTCTTCTGGTTCCCCTACTCTTGCTATTCACTGACTCAAAAGAAAAGCAGGAATAGCAGAACTTAGGACAATTTTCATCTAACTTCTTATGCAGAGAGCATTTGTCATGACTGTTAAAAATACTAAAATATACTTTTTTCTCTATTAATCACAGATGACTTCTCATTACTATTTTCTTACCTTTTTTGCCTGGCAATACTCCTTTTCCATCACTTTTCCTAGCACCCATGGTCTCCTAGATGCACCCGATGCTAAAGAGAAAATGTATTTAATATTTTGGATAAGCAACTACAGGTACCAGGATATTAGATTTTATTTTCATTAATAGCAGATTTTTTTTAAACAGCTTAAATAAACAAACAAACATTAAGTAAGATCAGATTTAAATGCAACATTTTGGTGGCCCTTAGAAGAATAACTTGCAGTACCTAGGCCAACACCAATTTTAACCTATCACAAATACAACTAGTGTTCTGAATTTCACTTTCCCCACTTCCCTGATGCAGGGATAGAATCAAGACATAGTTTCCTGAAGCAGTGAGACAGAGACAAATGAGTTCCTCAGGCAGTTGTTAATTCTTGATATTTGTTTTATCTGCAGTTTTCTTAGATTTGTGATTAACTCTATTCAGCAATTGGTAAGGACCAGAGCAAGCCAAATCCATTTAAAAACAGTGAATTAAGTACTCACAGTAACATACAAACTGACATGGCTTTTATCTTATGTATGTCAAAAAACAGTAAGAAACGTCTACCATATTTCACAAAGCTATGTATATGCACTACTAATGCCATAGGTCAGAATATTTTACATCTGGAAGTAAGACAGGCATTTTCCCCTCAGGTTTCACAGATGACATATGGCACAGATCCTTCAGCAGACTCACAATCCAGTTAGGGCTTAGTGGTCTTCTGGAGAATACACAGTTATTCAAGATCTATCATCTTTCATCATAACTGCATCTACAGAGAGTCTGCTCAGGGAAATTATTTGACACCTGACATGCAATAACACAGAAACTTTCACTGATAAGTTAGAATTAATACAAATTTTCTTTTGACGCATATTCTAAGATGTTTTTACAAAGCTGGCAGCACAGGTGGGTTTGCAAAAAACCACGATTGTTTAAAGACATTTCCTTCAATCCACTTCATGTAGAGCCCATGGTTTAGTGCAAAGCATTGTTATTTTTCCTCATTTAAAAAGATTTCAATTTAAAAAGATTTCAATGCTAAGTTTAGATAGCTGCCAAAAAAAGCCAACAAAAAGCCTTGAAAATTATGGGATAAAAAAAGTAAATGTGTCATCAACTTGAACATAAAGAAATACTGGAAGTCTTCTCTGAAAATATTATAATAAATACCATTTTAATTTGGTAATATGAGCAAAAATATTGCTTGCAAACTCCCATATACTATTGTCTACATTTTTTTATTTATTATTTATGCTGAGTAGTTAAAGCAGCCCGATGGGAATGTTAACATACTCTGTGTGTATACCAAATAGGCATATTCTCCCTCTTTTTTTTTTCCCACAGCTTACTTTGAAGATGCAGACATTTTTTCCCAGTTTTCCAAGATATTAACATCTATATAAATTTTTAATTAAAAACGTTCTGCTTTGAAAAATATTTTGCACCAGAACAAGTAGCAAAAGCTACAAAGATAGCTGACAACTCTTACATTATTCTTGTATTTATCATATACACATAAAAATCACTTAGTGTTAGAAAGTTAAGATTGTCAGTTGTAAGAGGAGATAATTAGAAAAAAATCTGACACTTACCACACTCACCTGGTTTGAGATCCAGTGCAGCAAGGGACTCTGAGTGCAAGAAATACAAGGTTGGACTAACAGTAAACAACACGTAGTTGTCATGCCTTTCATCCAAGATTATGAGTACCAAATCGCCAACCTGAAAACTAGGGGAAAAAAGAAAATCACAGAACTTAACTAAACAAAAAGCACAGAAGCTTAAAGCTACATTAATTACACTACATTTTTTCCCCCATGTATTGCATGAGACAGACTAGGTTGAAGAGCAGCAGGCATTTCCATGTGCTATGCCAACTCATATACATTTCCTATTTTCTGAGGACAACAAAAGCAGGCTACCTTTAAAAAATGTTTTTGAAATGTTCTACACCCATCAGGTCAGATTCTTTTTCTCAAAAGAACTTTCATTTTTTCTTTAACACAATCAGAAATAGCTAACTAAATGCTAGTGTTTCAATTTTCTATTATTTTTATTCACTGGTACTTAAGGTAGCCATCACTGTAGTGGTGTTTAAAAACATTTTTTTGTTGTTTTAAACTGAAACAAAATTGAACACAGAAAAATACAGCAAGAACATTTATGCAGCTTCCAATCTTAAAATTTTAAGCACACAAGACAAGTAAGGGATGAAGTGTTTATCTTTGATCAAATGATAAAAAGCCAAAGAAACACTGTGACAACTGTATATAAAACATTTTATAATTCTGCTTTTCTGATACCAGGGTAATACAAAAAACCAAGTTCTCATGTGAAGTTTCAATTACAGAATTCAGAGAGCAACTTCTGTCTCCAAACTTCTTGTTCCACAGTGTAAAGTACTGCGAATAAATTATTTACCCATTAATGAAATGAAATCTAAATTAGTGACAAATTAAGCATTAGATCACAAGGGAGCTCTAGGAATAAATATTAGTACTCCACTGGGGATGAGGGAGGAAGTGCAAAAAAAAGTGAAAAACTTCTCCATAGAAGGAGACTACAGATACACAGACAATCGAGTAAATCTAGAGAAATTTAGGTCATCATCTTTAAAATTCATTTTTGGATTAAATAAACAATACTCCAAACTTTTCTGCCTAGACTTACTATGAAGACAGGCTATATTGACTTAAAAACATCTCTACTGGACAGATGAATTCTTCTTTCATACCATTTTCCTCCTCAAAAACTACCAAGACACTTGGGACAATTTTCAGATGCTACAGAGAAAACAAAATTATTCTTCACATCCTGATCTTGTTACAGCAAAAATTAAAACTGGTGTAATTCAGAAAACATGAATAGAAAAATCTGTGCAGGTTTTCTCTTTCTCCAAAGATTTTTTTTTTTACTATTCTAGTAATATATTAGCCTAATATTAATTGAAAGTTGTCTGTAGCTTTTACATTTTTCAAGAACACTTCTTTTTCCAGCAACAATTCTAAATGCGGCTGCTAACAGATCGATAATACTTAACAAAATGTTTCAGTTATTTTATTCCATTCAGTTAGAGTAAGACAAGAACTTGGAAGACTTCAGGAAGGTAAGACTTCTCTTGAAATTTAACACAGCACTATGCATATTCAGGATGAACAGATTTCCTTTTTCTTAGACTTCAAGGTTACAAGTAAACAAAAAAGTAATCTAAAAAAAGCCTCAGAGAATTCTAGAAATCCTACGAAGTACAGAATTGAAGAAAGTCACTGACAGAGAATTCAAAAAGGCATTTCATTGTTTATAAAAAGGTTTTATAAAATTTGATTTATGCTCAACTGGGACTGTTCAAGAGCTGATGGCTAAATTATAGTGATCTATGCAACCTTTCACCACAGAGCAAGAACAGCAGAATTATAGCATTAACTGTACACTTAATTTATTGCAAGCATATCCATCTGTTTATATGAAAATTAACATGTACTTACTCTCTAATTGCTATTTTTTCAGAATGTCTTGAGGATACTGATGACATGCTTTGGGACATCTATAAAAAGAGAAAAAGCTGTAAAGTACTGGCAAGCTATGATGAAATGTACATTGCAGGTAAGAGTATGGCAAGATGATTTTTCATTGATTTCAAACAGTGCCTAGTCTTGCAGATTTTATACTCACTCAGAAAACCCACCATACTTTTGTGATCCTGTTCTATAGTGGGTTTGGTTGTTTCTGGTTCAGTTTTGGTTTCTATTATTGTACTTTTTTTTTTAATGGCTGCCTTTGATTATAAATGTTCCTGCATAACTAACTTCTCCCTCATTATTTAAAACTTGGAAGAGCTTTTCATATCAGTGCCAGTGAAGATTTACTCTGAGCATACACAAGACTTATGATAAAACTGTCCATTCTAACAGAGAAGTCACGGGCACCAGAAAAGGCTGATGGCAGAACACCAGAGATTAAACATGTTTATTGCAATTAAACTCTACATGTTGAGCTCAAGAGAGTCTCACAGTTTTTCTACAGTCACAAAATCTCAAGTTTATTGTAATCAACAGGGCAGCACTCCCTGGAACAAAACTGAAGTCAGATTTACTAAGACCAAACAAAAGTTCAATTCTCTAAGGTCTTGGGCATAAGAAATAGCTCCTATATGTATATTTGCTTTTTTTTTTCTGTTTAAATTAATAAAACACTGGCACATGTAACAACTTCAATAGGACAAGCTAGACCTAAAAATAAACAGAAGTGCACACAAAGTTTTTACAAGGACTGTGATAAGAAATGACAATGGGTAATTAATGCTACTTCTATCTCTGAAGGAACACCTATCCCCTGGGCAGGCAAGTAGCTGGGGAAGCTGTTCAGACATAAATGTATCAGTTCCAGTACCCTCTGGTAACCTCCTTACAACATACAATTCATAATTGCTCCACAGAAACTCTGACTAGAGGTCCTGCAGTTTTTCCATCCATTCCTACTTCCTGGACCATTTATACATGCTATTCAAATCTAGATTGCTCACACTTGAAGTTCAGCATGTGATTTTTCAGCTGTAACTCAGATATTGTTCCCTACAGAGAATTTCCTTCCTATTGTCAATCTTGCCCCCTGCCTTCCCCAGAGGCAGTACCAGCCTGTTTTTGTATGAGCCTGAAGCCTATCCACAGCTCATTTTCTTCATTTCTTCAAAGAATGGGTCCAAATTGAATGCAGTGCATGACAGAATGCTCTCAAATTTTGATGACACTTTCAGCAGTTTTCTTTACAGGATCCAACTTCAGAATTTTGTTTTTAATTTTTATTTTTTATTATTTAAAAAAAAATTTTAGAGGCTACCTTTCTTTCTTGAAAAAGTCACAGCTAGCATGAAATTTGTCAAATTTGTTTAGACTGTTTACAGAAGAGTTTGAGAGTTCTCCTCAGATATACAGACCAGATATTTTCTTGTTATATTTTCAAACTGGAATAAGTGTTAAATAAAAACACAAAATAGCTTGATTTCTGTAGTTTTCCTTAACTTCTAACTTCAAGAAAACCAGAACAAACTAGAATGCTGAGAATAATTACATTAAAACCTAGTAAGGAATATTTTATTAATACAATTGTAATAGCCTTTATACAGAAAAAATTGTTTCGTTTCTCAATAACTCATTTACTATAACAAAAATCCTGTAATAACATTCCATGTATTAAAATGAGCTCCTTTTTGGTCCTTGTAGAAGTAACCCACAAGTTCTTCTGCAAAAGCCAATGACCCATGAAGATTTTCTTTTTCACACATAATGCCTTCTGAGCTCCTTATCTGAAGTACCTCAATAGAAATAAACACGGGTATTGAAGTGTTGATGTATACCTCAATTTTAGAAGGGCATTTAAAAGGAGGGGGAGAGGGAAAGAAGGATGAAGAGATAAATGATAAAAACTCACTATGTAAAAATTCACTTTATAAGTAAGGAATTGAAAAGCTATAGAGTTCCATTTAGAAATCAAATTTGAATTGCTTTAGAGACCAAAGAACCAACAATTTCTCCTACATGGCTTTGTATTAATCATAACAAGAATAATCCTCTATTTGTCTCATACACACTGTTTCTTCCATTTTATTTTACTCTAATATGACAAGAGATCAAGGGTTTGATTCAGGAAATCTACAGAGAGGTTTACAAAACTGTCTGGGTGTACTTTGAGTTTTTATTGTAAAAATTACACTTAAATAAATTCTGTGTATTTCACTGACATTCTGAATTAAAAATCATCCTTGAAAAATTATACTTTTAGATGCCTTGCAATCTTTCCCTACACCTGGTATGAAGTCTAACTTCTCACTACAGAGGTACCAGTTCCTACCAAACTTTTAGGTATCACCTGTCAGTTAAAGAAAGTGTGATCTCCATGGCCAGTCCAACCAAAGGATGTGCCTGTTTCCTATACACATAGGAATTTTTTAAGACTTAAAATTGAGACCTGCTAGCACAGATAAAGTGGGAATAAATAAAAGGAGAAGAATTTATACTACAGGAATCAAGGGCACTCTGTCACTAAATTATTTTTCCTTCCATAGGCATTTACTGTAGCATTTCATATGGTGGCTGCCTGCCACCAGCTAATAGGCAGAATTACAGTTTCACACCTTACTAAGGTGGCAGGTGCAGTTTTCCCAAAACAATCTGTAAGTTATTGTTAACACTCCCAATTATGCTTAAAGTGTAGGCATATTTGTACTCATGTAAACTGGCCTTCAATCTACTGCTGCTGAAAACTGAATCAGGGTGCCCCGGAAATTACCACCCCATTACCCCAGCTCTGGATGGTCTGTGTTCTTTGGGAAGAAGTCACTTTTCAATCCTGTGAATCTTTTTCCATGAGAAGACTAAGCTCATGTAACCTCTGGAAGGTTATCACGTTCCCTATTCACCTCTAGCCTTAACACTTTAAATATTTTTTAAATAAATAAAAAAAATCTTAGATATTAACAAACTTAACATTTTTAAGCTTTTCTTACTTTTTTATGAGACTTAAAAATGGATTGCACAAATACTTACCAATCTTTGATTTAATCTCTTATTTTCCTCTTCTTTCAACTGCAAAGTCTAAAAGAAAACCTTAATCTGATTAACTGGATATTATACTTCATAGAGTACAAACTTTTTTTTTTAAAGTTCTAATATGACTAGAGCCCAACTACTTGTACAATACTACATCCTTCAGTTCTAAAACAATTATCAAAGCATCCTTTGAACAAAGACATGCAAAAAACCCCTTCAAGTCTAGAAAGTATCCTAGTGATACAAACCCCCATGCTAAGATTGTACCTGCATAGTCATATTTCTCTTTCAGTTAGAAAAACACGTAAATAGAATAGCAAAAGAAATCTAATACATTATTATGTTATAGCTTCTACCCATGAAAAAACCTTTGCAATCAAATGACATAAAAAAGCATGTATGTGCTCATAGTCAGAAACATCCAAGCAGTTGCTTCATACAGTGTCACAATCCATTAACAGAAAGCATTCCTGTTCTTTATTTGGTCCCAGATTTCAGTCCAAGTGATCCTAAAAAGCTGGAAGCTAATGATACCTTTTTTTAAAAAAAAAAAGGTCAACTTCAAAGACAACTGAGATGAAGTTAGATATGACTGGCCAATTAAAAATTACTAGAATCTGAAATACTCCAGCGTAACTACTAGAGGTCAATCTCACATTTTACCAAGAATACAGTCTATGAGAAAAAATTACCCATTTTTATGAGAAAGTAGCAAATCAACCTTAAATCCTGTTCAGCTGTTTTGTGTTTTTTAATTAGAAAAAGAATTTGTAACTTTTTTCCCCTATATAAATTCTCTGTATCAATGATCTGTCACTCCTAAAAAGAGTGACAGATCAGTAAAAAGAGTGACAGATCAGTTACTTGTACTAAAGCCCAGATGAACCTAACAAGGATAGGCCAAGAGTAGTTTTAATAGTTATCTTGAATTACTTCAGTGAATTACAGTGATCCAAAAGTACAATAAAAACGATTCCCTGAAATCATATTTATAATCCTTGCAGACACTATGATGCATCAGAGCATATAACTGACCACAGCACTTCACATGTACATACTTGTAAGTACTTAGTCATAAGTACATAACCTGACAAACAAACAATCTACTCACTCTTTCTAGCAACATTATCCTCTGCTTTTCTTCAGACATATGAACATTTTCACTAAAAAAGAAAGAAAATGGAGAGATCAAAAACTAACCTTTTTTAGTAATCAAAAATTGTCTTTTCCACACTCACCTGTTATCTTCACTTAGTGAGGAGTGTTATACATTTGCTAGCACAGAAGAAACCGCATAGAAAGACATTTAGGAATCAGCATCGGTATTTCTGGATGGGGTTTTGGAGTTTTTTTTCCTTTTCTTTAAACCAAAGAGGTTCTTTGTTGCAACAAGCCAGTGAATTTTCAGCCATTGATTAGTTTATCAAGCTATATCAGGGCATTTCTTGGTATTTTGCATTGTTTTTAAGACACCAGGATGAAAGATACAGCCCCACATGCTTTGACAGTTAACCCCTGATATTGCAATTCAGCTCTATCATGTCCTATTTTCCTGGTATGTAGCTCAAAAGCTACTGGGGAGTATTCTTAAGTGCCCTGGTACTCTCTGGTAGAGACACTAATGTGAACTTGCTACTTGTTGCCTTTCATCTGTGGGATAAACTGAGTACCGGAGCATGATAAAATAAATGCTAACATCCCAAGTAATTGCTTAAGAACATAAACAGTAATTCCTAAAACAGTTATAATGTACTTTAAAAGCAGTTTAAATAGGGAAGAAACAATGATTTTCTAGTCCAACTGACTTGGTTGAGAAAACAGACAAGTTTTGGGATGAAACATGCTATAAATCCAATCAAAATTATCAGAAAACTAACAGATTATAAATAAACCATACTAATCATTACTTCATTTCAGTTAAAAGGCTGTTTAGCTCTCATGTAATAGGAAGCAGTCAACAGAAACCTGTGAAAGTTTCTGTCTAATCATACCTTGGGTCATAATTTTTTTGTTCACAATCTCACCTTAAATTTTTTTTTGTACATCTGTTTTGAGAGTGCAGGGCTAGAATGATTACTATAAGAAACAGCTCTTTTTTTAAAGATGGGGTACTTCCTGGTTTTATTATCAGTGCAAGTTTAACTTGGCAAGGACAAGTTTTCATCTTTATTTCTACAAAGCAATTAAGTGCTCTGGGTGTGTGATTCTGGGTTAGGCAGCATTGGTTGTGATGCACACTGACTAAAGTCAATGTAAGTACATCTAACTATTTTGCTCTTGTCCTCTGATAAAAACCTTGCTCCTCTTGTGTGTTTGCCTGTCAGGTTTCTTACTTCTGTGAATGGTATGGAGGAGAAGCCTGGGGTTCTTTAAAATGCTGGTAGCATGAAAGTGAGACACTATTCAAAAGATGTGTTAGTAAAATGCAGCCTCCCAGCTCATTCACCATTACAATTTTCCTTCTGTTTGACTTAAGTTTTGAATACTTAGGTATATTCTTTTACATGATGATTGTAGGGCCAAGTTTCACCTTGAAGCTGCACACTTGAAAGTCACCAAACCCACACATTCCTAATGATTGTGACACCACAACTGTATGTACATGTATGTTTAAAAGAATATTTACAGGAAGAGCATCAAAGGCAGGAGAGTTAAACACACTCACCTGTACTTCACACTCCCCAAGAGCACACATTTCCAGAACAAGAGCATGCTTTATTTCTACTCTAATGCCCCATACTTACTGCACAGCCATCATACTGGTTTCCATCGTGGAATCCATTCTCCCCTCAGCCCCAAAGTCAGCAACCAATCTCTCTGTGTCTGTGGGCACATCAGCTGCACAGGCTCCACAAGCTTCTGATGCTACTGCCAAGTAGGTTGATGGAGAAAAATTACTACTTCTCAGTTTATTAACTTCTTCTTCAAGTTTCTTCTTCTCTTCAAGTAAGCGAGCTCTATCTTCAGAAAGTGTTTCAATCAAATCTAGGACAGAAATAAACGGAATTTCTTTTAATTACAGCAGCACTAAGGATCAAAATCAATCTGCAAAGAATAGAACAGTCCTATTAGAAAAGATGAAACTTCTTCAGAATCTTGCTTACCCTTATCTTTTTCTTGCTGTTGTGTAAGCACTTTTAATTTGTCACTAAGATCATTAATTATGTTTTCTTTTTTCATTTTCTCTCTTGCCAGAACAGTGTTAAAGTTGGTCTGAAAACAGAAAGGAAGTATTACTGAAATAAGGAACGTACTGTAAAAACGTAATGCAAAATAGTACAAAAAGACAGCATGCATTTCAGTTTTCTACAATAAAAGAAGAAATCAAAACTTTTTTACTTATTGCTTTGATGAAGAAATAAAATGCCAGTACATTTTATTTTTATGTTTTTCTTTAAAATTTTTTTGTAATTAATTTCATTTTTAACCCTCTCATTCCCTCAAGCCTGATACATACAAGTAGTATAGTAAGAAATAATTTTAAGAAACCATAAGTTGTTGATTTTTCTTTAATACAAATACTTTTTATTCCAGTTAATGTAAATTACTTGAGCATTCTATATTTAAAACAGTTACTTGAAGGGTTCATATTATTAAGATAAAGCTGAACTGCATCCAGATATGTTACATCAAATGAAAAAAAATACCATTACCAATACACTATAAACTGAATTAAAAATACATTTCAAGTCATGCATTAATTCTTCAGTGAACAATTAATTATTGCAAAAGACACACAGGAATCCTGGTTAATAGCTTGAATAGGTGAACATAAGAAGTGGCCAGCATAGCCTTCAGTACCAGTCTAACAAATCTTTCCAGTTCTTCAGTCCTTCTACTGATCACTGTGCCCTTTAACTCTTAGGGTGCTGCTGAAGAGACAGACAAAACCTACTAACAACCATCTATTAAAAGGATATTTCAAATTACTTTTAATTCTTCTGTGACTTTGAAGATTCTCTTGATATATGCCTATCAACTCTTAAAATGCAAACTATTTGGTGGGCTACACAACTTACATAGGGCACAGCAGCCTTTGTTATATGTCTGCATAACAAAACTGTTAAATACACGTATATAACAAATATACATATATATAACTTTGTTATATGTCTACATAACAAAAGCATAAGTGACACCTCTAAGGAAACTTCCCAGAGGAAAAAAAAAAAAACAAAACCCAAAAAAGACAAAGGCAAGACTAAATAGCCAAAATATTCAGTAATCAGCAGAGGCAGTGAAGTAAACTGTCAGCACTGACTGTTACACCCTTTTTCTGGGTTTGGGGTATTTGTTTGCTTTGGTTGGGGTCTTTTTTGGGGTTTATCATTGTTTGTTGTTTTTTTAAAAGGTTCCAGCTTTCCTTGGAATTTGCTGTCAATGCCTCAGAACCCTCCCTTCCATGCTCTGCTCCAGAAATGAAGAATACTATTAGATAATGAGGAAAATGGAATACTAAGAAATATTGGAAAAATAAATCGAATTATTATCAATCTAGGAAAAAATTTCCTATTAGATTTACTATGTAAGGCTAACTTCAGCATTAATGCTTGCAGCCCAACTGCAGTAAGACCCCTTTCTTTACAGCCATCTGCAATTTTGTGTTCCCTACTCCCTGCATCAAGTGATTCATTGCATTCATTCACCAAGCTGGCTGATCACCACCCTTGTCTCTTTGTCCTTATTTGATCCTACCACAGCTACAGTAAGGAGAAGTGCTTAAAACAGAAAATCCTTTCTCAGTGTTTAAATGCAACAAAGCTGCAGATAATAGCTGTTACTAACAGATTTAATTTAAGAACTTGAGACTCCTCTACAGAAACTAAGAGGCTCAAGATGTTTTGAAAGGAAAAAATGTGTGGATACAGATGTAAAATAATAATCCAGTGCAATGTGATTTTTCATCAAGATAAGGACTACACAGTGGCTTTAAGTTTATTACTTAAAATGCAACATACATTGTTTGAACCTCAAAATACAATATATTTATGCTTTGAACCTCAAAACACCACCTGTCCATGATAATAAACTTTAAAAGCTAGTGAAATACTAATTGATTCCAGATCAATTAGTATTTCAAATAATTAATTTAGTGTTGTCCACAAATTTTTTAATACCTGGTCTCTTTCTGCAGTTGAAGAAATGAATGAATATAGATTCCAAGCACTTAAGCAAAAGAAGTCACAAAAATTGATTCTGGATTGCCAGTTGTTTGGTAATTGGTTTCGCCTTCTGGTTTTTTTTTTTTCCCAGTGGAATTTTTTTGTTTGTTTCTTTGTTGTATTTTTTTTTTCCTTAATGCTTAAATGTTTGACTACATTAACACATCATATCCTGGCTTCAGATAATCACACAAGTTTAGAATGTGGAAGTGTTACAGAGCAAAAGAGAAAACCGTACTCTAACTTCAAAGCAGCAAAAGAACACAACTGTCCTGGAAGCAAAAATAATTTTTAAAAAAATCAGCTTTACCTGCTGCTCTGCAGTGAGTGATGTTCTGATGTTCTGCATTTCTTCATTTTTTCTTTTCTCTTGTTCTTCAAGTTGCTCTAAGAACTTCATTTTTTCTTCCTGAAGCTTCTCCTGAAGTTCAGCGACTAAGTTTGATTCAGCAGATGATTCAGCAGGAGGACTTAAAAGAAAATTTTAGGCTTTAAATGTGCAGCATATACCAAGCCCCACAATACATGAAATAAACATACACACAAGAAGTCAGACGTTCATTTTGAGACATTATTTCTGAAATATTTACAAAATACTATATTACAATTAAACCATTACTAACTTCAAGTTCTACTTTTTAATCATGAGCATCTCACCAATTCTTACTTGGGCTTTCTCTGTTTTTAGCATAGCATGCTGGCTTTAATTTTGAAGTTTTGTGGTGGGAGAGGACTTTTGTTTATACTTTTAGTAATGCAACAGAAAGTCAGGAAAGTAGTAAAAAGAAACTATCAACTTCACAAAGATACTAAGTATGTCAAAATGCAAAGCCTTCAGAAATATCACATAAGGAAAATAATTCAGCAGAAATCTGATGCTAAGGAATCCAGATGTGAAACTCAAAACTCTGGATTGCAGAATCTGGAGGACAGCAGTGATGATCATATAGGAAGGAAACCATCAACAGTCACAAAGACGGGATAATGACCTTAAATGGCTTTTAAAACAATGTTACATAAGCCAAGTATTTTTGCACCACTGATGCAAAAACTAACTACACTCTTCTGTGCTTTGGCTAGAGTTATCAAGAACACCTCTGAAGAACTTTAGAATAGAGAAACTCTGCTGTTGGGCAACAATTGTGAAAAATTGTATTATTTTAAGTTTCTATTATTCATCTGCACCAGAATCATATTTAAACCATATTGATATTACAACTAATCATATTTAAACCCAAAGCTCTTAGCTGAACTAAACCAAAGCAGAAATTGTCTGCCTCTCAGATGGATTGCCTGGAGTACTGCTTGCAAATGACAGCCAAGTAAATGATATTGTTGTTCTGCAAAGGATGCTAGCACATTACTAGTTTTTATACCTCATCACTGTACCAGGCAGTAAGTTTATATATTTAATCTGAAAAGCTCTTGTCAACTACAGCAACAGTGACAATGGCTAATGGCTTCATTATTTTCAAGATACCAAAAGCACATATCTTCAGATTGGGGTTTCTTTGCAAGCAAACACTTGCATTGCTTTAAGATGACAAAGAATGTACTTAGTAACACTTCTACTTGTTCTACCACATGGGCATATACTGAATATACAAACTATTATGCAGCAGCTAAGCACTCAAAAAGCCCATAAGAACCTCTAAATAAAAGAGCTCTAAAAGCCAACCGAAGTTCTCAGAGTGGCTAAACAGCCTCTGACATTATAGAAGTCAGAAGTAAAATAAGCAGAGAAAACAAAGTCATTAAACACTCAGGCAAATATTTTTTGTGCCACCAAGTAAACATTTTCATGCTTGATTAAATTTCAATTTATTTCTAAATGAAGCCTAGCTAGGAGAGAGAGAGGACATGCACTCTGTGAAGCTCCACTACATATGGTGGTCTGACAGAAGTGGCTGGGCAATACTAAGACTGCAAGATACCAAAACAGTAATTCCATCTTTAAAGCAGTTGGGATTCCTATTCTACTTTTAACATTCTTTAGAGTATTACAGATATTTTAACTAACCAGAATACTGTTTCAAAATGCTTAGCAACAAGTCATTAAAGATATTGTGATTTTCTCTACTGTTTTACACTACTACGTAGTGCAGAAAGAGTAAATGAAACTACAAATGCCTTGCAGTTTTATTATCTTTCTTAATCAAAATGACTTGATTTTCAGACACACCAAACTATGTTAATTTTTATACTGTGGTAATGCATGGATAGCAAATATTCCTTTGTTGCCTCTTAATATTTATGTTAGTTTTCATGGAAAAAACTAAATTCCTGACACCAGTGCAATACTCAGGTAAAATTTAACAATCTGTCTCTCCGTCTGTACCTTCTGAATGGCTTATGTAATATTACTCTTCTGAATGGCTTATGTAATATTACTCTTCTGAATGGCTTATGTAACATTAGTCTTGCAGAAAACAACAAACATATAGTCACATGCCAAATAAAAGTTGTTTTCTACCATTACAACTATTAAACAATGAGGGAGAATAACAAATCAACCTGAGTTATTGACATAGCTTGGGGTTTTAAGAATTCAAAAATCAAACAAGTAAATAGTGACTTTGAAATCTTAGGACAGATTTACTCAACATATGAGCACTTTGGAGATAAAAACATAGTATATATCTTGATTCCTAGAGAAAAAAAAAAATAGCAGAACAAAGGCATAAAAAGAAGGCAAAATATATTTCTGAGGAGGCAAAATATATTTCAATGTCACACTAAAAATTAAATTACTTTACAGAACTTTGTAACAAACTAACAGCACTTCTTTGGATGGAAGCAGATAATATTTCTTTGAAATACATTATCTGTTTTATCCAGTTTGGATAAGAATACACAAAGCTGTAATCACAAGTTGAAAGTTAAGTGTAGGTGGATTTTTAAAAAGTCTGATGACACAGCTACATCTTTTTCCTGTTGAGTCAAGTTCTTCAAATTTCTACAATGCATAAATACACAGAAAAGGAAAAGAATGCAGAATTTATCTTTTTTCTTCTCATCACACCATATTTCATTAAGAGAATATTTTCTTCAATTAAGAAGGGCTGTTCTTAGATTTCATTATCCCAATCTTAATTCAAAGAAGCAATATTATCTTGATGCATTTCTTTATACACTGACAAGCAAACATAGGCACTAACACAACATCACATAATCATGGACTTGCTCGCATGTGAAAATCCTGAGGTAGCAGACAATTCCAGTGAAACAGATACTCTCATTTCCCTTGGACTATGACTATGCTGTTGGACTCTGCATGACCTCCCCTCTCCTACCTTTTTTTCTTTTAACAGTACCTTGATACTAAAAATTTAAAAGCTAACTTAAGTCTGTACTCATTTTTTGCAGTATTCTTGCTTTTATGTCAATTCTGTCCATTTTATTGATCTTTTCCCATTTCACATACTTGGTATAGCCTAATACCTGGGAAAAAAATTTCTCTATTAAGATATTTTACAAACAAGATCTATCTGCTGCATTGATTCACACCAAAAGTACATAAATGATAAATGCTAACATTTAAAAAAAATACTGTTGCTAAGCCTTAGCCACATGGAAAAATTCTACTATTTCCATTCTATAACAACATAAGTTGGCTGCTGGCAAACTGCTAAGTACGTAAGATACAATAGAAAGAATAATTCTACACATTCTTGGCTAGGGAAAAAATGTATTTTTAAAATGGAAAAATCTCTGCAGAAATTAACAACGAAAAACTGTGATGTTAGGATGTTCTTTAAGATTATATTGCACCTTGGTGTTTCATTATGAAGTTCAAACTGAAGACAAACTGAAGACAAACTGAAATAGGTAAGTGGGGCAGCAAAGGTCATTGGAAGTCCATGTGGCCATGGGACAGCTCTCAGTCAATCCTGTATCAACTCCCACACAAGTTTTCATGCCCCATTATCACCAAGCTGGTGTACAGTTAGCCAATAAAGAAAGTTATCAGGCTACCAAAAAGCCAGCCACTACATGCTCCCACAGTGCTAGCAGAGCAAGGATGGGAAAAGAGAGAGGAGCTGAGACCACCAAAATTGCAATTTGCTACTGTGAAAACACTCCTTCAACATGACTGAAATATAAAACCTTCATTGCTGTCTTGAAATAATCCTGTATAAGATATTTTACCATCCTTGAGACTAACCACAGATATGGGAACACCACTACCTATAAACATTTTAAAATGTGAATATAGAAACCATTACAGATAAGCACTATTACAAATACAACAATCTTAGTTACTGCACAGCATGTCATGAATATACCATACTGATTAAAGTACTAGGAAAACACAGTAACTTAATTCTTACAGTACCTCTGATTCACTTGCATCTCAAGTTGCAGTATTTTTTCCAAAAGCCCTTTTTCAGCAGCTTCCCTCTGTAATTCCAACTCTTTACAAGCAGTTTGTACTGCATCCTCTTTTTCACAATTGAGCTTCTGAATGAGCAACTGCCTGTCTTGTTCTTGGTTAGATATTAACAGTTCTTTCTCTTCCTTTAGCTTACGGATAATAGCTTCATATTTTTCCTGCTTCTCACTGAGAGACAATTTTTCTGTTTTTTCCTTCTCTAGGGCAGTCATTTCCAACTCTAACTTACTTTTCAGTTCTGTTATTTGCTCTGAAAGTCTTTTTTCTGCCTCAGCAGCTTTTTGATGAAGAAGCGTTACTTTATTTAATTCAGTTCTAAGCAAATTTGATTCTTCTTCATACCTATTTACTAGCTCAGAAATACACTGATCTTTCTCAATTGTCATCAGAGTCCTTAGTTCTGATAAGCCCACTTGATGTTCATCACTGCTGACTTGTATTTTATTGTTTAATTTATCTATCTCCTTTCTTAAGCTTTCCGTTTCCTTGTCAACCTGAGATCTTAAGGTCTCTTGTTGCTGGTTTCTGCTTTCTTCCAAAAGAAGCTTCATTTCATCAGTTTCTGCCTCTTTCAGGGCAAGTTCAACTTCTAGTTTGCACCTCAAATCAGACAGATCTGAAACCTTCAGTTGTAACTCTTCTACTTGTTGTTGTTTCTCTTTCATAACTACCTCATGAGATTCCTGCATTTGTTCAAGTCTATGCTCGTTCTCTTTTTTTAACTTATCCAAACAGTCCTTGTGCTCAGCTAGGACCTTCTCAAATTCCTGTAAATGCCTGGCTTGTAGGTTGCTTTCCAGTTCTTTTAAATGGCTTTGCTCTAAACTCTCAAGTTCTGCCCTCAGGAGTTGTAGTTTCTCGTTGTTTTCAACATGAAGTTTTTTCAAGTCTTCAAGTACAATTTCACGTGACTGTCTCAGTTCCTTGATTTCAGAATTTTGTGTCTCCATTTGGCATTCCAATTCAAGTAATTTCTGGTCTTTTTCATTCTGAAGGCAAACCACAGCTTCTTTCTCATTCTTTACTATTGCAAATTCATCATTCTTATTCTGAAGAACTTCCTCAAGACCTAACAGGTCACCTTTTAACTTTTTGATTTTCTTTTTACTTTCTTCACCATCCTCCAGTAATTTATTAATTTTAGTTTCATACTCACTTTTCAAAGACTGTAATTCATTTTGATGTTTATCATTTAGCGTTTTTTCAAGTGAAAGCTTTACCTTTTCAATTGTATTTACTATTTCTAAGGAAGTACATTTTAAAGAATTAGAAAAGTCACACTGTTCTCTTTGTACAAGTGTTTTGAAATGGCAAAGATCTTCTTTTATACCTCTTAAATGTACCTTTGAGTCTTGAGCAATAACCCTACACTTCTCCACACAAACACTGAGAGAAGCATTTTCTACTGAAACATCCTTTACACAAGAACTTGTATCTTGCATACGCCTACTGTCTATTGCATTGATAACTGAAGAATAAAGAGATTCCACCATCATTTCTGGGCTTTGTGGGTCACTTATGACATTAGGAGACACTGGATTTTCTTCTATTACAAATTCATTTACTGCTGACATAAAGTCAGATTCTGGACTCTCTGCCAATGAATCCAAGTCTAATGATCCTTGCTTAAGAGCTTGCTCCAAGTTCGGATGGGCAATAGTTTCAAAATCGAACGTGTGAGCATCAATGCTGTCTGGAGACAATTCTTCCAAAGGAGCTGGGGGACACACAGGAGGACACAGGGGACCCTGAAGACTGAGTGATGGAGGAGTTCTTGAAGAGGTAGCAATTGCGGTTCCTGTAGTACTTTCCGTCCTTGGCGTGGTAGCAGATTGTGGCGATGCTTGACTATTGGAGGCCTACAAGTTATAAAACAAGAAATGAACACAAAGTAATAAGCAGAACTGTTAATATTAAAAATTAATTCAAAACCACCAGGCAAAACAAGAATTTTAAAAAATCAGCCTTATTATTTGTAACAATCAAAAATATGTACTACTAAAACTTAAGCAAAAATTGCAGAAAATCAAGGAGATCTTCCATTAAGTTTCAGAAAAACATCATTTGTAAACACATAAATATTAAATGTTCACCTAGCCCAAAGTCCTACGTAGAGCATAGTCAACTGTATCTTACCAGTCAGAAATAGCACTGGTTCTTTACAGCCTACTTATTTCAGTTTTCCTAAAAATTTCATTACTAAAATATTTTTATTCTGTTATTGCCAATATTGTAATTAAAAACTCCTTTAGTACCTTAAGCTATTAACCATTATACACAACATAGAATATGGAAGCCCTATTGCCAACGATACATCTATAGATTCTTAAGATAAAAAAATAAACCTTAAGCTTCAGCAAGTGCAGAACACTTTCCAGTGTAAGCCAAAAAGCAATGTACAGCCTCAGTATCCAACAAAGACGCATTCCTGAAAAAGTTTGTAATAGGATGGATAGAGAAGCCAATTTTTCCTAGGAAAATTATAGTGAAACACACACAGTTAAAATACATAAGGCAAGTAGCTGTGACACACAATTAAGGGGTATGCACAGGATCATCAGGATCACAAACTGGAAGAGATGCAAAGTTTTCTGAACATATCAGTGCTCTGAAAGATCCCAGATGCATTCTCTGTAACATCATAGCTCAACTATTACCTTGCTCTTCCATCCTTCATCACTAAGAACTTGTTTGATTTTATTCATATAAGAAATGTGACAATCTTGAAAAGAAATAGTTCCTGAAGAAAAACTCATGGGAATTTTTCTAGCAGAAAACTCCCATAAAATGTTCAGTCTCAAAGTGCTGGAAATCTGGGGGTGCTCTTCAACAATCCAACACTGCCTCCAGCTAATAAATTCTGTGATCTTGCTCATGCCTCTTTCCCAAACCATCCACACTGCCTCAATGCAACTAGAATGCACGTCTGGTGTTATTTACTATGTTTGCTATTATTGAAAGACCTCTGCCATCCATTGAATTCAGCTACTTGACTGGCAACAGTTAGTGGAGCTCGGCAATAAATGTTCAGCAACAGCAAAAATCCCAGAAGTGACAGACATTGATCAGCTGTTGTATAAATAGCCATTTTTTGCTGTCTCCATCTTGTACAAATGATTGTTACTCAAAGAGGTATCTTGCCCTCCTCTGCACCAAGGAAATATTCCTTAAAGGAGATATAGCATGTTTAACAATTCTCAGCTGTGATTTAAGAAGAATCTATCTCCAGTTTCAACACTCATCTATTTAGCAAAGTTGCATTTTCACCTCAGCTCTCTTAGCTTTTGTATCTTTATGAATCTAAATCATACAATGGTTTTTAAATACATTGTAAAAAACCCTTGTGATCATTGCATACAGAATATTGTATTTACGAAAAGTGAAGAGGACATGAAACAAAAAAATGAAAAGGAAATGCTCATTTCTAAATGATCCTATTAGCCCAGGTTTAAGCATTTCCCTTGGACCTAATTTCAGCTTGTTGTTTATCTAAGAAAACTTACAAAAATAGATGCTGAAGGATACTGTGTATGCTGATACATGCCTAGGTTCAAAGCATGCTTTAAGTGACAAACATCTACCATTAATATACCAGAAACAGTTACAAAAACTATCATCACAGATGTCAACCACACACTAAAAAAAGCAATTCAAAGACTTTGAATATGGGAAAGTCCTACAGAAACTCACATGCAAAAGAATGATAGTATCTACTTTTGGCAACCCTGCAGAATCATCCTAGAAGATAAAGAGTAAGGATTTAGCATAAAGAAGAAAAAAAAAATAGTCACTCTGTGGAACAATAAGGAACTCTGTTTCCTCATGACCTGGGGCTGTAGAACACTACATGCCCTCAGCAGTGGCTTCTGTGAGTTGGGAGTCTAATGAGAGCACAAGATTACTGCTTAGAGAAGAGTTAAACTTCACATTTTGAGTGTCTGAAACTATACAAAGACTGTTTACTGAGAAGCCTGTGCCTGCCATCTAGTCTGTTCACAATCTACAGGCAGCAATGTATCCACATGTCATACACTAATTTTTGTCATGACAAAGGAAGTCAAGAGCAAACAACAAAAAAATAGAGACAGAAAACCAGAATTAATTTCCAAGTTCTCAGGTGTTGCAAGACTACGTGCCTTGCTCTAATTATGTTACTACAAAAAACAATAATCAGGAATACTGCAATTCTCAGGAAGATTACAAGCAGTGTTTCAATTCCAACTCAACTAGAAGAAATGGTAGATTTATGATCTGTTTTGAAAAGCCAGCTTCCCTTATAACAAAAACTTTTAATACCAAAGGATTGCATATGTTAATTACCTACTAATCACTGAGAAGACACCTTAATCATCTTACCCATGGGCACCTTAGCTTTTCCTGGACATCTTTAAGCCAATTGCTGAACTGCTTAAACTTTGTATTATGGAAATAAGAGGGCACAGCAACATCTTTGAGGCTATTAAATTACAAAGAATAAGCAGAAAGTCTTAAAAATGAAAATAGATTTCAAAGTATTAACAAATTAAACAAACATCCACAAAAAATGTCATTTAACTACTCCAATGTAGTACTAAAGTAAAAAAATATCATTAATGTTCTATGAACTTGAAAACTGAAATAATAAGACCTATGGAGACACTTGAAAAGAAATACTCTCAACACCCCCAGTAAGTAATTCAATCTCCTCTGACTTGCTCTTTACTCCCTTGTCTGCAGCCACAACTTTTCCCTCCTGCCTAAAGCAACTATCAAAGGACACTTGCTGTGGCTGATGCAGTAGGATGAACTTTCACTTGACCCAGACAGAATTAAACTGCTGCACTACCAACAATCCAGGGAAACTATCCCAGTCAAATCTGAAGAACCAAGCTTCTGCTGCCACTAGTATGGAAAGGGAAATGCCAGGGTCAAATGTGTCTCTTTTGTAGAGTATGAGAATAATAATATGGGCAGCACTCAACACCTGCACAGCCAACTCTGCACCAAGCTGAGTGACAGTTCACCACCAGAAAAAGTGGATGCATGAAGATGTAGGTATCTTCATGACAATTATTAAATGTTTATTTATTCTTCTAATTATTTATTGTGAATTCTCAGCAATATTGAAGATATAAAAAGGAGCATTTTAAAAATTACTTCAGTAATTCTACACAGGCAAAAGTAATACAATTTAAAAAAACACTTCTATATTAGCTGCAGAGTAAAACAACACAGAGAAAGACCTTGTGTCTTTCATCAAGTAGTAAAAACAACATTGCCTTTGAAAAGTAAAAAATCTCTGACAAATCTGTTTGCTTCAATTCCAAAAAGAGTTCAAATGAATCACTGAAATGACACACAGAGATGGGCATTCTCAAGATGACATCATGAATGGCCCAGCTCTGATTGTGCAATGAAATTTGTTCCAAGGAAAGAGACAATTATCCAAATCTGTCTGAGCACCTGACATTTCTGTGTGAGTGAAGAATCCAAATTAGTCAAACAAAAGCAAAATAAAAGAGTGTATTTTCCTGATTTGGCAAACATCTTTTTCAGTACAGCCAGATACTTATACATTTTTTTCAGATAAGTATGTCTGAAGAAAGAAGGGGAAATTACAAACTTCACAAATTCAGATATATTTCCTGCTTATCTTTCTAAATGTTTTTGTGCCTATTTTGAAATAAAACCTAAATTTCACATTCTTCTGACACTGCAAGCCTTTGTGAAAAAATTAATTTATTAGAACAACTGTCACTATCCTAATTTCTTACAAGATAAATTTCAGGATTTGGGACTCCATATTGGGAGTGAATGTCTATATTTTAGAGCAAGGTCTGTTCTAAGGGCATGTTCAGAAAACACCAAAATTTCACAGATTTTCACTTCCAGCAATTTCAATGGCTGTTACAGTGTTCAGGCCCTAATATTCTTATTCTTAATGGCTGTTCATTTGAAAAACAATCTTCATAAAAAGAGAAAATAGCTGGGAAATAATACTTAAGTAATATACCTTTTCTATATTACAGAACAAAGAGCAGCCCAGATTTCATATTTTACATAAGTAAAAGATTTTCAGTAAATCTCCTGTTCAAATCCCAGAGAAATCAAAAGATAGAGAACTTCATGTCACTTGTTTTAAGCAGGAAATTGCTATTCAAAATTAAACATGACCATAGCTTTATCTGTTATATAAGATGCTTCCCAGTCAGCCAAGTGCATCCAAGAATTTACACTGCAGACAATAACACAGCCCCTGAAAAAACCTATCGATTTTCTACAGCAAAAGAAACTCAGTTTGAAGCAGTCAACTTCACAAAAAAAATCTTAAGCATTGCTAAATTCACCCAGTGTTTCCCTGAGAAAGGCCACAGTCAGAAGCTAAAAGGAACCTATTGGGTATACTATGGAATTTAGAGGCTGCATGCACAGAAGCAGAAGTGATTGGCAGAAACACAGTTTCTAGGGGAAGGAATCTGCTTGACAGGCAGAGTGAAACTAGGGAAGGGATCTTTTTACCATCTGTTCCTTCTGTACTCAAAGAGAAAGACTGCACAACAGCCAACCAAAGCCCCAAAATCTCCTTAACTGCTTGTGCCAAAAGGGCCTAAGAAACACAGAAATCCAGAGAAGTAAAAAATTCCCTGAATACAAACTGAAGCAATGCATTCTGCAGACAGAAGATTTGAAAGTGACAGAAAACAAAAACGTAAACAGAGCAACTCTACCTCTACAACTTCTGTGGAATACAAACATCTGTAAATATTCTCAGAATATTTACTAGTTTATGATTAGAAAGAAAACTTACGCAGGTACTCTTCATATCAGGAAAAAAAAAAGATGCATTCTAAAGTGTTTGATAAAACAATGTTATGAAAATATTCTACTGTTTTAAATATAATATTATCTTTTTTATTGATAAAGAAAAGCAAAAATACCTTTTGCTCATTCAGCAGGTCTGTAATAGTTTGTGACATTTCATCCAAACTCTGTGCTGCCTTGACCAGGTTATGTAGAGCACGTACATGCTGGTGAAGAGGTTCAAAGTCACAAAGTATGGGAACCCTTAAAAACAGTACAGGATTACTTTTTTCCACGCTGTTAATTTAATACTCCAATCTACTAAATTATTATGTGTATATTTCAACAATACTAAGCTTGCCTCTGTGTAAGGTCTGTACTTCTTAATTTCATCTATTTTATATGGAAAAAAAAAAGTCTATGAAGACTCCCTGGTATTTTTGTTTAAAATTAAAAACTTGGGCACTTTTAAGGAGTCTGTAACAATAAACACAGTAATGAGCAAGTAATTCCAGTCTTTCCTCCCAAGGAAAGCATTTGCCAGTAGTACCTAGAGTTCCAATGACAGTAACAGAAGTAATTAGATTTCTAATTGAAGCACTTGTGTTTGCAAATGACTACATTTTGTCTCCAGTTGGATTCTCTCCAATCCAGCTCTTCCTCTGAAGAAGCAATTAATTCTCTACTGTTTTATTTTCATGACAGGTAACCTAAAATTAAACAACTGATTAATGCATCCTGATCACATTTCAAGTGTGGCAAGATAAGTTGAAAACATGAAGCAAGAGTTCATCTAGACTAACAATATAGTAAAAGCAGATGACACTTCAATGTATTCTGCATTCTCTACTCAATATATAGGGCAAGTGGCATTAAGTGTATTTTTGAAGAATTAAGATTTCAATCATTGCTCAAACACAATTTCAGAAGACAGAAGCACTGTAAGTAAATGAAAACATCATTTTAATTATGCTGCTGAGAGGTTCAGTGCTGATAGAAAAGGACTTTGGGTGGGTCTCAGTTTTGCTTATTGCTTACTCCTTACATGTTAAATGAAAACACCAAAGAAAGTACTGCTCTCAATTTTCTCCTGAAGATCAGCATCGAACCAAGGTGTGTGACAGCTTTTACCCACACGAGTTACAAGTTCAACACTATCCTCTATATTTTTCACCAAAGGCAACCCTGAGCCCAGAAACCAGGAGGAATGACATAATCCCACCTCTATTGCCATCAAGTGGAAAGCTATGTCACTACAATTCAAACCAAATGAAACGTCTTAAGTCAGTGATTGGTTTTCTGACTATAGCAGGGCAAAATTCTTCCTGATCTCAGTATAAACATCCAGGAAGATTGTAAAATTCTCGCAGATTAAAAAAATCAGGTAAGCATTAGGAATAAGATCCTATATTTGCACTTTTTTCCCCACAAAATAGATGAGGAGCAACCCAAGGAGCAGAACAAGAGAAATTAAAAGGGTACATCAGCTATAAAATTACCTATGGCAAATCCACTGTGATGGTGACTAAGCTCACTACACTTGTTAACTCCACCAACACTATCATAAAGATAGCCAGGAATTCTGAATCAAAAAGAATGCCAGTCCAAAAGACAGGTGAACAAAAGCAGTGAATCCAGCTCCTGCCTTATGCACCAATAACAGGTATTAGGTTGACACTGTTGGTGGACCTGACAGATGACAGTGAAGCATCCTCCTCTTGCATTTACCTTTGTAAATGCAATCCCAGTTTTGTGGGACTGTGGGCCTGGGGCTAAAAAAAAAAACCCAAAACAAACAAATAAACAAAAAACCAAAAAAGAGGAATCACAGCAAATCTCAAATCTCTAGCTGCAGATCTCTTTCAGGAGGAGGATGATGATGATCTGAATGTGGTCATACTGACAGATCTCCTCCTAGGCAGGACCTTACACACAACTTGCTACTACCCATTTCTGGCCCATTATCTTGGTTGGCATTTCTCCACCTTGACTGCTCTGAGTTTGGAAGCTCACACTAGCAGTCATCTTTTTTCACTAGATAGCTCCAAGTTCTAGATAAGGAACTAATCCCATAAATTGCTTTTAAGACAAACCAGTAGCTTTCCTGTCTACATATGCATGTCTGCCTCACTATTGGGAAGTAAGAAACATAGAAATAGAGCTTCTACTCAAAATGATGGATTTCCATTGACAGCAGAGGCACTTAAGAAAATGCACTTTTTAGCAAATTCAGGCTAATAAAATTGGAGAAAAAGTAGTAATTGAATATAGGAGATCTCTATGATCTCATGCTGAGCTAAAGACATTTATTTTATTTCCTACAGAATACCACACAACAAAGAGCAAAAGAAACAAGTATCAAATCTCATTCTGATCTGACAAAGCATAGTTATGAGTTTATTTCAGTTTAAAACTGATAGCAATTTTTTTGCTTTTTATCTCTGAGGTAGATCAAAGAAACACCCAAAATCCTTTACATCTCAATACAGAATAGGTATGTTCAAACCATCAGAACTTGAATACATATGTATCTGCATTAAGTCAGTGAAGATCATTGCTTAAGAATGGTAATAAGATCAGAAAATCCTTGTTTGTTTTTTATGGAAAATGACCTAAGGGGGTGGAAAACTGATGAGGATGGGACCCCCAGGAGACCTATTTCTGTAACACACAAATTGTAAAGAGGTGCCTTACCTGAGTAATGGCTGTACTTCTGAAGGACAGAAAGACTGCAAAAACTGCAAGTCACTCAATGAGATATCTGGAAGCTCACTGTCAAATCTGCGAGGTTTTCGTGTCTGTAAAGAAGATATTAATTTACACATTGCTGTAAAGTATCAGATGACTAAAGAAGGATCAAGAAGAGCTTAATAAACAACATGGAAAAGTCAGCAGTAAACTGATCTCTTGCTCTTAAAAATCTTAAAAATATTTTAATTTTTAAGAAACCATGTCTGGTCCTTTACCCCTAAAAAACACTCCTTACATTTGTAATGATTAATTATCCATAGTACTTGGGCAGCAGTAAAATAGAGTATTCCAGTTGGAAGGGAACTACAATGAACATCTAGTCCAAATTCCTCCCTATTACCAAGCTTCATAAACATTATAGATGAGTTTAGAAGTTAAGGGATATAAAAGGGCACTGAAGCTTTATTTATTGTGCTGCTACACATACAAATATTAATTCAGTTCAGTATTTGAGACATTGAAGTGAGTACCATTCTTATTTTCCAAGTATCCTTTAAATTAAAAAAAAAGGCTGAAAATGAGAAGCTGAAAACGTTAAAAAGGCAAAGTGAGATGGCAACATTAGAATCAAGGAGTTAGCTTACTTCAATTAACCAAGCTGTATGAAATCAAAGCTAACAGGCAATACTTAATTACAATGCCCTCACGTTATCAGCTAATTAAGAGGCAAAAATGCTTTTCCACTCATCCACTGATGACATGGAAAACTTTTACTTGCTTTTACCATCCAATTAATTTTATTGCTCTATTATTCACAAGACAATTAGATGATCAAATTATTCCTCCTGGCTTCTTTTTTCTGATCATTACGATTAATTTTTTTTCAATACCACAGACTAAAAAAGGACTGCACTACTAAAAAGGAGAGCTGACATTTCCTCTCCCACTGCACTGCAAGTTACAAGCCAATGTTAATATAGGTCACTTCAAATGGCAGAGAACACTAGCTCCCAGCTTCTTCATGTGTCACAGGGCATATAGCTTCAATGAAAAGCCCAGGTTTTTAATTTGTAAAACTATTTAGAAATTAAATAAACCCAAAAATATGAATACATACACAAAAGGATGGAGGCCAGGAGTCAAGTCCTCTAAACAAACGATTCCTTAGAAACGACTTCCCTGAAGAAAAAACCCAAACAAACAACTTATTTAAAGGAAGAAATGCAACGTCTCAAGAGAAATCAACTGAAGTTATTGCAGTTTAATAGCTGAACTACATTTGGAAGCATTACTACTTATATTGATGTCCACATAAAACCGTAAATGACCACAGAACATCACACAACCCACCATTCAAGCAGAACTCCCTTCACAGAAGTCTCTTTTTGCTTAATGTACACACAGGCAAAAGCCTCAAGTTATTTTTGAAATTTTCACTGTAATCTTCCTCATTTCCTTTCCAAAAAAAATTGATAAACTTTCACTCAATTTTCTTATTTTAGCTGTTTATTCAGAACACAAGTGCCAGACTTTGCAGAAAAAAGTAATCAAAATTCTTTTAGTAGAATCTTTATTTTTAATTATGTGCTTAAAACTTCTAGTGAAGGTCTTTAGACGTGGGCCTTAGTTTTTGGATTTTCCTGGAGTAGTACAGAGAAAGTCACAGCAGCATCCAAATATTCAGTAATGGTTTTAGAAGTGTTATTTAAAAGAACAATAAAGCTCATAAAAGCTCACAATGCATGTTTAAGCACAAACTGCATTAAAGTGTGATAATGAGAATCTGGATCTTTTATAATCATTTCACAGCTTTCACATTATTTTGGATAATCTATATGAAAAAGTTAATTGATTTGATCAATGGAAAAATATTTTCTTTGTAATAGGACCAGCATGTACTTCCTATTTAAATAAAAGAAAATGTTTAAGTCTTTAAGTAAGAATATGATGAAAATTATTTTAACTACAAAGACAAGAGACATACTTCAACACAATTTGACTTCACAGAAGAGAAAGTACTTACTAAAGAGTTTACCAAAAGATTCCCTTTTTGCCTTTTCAGCTTCATATAGATGTTTGCCGTCTTTTATTAAAGCACCTGCCCACTGTGAAAGGGGAAAATACATTGTTACTTGTTAATTTATATGCTGATACAAAGGTTTGGTCTCAAAGTTTTATTTACTTACCTCCCTGTAGTGTTTTATGAACATTTTTCTCCTCACAACTTCAACAACAGCTAAACAGTACATCTGAGGAACAGTGCTGAGAGCCTCTACAACTTTGACCCTTTCTAGGAGCTCTGTTACAAGACGAAGCAGTGCTTGTAGTTTCTCTCCATCTTGGTCAGCATGAAGCATTACAAAACAACACCACCTACAAAAGTAGACTACACTTTAGAAGATCACATCTTGGCAATTTGTTTTTCATTTATATTAGATCCAGCAACACGTCTGGATGAAATGAACAATGACATCATTTCACATGGGATGACAAGAGGCTAACAACAGTACCAAGCTGTACAGAATTCAGTAGTCACCTTGCAGTTTCCTATTAATTTCTCACACAGAATATCCATATCAGTGATCAAAAACAGATATCTACACCATTTGAGTTAAGTCATTGGTTTTGAATGTCTTGGTAAGACATTCAAGTTATTAGCATAAATAACTTTAGGAGTAATATTAATGCAACTTTCTCCAGTAGAATTAAAAAAAAGCTGATACATCCTGGGCAAAAAAAAAAAAGACCACTTCTTGTGTATAGATCTTAAAAATACTTATTGAAAAGCTTTAGCAGACGGTATTAAAGATTAGAATGCTATTAAAGAAATAGGAACACAACACTGTTTGGGAATGTACACACACAATGTACTCACACACTACAAGCAACAGCCACTGTAACGAATTCTCACATCTTGTAACCACATCTTCAATTCCCTTAATCATATAATAAATAGAAAAATTCCAAGCACAGACACCAATATAACTAAACCACAGGATAACTATTCGGAAGGTGATCTACTGGTGTGCTTGAGGAGAAATATTACAGCAACTTTACCACCAGAAAATACTTAAGGTGGAGGTATATCCCACAAGTAACAAAAAACATGAAATTGCTTTAACTGACAGAACTGGAGCAAAAATGAAACAACAAACACAAACAAGTCAACATCAAGAATCAGGAATATATACTAACAGAAAGCAATTAGGAATATATACTAACAGAGACACTACAAGATTTGCACTCTTGACCTTTTCATAGTAATGATTTCCTTCAGACACACATTCCTTAAACTGACTTGCTGCAAGTAGAAGTACTATAAAGTTGTGAAGTTTTAACTTACTTCAGTCTGACTTGCAGATTATTTGCAAGCTCCTGTTTGGCAGTGGTACATTTCTGTTTAATATCTAACAGTTTTCTGTGATTAGTTAACATAATCATCAGCTGATTTGCATGACTCAAACACAAATCAGGCAGCACAGAAGGATCCTTCAAGTTCTCAGCTCTCTTCTGATTAGCCAAAAAACCCTAGAGGAAGAGAGAAATTGTTACACAAGCTTTCTAACAATCAAGAAGTGTGAAAGTGATACATCTTCTCAAAGAATGCAAGAATTTTAACAAACTTACTGTAACCATTGTGAAGTATAAAAGAATGATCCATGGAGAAAGCAAGTGTCAGAGCTGCTTTCTTTCAGTTCTATAATCCAGTTCAAATCAATTTTGTTCCATATTTCCCTACCAAACAGCTACCAACACAACCCTAACAGAACTTCACACAACTAACCAACACCAGTGAAAGACTACAAAACTTAAATCAGCAGAAACATAGCTACTAGGATGGAGAGGATCAACCATCATTCTAACTTCTGCTAACCACCCTCCTCCCACTTGAGGCATTTGAAAGATTAAACATCAACTTGGAGCATGTTCAATACTACCGTGGGCTAAAGAATTTCTATTTCTTGCATAAAGAAATTCCCACATGAAACTAATTCTTCTCAAGAGCCAAGATCAAGAGCCACACATCTTATTTGCATGCAAACTGTACACTTACATCATAAGTAAAGGAATAGATGATTTATAAAAGGAAATGTCAAGGAAGAAGGTTTGAAAGCTGAAGTCTCTGCCAAGTCTTGAAAAGATACAAATTCTAAATTTACAGTAGCATTTAAACAAGGTGACAAAGTCTCTTTCCAGCTGACTGTAACACTTCTTACTCCAAACTGGGATTCATAAACTTGAGGTAGGCTCTTCACCCAGGTGAAGAATGTAAAAATAGCTAAAAGCACCACTCACAATAAAGGGCAACCAAGCATAGGGATGGGAAGACTAGCTTAGCCATCATGCTAACTTCACTTGTGTTTAGCACTGGCCTACAATATAAAGACCACGAGACTGAGATTTAGCATTCGCTTCTAAACTTACTCATTGAATTTATCTGGAGACAGGCTCCACTTTTCAATAATGCTGCCAGAAGTACTGGTTGTATCCACCTTCACATACCAGACCAAAGAGGCAACAGGGAGCATGGTCCTACACAACTTTCAACTCAGTGCTGCCCTTCTCAAAAAGGGCCTCTCTAAGCTTCCTCAAAATAGGGAGTCAAGATTGTTCATTTATTCCTACCAATAATATATCAGTGTGTAAGCAGGAGTAAGAAACTCATGCCTTTTTCAGAGTTGCAACTCCAAGGTCATGGTGAAAATCTGAACATTATAATGTTTTGCCAAATAGACTTTTATTTACTTTCAGTAGCAAACAAGACATTAAAGAACAATACTAATTATCAAGTTAACTGAAGCTTTTTACAGAAACTGTATTTAATAAAATAACTTTCACATGATACTGAAGTGTTTGTTAAAAATAGGAGCTACATATTTTATATTTAAAATAGTCTTTAACTAAATTTCTAATCACTTAAAATCACACTGTCCAGTGAAGGCATACTACTTTTTCTCCTTACTACAATACTGATGATCAACCATTAACTTATTCCCTGATCCTGTATAACTGAGTAATAAATGATCAAGGATTCAGTATCTCCCTTCAAAAGTAAAATTGATCTACTTAACATTTATTACCTATCTCTAACTAAAGTTCTGATTTTCTAGCTGTACCTTTAAACCACATGAAAACATGACAAGATGTAAAAACTGCTAATATTAAATGTCAAATTGTTATGAAATAGCACCATACTGACTAACCCCGTGTGGTATGTTGAAAACTATCTTGCATAAAGACACGCAATTGGTTCATTGTAACTTTAACAGCATACACATATCAAAAGCCTACCATCTTGCCATGCTGCACACACAACTGTGTATTACCTGAGCAAGTTCTTTTTGTTCATTCACCAGTCTGCTGCAGCTTGCTATCATCTGGTCCAATGCATAGAGTCTATCCTCAAGACCTTTAATAGCCTTCATGTTCTGATTATCAAGTTTGGCGATAGTTTGGCGACATTCTGCCAGAAAGGGCTGGATGATCCTTGGATCAAGCTAAAAAAGGAAATTTATTAGTATTTGACACACTGAAAGGTGATTTAAGTTAGCCAAATGAGGTTTTTTAACCTCAAATATTTTCCTTTTTAAATTTTTTTTTAATCTAATGTATGAATACATCTATCATCTGTTTCAGAATTCTGAGTAAATGAGTATGTGGATTCTATACCACAGCATGAATATTTCTGAAGTATTCCAACCAGACCATCAGAGCAATCTTATAAAGAGAAGGGACACTGGGACAAGGTGGGGTGCAGGAGGAAGAGGCACTTAGTAGCTAATGGACAGTCTGACCTGTGACAGAGTCTATACAGCTACAGTCAAAACCCATCATGAATGTGGCTCAATGGAAAATGCAGAAGGGAGGGTAGTCAGAAAAAGCTGCAAGAACTGCAAATCTTTTCCCACTAAATAAGTGTTTTAATTGACTACTTAAAGCAGATAATTTCTAAGCAACTGGAAAAGACCTCATGGAAAAATAGCATATTTGTCATACTTTTAGCTAGAGGGTTTTTTTCCCCAACAGAAACATGTTTTTGAAGTTGTTTCATAATATCTGAGAAAAAAAAGAAGTATTGTAAACATTAAGAGTCTACCAATATCCACAGATATTAAGGGTGACTCTTCACACTTCACTGTAGGAGTAGTGAATTAAAATAACAGTTCTAGAAACAACATAGGCAATTGCTGCTTCTTATGAAGGTCAGAGTTTAGTGTAAACCTGAAATACATTAGTGAAGGACATAGTTAAAACCATTAGGTGATAGCAGAAGATGAACAAATTTGCCCAAATTTATCCAAAATGGTTATGGTATGCTATCTCTTACAAGAGAATTAACAAGTGAAAAAGATGCTATTTGTGAGCTGTCACAGCACTGGCTTCTTTCATCAACATGCAGAGTTTATGCCACTTACAGAGCATACTAATCAACCCCTATCCTCAAAAAAAAGCAATTATTTGACTCAATAGTAGCATAAGAAAAAGTGTTCTTTCCCCCTCAATCTACTATTTAACTAAGTTTTCACACACAACAGCACTTCATCCTGTAAACAACCTTCTGGGGGGGGCTAGAGAGGAATCTGGAGAGGAGAAACATTAAAAATTAAGGAGCAACTATAAAGAACAGGTCTTCCATTGACTTCAAACAAATAAACAAAAAAAAAAAAACAAACAAAACCAGCCAACCAAGAACTTAATGGGAAAGTACCAAAACCTAGTAATAGCCCAGAACTCCTTAGAATAAACAATAGTGCTGTTATTAATGTGACAAAATACATCCAAACTCTCTGAAAACAAAGGTTAATTTCTCATATGTGATGTCTTCTGAATCTTGGTGTTTTCTCAAGTCCATCTTCAAGAAACAGTAACAGAAGTATTTAACCAGACTGATTTTACAGGATCATCTTCACTGCCATCCCTAAGACATCCTGAATTAGTCCACTGCAGCATCCAGAAGAGTTTCTTTAAAAACAAAATACTAAAGAACAATATACTGTTGTTTTTTTTTTTCTTTTTACCTTCTTAAACTAATGTTGTTTTATGTCTTTTTACAGAGAGTGGCTATTCCTCTCATTCTTTTCTTACCTATTTCCTCCATCCACTCTTTTTATCCCATCTTTACCCTAACTGCATCTGTAGGATCCATCTCTACTTTCACTGGCAGATAATCTAGCCTCTTACTTAAGAGGCTATAACAGCACTTAACAAAAACATCTGGTTAGCTCCTACTTACCCAGTGCTTTTACTGCAGCCAAAAGAAGTAGAAGTGCCATTTTGTAGAAACATCTAGAGGCTAGAACCATCAGAAACTTAGCAGCACTCTGTGCAACACACCAATTATGTCAAGACTACCTCTTACTCTTGTGCTTTAAGCTTTCAGGAAAATCTTACCTGAATTCAGTTTTTGAAATAAGAATTGCAATCACAAACCATTTGTATGGCTCATATTTCTAAGGAGGAAAGGGCACAGGGAGAATGCAGGCAAAACAATTTTAAAAAACTAGTGCCATTTTATTCTATTATTCTATTTTTTTATATTAAAGTGTCACCTCAAATGAATATTCAAAGAAAAATTGTGTTGCAAGATATTTATTTAGGATTTTCTTTTCCTTTTCAGCTGCAAGCCACTTCTGTTTTCAACTAATTCTAAACCAGTGGTAAGCAAAGATTCAATGCTTTGTCTGCTTTTGCTGCTATCAAAACAGAGTAAATCAATGTTTTCCTATGGAGAATCAGGAATGCATTACTTCAAAGCTCTGGGAGTTTTTCATGAACCAAAATGGATTGGGACTGATCAATCACAACTGCTCTGGTGACGGCCAGAATACTCTGACTGAAGTACTTTCCTTACCTGCCAATTCTGCTTATGCCACAAATACAAAAAGAAACTGCATTTTTTTGCAGGTTCAATCACAACTTTTTCCCATAAAAATTGACTACAGTTAAAAAACAATTACAATAGTCAAAATAAAGGATTTCTGCCTAATCTTCGATAAGACAAGGACAGAAAAGCCAAGTACAAGACAAAGCCTCTAAAACACATGGTATATGTCAGATAAGACTACAAGCTGATCAAAAAAGGTAGAGTATGTACTTAACCAAAGTGTTCTTAGCATTTTTGTGTCTTTTGGAATGCTAGAATTTATTTGGAAGCAATTGTTTAATATCCATCTCATCAATACTGGTTTTTAAAACTTTTAGAACACATCTGTGTTCCGTTTATATTAAGTAGAAATGGAATTTATTGTTTCACAACCCCTCTAGTGGGTTCTGTTACTCTTGCTTTATAATAGTAGAAAGCACCTTATAGCCTTACTGAACAAACAGGATGGAGAACTGTCTCAGGCTTCAGCCAATAGGAAGTCTTTAGCACACAAAATTAATTCTTGTTTTTGTTGAAGAAAAAACCAAACTTATAATGTCCAATCTTTTCCTTAGCCTTTTCTGCACTACTAAAATCTTAGCCCTTAAAATTAAGCCAAATTCTCCAATTAATTTTAAGACAGAATCAAAATATCAATGCACAGAACTGACCATACCATGATGTTCCCTACAACAGATGGATTTTAGAAATCACTGATTCAGTCTTCCAGTCCTACCTTACAGAGGAAATAAAAGTGTCAAAGACAAGACAAAATGTTTTCTTTGTTCAAGCTATGTTGTGTTGTAATAGTATATTATACCGATGCAAACAAGGCTAGACAATGTAAGAAACATCAGCTACAGTGAAAGCAAAGAGAGAAGAAAAATTATAGGCAAAAGAAATTTAAACGGTTATAATGCTCACTGATTAAAATATTAATTTTGAAAATAAAGTGAGCACTATTGTATTCTTCCAGCAGCAGAAATACAAACTGGCTGACTGGGCCCTTCTGAGCACCTCTGTATCAGCTAATAAAGAAGGTTGAGATATAAATTATAAATTTATCACAATTAACCATATAATTTTTAATATTTTAATAAAGACTTAACTATTTTGAACTCAACATTAATTTGGTCCAGGAAAATCTTTTTATTATAAATGTAGCTTCTATGAAAATGGCAAAGAAATAATAATAGTGTCCCTTTGCTTATACACTACAAGAAGCTTTTGGCTTTCCAAAAGAAATGGCTATTTGAAAATGCAAGACAACAAGCATTCATAAAATTATACATCTTCCTAAAGATCGAATTCTTAACATTCAAACTTATAAAACACTTTCCCCACACTTATCCCCCCCAGTCTCTGCTTTGGCTTTCATTTAGAAAGTCATCCGAGAAACAAGCCACAAAAGAGATGAGTCAGTCACTTCAAAAGCACCTGCATGTGGAAGAAAAAAGCTGTAGCCTTCAATGCAATGCAATTTGATTAAAAAAAAAAAATCATTAACTTACCCTGCTCATGGAATCAAAACATTTTCTGACCAGGGATTCAACATCATTAGGTCTATCTTGAACATTTATCCAGTCTAACAAAGACACATTGAAGGAAGGCTGATCATCATCTTTCAATTCTACTGACATTTCATTGTCCTGGACAGTAGCATTTTGACCAGATTCTTTATCATCTTTTACATTTTCAGGATCTGTGCCTTCCAAAGCTGAATGTTCAACTGACTTGCAAAATGATGCTAACATTGATTTACTGTTCACTTTAGGTATATCAGGATAAAGCACCAATTCAGGAGATTTCCCATCCTCAGTTTCTTCACTTTCTGCTCCTCCATGTTCAGGTGAAGACTCCAGTCTTCCTAAACACTCTCTGTAACTATGTCTTGTTAGGCACTCCAGCAGTGGTATCTTGGCCATGATAGAAACAGCAGAACCCAAGCTTTTTTGAAAAAGTGAAAAGAAAAAACCTATCAGTATCTAGAAGCCAACATGATATGAAATCTTAGTTAAAAATCACCCACAATATGAATTGATATTCATTTTAGAATTGAAGCAGATATCATGATGATTTTGCTACTGCCCTTTAAAACTTCTGTGCTTAATATCAACATCATAGAAGGACAGCCAAAGAAGTCAAAGTTCTGCTTATACTGAATGAAAAAAAGTGATAAACAGAGACATTCACTTCTTTGTTTAAATGCACAACTGGGGCTTATGTGTCCTATCTGCATGGATATCAACACTTCTTATCAGAGCTTTGAGTGTCCTCTGTCTGACTACTTCTGCAAAGTTTGAATAGTTTCTATTTGGTAAAATCTATGAAGCAGATTTTTTTTTTTAAGACAAAACATATTTTAAAACATATTTTCTTTAAGGATCCAATATCCATTTATATTCTATTAAGCAAAGCACTCATAGAAATACCACAATACTACAGTGGCTACAAATATATAAAAGATTTTCTTTGAAGTAACACCCAGAGTTTGCAGGACACAAGTACAGACACACACACACAAACAATAGATATATATCTACATACATGCCCCCTATCCCTTTCAAAAGTATACAAATCCACTCGAAGTTTATGCTATGACTTCATACTTTCAACACAGATTGTAAGTCTAAATATCAGTTCAAGCTGTTAAAAACCAATTAATTCAAAAGTGTAAATAGGTATTTAAAGATGTTAATGTCTAAATTTGTTATCCAGCTTTTTGTTGTGCACATTTGGAATGACTCCAGCTCTTAAGCAGCTGTTCATTAACGAGCTTATCATCTTCCACATAATTCAATACAGGTTTCTTTGTGCTGACAAATACAAGGAAAAATGTCAGTTTAAAAAAGGCACTAGCATAGAACAAAAAGAATGTTCTCCATGACACATAAGCAAACAAAGACATTCTTGATTAATCAGAATAAGCACCAGACATAAAACACTTGAAGAAACTAAGTTTAAAATTGAGTCAATTTGGAGACTGAGAATGAATTTAACAGCAAACCTACTGTGTAAGTTTCAATTTGATATCATCTATGGACTGCAAATAGCTTGAATACACATTTTCAAACTTGTAAAGCAGCTTTTGGTAAGAGTTTGTACAATCTTCCAAGTTGGCCATTATAGCAGCCCAGCCTTGATGCTGAAGATGTTCATCATGTACAAGACCCTCACAAAAGGAGCAAAGCTTCTTGGCAACCTCATACATTTCCTGAAAAAACAATCAACAAAATAATAATCAGGCTCTTGTTGTAGAACTCTTCAAAACAGAGAGGTGGAAACTGTAGCTCCAAAACCACCTTATAAAATGAATCAAATGCTGATAATATGAAATATTCAGGGTACACACACATGAATAATAACCTCATTTTATTTATCATATTATTATATGATAGAAAAAAACTGGCAATCAAGGTCCAATAAGGAGTACATTTTTGATGAGCTAAGCAGAAGCTCAGAACAAGACAATAAAATGCACAATCAGTCAGCAAAAAGCACAGGTGGGTCAGGTGCAAGAACAGATGCAAGAGGAAACAGAAGGGCAAATAATTTAAGTCTTTCATTGATTAATATCCAGATGCAACATGACAAGAAGCAGTACAGTGTTCACAAAGCTCTAAAACATATCCTGAAACTTGGCATCTGCAAACCAATATAGAAGTTAAGTTTTCTGTTAAAGCACTGGGTGACAGAGAAGCATTTTACTGCCATAATAGGGTGAGAATTTACTGCCCCACTTGGCAAAATTAAAACAGGTCTACATATGGCAATTACCAGATCTTAATAAAAGTGTACTAACAGCAATGCCCGTTATAATCAATTCCAAAGTTTCAACTAGTAGGAAGAGAAACTACTTTAAATTCAGCAATTTAAGAAAAAGGCTGTTCCCCTCAAAGAGCCTATCAAAACAGTAAAAAGTAACAAAAAAGGCATAGAATAAATCCTTCAGCTCAGAACATTACCAGTTACAAACTCCTTGGAAAATACTTTCCGGCACACACCTGTACTTTAGGTTTTAGTATCTATCTAACCTACAAGAAAAAGGTATTTTCACTTTTTGCAGGTTGAGCACGCTGTTAAATCAGGACTGAACACAACTCCCCTGTGCCATCATACATGTGAGAAAACCATGCATGGAAAAACAAGTTATACAAAATACAGTGAGAAAGCAGTGTTAAAAACCTAACACATCCATGTATTTCAGAATGCATTTGCTGCCTAACACATGGTTAGCAGCACATATGCACACTCAAAAAAATTTAGGGACCAACAACACTTACATTCTGAAATAAACCACAAAACTGCATGGCATTTTAAACAAACATTTCACAATTCATACTGAAAGTTATGATCATCCTCCCTGTTTCAGAAGTCCAAGTCTTGTTTCAAGCAGCATGACAAAGTTCTACTGTCCTTCAAATCACTGATAGCTAAGCTATCAGCAGATGAATGATGAATATTCAAAATAGCCATATATGCAACTCCAATGAAATCCTAGGTTGTTAATAAAAATTCCTATCACTTTGTAGTAAAGGTGGTATTTCTCTTCTTGTTTTCTGAACTTTGGCAGGTTTCTGTGCATGTGAGAATGATGATTTCCAGTTTGAAGAGAATGGTTATTTTAATTGCTCCGGGAACTCCTGCTTCCTAAGTCAAAAATCAACCAATAACACAACTGGGATGGTATCCAGACAATGCTGAAATCTGCAAGTCATTTTCTCCAGACTATCCCACGTTTGGTTGTACAATTTAAATGTACATAATCTGACCAATGCAATATTGACTTAAACATTTGAACATTTTTTTACTGTCTTAAATTGACTTTGTATACAAGAACAAAGGCAAATTGCACAGTATATAAAAAAAAGCTAAATTACTGCTTTCTCAGTTATCATATTAGGAACCAAAAGAACAGGCTGTTTTACCCTAAGATATACAAAAAAAATTATACCAATAATATGAAGCTGAAAAGGTAACTGAATGTCTCTGCTGCATTCTAACGTACATCCTGGAAATGTACACAAACATTTTACTTTCACAAAAATTGTTCTCTTTCAAAGTCAACCTTCTGCCAAATGAGAAGCCACACCACTCAAAATCACTATAAGCCACAGTTCCAGAAGTGAGAGAATATACAAAAACATACATTAGTTTCAAATAGTTTAAAACAATATAAGCCACCTACAAAATCAAAACTAATAATAAAGTCTTTTTATGCAGTTCCTCCAAATGAGTATCAACCAAAGGAAAGACTGGACTCAGCTGTTTCTTTAAATGCCCCGAGTAGATGTTTTTGCCAGTTCTATTTTCTTTTGGACAAGCTCACTTAGCACAGCTCACAGCGCAGCTCATGTGTTTAACACATTAAAGTATGCACAAGGCTTCATATGACCCCACTTTCCACCCTGAGACGTATTCTTAACTAGTGGGCAAGGTTTGCTTTTTCAGCTAGATCCATTCATTGTGTTCACAATAGAAGTCAAAAGTAACAAGTCAGAGCTGCCCTATGAAGCTTTATTTTATGTCATTTTTAATACTCGTTTCAGAACCTAAGTGTTGCCAATTTAAGATTTTCGTTTTAACAAGCTTGTTTCCCCAGCAAAACACTTTCAAACACAAAACAGAAGTTACAAGTAGAAAAAAAAATCCTCACAATTGAAACCATTTGGTACACAACTGAAAACCAGCACTGACACTTTGTATCTAAGAGTCTAACCTATGGAAACTTACTCAAAGTTAACCCGAACAGGAGCTCCTATCCCAGCAGTCTGGTTCCTAGAAATGCAACAGTGAACAGTATTTCCCAGAGTAGCAAATTAATACTATTTAATTTTTCAGACACTTTGTAACAGGAAGACATTCTACTAAGTGTCAGAATCTCTCATATAAACAGATACATGCCCAAAGGAACTATTATATAAAAATACTCCAAGGCCATCTAAGTATGCAACCAGGTATTCATTTTCAGATACGCTGCAGCTTCTTAATGTATACACAGGAGACATGGACATTAAAATCCTCTTATGAAAGCCATCATGAATATTGTTCATAAATCATGTCAATCATAAGCATTGAGACATACTAAGTCTCTCAGAGGCAAAAGATTTTTTTTCTGAGCTAACTCTGAGATCAAAATTCATTAGCAAAGTTTCTTTCAAGTAACATGTATTCAAAGTTATCCATATGCTAATAGACTGCAAATCAGATTGTACAAATGACCAGACATGTTTCAGGGCACATATGCACGGTATTACAACAACATCCTGTATCATCCTCTCAAAGTTACTTTTACATGTGCCACAGAAATTCTGTCTAGGTGGCAGGAGGCAAACAGGAGAATTATGTCAGCATGGCATGGAATTAGAGTCCACAGAAACACAGCACAGCAGTGCTTTTGATGCTGGTTTCTTAAGCTATATCATGAAATAAGCTTATTACATTAAATAGTAAAGAATATTACTCTGAATTCAGGAGGTTCGAAGCAGATGGTTCTAATGAAGGTCAAACCACATGGAGTAACTATTTGTGCACATGCCAGAACTGTTTCAGACTTCTTCTACACTAAGCAGATACTAGTGCATACAAGAAGAACACTATGTTAAATCATATTTTTCATTTGTTTTGTTTTAGTCATCCTGCTTTCAAAATGTGAAAGCACACAGCAAGAAAACACAGCAGAGAAGTTGTTTTGCATCATTTGGAGTTTCTATGTAATTTAACTTTAACTATTTTCTTTGAAGTTATGAAATAAAAGCTACACAAATGTACCTTTCTTATCTTGCCATCGTTCTGAAATAAACCTTCAGGTGATGTGGCTTGTTCTTCCTACACAGTCTACTTCCATAGACAACATTTTTGTGAGAGATCTCAAGCTACTTTAGAAGGCACTAGACCAATTTTATATAACTGTATAGCTCTATACAAGAAAGAATTAAGCAGCTCTCTGCTAAATGAAGTCTAAAAACTGAATTATATCAAGCACAGAAATAAAGGCCTGCAATCCAACATATGTTTTAATGCTTCTCAGTAAGGTTGCCAGCTCCAGCACAGAAAAGGAAGCCTGCCTAACAACAGGCTTGCTTTTGTCATTGACTATTCACAGACACACTCAAGTCTTACTGGCAGACACCCAACGCTTCACAGAGCACAAAAGTTAACTTCAGTTGCCTTGTAGGGCTACAATCATCCTACAGAGGTACAGCAGCATATCTAGAAAAGCAATTGCCTCACTGCACCACTGGAATGAGAATCTAAAAGAGTACTACTAGCAGAACATGAATACCAAGACCCAGACTAATCCCCACATGCTGCTATGTTGAAGAGTAAATAATGACATCTTCATGACCCAATTTTTCACGAAATCCACAGGGCCACCACAATGCATTTAATCTTTGGCTAGGTGTTGTAACAGAGTGTGTAGCTGAATTATTTCCTTTGAGAATCACAAATTAAATGTAGGTGATTCTTCTGATGAACAATCTTATTATAATGAATTCTTTTTTTAGGTTTCAACCAAAAATCAGTAGAATCAACAAAGTATGTTTTATTTAAAGCAGAAATTAACTGGTGAAGAGTTTAGTATTAATTTCAAGATTGTCTCTGCATCCTACTGTCATAATTCTGCTCATCTGAATGAGCAAAATCTGACAACAGTATGTTTGTCTTAAGTGGTCTTTGGACTTACCTCTAAAGAACAAAAGTTCTCAGGAAATGCAGGGTTCTTTCCATTTTCTAAAACCCTGTGATAGAAGGAAATAAGTCAAAGTCCTCTATTGCCATGTGTCTGAATCCTGTAAAAGGGACTCCTTACAGGTTTCAATCAACCTCAGACCAATAGAAATGATCCTTGAAAGTAAAATTCCACAGACTTACACACTGCAACAGCAGATAAATGCTTTCACAACAAGGAACTGTTACCTTGTTTACCAAAACTAGTAACCAAGACAATTATCTCTAATACATACACAGCTATAACATGAAACTACTAAATTAAGGTACACTTCAACATTTAAGTTTCCAAAACCTGTAATTGGAGCAGTTAATTTCACTGTGAGGGAGACTGATATTTCATGGCAACTTCTCTCCTTTCAGTAGACAGCTTCCACTAGCTTGATTCCAAGTCACCCAACTTTTTTCATTCTGATCAATTTTTTAAAAGCTTGATCTAAAGTTTTGGTTACAAAGGTCAAAAAAACTGCTATAGTAGCATTTAGAAAGATCTACCTTGGAGTAAATCTTTCATTATACCTTGGGATAAACTAAAACCCATTTTACCTCACCCTGCTCAATTACTTTAAAAGATTGAGACTGATCTGAGTTACAGAGAAATCTGGACTTTTTAGGAGGAGCCAGAAGTGTGCCTGACTATTAGACAAATAATTCAGTCAAAATTGATTTGGCCGCACAATTATTTCAAACACTACACACCATGAACAACATTAATATTTTAAAACAATTCTTTCCAGAGAGTCTCAAAGCAACTTTCTAGTAGAAAAAAACATTTCTCTAAATAGTAGATCCACAGTTTTCAGGAAGCATGACTATACTTCTTGGCTTAAATATCTGAAGTGTTTGAAACTAAACTGAGAATGATCTATGACTATGTACTATGACTACAGTCGCGGTTTTACGCAACCAAATGAAATGGCCACACAGTTTCGCATCCTCATTTCCACTTCTCAAAGAAAAACTGACAGGAATTGACAGTTTGATCATGACAGTAGCAGTATCCCATGAAGTGTGAAAGATACCCGCTCCCAAAAAGTTCAATATCCCTCCCAGAAAAATGACATGGGAACTTCAGTTGGATCACTTGGAAAAAAAAAAATCCTTTCCTAAAGGCTAAGCTACCAGAAATTATTTTAAGTAGTGGTGTTAAAAGACCATGAGATTGACACAATACAACCTATTGCACAACATACTGCATAGAGAACAGCTTGTTTTCTCAGCTGGTGTGCACGTAACTTCTTGCAAACTTCTGTGAGCACCTCACTGTCCACATACTGCAGCTCACTGCAAGAACTGCTCAACTGCAAGAAAGGTGGGAGACCAGGCTAGTTGCAAAAAAGGCAACCTGGAACCCTTCAGGCAGAGACATCTCAAATGTAAGTTTTTAGCCCAGGAGAAACCAGAATGCCAAGACATAAAATGAAAACAGGCTTAGAGAGTTGAATTAACTGAGCTTTTTAAAAAAACATATGAACAAAGACATCATATTGCAAATGACAAAACCTGTGAAAAGAATTTCAGTTTAAATAGTAAAGGAATGAGTTAAGGGAACAGATGTAGCTTCTTTAAAGCTACCTAATCTTTATGCTTTGAATTCTACATAATGAGATCATAGGTGGTGAACAGGAACTTAAGAAAATCCATAATAGATGTTAAAATCAGGAAAACAGAAAGAAACAGAAAATGGATGTATGACAAACACAGTACCATGGAAAACCAAATGCAAGATACATTCTACACAGGAATAATTTTTGGTTAGGAGTTATGAAACCTAAAAAAAGATTGTAACTTTTTTTGATGCAGCTTTTTTTACTTTTTATGTAACTCAAATTAGTGTTAATTGAGTGGGGGGTGGGGGGGGGGAATGGCTGCTTTTACATATACTTATATCCTACAAATATATATATGCAACAGGCCATAAGAATGCCAAGACCTCCACTATGAACTAAAATATGACTTCCATACCTGAGTAGCAACAACAGATTATGGGAAAAAAAGGCAGAAAGCAAAAACATAATTTAATTCAATAACAGACATAGAAAAAATGATGAAGAGGCCACAATGCATAGATTCATAAAAATACTTGTTAAAGGAGACCCTAGAACTACTTTTACTGAGAGAAAAAAAATTAGAGGCCATATATCACTCTATGTTTGCAACTTCCTATCAAGTCTGCTTTTAAAGATCATATCCTATAGTCTCTGGGCAGAGCAGATACCAGATTAAATAGAAACAAGTAGCTATCAAATATTATTCCCTTAATATTTACACATCACTGCTCCTTGTTGTTGACAAGAACAGGTAAGACTTTTTCATAAGCAATAATTTAGAATGTAACCTTGATTTTCCTACTACATTACCATATAATAGCACATGTATTAGCAGTAAATATTAATTAGTCAAATTTAATTAATCAAAATGCTCTAAATAATTACAACAGGCAAAAACTTCTCCATCATCAAGTACTGCCGTTCTGCTTTTCTGGTAAAGCAGGTTTACCATTTCTCTAGAGTTAATAAAAAGACAAAGCTTGGATTATTTTGTAGGAACTCTCCCATACAGTACTCTCAGTGTGACTTTGGGTGCATCAATCACACAACCACAGAGGTTCAGAGCCTTTCTAGCTCTCCCCAGATCTCAATCAATTTTGAGAAGGATTAATATCCCATGTTCCTTCATAAGCAAGAGGCTTATGGTGAACCTTGGAGAAGATTAATGCTCTAACCACATTCGCAGTCCTCCCTCAGCTTCTTCTGAATTACTGTTCAATATTCTTCAAGCAGGCAGCATGAAAAACTACTTTAGTACAACACTGCAATACTTCTTTATACAGGTTTCACACCTTGGTACATCTAAAAATCACAACAGACTATTTACTAATCTTCTATTACATATGATGGATTTATCAGTCCCCTGACATCCCAGAGAAGTACTCAATTCATTTTCACAGCCTAACACACAACCTGTGGCTTTAGAACATTAAAAATCTTGGACAAAATTAAATGTCAATGTAAAGGTGAATCAGATTAAAAATATTACTACCTATTTAATCTTTAAATAAATTTAATCTTTAAATAAATTTCCAAGTTTTTAATAAGAAAACAAATACCATCACTATAATAATTTTATAAGCAGGGAAGAACTGTCAAAAGTAGGGAACAAATAATAATCTTCCGGAAAATAAATCTGCAAGCTAAAAATAACACCTGCATTCTACCTGGATCCATGTTCAAAGACAATTCCTGTCCCCGCTTCCTCCAGTTCTGCAATACTACTAATAGGTGACAGTAAGTATGGAAAGATTTATTTTCTCCTTGCAAATCAACTCATGATCAGTCTCTCTATATAAAGTTTCCAGTCTCTAGCTAAATATTATTATCGACCTGCACCCAGAATGTAGAAACAACTATAAATGTTACTTAGATCTTTAGAAAGATCTTCTAAGTAACATATTTAAAAGGCATAAATACTGAAATAAACTTGCATGCACTGTGTATTAATAGTCTTCAGACTCAAAAGGGGAATATTAGGCAGCACCAACAATTCTTTTCAAGTTTAAATAGGAGTATTTTTTATAAAACCTTGGAATAAAAAAAAAAGCTTACTCCAGAGGGACTAAATATGTTCCACTGTTGTATAGTAATTTTACCAAACTGAAAGCCAAATTAAGAATCTAAGAGCAAAAAACAGGGTACAGAACAGAGAAACCAGATAAATGAACAGTGAGAAACATGAAACTGAGTATCATCACCATTCACTCCCATTATCCTCAACAAAACACAAAGACTGTAGCAATTACTACAGCCCCACCTTCACATCAAATCAATGTTAAGTATTTAGAAGCTATCAGTCTTCCTTACTTTTATAACCTCCTCTTAATACTTCACAAAGAATGGTTTTAAAGCACTTTCAGTTTCAGCTGGTAAAACCAGAGCACAACTGAAAACCTCCTGCTCCTTAGCTGAACTCACATTGATATCTACTCTTGCCTATGACAGTCATATGACTCACAGACACCTAATAACTCAAGGTCCTATTTACAAAGTCAGCTCTAACTGTCAACAGGTGGGGGAGAGAGAAAGGGAGTCTACGGGACTCAATCCTTGCCTTAAATCAGACAGTATGTCAAGGTCACATTATTTCACATTATTCAGGAGAACCCTCCCCCTCCTGACAGGCCAGGATGCCAAAATCCCTGTTCTCTATACAACAGTTAACACACTTTTCTAAATTCTGCTTTGTAGTATTAAATCCCAGCCACTTCAAGTGCTACATGTTTTTCTCAACTGCATTAAAGTTGTCACTGAAACAAAGAAACTTTTTACCAAGACAAAAAATATATCACTATTCATTTTGTGTGAGGTGCTCCACATAACTATTCTCCTGCTGCCAACCACTGGAATAATCTTTAGAAATATGAAAAATGCTTAATAAATTTAAAATTAAATTAAAATTTGTAAAGAAAATGAGATCAGTTTTTAGTACAGAAATACAATCTGTAAAAATAAAACATAGCTACTGAAGGCATTGTGTCGGTGTCTTGAGCATGCAGCTGGTTTTTACTGCATGCACACTTGGTATCTTACTGACCATGTTGCAGTGAGCAACTTTTCCCTATCAAAACAACACAGAAATAATCAAATTGCACTTCTGACCAACTTGCAAGTAAATATATGCAATATGCAAATAAGAGGCAGTACTCAATAATAAGCAACCTGAACTGTGGGAAAAAGCTTTGTTTTATTAATTCCTCACCAGTTTAGACATAAAATATAAGCATAAAACAGAAGAGTGGCAAGATGCTTTTAAAAATTATAGTGTTAATTTTCTACTTGAGTTAACATCACTTCCAAAGTTACTTTTCTCATTTCAGGCTGAGGCAGACTAAGGACACTGAAATTAAGGCAGTGCATTAAGGCATGGTCCAAAGCAATCTGATCGTTTTTGTTTTGTAAATACTGCAAATGTACACATCCAAAAGGTGCCTTACACTACAGTTCTGAAAGCAGCTCTGAACATGCTGAAGAAGCAAGCACATCTCTCAAAACTTACCTTGAAACTCAGACAAAGGCTCTGAAGAGTACATCATCACTAATACAGCATTTTTACTGCCTTTTGAAGAAACTATTTCATATTTTACAACAAGCCTTCCCTCTGACATTTTCCTTTGGTGTGCAAATCCAGTAACAATCTACTTACCACAGCAAGCTGTGTTCGTGATGCTACTGTATGAAACACTGCAGGCATCATAAGAGATTCTTCTACTTTCAATTCCATCTCATTCTCTGCTGAAAATGTGGTTTTGGGGATAGCTGGTGGACGTTCACACAAGATCATTTCTTTGTTGAATAAAAAAATTGGGTTGGTGTCCTACACTCAAAAAGGAAACAAAACCAAACACTGAGTAAAGGTAACTTCCTGTTTAATTATCAATTATTTCCTCATGTCAGTAATGTGTCTTGAGAACAAGTTAAAATCTACACTTAGAAGCTGAATATATAAACACCTGTTTCTCAAATGAAAGAAATCCAGCAAACTATGGAAGAAAAATTAAAAATTAAGGCATGGTCCTTAATTATGTCTTTTTCTTCCCCTATAAATGAAAGTTTAGGCTAAGAATGCAGCATGCACTTACTGTTCCAGCACTGTAACTACACACTCTTCTGTCTGGTGCCATACACTCTCCTCCACTGACAACCAGTACTTGGTGCTGAATGGCAATCTTATATTTTGTTTGAATTGCATATTTCAGATCAGCCACACTGAAAAAAAAAATGAGAAGTTGATGCTATCAGATTACTTATGTCTCAAATTTTACGTATTTCTGTAACAGACACAGGTGACTTGCCTGCGTCTAAGCATAACATTTTTAAAAGAAGTATTTTCATTCTGCACAATGACATATTTATAAATTTTATAAGTGCTGTGATGTGTTGCATTCTGGATATCCAATTAATACACTATCAGATAAAAGAAAACAGTCTCTGCATTGCTGATATATCACCAGCAATATTTTTTCCCAGATCTGTTAGCATGCTGAAATTCTGGATTAAGTCACACCAAGCATTTAGGATAGCAACAGTAAAAGTCATATTGTGTTCCTTGAATTTTTATTGTATGACCAAAGAGCTGACTTGATAAGGCCCTAGAAGTCAAGACTATCAACACTTCATTATTCATAACACAACCACAATTCCACCTAATAAACTGACTGATTTACTGTACATAAAGCACTTAACAATAACAGGAAACTCAACAATCAATATGTATACAACAAATTAACATAAATATCACAGATTTTAACAGAGAAACAGTGGATCAATAGACCATTTCTGGTCTTCATTCACCAGCCTTACACATTTAATTCTAGCTGATGACATCTTAACATTACTGCATATTTTAGACAGTTCTAGACTTTGTCATTAAGACACCTGTAAACACAGTAAACAAGAATTCACTAATCTGATACAGTCACTGACCCCACCTAACAAAACACACTGTGGCAGCATCTGTGCAAAGGTATAAAAAAGCTTCAGCGTACAAAGTGAATAATATAAGCAGCAACAGTTTTTATGTAACTAGCAGGAAGAATAAGTGTTACTGTTACTTGAAAAAGATCATAAACATCTGTTATTTAAAACAACCACGATTCAGCATGACATCACAAATGCATTACAAACCTCTCATGAGTGCAAGCTTGTACTTGCTTGCTGTGTTACAGTAACCATTCACCTAGCACCTCCCTGGGTTTCAGGAAGATAACCTGGCCAGTCCATGTACAAGGAGACAGGCAAAGAACCCAATAAAGTCAGTCTTACTAGAAAATGCAAGTCTATACATGCAGATATACAGAATAAGCAGTTACACTGTTCAACTGAAGAGTCTGATTTTGCATGGTTCAGTTGTTGGAAAGCTTTCTCAAAGAACAATTCAACTGAGCAAAAAGTGGGCCCATAGCAAACTTTTAAGAGCCTGGCATGGCAGCTTAGATGCTGCACCTGACTTATCATGTTTTAAAAATGTAATGTCTAAATGTACCAGACAGCTTACAGGGGGGTGGGCACATCTGTAAATGACCCAGCAGAAACAGAATGGCTGAAACACTATTTCATGCTCAGTAATAGCCTGACTGTCAGTTGGCTTTAGAGAAGAGCACACAAAAACAGTCTGGACAGTCTTTTTTCAGTCATGAAAATTACAAACAGGAATCCAGGAGAAAGGAAACAATTAATTATTAAAAAAATCCATGGTAGAAAACTTTCTTACTCAATTACTTGCAACACATTCATCACCAACAAACTATGAAAACAGCAGGTGAGCTTGGCCCTTGCTACCCCCAAGGTCTTGCACATGAGAACAATGAAAAAGGATACAATACAAACCTCTCTGAAAAGTATCTATACATTTACAAGATGCTTTTAGAATGCAGGGAAAAAAAATAGGAACAGTAAATTTCTTGGGACTTAACCATGATCCTCTAATACTGATCATGCTCCAGGCAGATGGGCATTCAGAAGTTCATGGTTTACATATAAAATCATGTAAAATAGTCTGGAGCCTTACAACTTAGCACAAAACCAACTTTTACCCATCTAGCCATGAGACAAAAACCTTCAGGCCAATTCTTTAGCATCCAGAAACATTCCAGAGCACATATTTTCTTCAGGATGAATGTACTGACAAGAGAAAGAACAACCTCCAGAACTCCCTCTATGATGCCAGACAGTAAAAAATAAGCCTTTACTAGAGAAATCCCACATAAAAATATTATTCAAAAACAAAAGGGAAAAAAAGATCAGAAGCCATTCTGACAGTTTTTTCAAAAATCACCAAACACACCACACTCAGTGAGGAGCAGGTCAGCCTCTGCCACTATCCCAGAAAGTAACTTCTCTACTCTTCCACACACACAATCACCTGGCAAGGCAATGAAAATGAAAATCATTTGAAATTAATTTTTTTTAATGAAAATCATAAAAAAAATTAAGGAAAAAACACACCAAAATTCACTCCAGAAAATACCAGAAAACCTAGAGGAAAACTACAATGACATACTAAAAAAAACCCTAATCTTCATCTGTCAAATACTTAAATACTTACTATATAAAAGTATACACACTTTTTAATTTAAAACAAACAATACACAATTAATTTACTGTCTTACTTTTGTACAGCAAGTTCAGTATCAAATGTAAGGGTAGTTCCAGTGTTGACCAAAAATACATATAGCTTCATGATGATTTCTTTAGGTCTCTGAAGTTTGTAACTTCCACTGCTAAAATCATTTAGAAACTGAAACAAAAATGTCAAGAGTTAGTTTCACAGGAGTTATGAAAAAGACAGACATATGTTTTCAAAAACACTCTTTCAGATATATAGTGTGTGAATACATCAGTGCTCACATTCCACAGCTCTTTATTCATTACCCAAGACAGAGATGTTGTTCCTCTTGCCAGAAACATGGGCAAGGTAACATATACACATACATATACATACACAGACAGTTAGGAGAATACATGAGAATATACACTGAGAAGAATAAAAGAAACTAAATTAGAAAAATATAAGAAAATATTACTTCCAAATGCAGAAGCCATCATCCCAGATAATCTCCTGGCTTTTCTCGATTATGAAATACCTTTTAAAACCCCAGATAGTAATTTCCAGACATCTTTTTTAGATTTTACAAACAGCAATACAATCTAGTAACTCCTCAACTTACAGCTACTAAGTCTATCTGCTAACTGCTATCCCTATCCATACTATTCCCACAGAAATTGAAGCATAGGCAAAAAAAAAAAGGAAAGAAAAAGGGCGAAATTCCTTTTTGTATTTCTCTACAATAAGTAACAGCTTTAAAAATCTTTTCTTCTATTATCAGCATTAGCTAAATCTGTAGCTTCTTTCTTTGTTACTGATAGCAAACATGAAGTATTCAAGCAAGAAAGTCAACACATATTTTCAGTCCTGTGCCCTACAAGAACCTGGATGAGTAACTCTACGCATGTGTTTTTCCAGCGTATGTGACAAATGAAAAACTTTATCATGTGTGTGACAATGAAAAACTGCCTCATAAAGCACTGGGCTTTAATTTGAGATTCTATTACTGAAGTACTTCACACTCCTGAGCCTTTTGCTCTTCTCCTTAGGAGCTAGGAAGCTTATGAGTAATTTCCACCACACTACCAAAGCAGCTGCAGAAATACAAGCACTGCAGTCACTAATGACCTGAGATTTTTATGTGGAAGGAATTACAGAAAGTTAAGCTGTAAGTTTTAGTCACTAAGCAATATTTTTATATAATTATAAAAATTACTTTTTGGATTAAATTTCTACACAGGTAATATAAATCATCCCTTTTTCCTTGAAATATTAATAGGACACACATGCCGTGTCCATGCCATGTCCAATCATATTACTTGAAAATTAGTCTGAATGTGCATTTATCTCTTTGTCTAGACATAGAAAAATTGACAAACACAGAGAAAAATAACAAACATGCCATTAAGATGAGGAGGGGGGAGAAGTTTTATGAGAAATTTATTCCAGAAAGTCATAAGAGTTTGCTTACAAAAGAACAGCTATCCTCATGCTTTTCAAGCTTTAACTATAGACCTAGTTAAAATACGTATTTTTACAAAAAGGTTTCAGAAACAGAAGTACATCAAATAAAAAAGGACCAGTTAAATAATTTGATCTGAAGAGAGTTTTGTTGTCCTTACACCTGAACTCTACTGTACTTAGTGGCACCAACTTAATTTTGAATCAGAAAAAGAACATACTCTATAAACTAAGCTACTAGACAGGTAAAAACTGCTGAACACCAAGAATAAAGTAAAAGTTTTTGATTTTATTAATAAATTCTTTGGACCCTGTTTCAGAATTATCAGTCTCATGCACACTCTTCTTTTCCCAAAGGGTATTCGTGACTGTGATCCAGGTAGAATTAGAAACAGGGGTTAAATAATACAATGTTCCACGCACAGACCACATGACAAAAAAAAAAAAAAGAAACTCTTTTCCATCTAAGCATAGTAAAATGTAAAGGCTTGTACAGTACCTAGTTTTCATATGAACATTACTACCCAAGCTAAAACAATATTCAAGAGAGAATGTGTCCAAGACACACACAAAGCAGAATTTTAATCAAGCATTTACGCATCCATACCGTAACACTAAACCTCACTAAAACATAGAAAGAAGAAACATTATTAAGATCAACACTATTTATGACAGCATCTGCCATACATCAGAAGTCTCTAACTTTTTAACTTCTGACAAAGAAAGAATTACCTTCAGGCATTATACAGAGCTACTGCCTTCTTCAAATTCAAGCACACATTCACTTTACTTGATTTTTGGCAACAGAGTAGCATGGCTGTTCAAAGCCAGAGAAGAAGATCTGCAAAGAAAAGATTCAGAATGCAATTATTACTAAAATGTCAGTATTTTATGATCATAATTGCATTTAATACAGAAATCAGTGTACGTTAATGCCAGAAGAATAATTATGTGGTAGTTGTTTGGAGTTTTGTTAATTAACAATGCTCTCCACTTCCAAGTCTGCCCAGATCTGCTATATGTCTCAATACTTCTGCTCATCATTTTTGCTTAAAATAATTGTTAATCATAATTTTGAGTGTTTACAAGGAGAGAAATTTAGTTCACTATAAAGAACTGTTTCCTTTTTCATTAACTGAAATTATTTTCAGCACTCATGCAGAATGCTGGTACAGTGATGCTGAGAGCAATAGAGAAAGTCTTAACAATGCAATTTATCTAAGAAAACCCAGCATTATAAGGTATACATGCTACTGCTGTTGAATGAACAGTCTTATCCAGCAGCTGCCTCCCACAGATTCCTTCAGGAATCAGTATCACCTTCCTTACCTGACACATTACCTATTTTGCTAAGCCATTCACCTACTTTCAAAGCATGTGTTAGATTTATTGATTCTATTTTTTTAAATAAACTGAAGATGTTACCACTCCCAGACTGTCACTACATCTTGGCCAGGGGCTTCCTCTCCCAGAACTGCTTCTTCAACTACTGCTTCCTAAACTACAAAATGAGCCAGATCAGCAAAGGTGACCTTTTTTAAGCTACCCTAGTTCATTTTAACTGTGTTCAGTTAAGTAGCAGTGCCAAAGGAGAAGGAGCCTTGGCAAAGAACATGTGGACAACCTGTTGGGCTCAGGGCAGTGAAGCAAGTGCACAAATTCCAGACTGCAAACAAACATTATTTCTATCATGTTAATGCCCTAGCAAGCTTTCTGAGAAGATGATCAGGCACTATAAAGGGTGATAATCCATTACTAAAAATAGGCTTGCGGAAGCCTGAAAACCATTAGAACATGTAAACGATTTTACACAACCTGTGCTACTACAGATAAATCAAAAACACTCCACCCTACATTCTAAAACCTTAATAAATGAAAAAATTATTTTATTGTCACGGAACAGAAGAATTATCTTCCTCCCTTTTGTCCACTCCCTCATCAAACCCATGCAAAATGCATACATGATATTTTATCAGAAGCAAAGATACAATAAAAGGGAAATAACCAGTGTGCTTAAGTGCTACCATTAAAAAAAACTGTAATTGAACTGTCCTCCTCCTGTTTAGCTATCAGCAGTCAGTAGCTGTACTTGAGCAAAATGAATTTATGAATACTTGCCTTAGGTCAAAGTAATGCACATTAACACAAAACTGCTGAAATACTTCTGCCACAAACCAGGAATACAACACAATAATCTCTTGCCTTGTAATTGCTTTGCAACCACTAAGACAGAAAAAACAGGTGCTGTTTCTTTACCCAACATCTCATCAAATCATGCTGGGGGAAAAGAACTCCACTAACGCAGGTAGGACAAACTTGTATTAAATTACTCTTAAAAAAAAAAAAAAGAAGATAGAATTCACATAATTCCACTAAATTTACCTACTCTCAAGGCTGTTACAAACTTCAGTGAACATTTCAGGGAAGAGGGGAATGATGTAAAGCAAAGTTCCAGAGAATATATGCCTTAAGCAGCAACCTTTCCTGCAGATTCACTGATGTCCAACAAACACATGCTGCAGCATGTCCTTCCTCCCTTCAGCAGGAACTATGTCAACTGCCTCTCTCCAGCTGCCTGTCTTCACAGCTTTGGAAGAAAACTAATTTTGAGAGCTCTCCCTAGTCTTGCATCTCTGGACAACATCTGCCTGACTGTGTTCAAAGTTACAGGGGGTATGCATGAAAACCTATCACAGTTGCCTAAGTTTCTTTTCTTTCAATGGTCAGGTTATTGCTGATTGTTACAGGCAAGATCAGCTACATATCACAAATTAGCCTTTAAGTTTGTTCCCAATATTCCAGAATCATCCAGCAGTAACACAAGTTCTTAACATAATCATGGAGTGAAAGTCACACCAAGTTACAACAGAATATATCCATACACATTTTGTTCTTCTCTTTGTATTACCACAACAGGCCATTGATTTATTTTTAGCTTTAAACTCTTAGGTAGTGTTACAAGTTTCAAGGCTTTTATAATGTTACGTAGCTGAAATTATTTTCATTTGTTTTAATAGAGGTTCAACAACTACACAATTTGACAGCTACTGAAAACAGAGCTGCTTCCTATGTAATCAAACAAAACCACAAACAACTAATCTACTCAGATTATTTGTTTAAACTGTGTGACTTGCAGCATTAAATTCATGCTATCATATAAACTAGATCCTTCACACTATGGGATAGAAGTCTGTATGACCAACTGTCATGAATTATCAGTAATACAAAAAAAAAATAGCTGAACATTTGAAATTTTCTTTAACAGCTGCCAGATCAGACAGAATATGGTAGGCATAAATAAAAGAAAATAAATGAGATTACAAGAATGTAAGAATGGCACAAAGTATAAAAAGCTTCCACAATTAATTGAAAATATGTATAGTGTCACATATAGGTAATAAAACACCAAAAGCAGCCACAAATACATTGTGCTGGTTCCAACATATTTCACTGCTCTACACTCTACACTGCAATGCAATTACTGCAATCTTTTCTTCTATAATATAAACTCTTCAACAACCAACTGCTTTTGAAGTCAGTGTTGATCAATACTTTCAACACGTGCTGTTTACAAGCATTCAGATGTATCTTGGTTCAGAATTTGCTCATTGTTACATCTCTAAAAGGAAATTAATGTCTGCTTACAGACTCTTATTGCAATTACAGCAGAGGCATCACAGGTTTCACACCACCCTACATATAATCCTATGGCTACATTAACCATCTATTTCTGCCCTTAAATGCAGAATCCCTACTTCTAATTACCTAATGTTGACTGTTCCATTGTTTCATGGTACAATTCTTTCCAACTTCACAAACTCAAAACACTGAATCATGGCATTCAGAGCAGGACAAAGACAGAAATCAACATTTATGCTGTTTGGGTTTAATGGGACATTAATCAACTTCACTTTGGTCATTAATTTCCTTGTATTATCTTAATTGTTCACGCTCATACTTCCGACATCTCACTTTCCATACTTCCTTTATAATCTGGATTACAAATTAAACTTGAGCAAACAGAGATACTGATAAATTTTTCTTTAACACCATAAAATTTAAACTGAACTATGCCAAAGTAATGGTTTTCCTTTAAACCCAGTGGTGTGAAATTCCATCCACAACAGCAACACACGAGCAGTATATGGTATCTTGCTTTTTGCTCCCAGGGAAGAGCAGGGAAGTGTTGGCTCCACATCTGTATGCTAAGTGTTGTACTCATCAATGCTTCATCTGCCAGGCCAGACAGAACCAAGAGGCCCAAATTCTTTTCCCCTTGTGTGTATCTCCAGGTCAAAATGGGCTCAAGCCTTAAAGCAGACAGAACTGATCAAGGCAAGACTGGTTACTCAGTGCCTGCATTTTCACACTGCTACTAGGCATTCACATATTTCTGTGTGATCACCATCTGTGTGTGGCTGATAAAGAAGTTTCACTTCCTTTACTGCAGAAGCACTGAGGCTACACTACAGGTTAACAGTGTCTCCTTACCCCCAATTACCAGCGTCAGGAGTCTCACAGGACACCACCACAGAATTTCTGACTGTTGAAAGGGCAATTCATCTGAGGTAAAGGCTGACAAGTCTGTGACATGCTTAAAAAGACTCAAGTGCTGTTCATCATTCAGTAAATATCTTATCAGGGTAACATCTCCCCTCAAGGCAAATATACCATTATTACCTCTCAAGATGGAGTCAACTTTGGAGCACATTACCATGTTATTAAATTGTGCTTCATTTCCATACCACAAATCTTAAGGTTTGCCTCTCAGATGCTACAGTTTCTGTGATTTCACCTTTCAGAGCAGGATTTCCTGCTTCACCTCGACTTAGTAATAAACTCTATAATAGACAAAGGTACAAGACCAGTGCAGAATATTCCTTACAATTCATTTTGTTTTCTTCTATAAACCTGCCTTCTACCTCCACTTTCTTTGTTTTTTCCAAGTGCCCTTCTCAAAAATGCTTTCTTGCTTCAACTTGCAGACCCCAGAAGCACAGTATTTTATAGCACATAAATCAAAGGAAAATTAAAAAAGAAACTGAAGCTAAATTTAATGCAACTAACACCTTTCTTAATGTCAGTTGTAAGATCCTCTCTAAAAGTAGGCTTCAAGAACCTTTCTTCAATACTGCAACCTAATGTATCTAACCAGAAATATCTTAATTTTGCAGAACATTACTACTACCACCACGAAGAAGAAATAGAAAGAATAGAAAGTATGACCTCATTGTGAGGGCACACATTCTTTAGTAATGCTTTATGCAACAGAAATGGATATGTTTCTAAAATACAGTGCAAATGCATATAATTTTCTGGATAGCCAACTGTTGAAAGGAAATATGCTTTAAAAGGCACTAAAAAAACTTAAAAGAAAAATTAAAAAATAAAAAAAACCCCACCCCTAAACTGTGTGATGAATAAGTAGTAGGGCTCCTCCTGACTCTCCTTCAAAATAAATTTAATGAGAAGACCACATTTAATCATAAGATACATATTACTGAAGGCGGAGATCCTATCTCCCACCGCCACCTTGTATCAAAGCCTATAAACCTCATGTTCAAGCCACACTGTAGTCTTAAAGAAAGGCTGTCAATCCCTGACATCTGTAAGGTTGCAGCCATCTGGAGCTCTATTTATATGTTGAGATGTGCATCAGGCACAGAGGCGGTTACTTAATTACAGCATCTCCAACAGTCACTGTGTTCTTAACAGCTCTCACACTCAGCTGCCGGTCAGCACAGCAAGCCTTTTCCACTCAACCCAAGAGCCAAGCTGCAATCCTGCAGAGCAGCCAAGACACATTCCCAAACCCCTACTTCCCAATTCACTAAAGAGGAATTTCAAAAGTCAATAATTCAGTATTTCATAGTCTAAGAGGCTTCTTCCTTCCTTCCCCTCCTTTAAGATGAATCATTTTATATATTACTAACCTAATACTTCAGTTACATATGGGCCATCATATTCAGAGTTGCTCCTACAACTCTGAATTACATGGAAGCTCCTCATTCAGCCAAGTAGGTGCTGCAATGCCTTCAGGAGTCCTCAGCAACATCAAGGGTGAAAGAGCAGACCAAAAGCAAATCTGGGCAGGTAAGAAAACACTGTGCATTGAAGAGTGCTTTGAAATCGGTGTGGGCCAAAACAATGCAGCTTCTCACAAGTTCAGACAAAACTTACCCTGAATTTTAGGAACGCGATAGTTTCAAACATGTTCATAAGACAACAAGCACATGATCAGGCACTGGGTCATGAATACATATGGATGTGATTTATAAAGCTTCAAATCTGATGGTTAGCATCTATTCACATCGCTGTTTTCACTGATTTGAGGAGCTGCCAAAACACAGCCCATATAAAAGACCAGACAAAAGCTCTCCTCTTCCAACAGTAAATACAATTTTACCCTATTTTTCAAAACCTCACATTTCTTACGTGATAAAAAGTGAAACTTATGTGCCTCAGTTAACAGGTACAAGTCAGAAAACAAATCTAGGATTTCTGACAATCTTATTGCTAGGAAACAGCCCACAGCCTGCAGAAGTATCCCTTCTCTTTCTTTTCTTTTTAATTGATGGAAACAAGTCTTTCCACAGCTGTCTGCGCCTTACTTTTGACAAAGTTAATGAAGGTTTTGTCAGATTTTTCTTTTTTAAATGTATAATTTTGCCATTTCAGAGCATTTGTGGAGTACAAGCCTCCCTTGAATTACAGAGACTAATACATTCTCTTTGCAAAGATTGGTACTCTCAGGTACATGGAGCTTCAGGTGGTTTTATTCAAGTTACTGACTTGACTCCATAGTGGTGGGAAGCTTCTTCCTGTAGGTACATACTCTTTAAAATAATTAGCATGTAAAATCTTCCAGTGCTGGCAAACAATTCTGCAAGAAACAGACAACAAAAAATTCATTCTTTCTTATACCCAACTCAGACAAGTCACCAACACTTCTTCCACTAACACTCTCTCTGATCAAACAAGAACACAAACTCTGGAACACAAACTAAAAGCGCACCAGACTCATTCCCTTTCTTCAGACAGTTCTTCTTCTGCTCCTTTCCCTGCATCAACTTTCAATGGTGCAACTACCTGTATATCTGTGGAATAAACTGGATGACTTTGCTGTAGTAAGTTAGAAACATCATACTTCTCCAGGATACTGATTGCTCAAATTGGTTCCATGATCTGGTTCATTACATAACTCCACAAACTACAATCAACCAAGGCTAGAGAAAAGCCAATGAATACAGAGGTTACTCAACATCAGAACCATCATTTAAGAAGACAAGTGAAAATTTTCAGAAGGCATCATTCATATTTCTAACTCCCTTGCCATCCACTAACAGATCACTTCTTAGAAACCTAGTAAAAAAGCCCAAATCAGTACCCTCCTAAAAAGCAGGCTAAGATAACTTAAAAATTTGCAATTACTACAGATGCAACCAAGGACAGAGTTTCTCAAAATTTAGTCCAAGAGGCCATTTCCCCTGTTCTTCCCTCTTCAGATACAACATCCTAATGCTGCAACTTTTTTTTTTTTATTTCTTGCTTTCTTTTATATGGAAAAGAGAAAAATCTTAGCCAGAACCTTTTAAAATATGAAAATACAGAACATAGGACTGATTAAAAGGTATTTACTTCACAGGAATGAAAACACTACAGATGGAAAAGAAAGTCAAAGACTGACAATAATGAAATGTAAGGCAAGTAAAGATTCTTGTGATTTAGTCTGACTGCCTACAGAAAAGTCACAGGTTCTTCCTTAATTGCTATTCATAAGCAATCAGATTTTAAAAGAACGATTAAAGTTTTCTAGTAATAAGGAAATCCTCTACCATCTTGGTAAACTGTTTAATTGCTTTGCAACTTTACAACTTGTTTCAAACTTTTCTTATCCTACATTAATTATAAAATCATTATTTGAACTTTCAAGATCTAAAGATAGAATTTATCAAATTTTTCTTAAGTTACTTATAACTCATATGTCACCTACCAACCTCCTCATATTCATCAACCTTCTTTTATTTCCAGTGGTATATGAAAGTAAAGGACCATCAGCAAGATGCAGAGCTGATATAAGCCCCAGTCTCCCTAGGTATATATATTCAGAAATGTCGAGATTCTTCTCAGATCAATTTATCAACTCTTTTTGGATATCACACATTTACAAATCACCTTCATATCTCTACTGGCAACAGTGCGAAAGAAGATAACAGCAATGTCCTGAGAAATGAGAAAAACTGCAGGATAGTTTGCAGAATATTAAATTGCCTCTAATCTCAAGAAGGTGTTTTCTAATCTTCATCTGCCCTTCTTTACCTTCCTGGAATATAAATCATTGGTAGCTTCTAACAGCTAACAATGTGCAACAATAAATTCTTTTAGGCAGTTTTACCAATATAAGAACTATACAATCACCAAAGAAACTCCAGAGAAAACCACAACTTACAATGACTGAGGTATTACAACTATATTCCTGCCTTATTGAACCCTGGTTGTGCTGTTTAGAGCCATAACATGCATGTGAAAATGCTGTCACAATACATTTGCTTTTTGAAATGTACAGGTATTTTACCACCAAGCCTTTCATTTAAAAAGGAAAGTTTACACACTACCCCTCCCCCCCTTCATTCAGAAAGAACTGAGAATTTTGAGTCATATTTTCAAACCATTCACTGGGTGAGAATCAAGTTTCTTTCAATCAGTAGACTACACAAGTACTTGTGAAGAATATTTTTAAATAGAGAAGTCATCTTGAATTTACTAGTAGAACACTTACAACATAACATAAGCAGAATGTATTAGAAGACAGCTTCTAGTCCTGTTACACAATATATTCTTATGTAAGAATCTTCCCTTCATCTGAATTTAATAAAAATACACACTCTGGAGGATGGAAGAATAACTGTATAAACAAAAGCACCATTTTGTCAGTATCACCTGTTTATCCTAAACCAACTACAATAAATAAGGGTCAAATTTTCACACTTTTGATGTACCAGCACAGCTACTTGGCCTCAACAAACTCAAAATAAAGTTCAAGATAAACCACCGACATTGAAAGTCCCTGCAATATCAGAAACAACACTATTCAAATTATAAAGAGCAAAAAGTACTGCAGCAATATCTATAACACAAAAAGAGCATAACATGTTCAATCATAGAACTAAATCAAAATAGAAGTTGGGAACTTAAAAACAGCTACCTCAAACATTCAAAAATCAGACCTCAGCAAAGTGCAATTCTTACAGAATTTATATTTTTGCTTTGCTGAGGGTGGTATGACTTTTTGAATCTATGATGTAAGTAAAACTCTCCCTATAATTAGTTCTCCAATACTGCATTCTACCTCTAAAATACAGTTTTCAATCTGTTCAAAAAGAAAACAGCATACTGGCCTGTCAAATACATCTTAAAAAAAATAATGAAGATTGATGTATCATACAGATACTAATTCCACCTAACCCCTCCAAATAAAAGCAACATGCAATCAAAACACTGAACACGCTATTTCACTATTGCCACCACAGCTTTCCTACTCTCCTGAAACAGCAAAAATTCTGTTTCAAAAGAAAGTCTTAAGAGGTAAGAAAACATGAGTTATTTCATAAAGAGAAAATACGTCCACATTCTGAAGTCAGTTAAAATATCCTTAGAACATGACTTAGGCAGAGCTGCTCTGAAATATTCACTCACCACTCTTCTCATTGATCCTATAGCATTACACAACAAGACAGATGCAGGACACTTGGAACCCAACTACTCAACAAAGCAGTTTCACATTTTACTTTCCATTAACAAGTAATTTACGCAGGTCAGAAAGAAATTCATACAGCACTCAAACAAGCCTTTTTTTTTTTACTTATTTGTACTAACTCATAGCAAACAGTCCACCACATTCTACCACAGTTTATTTTCTAGATGCACAAACTACCAGAGCTTTATATATAGCACACCAGAAGCGTTTCACCTTGATGCGATAAAGACAGCAGGCCCAGCTGCAAAATCTCTTTCCAAAAGAAACTGTCAACATCTTGGATGGACATAAAAAGCTACACTAAGCTGTTGCTTGAGCTCAGAACCCTTCTGAACCATGGACAGCAAACCTGAACAACTAAAGGAAAATATACACTTGGAGATGGACACAAGAGTAGCAAGAACTGCCCTGACAGCCTTGGTTTTTCTCCTGACCAGCCCTGTCTCAACCTATGAACATAAATGTGGTAACAATAAATTTGTTTAGATACTTCTATTGACAACTTCCAATAACTAGTATTGAAAAATTATTCATGTATTATTAACAATACAGTTATGCTTGAATCCTATTAGAAAACACAAAGCATATCCACTTCCAACCCTGCTCACAAATCGAAAAAATTTTAGAGTTGCTTTGTGGCCATGATGTCTTCCAACTTGTCTTTCAACTGAACTACATTAAATATACTAAAATTTAAATTAAAACAAAATAAAGAGTGGATCTGCACGATGAATTAACTCATAAATAAACAAGTGACTGTCTCAGTAACCACAGAATGTTAATTAGCTCACAAAAATAATTGCTAGCAATTTCTTTATCACCATTAATTGTGCTATAGGCTTTTACAACACGCAATTCATGTGAAGATCTTTCAACTTGTACACCAAAAACATTAGTCTGGCAAATCAGCTAGAAAACAGGCTGATTTGAAAAACTCTAATTTTTGCAATTGGATTAGTAATTTACATATTAATGATTTTTTTTTTGGTGTGTTTGGTATCACTGCACTCAATCACATCCTGCAGTATAATACAATATTATTATGTAAGCTGGCATCTTGTAATCAAGTGTTTGCTACTCAGTAATACTGATTAGCAACTCTGCACCAGAATGCTACCTATTAATAGGCTCCTTGAAAGTAGTAAGGTTATTAATTGTTTTTACCCCTCCTCATCTTCAGAAACCATTCATATAATGTCATTGAGATGTGGACCAAAAATCAGGAGCACAACTTTCTTGAGCAATATTGCAAATGCAGAAGGAGACACATGACTGCTTGGGCACCATCCAAAAGACTGAAGTAGCTCATGTAACAACTGGGTTCACACACTGTAGTTTTTCATTTTAACTTGTTTCCCCTTTATCTCAACATGCTAATGAACCCATCCTGGGCAATTTAAGTCTCAAGACTCTCACACCACTCTTTCACAGAAAGTAACTGCTAGTTTAAAAGCAAATAAAGACTTAAGGACACACTGATAACAAAGAAAAATTCTTTCCAGTGATTCCACTGTAACTGCCACTCTTATCAAAAACAAATCAACTTGTGCTACTGCCTTATCCCCAACATACACTCAGTCCCCTATTTAAACAAAATAACTGAATTTCAGTTTAGAAATTGTTTTCTGCCTTAGTTTCTGCAAGGCCATGTAACAGCTGTGTTCAGACAACATGCAGGGACACACCGTTTTTTAAACAGACACCACAAAAGACCTCAAAATAACCCTTGCCCTCTTCTCCAGTCAGAGCACAAGTCTGCTGCATACACTTCTAATTATAAATATAGTAACCTGACAAGGGGAGAGAGACAGCCCCTTGGACACGATCTCAGAAACTACTAACCCAAATCTGTGCTGAGCACAAGCCTAGAGCAACACTATTGTGGCCAAGATAGATTACTATTTTACAATCTACAAAAGAAACAGCTACTTGTACAGAGTGGACAACAATAATGGACTTCCAAAGCACAATTAGGTCTACCTTACAATAATCCACTATCCCAATAGAACCCGTTTGCATTTCCTGCTCTAAAACTGGCATAGCTGAAGTCCCTTACTACATGTTCTTCAGCAAGTAATTTTCTTTACTAGTTTCAACATAATAAAATAAAGCCATTTCAAGTTCCAGGCAGCATTTAGAGTAAGTACAAATACATCCTCTGCATACTTTAATCTAAACAATGCTAGAATGTCTAAATCCTTTCTTGTTAATATTTGCTTCTTGGCACAAAAGTTTGTCTTAGACCACAGGATAAGAGTAAAGTCATTTCTTTATGTGCTTCATCTTTTAAAAATTTCCCAAGGTACTACATACTAAATAGTCTTAAAATTCACAATGGAAATATACCATAATAGTGCACGTTTTCATTATCACTATTATTACATAGTACTTCCATGATGTATGGAGATGAACTTTTTAGAAGGGTATGTATAGAAGACAAGGAGCAATAGCTTTAAACTTAGAGTATAATTTTAGATTGGATATAAGGAAGAAATTCCTTACTGTGAAGATGGTGAGACACTAGAACGGGTTGTCCAGAGAAGCTGTGGATGTCCCATGCCTGGAAGTCTTCAGGGACAGGTTGGATGGGGTTTTGAGCAACCAGGTCTAGTGGAGGGTGTCCCTGCCCCTGGCAGGCAGGTTGGAACTAGATGATCTTTAAGGTGCCTTCCAACCCAGGCCATTCTATAATTCTGATTCTATTTATAGTGTTATTCCTCACAATACTTCTCAGCTGTATAAAATTCAGCTGTCTGAAACATGTTTTTCCATCCTTGCCATTTCTCCAGCATTGCTGACGTACCTTTTACCATACAGTTAAACACACACCTCCAGAAGTGTAAGTCCTTCCATAAACCCAACAGCACAAACTACTTCTGACACACATATATGTGAATACAAGGAAAAAGAACCAAACCTCAACCTCCTCATTCTTCCCCACAAAGAATTAAAGGTGAAAGCTTAAAATATGAACCACAAGAAGTGGCTCATGGCCAGGACATACCATGTAATTACTTCAGATAAAAACATATGACACAGGAGAAAAAAAAGCTATGGTCATATGAGGTCTAAACTAACATTTCTGCATTTCTTGGGAGCAGACATGACTTTTTATTTCATGTCTAGATGATGTTAAGTATGAAACACGAACATTACAAAGGTCAACTCATTTAATTCTCACAGCATTCATATTAGTATTTCTACTCTGGATCACTGGCAGCCAGTACTTTTGGGGGTCAGTGAGAAAGAAAAGCGAGCACTGATCCAAAGAACATCCTGCAAGCCTACTACAGAGCCGTAAGAAAAAACCGAAGGGACAATTCATTACAGGACACATGCTTCCTCGGGAGCAGGACCAAGTAAACAACCGAGGGAGAGGCAGAACAACGTTTGTAAACACTCAACGCTTCTGCACCGTGCTCGCCCGACCGCCGCCGACGGCGAGCACGGAGGCGCTGCCAGGCTGAGTCATTCCTTGTAGTAACTTCACCGCGAATCCCTCGCCCTGGCAGCGGAGCCCTGGGCAGGCAGGAGCACCCCGGCCCGCCCGGCGCTGCTCCCCTCTGACGCCGGGCAGCCGCCGCCCCACCCCCCCCAGCAGCTGCGCTGGGGTCACTCCGCCGCCCCGGCACCGGCTCCGGCCGCGGGATGATCCCGGTCCTCCTCGACCCCCGCTCCGCCGCCTCCCAGTTCTTTGTCGCCCGCCCCACGGGTACAGCCCCGCGCCCAGCGCCGGGACCGCCGCCCCTCGCCAAGGCCGCCCTCCCGGTACCGGAGTCCCCGCCTTCCCCGCGGCTGGGAGGGGCTGAGCGGGGCGGCGGGGGGAGCCCGCACGTCCCCGGCAGCGCTCGGCACTCACCCCCGGGTCCCGCGCGGGCAGCGCCGCTCATCCTGCGCCGGTGGCGGCGCGTCCCCCCCCCGCGCCGCGCGGCCGGGCCCGGCGGCTCCGCGGGGGCGCGCAGCGCCTCAGCGGGACCCGCGGCCAAGCGGGGAGAGGCGGCGAGCGGGGAGAGGCGGCTCGGCGGGGCGGGCTGGGGGCCGCGGGGAGCGGGGGAGCCCTGCCTGGGGCGGCCGCCGCCGCCGCCGGTGTTTGTTGTTGTCGTCAGCCGCTTCCGGCGCGAGGGCTGCCGGGAGGGGGCGGCGCGCGGGAGGGACCGCGCGGCGGAAGCGGCGGCGGCGCGCGGGCCCCGGCGGACGCAAGCGGGAGTGGTTGGGGTGGAGGGGCCCGGGAGGGCTCCTGTTCCAGCCCCTCTGCCCACGGCAGGATCACCGTCCGCTAGACCAGGCTGCTCAGAGCTCGATCCACCCCAGCCCCGAATATTTCCAGGGATGTGTTCAAGATCTTGCCACCTTACCTGTTTCTTCATCAGCGTCACACTAAAGAATTTTCTGCTAGTGTCTAATCTAAACCTACTCTTTTTCAATTTAAACACATTCACCCTGTCCCCGCATGCCCTTGTAAACAGTCTTGACCCGTGTTTCCTCCCTCCTTCCTTCCCTTGAGATACTGGGAGGCCACAATCAGGTCGCCCCGAAGCCTTCTCTTTTCCAGGCTGAACAACCCCAGTTCTTTCAGCCTTTCCTCACAGTGCTCCGTCCCTCTGATCAATTTGATAGCCTCCTCTGGACTCCCAACAGGTCAAAGTCCTTCCTTTGGTGGGACCCCGGAGCTGGATGCAGCACTGCAGGTGGGGTCTCACCAGAGCAGAGGAGCAGAATCCTCTCCCTTGTCCTGCTGGCTGCTCTGCTTTTGATCCAACCCAGGACATGTTTGGCATTTGGAAGTCAGGCCCGTGGCCTTACCCGAGTGGGGGGTGTATTCAATTTCATTTTAATCTGGGATGACAAGAGGTCAAAAGTTTAGGAAATCTACAGAGAGGTTAAAATATATGTCCTGTGTGTTTTGAGTTTTATTGTAAAGAGATATACTGAAATAACTTCCATGCTTCACTGACATTTGGAATTATAAAAAGAAGTCTTAAAAAAGAGATGGTTTTAGATGACACTTTCTTATGCTCTGCACAAATAGAAAAATGTCAGCTTCTACTAGAGAAACTTATCAAACACTTTTGCTATAAATGTAACTTGCAACTACAGGGCTACCAGTTCCTACCAAACTTCTAGGTATGACCTGTCACTTGAAGAAAGTGAGATCACCACGGCCAGTCCAACCAAAGGATGTGTCTATTTCCCAAACACACAGGAATTTTTTAAAGACTAGAAGTTGACACGTGCTAGCAAGGATAAACTGGAAAGAAATAAAAAGAGAAGGATTCATAGGATGGGAATTGGGGACTCTCTGTCACTATATTCTTTTTCCTGCTATAGGCATTGACTATTATTTCAGCATTTAAGATGATGGCTGTTTGCATTTCCTGTTGTTAGGCAGAATTTACCAAATGTTCAATTCATCCCTGTGCCAGCAAGTGAGGGTGGCCCCAGGTGCACTCACTGTCCAGGCTGGACTCCCATCCCCCAGGGATGGGCCCTCAGAGAGCTTTTGACATAAAGCAGCCCAGAAGCTTGGGATGGGAACTGACCTCTTATTCCTGTTGAGAAAACAAAAGTAAACCTCACACACATCACTTTTAGTTTCTGTTTTATTACAAGTTTCTTTAGAGGTTTAGCCCACAGAACTTTTCTTTGGGATAAGGACATTTCCACATAAATTAGAGAAGAGTGAATTTGAGAGCAGTACATGTAAGAGGCTTATTTGACTCAGAGATCCAGGAGAGGATCCCAATGCTGGCATCAAGAACATCCTCTAGCCAAGATCCCTTGAGAACACCATACAGCTGGATTGTACTTTCTCTGCTGCCTACCTTCACCTCTCCTTCCATAACATACACCACAGACAGCAAGTCATGGCAAAGCAATGTTGTGGCCAGGGTATATTCAGATATAGAATATACTCTGCACATAAGAGGAGAATTGCAAAAAAGAGTGCAAGCATGTCATGATCCCAAGCACAGGAAGGACATCAACATGCTGGAAAGAGTCCAGAGGAGGCCACCAGGTTGAGTAGAGGAATGGAGGATCTTTCCTATGAGGAAAAGCTGTGAGAATTTCCTTTGTTCATCCTGGAAAATAAAAGGCTTTGGGGTGACCTAATTGTGGCCTTCCATACCTTAAGGTACTTCTCACAAGCTGGAGCAAGCTTATGGTTTTCACACTAAACTTGTAGTAGCCACCTCTGCTATGTTGGAGAGCTTCCTGCCTGTTTGACACATTAAAGACTATGTTGAATAGTCACAGCCTGTCCAGAGAGGAATTTCTTGGCCTTTTAAAAAAAGCCCCCAATTGCCACCTTGTGGCACCCCATAAACAAGTACTCCCCAACTCTGCAGCTTGTTGGGAGATGCATCCAAATTCTGAAAGACACCTTTCACACTTCAGAGTACAATAAATGGAGGAGGGAAGACAGCAGTACTCAAACAGATGTAATGTAATGGGAAGTATAATACAGAACAAGTGGCATGCATGCTATTGTCAGAAGTCAAGAAAAAAAAAAAAAACAAAATTGTGATGTTTGGTAAGCCTGAAGCACAAATAAGTATCATTAAAATTCTCTTGAGGAGAAACTACTGAGAGTGACCTCCTGAAGTTTGAGAAGCTGAGACACTGGCAAGAGAAGCAGCAGCATCTCTTCAAACATTGAAGTGTCAGTGCCGACAGGGCTTGTAGTTTTCTGGCAAAGAACCTCTGCCAGTCAGGCTCTCAACAATTGCATAAAGTGAGGCTTCAGGCACTTAAGCATGGTTCTGGTTTTTACAGCACGTGTTGGACAACTGTTGATTGATTTGAGAGGCAGCTCAGGCAGGACTGAAGCAGGAACTTCAGTTCTGGAGAGTAAGCAAAGTGCTGCTAGCAGAGCAGGTTGTTCTGGCTTGTTCTTGTAACATTTCATTATGTTGCTTCCTCTCAAAGTGTTCCAGAGCCAGTTCATGCCAAACAACTAATTACAGGGTTTTTTCATGAGCCTGTCTGAACAAAACCTAAAATGTAGCATTATCTTCTATCCTAAAAAAAAAGCATTTTATGAAGAAGTTTTTGCTCTAGGATATACAAAAAGAAAGCATTGAATCAGGGTTACTGAGAATTCTTCACTTTTTCAAGGTTCTGTACAAAGTGTACAGAATTCTTTCAAGATACTGTTTAGGATCCACCTATACATTTTTTTTAACATTCTGTAAAATAACCAGGAAGGTTGGAGGGGTTTTTCCACTGTGTGCTTTTAATTTTGGGTGCTAAATTTGGCATACCAAAGAATATGTCTCTTAAACTACATATTTATGCAGCTGTAGTCAGAGAACAAAAAGAGCAGGCTGCTCTTTAAGGGAAAGCAAACTGGGAGCCAAGGCTGGCAGCAAGGGGCACTGTCATGGACAAGGGGCACAGTCCCACAGTATCAGTGAGTTCTGGTGACTGTTTTTCTGTACAATTGTTATCTGCATGCTGGTAAGGGACTGGTACTGTCAGTATTTATTTAGTTCCAAATGTACTTCAGAACCCACATCTTCCTATTTTCTTTAGCCCTGCTTGCCAGAAATTCGCCCAGTGTACTTCTGCTTTCTGCACTGCTGTCTCTTGGTTTAACCCCAGCCAGCCACCAAGTACCACAAAGCTGCTTGCTCACAGAGTTCCCCTCTATGGTGAGATGTGGAGGAGAAGCAGGAAATAATTGTAAAACACATGAGTTGAGATAGAAATAGTTTAATAATTAAAATTAAATAAATAAATGAAATAATAATTATAGACACAACAAAAAGAGAGATGAATAAAACCTGAAACAGACAAGTGATGCCTAAATCAGTTGCTCACCACCCAACGACAGATGCCCAGCCCTGCCTGGATCAGTGATCAGCCCCTCCCAGCCTCAACTCCCCCCAGTTTATATTCAGGTCGGCTGTCCCAGCCATTCTCCTTCCTGGCTTCTTGTGCACCTGCGTATTGCCAGAGCATGGGAAATTGGAAAGTCCTTGACTTGGGATAAGCCCTACTTAGCAACAACTAAACCATCAGTTTGTTATCAACATTATTCTCACGCTAAATTAAAAAACCACAGCACTGTACCAGATACTAAGAAGAAAATTAACTCTGCCCCAGTCAAAACCAAACACATTGCTATCTTCATCAATTTCCCTTGATTTTTGTTTTGTTAGGGGGTTTTTTTGTTTGTTTGTTTTTTCTTTTTCCCCTTTTCCAAATACTGAAAACAGCTATATTCATTCCTCTGCTAGGTCAGGCTAATGCTTTAAACCCAAGTTCCTTCCTTCTCTGTTGATGCTTTGTGGCATCTTGCAAAGTGAGCTTCAACAAGTATTTGTTTTCAATTTAAGACTCCCTCCAGCTAAACAACCACTTCAGAAACCAATATTTTTAAAGGACAAAGTACTGTTCTGACCTGGAATATGCAAAATGAACAGCAGTATCCAACAACACCAGTCCTCCTGCGTGTTTTGAGAGAGGCTTCAAGAACTTAGATTATCCTTTAATGTAGCCTGGCAGTCCATGGCAAACACCAAATCCTGTCTCATCTCTTGCTTCTTTTTGAGAGCACTGACTGGTCCATAAGCAATCACTAATTTGTTTTTGAATGGTTGGTGACTCAAGAACAGCTGATGCCATTTTGAAAGCATGCCACTCCCTCTGACCTCATTATGGATCATTCCGAACCAGTGATTTTAACATCGTGTGGCTTCCCAATGTTTCAGTAGTTCTGACTACACAAGTTTTGAATTCACAAGTTATTTTTCTTGTTTTCTGTGAGAACTTCTTGCAGGAAGGGAATAGTTAGGTTCAATTTAACATATAGGTCATGAGATCAGTTCTTGGTCCTGTGCAGAAATATGCAAAGGGCATTTAAATCTCAGATTAAAAAGTCAGAATGGACATACCCTCAGAAGTGGTTAAGGACAAAAGCTCTCAAGGGGAAACATGCAGCCTGAATCATCCTGTGAAAATCCCTTGGTGTGCATTTTCATTTAAGAGGCTCCATTGTATAAGGGACCTTCCAATACCACCACTTCTCAACACTCAGATGAGTACAACAAGGTCAAACAAGCATTACAGTGTACACTATGTAGAACAGTAATATTGTTAGTAATATTTATAGAAAATTATAGATGTGTAAGCATTACTGAATATTTAGTGTTACTGAGAATAGAATTCCCATTCTTTACTGTCTGTCAGCTTTGTTTTTTTATATTAAAGCACTGAAGTCATGTTCATAGAATCTTAGAATGGTTTGGATTGGAAGGGACCTTAAAGATCATCTACTTCCAACCCTCCTGTTGTGGGTAGGGACACCTTCAACCTGACCAGGTTGCTCAGAGCTCCATTCAACCTGGCCTTGAATGTTTCCAGAAATGGGGCATCCACCACCTCTCAGGAAGGCTATTCTATCATTTTAAAACCTTTGTTGTAAAAAATTCTTTCTTATATCTTAGAGTTTTAATAAGGACTGGAGTTGAGGAGACACTAGCGAGCAAATTGCTATTAGTCATAGGCATATTGCTATTAGTCATAGGTATTCCATTTTTCCTCTTTTAAAGGGATTTGGTCCCTCTTTCCCAGTCAGTGGGAACTTCACTGGAGTGCCAAGACTTCTCAAATATGATGGAAAGTACCTCAGCCACTTTCTGTGAGTTCTCTCAAGACTCATGCATGCAACTTATCAGGTCCCATGGACTTTTGTATCTTCAGGTTCCTTAGATGGTTCTCAAACCTGTTGCTCTGCTACGGCTGGTAGTTCTTCATTTTTCCAGTCCCTGCCTTTACCTTCTGCAATTCAGGTGGTGTGGCTGGAGCACTTGCCAGTGAAGACTGAGGCAAAAAAAAAAGGCTGAGTACCTCAACCTTCTCTATTTCCTGGGTAACCAGCTTCCCCATTCCCTTCTGGAGAGGACACACATTTTCCTTAGTCTTCCTTTTACTACTTTTGTACTTATAGAAGCTTTTACTGTTGTCCTTGAGACCCCTAGGCTCAATTCTTTCAGGCCTTTAGTTGTCCTAACCTTATCCTCGGTTGCTGGGACAATTTGCCAGCATTCCTCTCAGGTTCCTCACTTCCACCCTCTGTTGGCTTCCCCTTTCTGCTTTTGTCCAGGAGCTCCTTGTTAATCTCTGCAGGTCTCCTTGTTTATATATAAAATCATGGTTTTAAAATTTAAGTTTAATTCCTGCTAACAAAAAATTATTACGTATGCAGATATTTCAGTTGAAGAAGATATATCAGGAATTTGTTTGGCCTGTACTGCTAGAAACTTGATGTATTTTTCTTTTTACAGTCATGAAAAAAAATATACTGTCTCCATTTACAAAATAGCATTTTAATGATCTTTCTGTTCACAAATGAAATACTCTGATCCTTTCATCATTCACATCACTCACTATCCTAGTTTGGTAACCATAAAGACAGAATCTGTAAACAAGGGATAGAAGCTTCAGCTTCTCCCTTAGCCCTGCATGCCAGTGGACCTGTCTCTCACTATAACCCATGGAACAGTATGGGAATCCAGATCCAAATGGCAGTGCTGTGCCAGGACCAGGGGTTTTAGGCATCTCCAGCTGAAACCACAGGCCACAAGCCAGCCAGCATCACAGCAGCTGGCCTGGAAATGTACCTCACCAAGCACTCCAGAGAGTCAAACTCATATGCTTCTAGACTATGTCCACTACTTCTATATTTAGCTTTTAATGTGCAGTCTATTTTTAGAGGTTAGAAAAGTATGGTTATATTTAATCTGAGTCACTAATTTAGACATTTGGGGTTTTTTACATTTTGTTAATAAGTACTAATTGCCTTTTTTAAATAAGCATCTAAATTCCCCTCTCCTTCCCAACCTTTCTAGTAATGCAAACTAGAAATTTATGATACCAAAACTCTTTGTTTAATATGTTTTATTAGCATATTTAAATAAACTACAAAGAGCCTTAAACCAAATAAATAAAACCCACTTTGTACTTACATAAAGATGAATTGCTAACTGAAAATAGAATCTGTTAACATATTGAATAATATTTGTCCTTTGTTCTGCTGACTTGTACTATTCAGTCCTTTTTCTTTCACTTTTATTTCTGAATGGAATAGAAACAAAACCATCTTGCTTTTTTTGCAGCTCCCAGGGTCTCAATTCAAAGAATTAGTCACTGACCTCAATTTACAGAGTAAACTGAAATGATGAACTAAGTATACTGAAATGGTGATTCTTTGCATTTCCAGAAGAGACTATACCTTTCAAATATTCCTAAATACCTAGCTACATTATTTTAAAAGATACTGTAGGAGTAGACTAATTTAAACTAGGTTTTAAATCATTTTCAAAAAAAAAAAAAAGAAAAAAGAAATCTGACTATTCCGAGTGCACTTGCATTCATTACTCATTCTTAGGAGCTTTTTTATATTCATTGATGAGCTCAGGCGTGGGTGCTGGTGGAGTCCTCTTTCAGAGCTTTGCAGCCTTGGAATCTGCTCTTCACTTGAGCTTTCCAACACAGCAGCTCAGATGGTTTCTGCTTTGATTGCATCATTTATGTTTCCTATGCATTTTAAAAGCATGTATAAATTGTTCAAATCTGTGTAGACAGGGAATTCTTTAGATAAATGGAGATTGTGGTAGGCTCTTTTGCAGTTAGAAATACCAAGGCTCTTAAATTAATGTCTTTCTAAAATAAATTTCTAAAATTATCTCATTTAGTACATTTTTATGGTAGTGTATGAAGGACAACCAAATAGAAACTGACACATGCAAATCTCTAGTAATTACAAGTTACTCTCTTCTACTGAAATAAGCAAGTTAGAGGTAATAGAGATCAATACTTGCCTAATTATTTGAGCACAGGAAAGAAAGAAAAGAAAGAAAAGAAAGAAAAGAAAGAAAAGAAAGAAAAGAAAGAAAGAAAGAAAGAAAGAAAGAAAGAAAGAAAGAAAGAAAGAAAGAAAGAAAGAAAGAAAGAAAGAAAGAAAGAAAGAAAGAAAGAAAGAAAGAAAGAAAGAAAGAAAGAAAGAAAGAAAGAAAGAAAGAAAGAAAGAAAGAAAGAAAGAAAGAAAGAAAGAAAGAAAGAAAGAAAGAAAGAAAGAAAGAAAGAAAGAAAGAAAGAAAGAAAGAAAGAAAGAAAAGAAAGAAAGAAAGAAAGAAAAGAAAGAAAGAAAGAATTGTGTCAAAACTGTAGAGCCAAGTCTGGCTGACTGGAGGGCCTGGTGATGTAGATTTCCAGGCTGACTGCTGCAATATTGGCTGGCTTGTGGCTTGAGGTTTCAGCTGGAGATGCCCAAAATCCCTGCTCCTGCTTACTTCCTTGAAGACTGCTTTGGAGTTTTGGTTTTCTTTTTTTTTTTAAGCACTCTAGGTACAAAATTGGATTTGTACATAAAGCTTAGAATTGTTTCTTATTTAAAAAGGAAGAAATGAACTTCAGTGAGCAGTATGTGTTCCATTCAAATACATAATTACAGTCAATTAAAATTTACTGGTTGGAGTCCATTTTCACAAAACCTTTCTGAGCAACACTTCCTGTTCTTAATCCTTCTATCTGTAGTAACTGAATTGCACCATTGGCATCATAAAGAAAAGTAGACATCAGACTATAAATTAATTGGTTTTATCTATATGCCTTTCTTGAACATTTCCCTAATATTAATACTTGCAGTTTTCTGAAGTTTCCCTGATTTTCACATTTTTATTAGTACTAACTTTAGTGGACCACAGCATAAAACCCCAAATTAGCTCAACTTCCTTAAATTTCATCTCTTTCCAGTCACTTTCTTAATTAGCAGCAGATAATTTTCATGTTATTAATGGTTTCAGCCATTTGTTGTAGGCTCAATGTTTAGTTCTAGGACTCTGGGGAAAAAAAGAGCAACCAACCCCTGCCTTGGCTGGCTATGGACTGTGTTTCATAGCTTTGAGTTCACATTACTCCTATCAGTTTCTCTTTTCCTCTGTTTTCCTCTATATTTTGTTACATAATACTGATTAGATTTGTTACTGCTGTTGTTTAATTTCAAACTGTATTTTCATATAAGTGGTGAATCTGGAAAAGAAAGCTTTTAGCAGTAGCCCTCTCTAGATTGCAAAATTTGGGGGTTTTATCTGCTTATTAAATCCCTTTTAAGATACTCAGTTTTTGTCTATGTTTTAATTTGTATGTGTGTTTTCAATTAATTTTTCTCAGTACTTTGATCTCTGGAAACTTAGTCAAAAGTAATTGCTAAGTTTACATGTGTCCTTTAATCTTAACAAAATATATCTGTTTTGAATATAACATAAAAACTGTTGGTAGTCGCTCAACAGTCACAAAGACTCAGTTAATCTGGATTTATCTAAAGAAGAAATTGTTGGTGGGTTTTTTTTCCAGCTTAGTCATGAAGCTATTTTTTAAAGACAGTGCTGGAGAAACTGTCATAAAATTTTTTTATTATTTCTTTACATGCTAACTCAATTTATGAGTTTGCTTAGGATGCAGAAGAGGAGAAACCTTGGTCTGTCCCAAATACTTCTTATAATCTGAGCCTGCCTAAATTTGGGTTTGCATTGTGCTCTCCAATGCCATATAGAAATTCAAGGATTTCATGCAATTATCTGTAATTCAGAAATTCTCCAGACTACCATCTCAAAAAGCCTTTTTTTTCCCCACACAGCCTTAAGGTCATTGTGCTTATTAACATTTTTGTGATGTATATTCTAACACGAAGGGGGGGTGTTTTGTGATTTTACTGCAGGCAGCTAGTCCAAGGATGAGCACACACTGCTAATGCTCTATATGGGATTTCAAACCATCAAAGCAGAGGGGAACTTGCTTCACACAAGTGTAGGAAACATGGTGTGGCTCAGGCAAGGCTGCAGAGCCAGCCAAGGGGAAATCCACAAAGGGCCAGCCCAGCCTGAGCTCCGTGTTCTTGCAGCTATGGCACCACAGTTCTGCTATCAATTTACAGCTAGCAGAGTCAAACCTGTGGCAGGAGGTTTTATGGTGTCTAACTACAGGATTACATTTCTGAAAGTCTGTGATAAAAATAATCTCAAATCGCAGATAAAGACTGGCTAGAGTACTGAACAGGTGTACTCTGAAAAAAACAACATATCCACATTGATATAGAAATTAGCAGTAAAATGGAGGCATTTAGACAAAACCAAAGTGATAAAGAGCACATAAAAACTCTTACTGTAAGGAACAACTCAGCAGTGTGTTTAATGTTGTTGTTAGAGAGAAAAAAAGAAAGAAATATTAAGGACAAAAATGAGGCACAAGTGAGAGTAAGCAAGATCCAAAAGTGGAATTAAACACAGAAACATTACTCTCTTCAGTGCTTGGTGATGAGAGGAAGCCCTGGAAAACCTCAGAAGATCACTTTGTATTTTCAGTTCAGCTGTACCCCTCAATCATCAGGTGACCCACACAAGGATTTCTCAGCAAATTTCATGTGATCTTTTTAACCATTCTGCTGTGGCAATGTGTCCCTAAAGACCATTTTCATATTTCACTGAAGCTGTAGAGATTTTTTGTTCAACATAAAAAAAGTAGTAGATAAAAAAAAAGATCCTGCTTCTTAAATAAGTGCAAAAAAAAAATCCAAAAGCAAGGTCTGAGCTGTAGGAGTAAGGCAAATAATTCTGTGGTATTACCAAAGACAAGTAATGCATTTCCTCTCAAGCCTCAATGGGCAATTGGTTTAGGTCCCAGTACTGTCATTTTGTCATTTTATCACAACATTTGTGTATTGAAGCTTTTTCTGTTTACTCTCACAGCTAACAAAACCAATACACAACAGCATGGACATTTGCTTGTGGAGGGGACAGTAATGGCATGAAGGTCATCTTAGAAAGCAACACTGCTTTGTCCCTTCTCTGCAAATGGTCCAAAATATGTGTGTCCAACAAGAGTATGAAATATAATGCCTTCTTATTTACTCTTCCTCTTGAAATTTCATTCACTATCTCCTGCTCCCCTTGTCCTACTTGCCCTGGGCTTGTAATGCCCAGCCAGAGTGGCATTTCACCTGGTACATAATCCTTGTTCTTGAAACTGGTGCAAAGAAGAGTACAGAAAGTTACCCACTGTATCATCAGATGCAGACACTTTCAACTCAAACAGTAAACTACTTTTTTTTAAACTGGAGAAATAGCAAAGTATTTCTGCTGCTGTTAGCTTTAGCTAATAGACAAAACATTTTCTCTTTTTTAAAGAAGCTTCTTGTGTGCTGCACTAGTAACTGAATAATACAGTCTAAAATTCCCTGGATGCTCCATGGATGCTGTAGTTTATTGCTAGCAAGAGTATTTTGCAGTACTGAAACCACAACACTAGAGGTCATTGCTAGTCTTTACATTTTTAATCTGTCTGAAAGCAAGTGTTGGGAACTCTCAGTTTGGTGACAGGAATTGCTTTTTAAAATTCTCTAAACAAGCATGAATGCGGAGTACGTCTGGTATCAATATCCATTCTTGATGTATAGTTTCATAAGTTTTCACACTTCCTTTTGGATTTTTTGAGAAATATTTTTAAAAGAGTTCCTGTATTTTTATTTTTTTAAGGATTTTTAGGAGCAAGACAGCCATCCCAGAAGAGACAAGAAAATATATACATTAAAAAGCATAATGGTCTTAGCAACCTGCATGCCAGTCTTGTGCAGTTTATTTGTTTCTCTCTAATTTGTTCTTAAGTATTTTTCTAAACTCTCATTTAGCAAGGATGGATTTGGTTTTTGATATTTTTCATAATAAGACAATATTAGGAATATCTACTGAATTCCAATGCAGAATATCATATTTAGACTCCTTTGTGAGCCTAGGAGAGTTTTCAGAAAGTTATTTTAACTTTATTATATTTCTTTTATGGTCAAATGATTGCAAAGTTGTCTGATTTTTTTCTTTTAATTATTTACAAAAGTTATATCCCTGAATATTTCTAATGCATTAAAAAACAGCAAACAGAAGGTTCAATGCAGTGTGCCATCAAATGTTCAAGTACTGATACAGAGATATTTTACTTGATATATGTACTTAATTTCACAAAGGATTGAAGTTGATTGAACTGCTTAATGGATTTCAAGTTATGTTCCAATTGAAAATTGCCATGTTCATAATTCAAAGATAACCACAACAAAAAAATGCAAGGAAATTTTACTACAAATTTGTAGAAGAAATTGTTTTCTTTACAGAAAATGAGTTCAAATACTTTCAGAACCTTGAGCTAATGAAATTTTTTTAGTTATAGAGTGGAGAAATAGGAACAGTGTTTTCTTGCTCACTGAAAACTGGTCAATGTCATTGGTTATTTCTAAATATAGTAAACACAGGAAAAAATTAATTAAGAAAAGTAATATTAAGTAGGCTGAAAACTTTATCTTCCTTAAAGTTTTAAGTTCAATATCTACCTTAATAAAGAATGTTCGGTTTACATTTCTCTTCCACTAACTGTAAAATTATTATTGTAAAATTAAATTTTGTGAGGACTTTTTTTTTTTTATCTTAAATTGTATGGACACCAATCCAGATTCATTCAGCTGAACCTGCAATAATATTTCTGCCACTTTGCTAGGATGAGAAGATGAATATGAATCCATTCTTTGTACAACTGTAAATCAGTGCAACTTTTATCTGTTCTACAATTATCATTATTATTACTCAGAGAATAATTGGTGGAATTTTATTGTTTTGTGGGATTTGGGTCGAGATTTTTGTTGCAAAGGCAATTTCTTTAGATATTATTTTTAAAAAACAACCTTTTATTAATGTTTTTCATGTTAATAAATTGCCCTTATGTAATTTTGGGTTACTTAGCTTCACTATACTGCCTTTTGCCCTTTGAGTAACATTTATGAAGTGAACAGGTAATGAAGATTTGGCACCAAACTTACACTTAAGAACAGATATTAATGCTCTGCATTAAGTTTGTTATTTTAAGTATCTGGTGCCATGGTTCCTTGAGGCCAATTTTACCAGGACTAAATAGATTAATATCATCTCAAGTTACTCCCATTTATTTTTTAATCCTGTTTCCTTTTGGGTGTGTGAATATAGTCCTCCCTTTACTCAGAATAACTTGTGCAGTCTTTGAATGTTGTGAAGTGAAAACTGAATTTGATCATGTGGCTGTGGCAAGAGCATGTATGTAGAAGCAATAGTTTCATATGATCTTTCATTTTGAAAATTTGTATATATTTCCTTGAAAAGGTGATCAGATACTTTCAGTGCAATATTGCTAATTAAAATTATAAACATGGGTGTTTGTGATGGGTTAAGGCTCAAACATATAAGCTATGAGTATGGCTCTGTTCTTCACTGTGGAAACTGAGACACTCCTCACTGAAATACCTCACAAATGCCCTAAGAGAGCTTGACTCAAACCTGCCATGTTTGCTTCCTTGCTAATTTATGTAGAAAAAATGAACCATTCATGGGAAAATATGAAATATATTTAATGCATGTTCTTGTTTGGGCAATTAAATTTTTAGTTGTTGGGGGGGGGAGCTTGGGTTTTTATTTAGCAATATATTCTAAATGGTTTTCTTCACTAGGTACTTATTTCTTCTGTTCAAATTGACAGACAAATTTTGACTGTACTTTCCTGTAGCCCTTAAAGCCCTGATACAACTGAGACTGAAATCTCTGCTCCACTATGTTATGTAATGGTATTGGTCTTTAAAGCTCTGTATATCCTCTCCATATTTCCTTGCTGGCCATGCATGTTCAGCAATATAAACTTTTCAAGACTGAGTAACTAGATGGACAGAAGTAAACCTTAGGAATTACTTTGTGATTAAAAGCTTTTAAATTAAGTTGGGAAAAATTAGTGTTTCATTCTTCTGTGCATTCTTGCATTCTTCTTCTTCACCAAGCACTTGCAAAAAGTATTTTTGTACACTAGATGACAGTGAAAGATAGTAAATGCAAATAAGATTTTGATAACTGATAACTGGGAACACATCCTGTAAGGTTATCCACTATGATCGCTGATCATATTTATGGTGTTAGATATTTTGCATATAAAAAGGAATATTATCAATGTCGTCAATTTTGCTTAAATATGTTTTTATTTCAGTATCTTGAATGTTAATGACCTAATTTTATTCCTTTTCTTAGAAAGTTGTGGCATGTTTAATTCAAAGGTAAATGGGATTACTGGTTCTGTGACACAGCTAAGAGCTGAATTAGTACAACAGAATGACAGGACCCATACTGCACTTTCATTTCATATTAGACTTGAAAGAAGAGGTTGATAACAGAAGAAAAAAATAAAAGTAATCGCATGGACAATAAAGAAACATTCTTTTTATTTCTAATTACCATATGTTGATAAGGCCAAAGATTTTTTTCCTTCTACTCCATGACTATTTCTGAAAATCACAGCTTCTGGGTGAAGTAAGCTTGTGCTTTGGCTCACAGTCATTTTAAAACTCAATGTCCACCTCTGAAATTAATCCAGTATCCGAAATCTTAGATGCTGAGTGTATACATCAACTGTTGTTAAGGTACAATTCCATCATTTCCAATTTTCTTTTTCCTGCATCCAGCTCACAGCCAGAGTTAAAAGAACCAGATAAATGTAAAGTATACTTTGGTAAAAGGTCTGCTTCTGAATTCTTTATTCGGTCAAAAGAAAAAATGTTCCATTGTGTATGAAAGGAAAGAAAACAAAATTTTGCATCACTGGCAGTCTTATCATTAAGGACTTGGAAAACTAGATTAAAACAGCTACTTTATCTATGAATTTAAATGCAACAAAACTCTGCAGTCTGAAAAAGCATTCATCCAAATTTTCTTGCCTTGAGCTATTCCTGTTATCAATAACAAATCCAGAGTAATAATAGATGAATAAAAGCATATTTTTAATAAGCATCTTTGGAAGGAGTGAAATAAAGCCAGTCAGAATAGTTAAACATGTAGCAGAGCCAAGAAACTGGCAACATATTTCTGTTTCAAATGAAAACAAGAAAAATAATAGGGCAGACATAAAAGAAATATGCTGTTTGCAATAAAAATGGAAAAGATATATAAAACTATGAGAATAGGACACTGCATTTTAGATGGATGAGATAGACTACCAGAACTTAATTTTAAAAATCCTAATGCCTTTTGGTAAATGGAGACAGTATATTTTGGAAAGTTAAATTGAAAATACTAGTTAACAATCTTTGTTTCAAACATATAGTTGTCACTGAATAAGGAAGCCTTCTCCAGAGGTTGGATCACAACCCCTTTTCCAGGTCTCAGAAGAGTTTGGAATGTTTTGATATGAGATCCAGACTGCCTTTGGAGAGCAGATCTAGACTGTAGAGGGGAAACTAGAAAATACTATTTCCAGTCTTATTAAAAAGTGACAAATTTACACCCAAGATGTATCTCAAGAATACTGAGGTTTTTATGAAACATGGTCTAGAGCAAATGACAAACAGAATTACCTTAGATTTCTTCAGTGAGTCTAAATCAACAAGTGAATGAAAGTATATATTTTTTTTAACATACCACATGATTTAATTGGTTTCAGGATAGCGGAGTAGTATATTGAGTACAATAGAGCAGTATGTCTTGTCTTGATAGTACAAAGAGCTCCTCATATCCAACAAGCAGTTCTTACTGTAGCACAACAAATAATCCAAAAGTGATGGGTGAATTGTTTCATTACTGTCACACTCATGTAAGGTTAATGGTAAATGCTGATAAAAATGCTGATTTAAAAAGGCAGGTAAAAAACTGAAGAGAGGACTGGTTATTTTCAGTCAAAGAAACTTTAAGGCAGAATGAAATATGCTAAACCAGTGTTGCCCCATATTCTTCTCTCTGAAAAGTAAGTGAAACTAAACCCAGAGATATCTTTCCAAGCCACATACTATTTTGCAAGTCAGTGAGGGGTCCTTACAGAAGTCCTCTTCAGGAATGTCAAAAGTCTTTCAGTGTTCAGAGGTGTCCTGAAAATGGTGAAATGGTGTTGCTCCAGTGCTACAGACAGCCATAGTCACTGTCTGGATAGCAAATAATATGTGTCAGGGATTTTTGCCTGGGAATAATTTTTTTTTAACCTTTTGCTCAAGTTTTATTTCACAGACTTAAAAAAGATAAAACTGTTAAACAGAGTCAGGAAGTATTCCTGGGAAATGAAAATACAGTCCATCTGGTTTGTGTCATCATTTGGAAAAGATTCAAATTGAAGGCATTCCTGACATAATGCTGTCGTAAGTGTAGAAGCAAGCTAGACACAGAAAAATAAATGGTTCATAGATAATGCATAAAATAATGCTAAACTCAAGAATTTTTATGCAACCTTTTTAAAGCATAAAGTATATTTTGAAAGAACAGGAAACTTATTATGACATGGACATACAACTTTTCATTTCTATACATTTTGGGTTAATAGCACAGTCTCCTGTGGCATTTTTTATGACCTATATTCTCAGAGATACATTCTGAATCTGATTTATAAAACTGCTGCAGCTACTACTGTTGAATAAATGACTGGGAAAAGCATTACTCATTCCTTATTTCAAGTGTTGGAAATCATTGTGGGTGTTTCTCTTCAGACTCTTCCCCATACACCATTTCCATGGAGAGGTGTGCATTCCTTACTGCAATTAGTGGGGATTAACCACTCGTTTCAATAAGGTCAAGATTACATTGTTATGAAGACCTATATTCATAAATATCAGTGTAATGCCGTACAGTAGTGCCTGTGTCATGGTTTTAAAGAGATAGAAGATACACAAACCCCTTCATCTCTGAGGCAGACTATTTCTAAGCATAGTACATGGAGAGCCAATGAGATGATAGAGATGTCCAGGGAAGTTTCACTAAACGAAGTTTCACCTCTGCAATTGATACATTTATCTGAAATCATCACTGCCAAAATGTGTCACTGGACAATGAGTTGGAAAGAGTAGACAGATTGTGATGGCTCTAATGTTGGGTTAGCTGAAGGCAGTGTTTAATTCATTTTCAGCAGTTATAGGGAGGCATTTATTGCTTTCGCTGACCTTATCAGAGTGATTAAATGTAGCCATTTATTACTTTCCTGGGAAAGAGCAGATATCCTCTCTGCTTAACTTGACCTTAGAATCACAAAATATTTTTGTCCAGGAGGGATTTCTTGCCTTGTCCAGTCATCTTTTAGATATCTGCAAGGATAGAGAATTCACATCTTTGGTTAGCATGTTACAGTGCTTAACCTCTCTCATTTTTATTTTTGTTTTTCCTTGTACCTGTCAGAATTTCCCATGCTACTACTTGAGGGTACTGTCTGTCATTCTATGCACTGTAGAGGAGCTCGAGTCAGAATCTTCTATAGCCTGCATTTATGTAGCTGAAGACCAGTTACATGTTTAGTCTTCTCCAGCCTGAAACAAGCCACCCTCTTTAGTGTCTCATGTTAAACTACATCACCCCAGCCATGTTAGAACCTTTCTGCTGGACTTTTTCTGGTACCTCAGACTGTCTTTTGTGATGGGGAGGAGGAGGACCCCTGCAAATAGTAATGAGAAAGGAATAATCACTTCCCTTAACTTCTTGATGCATTCTTGCTAATGCAGCCACACCACCACTACAGGGGAACACTGCAATCTCACCTAAATTCTTCCATCACCTAAAGTCTTCCATCATCCCAGGCCATTTTCTGCAGGGCTAATCCTCAGTCAGCCAGAACCAAACCTCTACTCCTGACCCTGACTTATTTGGGACTGCACATCCTTTATAACATAGAGGTAATAAAGCACACTAGTTAAGTAAGAAATAAGATAATAAAAAAACCCTTATATTTGTTTAAGTAAGTTAGCTCTAATTGAGATTCTGAAATACTACCTCATTCTTGTACTGAGACTTTATCAAATAATTTCCTGGGTGATAAAAGAGCAGAGAATTTTGCAAGAGCAAATAAGATTTTTCTCCAGATTATAGATATGAAAATTCTCTAATTTTTATTTCAGTGTCTTGACAGATCATGAAAATCAATGACAGTAGGAAGTTTTGTTACAGAACAGTTATATTTTGTTAACTAAATTTCATAAATACATCTTATTTTTCCTGAGAATAGAAATGGAATTATTTAAATGAAAACTTCGAGTTTTAGTTCAGCAAATGTGTTAAGGTAGATTTCAGGGGCTGTAGATTGTCTCGTAAAACATTTATTGGAACAAAGCCATGTGTTTGTGGTTTAGCTTGTAAAACCTCAATTTGTATCAAGCCAGCTGCTCAGCAACAAGGCTGTGCCATCAGTTGGGTTGGTATAGCAACAAGTGTTTGGGAACCTGAATAATCTTCCTTCAAACAGCAGCACCTTGGAACTGTGTCAGTGAGAAAAAGCTGCTTTTCTGCAGGAGAGAGACTGGGGTAATGGAAAACCAAGTAATGTAATGTGCATATATAAAGGAAAGACACTTCCACTGATTAAATCCATAGTATTGACTTAACAAAATGTGTGAAATTTGAAAAATTTGCTTGAGTTACTGAAACACCTAAAATTTTGACAAGGAACAGCAACAGTTTTGGTGCTAGAGCAAATTCACTAGAAATTCTTCCTAGTGGTATCAGGCCAATAAATTCACTCATGCCCATAGCTAATTCTTTCCAAATTGATGCCTGCATGGAAGCACCTAAAGCTAATCTGCAGGTTCAAAAGCAGCCACATCATGAGGAATGAAAAATTTGTACTGTAACTGTGACAACTTGTTATCTTCATTTTTCCATCCCTGAGTATAAAATCTATTTAAAAACATGTTTTTCCTCCCCTCCAGAAATTCACCCTGCTGCTAGTAAAGGTGAATGAAGTTCAACTCGGAAAGATAACTTCTTAGTTTGGAAAGTCATGCTCAAGTTGATTTAGAGATGTCAAAATAAGGGATATCTGAGAAATAGTTGTCTAAAAAATTCTGTCTTCCCACATACATACTGTGAATCAGACGGGATACATACCAAAAAATTGGAAGGGGAAAATTAATTTTTAAAAAAACTTTATTTGATGATTCTAACTAATATATAAAATTATTTGCACAGCTTCTTCTTCCAAATTTCTTAAGGGATTTATTAGAAGATATACTTACAGATATTTCTTTAAATATCACTAGTTATTTAAAGATAAATGACTGAAAACTGTAATTATACTCAGTGAAATTCCAGGCTTAAAGAAATGCTCTGAAACAGTACTTTTGAATCCATTCTTTAAAAACAAACACTTAAATTGAAGTTAATTTTTGAGAAATAAGGGGAATCTACTGTAGCAACATAGAGTTTGCAGAAAGGAGCAAAAACAGGAATGACAAATGTGGAAGAAACAGCACTACTCTTGTACAGCTGTGGCTGAAATATAAACTGAGCATGCACTACTTTCACAAGTCATCACCAAATGCAGATTTATGGTCACATTCATTTTGTATGAGCAAAGCAGGCCTCTTTCCCTCTAAACTAATTAGTCAATCAAAATCAATTCAAAATCTGTGGTCCTACTTCTGCGTGCATTTGATCTAAAAGAGTTAAAAACCTGACCATTTACCTAAATTTAAATTTTACAAGAAAAAGTCAGTTGAATGACTATTTGACTTACAAAAGACTACTGCAAAGAATAATTTATTTTATCCATTTACAAGTAGAACTAATTTTTACAGTGAAAGTACTTAAGGATTCCTTTAGGCAATAGCATTTACATTATTTAATAAGAAATATGTCTTTGTAACAGAAAGATATGCTACATGATTTTAGAGAGTTATTCACATGCTTTCTCAGTGTCTGATGAATATGTTCAGTGAATGTTTCATTACTGGCTTGAGAGGACCTTAGAGCTGCATGTTAATGTGAGCACAAAGAAACTATCTTAGATTGTTTGTCTGTCTTTTGCTTGGTGCCAGGAGATTGCTGCTATTTTGAGATACTCGGTCTTCAAGACAATTCAATAATCACATCAAACAGCAGGAAAAATGAAACGTGCAGAAAAGCTGAGCCTAAATCAAAGAATAACTTTAAGCAAGAGAGAAGAATGCTGTTAGGAGTTAAGTAGTTCTGAAAAGAAAAGATGGCACAATATCTACTCAATATTAATCTTTTTACGAAAATATGCTCAGGGAAGAAGACAGCATGAATCAATATTAATATCCATTTCACCATGTATGTGTCATAGGAAAGTCATAGTTCCAGTTGGTCAGTAACAGATGCATCCATAAAGTCTGGAAAGAAATTGAGTGAGGGAACAGGAAACTAAGAATTTCTTGGTAATTTTGTTGAACGTTTTATGTACATTTGAGTTCCAAATATTTGAAATGGAAATGCAGAATCAGGAGAGGATCCCATTAACTGGCTCCTTCTGCTAGGATGAGCTGTGACAAAGCAATGTGCAGCAGTAACCTTAACATCTTTAAATTTCAGAGTTGGTATTTCATTAAAATTAGTTCACAGTTCACAGCTCTCAAAGGATAATTTTATAAGGGGAAAGAAGACTCACAAGCACTTATACCCAGCTCATCATGATGAAGGAAAATCATGAATTTATATTTATATTTCTTTGAACAGTCATGTCAGCTATTGCTCCAGTTCATTGCTTCATTTCCATCACTATGTTTGTGAAGCTTTTTGATAGGCAAGGAGCGGAACAAGGTAAAAATAGCCTGTTTTCACCACTGGATTAATTTTCAGCCATGAATTTCCCCTTCCAGTTGATCACAGTATATTAATAAGACAGTGGGACAGAAGCAGGGTTCGGGGCTGGAAGCAGCCCATTCTTTTATTGTAAGAAATTGCTTCATATGCTGGTAACTCTACTTCGAGGTTTGGCACAATTTGGCATCTGGAATGTACAAGACATGGAAATTCCTGTTTGAAACACAGCTTCAGTTCTTCTGCTTGGGAACTTGGTTACAATGTTTTCAGGTTGCTAATTTTCTCCACTAGTGTTTTTCATCCTTTGAGATCTGCCTGTGCAACTTGATCACATTATTTACCCTCTCAGAACATGATCAGGGAGAATTATGGAGCACACAATTACTGGGTTTAAAAGAAACTGAAAAACAGAAATCCTATCCTACAGAAAATTCCAAAATTAATTACTTTTACTTTTATTCCACATCAAATCCTCCCCTAGCTCACCCAGAAGGAAAAGGTTATGGTACACTGAGGAGCTGTATTAAATACTTGGCAAGATAAGTTGATCTCTTGGAGACTGAAAGTGTGAATGAACAATAATTTTCATGAAATACAACAGCAAGTGATCTAGATATATTGATTAATATTGATAAAATACAAAATTCAGACTACATTTTGGGTCAGTACAATGCAACACTTGTGTCATTTCTTAAGAGAAATGACACTGAAATACTTCCCCGTGATTTTTTCCCTATGAAACCCTATTGCTATTATTAATAAAGAGGAGAGAGTATTAAGTAAAGAAATTACCTGAGATCTTACAGAAAAGTGGAATTGTCTCTCTTCTTTTTAGATGATCAGTTTAGAGCAATAAATTTGGGAGGTTTTGATGCCTTTCCAAATGCCTAAGTAAAATGTTCACAGGCTCTTCCATCTGCTTTAGCTATCTAAAGCATCACTAAGGTGTTTTTGAGTTTGAAATACTTTTCTTATAAATCTTTCAGAATTCTTCAGGACTAACTGAAACCCTCCAAAGGAGAGTTGAATTTTTACTTATCCTGATTTTATGTCTATAAACCATATGCAAGGCTTCGTTACTTCACGTGGTGCAGCTGAATGGGATGTGCTTTACCAGATCCAAGTAAGTGATGGATAATGTCTTCATGGGGAAAAGTTCTTCTGCATATCCAGGCAGCCTCTCTCTTTTTTCATGTTGTACTTGTGCTCTCTCATACTCCTCCTCCTCCATTATGAAGAACCAGTCTCTGTCTTCTTGGGATGGTATCTTGGGTATTATGTGTGAAAATAAAGAACTTTTTTTTCTATGTGGCTAGTGTGAAAATATACTCCTTGAACACATTTAATGCAATCACATTTCCTGTGATTTTTGATGCAATTTTTGAAAAAGACTAGGAATACATAGGAAATAGTAATTCTATTCTTTTCAGAAGACAAAATAGACTTGCCTTCTGTTAGTTATATAGTGCTATTTGTTAATAACTTAAGACTCGCTTAAGTCAATTTTATTTTCAGGAAAAGATGCTGTTGTATCTTTTCTACTTCATCTTTGGTGGGCGGTGATAGAGGAAAATACAAGAGGTCTCACAGGAATGCTCCTACTGAACAAGTGAACATTAAAATTAGATGTTTTATTGAGGTACCATTCCTAAAAATTACAAAAAAAAATAAACACCAAATGTTTCACAATGTACAATTGAGAATTAAACTACATCTCCATGCTGGAGAAAGTACAGCAAGGCAAGAACCCCAGAATCACAGAATCATCAAGGCTGAAAGAGACCTTTAAGATCATCTAATCCAGCTGTCAACCCAGCATCACCATAATCACCCCAAGACCATATTCCCACACACAAATGCCTGCAGTGATGTTGACTCCACCACTGTCCTGGGCAATTTATTCCAATGCCTGATGACTCTTTCAGTGATATTTTTTTTTTTCTAATATGTAATCTGAACCTCCCCTGGGACAATTTGATGCCATTTCCTGTCATCCTTTCATTTGAGACATGGCAGAGTAGACTGACCCCACCTCACTGCAATCTCCTTGCAGGTGATTGTAGAGAGAAATGAGGTCACTCCTGAGCCATTGCTTCTCCAGACTAAAGAACCCCAGTTCCCTGAGCTGTTGCTTATAAGGGTTGTTTTCTAGATCCTGAAGAAACTGTCGTGATTTCAACCTTAGCCTTACCAGTGGTCAATCCATTAGTTTCAAAAGATTAATAATAATAGACATGTTTTTCCAAATACTCCACCTGTGATTTCATTCTACAGATTGAAAATAGCAAGAAAGGTAATGTTGACATTAACTCAAGCTTCTTGGAGCTCTGATCATGTGATACAATTCAGCCAGTTTGTCTGTGTTCATGAGATGAGTTGAGCACATATCAGTGTTTGGAAGTGTTTTACCAGGCACACCCTCTGTGTGAACCAAGCTGTAATGCCCCTGAGATTGGCAAGAGACTCTCCACTGCAACACTGAGTAAAATTTTCCTGTTAATTCAACTTAGTTAGAATACCTCTGTAAAATAGTATAAACCCCACTAACTTCAGTGGTGGGCGTCTTTGTGCTGGAACAAGGAAATTAGATGAGCCGCATACCACACTGTTTAATTGAGTGTGGCTAGAGAGATAAATATATGCACTAAACCAAGTTAGAATTGTTGTAAGCTTTGCTTCCCTGTAATTTTTTGTCTGTCACTGAAAATTGTGGGGATCAAAATGCTGATGATTTTCATTTTTTGAGCAAGCAGCAGATTAGCAATTTTATTAACAGTTGTAGACAGGTGGGTTAATCCTTTCGTTTTCCCTCTGATTTATATTTTGCATTTCTAAAAAATTATTTACATTGTCCTGAATATTTTCATGACAAAATTATGACGACTTGCTATTAGTCCAATACCCAAATGCTGACATGCTGCTGCTGGGTCTGGAAGCTGAAAACTCATTTCTAATATGGTCAGTAAAAAGTGAAAAGATGGTTAATTTTTAATTTAGAAAGATAAGACACAAATCAAGGTAAATACTTTTTTTTTTAATTTTCCATGGAATGTATATATACAAGACTGAAGAGGAGAAAAAGAAAATTTTATATATGTTACTAAAAAAAAGGGGAATTATTTTAAAATATTTCAGCATGTTCCAGAGAAGGAAAGTGCTTTTAATTAAAACTCAATACTTGTTGAGTTGGAAAGAAAACTGTGAGAAAATAAATCTCCAATACCTAGCACACAGGAAATAGAGGTAAGAAATTCAAATTTATAACAATGAAATGCAAATAAAGTTGATGGTTACAAAGAGGAATACATTAAAATTATGCCCAGGAAGGTTAAGAATATGGCATTTTTTTAGTATTTTAAAAACACTAAAGTCCAACTCTACTGAACAACAGGTTCAATAGAGTTGGCACTATCACAACTGCATTTGCAGAAAGCAGGAGTTTTATGTAGGGTGGTTGGAATACTCATTGTCCTGGTTCCAACCAAGACAGAGTTAATTTTCAAATAAAGCTGTTGTGGTTTAGGATTGGTACTCCCCAGTTTAGTGCTTCTACTGAGACTCTCCAAACCATGTGCCACTCCCTTGCACCCCACTCCCCCTCCGTCTCTCCCTGAAATGGGCTGGAGAGGGCAATTGGAGGCACAAAGCTCAGGGGTTGAGATAAGAACAGTTTACTGAAACCAACAATGAGATAAGAAAACAGAACAGTAACAGCAATACTAATGACTCGGGGTACAAGAAACAGGGAAATGATTCTCACAGAAACCTCCATAATACCCAACCACCCCTTCCACCACACTGCACAACCCAGAAGGGAGCCCTTCCCTCATCCTGGAAAATAACATGAAGTGGTACAGAATAAAATTTTTGTCCCAGACATGTCCTCTCCTTGCTGCTGCAAAAATTAATTCTGTCGTGGCTGAAATCAGGACACTCTTAAATGTATTTGAGTCATAGTGTCATCCTCCAAGTCCCATCATTAAGACACGTTTGATGCCTTGTGATTTTGTCCAAAAGGAAAAAGATAATAAAATGTTAGCAAAGGATTTGTTGTAGAGGGGATTTTTATTATCATTAAAATGTAAAAACCTTGTCCAGCAAAAAATGAGTAGGCTCAATTTCATTTCAAGCCTTTGTAAAATGCTTTTCAGGAGAAATGACCTTCCAGTCAGAGCTTCAGATGATCTGAAACCTCCCTGGAGAGGAACACTACATACCACAGCAAATGTGCACCCTTTGCTTCCTCTCAGTACCTTCTGACATCCAAAAAGGGACAAGATCCTCAGTCTAGAGGATGGAGGTGGAGACTGTCCAGATGTGTCCAGCTGCCTCAGTGAAGGACTGTGACAAAAGCCTGCCAGGTCCAAGCCTTTTTCCCTGTGCTTCTCCCAAAGAGAGCACATTAGAAATAACAAATGTAGACTTCAAGGTCAGGTTGGACAGGCTTTGAGCAGCCTGATCCAGTTGATGTCCTCAGTCATTGCAGGGGGGTTGGACTAGATTATATCTAAAGGTCCTTTCCATCCCAGACCATTCTATGATTCTATGATTCTGTAAATCTTCCAAAAGGCTTTGTGTTTTATTACTTGCTGTCGGGTGGGGGGTGGAATTTTTCTGTACCTACAAACACTTTCTACATATTCTTTTGCAAGACTTTACTGCTTGTTGCAAACATGCTGCTGCTGAAACAGAAACAAATCAAAACCAAGAGAAACCAATTTGTGTTTACCTTCAGCCTCCTTACTAAAAGCTTCTTTTTGCATGTGTAGTTTCCTTAGGCAGATCTTCTCCGAGGTCACAGCTCTTTCAGGCTCAGCTGTCTTGTTCCACAAGAAGCTGAACTGTATTTCCACACAGAGAGACCATGGCAGAGGCAGCCTGTGGCAGTGACTGCTTTCCCTGCAGCTCTGCCCACATCTTCCCTGCGCCAAACACATCACATCTGGGCTGGCTGGAGCAGACAATTTATCAAATTTCTCTTTAGAAGATGCTGCTTCCTTGAAGCAGACAGCAAAAATCTCTGAAATTATACATACCTGGTCAGCTCTTCACTAGTGCATAAAATTTCTTTGATGAAGGAGTTAGTGATTTTGTTTTCTCTCTGAAGAATAAAATGTGGACCAAGGAAGAATTTCATAGGCACAAACCTCATTTAAAGGCAACAAAAGTCCTAGGCTTCACACAGTTTTGTACTTTTAAACATACCTTTTTAAAAGGTATGTAAAGATACATTTTAACAGTATTGTTAAGAGGAATTAATAAAATTAAGTACTCAATTGAATTTCTTAAATGCATCCGTGATACTATAAGCCATAACTTTAAATAAAAGGTTAATAATAAAAGAATTTGCATTTGAATAGTTTCTTACAGTTCAGTGGAGGAATTGTATTGATTTGTGGATTTTGCATAATTTTTATGAACATATTTCTGAATTTTTTAAAATTTTCACGCATGAATTGCTAATTATGGCTAAATAATTAATTTATTAAAGATCCAATTATTTTTTCCCATACAAAAGTAGGAGCAATTTACTAGGTGCAGGAAATTTAGCCTTATTTAGAGACTAAAAGGGTGGGAAAAAAAGAAGATATAAAACCAGCCCATCTGTTTTCATCCATCTGGTTAAGTACTATTATAACTGTGAAAAAGTGTAGTGCTATCACCATGAGCATGAGGAGAGAGTCAGCCTCAAAAACAAGGAATGGTAAGTCAGCTTTTCTGATCTACAAAAAATTAATAAAGGAAACTGAATGTAAATGCATTTGTATTTTCATGAATTAAAATCAAATGAAGATGCAACTTCAAAATGAAATTATGCTTCAATGTAACTGAATTTTTTTGTAAAATTACCTTTCTGTAGGCATGAAAATGCAATGGAAGAGTACTGTGACAATCACCTCTGTGTGACTGTTGCCTTTTCCATTAGCATTTTCCAAGACAATGCCACTGCTTTTTATAGTTTGATTTAGGCATGGATCCAGTGCACCTAAGCACATGCAGTGTTTCAGGACTGAATCTTATCTCTTTCTTGCAAAGGCTTTGTAAACTAAATCCCTCTAGAGGGAGCAAATTAGGGATGCGCATCGAATTAGTTGTCAAAGGCAGTATAGATACACAAACTGTGCCTGTACGTGGGATAGTTATAAAACCATATACACAGAGTTTTTGAAAACACCTAAAGAAAGCTAGATAAGCCTGAAATGCCAAGGTGAGAGTCCCTAGCCAGTGCATGAAACCAGAAGCACCAAATCTACATTTCACAGCAGAAACAGAAATTTTCACAGAGTAAGGAAATGTCCTGGATGCTGTCATTAACTGTCACAAATGGTAGTGAAGACAAAAGCTTAAAGAAATTCAAAATAGGCTAAGAGATACTGAAAAAATATCAGAGTTACAATGGTAAGAAATGGAGTGAAAAATACCAAAGACGTCTGAGGGGTCCATGCTTCTGTGCACAGGAGTGTCCTACCATCTGCCACAAGGAATGGTCCCACGGGGTCTGAATTGATATTACTGAAGTAGTGTTCTTCTATCCTACTGTTCCTATGAAAATGTTGAAAATGCCCCAGCATTCCCTTCTCACAGACCAGTTTTAATCCTTAAAAAGGATATTTATTACTGATCTGCTTCAATCAGATGCCACCTTTAGGCAGGTTGGCTGGTAATTTACAAAAAGCATTTAGGCACAACACTTTGTGTGTTCCCTGCCAGTGAGAATGTCACAGCCACCTCTTAAATACACATTTATAGACCTAAGACATTACAGCATTGCTTTAATTTTAAAATTAAGGGTCATTATATGAGGAGCCTCTTAACTAACCCTTCTTTAGCACCTACTGAAGTCAAAGAAAAAGTCAGAAGTTCTGACTTATCTTCAGGTAAGTCTGATGCTTTGGATGTTGTTTAAACCAATCCTGCTAATCTGTGCATAGCACTGCCTACCACATTTTTTAAAGGTTTGTTACCGTATGATGCACACTATAGGAAATATAGTAAATGCATAAATGCAACTTTTTAAGCCTGATTTAAACCTACATATCTCAAATTACCTCTTAAGTTTTTATTAACAGTGTCCTGAAAGCAAAAAACAAGTCTCTTGATCCTGAGCAACAAAATCTAAGGAAAACAGAAGGAAACAGATAGTGCAGGAATTTAATTATTTAGTTTGAATATTTTTTCCCTAGAAAGATCCATAAAAAACAGATATAAGATTTGTCAGGTTTGTCAGAACCCAAGAAATTCCTCTGACTGCCCTGGAGGACTCAAGTCCCTGACAGGAGGCTCAGAGACCTTGGCACAGAGTCAAAAAGACCTGTGCCTTTGATTTTAGCCCCTAGAAACAATTACCAGCTTTGTGCAAGGAGTTACAAGCCACAAGAGTTTGAGTAGAATGTTAGTGAATTTATCACCAAGTGAAAATGTATAATTTTGGGGTTTTTAGAATGGAGGTTCAGGAGGCAAGATAGAAGAATCTGAGTGTGTTCTGTCTTTCTCCTTGTCCTCCATCTTCCTGCTGTGATAGTAGCACTTTTAGATTAGTTTAGAGTAGAGACAAACTGTCTAACATAAGTGATAGGTATAAGAAAATTATTCTAAATAATGTACACATAGTTTTTAGTATAAAAAGATAATACCGCCCCAAAGCAGTCAGTGTGCATGAGCCAACGTGCTAGACAGAGCTCAGCAGGTCAGAGAAAGAATGTTATAGATAAAAGCAAATAAACAACCTTGAGAATGAGAGCCAAAGAATTCTGCCTTCTTCTTCAGTCTCAGAGCTGAAAAAAAGAGACTTTCTAACACCTTGGGGTCATCTCAACACCAGAGACTTTGTCAAGGTTTTGTACTTTTTTCCTTTTTTAGCTGTGATATCTCTGAAAACCATGAGGCACAGCATCCCATCTCCACTTTTCTGTGTTAGTCTGTTAGTCACTGATAGATCAGCCTCAAAACAGTTTTAAAAGCATTCGCACAAACACCAGAGACCTAATAATCTTCAAAAACTTTTAAAAGTATTTTATGTTACACCTCTTTTGGTGATCATCGATTCCAGTAAAGAAAAATTTTTCGTTTTACTTTTGGAAGTTTTGTTTTTCTCAATCCAGTTGAATCACTTGGAGGAGAAAGAAAGAAAGAAAAGAAAGAAAAGAAAGAAAAGAAAGAAAAGAAAGAAAGAAAAGAAAGAAAGAAAGAAAGAAAGAAAGAAAGAAAGAAAGAAAGAAAGAAAGAAAGAAAGAAAGAAAGAAAGAAAGAAAGAAAGAAAGAAAGAAAGAAAGAAAGAAAGAAAGAAAGAAAGAAAGAAAGAAAGAAAGAAAGAAAGAAAGAAATCAAACTATTTCACTAAATTCTGTAGGATTTAAAGCTTTCTAACTACATTTTGTCAGTGATTTGGCTGTTTCTATAAAAGGCTCTTTTTTCTTTTTTATTTTTCTTTCTTTGAAATATCAGTCCCCACATGAAACTAAGCCCTTGGCCAGGTGTTCTACTTTTCATCATGGTAGGCAGTGTGTCTTGGATAGGGCTCTTCCTCCAAGTTCACTCCACAGATGCAAGTCAAAAGCTTTGCCTTACAGATTCCTGCTTTCTGTCTGCATCACTGCCACTCCTCAGAATCCTTCTCTGTTTCTGCTCCAACTGATTTCTTGTTTTTCCACTTGAACAACCCTTGGCCATCTTCTTATTCCAGTAAATATATTGTTTTGTGTCATACTGATCTGCAGTGCAATTTGTAGCTGAGGAGGTAATTTAGTGAAGCACCAAATTAAATAGCTGAGAAAAAATTACTACAATAACATTTATGGTTTACATAGATTTTCACCTGTAAAGAAAAAGAAAATTATCTAAGCAAGCAAACAACAGTTACAGATTACTGCAGTAATGCAGTACCATAATTTTCTTTGATTTAAATTCATTTGATTTAAACATCTCATTGTATACAGCCTAGGTATTTACACTTTCACATTTTAGTGAATATTATGTATCAATATTGGATTCCAGGTTTTACCAAAAAAATTATGAATTTTATTAGATATTTCAGGCTCTCTTCTATTTGGAAAAGTGTTCAGATGGGGTAATTTTCCTTCTGGTGAGTTTTTTTAAATACTCAGGTGAGATTTATGATTTATGCAGCTTTCAGGCTCCAGATTAGAACAGGTCTTGTGATGATTAAAAAGACTTTTAATAGCTCCATTTTGGCACGGTACAAGTTTAATCCAAAAAATCCATGCCCTTACACTGAAAAACCCAACTGGGCTATGATTCAAAGTCCGTGGATATTTTGGTGGATAACAGCAAGCTTTACTAACCTCTGTTTATTTAATGGACATTCTAGATATCACAGCAATTACCTTGCTAACAGTCCATGGATCAATTCAATATATCTGTAATCAATACAAAATTACACACGCAGAGACAAGAAGGAAAATTTTAAAAGTTTATTCCAAGAATTTCTGAAGCAGAATGAAGTAAATGACAAATATGGAAATTATCTTTAAATATGATCCAGTCCTATTCAATTGAGCATAGCTTGAAGAATCTTCTTGTGGCATGAAACAAGTTACTCTGAACACTACCTGAATTTACCAGCAATAGGCTAAAAAGATTAAGCAAAGTCATTGCTGTGAATTAAAAGTACAGACAGTATTTTAGAGACTGTGGTTCTAACTTCCCCAATAGGTTAAAAATTATGGTTGATTTCTTTCTAGTTTTCAGATATGTAATGCTTCCTGGTGAGGTATTTGATGCTTTGTTTACAGAATTTTCCCTTCTCAAGAAATCCTGCTGTTTTGTTCTAGTATTTTCATTAAAAACCAATAGCACATGAGGCATAATACAATAAATTTAATTTTCAATAATGATAGCCTTTCATATTAACCAGTACCCATCCCTTTTATTTTATGCAGTCCCACTGTGCTCTGAAATATGTTATGTATGTGTGTAAGAAATAGACCAATTAAACAGGAAATTTAGTTTCCATAAATATCTGGTATAATCAGGATTTTCCACTAAAACTTATGCTATATTACAGTGGCACTCATTTGATGGATGTATGAGTAATTGAAAAAATCAAATTTCTAAAAAGACTTTTAATGGAAGTCTATCATTTAAATAATAACAGTGAAAGATGTTTTCTCTGGTTCAAAATGCAGTATTTGAGAGCAAGAGAGGCTAGGGATCTTAACCTGTGTCTAAATAAAAGTCTTTTGGCTGCTTTTGAATAAAGTTTATTCTTGATTTTACTCTTCTTCTTGTGGAAGAAAACCAAGAGTTGGAACATCACTTTCTCATTAAACCAGAACTCTGCTTTTCTGAAAAGGCTATTTGAAAGTGGGTTTGGAAGTTGTTTTCCGAATTGAAAAATCTTTTCAAAATTCAATTTCAAATTATCAATTTAAAAGGACAGCAGATTCTATCAAATATATGTAAACCAAACCAAAATGTATCCAAAATCAATGATTTTCTTTTCCTTCCCCCCTCCCCCCAAATTGTGTTGAAACTTCTTTTCAGCCTGAATCAAGATGTTTCATAAAATTGTGGTAATGAGTGGTTTGGGTTGGAAGGGACTTGAAGTATCATCCAGATCCACCTCCCCTGCTATGGGCAGTGATGCCACAAGACCAGGTTGCTTAAAGCCCATCCAAACTGGCCTTGAACACTTCCAGGGCTGGGGCATCCAAAACTTCCCTGAGCAACCTGTGCCACTGTTTCACCACCCTCACAGTAAAGAATGTCTTCCTTACATCTAATCTAAATCTCTCCTCTTTGCAGTTAAAACCATTCCATCCTTGTGCTGTTTCCTATTTCCAAACTTTCTATTTGACTGTTGCTCTAGAGTTTCCATTCTTTTCATCTTATAACAGCAGCAAAGTAGAAAAAGATATCTATTCCATTTATATTACCTAGCCTTTACTTTGAGTAAAGAGGAATACTTGACAAGAGGAATATTTTATGTATTTCCTCCCACACACACTGAGATTTTAGGACAATTGGATCAATCTTATCTTACCTCACCTCCAGCCCATTTGCCTGATAGGATGGTGCATAACAAAAGGCACTGTTACTGAGCTACCACAGTCACCCTGGGGTTTGAACCCAGGGATTTGAACAAACCTAACCCTATCCTTCACTTACTTTGACCTCAGTGTGATTGTCACCTATCACTTTGGTCTGCTGGAGTCTGCAGGCCATCACATCCTCTTGCCTAACAAAGGCTCCCAACCCTGTCTCAAAAACAGCAGGAAAGGACTCACACTTCTGAATCTTTCTGTTTCAGACCTGATACACTAACAGGAAGACTCCATTCCTTTCTTCATTACTTCAGTCCCTTTACTTCTAAGAGAGACAGATAAATTTTTTACTAGTTGATACTTGTTCTTATTCTGCACACCTATATGTGATTCAACATATCCTTCAGCAACTCAGAAATGACAATACTCTGTCCCACCCCTGAGGAAATGCTCTTCTAGTGAGACCAGAAATGGGAACATATGTTTCTGCCTTACTTCCCTCATGATGGCTCAGCAGCTTCATTTAATTCACCTTCACCAGTGGCCAATCTAACTGAGCAGGTATTTAAAAGGTGCAGTGAGATGTGGAATCACAAATCACTCAGGAAACGTGCAGTTTACCCAGGGCAGCAGGGAGGTCAGCTGGGTGCTCAGCTACACATTCCCCAGGGCCCTTAGAAAATGTCAGAAGATTGTCTCTGAGCAAATCAATCAGCTGGAGTGGCAAGCTGCACTGGGGCAATTAACAGCTCATTCTAATTACTTATGAATTCAGTTTATCTGCTATTGCCAATGTCCTTATAAAGGGCAGAAAAAAACAACTTTACAGATTATTATATTGCCATCTACCTAACTGTGTTTCAGCAACCAGCTCAAATTAAAAATGCACTGAAAGTGAGAGGGAGTGACTTAACTTTCCCCTTGAATCCAAAATAACCCCAGAAACCTCCATCCAGCTGCTCTCTCATCCTGGGGAATCAACAATTCCATAAAAACAAGCTTTTTATGGAATTGTTGATTCCCCAGGATGGAAGTGGGGGAGGGGGTCTGCCTCCTAATTTCAGCAAATACATCTCTGCTATATGTGCAGAATTACCCACAAATAACATTGCTGAACAAGTAACTAGCATATTTAAACAAGCTGGAGAGACACAAAGGGATCTTTTCTCTCCCAGAAGGGTTCTGTCTAGAATAGCCTGCCTCAAGCTGTAACAGATTTGTTGGAGCACTAATCCAAAAAATGTCCACTTGCCTCCTCTGCTTGATTACTGGTACACCTCCTGGATTCCCAGCACTCACATAAACAAAGTGGTTACATGATATGTTGTTTCCCTAAAAACACATCACTACTCTTTCTCCAGCTCTGAAGCTTTGAAGAAAGAAATTGAACATTCTTTATAACCTCTGGATTTAGAGATCCACCTGTAGCACTGAGCATCCTACCCTGGCTGGCTTGGCTTTCAGCTGGGGGCAGTTCTGTTGTTTCCAGAACTGCTTTCCACCCTCAGCCATTTTGGGCTTGCAAAATAGAGAAGACCAAGATTCATGCTTCTGGTTTGAAGATTATCTCCATGTCTTATCTCCATATCTTCCTTTTGCCATAGGAAGATATGGTTTTAACTTCTACATCAAGACCCACCTGCCATGCCACGGTATCAGAAATCATAAGGAGGCTTGTTCCTAAATATATCTCCAGATCACCAAACTTTTTAGGGTCAAAGTTAAAGTGAATCAAAGTTTTTCTTCTTTTTTGTAGCAATCTCACCTGTCTTGTCTTCAAAGGGTTAGCATGAAAATAGGTACCTTTAATCTAACCATTTGTGTTTGGCTCTCTAAATGACTTCCTGTTATTTAGTCTACAATCAAGGTATTTAATGAATTTTGTTTCAGACACATCCACTTTTTCAAGATGCTGACTGATTAGTTTAAGATTAATTTGCAACACCATGCAGATGATAAATTTAGTGTGGGCTATACTAGGCTCTATATTCACGACTCATTTTCCACCAAAGTGGATGTCAGTGTGAATGGAAGATTTTCTCCTGTGTATCCCTCCACAAGGACACAGTAAGCATTAACTTGTGCTTTTGGGTTGCCTCTCCTGTGCAGGGCAGAGAGAGAGAGGGGGAACAAAGAGGGTTTTCTAACCCTTATTCTGAAGATGACAACCAAAAATAAAAGGCAGTATTTTGGTATTTTTGTTAAAACATATTTTTCTAACACAAGGGCTAGCATTATGATACTGATGAAATACAATTCAACTATTTCCTTACTATCTCCATGAGCCTTGGCATTTTGTTATATATATTTTTTCTTCTTTATTGCCATTTTGTTTCTATTTCCTCCTTTACTCCTTGCTGCTGTATTTCCAAGTGTCATGTCTTCTCTTTGTGTACCTGTGTACGCATAGTGGGAAGGAAAAGCTTTCCAAAGGATTTCAAACTTTTCCATTTTTCTTGACAGATATCACAAGTAAAATGGAAATCTTGAGGTCAGCAATTCAGTTTCCCACATCCCTCATATTTTCTTCTAGATTGTCTCCACAAAAGAGCTTTGGGAAACTTTCCTTCTCTGTTGGTCAATTCCTTCATACAATAAAGGTTTCTTCAGAGTTAGTGACCTTCCTCCGCTACCCTCTGGTCACCTCAAGAAAGCTTCTGTGGTCCAACAAAGAAAGAATTGCTGACATATTTTATTCATTTAATTCTATTCTTATTATTTACTCATAATCTATTTTAGTCTACTAAACCTATTTTTTTTCCTAGAATTGGTCTCAAAGAAAAAAAAAACCTTTAAAAATAAAAAAGGCAGTCCTCTAAAAGTTGTTGAGAATTGCAAATTCTTACAATATACAGCATATTTTCTTAAGACAAAACAAAGTTTACAGCTTTTAACTAAATTAATTGCCTCTTTAAGATATGTACCTCTAAATGTGGCCTGACATTTAACTTATTCTAATTTTATTATTTAACCTAGTTTGAAATTTGAGAAATATTCATCCTTATGTCCAATTTCATTCCATAATGGATTTTTTTTACCAGTATCATGGGAAGTGTATATTGTCTCAAATGATCAATATGGGCAATATTTCCATGTACTCCTACACCTGCCCTTTAATGAGGTATAATTTACCTCCTGTTTATTTAGACTCTCAATATTTATGCACAGTCTTCTTTCTTACTGAGTCATTTATATTCATGGTGGTGCAATTTCTTCTTTCTAGGATGTACCACCTTGATGCATTTATTGATTTCTCCTAGATGATTTGATTAGTAAATCATTTATATCCTTCATCCTTTCTTAATTTTCTGTCTCCCCCTGAAAAGTGTTTAATTATAGCTAATATTTCCATTTCCTTGCAATCCATTAAATTGTGGTCTTCATTTCCTCTTTCTTATTCTGTGTTCATTTGCTCCCCTAATTTAAATTTTTGACCCCTCTAAGCTATATCTATTTTAGTCTTTGAACTTCCCATCTCTCCTCTGCAGAAAAAAGTTCACCTTCTGAATACCTGTTGTGCCTGCTAACTTTTTTCACCATGGTAGCTACTAATTTGGTTGAGGGGAATAAAATTATTCTTCCCCTAATTTTGAATGTGTGTTACCTGTTCAGCATAGAAACCTTTTGCTAGAACAGAAAAGTTAGTGCCAGGATCTACTAATGTAAACCAGGATTGCTTTCAGTATCTCTTCTAGGTGTCTCCAGTCTAAAGGAGCAGGAAGCTATCTACAAACATACTGTAAACCCTTGAATTTCTGGTGGCTTCTCCCAACAGCAGGGAGTTACTGTGGAGTCTTTTCCCATGGAAGTATTCCCACCACAGAGAAGCTGTGTTACAAATACAGGATGTTTTAGCTCCTCTAAACAAGAACATGCCCCTGTTCTCCCTTAAGATCCGTAGAAATTTTGTTAAGTATTTATCTAAATGCTTTAGTGTTTGCAAAGAACATAGGATAAGTAAATATTAGTAATTCATTTCCACGTCTAGAATTTCACAGAAGTAAAACAAGCTGTAGGCTTTCATCAGTATCAGTGTCAGATCTCTCCTTTCTTGTCACCTAGCAGTTATCTCCCTTGTCATCTAACCACAAGCTCAGCTGTGTGTCTGCCCTTACATAAACCTTAGGACTGACACACTAGAAGGGTTCTGCAATCCAAGGACACAGGTGAAATCTAAACCTTAATCTCTCCTTGCATTTTTTTTCAGACTTGTCACTTTTCATGGCATCAATATTTCTGAGAGCAGAAATCAGTCAAGACTTTGAATTTAGCTTTTTCCTTGGGAAAACTTCCTCACATATTTATAAATTAGAAAACATTATTGTTTAAGTGAAGCCATATATAAGCAGTTAATCAGTTTTCTGAGAGCAAAATGTTCTTTCCCTCCTGGCAGAAAGAGATTGAGGTCTCAAGACAAAAGATTATCCACCAACCTATTTGTAAATTGGAAATCTGTGTTACATGCATATATACATATATATATGAGATTATGTGTGTACTTTTAGTTGAGCTATAGACAATAGTAATGAAGTGCATTTTTTAATTACTGAATTCCTGACCCCAGTTTTAAGCCTACTATGGCAGACACTTCACATTTTCTTAGAAACCAGTTTGTAAGAAGTTTCACTTTATTGTCTATGGCCAGAGAAGCAACACTTATTATCCTCTCATTGGACAATGGGATGCTGCAGAAGGAGGGTTTCTCTAACTACATTCCTTGCTGGTTAAATCACAGAATATTTGAGATGGAAGGGATCTGCAAGGATCATCATGTCCTATTCTTAAGTGATAGGCCCATAGAGGGATGAAACCCATGATCCTAGTGTTATTTCTGTGCTCTAACCAACTGAGTTAATCTCATGGTGTATTTATTCATACCTGCCGATTTCTGTCCATTTCCAGGGCCCAAAACCTCTATTGTCTACTTAGAAATCTACCTTCTTTCTGGTACCAAATAGAAGTAATTCATAAGCAGTGAGGAAGGAAAATATTTCTCAGCCTTCTTTAAGGGAATCAGCCACTGTAAATATTGGTGGTGCCATGAAATCCTGTCAACCACAGATGAGTGAAAAGATTTATATGTAAAGTAACTAGTTGCTATAGCCCGTGACTACAGGAGAATTTTCTGCTACTCCAGCTGTCATCTCAAATGGGAATTTCATTATTACCTATCTTCTTTATTTTGTAACTTTCCAATTGTAATAAGAAAACTAAAAGTAGTTACAAGCAATTAACATTTACTTTACTTTATTCTAAAAGTTTGATCACACTTGCCAGTTTAATCTGCATATAAACTTATGGCCTGGCAAAATTGGCCTTTGAAAAAAAAGCATATGGTAGAGTTAATCACTGTGAAATCATCAGAAGTTTACAAATCATTGGAAAGGCATCCAAGCAAGCTGTTCAGCAACATTAAATCTTAGCAGTTATATGCCAGGTACCAAAGTTATGTTCCAATATCACCTAAAGATAAAAATTATCTGTCACTGATATTGAAAAAAAAGTTATTCCGTATTGATCTGTGTTTGAATTACTGCCAAGTCCTTTTATTTGTTACGAATAATAAATCAGCTTCTATGGAATTGTTTCTGCATATTTATTCACCAATAAGTGTGAATCTATATGTATAAAATGCTTGCTATGAAATTATTGCTCACTGAATTTCTCAGGGTATTTCTGTGGTGATTAATTTTTCTCTTGAAAACTATGGTAAAGATAAAGTATGTATGTAAGGCCTCTTGCACACAAACATGTCTATGTAGATGTAAAAACTTAAGACAAGCTGTTGCCAGGTCTATACTAATAAAAGGGTCATGTGAAACCTTCTTCTAAGATGCATTTTCTTAGGGTAGTGGCAGATTTCTTATCCCAACCTCTAGTTCTTTTTATCACCATCCAAAAGAATGTTGGATGCTTCCAATTTAAGTATTAACCATAAAAGCAGAAGGTACAGGTATTACCAGTCTATTTTTTAAGGCGGGGTGAATTGCATTTTGCAGTTTCTTAAGGTCTGAACAACACATGGTTGAACAATTCAGACTCCAGGTCTACAAATTCAGTTTTTTCAGAATCCTTCTCAAGCTTCACTGCATCACCTCACAGTGATGATATGAAATCCATGCACAATTTACATTTTCTCACTTCTTACAAATCAGATTATTAATTACAGTTTGAAAGCACAGCTACAGAGTTACTTCTCTTTTTAAGTAGAGTTCTCTGCTGGAAAATGGAATTGGACTTTAATAAAGGGGAAAAAATGGTGCGGGTCGGTTTTGGCCATTTTAGTAAACAGTATCCAAAAGCCAAAAAGTTACCTTGGCTAGTAACCAGGTAATTTGCTTTCCTAGTGGTGGGTCTACAGGCAATGGACACAAACTGAAACTTGGGAGATTCCTTCTGAGCCCCAAAAAACAATTTTTGACTGTGAGGATGACCAAGGAGAGTTGATCGGGAAGGTTTTGGAGAGTCTATCCCTGGAGAGAATCAAGAGCTGATTGGACACAGTTCTAGTTCTAGGTCACCCTAGAGTGGCTTGAGCCAAAGGTTAAACCAGATGCTTTCTAGACGTCCCTTCTAACCTCAACCATTCCATGATTGTGGGAACCATTAAAGAATTAAATACAATTTTGTCTAGCCTGTGGTCATTCTCCCATTTCTCAATTCTGCACAAAATGTTTCTCCTCAAAGTCCTCAACATCCCTTGTTTTTGTTTTCTAAAGGCAAATGGGAAATTTCTACCTGTTACACAACCAGAACTGTATTTTGAAAATTACATGTTTCCCTACACCTGCAACTCAGAATATAAAACCTTTAAGCAGAAAAGGAAGCTTCTGATCAAACCTACAGCCTGGCTAACAAGATTTTTAGAGAAAATAATTATTCACATATTCTGAAGAGTCACTATTGAGCTCACTATGTCAGAAAACATTTCTAGAATACATTGCAGTTCTTTGTCCAGTTCAGTGTAATAACTGGAAATTCCTTCCATTAGTCAGTGAACTTTTATACAGTTTGATAGACCTTAACATGAAGTGTTTTTTCTAGCATTCAGCCTAGATTTCCCTTTGCTCCATTACTTTCCATCAGTTTTAATTATAAGCATTTATGGCCACCAACTCTTTTTCTTCCTTCCTGGTGCACGCAGTCATTTAATAACTGTATAATGATTTGGGGTCATTTGCATAATGCTCAGTAAGATTTTGCTCCATCAGAAATCCCAGTGACTTCAACAGGCTGTAATTATTGAACCAAATCTTCCATCATGACATTCACTCTTAATACCAAAATGTTCAGGAACTGCATTTAAATCATGGGAATTAATTCAGAGTGGCTCATTTTGGGATCAAGTCTGTAGGAGTTTTATCTTGTAGTTGAATGAAGTTGAACCAAGCAGGGGAGATGAGGAGAATAAGGTGGACACCATGCAGAAGAGGGAGCTTAAGTGACACATTTATCAGCTTCTCAGTAAACAGCATGAGGTTTGGAGTCCCTGATGAACTGCTTCTGCACACAGCAGTTTTCCACCTTGGAGTCCTGAAGCAGATTTAAGCTTTGTGTCAAATGCTGGTACTGATACTCTATTAGCCTGATCTGGTTGCTATCCAACAGTTAGGTTTTATGACTTTAACACTCTCAATAGCTGGGGAAAAAGTATTTTAAGCAATGTAATCACTGTAATTTAATTGACATTCCAAATGCTTAAAATCTAAACAATTGAAGATTCAACATCAGTTTAATCAGGCCTCAGACTTGCATTGTGCATATCTGTAATTATATTCTGAATTTAATGGATATTTTTTATATCAGGTGCTACTTAAAACTCATGAAAACTTTGTTCTTTTGAGTTGATGTCCCTAACTGAAGCGAAAAACTGCAGTATGAAGTGTTATAAAAGACAACAATAACCATTTTATTTGTTGAAATATTCACATTAAGAATGATAAAGGAAATCCTTCAAATATCACAGAATGTTAAATCACTTAAAAGAAAAAAAAGACAAAAATAATTTTTTAAAAAGGCACCCTTTATACCCTACAGATAGAATTATGAAAAAATTGTACTAGGATTTGCCATATACAAAGAGAAAGCAGAAATTTACCAACACATTTAAAAAACATCACTAAAAGGTAACTCAATAAATTATTTTTTGTCTGTTTCCTCAGAGGGAAGAGAAAAGCCTCACAGGGTAAGAAATCTCATCTATCTAGAAAGCAGTGAGCCTATAGGCTGAAATCACCTACAAGTTTATATTAATTATTTTACACCAGAAAAATGGCACATCTGTCTAATAAGACAGTATTGAGAAATTTATAAAATCAAAACTTTACCATTAGTAACTTTATTGAGTGCTGAATTTTTTTTCTGACCTGTAGCCAAAATCAAAATGGATTTCCAGGCAAACCATTTCTAGCAGGTCAGCATTTAAGGAGCAGCCATGCTACCAAGGCAGTAGAGCAAAATGGAGGTAATTATCAAGCAGGGGGTCCCAATAATGCGTACTCATTATTTAAGGAAGTGAGAAATCTGATGAGTATGACCTGAAATATGTGCACATGACACAGTTTTACACTTGAAATACACTCCTCTGATAAAGAAATCCATCCATCTTGTAGATTTTAGGGAGGGAAGCTTAAGAATTGCTTACTTACTTTTAAAAACCAGAGAAGCTGAAGGTCTTACAACTTGCTAAGACAATTCTGTTCTAGATGAAGTTTAACAGAAATACTGCAAATAAAAGAAAAAGATTTCTCTAAATTTCCTTCAAAACCCAGTCTTGAAATTCAGTTCTCACATTAACGGCAGTTGTAATGGATGTCATCTCACCACCTCTTAAAAAACAAAGAAAGCCAAGTGATCAATATTTGGAACCAAGTGTATCCAAAAGCTTGATCCACCTTTCAAAGTTTGCAATCAATATGGAATCACTCCAGTGTGCCATGGCTGCAATAGGCGTTTGACAACTTCACAACAGTCTTAGAAGAAAAAAAAAAAAATTAGATAGGCAGCTGAGAGTCCAATGGTCAGAAAAGAGGAGATTGAAGTAAAAAAACAGATCTAGTTTTAGCCTATAAACCAGAATTTTATTATCACATAGTCAGAGACAGCTTGGCACAGACATTCCAGTCAAAACTTCAAATCACATATATTTTTATCCTATTACATTCTTACTTTCACATCTCATTTTACTTTCAGTAAATAACTTCCTATTCTTTAATCAAGCTTCTTAATTCCTCTGGAAATCAATGCCTAGAAAAATGATTTTGCTTTTTTAAACAGACATATAGAAAAATGTTAATCTTCCTTCTGGCACTTTATTCAGCAAATATTAAAGGATATCACAGCTTTCTTCATGCCTTCTCTACTCTTCTCAGTAAAAGCAAGCTGTGCTAGACTGAAAAATTAAAGATAGTGTCTTTATAAGTGATCTACTGTAGCAAGTATAAAAATACAATTAGAATAAAATATTTGAACACATTCCTTCATCTAAGAATGACAAACTGCAATACCTCGCCATCTGTCCTGTAGACATCCATATCTCCCACACAGCTGTATCTGAAAATTATTTCCTTCAAGATGAAGATGGCTACTCACCACATTGCTTAAATTCAAACCTTTAAACTTGATTCTGTGCTTCAAAGTATAAAATAAATGTTGTCCTTAAGATATTAAATGTTGTATTCAGCTATTGAGAAGGAGGTTCATCTATGAGCAGCTGAGTCTTCCCACTAGAATTTCTGAACATTTGTTTTCCATCAAGCAGGACTCTTAGCCACCTCTCACTTTTCAGATTACAGTGTTATGCCACTTTTCACAAGTAATTTATTTTATTCTGTCAATATTTACCTGTGACACCATTCAAGCTTTTCAGTATTTACTCAAGATCTTAACTTTTGTGGGAACAGAGACAGAATGTTTACTAGCTCAAAATCCTTGACATAGTTTACTAATCAAAATAAACATACGCTAAAAAAATGAAAGAGTAATATTTACCTTTGGAGTAAAAATGAATGCAAGACTTCTCTCATTTAAGCTTATTTCAAAGGGTTATTAGGATTTTCAGAGTTCCCAAAAGGTCTAGTGACTTAATAGTAATAACAAGAGCTCACTGGAAAACTGTAGCTATGATATTTTCTGAAAAATCTTTTCTTTAGGATTTTTTCTCCTGAGAAGCTGAGAGGCCTCAGGAACAAAATGTAAACAATGGTTATCTGCTGCTGTGGAATGCAACAGGTGGATCCGTGATTGGTCTCATGTGGTTGTTTCTAATTAATGGCAAATCACAGTCAGCTGGCTTGGACTCTGTCCGAGACACAAGCCTTTGTTATTCATTCTATTTCTATTCTTAGCTAGCTTTCTGATGAAATCTTTTCTTCTATTATTTTAGTATAGTTTTAATATAATATATATCATAAAATAATAAATCAAGCCTTCTGAAACATGGAGTCAGATCCTTGTCTCTTCCCTCATCCTTGGACCCCTGTGAACACGGTCACAGAAAATCGTGTCCTCCTTTCCAATAGAAAATGTTTGTTTTATTTGTTTTCTGGAGGAGAATACATATTTTAAATGAAAGATGGATTTCCTAAAGAAACAGAAAGATAATAAAATGTGGCAGAAATGTAAAATTTGTCGGAAACCAGCAAAAGTATGGATTGGTAATGGCAGGTAACTAAAGGTGATGATAATCAATAATGAAGAAGAACAATGGAAAGAAAAATATTTGCCCATAGAGACTTCCCTACCAGAATTCCTGAAGGGTGGGAATTGGGAAATGGATCTGACTATTTTCATCTGTTGATTTTGTTGGGTTTTTTTGTCTTTTTGTCACTGCTATAAATGCCCACAAATCTGAGGTAACTGAGAATGACCTGGATATGGCAGGCAATTTCCAACCAAAAGTCAGTATTATGATCAGCCTGTGAAAAAACACAGAAGTTATTCCCTGTTGCTTCCAAAGAGTCAGAGACTCATGAAGTTCAACATGTCATGTGCATTCAAATTGCTATATACAATGAGATCACATAAATTCAAATTATTGAATTAATTGAAATTTTAAAATACAATGACAGCTATTAAAAGCCACAAAAACTCTCATAATTTTTGTGGCCAAATAATGAGAAATAAAAACTGCCAAATGTAGAGTGAGGAGCTAATATATTGAAGGTACTATTTCTAATACATACTCCCAGAAAAACTTCAGAAACACTTCTGAGGAAAAACTTCCAGTTACAGTTCAGGCCACCACTGAGCAGGATTAAGCTGGAAAAGAAAATAGAACCACAATCAAAGCAAAACTGGATTTTTCTGGGGGAATTTTTTATTTATTGGCAGAGTGGTGGGGTGGCAGTCACAAAATTTAATGGCTTCTTTTACTCTGAGTCTCTTTTTTAACCAATTCTTCTTCTCACACTCTTAGGAGAAGCTCTCAAAACCCCACTTCATAAAGATTAGACAGTATTCTGTGCATTCCAGATTTTTCTTTCCATTTCTCCTTCTTCCAAACTCTGTTCCTTCAAATGTGTTTGATTAGCCTTCAAAAGTACCATTATCCCTTCTTCTCCTGGAAATAATCCTTCTCCCTGGAGATGGTCCTACTCTGAGGCTCAGACCCATGACTGATTGCCTGAACAGCTGGCTTACGAAAATGAAAAGCTCACATTTTATTCTGCACTGTGTACCTCCTCCTATGTAGGGGAAGAAAAAAAGAGAGGGGCAAAATCAATAATGAATAGTTTTGCAATTTATTCAGATGGAGACAATTGCTCTCCCAGGACCAGGAACAGAACTCAGAAACCATTTTTTTAATCAGCATAATAAAGCTTGGCCTCATTATTCTGCCTCTATGAATTCAATGCTATTGGTACACTGGCATTGTTGCTCTGGCACCTGCAGCTTAAGATGCTGAATTATAAGGCCAGATATTTAAAAACATGACAGGTCACAGGATCTGTACTTTTTTTCTCAATACATTCCTATATTTTTCATTTAAAAAATTTTGTTTATACTTATTATCCCTGGGCCAAAGCATTGAAACAAATTATTTTTTCCATTCTACAGTGGTTCCTCAAATAGTAGGTGAGAGCTACAGTCCTGCTTATTTTTACCATGGAGCTCTCTCTGGTTTATGGAATTTCAATCTGTAAGGAAACTGGATAAAAACCAAAGTTATTACCCTCTATCAAAAAAGGTTATTCAAAGGCAATTATGCTATTTTTGCTGTCAGTGTTCTCAATTCAAGGCCTTCATCAATGCTTATTACAGTGTAGATACAAAATTCTTCCTGTGTGCTCTCCACTGGCCTTTTTGGAAGCTAAAGAACCTTGTAAAGACTCTAGGGATGTACTTTGCTTCAAAGTTACAGTCAAAACTAAAGAAAAGTTATTAGCAACTTCTTATTATCGGTTAGGTCTTTACATATTCCAACTTGAGCCACAAGGGATGGCCAAGTCTATTTGCCATTATCATTTTGTCTGAGTGTGTCTGCAGTTCTCACAGTCTCCAGATTAATGCCTTGTATTTATCAAGTATTATATTTATTATTTTAAAAAAGACCCAGAAAAAAACCACAAAACCAACCAAAAAAAAACCTTGTGAGAACTTGTGAGAACCTTATCTTTTATAGTATACTTTGTCCATGCATAGAGTATACTATACTATATATATATATATATATATATATATATATATATATATGATTTATGCAAATTTTCCATTTTCAGTTATGTTTCTGATTCTATCTTCATGCTATAATTTTTCTATAAACCAAGTGCTGCCAATATAGTGAAGATTCTCAAGTGTTACTAAAAGAAGGGTGAGTTATATGCTTGAATAGGGTTGTGGGAGTAAGAATCAGTATTCAAGGTTAGTTTTTTAAATTCTGGTTTTGGTCTTGTGCTGCCACATATGTAAGTGAATTTTCACTGTGATTAAATCAGCCCAGAGGAAAGCAGAAAGTGAACCAGACTTCATGAAATTCAGAGCAGGCAGACATAATTATCTGATGTGCCACAGAACTCTGACCCAGTTATTAGATACAGGAATTAACTTTGTACTTGTGGACCCCCAGAATTTTCCAGACACTGCACTCATGAAAAAGCTGGACCTTATATTGTGTTTTTTTGAAGAGAATAACAGGACAATTTATCATGTTTACTCATCTACGTGGGAACTATGAAAACTGGGATGCACCAAAATCTTAAAATGTTTCTAAACGTACCATAGAAATAAAAAGACACCTAAAAGGACCATGTCATTTTCTACAAAGCTTCTCAATAATTTATTCTTCTAAACTTGCTGCAGAACTGTGAGAGTTTGAATGCAGAAGTTGATCACCTCTTTAAAGGAAAATGAGGATTTCATTAGAACTCCCCATTCGAAACAGGGATTACAAAATCAAACCTCCAAATTGTATCAAGTTGCTCAGGGCCATGTCCAACCAATTTTGAGCATCCCAATGGATGAAGGTTATACAATCTCTCTGATTACCTGCTCCAGTGATTTACCTCTCTCATTGCCAAAATATTTTTCTTGCACACATCGGAAATTTTCATTGCTGAAAATGGTGACTGAAATTCCTGGTATCCCAGCTTCAAAAATCCTTCATGGCACTCTGCTCTACTGCTGCCAAACCTTTCATAAGAGCTGAGAAAGGTTTTAACAAAAATTGGGAGAAAAGAGCCAGAGAACTGGTTAGAGGGCACAGATGATAAATGCATGTTTCCTCTTCTGCTCCCTGGTGGGATCATGCAAACACAATTGGGTAGCTACCAACAAGAGAGATGTGAGTTGAAATAGGCTTTTCAATTGTTCACTGTTTGACTCCAGGGAGATTATGTTATCTATTTACCATGGCATTTTGTCAACTCCAGCAGATTGTGGAGCCCAGAAGTGGACAAAGGTCCCAAGATACCCCTCTATCATCCCTAAGTTTTAACATGGAGAAGTAATTCTTTGACACGTAGCAAAAGAGCTTTTTGCTGTGACACTAATTTCATAGACTAGTGTACAACCAATGATGCAGCATAAGTCAGTGAGAATTAGTCCTTGGCTCCTGATGTCCAGCCATAGAAATCAAGTCCCAAGAAATTTGGGATATATGCCTAGCAAACATGCAAATTAACACATTCAAAATTTCTGATTTTAAGGGAATGGACAATAAAGCGATACTGTATCTACAGCCTATATCAAAAGATCACCAGAAATATACAGTCTCAAAGTATTTATTGTGTTATGTATCACTATATTAGATACAAAGATAGACAAAATACTGTAAAAAAAATGAAAATTATATTAGCGTGGGTTGTACAGATTTATTGTATTTTAATTTTTACTAAATTGGAAAAAAATATTAAATAGAAATAATGAGTAAGTTTTTCCAACATTTGTCCCATTAGGTACCTTGTAATTCTTATTCTTTGATTTTAATATTGGCATATAATGAACAGAAGTTATTTCTCAATGTGTTTATCCAATGCCACTACATCCACAACAATGCTCCCAAATCAGTTGAGGCTCATGAAAATTATTTATCTACTTCTATTTCTTGTTTCAGAATAAGAAACATTCCAGAACTTTCAAAATACTGAGAAAAATATGCTACATTATTCACAAACGCTTCCTTCAATTCACCAGCTCAATTTATGGCAATTTATATCATACTGCCATTTCAAAACTGTGCAAATCTCTCCCCAGTGACACTCCAGTCCCAGAAGGGAGAAAGGTTTGAAGCATAAATATTTAAAGCTGAGCTGAGATTATACTTTGTAGGGGCACAGGGTTTAGAAAACAATATCAAACTCTGGCAAGAAATCTGTTTGCCTTTGAAAACATGACCGAATCATTTGAATTACTGAAGGATAACAACATGGTACATCACTGCCTGTAGGCAGTAACTTTATAGACCCATATAAATGGTGGGGCTGTGCTGTGCATCCTTACAGTGGGCTGTGATGGATGGGGGCTCTGGTGAAATAAAACCAAATGATGGTTTGGTGCCTGAGCTCTGAGTGCTGAGATGAGCACTTCACAATAACTTCCAGGTTAGCTGAGGGGGGTGCAATAGATTTCAGCACAGCACCCAGTGGTGTTTTCACCAGAACCTTTAAATTCATCCCATGAACTACTTTGGTTTCTAATTACAGAATTTATGTTTTCCTCAAACAACATAGTCCAACCTTTTCCTGCAAGTTGTATTGAAAAATCTGTTTATAGGAATAGTTCCACAGCAAGGGCAGAATGTCTGTGAAAGGCCCAGCTACAGTGAAGTGTTCTGTTTCACAGGAAGTCCCTATAAATTTAATTTTTGATACAAGTAAAAAGTGTAAACACAAAGATTTATAGCTGAACAATAAATAGAATAGATAGATAAATGCACTAATACAACAATATGTATCTCAGTAAATTATGTTGTTATATTCTTGCCACAAATATACTGCAGGTATTTTATCCCAAAAAGCTCAGGTGATCCCTTGAGAAAAGTTGTGTTAACATTCAGAGGAACTCCTGCTTTGGAGATGGATACTGGCTGAGAATTCAGGACATCCAGGAAGATGTCAATGAACTCTCCCAGCTTAAAAAGAGCAGCACTGGTTGATTGACTGGTTCCATGTATGAGGATACCAAGGCAGCCAGACTTACTAACTCTGCCTGGAGACCCCCCAAGTAAAGATAACTTCTTGTAGAAAATCCAGACTGACCTGACAGGCTCTTCTACTCCCATATGTGTACCTGGGTACTAGTTTCACCTAGCTATCACAGATATGAAGCTGCCCAGGAAAAAAACACTCAGGTAACTAATCTGATAAAGCTGAAGGAAAAATTCAGCATCTTCCTGCTAGCAAACACCTGCCACTAGTCACCTCACAGGGCTCAAAACAATTCCTCAACCTGTCATTTAGTATGATAAACTAATTCTCTTTTCTTAATTTTTAATCCTATAACAACACAGTACTTTGTTTCAACAATAGGAAGGCTAGATCTGACAAGCTGTTGTTCTAAAAATTAGTAACTGTTTTGTTATTTTGGTTCTGAGGCCTGAGGACAAAAATATGCCATTCATTCACAATAAACATCCTAACACTCTTCCCTGAAGTACCAAACCAGACAAAAGTCTTATTTTCTTTGTCAATGTACTTTTAGTGATTTTATTATCACCCTTTTTTTTTAATTTCCCTCTGAGGCCATGAAGTGGGAGAGGAAGGATGAGCACACTGTTTAAAGTGCTGGGCAAGCAGTCTAGAGTGGGCCTCAGCATCACTTGAATGCCTAGACATTGCATCAGTGTGCAGGTAAGGGTATGGAAGAAAAACTTCCTCCAACAACCCCACTCAGGGTGCTGCTGTTGGATTCAGGACATTTTGCATGTCTGGAAAAGAGCAAGCAAAACTGAAATGATGACACCTTGTATAAAGTGCTCTTGGCTTAAGTTGTATCACAGCATAACAGCCTGAAAGGAAAATGCAGCCTTCATTTTTAACCATAGAGCAGACTCCTTTTTACTTACCATGTTTACATTTTAAATATTTACTACCCACATTTTATTGCTGGACGATTGTTCTCTGTGGCTTATGGGTGAGAGAGGTTTGGTTTCCCATGTGGCTGCACAGTGGTGTTGACAACTGTGGAACCCCTATGGGCACTATAAAGAACATTCAAGCAAAGCTTTGCTTTCCTTGCTTTTCACATGCTCTGAGTGAAGTCCAACTGTAAGTAATGCCAGGAATCACAACTGTGACAAATGATATTTTGGAAAATAGTTTCTAGTGATACTGGAGAATATCACTTTGAGAGAAAAAAGTAAAAAGTCTGAAGAACTGTTGTTCCTCAGCTGCCTATCTGGGCATCTCCAGCATCACAACTTCTCCATGAAAAGCTGTTTGAGAGCTATTGTAAGAATCCGAGAACATCTGCAAAATACTGTGCTGTAGAGCATATGAAAAGATTCAGAGGACCATTTATTTGCTGCACAGATAGAATGAGCTAGGAAGCAAATTACTTTTAATCAAAACCACACTAGAATGTCCTACAAAAAAAGGCTGGAAAAAAATGTAATCTAAGTGCAGACAGAGAGATTGTACACTAAAAGGCTGGTGTCTGGACTTTTACCAATCTTTCCCTTTTTATCTTTATTTTAGAGATAGAAAAGCATTCATTCGATTTGAGAAGCAATTTAAATGGCCTTTATTTGCCAATAGGTTTTGCTAGAAACATATGTCTCTGGGTAGTAACACATTTGTCAAGCTCCATAGCCCCATTTATCTAAAAGAAGATATTGAATTCAGAGTTGCAAGCCAGACAGTACGGACTTAATAGCCTTTTCTTGCCAGCAATCTACCTTTGTACTTAGGAGGCTGACTAATTTGGAGTGGTTAGTCTGCAAGACTAATAGGACTCAAAACCACAGTCCTATGTCTAGGCTTCATCAAGGAGAGCAGTATTTGTTCCTCACACTTTCATTTTTAGTTTACAGAAAATTTTCTTTAAATTCTGGATTAATAAATCAAATAAAAGGACATTTTAATTGCTATTGAAATCTGCTCTATTTCACTTGCAACATCTTCTGTAGCTTTGGAAGACTAAAGTAGCAAAAAAGTATAACCATGTCTTTATTCTCTTTACATCCACTGATGTAAAACTGACAATTTCTCATTAAATGGTATCAATACTGATCTCTTTTTAGTAATAATAATAATAATAGTAATAATAATAATGCTAATAATAATACCTCTTCTAAATTCCCCTTTTTAGAATTCTTCAAAGTTTCAGCATTAAATACTTTCTTCTATTCAAATTCTAATCTCTATCTTATTTTCTATCTAATCTCTATCTTATTTCTGGTTGCATAATAAAGAGTGAGAAAATGTAAAAGATAGAAGTTTTGCTTTCCTTGAAAATACATAAACTTCAGAACCACCATCATCTTTTTTAGATCTTCATGCTACAGACCCATAGTTAGGCATCAATTTATGATGAATGAATAGAACATTAATAGGGTTATATAATCCTGAAGCATACCTCATTTCCATTCATATGCATATCTGAATATTTAAGAACAAGGTAGGAATGGCTGGGTTTGGGTGTGGCCAGAGACCTTTTCAACCTAGTAGCCTGTGTCAGCCATGAGGTCTAGCTGTAGTTCCTAGCTAGAAATTAGAGGACTAACCTCTTTAGCAGGAGAGGCAGACAAGTGAACAACTCCCACAAGTCCACTCAGCACATCCTGTTGACGTTATCCTCTCCTCACCATTCAGGACACAGAGTCCCTTCTCAATCTACTTCAATCTAACCATCTAACTCAGTAGGCTTCAGTGTTTGTGCCAAGTGGCAAGTTCTTTCAGCCCCACACAATTCATTACGGCAAAAAGGGTTTTCCCTATTTCCCCCTTTATTTCACTAATCAAGCCTAAAGAATTTTCTGTACGTTCTAGTACGACATGGAGGAAAGCCATCAAGGTTTCAGCTGCTCAACATCTTCTCTGTCTTTTAATACTGTGTGTGAGAGTTAAGATGATAAATAAAAGTTATAGTAAGAAAATGAGGTCTTGTGGTTCTCACACAAGAAAAAAAAGATGTTAAAGTAATATTTTCAGTAATATCATTCCAGTAGAGCAACAACATTAATGTGGACTTGAAAGAAAGATTCAACTCGGTCATCTTCAGAATTTGCAACCACTCTGCAGCTAACAGGAGGAAACTACAGATATTCATTCCTTAATTCTGTGCAGATTGTGAGATTCAGTCTTGGCAGATCTCTTAATTTTCAATTTTTAATTTCTTAATTTAAAACAAACCAAAAAAACCCCAAATAAACATGTTGGTATACCTCTCCTTGTATAATGTCTTGCAATATCTTGTTTTCATTTAGAATGAAAATATATTATTGATAGCATGATTCTATTGAAGATGTAGGCTTGACAGAATGAGTTTCTCTAATATAGCAAGTAATTTATAATCCTGTTCCGACATTTTACAGTTTATATTATCTTATGAAAAAATTAGCCATTAGACCAAATAGTGAGTCACTATTTTACTTTCTTTGAAGTGAAAACTGAGAACAAAAGATGATAAATTGCTGATCACCATGGATACCTGCTCCTTTCATAATACAGGTATTTTTATGATACTTACTTTGAGGAAAAAGTGTAAATTATCTGATTAGATACTGTTCTTTGGAAGAAAAAAATCCAAAATTTTTACATCTCCCTAAGCCTCAAAAAAACAAGAATAAATTATTTTTCACAACATGGTGAGTGGCAAAACTCTCAAATGCCTGGGGTAAGTGGCTAGAAATTCAAGGTTTTTCAATCATTTGACTTTTTTTTGAGATTAAAAATTTCCATTAGCCAAAATTATCATTGCTATTAGTTTGCAGGTGTTTACTAAAAATACACATTCTTGCAGTGTGATTTGCAAAATCTCAGCATAACCCAGGTGACTCCCTAGTAAAAGCCTGGGGCATTAACAGGGGATCTGGTTGCACTCCAGTGATACCTCTCTGTTCCAGATGACAAAGTGGCTCTGTATTTGAAGCCGCCGGACCTAAAGTGAGAAAGCAATTCTGAAACATTGCTGCCAGCAGAACCTTTGACTCTGTTCAATTAATGTTTCTCTTTTTCTGGCATCTGAACAACCTGACTTATGAGGTCTTGGCGCTCATGGGAACAGGAATCTTTGGTCTCTGTTAATGCCAACTGCAATTTCTTTTTTTTTTTCCTGTTTTTGTTGGTTTTTCTTTTGGTTTAATTTGGGGGCGGGGGGTTGTTCAGTGTTGGAGTAGTTTTTCTGTTGGGTTGGTTTGGGTTTGGTTTTGGTTGTGGTTTTTGTTGTTGTTTGTTTGGGTTTTTTTGCTTGTTTTTGTTTTAGACGGTCTTAACCTAATAATCTAGACTACCAGAATATCATTCCCTGAGTCCAAGAAGATAACTCTCAGAAAGAATTTTACCTCTAGTAAATCTGTTAGTGTTACATTTGACTGCTTTTTTAGTAGCCACTCTATACATTCACAAGCTGATCCCTCTGTAAAGATTATTCTATACATATCAAAAGCTAACTTTAAAATTTGTGAATCCATTTTTTCATCCCTGTAGTCATTGCTGGCTCTATCCAATTACCATGCTAAGTGTTGCTTCTTTTGGGTAAAGTCAAAATAGATGTTCTAGAAACAGAAACACTTCCTGTGAAGAGCTCTGGATTTTTCTAGATTATAATATTTTATATTTAAAAAGGTGATTTTATGTTAAAATAGTTGGACATGAGAGATAGCAAATTTTTCAGCAGTAAAAAATGAACTCCAAAAGAAGAAAAGCAAACCTGGTCATATACCATCCAACAGTAAGTAGTTAAGGACTACTTTGTTTCTTGCTAAAGAATAATGTTGGGTTTAGCACCTGACAGTTCCCTTTGCAATCTTTTCAGGACAAGAGAATTATTTATTTCTAGTATAAATTATCCAACTGGAAAAGTAGAATGTGTTATTGATGAGCAAACAGCACTGTATTTGGGCATGATTAATGCCATGATTCCCTCCTTATTTTATTAATAAAATGGAAAAATAGATGTATGAAAGACAAGAGGAGGTAAAATACACTGTAAAGTGAATTTTTAAATGTTGGTCTCAGGCTGCCTTGGGCCAAGGACAAGTTTTGCAATGTGCTTTCACACACAGTGACTTAGCTAATTCCAGGTCTTTACTGTTTCCAATCCTGGAAATATGAATCCCAGCACACATGGCATGGATAACTGTGGCATTCAAACAGATTTACACAGGCCACCTTATCTGCTTTACCAGCTGTATACATCACAGTGCAGTCCAAGGCAGGCAAACTTCATTTCCGTCACATCTGGTGTAGAAAAGACACTGTACTTGGGCAGCTTCTGTGCAAGGTGAATGAGACATAAATAGGACAAAGTCTGAAATCCACCAAAAAAATGGCACTCTGATACTCTCTATCTAAGGCTAACCCTCTCCAAGACTCACAGAAACCCTTGAAGTCTCTCCATCATTGTTTATTTCCCTCTGTGGAAAATGGACATCAAGGAGCATAAATAAAAATACAAATTAATAAATCAGAGTGAAGGACAATAAAAAACCCACAGAAAATCAAATTGCAGAATATTAAAAAGTGCTTGGTAATGTGGTAAACAAATGTCACTATCAATCACTTGACATGAGAGACATTGCATCTGACTGTTCTCATCCTGGATTAATAGTGTACTGGGAGGCAACTGTGGAAACACTCCATCAGTCCACATGCAAGGTGATAAGGATGGACAATGAGTGCTCACAGTCACTGCACAGGGTATTTTTAAAATCATTTCTCCTTTGAAGATGTTGAGGTTTTTTTGTTTGATTTGGTTAAGAAATGAAAATCAATACCTTCACAAGTAGTAAGAAATGTCTAATTAGTCAACAGAAAGGCTAGCTTCAGAAAAGGTGTAGTTTTGCTAATGAAGCTAAAGGGCTCTGAAGTCTTCCTTCGCAATTTTACTGAAGGAGCCAGTGTGGTATGGTGCATGTTAGTTTCCTGATGCAGAAATATTTGCTCAACTGCACAGGTTCCCATATTTCCTGAAATTTCATGGATTTCCTAATCCAAATTAAATGTGATCACCACCTAGTGCAGTTAGGGTTATTTTATCATTATTATTGTTATTGATATTAATAATATTTTCATTAACCTTAGGAACTGGAATTGTTTAAAGGAAACAAGAACTGCATCTGGGGGCTTTTCAGCACTGCAGTTCATTCCCCTGTCCCCAAGCATGAAATGGTACTGATGAAAGTGGGGGTTCACTGCATGAATCTTATTCATTATTGCCTCAATTTTTTTCCCCCCCTAAGCACTGAAATTTATGACTCGCAGAATGCAGAAATTGGCACGCCAACAAAACTGACTTGGGATAAGCAGTTTGTAATCATTTTGTCTGAAGAAGAAAAATTAACTGTTATCTGAAATTAATGTGATATCTGAAACTGACAGTCAATTATAGACCCACAGTTTAATATTTCTACCTGTAGAACCCTCCACAGCTTTAATAGTTCCATCTCAAAGGACATTATATGATAAACAAAGAATTATATATTTGTGTGGATTTATTTCTCAGTCACTGTCTTGCTGCATTTCATAGCGTTATTTAATCAAAATCATAAGACCGCAATGTCAAGGTTTAACCACTAGTCAATAATCCCACAAGTATTAAAAGGTACATCCTTTTTTCCCTTGCCTGAGGATTGTATAAGTCTATTCTAGTATTTATTCCTAAAGATTGGCAACTTAAGGATGGGTTCTTGAGAAAGGTAAGAATAGATTTAGGGTAAGCTTTTTAAACAGCTTTGAACTACAGCAGTTTATTAGGACTAAGCTTCAAAAGGCATATTATTAATCATTTTATGTGAAGGCATACTGGCCAGTGCTCATTAATATTTTTTCAGCTGTTTAAGGCTTTATTCTTACCAGATATATTTTTGTTATTGTTATTGTTGTTGCTATGGTTGTCATTGTTATCATTATTGACAATTTATTATCAAGAAGTCCTCTGGAACAGTCTATGTTAGCCCTAAAGTCACTACCAGCCTATGCTGGAAGCCCTGGTTTGGTTGATAAATTAAACAAATAATGAATTTTCCCAGTTGCTGAAGCTCAGAGAAAGTACTTTTACCTGCTCATCTGTCCCTAACTGAAGTCACAGACCTTAGTGATTTTTTTTGTTAGGCTAAATTAAAGCATAATTTTTTTTCTCCCTACCCTCACACACTCCAAAGGAGCTAAAATTTAAGACGCAATGGACACACTCAGGCAACAAAAATGATTATTCACTGGTATTCTCATTCTGCGGCTGGCAAACGTGAACATATGAAATGTGTAGTGGCTGATAATGGTACTAATGGGACAGATGTCTTTTCATATTGAAATTTTTAAAAAATGCTGAATTTTTCATCTACTTCTGTGTGATACATTTGATGCCCCAGTGGACATGTTAAGTAACGATACTTTTTGAAGATTCCTTGAGAACTGGCATCCTGACCATGATAAAAAGACATAATCTTGGAATGAAGAAAACTCTTGGCATTTACCACCCTAGCCTAATTTCTGCCTTCTAAGACCTAATTTATTCTGAAAACAAATCCCCAGCTTCAGCAAAATGGAACACATCCCCAATTTTCCCTCCACGCCTTAACCCAAGTTCCCTTCTGGGCAGGGTACTGTTTCCATGGCTCCAAAGCTACACGGCAGCAAAGGGCTTCTTTATGAATTTTCACATCAAATTCCATCAGAACTGAAAGCTGAGCATGCCTGTGAAACTCTGGCTGATTGGAAATGTGGCTGAAAAGTGGCAGAAAGAAAGTAGTGATTTTTTAAATATTTATGAAGATACACTATATCCTTTCACTTGTGCTGAGACAAATCTCAGAAGTCTGCAAACCTCAGAAGACTGTAAGTATATCTTACTGGTCAAAATTAGCTGCCAGAGAAAATGGGCAGTTTCTTAGGGCAATGTTGAAGGCATGAGTAGGGAATAGCCTCCTTAGGATCACTTGGAGGGGGCTGAAGCCAAGTTTTAGAAATTATGTGAAAACTTGAGACTCAATAACGCAGAATAGATGAAAACACATAGAGGGAAAAAAAAAACAAAAAAGGAAGTGCTAAAATAAGATTCAGGAAGGAGTGGAGATTTCCTGTCAGAGTGAAGGGAACATTTCCAATTTCCAGATTTCCTGTCAGAGTGAAGGGAACATTTCTAAGACTCACAGAGAAACTCAGCTTACTCTTCCCACTGACTTTTGATCTAAGTTTCATACAGCAGGTTAAGAAGGTGAGACCAAGAACAGCCACAGACATGTTGGAGAGAAGGACCTGGAAAAAATACTCCTTCCTGCTCAGTCATATTCCTCCCTGGCCTGTATCCCCACCTCCCACACTGAGACACTGGCTCCTCTTCTGCCTCCAAATTGCTTCATTTGCAACAAGAAAAAAAAAAAGTTGAGAACAGATGCTTTTGCCATGAGAAATTTTCCGGACCACCTCTTCCACAATCCCAACTACTTCCCACGCTGTGACCAGCCTGGGTCTTCAGAGTTCAAGCTGCTCCCATTAGCTACTCCTTATACAATTTTCAAGCTGTTTTTAAGCTGTTCACACAAGCATTCTCAAGTAACCTCAAAAAAACTTCTGCTATTACAGTTGACTAAAAAATGCACCATTGATAGCCTCTAGAGTAATATAATTAGTATGCTGTTCATTATAGGAAAAGGAAAGAAAAGTTGTTACCTACTTTAAAATGCTCAAAAATGACACGGACATACTTCAGGCATACAAGGATCCTACTTCCTGTGGCTGAAATAAATGACAAGTCAGTATTTGCAAGGAAAAAGTTCTGCTGGCCAAGAGACAGAACTGGCAGATTTCTCATTGCTGACAGACATTGACTCCAGGCCTATGGCTCCCCACACATGTGGGATAAACAGCACCCAGGAGAGCAGTAATCTCATCAAAATTAATTACTCCTTTTAGAAGGTTAAATAGTTCCACCAATAACTTTTTTTTTTCAATCCGAACTTTCCCTGATGTGTTGTCCTCTTGGGCCAGCCAATTTTCCAAAGCAATTCCCTGGCACTGCTCAGGAGAGGCTAAGGATCATTCTTAGTGAGCAGTGCCCCTCAAGCCAGTGATTTGGAGATTTAGAAGTAAGGACGGGATCCTAAGATAAGATTTAGCACTTTAGTACTGGTTTTTCCTACTGGCCTCAGTATCTGAAAAGTAATAAATAACTCCAGATAACAATTCATTGTCCCTGTGCAGACAAGAAATTGCACACTGCACATCTTAAATTAGTTTTGCTTGCATGACAATTACAACATTTTTCAATTTAAGGTTCTATATTTTAGCACGTAGGGGAAAAATTGAGTATTTAATACCTGAGTATTCAATACGAGGCAAAAATGGCTGGATGCTGGGTTTTACTGCAAGTCAGAATAGTTAATGATGTACCCATTTTTCACAGTCTTGGCCACAAGCCTGACTTTTTTGCCTCTTTATACTTACTGGCAACATTATGGGTCCTAGGGAAAGATTTAAATCTATTCTTTGCTTGCTAGCCTGCTATATTCTTTACAGGAGAGTTGCTGGCTGCCTGCTGCTATCCAGATTGAGTTGAGGATGTCATGAATTTCTCTTTTCTTTTACTAAGAGAGAAGGAAAGAAACAAACTATTTTGGGAAACTCCATCTGTGTTAGTGCTACCATGATTAGAGATGGAAGTGCTTGAACTGTCTCATTCCTCATCCTATAAAAAGAGTTATCAGCAGAAAGGTTGAACATACTCCTCTTTCTGTATCAAGAGATTGACTGGGGCACTGGAGCAGGTCCTCCTCTTCAAGCTGTCTGTGAGAAATGCTGATGGTCCAGATCTACTCCTCTGGCTCTCTACATTATTTTAGCTTTTGCAGCCAGCTTCAAGCCTCTCCACTCCACCTCGGAAATGATTATGTTTTATTTAAACATTAAAACAAATGACACAAGAAGAAACACAACTTAAAATTAAACACAGAATTTTAGAATGCTTCAAATTGGAATGGTCCTTAAAGATAACCTAGTTCCAGCCTCCTTGTCATGGGCAGGGATGACTTCCATGAAAACGACAGGACAGATAATGTCCCAGGACAGAGGCGACAGAAAGATTCCTAGGCCAGGGCAGTCCACTTGGAAATTTAGGTATATCAGTCCATCAGCAGGTGTATTGCTCTGTGTTTACACATGGTGGGAACAACAGCAAGGTGGAATAATGCATCCCATATAAACCACAGTTTGCCCAAAATCATTGTCATGCACACAAGGCTGCACTGGCCTAGCCCCCAGCAGCTGAGAATGCCAATGCTCCTGTGAATATACAGCAAACTGAAGAAGAACACTCAGTGTTTAGGCTTGGCTTAGATCTAGAGCTGGTCAAAGAGGTGAAAAGTATTGTAGGCCTTGCTGCAAAGTGGCCTCAGGCCACAAATACAAATCACTTACCATAGCAATCAAACTTATGGCTGCCTGCTGAAGCCACAGACAGAAAACAGAAGCAATTGTAGTCAAGAAGCAATGAAAAATTTTCTGTCAAGGGCACTCATCACAAAATAGGTAATAGTATTCCAAAACTTCAGTGTCTTGGAAACATAGGTAATCAATAGCTCATGCACAAGCAAAGCATGAAACAACAAGCACTGTGCTTGCTATTTGTGTGGCACAATTTTAAAGGTAACATGAAGAGTTTAGAAGAAATTATTTTAGTTTTCTGAGTGAAGTGCTAAGTCCTTGTATTTCAGCTCACATACAGAAAACATTCATTAGCCAGCATCTAAGCAATAAACTAGGGAGGAAATGGGGACTATATCTGTATATAAATCCCCCTATATATGTATAAAAGCAACATGGCTTCCTTCATTGTTTATTTTCCTATTTTACATTTGTGGAAGATGTAGGTGCTGCTTCTTCATTTATTTCACTCTTTAAATGATTTCTTAGTAGGTGTCTTTTACAAAGTCTACTTTCTGTCTTTCCCAACCCACAGAAATCAAGACTGTATGCGATAACTTATTTTCATAGACCTCTTTTCTTCTTTTTTTTCCAGTCCTCTCTGCCTATGAATTGGGGTTTTGTGGGAGGTTTATTGTTTGGTTTTTTTGGGGGGCATTTTTTGGTGGTTTTTTTTTTAATTTTATTTTACTTTGGGGGGTGGTCCACAAAAGAAATCTCGGGATTGCTTTTAAGCATCTCTCAGGCTGGTTTTCTAGATAAAGGACTACAGGAGCTTTTTGTCTTCTGTCCCTACACCATATTGCCAGGGACAGAATTTGTGCCTTAGAAGTACACAAATTTGTTCTTCATGCTTTGTGATGATTTGAATAGCATGGGCTTTCTGACAATGTTCCTCATTCTGGGGAAGCTTTTTGTAGCCTGAATGTGGTGATAAACACATCATGGTTAGGGGAGATGAAAGCTAAGCAGCAGCCTCAAGACCAGAACTGGCTTTGCCCCAGCACAGATGACTGCCTCTGGAAAGGGAACAAAACAAGTAACAAGGTGCCAGGTGTTGGTGGTTCACAGACTAAAAAAAGCTTGGAAGCATTTTATTTGAACACTTAACTAAAGGGAGAATAGTGGGATGGAAAAGGTATGAAGGCTGACTCTGAGACTGATAACTTTGGCCTGATAAATATTGTAAAGAAAAGAAAACACAGCATGTAGTTTCATCATTATGCCAAATAATCAGTATTTGCTACCCTGCTCAGCTCCCTGATTTTTATTTCAGCAAGGTTTTGTGCAGCAGGAAACTTTTATTTGCCTTCAGCCCCCAAGATCTGGCAGGCAATCAATTATTGGACTGCACTTCAGCAATTGCTGATGAATCTTTTTAACAATTTTATCACCTTTTTGGTGTAGTGTTACCAGATGGCTTCCACATTTCAGTCACAAAATTTTTCTTAGGAGAATTGCAAAGTTTAAGTGTCAGCTACACACTAATTCAGTCCTATAATCTTAGAGCTTTAATAGTGAGCTAAGAAAACCAGCAGCAGATGAGAAACCATTTAAGGGTGTGAGCTTGCTTACAATGTCAAATCTGACAGAGGGAAAAGCAAAATAACTTGACTCTATTTCCATCAGGTAGGAGGAGGAGTGATGCACCATGTTAGGCTAGGGGTATAAGAAGAAACCTCACCATGCCTTACAATGTTCTTTAAATGTCAGAGAGCTTGCCCAGGAAGCCTTCACTGTGTGTTGAAAAAAGTTTAGAGTTAAGGTTTGCTATGATGTCTTGCCATGGCAAAGCTAAAAATTTGCACCAATTTTTGAAGCTTGCCAGGAAGACCTTAACTATCTTACTGTTTTGTTGTGTTTTTATTAAAGATCTGCCTTAGAGAAAAAGAATTCCATAAGTTAGAGATCTTAACAGGGAAGATAAAAAGCAGATATTCCTATTTCAGCATTTGTAAGCTGAAGAGCACTCAAGTCTTTCAGAAGTTTTGATCAAGTTTGGACAGCTGCATTTTGTATTGCAGTTACTTCTGTTCTGTTGCTAATTTTTTTGTCTTGAAAATGGATTCCTTTTCCTTAAAAATTTAAATGTCCTTCCAATTCTCATGTTAGAATAGCAAGGTAAATGAAGAAATTATGGAACTAATTCCCAACACAGCAAGCACAGAGTCTAATACAAGCCCAAAATATTTGTAAGTACCTACTGAAGTTAATGGACTTAATTTCTACATTCATCAGACTGATGAGGCTGGACAGTCTTTTTCACAAATGGGAATAAAAATAGACCAAGAAATGTGATGAATCCATTAAAGTTCAGTGAATTTTCTATTACCAAAAACCCCAAACCCCAAAGACAGCAAAAACATGCACATAGGGCTTGTTGTTGGATTTGTTTATTTATTTTTTATTATTCAGCTACTGCTTTTGCTTCTCAATTACCCTTGCTCTCAATTACCCTTCACTCATAATGCACTAATTAACTTCACACACATATATATTTAAACTTGGGTTTAGAACAAGCTGTCTTATCTTTTGTTTTAAAAAAGCTCCTGGTACCAATCATGTTTTTAAAAGGCTTAGAATTGATTTCCAAGGCCTGCATGATCTGCTGTCCTTCCAGCACGCTGAGGTCTAGCACTTATTCACACTGATGCAGTGCCAGAACTCAGCTGCTCCCAGGGAACACAGGGCAGAGAGATAGTTTGCTCTGTGGGACACAAGCTCATTTTACTGGGGTGATTTTGAATTGAAACCAGTAAGATGTGATAAACACAGGTTGTTTTCTTGCTGAGTAATGCAGAGCAGAAGATACTGTGCACATGTTCTTTCATAACAACTTCCCAGTGCTCCCATCCTACCTCACAGGACTCTTTATTTCTCCAAATACTGAGTTTGCAGAAGCTTGCCAGCTCTGGCTAAATCAAAACAATCTGAAGCTTTGCCACAGGCCTTGTTCACTGATGTGAAACCCTGCTTTGATACTATCACAAACAAAGGACAGATAATAAATACTAAAAAGCCTGATAGAAGACACCACGAAAAACCAAAAAAAAAAACCAAAACACACAAAAAAAAAGGACTGAATGGAAATAACTTCTCCTCTGATCTCAAACAGATATGGCAAAAGGAAATAGTAATAACTGTGGTTTTCAGCTCTAGAGAAAAGGCATTGAAGTGTTCACACATGGAAAAGATCACCACAGAGGACAGAAAATGTTGTGTTACATTTGGGGCAGGAAAATAACCAAAGGGTTTTTGATTGTGACAAAAGGTCAGGGTTTGAAGAGCAGATTTTATTGAGCAAATAGTCTGTAGAGGGTGTGGTTCTGCCATCACTGGATGTTTTTTGAAAGAACTCATGCAAGACTGAAAAGATTGACAGAATTCGTGAAGAATAGAGAAGCCTGATCTGGATGTCACCTGGCAATTTTATTTCTTTCCACCTAATAAATAGATCTATTAACCCAACATCACAGAAGGAGCCTCTCAACTGAATATTTTTTAATTCCTCCACATTTGCACATTATGTTGGTAAATAAGTCAGTGCCAAAGGTAGAGAATTAGTGCATCACAGAAGCTGCAGCCATGCTCCACTGCTGAGCTATTTTCTGTACTGATTGATGATGCAGTCCTTCAAACAGAATATGTGGTGCTTTTTTCCCCACCTGAGATGATGGAAGTTCTTCAAAACTGACCCAGTCCTCCACTAAAATGGATCTCTCTCAAATGGATTTAGCCCACAGGAATAAAGGATATATTCTGAAATTCAGACATGGATCAATTGCATAAAGAAGGTACAAGACTTGTAGGCTCATTATGGTGAAATCTCAGCTGTTAGTGGCAATTCATGAAGTAATTTTCTCCTTTGTTGCTCATCTAGATCACCAGATAATGATACTGAAATATAGCAAAAAGCCAATTATGACTTAAACTGCTCAAAGAAAATGATGTATGACTTCTTCTAACCTGGGTAGCACGAACTGCTTAAAGGATCCAGAAGGAAACACAGTCAGAGATATTCTGTATGCAAGAGAATGATTACAAATCAATATCTTCTCAAAAGCTGTGAACATGCCTAATGACCATCCAGTACAACTGTTTGTCAGCAGGCACAGCTCCACCAGAGGTAATGGGATCACACTTCACTGGCCAAGAGCTGGATTTGCCCTACAGATTTTAATGGCTCCCACAGAATCTGCTGTGCTTGTCGGTCTAAACTTGCCAATCCTGACAGCCTCACCTTGCAGAAGTTATTCCTAACACTTCTTATTTCTGTTTCCTTTCAGCTGAAAGGAAGATGGTCTTTGCACCTGCTGAGACATTGAGACACATGCTGGGGCCGGGAACTATCCACACAAAAAGAAAATTTCTAAGTTTACAGAAGTCAGCTATAAACTTATAAAGCCCTTTGACTGCCTTTCTGGGAAACTGATGTTTAAAAAGGGGAAAATAATTACTTTAACTGCTGTATATTATGGAATATTAATCCCAATATTTCCGGGTGGGACGTGCCTGGGCTCGTCTGGCCCTTGCTGCTGGACCAAAGGCAGCAGCTGTGGTTTATCACCTCAGAGATACCTTTGGCTGGCTGGCTGCTGCAGCTAGGCACTTGGAACAAATCCAGGCATAGTAGGAACTCAATTTACCTCTGGTGGAAAAGGTTCAGGTGATGGTGAAGAGAAAAAGGAGAGGATTCTGCCGTAGAGTTTTAATCCAGAGTTTTATTCCAGGATGACAGACCTCTGAATCTTGTAACAACTCCCAACAGAATGCAGACCGCATGGTCCCGTCTCCTTTTAAGCCCGGGGACAGGGGGAGGGGAAAGGAGAGGTTGGCACACCTGGGGGGTTGGGATAGGTGAAACAGGAAATGGCATCACACTGCAACAGTATATGAGACCTGATGTCTTTTGATGCCTTCAAACACTACACCAGTATCAGCAATGAACACCTGATAATAGAGGCAAGTTGTTTATAGACGTGCTGTACAGACAGCTACAATTGCCTCAGTAATGACAGCAGTTCACATAAACACATCAGAGATTTAATAGGCCACAAATCTATCTCTTCAGCTACCAGGAGAGAGGAAAAATGCAGATTCTTCCTGGTCAGCATTCTATTAGAATTGAAATTTTAACCCTACAGAGTCAAAAGACCCCAAGACATTCACTCCACAGAATGAAGTTATTGCTAAAGTTAGGGGATCTTTTTCTGGGAACAAGAAGGGAACAAGAAGGTTCCCTATTGAACCAATGATGAACTGAAAGGAAGAGAGCAGGTACAAACACCATGGCAAAAGCATTGTGATAAAATTTTTGTACACATTTAGGTTCTGTCACCCCCAGAACTTGCATGTAAGCAATTAAGTGCCTACAAAGCACCAGTGTGGAAGAACTCCCCAAGAACCTCAGAAGGGGGGCACCTCTGTCATACTGCTGCTACAGTATGGGGAATAAGCACATTGAGTTTCCAAAGCTACATTCACTTTAAGACAATTGTGCTTAAAACTTAAAACTAGGTCACAAAACCTGGCTCAAATGCTAGCTTCTAATAAACTCCATAGCAAATGGGGTATTTTCATTACTTGGATTGTGAAACTATAGGCAAAAAAAGGGAAGCAGAGCTCCATGATGAGCCTGCAGCATAGTATTTATGTTATTCTCATGGGAGTACACAAGTGTGTGAGCACATTTTTATCTCAGATATTTCTGTAAAGGAAGTTAAGAATCACGGAGCACCATACTCCGTATGGTGAAGTATCCTTTGCTATATAATGTAACTAGAAATATGAAATAATGTAAGACAGAATGCTACAAAATCATAGCCATAATGAAGCAAAGGTACTTTGCTGGTCCTTTTTCAGGTATTTACTTAATAATTTATTTCCTTGGATTTTAAGGTTTGTGATATCCTGCTGATCTAGGTAATTATACATCATAATATGGGAGAGTCAGAGCCAGGCTGTGTTTATCTCTCTCCATGGTACTAGCTTACAGATAATAAACAATAATGTCAGTTTGCCAAAAGATTAATTTATTATGCTATTAGCAATTTATTAATAATTATTGAACATGTATGCAGTCAGTCCTGACTGCAGCATTAAAAAAAAAAAAAGAAGTTCTTTACACTTCCAATTTTAGACATGCAGAAGTTTTGTCAAATGTATTACAAGCCCATAAAATTCTCCCATTGAAAAGGCAACAAAAATGAAACTAAAGTTAGATAGATTTTATACCATGTACTTTTGGAAAAAAAACACCAATAATCAGGAGCTCTGAAGATTGCCTTCCCAGGATCATATTCCAATTTATTGCTAGCACAGTGTGAAGGAATCAAAGTATCAGGCAGAACCAGAACTACTGTGCATCCATCCTGCTTCTGAATCCCACATCCCATGAAAAACGGGTTTCCCTGGCAAGCTCCCAGAATCATAAATTAGTCTGGGCTGGAAGGGAACTGAAAGGCCGCCTAGTCCAACCCCTCCGCAATAAGCAGGGGCACCTTCCCCTGGATCCTGTTGCTCGGAGCCTGATGTACAACATCGCGCTGCCCCCGCCCCGCGCCCGGGGCCCGGCAGGCGCTGAGTACTGAGCTCTCAGCCCCAGCAGGAGCAGCAGATGCTCCAGATGCTCCAGCTGGGATCTCTGTCCCCATTGCTGCGCTGCCGGACCGCGGGAGGAGATGTGAGTCCAGGTAACCGCACAAACCCCTTTGCAATGCTCCAGCTTCCGACTCTTAAACCATCCTCTCTGCTGTTCGCGTCACCTGTTTCTTGCTGCCCAGATCAGTCGGACACGGCTGTAACTCTCAGAATCCAGCAAAGGAGCGGTGCCGGCACATCCCTCCTGCCAGCAGCGCATCCCGCCGCTCCGGGAACCGCACCGCCGCGGCGGGGCTGGAAGAGGTCAGTGCAGCCTTGCTCCCCCTTCACAGCGCTCTCTCCAGTCGGGAAAGGGGGTGCGTTTTGCTTTTGGGGGAGCACACCGAGGGTACCGGCTCCCCTCGAGAGCAGGAGCCCCGCAGTCCGCGCAGCGCCGACCCAGAGGCGCCGGCGGGGAAGGGACCAGGCAGCGCCTCTGGGCTCCCAGGAGAGCGCTGTCCCCCTGGGATGGCTGGGCACTTCGGGGGAGCCCCAGGCTGAGCGCTGTCCCCCTGGGATGGCTGGGCACTTTGGGGGAGCCCCAGGCTGAGCGCTGTCACCCTGGGATGGCTGGGCACTTTGGGGGAGCCCCAGGCTGAGCGCTGTCCCCCTGGGATGGCTGGGCACTTTGGGGGAGCCCGAGGGTGAGAGCTGTCCCCCTGGGATGGCTGGGCACTTTGGGGGAGCCCCAGGCTGAGCGCTGTCCCCCTGGGATGGCTGGGCACTTTGGGGGAGCCCGAGGGTGAGAGCTGTCCCCCTGGGATGGCTTTGGGGGGAGCACCAGGCTGGGCACTGTCCCTGCGCAGCACTCCCACGATGTGGGAGGAGGGAAGGGGCAGCCGCTGGGACACTTGGCTGCTGGCGAAGCCCTTGGTGATCTTCCTTTGCTGCCATCAGGATGCCAGTGGAAGCATATGTGAGATTTTGGCGGTTGGATGTGCCAGAGGTGACAGCCAATTGAAGAGCAGAGGTCTCACTTATTTCTCCCCACTTCCAGGTCATCCTTACCACCAGTGAGCCTAGCCATCCTCTCCTATAGCCATGGAGAACTCCTCCCTCCCTGAAATCAATTCCTCATGTGCAGACTGCACTGGAAGAGGACATGGGAGTCTGAATATGTCCACTACTCCAGTAAGCCCCAGGAACTACATCACAGTGCCTGTCATCTACTCTGTCATCTGTGCCGTGGGGCTGACAGGCAACACTGCTGTCATCTATGTCATTCTCAAAGCACCAAAGATGAAAACAGTAACCAACATCTTCATCCTCAACCTGGCCATTGCTGATGAGCTCTTTACCTTGGTGCTGCCCATCAACATTGCTGACTACTTACTCCTGCAGTGGCCCTTTGGAGAGTTCATGTGCAAGCTCATCATCTCCATAGACCAGTACAACATTTTCTCCAGCATCTACTTCCTCACTGTCATGAGCATCGACCGCTACCTCGTTGTGGCAGCCACCACCAAGTCCAGGAAGGTGTCCTACCGTACATACCGAGCAGCCAAGATTGTCAGCCTCTGTGTCTGGTCCTTTGTCACCATCATCATCCTGCCCTTCGCTGTCTTTGCCAAGATACACGAGGAGCAGGGGCGTTCCCACTGCGTCTTCGTGTTCCCGCATCCCGAGAGCGTGTGGTGGAAAGGCAGTCGGATCTACACCCTTATTTTAGGCAGTGTCCACCATCTGCACCCTGTACACCACCATGCTGTGCAGACTGAGACACGTGCAGCTCCACTGCAATGCAAAAGCTCTGGACAAAGCCAAAAAAAAGGTGACGCTGATGGTGGTTGCTATCCTGGGTGTGTGCCTCCTCTGCTGGATGCCCTTTCACCTTAGCACAGTGGTGGCCCTAATCATGGACATCCCACAAACTCCCCTGGTCATTGGGATTTCCTATTTCATCACCAGCCTAAGCTATGCCAACAGCTGCTTCAACCCTTTCCTGTACGCCTTTCTGGATGAAAGCTTCCGGAGGAGCTTTCGAAGACTGATCGATTGCAGAGCCACCTCATAAAGCCAGGCCAGCCCTCTCTCCTGTGTTCCTCTCTCAGTCACCTGCTTTTCCTGGGTGATTCCAGCCCAGAGAGTGCTTTCTCTCCAGTCTCCTTGTGATGGCCCACTGGGCTTCAGGTTGTTGCACTACCCAAGACATGAACTGGGGCCGGGTGGATCTCTCTCACCTGTCCTGCACTCATTTCCTTAGCACTGCCCTGGTTTTTTTGTTAGTTTATTTGTTTTTTGGGTTTTGGTTGTTTTGGTTTTTTTTCATTCCTTCTCTCTAATGCTCTTTCTGACCTGGGTTTGGAGCTCACAGAGCTGTCACAGCTCCCTTTTCCCTTTTAAAAGGCATTGCTTTGTGAACTCAAGCCACATGACTGTCTAAACTATCAGTGATTTGTAAAGCTCAATAAAAGTGTGTTATCAAGTGTCTTGCTTAATAATACCACAGCCTCTTTCCTACCTACGGGACCTGCTTACCAAAGTCTTGCAAACTTAGCAACAACTCCAAAGGATAAGGAATAAACAAAGGAATTGAACTCATTTCATTTTAAAGGAGAGTAATATAAGGCAGTCAAAATCCATGATAACATGTAAGAGAGATATCAGTCTGAACTTCAAAGAAAAAAGAGCAACCCCTCCCTAGTGAATAAAAGACACAGATATGGGTTTGGAGCCACTTGCTGCAGAAAATAGCTTAACAGTGCACTTGGTCATTGTAGTTTGCAAAAAATGCAGCTTTTGTTTATATCAGAAGTGGTGATTACTTTATAATTTGACATGTGTTTATAGGCTGTTGCACTTAGAGATATTTATTTTGTGGTCCTAGAAAACAGAATCAGAGGCTATCTTCAGAACCAGTAACTTTTTAAGGGTTTGAAAAGATCCTTCTGAAACATGGGAATATCCTGACTTCTTCCCTTAGAAATCACAAATAACTTGCAGGGGTTAGGCTACTTTTAAACTATCTCTCACATACCTTCACCTTTTGGTAAGATTTATTAATATTTCTCTTAAGAAGGAGAAGTGAAATAAAAATATTTTTAAAAAACCCCAAAAAGATAAGTGAATTTTGCCTGAAGGAGGAGAGAGAGGGTGAATGAAAGTTTCACTAGAATTCACATGCCCAGACATTGTATGAGGAGGATTCTTCCTCCAGTCTCATTTCCTCTTTTAGCCCTCTAAGGAAAACTGCAAAAATGTTGAGGACTGAGAAAGTATTTGCAATCAGTTAATATTTCTCACCTTAGTGGTCTTCACTGCACTTCCCTGCAGCAGATTCTAAGTCTGTGTAACACAATTTTTGTTAGATATTTTCCCCTCCACTGAACACAGAGAGATTGGGAGATGTGGTTAAGGATTTGCCTTTCCACCCAGACAGGAGGTCCTGATGGCTGTCAGGAGGTGCATAAGGATTTGTATGGCACATGCAGGTTGCTCCTCTGAGACTTTGCACCAGCTCCTTTCCCACTGCTGCAGTTTAAAGTCCTGCCACAGGCATATAGAAAGTTTCCTTCACTAAATCCTCCCACAAAAACTCCAAATAAAAATTTTACTCACAGATTTTAGCAATTATGCATGCCTGATACTTTATAATAACATATAACTGGGTTGATAATTAAATCATTTCTCCTTATAAGACATTCATATTGCCTGAGACAGTCAGTGCTAAGTTCAACACCCAGTTTAGCTGTTATGGAAATGGAAGGACTCCTTTGGGGAATGACAGTGTTGTTCTGTTTCCCTGGGGGCTGAATGATCTGACTTCCATCACACACAGAAGCTGGTGTTTGAAAGAGCAAGCCCAAAAGGTGTGGAGTAACCATTTCCACACATCATAGAAAAAATGTGCTTCAAGAACCAGCGTCCCACACTTTATCTTTCTGCCTGAAACAACAGGTAATTAGCTTTTCCCACCATCTGCCTGGTGATCAGTCACTTGCCATGGAGAGAGAATTTAGTCTGTATGGACCAAGCAGCAAAATCTCTCTTTGTTTAAGCTGCTGCTACACACACCACCTCTCTTATATTCTTTAGTCATCATCTTCACAACATTATTTGCTTAAAGACTAGATACAACTTAAAAAGTAAACAATTCTATTCTCAGAAAAGACACGTGCAGCACCATTGTGCTCTCACGGTTCTGATCCTTCCCTGGAAACTGACAAATGGCAGTAAAATAAAATTCCCTGTCCAACAGTCACATTAGTGGCACAGATTTGAACATTGTTTGTAGTAGCGACCACCTAAGTGCTTTGGTCATGCTGCTATGCAGCTAATTTTGTTTCATCATCTGTCAGGACTTCTTTTTACCCCAGAAATATCACTGAAACTTTGGTAGTTTTGTTGTGCTTCTGAAAAACCTACTCTGTACTTATACATCAAATGCATTTCTAAGATGCTGACTGGTAGTAACAGTAAGTTATAGGAACAGTCTGATTTGTCCATTTTTATCTAGATTTGAATACCAAAATTTTAATTTTTCCTGAACAAGCTGGTTCAAGTTCTTAAATAAATAAACAACTTTCTAATTTAGATCAATGTGGAGAGGGTTCTTTAAAATCTTTGTATTTCTCAGGAAATGGGGAAGCATTTTAAAATATGCCTTTCCTCTTAGTCAATGTTTCATTTCATTCCCTGTCACAGACATCTTTTATGAAAAATCCTTTCCTTAGGACTTTTCCTCCTGAGAAGCTGAGAGGCCTCAGGAACAAAATGTAAACAATGGTTATCTGCTGCTGTGGAATGCAACAGGTGGATCCGTGATTGGTCTCATAGAGTTGTTTCTAATTAATGGCCAATCACAGTGAGCTGGCTCAGACAGAGAGTCCGAGCCACAAGCCTTTGTTATTCATTCCTTCTTTTTCTATTCTTAGCTAGCTTTCTGATGAAATCCTTTTTTCTATTCTTTTAGTATAGCTTTAATGTAACATATATCATAAAATAATAAATCAAGCCTTCTGAAACATGGAGTCAGATCCTCGTCTCTTCCCTCATCCTTGGACCCCTGTGAATGTGGTCACACTTCCCCATGCTCATTTTTCATTTTCCAAAGGGGAAAATATAAGAAGAACTATCTAATAGCAAATTTCACTTTGAGGTGTCTTGGACTGCTTGTCTTTTTTCTATTAGAATCATAAAAATGCAAACAGAGTATCACCTGTGGTGATGTTATCCTTCACTAAATTCGCTCTCATTCTGAAGCCATATCTTAGCTGTTCTTCATAGCAGGGTGAACATCTGAGAAGAATTCACTGTTTCTCCAAGTGCCTGGAGTTTTCCCAGGGTTGTTGGTCACAGAGCTGGCTGAGGCTTGAGCAAAGCCCAGTTCTGACAGGGGTGCTCAGCTCAGTTTCAGGCACTGGGCAGTGCCACCTCGCACAGCTCTGCTGTCTGCAGCGTCTGTGGCACATCCAGGAGCCTTTCACTCTGTAGGCATTGCAGGCTGGCATCCACTTGGAGGAGGAAGTTGAGCCTCGAGAGCCTGGGGAGGGTTCTCATTGTTAAGTAATGCCCCCTCTCATCTTGCAGGGCTTCAATATGGGAACACAAGACTTAGTTCTTCTCTCAGCATATGCCCTTTTCATTTGGGAGACAGAACATTCTGGCAGAGCCTAAATGTGACCCAAACCAGCATTCAGCAGGAGAGGGAGAGGCTCAATTTTCAATACTGCTGGCAGCAAGAGTGACTTGGTGTTGTATAGAAGCAGAACTTTGGCTCCCAGAGTGGGAATAGCTGATAAAAAATAAAAATAAATTTGCTCCACTTAAACTTTTTTTTTTTTATTTCTGGAGGAGGAAATAAAAATGCTCCTGTTCAGCCCATGTATAACCAGCTATAGTGAACAGTGGTACATTGTGAGACAGTAGAGTTGCTGTAAGGCAGTATTTTTTATATATGGAAGTATTTTATATGTATGAAAATTGGTAAAATAAAAATGAATCTGTTTTCCCCTCAGGATAGCTATAACTTGTAACTTATATTGCAGATATTTGATACAGACTTCCAGAGGAAAAGCAGAAAAAAACAGAAAAACAGATTATATAAATAAGTAAATTGAACAGAATTAAATTTTCTGGCTGCTCATGCTTCATAATAAATAGAATAGAATTAAATTCCCTGGCTGCTCATGCTTCATCCTTCCCCTCTGTTTATACCACCCTGAATGGTGTTAAATTCAGCATTTTGAACTTTTGGCCAGTTCTTAAAAGCCTGCAGCAAATTTGGGGTGGAGGCCGGGGGTGGAGGCCGGGGGCGGGAGGGCAGGGATTCTTGGAGGGGGAACAAGGTGGAAGGAGTAGACAGGGCTGTATTCTCAGGACTGTGGTTAGTTAGAGTACGAGGAGCATACACCTGTATGATGCCTGATGCCTTGCTCTGAGGAAAGCAGGGATGGGAAAATTCTGGGACTCAGAAGGGTGTGAGCCTTTGATAAACACAAAGGATAACACCAGCTGTTTGATGGTTTGATTGCAGTAAAGCCTCATAAGTCAAGGCAGGAGAGAACTGTGTCATTTCTTTTCTGCTTAAGTCACCATTCAGCTTCCCATATGCCAAAACAATGTGATTAAACAGAACCAGACCTCCAGCTTGTGGTAGACTGTCAGCACCAAATCTCAATACCTTGACTTGTAAAAGACAAGCCCAGCTTTTCATGGACATCTTCCTATAGTCTCTATACAGCAAGCTGTAGAGAGCCAGAGGCTAACACTGTGTGTGATTGTCAAGCACCCCTTCAGGCAGGAACCTGAGTCCATGTGTCCCTTGGTGGCTGAGACACATCCTGGGAGCTCTGGTTAAAGACATCTGGCAAAACAGATCTGGTATTCCATCAGAACACGAGTTTCCTATAAATTTTGTTTTAAAATCACCCTGCCTACTTTCACAGCAATAGCATTTTTCCTGGCTACTCCTGACCCAGCTGCCCCAAATCCAAAGATGATATTGACCACCACTCCTGTGTTTCCAGTTCCAGAATGTTTCCAATTCCTGCTTCTTTTTATCAAAGAAAAAGACACTTTTTTTCTAACTTGACAGCAAGATCTTCCACCTCTTTCTTGTACTTTGCCAAAATAAGTATGCCCATTTAAAAAAAAATTAATACTCTGTTTTTAAGTCTAATATTTTAACAATGTTTTTGTCATAAGGACTTTATCTTAAATAAGAATACACTAATTTTACTGAGTTCTATTCTATTTGAGCAGATGGAGCTTTTCTCTATGAGTTCAGAAGTTCTGGAATTTTCAGAGCCTGGAAATATAGTAAATATTCCTTTTCCAGAGACTATTCCCATGAGGCTCCCTTCAATGGCGTGACATCCAAAATCTTAAAAAAAAAAAAATTGCTGATTAAAGGGATTGCTGATAGGAAAAAAAATGATCTTCTATTCACCCAGTGCAGACAGCAGATGAAACAGCAGTTTATAGGCTTGAATTTAACAGACCACCATTTAGTCTAACATTGATGCTGGTGTCTAACACACACAGCACAACTTGAAGCTGGCAAGTGCCCTGTGCGTGTTCACATGTACAAAGTAGACAAGTTAGCATCAAAAGACTGTGATTCTTTTACTCATTCTGGTAAGCAGCTGCTTATATGAGGAGCCCAATCATGACAGGGAAATAATTCTGTTCTTAACCCTGTCTGAGGCCTAATTGCTCACTAGTGTCAGTAAGGATCTTTCAAACAAACAGTTGCAGTGCTCCCCAGCCCCCTCGGCTTTTTTGGTCTCTCTCTGCTTCAAAATAGTTCCACTGTGGACAATAGAAAAATTTTCTTTCTCAACAGAGCAAGACTTTTACATTGTTTTGCCAATTTAAAGCATGATTGCAACAGGAGGCAACCTCTTTTTCTGCTTTACAAAGTAAAAGAAATTAAATTCTCCTTAAGTTTTATGTATTTTTCATTTTCCCCACCTTCATTCATAGTCACCTTTAGGAAGCATGAAGAAGATGCACAAACCACCAACTTATTGCTATTTGAAGCTCCACAAATGCTTCCAAAATCTTTTTCTACTTGCAAAACCTTTATACCACCAGAGGGAGTTCAAAGACAAATTATTCAGCAAATGTACTGAGTGGAAACAAGTTTGTGCTGTCATGCCTGACCCTAAGCATGCAGTTTTCTATGTGAGGTGTCTTTTCCTCACATATATCTCACATATCCTCACATAAAATATCTTTATTAAAGATATTTTATTATAATTCTGTTTATCATAGCATAGTGAATTTGAATTTTATTCAAATTCACTATGCTATGATAAACAGAATTATAATAAAATATCTTTAATAAAGGTCAGCATTTTCTAGAGGCGTGATCCTAAGCTTGCTTGCAATTTTTCTGAGGAAAGCAGGGATGGGAAAATTCTGGGACTCAGAAGGGTGTGAGCCTTTGAGCCAGAGAGATGCTTCTTTTTAAGCATCCATGTCCACTGTACAGTTAGAATTCTCACCATTAAGAATGGTGTCTGGATGCAGCTGAAGACACAGCAGGTCCTGCACATTCCCACTTCCAGTCAGTCAGCCCCCCAGAGGGACTGGTTTGGGGAAGGACTGGGCAGGTGTCACTGACATAGAGAAGAAGCTGTGTCAGTTTGCAGAGGCCAACTCTCCTGCACCCCATTCCTCAAAACAGGGCAGCCCTGTGGAGCCCCAGCAGCCTCTGGGCAGGATCTGTGTGTCTCTGTACTCTGCTTCACACTATTTTCATTAGCTGGAAATTTTTTCCCCATTTGCCTTTTTCCTGTCCCTGGTTCCTATTATGCCCAGACTGTATTTAATGTTTTGGACACTTCCCCTCTTTTCAGCTTTCAGCCCCGAGATGGCACTGGTTCTTCACTGACAAGCCATCACTGTTTTCCTAAACCAGAGTTAAAGAATAAAAAAAACATGTTCCTGAGAGCTAATTTGGACACTGTGTTAGAACATAATACAAATCAGCAAGGGGAAACAAAAATACTGTTTCTCTTATTGTAAAATATATATAAAATAACATAAAATTATACATTTTTTAAAAATGGAGATTAGTACTTTTTAACAGGTATTCGTTGAACAAGGTATGCTGAAATCATAGGAGTAGTTTGGGTTAAACCTAGATTAAAATTCCTTTATGCTCCCAGATTCAAATTTTTAGTTCAGACACTACACAGATCAGTAAGGGAAGAGATTCTCAACGGAAATTCCCAAGTCCTTAAACAAAACTGGGGATTTTCTTTAGGGAAGATATGTCCAAAAGATTCAATTTTTAAGGTGTATATTGAGGAAAAGAAAAGCTGTATGATTCTAATAATGAGCAAGTAGCTTAATAATTTAAATATCTGGCAGAATTCTCAGGAGCTGTAGGTAGTGCAATGGGCTTGGATACAGTTAGTGTGATTTTCATAAATGAATAACCAACAGTGTAAGATGTGTTTATAGAATACTACAGGCTCAGGTGTTGCTGCAGTCCCCTCCAATACTGCAGTGTATATTTATGTTTGCTATTGGATGGAAGACATGCAACATGCCCCTGGGGCAGCAGATGAGGAAATCTGTGGGAGGAAATCTGGGCTACCAAGACACCTCTGCTGGGTAAGCACCCCTCAGCTCTAGCTCTGAGGTGTTTTCCCTCTGCATTACATCCCTGCCTACTGAGGCCAACTCAATTCAGGGGGAAAATGTTGAAATAGTGGAGGTGCTGGTTGATTGTTATTTACTGCTGGTACTGTGGTAGCACTGAGATCCTAACTAGTCTGGGTTATCATGGTAGATGATGTACAGAAGAGTACAGTTTTTTACTCTTCTGTACCCATGTACAGAAGAGTAAAAAACTGCACAAGAGAATTTACAAAGAGATTTTACTTTTCCGGGGACTCTGGTCTCCTGGAACACCAAGAGGTTCCTGAGCCTGCTTCCCTCCTTGTCTCAGGAGAGATGTGTGCTTCCCAAGGTGTACATTTCTCTTCTGCATTACATTCACCTTAAAACTGAAGCTGAAAAATTGCACATGGGCTTTTATGCCTCACTTACTGAACATGTGTTAGAAAATGGATCTTCTTTATTTCTAAAGAAATAACAATGCTGGTTTCTGGTTGGCATAGTGACATAGCAGCCGTATGCTATATAAAACCACCATGTGATTTATGTTAGGTACCTATAGAAGCTATTGTCTTCATGTTTGATGAGCCCTAGAGTTTGGCATTTGTTCTCTGTGATGGGCTAAAGCTACTCAACTATCAGGAAGACCTAGTGGGATAGATCATTGCTGGTTTGTGGTGGGAAATTTGGACAACTAAATATGTAAATTTATTATGAAGAGAGAAAGCAACTAGCTCTCATTTTTGGACATACCTTGAACATTTAAAAAAATCAAACCAAAACCTAAAAAAACCTCACCAAACCTATCTTCTAAGGAGCACTGAAGTATTAAAAGGAAAAGATTCAAAAGATTATGGTGATTTTTTCCTTCTTCCCAAGTTTTGATACTTCTCTGATATGCTTGTTTATTCACAGAGGCTGTATGTGGTAAAGAGAATTCTAAAATGCTAAACATCTCAAAAACTGCTATTCCCAAAAAACTTAGAACAAACTTCAACTCTGTTGACAAACTTTCTTGGTGTGATGAAGAGTTCTGCTGACTCTTACTTAAAATGCACTAAAATCAAAAACACAGCAAGAAATGTCCCCTAGCTAAATTAATCCTGGTAGAAATAACTTAGAATACTTCTAAATAAGCCAAGTCAAGGCAGAATATATGACTGAAGAACCAATGCAGAAATCACTCTAATAGACCCTACTGTAGTTAGTAAACATGTTTTGATTTTTTTCCCTATATCAATTACTGGGCTCTCATTCAAGGTTGATTAAATTTGAAATGGCCAGTTTCCATCCTCTGTGACCAGGCAGTATATGAAGTGGGTCTCGGTGGCTATACTACACATTTAATTTTTTCCCATGTTTTTAAAAACCACTTCCAATCAGTCACAGTACTACAGTCAGAAGAATTCAAGAAAAAAAAAAAACAAACATTGTAAAATGCTGGAACAAATTCACTATTTCAGACTTACCATTCTACATCAAACCAATGGTGTCTTATGTCAAGTAGTCTATTTTTAATGGATCTTGAATTATGTCTCCTGACGCGGTGATGTACAGCTGTTTTCAAGGACATTATTACAGAATGTGTGTGCGCAGGTGGCAAACATTGCTACCTGTCAGAATTAAATCTTTCAAGGCAGAAATAGAAACTTTTACAATTCCTTCTGTTATTTGTACAATGAGAGCATACAGTGATCCAAATAGGATTCTCATGGACTGGGAATTCTGCAAAACACTGACTACAAAATTTTGGTCATAAATATAATCAAATCTAGTCTCTTTAAGACAAAGAAATGAGTGGGCAAAGGAGGAAGTTTTAAAGCAACTTAAGGATAGGAGAAGCAAAGCAAATACAGAAATTATGGATAAACCTAGATTTCTTTCCAAAATATGGCCTGAAAATTCAGAAGAAAAATTATAAAAGAGAAAAAAAAAAGCTGTCTCACAAGATAGAACAGGTGAGCAGATGATCCCACTTTTTGCATGCTCCAATTCCATTCACCAGTTATAATTGTTCATGGAAGGAATGTGTTCCATCCACTCACCATCTGGTAGAGAGATGAAGAATAAGGAAATACCTAAAGCAAGAATTCTATTCTAGTTTATCATAGCATTTGAAACCTATTCTAGTTTATCATAGCATTTGAAAGAAAACTAGACTTATATACAATGCCATTATTTATCCAATATATGACTTTATTATCAGCACATACATGCTATGTTAGATTAACTCTTCAAAACAGCTCTATAGTTAAGACAGATCTCACATACTATTCTGGGGGAGTCCAGGTTCTGCTGGTTTTACTCAAGTTTAGAAGTTGTTCACTGAGGATGTTAAGTCAGGACCTTCTTTTCCTTTTGTTCTTACCTCTGCCCTATCAGTCATCCCATCAATCTCTCTTTACAAGCTCACAGGTGCTCTGCAAAAATAATTTCTTCTACTTTTTCAGGGTTTTTAACATGTCCCTATCAGAGACCCAAAGTTCACTGTGCATTTCCTCTTGTTTTCTGAATTGCCTCAACAAAGTTTATGCCATCGCTAAAATGGAATGAAGTAACATGTTCATTATCGATGTTTCAGCTGCTCTTCTGTTCCTCTCTTGTCTACTTTTAGGAGACTCCAGCACACCCTGCACAATGTTTCCCACTGCTCCTGCAAGAGGAATTTATAATTTATGGTGTGCTGCAAAACTTTTAGGAATTGCAATCTACCTGCTGAGTACACACCTGTGAGGGGCCATGAAGAAAAGCAAAGCAAAGCAAGGCAGCAGCAGCAATGTTAATTCTGAGGGGATGGAAAATGTGGCATAAGTGAATAACTGCTTTGTTTGTTGTCAAAATATGTTTATACTGAGAAAGACATCTTGCAGCAACTTCTTAAAAGAGAATCTGACCCAAAGTAGCTGATATTAATAGGAATGGGGAGAAGAATGGCTCTCAGATGCTCCCATGCTGGGGATGCTTCACACTGTCTAAGGAACCCAATGCAATTCTCAAACAAGGGTTATGAATCTCCTCAACATGCAATAGTAAAATTACCAGATGCTATACTTGCATATGTACATAAGTCATTGCTAAACACATAAATAAATGAAGAAATTTATGACACTAGATGAGGAATTTACAGACTTAATTTCTTTTTTATGAGATTGCAGAGAAAAAAAAAAAAGAATATTATGAACAAAAGATGTTGCTAAGCAGTAAAAGCTATAGTACTAATATTTACAAGGAATCAGCCAATCTTAATAATTAACTAAAATAACGAAAATCATCCAAATCTGATGTAAAATTTTCAACCACTTTCCCAGCAATTTTATTGCAATTAATAGGTACAAAAACTGTGCCTTCAATAGTGTTCATAGTACATTATTTATATAATATAACATAGTATGTTAATTCAATTGCTCCAAAGTTAAATTAAAAATTTCGGGTTTTTTTTACTTTCTAACAGAAGATATTTCTAGGCAATATTTTATTAATATTAAACAAAAATATCTGATTGTCAGGTTTTATGTTTTTATTGCATGTTATATGTGTAGTACTGTAGCTACAAAATGCTAAGTAGAAAACCATGGCTAAAAGTGAATTTTCTGCATATATGCAACTCTGCTTACAAAAATAAAAAGCAATTGCAAGTGCCTGAGAAATTTATGCACTGTGTAATTACAAGGTGCTAGAAGTACAATTATAGACTTGCTAATAAGCTTTTCATTTCCTTCCACTTTATTTTAAATATTGCTTCATCTTAGATGATTTAGTTCTTTCTTTCATAACAAGAGAAGGTTTTCCAAAATGAGGATTTTTATAGAGCTTCACTATTTGTTTTACAAGGGAATAAGTTTCCAGAAACTGTTTATATTCAGCAATAAGCTCTTACATAACAACTTTATTTTAAATAGAGTAAGTTTATGAAAACCTCCTAGAGCACCTCAGTTCAATGAAAATTAAATCAGAGCTGTTCAGTATATTCCACTCCTTGGAATCAAATGTAGTTTGGATGGGAAGAAAACAACAACCAAACAAAATAACCTCCCCGGTCTTTGAAATTACGCATGCAAACCTTGGCTATATTTATCTGGAAGCAGCTACTTCACCACAGCCAGAGTAAGGATGATTATTCTTTCCATCATTAACCTTAAGATCAAGGGGAAAAATCAACTCTTCAGAGAAACAGGGAGCAACAGGAAAGAATTTGCTGTAGGAAGGATGATGAGCATACACAAAAAGCAAGGACAAAACCCAATATAGGAATCCTTGACACTGTCTTTTCATGCTCACTTTGTAACTTTCAGTGAATAAATGATGCATTTATTGTTTAAAAAGTCTCAACTGCAAGGACGGATGTGCAGTTGAGGTGCTCTTTGCAGTCTCATTTAGTTACCAGTCCAAAGGCTGCCTAATTCTGCCTCTGTACCAGTTTAAAGGAAAGGGGCCCTGCAGTAGGGATGTGCTAACAAAAAGCCTCCCTGAGGATCCTGGATCCTCAACACCAAAGGCTGTGTTTATCTACCACAAATCTAATTATTTCCTGGGTTGCAAATAGGTGTTTTTCAATCTAACCAGAGTTTGATCTGTATCCAAGACCTTTCTTGTTTTCACTGCAGCTGTCATGTCTGAATACAGAAACCCATTCTCAATAAATCTGCACTTTTTAGGAAGTTACTTTAACACAAGAATTTCCAATTGCCTCTGACAAGGACTTTGTAAAAGCAATTTTATTTTTTCTGACTGTTTGCCTACATGGTAACAGAGACAAAAGAGCCATGTAGCACATCATACCTCCTGTGTTGTTTGTAAATATATCTTCACTAACATGAGCACAACAGGCGGCACCTGGTCTGAGCAGCAAGCTTGAACCACTAATGGATGCTACAAAGACACATTGCAGGGACAGAATAATTTCTCTGTAGAAAAATACAAGAGTGAGCACAGTATTTTCTCCACTTTGCCAATGGTCTCCCAAAGTAACAGCAGAAGCCAGGTCTTTTCAGCAGTCGTATGGTAATCAAGGGCAACATAGGCTTTGAAAAACATTTACCTCAGTAAACCCCCTGCCACGCTGTCTCAGGTCAGCTCATGCTGGGATCACACAAATATTCCTTTCCTCTTCAAGAATATGGCTTTGCCTTACAATAAAATTGCATGGTTCACTCTTTTCACAGCAGCATATATATATATATATTTAACAACCTACTAAGACATCTGTATCAAAAATAAACAAATTGTCATAAATAGAAATTTTCAGAAAAATGAGGCATGTGTTCGTATTGTGAATGTATATATATATACATATATTTATATATATATATATGCACACTCACTTCTGCCTCTGTCTCCAAAGCAACATCTGCTCAAAAGCCCTTTCAGCATGCAGTACCGTGGAACAGCTGGGAACACCTTAATAACTTTCTGCAAAGAGCAGCTGAACTCTCTATAATAAAAAAACTTCTCCATCTGAACCTATCTTACACATCTTTCCATTTCCATGAAAATCCTAGTCAAACAGTGAAGGATTTTTTTTTCCTTCTGAACAAATCAGGAACTTTTGAAATATGCTAAACTGGAGAAATAACACAAACAAAAAATAATTCTGAGCATGTGATCTAAGGCATATCCCTTTCCTCTTATGAGAGATACCTACTCAAAATTCAAAGAGGTGAGAATGGAGACATGCATGCCAAAAATTTAATGCAGAATGTGTTGTAAAATTATAAATACTGTGAAGTACATTTCAAAGCAAAAGTGTTGTTCAGGGTTGGAAAAGTGGGAATAAATAAATAGAAAAGGTCTGCTAACATGCTGTCCAAATTTTGAGGTTGTTTTTGCCATCCCCTGTGAACCAGCTCCTCAGGGGGGAATTCTGCCTAACTCAAAATACAACGACCAGATTCTGGCAACCTGCTTTAGCTGAGCAGAAGATGGAAATGTCTTTAACTGTACTTTCTTGAAGTACAAGCTAAGGAGTCTTCTAGTTATCAAAAACCCTAAGAAGGAAAAATAATCTTTGCCCTGCCAGAAAGGCATTTCAAGTTACCTTCTGGCTGTTACAGGCTGATTAATCACAATTTATATCAAGATGTTCACCTTCAAGAGGAAATATTTTCTCACTGAAATTTCCAAGAGACAGCATTTTATCCAAGCAGATGGGTGCTGGAAACAGTTTTTCTTTAGAAAAAAACCTAATTCTGCCTTATTCAAAGTAAATGCTATTGACATTCTAATAATGATTTGTAGGATACAGGCAGTACATATATTTAGTTTCAGCCAGGTATATCATCTCACAGTTATGCAGGCCTATAGATTACATCAGTGGTTCTGTAATAACACAGTATTTCAATGAAATAGAAGAGATCATCTAAACACACAAAACAATGCCCTTATTTTAAATGGAAATATTTTGCCTTTTGAGGGAACTTTGCCATGAGTTAAAACATCATATTTTTTTGTATTTATTACATTGATCTATAACTCTTCAGCCAATGAATTTGACATGTACATCATGACATTTCCCATGTGCACTCTCATATTCTTAAAAGAAAAAAAAATATCTTCCTTTGAGCTCCTCTTCTACGTTTTAGAATCTTCACCTTTTGATCATACCTGAGTCCTTTGCAATATCTCAGATAGAAGAAGTATAAAATAATCTCTCCATGCAAGTACATCAGCATTAGGTTCTGAGAAAAAAATTTGTTGTACTGAGAATATAAACACTGCAGAGTTAATGGGAAATGCCATTTACTCACTTCCTCAATAGTGGAAATTCACAGCAGTTTCAAGAAGACAGTAGTATTTTTAAAGGATTTTGTCATATCAGATTCAAGGCATACATTTATCTACAGCCACATATCCTCAAATCCATTTTACTGCACAACAGCTGATTCTAACATTTTTTGTAGCACAGGCAGTACCACTGATGAGTTTTAAGACTGATATATAATCATTATTCTCTAGTTAAAGCTTTTAATGTTAACAAGGGTGCAGGCTACTTTACACTGTGTTGCCCACCCTGAAACATCAGTCTTGCAAACAAGGTAAATGGATAAAGTCACTCTCTCCACTCACATGAATATTTTCAACCTGTCCATTGCACTGTGCAGATCATGTTCTGCAAGATATAAATGTATCATTCCAAAGCTCATAATTTCTGGTTTTTTAAAGAGTACTAGGTCATTTGTAACCTCATGGTGATCAGCAACACCTTCTTCATGGCATAAAGAAATTACCATTTCTTAAATTACCTCCAGGGATAATTTTTTTCTTTTTTTCTAGTTTGGTTTTCCAAGTCAGAAAATCTCCCTCTTTTGAAAGCTTCAGTACTGCATTTACTTGGCAGTTTCCACCTAAAAACTAAAACTAAAATCCATGAGATTTCAGTTTAAAATGAACAGTATTGAAACCCAGCAGGAGGGAAAAAAAGCCCTCCTAACCGAATTGTATATAGAGAGGGAAGCCTGTGTATCAGAACTGCCAAGTGATCACTGTTTGGAATTGGTGCTCTTTTCTAAACAAGGATAGGGACTTCAGCAGGTAAATAAGTTATTTAGTTACTCATAGCAATGTTGTCTCCTCTTCTTTAGGGGGCCATATTTTTGAATTCCTGCCTTTAACTTGTGCTTTTTTCTTCAATGCCTAATCAGTATGGATAAAGTCAGGCCAAAGAATTAAAATCATCCTGTTACCTGGAAAACATTTTCTGCCATCTTGCTTGTGTCCACTTGGAGTGCTTCTCAAACCTTGCCCTTCTTTCACCTCCCCTCTACTGTTCATCCACTCCTCCCTCTAGCTAGCTAATAAAAAATAAGGGGCTAACTACCATTAATTACAGATGAACCCCCAAATATTGCTGCTTTGGTGTCAGCAGCTGCCAAATCATTTGGACATGCTGGTGGCTGGAGTTCCACCTCTTGAGAGCCTTTGGAACATCTTCAAGAATAGGACAGGAAGTGGCACCAGGACACCCTGGTGCCAGTGGAGTGTCCACAGCCCAACCCAAGTGGCAATGATACAGGCCTACAACATTTTCATGCACTACAGACTAGAAGGAAAAGGGAAGAATTAAAAGTCTGAGGAGAGTCAGCAGTATTTCCCATGCTGTATTTCAGGTGACAGAGATGACCAAAACAGTGAAAAAATGTGGAAAAAGTACAAGCCCCATCACCTTCTGCCTTCTCCCTCCTGCAGGCAGTGCACCTCCTTCCAAATTCTAGGCAAGTTGCTATGGAAACTATCAGCATGGCTACAAAAACAGGGAGGAATTATAGATCTCATCCATATATACATTATTTCACTTCATCAAAGAAAGAGAAATGGTACAAGGTGGTGGACCCTGTTACTTAAACTGTTTCACCCTGGGGAAGGAAGGATCCTCTACAGAAGGCATCTTAGCTGACAATCATCCCCTTGGCCAAGGTCACCCAGAGGAAAAGAACATCAGCAAACTCTGCCCCTCTTCAGCTGAGAACAGACAGTGCAAGATGCCCATCAAGGACTTTCATTTGTTTGTTTTGTTGGACTTGTGTAATCTGCCAATAGAAGAGTCACATCACTCCTTTCCTCCTGTTTTGCACCTTGGGATAGCATTAGGAATTTATTCCCATGTGTAGGCAAAGATGTTTGGGGACAATCTCAAGCAGAGACATAGATGTCTCCACCTCAAACTTATGTCTCCACCTCAAACTTAGCTATCTGAAAAGAAACAATGCAGAAAAAGGAAATAAGAGAGGAAAGAGAGCAACATAGGGGCTTTCAAATAACAAGGTACACAGTTAGATCCAGCCGTTATATTTCTCCCATCCCTCTGAGAGTTCAAAACATTGTTTAATACATTTGAAGAAAGGCACTGTGTATATAAGGAGAGCTGTAGAAGGAGAAAAAGAGGAGGTAAGGCACTCTATTAATTGTTCCTGGGTTTTATTTTACTTTCTTAAAAGTAAAATGCACTTAGCACTTGATGAAAAACCACTTCAGAAATCCTTTGCAACTCAAAGCTTTTTAATGGCAGTATTGGCAGATGGATGGAGTAAACTGGAAGACTCGAGACATGTTCCTCTGCAGTTGTCCAAGCTGGATCAACAGTCCTATATAGGGATGTTGGGAGAACCTGACCAGAACCTGTACCTTCTTCTTTGTCTTCTTTTCCCCTTCAAACTGACAAAAATGTTTCCTAACCAGCAAAAAGGGTATGTATTTTTTGTAACTATTTTACCTTTCTTCTTAATTCTCTCTGCCATACTGGATTTTTTTACCATTCTCTCTGTCCTTCTTCAGTGAAAAGAAAAAAGAAGGAATTACAAGGTAAATTACATTTCATGAAAAAACTTTCAGTGCTATAAAAAATAGGGAAGCATTGTAAGTTTAGGACTGGAAAAAGAAAGACTTGTCTTCTTAGGCCCCAAACCACTAAACAGTCATAAGCACATGAGCAATTTAAGTGAGCTCTTGGATTCCAGCCAATAGATAAATGTTCAACATGTGCCTGTCCCAGTCAATGCACACAATCTGCTTTAAAATGTGACATTTACATATATATATATATCTCTTTTGAAGATGGGGAGATTAGAAAAGCTGTTTATAAATCAGAACATAAGGCTAAAATCATGATTAAAATTGTCCTGAAAGCTTCTCTGGTGATATTGTGAAGCATTGTATAATTTTGTTTATAAAAGCTTGGAAAAAACAAATTTTAATGCAATTTACATTTGGTCCACTTTCCACTAAATATGACATGTAGACAAGCTATGAAGAGTAAAACAGATTCTGTGCACGACAAAAAATTTCAAAACAACTAAAATCCATGGGGTGTTGTCGAGTGTTCCCTATTTCAGTGGCAATGAAAGACAGCTGTGAGTTAAAATTACAGTTTAATTTGAATTAATGCATTTACACAAAAATCACAGAAAGAGGAGAGCATCTTATCTTTTTTTTTCAAATGAAATTCAGGGAAGGGATAAAAGAGGATGTTTTACTCTACAAGAAAAATAATTGTTCGAGTTTGACAGGCAAATTGAACTAACTGCACTGAAGATGAGTGAATTTAATGTTTCCAGACTCAAAGTTTTTGCAGGCTTAACTGTCAGATAATAAAATAAATTTCAGCTTTTTGTGGCTTAGATGACATATTCATATTTTCATAAGTACACTTTCTGAAATCCAAGCAAAGATAGAGGTTAATAAACAGAGATGCTTCAGTGTTGCCACAGCATTAAAAGAGAAGAAACTAACCCTGCATCCTTTGCATATACCAATAACCTGATCCTGTGATAAATTTTTCTCAGTGGGACTTAGCTGTTCCACCACACTCACAAATTCAAAGAGGCTCCTCAATAGCTTTTTAGCAAATCTTACTGATGTCTTTGCAGAGAACTTGAGCAGACTTTAAACTGGTCTTTAAGGGACTTTATTTTCCTTATTGCTGTAGTTGGCCCTCACATATCTCATCCTACAGGAAGTCTGCTGACACATTCACCATCAGATCAGGCAATACAAAGGAGATAGGATGGGGACACTGGCATAAGGCTTTGCGAAAAAGGGAATGCTTAATCCAGCCCACTGGTAGGGAGCTGCCACACTTTACAGCACACAAATAAGCAATCTCTGCTAATGCTACCTACATGATTAATATTTTTCAAAATCAGCATGGAGACAGATGCTTTCTTCCAAAGATGACTGTGGCACTCATTTGTCCCCAGTCCAGCAACCTAGTGGAAAGTGTTTAAGGAGGAGGTAGGTGAGGTGCAACCAGTCAAGTTCAATGATCACATGCTCCAGGATCCTCTTGTCATCACAAAAGTACTGCAGGTCTGAGGACTTCATGAAACACACCACCAATGCATAGGTGCTAAATGTTACATGAAGGATTTTCCAGTTTATGTTCCCAGCATGCAGTGGGATTAGCTCAAAGTGCAAGCTGGGACACCACATTTCTTCATCCTTGTGTGACATTAAGATATCCTCACACGATGAAAAAAAAAGCATAATGGGGCAAGCAGAGTAAGAGTATGTGCTGCAAGTGCTGCTTGGGTGTTGTCCAAAAGACTGCCACACATACATATGGCCTACAAAAATGGTGTGCAGGGCTGGAGCTGAGGACAGAGAGGATCACTGATCACAGGCTCAAGCAGAAGCTACGCCATGTTCACATGTTGGTTGGGTGGGGGTTAGTCCTTGTGGGTGGGAATTGTTGTGCAGATTCAAGGAATACTTCACTTGTGGAGCAAAATGGAACAAGACTGGGTCATGCCATGCACTGCAGAAGTGAAGTGGGATTAACTTTGCTTGTGAGTTGTAGGAGTCTGCAATTTTAGCAGAGCACAAGATAGGTGGAGATCCACTTCACCAGTGATAAGGAGGTTGTGCAGCAGGGTGTCTGCTAGCGTGTCTGCTCAGTTTGGAGACAAAAGAGTCATGGTTAGTCCTAAAAGCACTAAGGTCTCAGCAAAAGACTGGAATCTAAGAGATACCTCTGGGGAAACTCCTCTAATCAAAGGATTTGCCAATCACATCACTTTCCTGAGGCATGGCAAAAGATGGCACTTTCCAGGATGTTCCATGTGAGACTGCCAGCCCTAGCCAAAGGAACAACCTGTTAGTTCAGCTCAGTGAGAAGTAACCTAAGGTCTCAACAAAGGAGGCACTTGGTTGTGGCAAAATAGGGCAGGCTGGGCAAAGAACAAACCTGTGTGTGACTCATCAAAGGCCTGCACAGGTCCCAGCTTCACAAATTACTCTTGCAGCAGCACAGAGGGCATGGAAGATCCAGGTAAGTCAAGATCCAAACCAAGTACCTGCATGGTATGTGGGAATCCTTAAAATCAGAGTGTTTTGGGAAAGCTGCAAAAGGCAGGCCTCAGAGACAGCAGAACTGTGATTAGAGTAGCCATAAGATTGGTCAGCAGAAAAATTATGTAAGTAGTAAAGTAAGGAGAACTAGAACAATGGTCTGTGTATTAACACTTGTCTAGAATAACTCCCTAAGCTGCAGAAAGGTATATCTAGTGAGATATTAGGAAGTTCTAAGCTTAATAATGGAGTTCTGTGCATTGTGTTTTAAGGCTTACAAGCAGGTATTGTATTCGAAATAAGCAAGAATTCTTTTAACCAAAGGTACATGTGTTTATAGTGATTGGATAGAACTTCTGTCAATTTGCTTTTGCTATGTGTGATTGGTCAAAAAAACTTTTAAAGTAAGTTCTAACATTAAGTTCTTGGTCTGCTGCCTGGGATGGGAGCTGATGGCATCTTCCCATTGTCATAACCATGTAATGAAACTGATGCTGGAAAATAAAACAGCTCAAGGCACGTTCCTAGCAGTGTCATCCATTTGTGATTTGTAAAGAGACCCCCAGCTGGTGGTATGGTACCCATGAAATAGCTGTGATCCATCCTGTCATGTGTCTTCCCTGATCAAAGGACAAGACAAGAAACAGACAGCTCCTATATGTCAGGTGGAAAAGGCCACAAATCAGGAAAAATATTGTTACAGATACTCCAGTCCAGAAATTCCTACATCTGATCTCAGAGAATTGTGTTCCCAGCACATACACATTCTTCAGCAGGATGCCGTTCCCTGAAATATTATAACTTCCACTAAGGATCAATACTGAGTGCCAATTATCAGCTTGGGGAAATTTCTCCCCTTTAATGAAAGAATGTCTTCCTGCCTGAGAGTGGAAGAACTAATTCAAACAGCAGCAGAGTCCACAGCCCACACATCTCAGAATTCACAGTAAAATTGCATAATCAGCTTGTCAATGCCCTAGGGCTTTTTATTAGGTATTTTGGCAACAAGCCTCAAATAAAAGTATGAGTTTCATTGCCTTAATTCTTCACAATGACCATTTTAAATCTATATTGGACCTACCAAGGACTACAATGAATGGAATATGAAAAGATGGGGTACACCTGACCTCCAGATCTCTAGAAGTACTGCTGTCTTTTCCTGGACACAGGTGATATTTTTCTTGGTATCTCTGTTTTACTTCCAGGCATTGGATGCATGTCATGGTTCATAGACACATATCCCAATAAACATGGACACACAACTGGACAAAGGCACCCCAAGCTTGATGCACTTCCAGAATCTGGACCTCATGCTACTTTTAATATTTGTTGCATGAATTGCCAGGGAAGATCAGAGAGGTACCTCTGAGAGAGACACCCCAATACCACATCTCACCATTGGGTGATCCTGTACAAAGTCATTCCAAAAGGATCTCCTCCCTGTGTTTGTTCTCCACATCCTTCCCTCTTTGTTCTAGTGTAAAAGCAAATCTCTCCTCCACACAGAGGGAAAAAAAAAACTCCCAGAAAATCATTACTAAGCCCAAAACCTTGATATCATCCTTGCTGAAAAGCCAGTAGGTCAGTCTCACTGTAGAGTAGGGACAGACACCTCCTTGTCAGAGACAGGAGGTTGGAGAATTTTTGATTGCTTGTTTTCAAGTCTCCATTTCATGAAAGATGGTTTTAGAATTGCTGGATTTTGCTAGTGCAACCCCACTGCATGACAGATATATGTAAATTCATTGTTATACATGAACACATGCTATTCAAAGGCAAGCTTCTCCTCTAACAGCCATTTGCACAACCCTTTTCTGAAGGGGCAAAGAAACGAAACACATATTGTCAGATTGAAATGGGTTCTAGGAAAATGTTTCTACCTACAGTTTTTTCACACATTTCCAAAACAAGAAGCCCTCCAGCACCCAGGAGCTCCACATTTTCTCAGGTTCCTCCTAGGAACTCCACACACATCGAAACCATTCTGCTGTGGAGGTAGATAACATCATGCTATCTCCAAAAAAAAACAAACCCTAGAATTTGCTCAGCTTGAGTTATTGTTCTGCACAAGTTGCCCATGGGAGTCTTTGTGGCATTGTGTAGACCACCTGTGCCCCACACTGAGTCCCCTTACACCCTGGATGTGCTCCATATATGCTGTCAACTGTCATCCCAGCTCATACAAGCTCTGAGTTCTCCAGCTGGGAGAAAAGTGAGGAAAGGTGAAAACATTAACAATGATTATTGATGACCAAGCTGGAAAGGAAACAGTCCACCTTTAGTAGTGTAGATGGTCACTCCTGAGCTTCATGTCCATCAATGGGATTCCCAGTATAATGCACTGTTCAGCTGTGGTTTAGATTTATCCCTCTCTGAAAGTGTAAGACTGGCAGTGCCACCACTTCAGGGTTTATGTCCTGGCAGCTTGATTCCCCACCTGCTCATCACCAAGGAAATCCATGAGGCTGGCCTCAACTGCCTTCCCTGGCAAGCAGCAAGGACTTCTGTCACAATGTGTGAGGCAAAAACTCTGAACCTGATATGAGAGCAATTAGGTCTTCTGCCTTCACAGGAGTTCCTCATAGACTACCAAGAATCACAATGTGAAGTGTTGGAAATTTAATGCTTTAAAGCTAATTTTATATTGCAAAGCTAATTTAATATTCTAAAGCGTCACATTTTAAATATTTCTCTGCAAGTACCTCAAAGTCACCTCTGCTTTAACCCCAAATAAAATCTCACTTACTGTGTTGATACCACAAAATATTGTCAGAGAAGCAACATGACAGAGTTACAGACAGCTGGCATTTCTACTCACTGATCTGTTTTCAAGTATGAACTACCAAAAGACATCCGTAAAGAAAAGAAATTTAATTTAACAGAGCAAAATATGTAACTATAAGGCCTTTTTCACAGCAGCAAAGTTTTACAGCAACATGAGACAGCAGAAGTGATAGATTATCATATGGTGAACTGATACACTCTTTTGGAAAACTATCCCTGGCATTACAAAAACAAAAACAAAAACAAAAACAAACAAACAAAAACAAAAACACAAAAAAACCCCGAAAACCCCAAAAAAAAAATACCAAGAAAAAAAAAACCACAGAAAACCCCCTCAATTTTACATGCTGAAATTTCACAATAAATAGAATTAAGCGCTTCTATTGGTCACCTGCACAGAAAATTCAGGCTCAAAACTCTCACCTATGACTTAGAAGTTTCACTGAGATTTAAAGAAATTTTTCCACAGCTTCAGCATATTTTGCAAGTTTATGGCAATGAAAAACAGATTTTCTGGGACTAAAATAGCAAAGCTATCCACTACTGTATGTTCAGTTTATGGCATGCCATAAAAACTTGACAGGTTTCAACGCTGCCCACAGTACTCAACAAGTGAGTCTTTTGCCAGCAAATTCTGAGCATCCTTCCATGAGGTTTTCAATTTCAGCTGGGGGTTTGTCCAAAGAACTGCAGAATTTGACGTATAAATAAACATTTGGCATATGAAGGTTTCTTTCCCTGCTTATAAGTTTAATTAATCATTAATGAATAATTTTTGTTCTCTCTCTTATTTTGTTCCAAAACTATGTAACATTTCTAACTTCTTAAAAAGAACAGTAACAAGTTGGACCCCCAAAATTTCATTTTACCTCAGTATATTACCTCAGTATATTCAAAAAACTGTGAAGCCATGTATTTACAAGTATTGCTCTCTGAAAAAGATCTTTTCTCTGCATAATTAGTGGCCAAACACTTCAAAACCCACCAGGCATCATGAATGCCTTTGAGATATTTTTCTCATGCCAAAGGGCAAACTACAATTACACACTTGCTTTCATGTAGGTGACACAAGAATTTTGCACCTGAAATAGTGACCAGCTGGACCAAACCTCCCAATCTGGGGATTAAAAGTTGTTCCTGACAAAGCTTTTGGTTTTATTTTGATTTAATTGTGGGACTTAGCCATACACTACAGGAGTGCCCCAAAATAGTTTAAAATTTAATCTAAATTACTTCAAATTCTTGTAGTTTTTTTTTTTTTCTTTTTTTAACCAGGAAAACATTTCTCTGTCAACTCTTTACAAGAGAAGGAAGAATTTTTCCCTTTCACAAAGAAGAATGAACATGTTAACAAAGCACAAGTATGATCTTGTCTCACGTTATTTTTACACATATATTTCTTCTTGGTATGGTAGGAATAGCAATTTGGATCCCAGATAAAGCAGATACTATGGAAAAGTCTATTCCCTCATAGGGAATAGACTCTATTCCTGACTGGGAAGAGAGTTGTTTGGTAGTTAACCCAACATCTACCAGCTGGTGCAGTCTAAAAGACATTTCATCAATTTACATCTAATCCTCAAAGCACAGTGAAAAATACCTGAGAGTAAATCATTCCTCATCTGACCAATAACAAACTTAATGCAGTGAATAGCTATAGGCAGGAGTAAAAGAAAATTTGCTAAGAAAACAGGCTTTTTAAGGTTGTTGTATGGGAAAGGAAGATGAGAAAAGGAAGAAGGAATGAAGTTTATTTCCCCACCACATGCATATTTCTACCTGGTTAGTCCCTATGGCTCTGATCATGCAACTTACCTAGACCAAAAAGGAATAGTTACACCTCCCAGCATACTAGAAAGAGATTTGGTAAATTTTTAAGTAAAGCTTAATAAAACCCCCAAAATCATTAATGACCTTCAAGACTAGACATAAGACCAGGAGCAAAACTCCTTTCTCCCAGTTGTCTTCTAATTTAAGGTAGATTCTTGAAAGGTACAATCTAATGAAGTCTAATTTTTGATTTAGAAATGACATAGTTACCTCAACAAAAGCACTAACTTCATTGCTTGTTTGCTATTAAAAGTGTTAATATTCAGATTAATTTAATTTCAATAAATATTCATTTAATTTAAATTGAAGTTGACTGCAATTTTACCCATATTGCAATTACATTGTTACTTTACAGTATCATGATATTAAATAATTCTGTTAATGTAGATGAAAATGCAGCTTTCATCTGCTCTGGAGAACAAATATCATTAATACCAGTCTAAGTCCTTTCAGGATAAAATTCTCAATAATCCACATGAGCATACCATAATCTCTCCATTCAAAATTCAGCTATACTTTATGTCCTAGACAGATATATGTCAGTTGTTAATGTTAGCACTCGGAGGTTATATTGAGAGGTCCTGTACAGACTGTATTTCCTGGCTCAATGCTGATAGATTGATAGGTTCCTATCTATATAAAAGCCCATCAGTGCTTCTTTAATTCTACTTTTTTTTCTCACTCAACTTTTTGAACCCCATTTCAGTGAAAAAAAAAGTTTTAGAAATTCATCTTTCTACATAATCCTTCACATATTCTGGCCTATTGCTAAAGCATCTGTTGGAAGTGTTGGCCAATGGTAAAACACACATTTTTCTTTCATCTCTGCCATAGCTTCATTCCAAAACTGACTGTATTTTGGCAGAAAAACACTATTCCCTTTTCTTGGGCAAGAGCATCTCTTCTTTCCCCATGCCTAGAAGCTCCTGCTACCTGTGAAATCCCCACTTTGAAGAAGTAGCTGGCTGTGCCATGCAACAGCAGGGACTCAGAGAAGATCACTGGTGACTGAAGGAAGGTGTAATGACAATTTTATCCTTCTGTGCTCTCTTCCCTCTGCTTCACGTTGTTTCTCTCCAACCTTGTCAGCACTCACACATTTTCCTACTGAGTTTTTCAATGTGCTCCTCATCTCTTCCACGCTGTGAGGGCATAGCTTGTACTTTTAGGCCAAGATATGTAACACGCCTCTATATCTATGGTGAGAATCTGGAGTACACTGAGGTAAATTCACATCTCATATTTTATCCATTGATTTTTTTGTTTGACTCTATCAGGAACACACAGACAGAGTTGTTTAGGCTTTTCCATCCTCCTTCTCCAGATGAAAAACTACCTTTGAAAAACTAGTCTGTCAAACTACTTTTGCAGTGTTTTTGAGGATATTCAACCTTTCTGGTAAGAGACACTTTCAATTTTCCTTTAACATTTTATATAATGGGTCTTTTACTGATATAAAATTATTGCTAAGAAAAAACAATCACCAACAGTGTTTATTCTAATGACTAGAAATTATAAAAAATTCACACTGCCTTAATCAAAAAAAACTCATAGATTCTTTAACGAAGGAAAAGACCTCTAAGATCGCCAAGTCCAACCCTCAAACCAACATCACCACCATGCTCACCACAAAACCCTGTTCTCAAGTGCCATATCCACATATTATTTGAACAATTCCAGTGCTCAACAACCCTTTCATGATTAAATTTTTTCTAATAACTTATCTAAACCTACCCTGGTGCATGTTGAGGTTGTTTCCTCTTGTCTCGTCATTTGTTACTGAGAAGACACCAACTCCCACCTGGCTATGCACTCCTCTCAGGCTGTTGTAAAGAGCAATGTTGTAAAGAGCAAGGTCCCCTCTGAGGCTTCTTTTCTCTTGGCTTAAACAGCCCCAGCTCCCTCAGCCAACTTCCAGTCACCTGGAACCTCCTCAGTTAACCAGGATTACTGATAATGATGGGATGTGGTTTAGTGAGCTCTTCCACAATCTCCTTCAGTGCCCTTGCATGGATCCTATCCAACTCCATGGATGTGTGAGGGTCTAAGTGGTGTAGCAGGTCACTGACTGTTCCCTCCTGGATTATGAGGCCTTCATTCTGCCCCCTGTCTCTGCCTCCCAGCTCACGGGGCTGGGTACCAGTAACACAACTGCTCTTACTGCTAAAGCCTGAGACAAAGAAGGCACTAAGTACCTCAATCTTTTCCTCATCCTTTGTGTCTGTGTTCCCCCCCCCCCACATCCAATAAAGGATGGGTATTCTCCTTAGCCCTCCTTCTCTTTCTGATGGATTTTTAGAGACACTTATAATGGTCTTTTACATTCCATCTGGGCTTTGACCCTTCTAATTTTCTCCCTGCAGAACCTTACAGCATCCTTGTAGCCCTCCTAAGTTATCTGCCTATTTTTATAAAGGTTAAAATCTCTCTTTTTCTCCCTGAGTTGCAGACAAAGCTTTCTGTTCTGTCAGGTTGGCCTTCAACCCCACCAGCTCATCTCTTGGCACATGGCAACAGTCTGTTTATGTGCCTTTGAGATTTCCCTTCCTAAAGGGCACCTGACCTTCCTGGACTGTTTTGGTCTTCAAGATTGCCTCACAAGGGACTTTCTCAGCCAGTATCCTAAAATTTCAGCTAATTTAGAAAAGAGAAAAAATATCAAATTCCAAATAGTGTCAACATAAACATAAATATCCATATTTTTTTAAAAAACTGGCAGCATCTATTCAGTCAGAATTTTTATCATATTTATTTTCAGTTTGGGCAATATATTTAGCCCATTTATTTTTCTCCTCTTCAGCTATGAAACACCATGAAATTTGACATTTTTGTATAATTCCAATCAGTAAATATTTGATAAGGGAAACTAAAAAGCAGAAATCATCAGAATCACCAGATAAATCAGCTTGTTAACAATGAAACTAAACTATATTCCCCCTTTTCTGTAATTTTTCCAAGAAGAGTCATTGTTAGGGGTGATTATAAACTATAACTGAACTGAAGTTATTACATTTACAATTCACAGTTCATTGCAGACTGAATTCAGTTTTTGACAATATGAATCTTGAATAACACTGTTGGCTTTTTCTTGCTTTAAGGTAATATTCTTTTGTGATGCTTCCTTTCCACTATTTTTTACTTTGTAGCTGATTCATTATCTCAAACTGATGGGTTTAGAAGACAAAAGCTTAACAATTATTTTAACTTATTTAGCTGAGAGAAGCTCTCTCCTTTAACAAAACCCCATCTTCCTTCTCGGGGGAAGATGCTGTTTTTACCTGACTGCAAGAAAAATATCTTTTAGGGCTAGTGACAAGGCATGACCACTCCTGCTAACTGGCAGAGGAGCCTAAAGGCCCTGATTTTTCTTCTCCCCAGGTGAATCCATCCATTCCTTTTATTTTTCTTTTGAGGCTGGACACTGCTGAAGTCTATTAGCAAAACTGCTGGAATCATCTCTTCTTATTATTGAATCAGGAACCACTGCAAAACTGAGCCCCTGGATCATTTTTTTTTTCTATTTTAACCTACAGGACAGAAACAAGCAGTCTGCTGTGGCTTGGGACTTTCTGTTCTCTGACCTCTGCCATCATTACTACTCCTGCATAAATACAGCCCGAGTGTGTTGGTGCCCTGCCTTCTCACTATTTGTTCACAGAGAGTTAGGGAGAAACAAAGCAAGGGCTTTGGTCTTTTGGAAGGGTTTATTCATTCAGTGAATAACAGTTTCTAATCAGAAGCCACTGACTCAGCCACCCCTGCTGATGTTTCAAAGTCCCTCATCATAAATAGATGCTCATGACAGTAATCTAAAGTGCATTAAAATTCCTTACTTCTTCCACCCTGGCAGCAAAAACTGCAAATATCCCTTACAGCACAGTTCTGTTACCTGGGTGATGTTGTCAGGGGGAAGGCAAGACCAGCCCGAGGCACCTTGGTGGCAGGAAGGGTGACACAGCTCCTGAGCCACAGACACTACAGGGAGTGGAGACCTTCCACAAGCACAGGAACTCAGGAGAAGGGCTTGGGAATAGACTTCAGCTCAGTTACTGCATCAGCCAGGTGCTCCAACCCAGTAACACATACAGATTGCTTGTGTCATTTTAGCTTTTTATTTGGGGGGTACTACTTTGAAATTGGCTCTACCAGATGTGTTTTTAAATCTCAGAGACTGGGCATTTCCCTGTATCAGTATTGTATTTTTTGCTCTCAGAAAATACTATCTCACATGAATTGTTGAAGTTGCTCAATATTAATCATCACAAAGTTATTCTCATTTAGAACATACAGTTTCTTTTAATGCCTACTTGACATGATTCAATTCCATGTCCTGTCCTTTCTGTAAGCCATACATCTCCCCATTTTTAAAATGTTTCCTCAGCAGAGGCAACAAAGGAAAAGAGAACAAAATATTTAGAAACCCCAGTCATTCAGGATTACTGTGTTTTGCACAGTGATGATAATAATCACTTGAAGTTAATAGAAGCAATATTTCCACAGCTGGGATAATTTCACATAGCTCCTAGAAGTCCTTATTTACAATTTCTTTCTAAGTGCTTATTGTAATAAACGCTGGGTCTTTTCTTGAGCACCAGGTTGTTTTCACAAAATGAAAATAAATTCCATGACTTTGCTACAAAGATTAAAAGGATCTGTGTTAAAAAAGAGAGCACGAATGTTACATAACCCTTTCCAAGTGAATTTAAATGAGAATTGGATTCATAACACCTCCCACAGATCCAGATGTAAGTTACTGTATCCCTGTGTTACTGATCCTAACCAGTATCACCTATATGAACTTCCAACAAACTGCAGCTGCTCTTCTATGACATTTCCAATCTTCAGTATCCATTGCCACCTTCTGTTCACTAAAATTTTTTTATTTTCCCTTCATCTTCTCAACAACAATAAAAAAGCCATAATACTTTTGTATTTGCTACATAAGGCCTCTTTTTTGTCTGTATCTTTTTAACACTGTGTCTTTTCTTACACAAATAGAACAAGCTTATTTTTACACTATCATGCACTGGTCCTTCTTTTTTCTTAAAATAAATATCCTGAGCAGAAAATCTTATTTGTGTTCTCTTTTCTTAGCTAGTGAGGAAGACCTTGTTACAGACAATCTGAAATTGGATGGATATCAACCCTCCCAGAAGATATCAACACATCTTCTCAAACAGTCACCACCTGTCTGAAAGCAACTATGACCTCCAAAAGTGTCAAAAAATGAATAACAGTTTGACAGATGCTGATAAAAATTGAAATTAGTGGTTTACTAACTGCTTCTAAACATTGTGTTCTTTTATTCTTCTTCCTGCCCACAAGGTGCAACTGCAAAATTAACCAAGGGGACCAAAACAGCTTTCTCTTCAGGGAGATGAATGCAAAGCAAAAGATGTGCATTAAAAAGGGTTAGCCTCTTTAATCTTTACCTACCTTTATTTAAAAAGCTTATAAAGAAAGGAGCTTTGGTGGAATGGGTGAATTATACTAAGCATAAAGGGTAAGAACAAAGGCTTAAAAGAAGATAAAGGCATTATTATGCAATAGCAGGAAAAGGAGAATAAGAAGGAAGGAGAAGACTATCAGGCAAGCTAATTTCAGTAGCTGATTTAATACAGTCAATAAGGCTCCAAAGTTGATTCAGGGTGTCTCAATACAGAGGTCAAATCTACCTCTCCATAAATAAACCCCCCAGGTTCCATCGAATTTAGAAGACTGCATTTTATAATTAATTATATAATTTATAATTTTAGAAGAAACTAAGCAAAATATTTATTTTAAAATATTCACTTTAAAAATGTGTGCAACTACATTTTTCTGCAAATGTTTTGAAATATGGAACATTATAGCCAAATGTGTTTCAGATATTCTTCCACCGGTGTTGAAAAATTACACTGAAGATATATATTGCCTAATAATGTGATTTTAATAATTATTTCTCAACTCCTGGTAAGTGATATAATCATAAATACTTCCTCACCAAAAAAAAAAAAAATCCTCTCTCTGATAAGCAATGACTTTCCAGACTTCAACAAATCATATATTCAACTTGTTTCTTGTGAAATGAATGGTATATTGCAGTGAGTCATCTCAGCTTGCCAAAAGCTAGGTTAATAAACTGTGATCTTGAAATTTCTGAATGGATTTTTATACCAGCAATACTAGGTAAACCTATCTCCTATATCATCTGTACTACCTTCAGTTTATCTCAGCTGCCCTTGCAATAAAAATGTAGCAGAGAACATATTAAGATTTTTTAAAAATGGAAGTACTATTCCAAATCAAAGGAACACAGGTTTTAAAATAACTGTCTGTTAGGAATGGGCATGGACATTCTCTCTGCATTTGAACAAAATTTTGTTTTGCTTTTTGAAGTGTACTGCTTTTTGCAGTACACTTATATTGCTCCACTCCATACTCAGCAGTTTTAGTCAGTCATGGAAAGTTTTCATTGCAGCAAATGCCTTTTGTGTAAGAATCTGGGATTACAACATGGAAGGGGGTTATATAATGACAAGTTTTAATTACCCAAAAGAGTTGCAATTCTTCTTCCTTACCTGAGACATGGAGAGCAATAATTATAAAAGAATACTCAAACACCCACAGGACATGGAGGTCCTGAAGGGAAGAGACACATATTATGCTCAGGAGGAGATATTCCTTTTGGGAAAGTAAAGCTTGCCATTAATGTCAACTGAACCATCTACCCAATAAGAGAGAGACCAGTGGAAGTCAAAATGGTTTGAGAAAAATATAAGAGAGACCAAGGAAGAGGAACTTCTAAAAGGGAAACAAGATAGCCGGGTTTAAAACACAGTAGGAGTTGAGTTTTTTCCTAAAGTAAGTGAGAAGTAGGACAGAATAAGAATTAATGGAATGGATGTAAGGCATATGGTTCCTCTGCCTCTTGCAGTGATATAGTTTTATCCTAAAAAGCTTTCAGGACCTTCAGCAAAACATTATTTTCTACAATTGTAGAAGATGAACCTTTGACAGAACTTGCTGACTGCTTCCAAGCACCAAAAATCTGCTGGATTTTGAGATGGAAAATCAAAAGATCTGTTCTCAAATTACTAAATACAAAGGATATTTCTACAGATGAATATTTTTGATTAGAAGTAGATAAGTTGTATAAAGCACTCTTTACAATGGAATAAAAGAAAATGAAGAATTTCTACGTAATAACAGAATACAAAGAAAGAAGAAACCCAGAAGAATTCTACTGATATGAACCACAAATATTCCCTTTATTAATAAATTTCCACTAATAATTCAATGGCCCATTGGGTCCCCCTTCACTATCAGTAAAATTCCTTTAATAATTTCCCATGCAGAGAGTTAAGGATTCTCTTCTAAGTATTTTCCTTCTGCAATTCATGCAAAAATGTGTTTTCATATTTCAGTAAAAAGGTATCTCAAGGTCATGTAATGGCGTCACAGCTGTTTGGTTTTTTTTTTCATTTTTGCAGTATTTAATTTGTATTTGTAAAACGTACCAAAACATTCCGCTTCTGCTCATCTTTTTTTTTTTTCCTGGCAATTCTATTTTAAAACTTTAGTTTGGGTTTGTTTGTTTGTTGAGGGTTTTTTCTCCCACATCTTTCAGGCCAACCATTAAGTCCCACTCTCTTTTGAAAAGCACATAAATAATAAGTGAGAAATTAAAATATTTCACTCTGCCTAAGCCTAAGGCAGATTTATTGTTTTGATTTCAGTATATTTGTCTTGCCTCGGAGTTTAAAAACATGATATTCTATCAATTTTGTGGGTGAGATGAGTTTGTGAATGGAGATCCAATTAGAGAAAACAAAATCATGTTATTGGTATATAAAACAATAACACTTTACTAATATCAGCAACTTAAAGGACACCAAGAAAAATTAAAAGACAGACCACATCAACAGGTATTTTCTCCATTACAGGTAAGCAGTTTTTTCCTGTTAAGTCCAGGATTACTCTGAGAGATTCTTCTGGTTTGGTCACATTTCAGTCAGAATAATACAAATAATATTGTGGTGTATGATCATCACAAAAACCCCAAAAACCAAAAAAACAAAACAAAAAACCCAAAAAACAAACACAAAAAACCCCACCCATAAAAAACCACCAAAAAACCCAACCCAACCAAAACAAAACAAAACAAAAAATCTTACTAACTCTAAAGTTAACACAATGTTTGTCCTCAAGGAGAAGAGAATAAGACCTGCTGTGGGTACACACCACCCAGCTTTTCAGCTTTTGCAAGATTGTCCTGTTCTCCTGTTCTTATTCCACATTGCCACAGCTTTAACTTGGAAATTGGCTTTAATCTACAAGTTGAGATCTGTTGATTGTTGGATTATATAAATTGCAGGATAATTATAATTCACAGAAAAATATGCTTTCGTTAGACCCTCTTTAAATCATTGGAAACAGAAGGTATGTGAAGGTAGGATCTCTCATTGCAGAACTTATTTGCCAAAAGAAAAATATAACATCTGTGGGGAAGATTTTTTTTCAGTTGAGGCACTTGGTAGAATATCAAATCATCTACATCTCTTCATATTACTGGGACAACTTTCTGTGCAAAGCTTGTCATTCCAAGTGAATCTATATAGTTTTCCTTTACAGAAAATATTCACATGCAACCATTTTTATTAAATGCTCTTTATAAAATTCACTCAGTTCATGTTTAACTCCGGATAGTTTCATTTTTATTTTTTTTTAATAATCTTACTGAATAAATAATAAATGAAAGGATGTAGCTTCTTATCCTTCATGTCCTTTTGATGCAGATCATTTTTTCTTGGCCATAATTTCTGCTAAAAGATACTTCTTTCAGTCTCATTCCAAAAACAAGAGCTTGACACCTTTGAATGGGTTTTTGAAAAACACTTGTCTCTGCTTCTGCATCACTTCTGGGTTCACCTCAGACAATAAAACACAACACCTTAGGGCCTTGAGACTAAATTATTAACTTACGTCAGAGCTCAGTTAATTGTTTGGTTTCTTTGGAGTTTTAGGACCTCTACTATAACTGTTAACTGTTTGGAGTGATATATATTATATCACTCCAAAATAGAGAGTTATAGAAACAAATTCTATCTGGACTGCTTTGAGGTTTCTTTTGGGTTTTTTGTTATATTCAGCATGACTTATGAAAAGATGTAGTCTAAATTTGATTTCTTAACATGACTTCACCAAGCTGGCATTAAATGAAAAGGATGTCACTGATTTTTCTTAACAGCCTGTTTCATCCATGTGATAAAATCCTGCAATTTCCAACCTCCTCAGCTGCTCAGCTGATACTCAACTGTATTTTGAGGCTGGCTTAAGCCTGAAAACTTGGAAAATCTTGATTTTTATGAAACACATCAGAAATTCAGTTCGATCCATCACACCTTGCACATCAGGACTCCATGTATTAGAGGCTGTGAGATTCACAGATATAAAATTTTCCCCCATCTTTATTGCTTTGCATGAGACTTTTTTATTTATTGACATCAGACTACAGTATTACACGTCTTATTGTGCCTCCAGTAATTCAGTCATTTGGAGAGGGTACACAAAATCTGTTTCTCCCAGTGTGTGACAAGCCCTGTCTGTTTGTCATGCCTGGTGTCTATATTTAATTGTAGCCGACGGTGTGTGGGTTGGCCCCAACAGCTCCGAGTAGGAAGGCAGAAATGGCACTGACAAAACCTGTGGGATCAATACTGAGCCACAAAGTTGCCTCTGGCCTTCCTTGCCCTCTTTACAGCTATCTCCTGGAGCTGGTGTGACCCTGATCATCTGCTCCTCACTCCAACCCCAAGAGAGACAAAGAGCCAGCTGTAGTTGCTTTCTGCTGATCAAGTGCATCCTGACACAAGCACTGTGTTTTGTCCCTGATGTTATTAAACTGTGAAGCAAAAAAAATCAAAATACGGCCATAAAGCAAGATTTGTTTCATTGTGAAAATTTAATAAGCACACTTTAGAAGATGGAGCTTTAGCAAATATGTTAATGCCTTTAAAGCCCAAAAGCTCTGGGGCATGCTTCCAGGGACCTGTCACGTTTATTCCCACCGCCACAAGTAGCACACATGCAGGTTGGTGTTTGGTATGCACATGCCCTCTGAACAGAGAGAAGCAGAGAAAAGAATGATCAAAACAATTCTTACCTCATTTGCTGCTCCTGTGTTTTTGAACACGTGGAATATGTTGGAAGATTGTTTACCCAAGGTGATCGCTTGATTGGATTCTGGTGATGGTGTTTTTATTCATTGCCCAATTGAATACATGTGTGTGTGTGTTGGGACTGTCAGCTAACAGTAACGAGTTTAGTATAGTTCTTGTTAGTATAATACAGTGTAAAATAGTTATAATATAGTATAGTATAATAAAGTAATTAATTAGCCTTCCGATGTCATGGAGTTCTGCGCATCATTCTTCCCAGACGTTGGGGTCACCTCATAAATACAATATTGGTGTCCACACAATCCCATGTTCCTAGATCTGCTCCAACCTCAGGGACTTTGCCATCAGCTTGTTTTGAGGAAGGAAAGGATCTTGAAGCCAACTAGATTGCATAATAGAAAGAATATAATGTAAAGGTGATGCCTCACCTTTTAGCTTTTATATTTTTCATATTCTGTACTTCTTTAGTGTATACTTCTGAGTTTCTTATTAGGGGATAGTAAGCTCTTTACATAGAGTAGGTAGACAAAACAATTCCCTCTCTAGCTGGGTACCAAGGAAAATGATTCAAATTTCAGACCCAAAAGGATAAACAATGGTGGACTGAAGAAAAAAAAAAAAAAGCCAAGACAGATGGGACGTCATAATCTAAAGCTATAATTGGACAACTAACTCCAATATGCTAATAGACCAGAACTTATTAAATGTGTGAGACCCCGTGACTGGTCATCCATTTTGTGACCATTTTGGGTTCATCTTGGCTGGGCTCTTGTACTGCTCAAGGTGTAACCATTAAAGCCTTTTAATAAATACCTGCTTTATTCTTTAGCTCTGTCTAGTCTCTGTTCTAGGTCAGCCTTCACAAAGCATCAAAGGTATTTGCAAAATTGTGCTAAGCTGGAAAGGGTATTGTTCTCCAGTGTGTAGCTTAGACATTCATCCAGTTGAAGTCATTTCTGACTGGCATAGTGCAATCTTTATGTACAAATCACAATAGTACACATTCACAACAGTAAATAACAACTGAAACAACCATTAGCATTATTTTAATTAAGTTTTGTGCAACTGAGTAATAATCTCCTTCAATATAAAATCATCTTTTTTTTTTAAATTTCTCTTTTGTGTGCACTTCTCTAAATGACAGCATAATTTGTTAACAGCTTTGAAAAAGTTCATGATAATCATGTTCTGTCTTTTCTTTATGCAAACTGTGAAGTAGTTACAGACAAATAAGTAATTTCAACAGGAGTCATCTATATAAAATTGTAATTTTTTTTAAATCACAGCAGAAACACAACTGGTATTTTGAGTGAGACCAAACCTTAGAAACTTGCAAGGTGATGATTTTTATTAAATTTAAGAGCTCTATGTTTTTAGTTATTAGCTGTAATTTTGTCTATTCATTAATGTAGAAGCAGCTATTTTCTCCCTGCCTAGAGCCTTTCTCATTGCTATCAAATCCATTCTTACATGAAGACATTTTCCAAACAAAAGACATGAGGCCAGGTTCAGAAGGCAGTTGAAATAATTTCTTCCAGATCTGAAGTCACTCTTTTGTGCCTGTATTAAGAGAGGAACATTACTTTTTTATTACTGTCACGCATTGCTCATTTCAGTCCTCCATTATCCTTCGTGTATAGACTCTTATCTTACTGCCTTCTCCCCTTCAATAGCTGCCAATCATCCTATTTTATATGGAGCCGAGATGGTCTTAAATGCAATAATTAATACAACTAGTCACAGGGTACCTCAACTGAAAGATTCAAGTGCATTTAGCTGAAATATCTTAATTTTCTTTTTTTCTTTTTTTTTTTTGTAACAAAAACACTGAATCTGAAGAAAGTCACATTTAATGGTCATGGATGTCTTTGCAAAGCACCTTCCATATTTATGATGGAAACTTCCTAACATCAGCTTTGCACCTGCTGTTGAAAGACTTTTGGTAACTTTGCTCAACTCCATGGCATGCCAGGGGCCAATATGTTTCAGGAAAAGGGATGAAATTATTGTGTATGTACATATGCCTCTGAATGTAATTTCTTCATAGTGGCTCTTAAACTTGGTGATCAAATGTCTGAAAACTGGATTATGACCACTGTCTTCTAGGAGAGTAGAAATACCTGTTTTCACGCAAAATAACACTCCCCACAATTTTTCTTCAATACCTTCTGATCAGAGGCCTCAAAGATGCACTTGGACTTCTTTTCACCCTTAAAGAAATCAAATCTTTTCAATGTTCGGTCAGAAAGAACCTGTAAGAATAAAGGAATAGCAACATGACTGTTATCAGTGATTAGGCAGCTCTCGTGGGAAAAGTCAAGCCCTATCTTCTATCCTTTCAAAGTCTGTTTCTGGCCTTGTGTCACTCAGTCATTAACTGAGTATGCAGTCCCTGGAGTAACAGCACACCTAAAGCATCTCCAATTAATAGTTTATTGCTTCTTGCCTTGGACTTGAGAGTTTCAGACCTCTCAGGCAATGACAAAAATAAAAATGGAGTATCCCACATTCTATGTAGAAGAGGGATAAAAATATTTCAAGTCTTTCCTTAAAAAGAATTGATGTGGACTTTCACCAAAGGTTTACTGAAGGAGGATACAAGTCCATGGTGCCAAGGTTCACCTACTTATTCCCAGCATCAAGGGATTTTCTCATGTCTGGTTTTCCCAACTCTACTTTTCACATCCAACATACTGTGTAAGTACTCACTATAGGATTTAGATTTCACTTTGTGAAAGGTCTGTGCTGCCTTTTCCTAAGAATGAACAAAGGTCTCCTGAAGTAACTCTAACTAAAGGACCTTCTCCTAGAAAGACTTAGTAAGCATGTGCTAAACCTTTCCCAATGTCAGCTTTACAAGTGAGACCATGATTTAGGCTTGCTGAGGTGGACTTCCATGGTATTGCAAAGGTGCTGCATGACTTCAATCCAGAATAAAGCCTAATGAAGAGCCATAATGAGCACTGTCCAGATGGTGTTTTAAAATAATATATCAAATCATATGACATTAGATATCACAGAGAGCAGGCAATGGATGTAAATACACACAGAAATAGAAATATATCCTTCTTTGGGACCAATGTCTTAAATCTGCTCATAGCAGCCCTCATAGGCTTTGAATTCAATTTTTCAGCACACCACAATTACGCCTGTATCATCTGAGAAAAAACCATCATGGTCAACTGTTTAAGAGCTCAGCTTCTGTTCCAGTATTAAAGAAAGAACAGTCCTTGTGAATGACAGTAAGCTTTTAACTGTTGAGAACACAGTGTACTAAACACTTGATGTAAAGAAGAGAGCTTGGGGTTTTCTTGGGTTTTTTTTAAATCAGAATTGTTCATAATGGGTTTTTATAGCACTAGTGCACTTACAGGGTGTGGTGGTTTGACAGGAAATGTGTTTTTTGGGATGCTGTGTTTTGGGCCAATGGATATTCAGGCTTTAATATTGGCATTTAACCTGGCCATTTAGGACATGGACACGCCTCTGAGAACACGGGGTTAAAAGCTGAGCTCTCCGCTGGAGGGTCCTTTTGGGTTTCCGGCGGGAAAGAGTTCGGGTCTCTGCCCCGGCCCAGCTGCTGGTTGGGCAGGGGGAGGGGAAAGCCATGAGGCCGAGAGAGGTAGGCCTGAGCCCCGGGGTGGAAGGGTGGAAGAGAGAGAGAGAGAGAGACACCGGGAGCCATTGGGCAGCCCCCCCCGAGAGACACAGAGAGAGAGAGAGAGAGAGAGCCGCTGCCTGGGACTGTAACCTTGAGACTGGATAAACATGGGCCTGTGCCGGCAGCACGGCTGGGACGGAGAAGAGGGGGGGGTTCAGCCGGCCGCTTGTAGGAGCTTTTAACCCCTTTTTGGAGAATGAGAACTTTACAGAACATTGACCTTTCCTAGAAGATAGAGTGGAAGATGAGGAAGGAAATGTGCAAGTGTGAGAGAGGTCTGGGCGAGTGAGAGATAGTAGAAGAGTAGAGAAGAATCCTAGTGGGAAGAGATGATGGAGTGGCTTTTGCTGGACTCTTTTTGTATAGCCATGGACAGACCCATGTTCCTTGTGACACAGAGACTGCATTCTAGGGGGAGGCAATGGCCTCAGAACCAAGAGGGTTCAGTGTTGGTGCCCCTCGGCCCCAGGGGGTGAAAAAATATGGGGGGGACAGGTGTCCCAAAGGAGAGATTGTGGGGACAGGTGTCCCAAAGGAGAGACTGTGCCTTTTTTGGATCGGGACAGAGCATCCTTAAAAGACAACCCTAGAAGCAGTTCTGGTCTGTGTTCAGTGGTGAGAGCACTGGACATGAAAGGAAGAGGTCACGACGGCAGATGTACTCCGGGCAGTGCCACGAGTGACACAGAAACACACGAAGCTTCAGCTGTGTTTCCAGGGGAAGCCCATGGTACAAGAAGGACTCCTCTCCTCTTGATGAACTGAGGATTGATTGTCTAAAAGGTGGTGCTGGACCAAGAGTTGGTGATTTGAGGAATAAATGTATTGTGTTGGAAATTTGGTGGGGGGAGGAGGAAATGCATTTGTGAGGTTTTCATTTTCCCTGTGTGTGTGTTCCTTTTTATTTGTAGTTGTAGAGTAGTTAATAAAGTTCTGTTTTCTTTTCTTTCCTAAGTAGGAGCCTGCTTTGCTTATTCCTGGTCACATCTCACAGCAGCTACCAGGGAGAAGGTATCTTCATGGGGTACTGGCATTGTGCCAGTGTCAAACCATGACATAGGGTTTCAGGCAACGTGAGTGAACAGCTGGATGCCCCAGCTGTCATCAGCAGCCTCTCCAGCTCAGCACCCTGTCTGCCTCAGAACCAGTGCTGCAGGGCCAATGCTGGGTTTTCACAACCAAAAGTAACTCCCAAAAGCCCTTGAGTCTGAGTTGCCCTCTACAGCTCCCACAGAAACAAGTAATGATGCTCACAGAGCTTGAAGCAAAAGTACACTTTGTTTTTCCAACAGATCTTCCAGGAGGGAAATGCAAGATGTTTTTTCACTTGGACTTTCAAGATATGTTTTCCTTAGGAAGAAAACAGCGAAGAAATACTTGTTTCTTACCACAGATCACAGTGTTCAACAAATCCTATAAAATCTACAACCTTCTGACAGCTTTAATAACTAAGTAGGAAGAAATCACACCATACAGCAAACATCAATGTGTACACACAGTAGCTGCAGGTCTCTAATGAAATGTTACAATCTTAGCAATATAAAAAAAGGAAAAAAAAAGAAAATAAGACATAAATCTGTATACACTGAGTCACAATAGCGTACAATTGCCCATATCCATTTTTTTGACATGTTGCTGCATATTTACTTCACTCCTGTGTTTGGCAAGCCTTTTTATAATTTTCATGCATTACTCTATTATACCTCTGCTCCATTGTGCCTGTCTATCTTCATCCACAAGCCCTTCCACAAGCCCTGCTTTCTCTCCACTGCTGAGGTTGATCTGCAAAATCACTAGAATATTTCTTGTTTCACCATCTTGTTCTCTCACCTCACTATTGTACTTTTGTTTTGTACTTTACAGTTATTTTAAACTGAGGGAATGATCGAGCCTAATTTTCTATATGATAACAGATCATTTTAAATTGTAGTGAAAAACTGCATATATGTCTGTAAATGCAGATAGTCAGGACTGACCAACCAGCTGCTATACTTAGATTTTTGTTCCAGAGATGCACTTGGAAAATCAATATGGACTTGGATAAGGGATCAACAAGGAGTCGGATATGAAATCCACTAAACCTATGGGAAGACTCCTACTGATTTTAAAAGTTTTGAAATGTAGTCCTTCATATGTTGTTCTGTTAGTTTTTAAAGCATATTCTGAGAAAATCGCAATTTTACTGTTACAGAAACCTAAATTTTATCCATATAAAGAAAGCTAAAATTAATAAATCATTTTTGAAACATCAGAAACTTTACTCAGCAGGAGAAAGGCTAGGAAAAATTAAAAAGAAAAAATATGTGCTTGCAAATTCATGCTTCTTTGAAGGCTGATGATAAAAACTAAAACAAAGCAAGTAACTTGTATCAAAGGAAGGTAGAAAATGAATTAATTTGAATTAAATTGAATTAATGCAAGGATAATGCTAAAAATCACTAAAAGTAAATTTTTACAAGAAGAAGCCCACAGTCCCAAACCATAGTCATAACACAGCATGACAAATCAACAAATCAACTGAACATCATCCAGATCTTTGAGAACTTGGTAGCCAAGAGACTTGACAGATGGCTGAATAGCAAACACACAGGCATCTTTCTTCTGTTGTGAAGCAAAGTTTTTTCCAAGATTTTGCAAAGTGTAGTGGTTTAATTTGCTGAATTAGTTTACCTCCTACATTTGGAACATTCACAGTAAAGTAGAAAGGAAAGTTTGCCAATTTCAGAGCATTCAGATATTTTAAAACAAGATCCAGAGTCTCAAAGAGTTTTTATTCCCGTTCTGCAAATGGAGAAGCTGAGGAACAGATGAGTTGAGAGGGCTTCTTGTGCACTGAGAAACTCCCCTTGAAACCAGTCAGTGGTGAACACAGAGGTGGTGAAAACAAGATTTCACAGTAAAGCTGATTACTGGAATTAGAAATGAGATCTAACAGCTCCCTCACTCTCATGCTTCACAATCCAGGTAAAATCAAATATTTTTTCTCAAAATGAGAATCTGATATCTTTTCAGAGTCCATTCTCTGTCAATCATTGCATGCAGTTTTACATCCCATAAGAACACACACCAATCTGTTTCTAAAAACTAACAATTTTATCACTTGCCTTTGCCATAAAAACGTGAGATGGACCCAGTTTTGAAAAGAGAGGGCTAATGAATTGCACTTTACAGAGATTTATATGCAATAAGATGTGGTTGCTGGCATCTTTGGAAGGACTTTCACAGACCTGCACATCCCTTCTCAGCTGGTCAAATTTTTCCCATTTCCTGTGATTTTGTTCTTTTCAACAACAATGGCAAGAATAAAGAAATCTATATATCTGGAACCATAATTACAGTGTCCTTAATTCCCCATGCAGCCAACAGTGTGGGATGTCAAACACATAAATCAACAATGCTCTTTAGGTACTTTAAAATATATCAACTGAATTTCTATTTACATTTGAAATTGTCTAAATAAAATGTTTTATGTTGGGTTTGGGTAAGGATTTTTCTGTAGGAGACTGTGGGTTTTTTTTCTATATGTTAGAAATAGCAACTCAGTCTTAGATCATTTTTTAACCATATAAAAGATAGATTGCTTTCAGAAACTCATGCTTGAGCAAGTGACTTATGCCACAGTTCTCAGAACTGGTTGCAGGCTAGAATAAATACTTCCTTGAAGGTCTACTCCATGTTTACTGAAGAATCTTGGAAGTACCATTTGAATTTGAAAAGTTATGTTTAAATAAATACAACCAGGAAAGATGAACCAATGTGCATATTTAATAATAAAAAGCCATTAAAAATTTATTTTACCTTTAAAAATTTGAAATCAAATATGGTAATAATTTCATAACTCAAAAAGAAAGAAGAGTCAATTTTTCAATGAGAAAAATCATTTTCCATAAACAGTTTTGAACTAAACTAAGTGCCATTTTGGAACTAAATTTTCATGCTTTAGTATATGCATATTTTGGACTTCACTCTAACTTAATCAAGCAATTTATAGTCATGCCAGATCTATCATTAACAAAAATGTGAATTACATGAGAAATTAATAGCTCCTCTACTAAAAGAAAACTTTTAACCCTTCTAGACTCCAGCTTATCATTATAATATTTATGTATACTCACGACAAATAGTTTTCTCTACCCTGAAAATTATACTTTTCCTGAGTTTACATTATTATTCTTTAAAATATCTGTACTGAATAAGCTTATAAATGAATGCCACAAATAGTTTAACACCTTTTTAGCTCAGTATGGAGTGCTGAGAGAGAATCACAGAGCCTCTCTGTTGTGCTCTACCTGATGGGAAATGTGATAGAGGGAGAGCATAAGGTCTGCTCCCTCTAAGCCCTTCCTTCATCTTGAAGTGGTGAGTGCAAGCCCAAAGAAAACCTCCCTGCCCAGGGCAGGCAGGGAGACCTGAGTGCCAAGTTTTAGAGATACCAAAACGTTCTGAAAATATTGGAGACTTCTGGGGATCATGGAGGAAAAGAAACTGGTGATATTTAGGACAAGCTCATGTGCAAGCACTGAAGTTTGTCTGTAATTTGAAAATATAAAAAAAGGCGAACTCATGAACAGATAACAATTCTGACAGAGCTGTTCCAGTGCAAACCTGTTCTCTTTACATCCATACCAATGTAAACATAAAAAAGTCAAGATGGAAGTTACCCTCTGCATAATCTGATTAGATTATGCAGAGGGCATTTTGGAGTTATGAGGCCTATGGATGGATCTGGAGTTGGCACGGGGTAGGGCACAGAATAAAGGTGGAGATCCGAGTGCATGATATTCTGCTTAGTTCAAGATTAAACAATGAGCATCAGGGAAAAAGTGCCTGCAGGAACTTACAATGAAGGTAACTGAAATAAGTGTATAGAAGACCAACAGGCTCTAGAATTGAATGCATGCTGATTTTGTTACAAGTCATTGTCTCTACAGAGGAGGTTAAGGGCTACAAAAAATGCCTTGTTACACTTTATAATAACATAATATATTGGCAATAAAGTTCCCATTTCACATTCATGTCAACACTAATTACATTCATAGTAGGGAAAAGGACGAAAGCTGAAAAACTGCAGTTTGCAAATATCATAGTATGTATCAGAGATATAAAAGCATTTCCAAAGTCATCTAGTAACTTCTATGAATATGCATTTTACATAGTAATTTCAGCAGAAACTAATGCTAACTTTCCACAATCAGCTTTTGAAAAGAACTGAACTACATATTACTAGTAAGGAAATTAAGTTGGAATCAGATAAATTAGTTATAAATTTAAATACATTTATTAAACAGAATTAAATCTCTAACTGTTCAGTTTCATTCAAAATTAAAGTGATATCAATATAGTATGACATAATTTTCAAAGTCAATTAAGCAAATCCAAATTAAGGCTGTCTTAGCCCTAAGAAAATGAAATCCCTGTAGGCATTCAATCTAATCTAAACAGTCATTTTCACACATTCCTTTCTTAATTGTATGTAGTTTGTTCTCTGGGCCTCTTTGAATTAACCCAGAAAGAATTTTAATAATGCATGAAAAATCTCAAGTCAGATCCAATATTCTTTATACAGGGCAAACTCCCAGAAGCTTAATAAATCACAAGGAATACTTGACTTATGATTCCAGAGGATAACAAGTTAGCTACAGCTATGCCTCAGATTAACAAATAAAAGAAAGGTTATTAACTAACAAAGAAATGTACTTAGTTAAAAACAGAAGCTTTAAGTTTATGCAGCAGTTCTGGCAAATATCTGTTTATACATTATCAATTAAAAGCAAGTGGGACACACCCATTTTTTGTATTATGGCATGTTCTACACTGATCTTTCATCTGAATTTGCTCTATGCTATTATGCTTGGAGATTAAAGTATCTTTTGCTTCAATATCAGATACACATTTTTTTGCTTTGCAATTCCTTGTAAAAAAATCAGATTACCTTCTTTCCCTAGAGAACTTTATCTTCCTTTTATTTACTGCTTTCTTTCAATTAGAGCTCTTTAATAGGCTCATCCAATACACAAAACTATACCATTGATCTCTTTAAGGAAGATCAATTTTTATTTCTCTTACATTATTGCACAACTAAAATGCTGTTTATAGCAGTTCAAGTGAGATCAGAATCAGAATTACTTGTAAATAAAGAAGCAGAGCTGTTGCAAGTCAAAAGTTTTGAATGAACAAACATACAAATGTGTCTCTCAAATGGGACTTGAGAGAACTTTCAAACTTGTAAATAAATTTATCACTTACATTTCCTTTGTGTGTCATAAATAAGTAGTGAACAGAGCAGAGAGCATCACTGCCTAACATTGCAAATTCATGATCTAGTCTAGTCTCTAGCTACTTAATCAATTTCCTATCAAAAATAGTTACATTAAAAAGTAATTCATGTTTTTAAAGCAAAATTCCTTAGGTAATTTCCTCATGGAATTCTTTACAACTCTAATGTACATCCATTTTTAAAAGCTACAGATACTTGCAGCCCTTCAGTAAATTCAATATGCAGAGAAATAGTTTAAAAACTCCACCATGTCCCCCTCAGGCATCCCACAGCAGCTTCTAAACTCCCTTTACAGTTATAAAATTCACATACCATTTTCCATTTTCTCTTTGAAGGGCACTCACACAAAATAATGACTTCTGAATTTCCCAATGTTTCTTCTTTAATGTGGGGAAACCAAATTAATTCAACAAATTTATTTTGCAGAACTTCTGCTAATAAATATTCCCTGAATTTTCTCACATCACTCAGTGAAATGGAGTGAGTGCTTTGTTGTAGCTCTAGAACTTTCTTCAGACAAATTGCTTAAGGAGTTGTTTTCCTGTCTAGATTTCATTAATCATGTGTTTTTGTATATAGAAAATGCTTATGTATGTAAGTGTTTCATTTCAGTACACAAGCTCAAAAAAAAAAATCTGTTTAAAGTATGCCCTTTTTTACTTGTTTAAAGTCTCTTCATATTTTAATATTTTTTGAATAAAATTACAATGGTTCTGAAAATGCAATTTTTTTTGCAGGAAAAATATGAGCTTATTTATATCCTCACTGTCACAGGAAAAATAATTTCTAATACAACAGAAAAGATAGATGTAGAGTCATAGAATCATAGAATAATTTGGATTCAAAAGGATCTTCAAGACCATCTAGTTCCAACCTCCTTGTCACAGGGAGGTGGCTTCCACCACAGGTTCTCAGAGCCCCATCCAATCTGGTCTTGAGCATTTCCAGCTCCTCTGAGCAACCTGTTCAAGTGCCTCACCACCCCCACAGTATAGAATTCCTTCCTAATATCTAACCTAAACCTACTTTCTTTGAGTTTAAAGCCATTCCCTCCTGTTATATGCTATAGTGCCCTCATCAAAAGCCCTTTCTGCACTCTCCTGTATGTCCCCTTCTAAGTTCTCCCAGAAGCCTTTTCTTCTCCAAGCAGAACAACCCCAACTTTCTCAGCCTGTCTTCATAGGAGACAATTGTAAAATTGAAAAATTAAATATTTCCTCCCAGCAAAACACACTGCATGAATGTCTATTGGATTTTGGTAAGCAAATTTCTAATGTGAAAGTCAGTTTTCCGGGTTTCACTGCACTCTGTCATGAGCAGTGAAGCAGTATTTCAGCAATTCAGTCACAGTAACATCGATGCTATGAGAGGGATCAAAAAATCATTAGCACTTCTATTAAAGGCCTTTTAATCACATTCTTCTCTTGACATATCTGCTGTAGCATGTGTCAGCCCTAGAAGTTAAGCCATGGTATTTTCACAGCCTGGCAGCTGGAAGTTTTCAGAATTATCTGGTACTCAGTCTGCCTTATCATATGAAAGGAAAGCATTTTCACTTGTTACGCTCTCTTCTTGCAAGTTCTTCATTGCAAAACCCACAAAAACATATTGCTAAATCATTTGGCTGAAAAAGGTGCATTCAGATTTTTCCCTCTCATGTTTAATTTTTTCATAACGTGATATTTTTACTTAAACCTTTCATAAATGCATGTTTTCTCACCCATGATTTCATGCTATTAATAAAAGGAACCACAAAATTTAAACCGAAACATTTTATTTCATTGAAGTGTTAGCTGTTCTTACATATGTAATAATTGCAAATTGCCTAGGCAACCTGCATAACTATGCAAGACAAGAGAAGTCTTCTGGCTCTGACAGTTTGCACATAATCCCTTCCTTCTTTAGGCATGAGCAGCAGAGATGCTTGCATTCCTGTGGTACCCTGCCCTCACTTCACCTTCAGTACACAAGGCTGATGCTGGCCTTTGGAGCTGTGACTCTTCAGACTGCTCTAGCAGGCAGAGGTGGGATATGCAAGCCTCCCACAGATAGGTGAGAGTGGCTCTGCCTCTGTTTCCCCCAGAGGAAACCTGAGCCAGTGATCCCAAACAGACTGAATATGCCCCAGCTTCCACTCTAAGAAATTACGATGAGCCCGCCATATGTGTCTCTTACTTCAATGGCTTGCTCTAGGGGGAAATCATTTGGAAGTTTTCCTTTCCAGATTAAGCCCTTCCCCAGATCCATTCTGGTGGAAACTGCTGATAAGAAAACCAACTGGCAAGTTTGTTCATATAACCTTAAGCTACACGTTTCTTTCTGAAAACTGACAGTATCATGATGCAATATTTTTCCTATTGATTAGTTAGCTGACAAGTAATAGTCTGCTGATTTTTAGCCCTACATGTAAGCACCAACAAGTCAACTTGATTTGTTTTCATCTCATTTCTAACAAAATTTTAAATTCTACTCCAAAAGTAAATCCACTTTCTACATAAAGTAGATAATCATGAGGGTAACAAAACCAAATAGCCGCCCAAGCAAGCTGAGTCCAGTTGAATTAAAGACCACAAATGTGTGGTCAGGTGGAGGAAGATTTGAACAGTGGCTGATTTACCACACTTTGGTACCAATTTTAACTACAAAACATCTTGGTCTTCAGTGTGGCATTGAATTTAAAAGTCCCTTGCCTTTTAGTTGCACAGTTATAACCATTTTTTCAGTAGAAATGTAGGACATTTGTGTATTTAGAATTTTTCCAGAAGAAAAAGTAGCATCCTAATATTTTCAGTGTGATTAAAAAAAAAGCGAGATAAGGATGGAAAACAAACTCCAGTATAAGTAGTTATGTTTGTCTTTAGCATTCACTGCCAACAGTAGAGATAAATTCAACATAAATCCAAATTAGCAACTTACAGTACCAAATTACAGCAATCTAGGATGAACTACTCAGTAGAACAGAGATTAAAATCAACTATTCTTGAGAAATCATAAATTCATCTAGATTCCATATTTATTTAGGAAAAAAAACCAGCAAAGTTTTCAAATCCTGAAGAAAAATTTTAGAAGTTGAATTATATTGGAAATGTTCTCACAAGTCTGTGAATTTCTTTTCAGTCCAGGATTTTGAAATATGTTAATCATAGTGCTCTCTTATATTCCACTCTCTTTGCTTATTTCGAGGCCTCATTTTGGCTTTGGTGGGGTTTTACATTTATCCTTGAGTAGAGTTGGAAGTTTATAATTAAAAAGCATGAAAGGGTTAAGAGAAACTTAACTATTGCCTCCATCAAACCAGTATCCCAGGAACACTGATGGTGTCGATCATGGATGTAGTAAGTGCCCAAGTAAGGAACAAGGAATAGGCAGAAAAGGTTGTAGCTAGCAGTGCCAAGCATTAGCAGAAAAAAGTGCTACATCAAAGCATAAATAACTGTTTGAGCAAAAGATACTTGTCAGGAGATAGAAATTACCATAATGGATAAAAATGAAAAAAAAACTGTTCTGGCATAGAAGCTGTATAAAGAAATGAGTCAATGTCATTACAGTTATAATACCTATAATTCAGCATGAAATATAATTTGAAAGATATAAGCCTGGGGAAAAAAAATACCAGGATAAATTTTTTTCTAGTTTTCTGGATAAGTTATTGGCAAATGTAAAATCTGGGTGGCAAAACTAATACAATAAACAGTCATTTTGTCACTATCTGGAGGTCACTTTTGAGGTGACTCTAATTTGTTACATCTCAGAAATCTAGAAAAAACAGCACAAAAGAAGTGAAGCAGGTTAAAAGTGGTTTTGAATTAGTTTATTATCATGGCATATACTACTTTAACATAGTTTCATGACAGGAGATTCATGATGGTTTAGGTGGGTACAGAAAAATTGAAGATTCTCAATCTCAATATCTCTGTTCTGGTACTGAACTACAGGTTTGTGTTTAAGGTGTTTCTTAGCAGCTGTTTCTTACTAGCTCTTGTTTTTGCTACGTTAAGCTCCTGAGAGTTTGCCAGTCATTCTTTGATAATCTTTTGGTTCCCCAATCAAGTAAATATTTTAAGAGCAAATAATCATAGAATATGCTGAGTTGGAAGGGACCCAACAGGATCATTGAGTCCAACTCTCTGTCCTGCCCAGGACATCCCTAAGAGTCACACCATGTGCCTGAGAGCAGTGTCCAAATGCTTCTTGAACTCTGTTCAGTTTGGTGCTCTGACCACTTCCCTGGAGAGCCTGTTCCCAGCCACCCTCTGGGTGAAATTCCTTTCCCTGATATCCAGCCTAAACCTCCCCTGACTCAGCTTCACACCATTTCCCTGAGTCCTGTCACTGGTCATGAGAGCAAAGAGATCAGTATAAAAGATGGCAGAGTAACCTCTGTCTGAGGTACTTGGAACTGCTCATTATAAACCTCAGTATTTTCAGCGTAGTCTCAGTATCCTGGTTCAAATGCATTCCCCATTTTTAAAAAGCATTCATCCCTATCTTCTTAGTGAAAGTTCAGTAGAGTCTACAGAGCCTACAAAGAATATTCTTCTAAAAGAAAGAAGAATATTTATATTCAACTGCAAATAGAAGTGTTTTTGTGATTTTCAATTATCTACAATACATCAAAACCATGATTTCCATCAGCTTACTTATATCTTTGTCTCCACATTTGCATCTGCCCATCTGACTGTGAGGTAAGGAATACAAGATGTGTTTTAAGTCCTGCATTCCTAAGGAAGTTATCTCAAAAAACTATCCAATTTCTAATGGCTACCTTCTAATTCTTCCCTTAGAATTCTCATATACTGAGTCAAGGGTAAGCCACATGTGAGAGATGATATCAAACTGAACAATGAAGGTCCACAGCATGCCAACAGAAAGCTTCAGGGTTACCCAACATATTTCTCCAGCCACCTCAATGTTCAGAAAAGTTAAAGTTCACACATATGGCCCTTCTGAACAGTTGCAAGCACCTACAATGAGTGGCAGAAATGCCTGCCGAGGAGCCAAAAATTTCAACAAAATTATGTGGTTTTGAAGGTCTTTAAAAAAAAAAGGAGTATGGCAAAGTAAATAACTCATCAGCATTTGGAAGCATAAACACCAGAAGGAGCCCTGAAGGAGATGTGTCTTACCGCATTTTAAACAAATATCAAGGTAGGTAACTTGCATGATAAACACACTGCAATTTTATTTCAGTAATTTGTTAAATTAAGAAATCCATATTTGTTTATCTCAATTACCAAAATTGCATAAGTTGCCATGCTATTTTCTAGCACCATTTCAGTCTCAAACATGAATTACAGAGGTGAATTTCAGTTGTTTTTTCAAATGTTTTTGTACCATAGTCCAACACACAGAATATATGCTCCCTATGCTTTCTGAGCAGAATTAAGGTTATGCAAACACTTCATTCACCATATTTTCTCCCATCATATGATAGATATATCCTTATACTCACTTCTAGTTCTAACAAAAGTACTTACTTGGATTGCTTAGAAAACAACCATCAGACTTTAAATCATCAGATCTGTGTTCTAGGAGCCCACCTGCACCCCATCACTGCAGTACCTAAGTCACACACAACTGTCATGTGTAGAAAGGAGCTTTAATACACTTTTTCTCTACATGTCTCTCATATTAGGTCCTGGTTCACACTTCTGACCATTAACCATATAGGCAGAGCATTCCTGCTCCAACCTGCTCAGACATGTACTAAGGCAGTTTCTCCAGACACAATTACAGCTGTGAAAGTCCTATAGGCCATCTTTGTAAAGGCATCTGAAGAAGCAGATATGCCTTGAGTGCTGCTTTTAAACCATACTGTCACCCAACTCTTTCAGGGAGTCAGCTCCCTTAGCATTTCCACATTAATCTTGCTTGAAACTACCTTGCAAATTTTGCCCACCCCATCTCTTTGACCTCAAAACAAATACCTGGGACAGTTTCTGGGAGCAAGCTCCAGTTTTCCAAATGCTGGTTCAGGGCACCTGCAGGACAATCTTTCACTCTTGGAGCTGTTAATTGAAGAGTTATACCATAAGCTTTGTAAGGGAGCAGAAATTTACCAGCTTTTCATTCTTTTCACAGCCAGTTTCCACCAATGCAAGTTTCTCATGGATACAATTTATCTTCACTTATATTTATTAAAGCAAATTAACAATATGGTGTGGAATACAGCTAGCATCTGCACATTCTCTTGTGCCCAGCACCCTGAGGTTTGGCATATGATACCTTGAAACATGAACTCTCACACCAAGCCTCAGATCAATCAAAATATTGCCTACATGAACTCATATTAACAAAGCAGAGGGTAAGGAAATTAAGAACTGTAAAAAGAGGATAGCTCTTTTCAGCTGAAAGCAGCTGCTCAGGCTGCCTGAAAAACAATTCAATTTGTAACAACAAAACTGAGACCACTTGAAAATGTTGAGGGAGGAAAGGAAAAATCTTCAAATGCAAACTTGAAAAGCCTCCCATGCTTGGAGAGACACTCATCCAGCCGGTTCCCTACTTGAGTTCCTCCTCCAGCAGAGCTGCAGGACACTTTTTGGCGGTGCTGTCATGGCCTCTCTCCTGCTTCACACCACTCGTGGCCTTGGTATTGGGTCTAACACAGCAGCTCTGATGCTGCCTGGGCAGGGCCCATTTTCTGAGGAACCCAGCTAAGAGGCTGTCCTGCCTTCACAGCCTCTTGCAAGAACACATCTTGTCTCAAGCCCTCCATGCAGATCATCTCTATCAAGGCACAAACCATTCCTGGGTCTCACATCTATCCAGAAGTGAGGTCTGTACAACTCAAAATGAGTGCCAAAATGTTTTGTTTCAACCACTGTCTAGGACGTTGGAGATCCACATTACAGTCTGTGAACACCCTTTCTCAGCCATACCAAACTCTCTCCCCTCCTCCTCTTACTCATCCCTGGTAAGCACCTAAACTGAAGCCCTTCTGGAGGTTGTTGTGTTTGTTTTCACTAAAAATTCATGCTAAGAAACCTCCCCTGGAAAAGTTTTATTAAAGCAAAGTCATTGAAAAAGAATTTCAGTTTTGACAAAATACTTCCCAGTCATGACTATAACTCTCATGACGGCATCCTAGGCCATCATTGTATCCTAGTTACTGGGACGTGGTGAGCTCTGTTTGCTGTTTACAAAAATAAAAGCACAGGCAGGAACTTTTTCTGACAGCTGTCAAAATTAGCAATAAGCTAGTTTTCAGTGAAGAAAGTTTCTGGCAAGCTGTCAACCAGAAAATTGAAAATCAGAAAGAGAACATTTATCAGACGTGAAAAACAAGTGTAGCATTTAAGCACATGCTTAATGGAAGGCTTGGTTTCACTGCACACAGCTCATCTGTGTGGAGGGGAAACAAACAGAAACTTGTATCTGCTTGGGAGAGAAGGAAGGGAAGACATTAGCTGACAAGGGGGAAAGTGCTGAGGGAATTTGCAGGAAGGTTTAATGCATCCAGTTTAACTTGTTTATTAAGTTGGGAAATTCTGGATATAGCTCTCAGTCAAAGCCCTTTTTTATCTGCCTTTTTTGCATATCTACAAGGAAATTCACTTTACACTTGCTACACAAGTGTATTTGTCTCCACTGAGAACAATGAAGAATGTTGAACTGGAAAATATTTCATCAAAACCCACAAAAGTTTGTAGTATGTATCATGTCAAATTGGAGTGTTGCTTTAGCAAAATAATCTTTCTACCACAGAGGCAGTGACTCTGCATAAAATCACCACACTTCTGAACCCATCATACGTATCAAACAGCACATTTAACCTCCTAATTTCTCATTGACTTTCAGCACCAGGTGCATTTTGAAGCATGACATCAGATAATAGTTTTCTAGAATTGGTAACTAGCAGGAACATGTACTGAGGAAAATAGATATAAAGGGCCCTCACACTGAGAGCACGGGACATGTTAGGAATATATGCAAGGTTTACGAATGACAATCCAGATGAAAGGAATCTAAGACCATTTAAGGAAAAATTCATCTATTCCCATATGAATCCTCCTTTAATGCCAGAGAAATACAGCATCTTAGAATGGTTTGGGTTGGAAGGAACCTTAAAAATCAACTAGATCCAACCCTTCTGCCATGGGCAGGGACACACTCCACTACACCAGGTTGCTCAGAGCCCCATCCAACCTGGCCTTGAACACACCCGGGGATGGAGCATCCACAGATTCTCTGGACAACCTGTTCCAATGCTTCACCAACCCCACAGAGAACTTTTTCCCAATACCTAATATAAACTGACTCCTTTTCAGTAGCTATTCCCCATGTCCTTGTAAGTCCCTCCTCAGCTCTCTAGCAGGCTCACTTTAGGTACTGGAAAGCTGCTCCAGAGCCCTCTTTTCCCCAGGCTGAACAGCCCCAACTCTCTCAGCCTGTCCTCATAGGAGAGGTGCTCCAGGCCTCTCATCATAGTCATGACCCTCCTCTGGAGTCACTCCAACAGGTCCACATCCTTCTCATGCTGGGACCCTAGGGCAGGATGCAGCACTTCAGGTGGGGGAGAGGGGTTAGAATCACTCTCCAGAGGGGAAGAAACACCTCCCTCAACCTGCTGACCTCTCTTTTTCTGATACAGCCCTGGATACAGTTGGCTTTCTGGGGTGTAAGTGCAGCCAGAAGGTGAGGAGGGAACCATCTGGCAAATTCATGCCAGACTGACACCATAAAGCAGAAATTTCCTGAGTAGTGCATTCAGTTTGCAGTTTGGGTGCTATTTGTGGAAAACACCAACAGGGAAAAGACTGGTTATATCACCCTGCTAATATATGTGCTATTCTCTGTCCTCACAAATAATATTGTGATTCCTCAGAGGCTAGATTGAATGGGTTTCAAATATATCTTTTAAGAGACAGATAATATTGAGGTTTCCAAAGGCACAGCAAGGATGGATTCCTCATCTCAGAGGCTGAGTATGTCAGGCCACGAGCAAGATGCCACTTTCCTCCAAAAAATAAAAGACCTATCCTATTTTTTTCCACTTTCCTTTTCCTATCCTCTTTTTTCCACTCCATTCATCATAATGTTTTTCTGGAAGGAAATCCATATTCAGGTCAGCTCTATTAAAAAACAAGACATCTTTCCCCAGCTCCCTACTCCTTTCCTGCTAAACAGCAAATTTCCATTCCTTCCTCCATTTGTTAAAGCAATGACTCAGAGGGCTCTTCCAAGGCTGAAATACCCAGGATGTGTGAAATGTTCATACCAAATCAAGACACAAGACAGCTCACTAATTCACAAAGAGATGCTAATATCATAATAATCCATCAATATTTTTCTCTCTGACAGATTTTGACCCATGTTCCTGTTTGTAAGGGAGAGGAAATTAATTCCATCTCATTAAGACCTCTTTCCCCAAGCAATCACTTTAAAAAAATTGCGCTCCAGGCCCTGCCTGAGGTTTTTCCAAGCTTTTAAGAGCAATAAAAGTAGGCGGTAGAGCTAAAATAAAACATATTTTGTGTTTTCTTATTAAAAAAAAAGTCTAGCAAATACTGGATATGCATCAACAGAAAAGATATGCAAAGTCCATTGCCTGTTCCAAACTTTCCTATCACATCTTCTGGCATGGCATATGCTCCCAAACAAAAGCAAGCTGTCTCCTGTGGTGTGTTGACCCTGGCAGGACACCAGGTGCCCACCACAGCTGCTCTATCATTCTCCTCTAATTGGGCAGGGCAGACAAAATATAACAAAAGCCTTGTAGGTCAAGATAAGGACAGGGAAAGAACACTCAGCAATTATTGGCATGGGCAAAACAGATTTGACTCAGGGGAATTAATTACATTGCCAATCAAATGCCAGTAAGATAATAAGAAATACTTGCTACAGAACAACATAATACTTGTCCAATTTTTTTAAGCCTCATAAATGAGAAATATCACACTATAAAACCACACTACCTTTTCCTATACAAATTAAGAAACAAACAAACAAAAATGTTATACATGTTGTACAGTGGTTGTATGAGTGAACCTACTCTGTTATATCATGTATATGTCATGTGTAGGATTCCAAATTTGTTTGCTTCTGTCCAGAACTGATATGAAGAGTTAAGCAGGTGAGGTCATGAAAAGAGCTCTGTATTACTCATCTGATGCTAATGGGATTTCAGTTGCAGCTGTGATCTTCATGGGGTTGTCATTAGGCCATGTGACTTAACTGTATTTTATTCTCTGTTTAAAATTCATCTATCAGAGTGAAATCAGAAATGTGGCTTCTGTCACATATAGAGCAATTACCCTTAGTACAAAGCCTGTGGAGAGAAAGGTCTGCTGTTCTTTAAAGAATAGGCAGAATTTAACAGAAGCTTTTACAGCAGTAGCACACTTTCTGTGTTTTGCCCAGCTGCCATTTAGTACTATAGAAACCTACAGGCTTATACATGTCCAAGTTTTTTGCTTTTTTCAATGACAAGCCTGTGCCAAACCCAAACAACTCCTTGCTTAGCTCATTCCTTTGCCTGAGAGTTGTGGTCTGGAATCCTCTCCTGTGGCCGCAGCTCTCTTTACAGAGAGCAGCAGGCACAACCATCCCAGGATTTCTCCTGGGGAAGGCAGTGGGAAAGCTCAGAGAAAGAAGAGAAAACAATTCTTATCTCTTCACTGCTCCTGTTGTTTGGCACCTGTGGAATGTGTTATGGAGACTGTTTACCAAAAGTAATTTGTTAATTGGGCTCTGGTGATGGTTGTTTGGATTGATTGGCCAATTAGGTCAAAGCTGTGTCGTAGCTATCTGTGAGGGTCACGAGTTTTTCTTTAGTATAGGATTACTGTAGTATGTAATATAATGTAGTATAGCTTAATAGAGCAATTGTTCAGCCTTCTGAAATCACAGGAGTCATTGCATTTTATTCCCTGGCTGGGGGTCATCCAGCATTGATACTCTCCCACAAGCTTCTTGGGCTTCAACATCAAGAGCAGTTGCAGATGCTACCATTTGGTGCTCAAGCAGGTGAAAATAGCATTGGAGCAAAAGCATTAACTTGGGGACACAGGGCACATAAACCATGCTGGAATCCTGATTGAGTCCTACCACATAAAGTTCAAATTTGTATCGATTGCTCAGCTGAAAGCACTGTGAAAATGCACACGGAAAACTCTCTGTGTTGCAGAAGGTTTGCTGAATATGGAAATTGCAGTTTTAAATGGAAAGGCTTTTGTTTTTCACTGTATAAAACCAAAGAAAGCCTATGGCTGTAACTGAATTGTTCTCATGAGATGAGAAGGCTTCTGTTCTCCCCCTGATCCCAGAGACAGTACATGCTTTTATTTTCATTAAGTGAATGAAATGACACTAAAGTCTTATTTTGTGAAGAAAAATATTATTTTCATAACATTCTATGTGATCCTATTATTATCATTATAATTACTTCTCACTTTTATGGCTGCCACTCTGAGGAACAAATTTGTATGTACATCTGGGTTATAGCACTATCAGCAAAAAAGCACTTTTAAAATGCACAAACACAATTAAGAACCAACTGCAAAGTGCAGTAGAGTGGCTAAATGTCACTTTGCCCTGTCAGACAAGAAAAGAGAAACTCCATTCCAGGAAGCACTGTATATGCATACTTACATATGGGGCAGAATTGTAACACCTGACAGCTCCCATGGGCAAAACCACCATATTTTAATGTGATTCATACAGCTGGAGGTAATCTCTGAGTTTTAGGCATATATAGGAATTAACAGAATGGAAGAAAAACAAAGAAGAAAAAACATAATATGGATTTACAGATAACAGTTTTATGCCTAAATAATTCTATGTCTTTTTTTTTTTAATTTGTTTTTTCACCAAAAAAGAAGACTGGAGCTCAAGCAGGAGTTGAAAGAAGAGGGGGAAGGATACACTAGGTAAACCTAACTTCTATGCTGTCCGCTCCAGACACTTCTTGTACGATGACACAAAACAGAGATAAGAAACATCAGACTGAGGAAAAAAGTGCCCCAATAGCACAAAATACCAGCTTATCTGCTACAAATGGCAGCATATTAATGCTAGTTTTCTGCTGAATTTTTCAATTAGGGCAGTTTTGGCCATAAAAAATCTTCTTCAGGGAAGACAGAAGGAAGTACACATCCCTAAAATGCATCCTGCCATTCCCAGGGATAATTAAGTGTGGTTTTGCCAAGTACATTACAACTTCACAGTACAAGGGTATTTTCACTGATCAATCAAATATTTGTCCAACAGATGCAGACTTTCAAAGCTGTCTTTCAGATATCTGGAAATAGAAGATAAATGTAGATAAACCATATATATATGGGGTTTTTTCCCATAGTAAGCATTTACTGAAGAGCAAGATTTAGTTGCAGGTCTATCATTAGGCTGCCTTCATGTCTGCATCCTGGTGTTGCTTTCAGAAAAGCTTCTTGTACAGGAAAGTATTTAAAAAATTATAGGGGCTGTTCTGGGGACAGACAGCTAAGTATTTACTTTAATGAGAGACAGTTTGGGAGGAAATGCATCAGCAGTAATAAGTACTTTTCTTCCAGGACATTATGGCCTCTACCAAGAAAGGCTGCAGTATTCCACAGTAGTTTCCAAACTCTTCTTTTACCTTGCACCATTCTCCCACTCTGCCAAATGTTTTGTACTTCAGTACCAGGGTTGTTTACTTTATCTCCATACATCAAGAGACTCTAAATTGTTTGGGTTTTCAAAGCTTTTAAAACACATTTCAGCTAATTTGAAGAGAAATCGGTTGCTTTATAATATATAGAAGTAAAATATATAAAATCAGAGTATATAAATTAAAAGCATAAAGAAATCTTGTACACCCATACATAGGTACACAAGTGCTCACAACCTCTATTTTTCACATCTCCTAGCTTCTATACACTTTTCCTAAGCAACTGCTGTCACTGTCAATACAGTTTTCTCTCATACTATGTACCCACTATCAAGTCTTCACACCTTTAAAGCACTAATAGACAATAATACCTCCAGGAAGCTTACTACAGGGTTTGCTACAAATTTGCAGTGGAGTACAAAGCTGTAGGTATTTTTGGTATTCCTTTCAGCAGGAAAGTAGCAACCTAGATTCCTACAGCCATCAGCCTGCCCCAGGGCTTGTTTATTGATGAAGGAGGTAGGTATTTCTCTTCTGTAGATCCCTAAGCCCACCTGAGATGTGCCATTGGTATTAACAGAATTGAAAACTGAAGAAGAAAACTTGTATTTGCTGCCAACTAAAAATCAACATTGGAGGGAAAGCAGACTGAACAGGCTGGTAACTTCCATGATTATTTTCCAGAAAGGGTTATCCTGATTCCAGCTGGGTTATCGCTAATTTTCTTCTGAGCAGCCAGTACAGTGCTGTGTTTTGGATTTAGTAGGAGAATATGTTGATAACACGCTGATGGTTTAGTTGTGGCTAAGCAGCACTTACCCTGAGTCAAGGACTTCCCAGTTTCCCATGCTCTGCCAGCAGGCAGGTGCACCAGAGGACAGGAAGGAGCACAGCCAAAACAGCTGACCCAATCTTGCCAAAAGAGAATTCTATGCCACAGGATTTCATGCTCAGTGTATAAACTGGGAGGAGCTGGCCAAGAGGAGCCAGGCACTGTGTGGGATGGGCTGGGCATTGGCCAGTGGGTGGTGAGTGATTGTGTTGGGTATCAGGTGTCTGTCCTGGGTTTTATTTTTCCGTCACCTTTTTATTACTAATATTATTAGCATTAGTATCAATGTCAGTACATTTTACTTTGTTTCCATTTTTAAACTGGTTTTATCCCAAGCCACAGGTTTCTTGGAGGGGCAGGAATGGGCAGTGAGAAAGTGACGCCATTGCTCTTTGTTGCCAGCTGGGGTTAAATCACAGCGGTGTAACCCAAAGCTGAGCAGCCCTTGCACATGGTGTGACAGGTTTTACCCAACACAGCAGGAAAAGCAGCTCCTGCTCTCAGCTGCTTCCCTCCAGGAAGCAGCTCCCAGTGCTTGCACACTCTCTTGCATTAGCCACACAGCTGGACATCAAAACACTTTTAACTAAGTGATCAAAATCTGCAGTCTGAGATCATTCCACCTTGCATGTCAGGGCTTTATGCAGCAACAGTTCCCAAGCCACATGTAGTCCAGCAAAAAGCAAACCCCGAGCCAAAATACTTTGATTCAATCAGTTGAAATATCTTCCAATCTATCACTCTGGCATTGAATAGATGTGCTCACTATGTTGTATTGGACACCTGTAAGATCCAGTTAAAAATATCCAGGCACAATTACTTTTTTATTTGACAGATTACATAAGTTATCACAAACTCAATCAATTATGCTGAATCCACATTTTCTTCTGAAGAAAAAACTTCATTGGGAAGAAAACAGCCATATTTACAATGGTTATCATTGATTAAGAATTGATAAGCAATTAAGGAAAATAAAATCCCAGCACAATCTCCCTATCTTCTTTGCAAAGACTACATTAATTTACCAGAACCAAGAGGAATTCTGGATCAAAATGGTGTGTTTTCCCTTTGCCTTTCACAGGACAAAAATTTCATTTTCAGTTTTCCTCTGAATTTCTCATCATGTTGAGATATTGCTCATTAACTACATTTGGGGTTTCTCAGCATCTAAGCATCATTTCTCTGCCATGTGTTAGTCTGTCCTGAACCAGAACACCAAGTATATCTTCCAAATAAAAGATTTCTCAGCTAAAAGAAGCAGAAACACAGAAAGTGACATATTAGCTATCCCCACTAGTTGATTGATTGGAATTTAGCCCCACAAGCAGGTCCATGGCCATGCTTTTGCAGTATCAAATTTTTGGAACCTCCAAAAACAAAGGGAGATAAGAGTGGTTGCAGCAAGTACAAGCAACTACAAGCAATTCCCAAGCTGCCTGCCTATGTCTGCCCCAAGTTGTCATCCTCCAGGGCCCATGGGACAGCACAGCCTGTCCCTACTGTCCCATTCCCCATCCAGACCTGTTCCTGGGACAGGCAGCTCCTACCCTGCCTTTGCCTCTTGCTCCATCCTGGAGCCAGCACAAGAGAGAGAGAAAATCATTGGCTTGGAGTTGCAAAGAAAGTGAAGAGCTTTGCAATGGGAATTCAACCACCTAGAAGCAAATTCTGTGAGAAAAATCATAGTATCATTTTTAATGTACTTTCTCATGTGTGAAAGATATCATGGCCAGTTCTCTGCTGTTTTTCAGAGAATTTGACAAGAAAACTTCCAAGACACCTTTCTACTGCATTCAGACTAATTTGGCTGTTAATGTTCAATTGTAGAAATAAATCCTAAGGACACATTCCTATAACATTTCGCAAGCTTAATTGTTAGGAAGTTATAATTTCCTCCCACTGTGATAGAAATTATGATCTCCTTCTTAAAAACATAAACCTCAAAAATATTATTAGAAGCCTCCTTTTTGCAAATTAAGAACATTGATTTTTCATTACAATGCAAAGCATTGCACATAATGTGTAGAACAAAAACCCTATTCAAGCACAGACTTACATATGCAAATGGTAAGTCATGAACAGGAACATAGGTTATTTTGAATGAAAATGGTTCATTAGATTCTAGTTCTTTCCCATTTCACTTGCTCCTAGCTTGATAAATACTTTGGATTTTCAACTTTTACCTTAAACACTCTCTTTTTGTGGCCATTTAAATGTGAGGACTTAGTTTAGAAAGATGGATGCATGTTAAAAAAATGAATGAATGACAGAATAGGAGGTGAGACTCAGCAGTTGTGTAAGCATCATTCACTTCCCCAGGTAAAGCAGGCATCCTGAGGTCAGCTAATCATTCTTCATGTAGAAACAATCAGAAGGTGCTAGACTTGTCCAGAAAGAGTTGTCTTGAATATTTCAACAGCATTTATCAAACTAGTATAAAAAAATTGACATACATGACTGAATTAACAATAAAGTATATGAAGTCCTGAAGAAGGCTGAATTTCTACAGCACTTCCACAGGAACTGGACTGCCAGCTAGTCCAAGAAAAAACTCATTATTTTTACTGGTGTGCATAAGGCATTTTTGGCCTGATAGGACCAAATCAGATTGTGTTTCTGAGAAAATTTTCCATTAAATGAAGGCACCCACATTATTCTTTCTTTTGTATAAAGAACAAAATTATCAAGAAGATGTATGGTGTATGTGTTCAGGGTGAAGATAATGAGAGCCAAATTTCAGCAACAGCAGTAGTGGGAGTCGTAATATATAACATCAGGAAGACAAAAATCTACAGACTGGAAGTTAGGCTCCATTTTACCATAAACTTACCTTCAGCAAGCTAGTAACTTATTTATCTGTGCCTTGACACAACCATCTTCACAGAAAAACAGAGAAAATTTCTGAAGTTATAGGACTGTATCAAAGAAAATATATCAGCATCAATAAACCAGGATCTTTTTCCATCAAATGCCACTAAAGCATCCAGAAACATTTAATTTCCGTTGTATAAATTCAGTTAGTTCATGTGCTAATTCCCTTGTTTCTAATTTGTCAAATATTTATTTCAGTCTGCTTAGATATTGTTTAGGAAAACAACTTACACATGAGAGTGTTTCCTCCATGTAATGAATCTAACACGACTTTTCATTAATTTTGGAACAAGTGAAGCATTTGAAGTTTTCTAGCCTCTTGTTCAATATACACTCTGAAAATGCATATTATATTATTCAGACTCAATAAAGAAACAACCATCTTGGAAAATCACACTTATAAAACATTACACAGAGATGATTAAACATGTGATAACAATTCTCATTAAATTCCAGTATTTTTGAGTGCCAAAAGGCTTTACCATACACAGACACAATAAAATCACTTTGGTGTGTGGGTAGATCATGCTCAACCTCAATTTTCACAGCACAAACAAGGGTTACAGATATATTAATTGAGGACAATATTGATTATAGCTGTGGCATTGTCCACAGAAACCTAACACTCTTCACTGTTAAAGAGGATCAAGTTGTCAAACTCCGTACTTTAGAAGCAATCACTGTTGGGGCAGAAGTTTCTGGTATAGTTCAATTTTATGACCAAATATTGCCTTTTACAAAGTTATATATTGTAAAGAGAAGAGCAAGAACTATTCTTATCCAGAATCACCTGGTGCAACACTATCTCTTCACTCCGCAAAAGTGTGTTTTAGTGCTGGCTCAAGTTCAGCAGATATGGTGCCAAAACCTGACCATCATTCAGGTCCTTTTCATTTGAGCCAATTTTCAGGAGATTCTTGTTTATCGATAATAAATTTGCTTTAGTTCAAACTGCTGGGATTTCTGAAATATTCCAGTAATGTTCGTCTGGGTGAGTCGATTTCAAACTGCAGTGGTAATCTGTGTCAGTCCTAAGTCGTTGGACTCCTCTCTCTCCTGAGGACAGTAGGAGGACATTTCCACGACTAGTCATACCGGTTTGTTTGCCCCACCTGCTTCCCTCATGTAGGCTGGGTCTTGCACAGTGTTTCTGACTCTGCTGGTGCTCTGCCTGTCCATCCTCATCTTGAAGGGGAAGCAGAAGTCCTTGAAGCATCTCTTGAAGTTTTCATCCAAAAAGGCATAAAGGATTGGGTTGAGGCTGCTGTTGGTGTAACCCAGAGCAATGCAGAAGTAATAGCTGGATATGGCAGCAGTGCTGTGGGACACGTCCCCTAAGGCCTCCACCAGCACGAAAATGTGAATTGGAGTCCAGCAGATGATAAAGACTGCCACAACCACAAGCACCAACCTGGTGATGCGGCGCAGGTTTCGATCTTTCTCTCGAGACCCAGAGAGAAGCCGCACGCTTTTCAGGCGCAGAATCATCAGAGTATAGCAAACAATTATAATGAGAACTGGAATAACAAATGCAAAGACAAAGACACAGATTTTCATGAAGATGTCCCACCACACATAATCTCTGTCTGGAAACTGCAAGGAGCATTCAGTGCTAGCAGTATCTAAAAATGAAGGAAGCAAGAAGAAAATTGCTTTGTTATTAGATATTCTAAACAATGTCATTATCAGAGCGTAACCTAGGAAAAGTGATTAGCATGTACTGAGATATTAGTAAATGGAGTTATCATTAAATCACTCTAAGGAAGCTTTCAGTTACCATTGAAACTGGTTTTATGCAGCTGTGTCTAGAAATTACTGAGTTTTGAGCTTTTTCAAAAGCAAACTATTGTATGAAATTTCTTTCCCATGAGAGGATCAGAAAAAGCAGAGCACAAAACCAAAATCTGTAAAGTTGTTTCTATTTGAATCTCACTGAGATTTAAAACCAGACTGAGCACCATGTTCAGCGTAGAAATCTCATCATTATTATCAAACTACATATGTTTTTGTCTGTGGGTGGAGAAAGATTTTTGATGTCATGAATGGTAGAAGCTGAAGGAGGTTTTGATATTGATAAGATTTTGCCAATATATAATAATTGTGTAATAATCTTTTCCCATGTGCCTTTTACAGCACAATTAAGGTACACACAAATGCTTATATTCAGAAAAACCCATGGAAACATCTTCTCTTCTGTTAAATAGAAGCAAATAAAATACATGTGTGCATGGAGTCAAATGGCAGCTACTCTTTTTGCAGATCATGTCATTGGAAATGCAGCCTGTGCAGAGACTGCAGGATCTGGGGCACAGAGATCAGCCCACTCCCTCTCCCATTGCCCATGCCAGGATTCAGAGCCACAGGCTGTCACTTGAATGTATTTGGCAGAAATATTTCATCTGACAGGAGGCAGCTAAAGAAGGAAATGTTTGAGGTTTAATTTGCTGAACTCATTAGAGCCTTCCAACATATAAAATATATGGAAAAATAAGTAATAAGATAAATAAAAAGGAAAGAGAAGGGGTAAATTTACAGCTACTGTCAGTAGTTTAACTCTACTGAAAATAAATCAGGTTAACACAGAGATTTTTCACTCTGAATTGTAGCTTAGATTTTATACTGTAAAGTTCTTCGGATTTTTTATCATTTTCCCTACTGAGTTTGTCATTTCTCTACAAACTTTTATGTATTGTTTTTCATTGATTCAGATCCAAGAGTGGAATGATTCAGTATACTCCTGCACATCACTTTTTCATATCTGTCTCCATCAGGACACATCAGAAAAAAAAAATCAGGCCATATTTCCCTGCTATAAAAATGCTTTCCAAATCAAAAAGATATTGCAGAGAATTTGTTTGGAAAAACAATTAGGAGAGGAAGTTATCATTATAGTGCCATACACACATTTCCTTGGTTAGATATCAGAAAGCTGTTACTGGGCAATAATGAATACAGAAACATTTTAATAGAAAACATTTACAGCTAAAAATGCTAAACATTTTTGGGGCTTATTTTAAATAATATGTATGATTCTGAAAGCTGAACGTGGAAAAGACATATTTTTCTAGGTTGATGCAGGATACTCAGATGACAGCACAAGTGTGACTTGACACTCAGTGAATTTATCTAAATCCTTTGTGATGTAGGTTTTCATAAGCATACTTGCTTTCACTTAATTTCATTCTAGAAGTGCCAACAATCATCTTGAAAGAAGTTTTCCTGTCAATTATTACTGTTATTTGTAATAGAGCATGGCTTAGCAGCCATGACATAAAATCAGGATGCAGCTGTGTTATCTAAATTAGTAAAGCTGCCTCCAGATGCTTGGGATGAAAATGAAGTGTGGTCAAAGATGGCTGCTCCAGACCACATCCAGCTACTCACTGAAATTCACTCCCAGAAGAAATGGCCTCTTCAGATCTATTGACATAATTTCACATATTTATCAAAATAATTAGGTCATCCTCATGGTATTTTGCTATAATTTTTGGTTGGCAATGTTATTTTAGAATTCCAAATTATTGAATATGAACTTAATTATTATCTTGTGTCTCACTGCAGTTTACTTTCTACAGAAAATCTTATTCTGAATCATTATTATTAACGTATTGCACTTGATATATGTAATACCATAGCATAGTACTTTATGGAATCCATTTACATTTTCCCAGTTTACAAGTAGGAAACAGTCAATAGAAAATCTGATCATAATGCACAACACTATATTAATTTTCTGGAACTTTGGAAGTGGAACACAATAAAATCCAATTTATATTCTATTTTTACTGCCTGAAAAGTTGCAGAACTTATGAATAGTGTCACAATCTTCAGATTTCATACTGACATTTTCCACTTGGAAACACAACTATTCCAAATATATTGATATAATTAAGGAAAAACTGAATTCCATATGGTAGTTGGTGTGAATATATTTTATAATGTGTTTGATAAACTATCATTTAAGATTAATCTTAATATTGGTCTAGGAAACATACATATTATATATATATAATATTGATTGTGTCATTTTCATACCCTTCATATCCTTACTGGCAATACGAAGAGTTAATTTTATACCTTTATTTTTTTGATAGCTGAACAATTCTTCAGCAAGAAAACCTCCATTACAGCCAGAGCAGAAAAATTTACACAGATATAAAATTTATTTTGCAGGAAAAATGTATCAAAAGGACACACCTGGGAGCAATTCTGAGCTGTGATAACAAAATGGATTAACTGAGCACGGTGAGGGAACCTCAAGTATAATCATTTTCCATTTGCTGTTCAGTTGTTGCTTAAATGTGAACTCAACAGAGGCCCTGAAGCATGTAAACAACAACTGTTTTAACCAACATGACATAAAGTTTCAGGCCCGAGCTCCAGCTGTCAGGCAAGAAGAGCATCCTCGCTTTTCCACTTCAGCATTTATCAGAGCAATTCATGAGCACACCAGACAAGGTAATTGACACTAAATGCTCAAGAGAGACCTTAGATCAGACAAGCAGGGAGGAACAGTAGCAGCTGACAAGCAGCTGCCAATATTTCCAACCTCATTTAGCCCAGCTGTGTTCTGTATTACCAGCCTCTGCTTCATAAGTTATAAAAAAGGGCTGCCTTCTACACGGCGTGGAAAAGGCATTAAATCATTACTGGCCTCAGAGGAGCCCCTTGATCTAAACCTGATGCTGACACTGAATGACAGGAATATTCTGTTAGTTGAGCAGGCTCCAACAAAACACCTGCCTGAGCCAGTGTCCCATGGCCTTCAAGATCTCATATGTAGCAAGACATTCTTCCAAACATGCCTGAAGTTAATGTTTCCCCAGGCAGACCTTGTTTTATAGATCCTGTCAAAACTTTACTGGGGAGAAGAGCTACAGCACTGCAGACCAAGACACGTGATCCCCAAAAGCAATGAAAGACGAGCTTCCAGAGGACTTCTCTGTCACCTCCATAACAGAAGACTACCAGCAAGAACAAAATCTATATGTCTTCAGCCAAATCTATCAGCCCTTGAGCAGCTGTTACTGAGATGATTTTTCACGTCGGTCTATGTCAAACAGCTTAACATCCTGCATTTATTGTCTGCCAGATGAAACAGTGCCCTTAGGTAAACATTTGTCTGAAGAGGAATGAAACCTTTCTAAATAGAAAAGGTTGGCAGTGCAGGAAATTATGAATAATTTTTCAAAGGTTGTTTACATCACGAACAAGACTCCTACCAAATAAATGCCTGTATTTTATCCAGCCATCCAGTAATGGGATGACCCCAAACCAAGGACAACGTTAGAAGTCTCCATCTTTATGAAGACCCCGAGATGCCCCTGCACTGCACTTACACCGGTGGGTATGAAGCACATGTGTGAGAAAATGCTTCTCTCCCTTCCTGCTCAAGGAAGATCCCGAAATCAGACTAACCCCATAGCAGGGTAATGAGTCAGGAGCTATAGGGGCTAAATCCACAATCATTCATGGAACAGGCATTTCAAGCAAAGCCTATACATGGTCTGCATACAGTTTTCATTGACTTTGTGTTCTTGTGGCTGTTTCCCTGCCATAGCCTGAATTTCCATATCCTGTGACAATCCTTGTTCTCAGCTTTTCCAGGTTTCCATATAAATTCCCATCCTTTTTTAAATATGATCTTGAGATATTGTCATATATAATTTACCTTAATTTTCTCTCTCCTGCAACTGACTTTTCCTTTCCTACTTTCTTTTTCTTTCTTTGCCTTCAAATTCTGTGAAATGGCTGGTGATAATAAATTCCCAAGAATTCTAGTTTCTGCTCTTGGGACTTATCAGAACTACTCTCACAACATCTACAAAAAGAACCTTAAGCCCACATTTCAAGTTTCAACCTAAACTGATTCTAGATTTGCCCATTGTGATTAAACTCCTGATAATTTTCCCCTGATGTCTGCTTATAGTTTTTGATGGTCTCATTCTAGTACAAGCAGTGCTTCAAAGTGCATTTTGTTCTTTTATTTGGTATGGGCATCTGAGCTTAAATGATTTATATGTTTTACTGCGATGTTCTACTGTATATTTCAAGATGTCAGGAATTTAGGTGTAATTTTGAAGAAGGAATAAATAAGGTTTGATCAATATTTGAACCTACTTTCAGAATTCAAATACTTGAATTTATTGTCAGTTGAGAAATAAAAAGACTGAATTTTGAATGCTTGCACTCACCTTCCCTGACTTTGGTGCCTCCAAGAACTATTGCTGATATTCCAACAGATGAGGACAGCAGCCAGATACAGATGTTGATTATCTTTGCTTTGAGAGGTGTACGAAAGTCCAGAGCCTTGACAGGGTGACACACAGCAATGTATCGATCAACACTCATCATGGTGAGTGTGAAAATGCTGGTAAACATGTTGTAATAGTCAATAGAAATCACTATTTTACACAGCACATCACCAAAGGGCCAGGAGTTCATCAGGTACTCGGTGCTTTGGAAAGGCATGGTTGTGGTAACAAGTGCATCTGCCATAGCCAGGTTGAAGATGTAGATGTTGGTCGCTGTTTTCATCTTTGTGTACCTGCAGAACAAAAAAAGTAAGGCTTTATTACTATAAGATAGGATTATTTCCATTCAGATATGTAACAGTTCATCAGTCAGGCTTTGGCATAGTTGGGTTTTTTTCAGTCTTTTCTCATCTGTGATAGAAATGCACACAAATGCAAGACCCTTGGGATAAAAGTGAACACATTTTATTCAATCTCACAACACCCATGTTAGCAGTTAGAGCTGTTTACCACATGCAAAACAGGTATATGAAAACATTTAATCTAATCAGACAAATTTCAATTCTATTTCCTCAAATCCCGCTGCAAGAAAATATCACTGTTAAATTTGGAAGTGATCAAAATGTTTTTTTGTTTCCTTTTCTTATAGCTATCCGTCAGTGACTGTGAGATTTCTGGGTTTGGTTTGTGGAAGAAACTGTTATGCCATTCTCCAGTAAGAAAACAAGTTAATTGCTATGTTTGCTGAGCCAGTTTGCTTCTTATATGATAGTTTGTCTTGCTTGAATTCAATGAATACAATGCCAGCTGATACAATTTTAGTCATTTACCTTCCTTGTTCCTTCCTTGCCAATTTCTTCTCCTTTCTCATCACCAGCTTTTCCCAGGCCTCTCTTTTATGACTGATAATGTAAAAGATGACTCTTGTTTAGGTAGGATACCACAGTGGGAAAAAAACTGTCATAGCAGTATTTTTTCCTGCATTCTTTAATTTCACCAAAAGTAAGCCCTTGGTAGGAACCTCAGCCTACATAGAATAATAGCATCTGTTTTTTGAGATGACACCCTGCTTTGTTTGACCCCAATGACAGTTTTGGGAGACAGCCTGTGGAAGACTGCTTCCTTCTCTGTGATGGGTACAAAGGATGATGGAGAGCCTGCTGACATGGAAATTTACTTATCACTCCTGTGCTTCTCCTCAATAGTTGTGTTTGCTCCTTGCTGTTAATTTACCATTGGATTTAATGAGATTTTCTTTCTCAAAACTGCTTCAGTCCCATATTTTGGGTGTGTGTCCAAACTAGAAGTGCACACGTAACACACATAGAAACACACATAGCTACATTTTGCTATATGTCACGAATAATTTACAGTGGAAATATAAGATTTAACCACTTTAGTCAACAAACGCATAGCACAATGTGTCTATTTGCCTTCAAAACTTTGATGTGTCAAATAAAAAACTATTTTAAAAAGAAATTAGGCAGTGCTGTCAAATTGTGCCCAGTATGTAAATTAGCTGTCCAAAAAATATGGGCAGGAATTTCATTTTAGGACCAATATGAAATGTTAGAAATAGCATTGGTTTTTCTAAAACATTCTAATCAAGACTTATTGAGGAAATAAAGACAAATGGTGGTTTGAAACAAAGGGGAAAAAATCTGCAAGGGAAGAGAGAATACATCCTTCTCACCCACACACTGAACCACTAGTCAGAGATGGGCTTCTCCCACTAGATCAATCTCCTCAACAGACCCTCCAGGAGAGGCGGAATTTTGTCCTGTAGGTCACATTATAGCACTTAAGGCACTGTTCAAACAAAAATATGAGTCCTTGCAAATACAGGACATATTATCAGACAAATAACTTCCCTCCTGGTTAAAAAAAAAAAGAAGAAAAGAAAAATACTATCTTCAAGTTATCTCAGCTGAAAGACCAAAAAAAGTTCACTAAACACTCAAAACTCTCTGCTTAAATGGACTAATTTCCATTAAATTAAATAGAATAGTAGAAGGACAATTTTACTTCTACGGACATCCCTAATGATATTTGGAATTGCTGTCTTGTTCATATTGCAATAAAGAGACTGTGGAAAGCTGGAATGGTTGCATAATGGGACTGGAGGGACTGGAGAAAATTCTTTGACTGACTTAAAATCTGAGCACATTTAGTTTATCAAAAAGAACACCAAGAGGTGACTTGATTACAGTGTCTGAAGAACTTCACAGGGAGAAAATAGCAGGTACTGAAGAATTTTTTCAGACTACACAGAAAAGCATAACAAGAACAAATACATAAAACTCTTAAGAGAGAGAAATTCAGCTTAGAAACAATGACAGCTGTTTCTTAACAGCTAAGGTGATTATTATGGGGAAAAAGAAAGGAGTAATTTTTCCATCCACTGATGCCTGCAAATCAAGATCTGCTGAGTTTACACAGAGTTTGCTTCAGTCAAATATAAGTTACTATACTTAACACAGGAACATTCAGAAGAAATGCAATGACCTTTGATAAGCAGAGGTGACACAAGTAATCATTCTCCTGAATCATTATATCTGTAGATCTTTAAAAACTTCGCCAAGGGTTTGGATAGGGAAAGTTTGCATTCAAAAAGTATAGAGGAATTAGCTTGACCTTTCTTTTCTTTAAGAAAATCAGAAAACTGGGAGAAAATATCTAAGATTTTATTAGCCTTGGAAAAGCAAATATCTCAAAGTCTTTATATCTCATATTTCCCGTTCCTTGCAACCTTAATTTAAGTATTTTATGTGTGTGCCATTACAACTCTATATGCCATATTTTCCCAGTACCCTTTACCCTTTTTCTCCTCCTTAGACTACGTGGAAAAAAGCAAAGTGCTGTAAAACTGGGCTAGTAAAGAGCTTGATTACTTTTGCCTGGAAACATTGGCCTGTGTATAAATGTGGTATTGGCCTTTAAAATTATTAGGTGCGATAGATAAAGTCATACATTCATTTAGAAGCTTAGAAAATTCAGAAATGCATTTGAGAATCTGGACTCAATCATCCAAACTCCTTGAATGTTTTTAATTAAACACCTGAAAATTATTAAATGCCTACATGCCTCTGAAGATATGTGCTTGCAGGTTTAATCAAATGTCCAGATTAGGTAACAGAGTGACTGCTGTTGCTGTCAGACCCTTTCGAGCAGACCCTGATAAAGTTCATAAGATAAGGGATTTGCCTGCTTTCCTGCAACTCATTCTATTGCACCAAAACATAGAAGGAAATAATATTTTGTGGTCTGAAGTAATCTCACCATACTCTCCACTCAGTTGAACAAGGTCAAAACAGTGATTGTGTAAGGGAATCTTGTCTTCCTTTGCAGAATTAAAATTCTTGATCAAATATCTAAATTCATTTAAGCAAAAATATTTCTATCTGCTTTAGTTAGTTTAGCAGGACAGATAGGGTAAATCTGAACATAATTACAGCATAAGTGCCTCAGTAGCAATTTATGGCATTTTCTTAGTGTCTGAGGTACAAGTTTCAAAGACTATTACAATATTTATAAACCATGGCTGTATAAAGTGCTCATGGGAAATCCCATGTCTAAAAAATGGTTTGTTAGATACAGGGACTTCTTAAGAGAATGGCAACATTTCTAATACTACATAGGAGTGGAAAGTCCCTCTTTTAAACCAGGTGCTAGAATCTAATATCAAGCAGCAGATAAAAACTCTGATCACTTAAACTGGTGGATCTCAAGACTGCTTGTAAAGCTATAAGCAGGCCTCAAGCCTCTGTAAACTTAAAACTAGAAGATATATAAAACTGCAGAAAAACAGTCAAAATGAAACACAACACTTTCACATTGATGATTTTTTTTTTTTGGATGGGTATGTGATGAAATTTTTAAGGAGCAGGTTTTAAATTATGTCTACTTACATATCAAAAATAAAATTCTCAAAACTATTGGGCATTATTCACTTTCCAAAACCAGAAAGTTCTTTGAGACTGAATATAGACTGACCCCTAGAAATTTTCCCTGTGTTTCTCAGTCAACTCATCATTACTGTTCTTTTCCCTCTGGAATAGAACATGCTTTTAAGACAAGCTTTTAAGACAATAAATAAGAAGAAATCACACCTTCAGCCTACGCTATCAATGAAATTGTGCTAACAGAAGAGGGAAACATGCTACTAAGGATCTGGTGTGCTTTCAGAAAAAAATCTGCTAGTAGTGCCCCTTAAAGTTATTATCTCAAAGAGAGGAGAGGATTGTGATTCTAAAGCACACTATAACATTAGAAAATCTGATAAAAGGTGAGAAAGAGGCTCTGGTCAAACTTTTTTCATGTAACTGTAATAGGATGAAATAATGAAATATTCCCTGCAGTGTGAAATGAGGGATGGGGAAGGGAGCAAAACTAGCAAATAACCTACAACAAATATACTACAAATATACTTCTTCAGTTGCAGAGGGAAAGTACAAAAGCATAAAATAATAAGGAATAACAAACACAGGTTTTTCACAGATACCTGGGTAAGAGAATGAAAATTAAAGCTAAAGCACATCTAAAGCAAATTGCAAAAACACCTATCAGCAGGATGCAGGCTCTGTTCCACTAGGTTCCTCTGAATGAAGTATATGGAGATCAAGCAGCTGAAAAGCTTAGTCAGGAAAGCTCTAAATCTCAAGGCTATATTCTGGGTATAGTCAGTATAATACTGCGTCAGAACAGGAAGAAAAAACCAGAAAACAATCCAGGAGGATCTATTCCAAACCCATACCATGTCATAAGGATGGCTCAGCTCTCTCTTGGATATTCATAATCCAATATAAAATCTTATGCCAATATGAAATGAAGGCTAAGGTCATTTAAAGAATATAAAAATTAACATGCTGTAGTTGTCATGTTTGTATTGGGTTATATGACATTATCATATTTTAATTTGCCACATTTTAGCAGTAGAGGATCTCAGATGACACTTTAAATAAAGGAAAACCTTGTTACTGCACATATTTAATGGTTGCCTGTCTTAATCAAATCTTTTAGGACATAAAATTGTTGTCTACAAAATTACACCATAAAGTGGAATTCTCTTTACTAATAAACATCTAAAGATACCAATTTTAAAGCAGCTCAAAAAAGAAAAGCATAAATTTGTCTTTTATTCTTCCCCCAGACAACATAATCTATGTGAATGATAAAGGGTATAGTTAAAATGCTTACAATTTTCCACTACCATTTCTTCCCTGCACGAGCCCTAAACAGAGCCTGAACAAGATTTAATCTTGTGGATTTAGATTGGATGTGGAAGGTTTTCTTCCTGAGCTAAAGAACCAGGCTCTGAATTAGTTCAAGTCCATGTATATAGTGGTCAATGTGGAAGAAAATTCACACTACTTAACAAAAATTAATTCATCTTTTTCCTTCTATGATAAAGGCTTTTAATATTTTTATGTGAGCTCAAAAGCCTCTTTTGCAAGAAACTGTAAAATGGTAGAAAAAAAATACTGTGAAATTTCTGCTTCCATGACTTTGATAGGAGAGGTCAGAGGTCAAGGTGCTGTGAATCACTGCAGCTCAAAATGAATCAGTGAGAATGCAGAATTTCACTAAATTAGTACTTTATCTAAAACCATTATGTCTAATAACATTATGAAAGAGCCTGGACAATTAGCTTAGACTATGTAACAGATTTTTTTGCTCTCTATTGGTAAGTAGAGGTGAATACTGACCTTGTAAGGCAACTGATTCTATCTCTTGAAAAACTTCATGCTGCTGCAGATGTTTCCCAGTGACCAGTCCTGCCATGGGGGGTTCCCAGGGTGTTACACAGACCATTCTAATTCTTTTTACTTGTCACAAATACATTGCTCTAGTGAACATTGGATCTCTGTCTCTGGTAACATCCACCTTTCCTGTTATTCCTTTTTCTTGGAAGAATTTTTTTTTTTAAATAAAGGGCATGAACCCCTTTAGCAAAGTGCTTCCCTTGATTTTATGGGAAATGGAATTGAGTAGGACAGAGATTGCCTGGCAAGGAGAACAAATCTAATTGCTCAAGGAAACAGGGATAATAGCCCCAGGAAAAGATTTCTCAGGGTCTTTCTTTCCTTGTTGGAAGCAGAGAACAGTTTGTTGAATGTTTACTTCCACTAGATGTTTCTGCAGGACAGAAAAAAAGGAAAGAGCTCAGAAACCACTTACTCAGGGGTCTTGGGGTATGGGTATCTCTCTTCTTCCCGAAGCAATGCACCTGGTCTCCATTTTCCCACAGGGATGAATAACAACTGACACAGCTGGGAGTGCTTTATAGGACAACTACACACTCCGAGGTGTGGAGACCCAAATCTCTGGTCAACACTCCCATAATAAGGTTTAATGGCAGACAAGGGACTTTGCTCTATAACAAGTACAGGATTGTGTGGTAAGACAGCAAATGAACATATCAGTAATGAGCCAGCTCAGGGAGAGGTCATCAGTCCCTCTTAGGAGGCATCTGGGAGGCTTTCTCTGGACTCCTCCCATGTATCTGTTTTCCTCACCTGCCTCAGGGAATCCCACAGCACAGACCAGCTGAACACACACATTCCTGAAGGAGATGGTTCAAGTGAAATGCAGAAAACTTTAAGTTACAGTAAACAGAAGAGCAGAGCTTATAGCTTCCATGGTGAAAATATTCTTCTCCTGCCCACTTTGACAAACCAGCCATTCTGAAAGGTGAGTCTAACAGCAAGTCCTGATGCAGTCTGTCATCCAGCAGCATGGTAAAACAAAACTTTTCTGAGTGTGAACATTAAATGAGCATTGACTAGATTTTCTAAACTAATCCTACCATGCAGTTTCTCATCTGTCACTACTCAAGGAGGCTTTTGCCCAACAGTAGCCACAGTGGCTGGACTACCAACAATACATTTAGGAAATGCAAAATCCTCTTGGCTTCACATGCAGCACAACTAAATTTGGAAACTCTAGACATTCACTCTTAATGCATTGCTGACTTCTGGAGCAGAGATGAGCAGCTGCGTGTTACCAAGGTGGATTGGTATAAGAAATAGAGAAGACACAAAGGTTCTGCTCACTTTCTTACCATGAATTTGCAGAAATTCATACACTGAAGAAAACTGTCTTCTCATAATCATACTCATGAAAAGAACACAGAGATTTCACAAAAAATAATGTCTCAAAACTGAAAACAGGAAACTGCCTAAAATTAATTTTAACTTTCATGAAATTAGAAGGTGAATTTAATGAGAGCTGAACCCTCTGGCTTTGAGAGAAATAAATATTTCAACGCTAATTCACAGCCTGACATGACAACTTCCTAATAGAACCATGCTAATTTAAAGCAAATAAAAAAGTAATATTATGGTGTTATCAAAATCTAGTATTAATTTCAACCAATATGTTAAATCAATTTAATTTTCGTGTACTTTTTGTTTTAAGTGCTGTGCACCTTTACATATTCTTTATTTATATCATTTTAACATTTTGTGGAACGCCAGCATGGTCAGACATCCCTCTTCCATTATCCTTGTTGCATCTGCATACACCCTTTCCCCACAACTAATCCAGTTTGCGCACTCATGCCTGTCTGTAGACAAAATTATAATCCTAATGCCTTTTCCTCATATCTCTCTAAATTCACAAAAGAAGATAGCAATAAGCAAAGCACAAAGTCTTCCTTAAGGAGAAGAGCACAGATTCCTCACTTTGAGAGAATTATCTGATATTTAGAGATGAGGGGACCAAAATGGAGACATGAAGTATACTTCCTGGAAGTTAAGTATAGCTGGATGCTTTTTCTTCAGAAAAAAATACATAACTGGAATCAAAACTCTTCTTGGGAACCCATCTGTTCCAGAGAATTTAACTTAAAGGGACAAAGTAATCACAGTTTAGACAGTGAGAGTAGGCAAGACAGGAGGATTATCTTCCCTTCTCCTTAATGTGTCCCAGGAATCCAAATCAACCAGTTAAGAATTTCCTTTTACAACACCCTTTCAGCAAATTCAAAATCCTTTCTCAGAAAAAAAACTAACTGAAATTCTTCCCTCACTTCTTCCATTTCACCAGAAGGGCTAAGCCAGTCTGTGCCCCACAACACCATCTCATCACTGTGCACCCTCCCTGTGCTTCCTCCAGGATCATGAGTTACCTACCCACCGCTCTCCCCTCTTACAAGAGGAAAGTCATCTCAAGCTTTCTGCCTTGCCAGCAGCCAAACTGGAAAGTTCTTCTAAGTTTTCACTTTCTTCCAGTTGAAAAAGGTTCTCTGTAATTCATCTTGCTACCAGACACTGATTCCAGTTATGCCTTTCGCTGAACTAAATGATTACCTGGCTGTTAGCCCAGCAGAAACGTCTGGATGGATACCAAATTACTTTTCAGAAGCCAAACACATTATTCACTATAAGCTATAGCCTCTCTTTAATACTGTCTGTGGTAAATATTCCTTTCAAGCCTTTCCTCTCTCCCTGCCTATTTTCAGTATCAGCTCTTGTTATCACAGCACGACCATGAGTTGGACTTATAAATTGTCAGTTTATAAATCCCAGGTCTCACTTGGTCACTGTCTAGCTGGGTTTTAAAAGTATTAGAAATAGTAACATTTTGTTTAAATGGTCTGTGTTTTCAAACTATCGACACTCTTCTATAAGCCTGTCCTCTTTCATGTTTCCTGTTGCCTTGTTCTTTGTGCCATCTGTAAAAGCTTTTGGTAATGATCACTCTTCAAAGTTGTGATGGAAATTATGTCACGTTTGAACTAACGCTGCAGAACTGATCAAAATTACCTCCATTCAGTGAGGGACGGCTAGATGCTCTTTGAAATCCATGATGAATTGCTATCAATCCATTTGATGCCTCTCTGCTGGTAGTAGTAAGCTGTCAGATTTTTGATTAGCAAAGGAAAGGTTAAAAATCCTAAACTTCACATAGTACAGTTCACCCTCTGCCTTTAGCAGCCAAAGTCTTGATTTCATAAAAGAACGAAATCATGCAAACTGCCAGCAATAGGGAACAGCTAATTCACTTAGGTACTCTTCTGGAGCTTAAATTTTCATTTCAGAACAATATTCTTTCCAAATATAATTTAATAAAATTAGGACAATAATTTAAAGCAATTTAACAAATGATCTTTTGATGGTATCAAAATCTATTATTAATTTAAACCAATGTATTGAATCCATTTCATTGTTGTGTACTTTAAAAAAAAATATTTTCATTCTTGTTTGGAATGAATTATGAAGAAATTTTAAAAACAATCTGGAAAGGAGTCAATTTCATATGACATTTCTTAATACACTCTTCCCATTATGTAAAATACTGTTCAGTTCAATGAATATAAGAACAAAAATGTATCAGTGGTAAAACATTTTCTTCAACATTAGACTAAGCAGAGAATTATAAGGTTTCTCTTTTCCTTTAGGAATCAATCTACACATCTGTAACACAGCCTCTTCTTAAAAATTCTTGAATGTAGAAAATTATTCAGTTCACTGGAAGCTCAAAAGATAATTTTAAAAGAATACAGGATTGGCTCTTTGGGATCCTGTTGATATCAGCTGGTCTCAGTAAATTACTTCAGGAACAATGAGGGTAAGATAAATACATAGAAAAAGTGCATCTGGAGAGGGTAAGAGAGAGCATCTCCCAGAGTTTTGTCAGAGTATGTTTATGGTTTTGATAAGTGCAGATCCTAGTTAAAGCTGTAACTTTAGTCAGGAGATTTTCTTCCCTGCAGTTGTCAGAATAAACTACGATTTTGCCTACAGCCAGCCCTAAATTTTAAAGAAAAAAAGTCATGAGGTGAGAAGAATGGAGAAAAAAGCCTTTTTGCTTCCAAACACAAATAGGTTTTTTTATCCCCTTCAGCCAACTTGCTTCCAAAAATATCATCTGAGACCTCAGAGGAAAAGCTAATCTCAAAAGAAAAGGTTTGGGGTAGAGGTAGGTTCTGCTAATGCCAAGAACCACACAGCTGTAGGACTTTCCTCAGGTGAGGTCAGACGACTTTACCAGGTATCTGCAAACCCATTTCATGCTTCCCCTCCTCCTCCACAGAGGAGGACTGTGCTTCCCACACAGTGCTTATGTTTCCCACCAATACAAGAGGCAATGTGATGCCTTCTTTTTCTCTTACTCTCTCCCCAGGACAGGCAGCAGCCCCAGGAGAGCATTACACCCCACGTGCCGTGGCTTGCACGGAGTGTCCATCCACCCAGCTGACAGCAGAGCCCCCTGGGACAGTGCACAGCTGATCCAAACATGGGGACAGATCCTGCAAACCACCCACACTGGGAGAGCCAAGTGCCATGGGCAGGAACAGAGTGCCAGTCCCCTGTCTACTCAACAGAGAGCTTTTTCTGCACATCAAAAATGATCGCTCGTTGTGTGTCTGAGGAGCCCAGGGTGTTTACAATAGACCTGGTCTTGCCCTGTTATAAGCTTTAGTGATTAGACTTTGGCTTTTACATCTAACTTTTGCTGTGTGTTTAAAGACAGTGAATGTCAGCATTTCCATTTTACATGTGAGGAAACCATGAAGTGAACTCATCAGGACAGGAAAAAGTGTTGAAATTTGATAGTAAAACCAAGAGAAGAATCCAGGTCTCCTGAGAAATGCTTTAAGAGGCCATGGTGTTGACACTGTACTAAAGGACCATTCTCAGTCAGACTTCAGCACAAATGTCTTCTCACAGGAGCTGTATCAAACTCACCTACTTTTCTGTCAGGAGTTTGTACATGTGACTGAAGTGGCATTCTTCTGTTATTTTTTCCTCTGAGGAAACTCTGAGTTTTCCCTCTCAGCAGAAAAACACTCCACCAGACCTGTAAGAGATTTCATTCACCCAGCACTCCATGCACAAGCTGCTGAGATGCTGACTCACTGGTGTCCATGAGCTTCTTTAGCAGCCCTTATGCAGGAGTAGCAAAACCACTCCTGTAGTGGTATTAAAGCAAGGAATTTCCCAAGGCCTGCCTATACCACAGGCTGTGGCTGAATTTGAGCCTGTTTCTGAGGCATCTCAACATTCTGGAGTCTCCTGAATCTACCACAGCATTGACACTTCAACACTTTGACTGAAAATCTCAGAACAGAGGGAGGAGCTTTTTTTTTTTTGTCACCCAAAAAGTGACCCAGTGTCAGGCCTGGAGTGTCAGGCAGTTGGGCTAGATGATTATTATAATAACTCCAACTGAACTATTCTAACAATGTTAGACATTTAAATGAGCAAAGGGAGAGGAGTCGTCCCTGCCTTGCCTGCCTTTCTAGAGGGGGTTAGGAGAAGAGCAGATCTGGAATTCAGAGTTGAGAAACAGTAGCAAAGGACCTCAGACAAAGCCTGTACTCAGCTGGAAGGTAAAAAAGAGGCTCAGGATATCCCCATCCCACTTTAGATTTGTGGCAGCTGGAGGGGGGCTATTGTGGGATGGCTGGGGGACAGAATCTGCCTCTCCCTTACCATCTTATTTCCCAAACTTCCCACAGACCTTGTCTTTCCTCACAAAAGGCCATCACTGCAGGGTACATTGTTCATGGGTCCTGAGATACTTCACATATACTCATGCAGAGAGTATATGTGAGGAAAAAATGGAGGGACATGGGAGGTTTGGACAAAAATGAAGAAAATAAACCTCTTGCACAAATGTTTGAAATATTTCAAGACCATAAGAAAACTGCTGGCTTGTATTTGCTAATGATTCTTTAAAGCATTTGCCACACAGAAAACCTAGGAGAGAAATCTAACAAAGAAAAAAAAACAACACCCCCCCCCAAAAAAAAACAACCCAGATATTTGTTTATTTGTTTATTATTTCATTATTTTATTTTATGTCAAAATTCTTTATTTTTTTACCTCATAATTGAGAGATGGGCCAAGAGAAAATTCAAGGAAAGGCTAATGTAGGAACTAGAATTAAAGTGAGCAATAGCTATCTAGAGCCCTACAAAAATAGTCTTAGGAGGGTAGCAGAAGGAGAGAAAAAAGCAAGTATATGTGCACCAGGATAATCCATACATGCTAACTTCTAGGGCTAAGTTTGGGATATTTCCAGTGCCCAGCCAATTAATCAGCTGTCTTTGTTACTGACTGGTGGCTTAGAAAATCTCTGCCTTTGCAGCTGTGTGACTGTCAAGTATGGAGTCTCTTTTCTTGAAGGAGAAATACAAAAATAAATTAAATCTCTACTCTGAATGAAGGTCAAAAGGGCATGCAGGGGTATAAAAATCACAACATCACAAAACTGGAGACAACCACTTTTTCTAAACTGACCACAGGCAACTCTTTTCATTGCACTGACTAGCAAATGGAATTTTACTTTCATTATTCAAGAGTATGCACCTGATTATAACTCATCTTTCGAAGTACTTTATCAACAACTTCAGTGGTTCTCATCATTTCCCCTTGTATCAAGTCTGACAGTTACTTCATCGTTCTGCAATTGCTTGACCCCTACAAAAGAGAATCCCTTCCAATACATCCATTTTTTTTTTCAATGTACAAGCTGATTTCATTGGAGCAATGGCTACTCCACAGTTCTGGGATTATTTTTTCCTAGAAACTTTATCATAATTCAAACAGGCTGTGGAGAAAGAGTCCAAGAAGTTGCATGATTTCAGTGCCCTGTACTGCTCATTATCACCCTGCTAAACAGCACTGTCCAAGCATGCCTACAGATTGCAAATGACAATGACAAAAAGAGAGAGGAAGCCCAGTGCAAACTAAAATATTCACCAATACACAAGCGTAAGTGCAAGCAAAAATATCAGTGCATTTCACCAAGTGGTTTAGTTTGAAACCTTCACTAACACAGACACAGAGCTTTCTCCTCTGTCCTGGAAAACAATGGAAAAGGTATTTCAGCACTTTCTCTACTTTCTTCAATTCAACACCAACAACTGGAGTGACACACTGCTAAACAGAGAAAAAACATCCCTTGCTTTACATTAAGCCTATCTTTCATCATTTCCTGGCTTTCCCTCCTTGTTAAGGAAAACATTAGGTGCCAAGGCAATGATGGATCATTGTCCCCATGACTGGACACATAAGCTGTCCTTCAGGGTCTCCTAACAGTGGAAATAAAAGCTGCCTTGTACAAGTTTCCTTCTTTCACTCGAGCTTTTTTCCCTCGGATGCCAGCAGCATCTCATCCCTAGAGGGCAGCCAATGAACACAGCTCCAGGCACAAAACGCTTTCCCTCAGGCTGCAGGACTTATCACATTTAACCAGCTCGTCCTTTCTCTCTCTAACACACAAGTGCAGGCAAACCACTGTGACTGACAAGTTTTGGGTCATTTCAGTTGCTTTTTTTCCAGTTCCTCACCATAGGGCTTCCATAATCCACCCTCTCCCCCACCCTGCCAAACTTAGGGACGGTCTTTTGCGCCTCTTCCAACCAGTACCCAAAACCTCTTACCTTATGATGACAAACATGACCAGGGAGTTTCCCACCAAGCCCACAACGAAGACCACCGAGTAGACAGCAGTGATGATGATGGGAATGGCGGGGGAGATGCTGGTGTGGTTGTGCTGGCCGTCCCCAAAGCCCCCAGTGGCATTGGTGTCATAGTCTGCCCAGCCCGGGAGCCAGCTGCTGCTGGTGCTGGGGGGCCGGCAGGGCCCTGGGGAGCAGGTGGAGTCTGGCTCCTCACGGAAAATCTGTATGGGGGCATCCATAGGGACACAGTCCAAGACCACGAGGAGTGCACACAACAGGAGGCAAGTATGCTGGAAAGAGGGAAGAGAAAGAAAGAGAAGTATTTTTACAGCCACAGAACATTAAGACCTCTGAAACTTGTATGTGTTAAGGGGAGCTCTGCTGTGATGGGAACTGTAATTTGCCAAGCAGAGATTTAAGCAAATCACATCCATATTAAATTATTTCAAGTTTTACATCTTGCTATGTAATGCTGCTTCTCCAAGTGCACAAGGAAAGTTTTCCTCCACTTTCAAAGGTTGCATAGTGAAGCAAGCCAGATGGGAACAGCTCAGATCCACCCCCACACTTTAACCCTGTCTTTCCCATCTTTCATATTTTAAGTCAAACTCTGTCCTAACAAGGGCTCTTCATTGCCTAAGCTCTGCTATAAAGGGGAAGGAGACAGAGATACCCACCACCTCTCTGCACATTTGCTTTAACACCCTGCCCTGAGTTATTTTTTCCTGATCCCATACTTGCTTTCATAGAAAAGCCACATTAATGACAACAAATACCTTTCAGTCCAGGAAAAGAAGCGGAGTCCTCAAACAGGTGCTCTTGGCAGGAAAAGAAAAGAATAAAGCCGCCTTGCTTGGCTCCTGGAAGTGCCACTGACCACCTAGGACTTTTGGATGTGAGGCACCTGCGCCCTCAGAGAGGCGTGCTGGCAGCAGAGCCGGCTCCCAGGCATGAGCTGCAGCGTGCAGCAGCAGCAGATGCTGCTGTTCCAGCTCCCACCACTTCGCCTTTTCTCTCTCAGGCTCCCTCTGCCTCCCTCTCGCTCTGCCAGGGCTCCGGCAGCACTCTGCACTGATGCACACGTTCTCCACTGCCTCTGTCCCCGCAGCTCACAAGCTCACATGACTTCTTTCTAAACACTGAGATGCACATAAATTAAAAGAAAAGCAAGAAATAAATTCTGTTGTGAATGAATGCTTATTTTAATACACTTTTCCAAGTTTTCTTTCCTCAATTCCCTTGCACTCCCAGGCCTCAAGAAATAATCCTCTTTGCCTTATTGAATCCCACAGGATTTCAGACTAGTAGACACTGAATAAAAGGGGAATTTTAAGTTTAGATGCTTTGCCTGCTCCATCAGCTCTTTCATGCCTTGACTTCACAACTGTGTGTCCAAAACATTTCTCACTGGTTAACTGTGCCCCTGATCCTTTGCACCTGCAACTCCTAAGTCAGAAGCTGGCTACCATAGAAAAGAGGGGCACCCTAATTACTGTACAGATTTTTTCAAGCTGTCCCACACCATGTGAGAATCCCAGAATTCCCTGTAGAACTTTCTTCTCCCAGCTGCAGCCAGAAACAGGGAGGTGGTGTGCACAGAAATCACATCCCTCAGAGCTTATCCCTATTATACTCCCTCAAGCAGGAGTTGGCAAGGCACCAATATATGTGTCCAAGTATCTTTTAACTTGCATACAGACCTTGAAATCCCCACCAGAACTCTCTCTAAATGGCAAATTGGAAGAGAAGAGGCAGAGCCTGAGTTATTCCTACTCCTTTGGAAGAGGCTGGAAACAGCCAGACTAGCTGCATCTCAAAGTGTGCAGCAGGAAAACCAGACTCTGGAGAAAGAGAGAGGCTGTGGGTTTCCTTCAAGCTTTTCCAATCTTCAAACTTTACTTCATGCTCCTCTTGTTGAATGTCTGTGATATGACTGAGTTTTCTATTCTAAACCAATTTTTTTTTTCTAAACCTATAATCAAGAGACTAAATTATGTCAACTGAGTGAGAAATCATGTAGGAGGCTTAAAAGGTACAGAATCCCCTCTCTTAGAAGAAAAAGCTTGTTCCAATGTGATAATGGTTTTTATTCTGGTCACTGTTTTCTCCATAACTTCAGTAACTGCTCATGATCCTGTGTATAGAGCTGTCTAAAGTTACACTTTTAATGATAATGGATAAAAATCCAAAATAACAAATGTGTGACAGAAATGTCCCTGAGACAGGGACACAAACCTAAGAAGAAGTCATTTTTTTGAAGAGGAAGTAGATCCTAACACAAATTGTACTCTAATTCTGGTTTTATCCTCTGCAATCCATGGTCTCCTGCCCATGTATTGAAGGGAACTACTGTTGCTGTATCTTCTCATAAATAATTATACTGGCGATTTTCAACTTCTTATTAGCATCTTCCCCAAAATTTTCCACATTCGGCAACTAAAATATACAGGACAGATTTAAAATAGCAAATGAGTGTTTTAGCACTCATTGATAATTTAGCACTTATGAGCAATCATTTTGTCATTCTGCAATTGCTACAGGTGGGTCCAAAACTTCTATATGGGGAAGGAAACTTATTATTGCTCTGAGTAAATCTACAGCACAGATGATACAAAAAAGTAAGATAAATAGCAGACTCACAGCTTTTTGAATGTTCAATGGTTGGACAGTAAGCTGCTCATTCTCTAGCTAAATTCTATGCTGAAACTCTCCACAGATCTTAGAATTAGCACAAAAAATATGTGCTCACAGTTGTAGTCACTGGCCCTTCATGGAGTTTGCAAGGTAACTATATGGGACAGGAATGAGGTGGAGTTTGACCACAACTCTGCAAATTACAGGCTGAGCCAGAGGCGATGTTTAAGTTGTGAGATGCTTTTTGCTTATGTGTGTTCAATGTTTGGCTCTTGGTTGCTGTAGGACCTTGTGATACAGTAGAAAGAAAGTACTTGGCTAAGAGAAATGGTTTGTCTTCTGAAAGTCAAATCAAAATCATATGCACTGTTAAAAAAGAATCTTTTCTTGTGTTGGCTTTGCAAATGAAAACCTGAATTTCAGGATTATCAGCAGCAACTGGTCTCGCTGCAGGTACCGGGAACAACTGCCACGATATCGAAAGGAAAACCAAAGGCAGAGGGAGAATCAGCATCTCTGTGCCCTTCCCAACAGTCCTGTGGAAAAGGGCAGAGTCTTCTGGAGTCACAGGGCAGAGAAAGGCAGGGTGACCTAACCCAGACTGCCCGCACACCAGTGCTAGAAACCCCTGTTCCCTCTAAGGGCTTACATCAGACAGAAGGCCCTGCTTTCAAAGGAAAGTAAGGAAATATTTCGAGAAGAAAGACAGCACAAAAAAACCGTTGTCTCACCTCTCAGCTGCCATTTTCCTCCAGTAATGTTCTTACAAATACCTGGCTTGCATGCCCCCCGGGTTTTTGCTGTAATACTTTAGACCCGACAGTGTTCACCTCACTGGACTTTGGGAAACACAACAGAAACCACTTGGACTTTTTAAATTAAGAATATAATGATATATAAAGCTATATATATAATTATTATAATTATAATTTATATATAATTATTATAATTATATATAAAGCTATATATCAAATTTCATAATTGTAGAAAAATTTTTAAATTATAAATTCCAGATCTCAAAACTGAAAAAAATATCACATTCAGCTGCCTAAAACCTAGGAACTACAACATGTGCTTTTACACAAATTTTTACTTTCTCCAGGCTCTCTTCCTCAATTAAAAGTCAACTATACAATATTGCTAAATATAAGTGGAAGGGCAAACATAAACTGGAAATCTGTGAAGTATTTTCTTTTACAATCCTAATGAAATTCTTTGAATGAATAAGAAACCTGGGAGGGGGGAAATATGTGATATTTAACAATAGCAGGTAGGAAGGGCTTCAGCACTGTCTTTCTTCTTATCAAAAGCTAAAGACTTTCTGTGCCCCTATCAGCACAGGGTTTTAAAACCTTAAAGATGTGGTGGGACATTAATTCAGCCCTGACTCAGAGGTAAGAATGAACCACTTTGAATCACAGGCATGAGTCTGCAGCACGGTACCATCTGCTCACTGTGCTGCAGCACAGACCCAGCTCCATCACCTCAGCACACTCAGGCTTTGAGTGAAAGCTGTTTAGTTCCTGACACTGTTTTCTAGAAAACCATGACAATTTATGGGTTTCAGTCAAATGTGCAGAATAAGACAGACCTTGACGTGCAGCCATGAACAGTAACACTGGACACTTTGGAACAGGATCATTTCCAGAGATCACTTTCTATTCTAGAGGGTGGGGAAGAGACCACATGAGTTAAGTGGAGCACACTATCAAGATGCTTCTTCAGCTAATATTTGTTTTTATTGCATGATTAACCAAAGGCTACAATGATAGTGAGCCTGTGTAAAGGTAGGCGATGCTGGAAACACTTTCTGGTGTCTCCAGTTGCCAAGGAAACAAAGTTCTCTTGTCTCTCTGCATACAGAAATGTTAGCTCTCTGTGTGAACACAGCTCTCAGGAAATGGTGTGTTCTGTGCTCTTCAAAAGACCTGCAAAGGAGAGGAAGGGGCAAAAAGAGAGATAAGAAAGTATATGCAATGCTACTCAAACAGCTTTTGCACACATCTTTTACTCACAGCAGACTAAACACCCATCATAAGACTTGTGCTTTGCTTTTACTTGCCAATAACAGAAGTTACATACTGAAAAAAAATTACTGGTGCAGACCTTCATTGTGACCTTCAGAAACCAGCCCAATAACATGCTGAGCACTGAGATAGCTTCTGTCCCAAGGCATGTCCTCCTTCCACAAAAAAGTCCCTGGGTGGTTATGAAGAGACCAGCCACCCTCAAACTTCCAGCTGCAGGGAGGGACTGGGGCAGGCATTGAAAGGTTTCTGACTCTGGGACTTTAAAAACGAGGGGAGTTCTACAGAGAAGAGCTAACTGGCAGTGAGGAGGTCTGACTGGCTTTAAGGAATTCAGAAGATCCCAGCAGGAAGCCATCTGCCTTGCTCTGCTGTCACCCTGCCTCCCCCAGCAGCATTTCTGTCCACAGCTGGCCATGGCACACTTGCCAGGTCCCTGGAGCAGAGGCAGAATTGTCAAAACAGGTCACCACTTTGCCATCTGCCCTGCATTTAATTTCATCAAGATCCTCAGCTGGAAGTTCTATAATTTCTCAATTTTCTGGAGCAGGCTAGAGCTGTGAGTCCAGAGGAAAAAAAAGGATACTTAAACAGGTAAATGTGAGCTACAGAACAACCTTTAAGACTTCTCTTTAAAAGAGAAAATTATGGTATTCTGCAGATATCTATATAAGGATACAGATATCTGATCTACAGACCAGCTCATCTGATACAGATTATTTTAACAAAAAAACCACCTAACTAAACAAACAAAAAAAAAAATCACGCAAACCAATCAAACAAAAAGAAACAATGACAAAGCAAAACAATTATGTTTCTCTAATTATCATTTTGTCATTTACAACTATTTCTCCTCTGGGCATTAACATCACAGCATGTTGGCTTCCGAGGATGTGGAAGCACAGCTCTGCTGGTAAGTGATTACACCGTTCCTGTGTAACCCCATTCATTCCCCAGAATGGGAATCAGCTAACACAACTTGAACTTCCCCCCAACTTTGGCTCTGAGACAGGAGATGATAATGACATTCAAAATTTTGTGGGAATCCATAAAAACCACTTTAAGATTAGCCTGGTCGTTTCTTTTTAGGATGATCCCAGTGGATTGTGTGGGTAAGTACTGACTTTTCCCCAAAGAGCTCAAGATCCTGCAGCGTCTTCTCTTCACATTTTTAACAAGAAAAGACAGATGATTCATTTCCAGGAAGGGTAAGAACTCTCTTAATTATGTGCCAATGATACCTAAATCTTAATCTTCTTTGCTTTGTACTTAGAACTGTTTGTTGACTTGTTCTAGTGCCTGGCAGAAGGAAGAGTGAAAAATGATGTAGCTGAAAGTAGAGAAAAGGGAATTTTTCATACAGCCCCTAAACCTTGCCACTCCCACCTCCTCTACCTCCTCTTTTTGGCACCTTCATTCATACATAATTAATGGCTTAAAGACAAGTGTTTTGAGGAAAGATGGGTGAATTTAGCTCTCTGAATAAGGGTTGTGACTGCACCAGCTGACTAAACCATTCCCTGCTGACTCTGGGACAGAGTGGCTGCTGACTCCAAGATGGAGTGGAGAAGGCTAAACCCCAGTTAGTTGTTCTCCCAAAAGCTCCCTTCCCTTTTGGCAGCTAATCAAGTCCTATTAATCACTCACTGAACACTACAGAGAAGCTGGAGCTGCAGAACAGTGCAGTAATAGTGATGCTAAGAGTGGGGAGTATCAGGTAAAACAAGGTGTGGATGCCACAGTTTTCCTCAGTGCAGGAGGAGTGACCTTACTTAAACATGTACCAGTAAAGCTCACAAAACAAACCCTCAGTTCCTTGAAGTTATTTGGGTTTATTTAAGTCACACTGAACAAAGGGCTAAAAACTGGCAAGCTCAAACTATAAGTCAAGGGTTGGGGTGAAGCCCAGAAGTTGTCAAACTGCCCAGAAAGCCCATTTAGCCAGAGCACACCCAGAAAGAACTCATGTGGCCTGTATGTGAGGGGGGATGAGCCCCAGTGAGGCTTCCAGCAGTGGGGCTGAGGTGGCCCTTCACCTGAGGTGAAGGTGGCCATCTTCCCCCCTACTCTGCCTGGTTCTATTTCACAGAATCACAAAGGGCCTCAGCAAGGATGGGAAAGACCTGTAAGATCATGCATTCCAACAGTTAACCCAGCTTTGCCAAGCCTACCATTAAACCATGTCCCCAGGTGCCACATCCACATGGTTTTATAAATACTTCCAGGGATAGTGACTCCACCACTTCTTTGTGCAGTCTGCTCCAGTGTTTGATAACCCTTTAGAAATTTTTCCTAATATCCAATCTAAACCTCCCCTTGTGCAGCTTGAGGACAATTTCTTCGGGTTCTGGGTTTGTTACCTGGAAGAAGATACTGACTCCCACTTGGCTACAGCCTTATTTTGGGTAGTGGTAGGGAGTAATAAGGTCTCCTGTGAGCCTTCTCTTCTCCAGGCTTAACAACTCCATCTCCCTCAGTCATTTCATCACCCCCACTGCCTTTCTCTGGACATTCTCCAGCCACTCAGAGTCTTTCTTGTAGTGAGGGGCCCAAAACTGGATGCAGGATTCAAAGTGTGGCTTTACCAGTGCCAAGTACCGAGGGACAATCCCTGCCCTGGTCCTGTTGGCCACACCATTGCTGAGCCAAGCCAAGGATGCCATTGGCCTTCTTGGCCACCTGGGCACAGTCTGGCTCATGTTCAGCCAGCTGTCAACCAGCATCCCCAGGTCATTTTCTGCTAGGCAGCTTCCCAGGCACTAGTCTCCAAGCCTTTAGCACTGCCTGAGGTTGTTGTGACCCAAGTGCAGAATCCAGCATTTCACTTTTTTGAACCTCAGGCAATGGGCTTCAGCTCATGGGTCCAGCCTGTCTGGATCCCTCTGCAGAGCCTTCCTGCCCTCCAGCAGATCAACACTCCTGTCCACTTTGATGTGAGCTGCAAACTGACAGAGGGTGGACACAATCCCTTCTTCCAGATCACTGATAAAGGTATTGAACAGGAATGTTTCCAAAACTAAGCCCTGGGGAACACCACTTGTGACTGGGCACCAGGTGGATGTAACTCCATTCACCACCACCCTCTGGGCCTGACCAGATTTTACTCAGCAAAGAGTAGATTCATCCAAGCTGTGAGCAACCATGCTCACAATTATTTAGCAGTGTCAAGCAAGGTAATTTTAAGCCTTTTGCAGTCAACACTTATCAACATGTTTGATAAAGTAAAAAAAAAACATTTAAGCTCATCTATGCATGTCACAAAGACGATAAATGGCCATTTTAAACTGTCTTGTTTGATGTTGTTAATAAACTGCAGATTACAAAGTGTGAAAATGAATCTGAAAACTCTTGCCAATATTGGCAGCATATGGAAGCGCTCCTTTTGAGACATTTGTTTCAATAAGTGATGCAAGCAGAAAATCAGCCTGGGATCAATTTGTCAATTGCTTAAACCCGAGCTGTGTGTAGAGCTGGAAAATTCAGGCTCCACTTAGAAAGGTACTTAGTGGGATGCATAAAATATTGAGTCAAATTTTGTTGTCATTACTTGCTGTATGTAGCATGATTAAATTCAGTGATACTGCTCATGGAATAAAAATACTAGGCTAAAAATTTTATTTCTAAGAGACAAGGAGGAGGGGAAGGAAAAGAAAATCAATAGAAGTATAAGAGAAAATTAGAAAAGCAATACAAGCTGAACAAAACCTACAGAAGGAGAAAGTGTTGACTAGTGCAACCAAGTGGCATCAAGAAGAAATATCATGTGAGAAATAACAAATTGGAAGAAGAACAAAGAAAATCATCAAAGACTTAATCATTACAGTGAAGTATGCCCTGTGGCCTTGACCTTTTTTTCTGATTTCACCTCTTTTGCTGTTACTACAAGAGCCCATTATTACAAATTGTCAGCATATCCATAAAGTAAATGGGACTGAGGCAGTCCCTTTTTATTTTAATAAACTAGAATCTCATACCAGCTAATTTTCCAAAGCACTTTTCAATTGTGGTGAAAGAAGATTATGAAATGCTTTAGGTTGGTAATTGCTCTACGTGCCAAAGGATATTTTTGGTAAATGCAAAGATCCTTTGAAATCTCAAAAATATAAAGTATTTTATTGCCCAATGGCTTTATTTCCCCTTATTTAACAGTATGACTTAAGTGAAGACATAAGTGTGTCTTTACTGCCTGGGAGTTCATACTTGCTCTGCCACACACTGACAGAAACTGCTGCTTTCCACCAGTAGGGAGAGTTGGGCAGTCAGGCATCTTACACAGATGGCTGTTAAAGAAAGTGAAATAATCTGGGGCTCATCCATGAAGACTACTGAAGGACAATGCATTAAACATGCTTAATGAAAATCCTTAATTCCTATGACAAAAAAAAAAAAAAGTCACTGATGAGCTTTAGAAAATACAAGACATGCATAGAGCTGGTCGTGCTCCTGGCATGTAACCTATGGTTTTATTTTATACTACAGATAGAAATGCTCCTAGAAAATACTCAGCAGAACTAAATCAGGCTGCCAGTTTCTTATGCAGATATACAGTTTCTAAGAAAATCTCCTTCATAATTAAAACCAGTGTTACATCTAAAGTTTATCAAAATGTAAACACTTTCTGTAAGGTGCACCACTACGCAATTTTGCACAAAAAACAGACAAATTCCCTGAGACTGTTCTGTGATCAGCTGGCGAAACTCTGTGTTGTACAGCAGGTTTTCATCAAGCCAGAAAAAAACAGGTTGCCCAGAGAGATGATGAATTCTCCATCCCTGAAAACATTCAAGGTCAGGCTGGACAAGGCTCCAAGTACTTTGATCTAGTTCAGAATGTCCTTGCTCATTGCAGGGGGTTGGACTAGATGGCCTTTAAAAGTCTCTTGAAATCAAAGTATTCTGTGGTTCTAAGATCTGCAAATAACTCATTCCTGAACAAAATAGCCATTTATTGCAACAGCACATTTTTGCTACCAAGGATGGAAAATGGATGCATTCACGTTTACAGGGAGATTGACAGAGAGGGAGCTCCAGCTGCTGAGGCTGGAAAATGGCATTTTTAGGCTTGAGCCTTTTCTCTTGGAGACAGCCCATGGTAGATAAACAAGTGTTCAGAGAAAGACAGATTGCTGCTCTTGTCTATCAACCAAAACTCTTGCTAGACATGTGGAAAGCCCAGACTCACCTCCTTGCACCAAACCAGATACTATAACTGCCTTAATCTCCCATATGCTGACCAAATGAGACTGCTCCACCAGTAATGGATTTCATTTCATCCAGAATATTAATATTTAAATTCCCAATAGCAATTTAACCTGTAAATTCTAGTAATAAAACTTACATATTTCAATGTAAATGATAAAATCATCTCACTATATTTTAAGTGTGAATCTGAGTGTCTTACTGAGGTAATTCAAATCTGAACTTTGTACTGTTGATTTTTCTTTATTTTTACCTTGATTTTACCAAGTGTTTAAAGGGCATTGTATACTTTAAAGTCACATGGTACCCGTAGAATGCTTGATACACCTCTTAAACTAATGAAGAGTTAGGAAAGTGTCAAAAACTTTTCAGACAAGATTTATTTTTTCAGCTAGTCAGCAATAAATTCAAACGAATGCTGAATCCTTCTCATGCTGCCTATCAATGACCCACACAGTACTGTTTCACAAACCACAGAGCACATGTCATCTCAGAGTTTCAGAGATCACCTTAGACATTTTCAGGGATGAATCCTCATTCCAAGAAAATGAGGTTCTGGCTCATATAGACAGGTTCACTGAGTGCAAAGGATCATGATGAGGTGTTCTTCTTTATACTTTTCATAACAATCAAGGATACCTCTGGCAATTAACTTTCCCTCCATAATCAAGAATACTGAAAAATAGGACCAGCTTCTAGGTACTGAAGAGAATAAAAGAGACAAGAGCTATTCTACAGGAGAAGCGACACGCTGAATTTTATATGTAGCCTGGACAACAGAAGAATGAACCATTAGAGTCCCCTGCTCTTGTACCTTTGTTGCCTCTGAAAAAAAAATAAATGAATGATCCTAAGGCTGTTGCAAAGAGTTACATTCCTGGCCTTCTATAGGTGCCATAGGGGGGAAAGCAGATAATATCTCCCTATAATTAGATTTTCTCTTACTTTGAATGTCCGTGGCAATAAAGTAATGAGGTCTCGTCAGAGTTCACGGGCATCCCTGCTGCTGAGCCAAACCCCATGAAAAAAATCAGTCCCACTGCTCCTGGAAGTGCTTCATGCAGGCACACCAGGTTTTTATGTGAAGGTCCTCTTTCAGGGGTGTTGCCATGGAACCTTCTTAGTAACTCAGCTCTGATAAGCCTTTGCTGTGCAATTACCAGCTGGTGGCTTGGCTCAGAGAACCTCCACTCCCTTGGCACTGTGATTAATCTGAGACACGTGGTGTGCTTGAGCTGACACTGGAATTATGAACCTGGGGTTTGCCTTGACTTGTTAGCCCTCCTTTCAAACCACTGGTTTTCCTGGCCACCCATTGTCCCTGCAATTCCTACTCCATAGCTGCTTGTTTACTCCATGGATTAGTATATTTTACCAAAATGTATTAGGAAAAAATCATAAAGAAATAGAGTAAGTATTTCATTATTTGCAACCCAATTATTCTTAAGATGGTGTGATTCATGTGAAATAGTAATCTTGTCTAAACCATATGAGCTTTCTGCAGACATCATTTCTGCAGCAGCTTATTTCAACAAATTGAACACCAGTTTTATTTATTATTTTGCAGACTATATCCATGAATATTGTTCTTTTACAGATTCTGTCACTTGAAAGGCTAAGTTAGACTTCACCATTTCCAGATTAATAATTCCTCCTGGAGAGAAGGTGCTTCTGAGAAAGGATCCAGGCTCAACATTTTTTAACCTATGTACCATATATATTCACAGCTACTGCTTTTTCTCTCTGTGATTGCCCCGTACTGCTTTAGAGTAATGTACAAATGGGGTACACTCCACTTGAGTTTGCATTACAATTATGTATCCAGAAGGTAAATGAATTGCACATGATATTATAATTTTGGTAAGCTTTGTACATCTCTGAGATTTGAAAAGTATCTGTTATGAAGTAAGAATTTATACATGGATCTTCAAAGTGGTGTAGCATTGTGATCTTTTCAATACAACCAAGAAATAAGAAAAAGAAAAAATAAGAAAGGGTGGAAAGTCATAGAATGTAGTATCATTAAGGTTGCAAAAGACCTCTGAGATCTTTAAATCCAACCATTAACCTAACACTACAAGATCAATCATTAAACCATATCCCTAAGAACCACATCTGCTCATTTTTAAAACACTTCCCAGGCTGGTGATTCTACCACTTCCTTGGCAGCCTGTTCCAATGACTCATTTAATTCTGATATGAATTTATCTATAGGTGCAACCACCATAAATATGAAATATATCTGCCAAGTTATAATTTTCTCCTCTTGGGGAGCACTCAATTTTGGAGGCTTTAAAATTCTACTAAATATTAAAACAGATTTCAGAAATGGCTCCAAAGTAGTTTATTCCACTAAATACTTGATTCCATACTATTCTTCTACCATAGAAGATGCATGTATTTTTGCTTCTAAAATACTATACATGGACATCCCCCTAAAAAAACAATTAAGGTATTAAACGTTTCCCATTATTATTTTTAACCATATTTTTTCTTTTGTCTTTCAGAAGTTTTCCCTCAAAAGGAAAGACATATTTTGTTTACAATCAAATCTGCTGCAACTACATTCTGAATATATAACTACTGATCTCTTCACTGTGAGATCCAAACTTAATTTCCACTACAAACATATTTGCATTTTGAGAGACAGACATATATATGTTTAGAAGATGCAATGTGAGATAAAATAGAACAGCCTCCCTGGTTCAAATTTAGATTTTTTTATCTTCTGAAGTTCCAAATTTGTTCTATCCTGATGAGCTTAGTGACTCTTCCTCAATTAAAAAAAAAAAAAATTGTTCTACACCCATCAAGAATTTCATTTAAACAGCATAAAGACAGTTATATGAAAAGAAAGAAAATGGTAGATGGTATTGAACATCTGAGAGTTGTGTAGTTTTACCAATACTATCATTCCCCTCTTCATGTAAAGTCAAATTGTCAGTAGTCAAAAATCATCAAACTCTAAAAAGACAGGTTATGCCTGACTAACAAGGAAAACACTTCCAGAATGAATAATATTTTAAAAGCTTGCTTAACCTACCCTGTCCTAAATACATTTCCACTGAAAACTGGAAAACCAGAATAAACATTAAGAAAATATGCTTTCTTTGAAAAATGTTCCTAATGGATGGCTACAAGTAGTTGAGATTAAGCCACTTTGTCAAATCACCAAGTTCAGCAACACAAGCACAAGATTGTGGCCCCACAGCAGCCAAGAGAGAAGCACCATCAGCAGTCCCTGGAGAAAAATGAGTGATCTCCATCTACAATAAGCAAAGAAAGTCTCCCCCTGCCCCTTCTCATATTCCCCAGTGGAGGGCTTTTCCCAGAGGGTTCCCAAAGGTTCCCTTTGAGTTACTGCTGCAGCAGGAGGATGCTCAAATGTTGCCCTCTCTGAGACACTGTTTTTCAGTTTTTAGGCAAACTTTTAATACTGGATCTGCTTGAATTTTTTTCTTCATGCTAATTTTCAGCCTTTACTTTATTGATTTTGAGACAAATTGGTAAAGAAGAAAAGAAAAGGATACACAGAGGGAAAGGACAAAGAGGAATATTATAAGGCTGGGGAGACAGGACAAAGAAAGAGGCAGAGACAAACAAAAGCAGAGGGCTGTTTGCCTTCTGCCTTTAGACTAAAACATAATAACTGTAGAAACTACATGGAAAAAAATATTTTTTATAAGGTCTGTAGAGAGAGTCCAGTCTAAGAAAATAGTCTGTGATTATTTTTTAGTTTCTGAACAGAGACAGTAAATGTAATTCTGAGCACTTGAATAGTTTTTTCTACCTGTTCCACATTAACATTTTTTTCATAGCATTTCCTATCAGCACACAAATCTTTGAATGACATATAATAAAAGCAGCTGAAAATACAAGGATTAGAGTGATATCTCTGCATACTTTTCCAAAACAGAGCCACAGAACAGTAACATCCAGAAGCTTTGATTTTTCTGGCCTGCAGCAAGCACAAGACTCAAGGCTCTCCAAGTCAGACTAAGAGGAATTACTAGTGCAGGAAATCACTACTACTATCATTTTACAGTTTATTTTACTGCTCATCCTTTTCTTCTACAAGCCATGTTCAGCAGGGCATCTTCCAAGCCTCCAACATTCAATCACTATGTTCATGTGTTCCTCCATGTTGCCTTTTTGCTTCAGAAGTCCCTAGGAAATACCATAAAATTACTTATTTTCCACATCATTGCAAGGTGGATGTGAAAATTAACCTCCTTTAAAATCACATTCATTAAGTTTATTTTTAAAAATGCTTTGAAGTAAATCACCCAAATAAATTGAATTTAGACTTGGAAAAAAAAACAGATCCTCTGGAGTTCTGTGATTTCACTGCTTGATGTCTGCAGGTACTCAGCACTGCAGGTGATGAGGTCATTCTTGTGCCCCTTTTGTTAGACTCTTTTATTATCTGCTGTTCTGTAGTCTGATATGGAGAACCTTCTAGAGCCACAGAAGCAGACTCAGGCAGACCCATCAGCTGATGAACATTTGTTGCCTTCACCACCACCACAGTGAAATTCTTTTTTAGAATCAGAAAAACAAAAGATGTGTTAAAACAGCAGAAAATCTACTCTAGGTTAAAGGCTTATTCCCCATTTTTCTGCCTTTGCTTTCTAGTCTTCTCCTTTCAAAACACTGAAGTATTTGATTCAAGAATGTATTTACAGAAAAAAAAAAAAGAGAGAGATACCATTTCACAAACCAATTTGGTACTTCCAATAGGACTAGCTGTAAATCTGAGGTAATAAAAGCAAAACTAAAAATAGAGGGAAAATCCTGAGCATTTTTCAGAATAGTTACAGAATAAAAACCCTTGATTTCTTCACCATTATGACTGTATCTGACATTTAAAGTGTTTATGGGTTTTAGAAAACATAGTAAAGGAAATTTTGGGGGCATGAAAGAATTTTTCTACACTGAATTCTTCCTAACTGCATATCCTACCTTCTTTAAAAATCTTTAAACGGATTTCTATCTAGTTCTTATGTGGAAAATTTTGCACAGGCTTTTGTAAGAAGAATTTGTTGAACTGCCTCTTTGCTGTTAGATAATAAAAAAAAAAATACTTGAGAGGACAGTAATGTTGTCATGTGAGTGCTTCTAATTAAACCTACATAAAACTACCATGAATAAGTGTCTAAGAAAAATAACAATAATTTAGTATGAAAGCAGTTTTTCAAGCTTTTTTTGATTATGAATATAATTAAATAAAGTATTTAATATTTGAAAGGGGGAGCAAGGACAGATATAAAATGGCATTTTTAATTTTAGAAAAAATATACAAATAACAAATACTGGTTTTGCTATGACACCAACACAATCTTCATGGCTACTCTAGAATGCAAAAATATAATCCAACATAATTGTTGGATTATATTATATTATATTATATTATATTATATTATATTATATTATATTATATTATATTATATTATATTATATTATATTATATTATATTATATTATATTATATTATATTATATTATATTATATTATATTATATTAATTATAATCCAACATAATTGTCTACCTAGTTTACATGCAGTCTATCAAGTTTATATATACATTCTATCTAGTTTATGTATGTTTTGCAGAGATTATATCCTTCCAGTCTAGAGAAAAAATGTAGAAGAACATGTTGTTTCTGAAGTTAATCAGCACACTATTCCCAGAGAACTACTCAATCCAGACTTAGAGACACTAAGAGATTGTCAAAAATGCACTGTTCTTAGTGGACAAGTGGTGCTCAAACTGGCATTTGGAAAACACAAATTTATGAAACACTTCATCATATAGTACATTTTTGAGTGTACTTGGTTTGGAAGGAATTTTCTGTACATTAGTTCTGTTGGTTTCTACTTTCCTGATATAAATAATAAAATAGTGCACTGTGCCCCAGAAAGCTAACCTAAAGCAAGCAAGGTCATTGATCACCATGGAGACCTTTAAGAACTCATAAATGCTTAAAAAATAAAATCAGCTGTCCTAGAAGTATTAGAATAATTCCTGTGCTCTTTTAAAATTTCTTCTTTAGTCTCTGCCTCGTATGGGGCTCCTCCTGTGCCCTCTCTTTGCCATCCAACCACTCAACTTCACTAAATGCATCTCATGAATTAAGTACTTTTGATGAATCCTTTGACAAACTGTGTTAAAATTGGCCAATAACTTTAAAAGCCATTAAAAGAAACAGAAAGAAAGATACAGGTGGCATTTAGTTTTATTAATTTTGCCTAAAAACAAGTGATGCAATTTGATACCTACTGAACTGTAGGCACCCTGTATGCAGCACAAGATCACCATGGCATACATCCAAAACTGACCAGGTTCCTAAGGTTGGAGATAAAAAGAAGATAGGATTCTGAAAACACTGGTACCTCCAGTCCCATGAAGCTGAGGTTTTTATAAGCAGAAACCAGACTCAGAGAAGTTGCACAGAAGATGCACAGAAATTTCTCTTCTTTCAGGATAAATTTTGCCCATAAAAATGAGTCCCTATAGAGGAATGTGTTGGAGATCTGGGTTGTAACAACAGCAGAAGGAAGGAACGATCTTCCATTAATTACTATTATTGTCTATTGTCTAATCTATTTTTCTTATATAAAGAAAAGGAACAAAAAAACCCCAACAAACAGAATAAAAACCTTGAAGATGAACTCCTTACAAGGAAAAACATTAACAAAAAATAACTCTATGTGACAACAAGTCCATAAAGAATTTTTTCACAAGACATGTACCTTTTAGGGCAGGTTCAAAGGAGGATCAAGAAAATTATCAGAGGACTGGAACATTGATCTTATGAAGAAAGTCTGAGGGGGTTGGGGTTTTTCAGTCTGGAGAAGAAAAGGCTCCAAGGAGATTTCACTGTGACATTTCCATGCTTGAAGGGGGCTTATAAGAAAGACAGAGAAAGACTTCACAGCAGAGCCTATAAAGACAATATAAAGGCAAACAGTTTTAAACTGAGAGCAGATTTAAACTGGAAGGATTTTCTTATTGTAGGAATGGTAAGACACTGGAACAAGTTGCCCAGAGAAGCTGTGGATGCCCCATTGCTGGAAGTGTTCAAGGCCAGGTTGGACAGAGCTTTGAGCAACCTAGTCTAGCAAAAGTTGTCCCTGCCACACACAGTAAGAGGTTTGGACTAGGTGATCTTTAGAGATGCCTTCCAACCCAAACCATTCTATAATTTTACAATCCTGTAATTTTTATCCTTTCTAAGCCTAGTTTAATAATTAAACCTACTTGTTCAATAAAAATCAAATATATTATCCAAGGTTTATAAGATTAAAACTTGTAATCAGGAAAGATCTGTGTAAACAACAACTTGTTTAGAAAAATCAGTTTCCAGAAGAAAGGAAGAAACCCACAAGTATTATTCATAAAAGTGGAAGTATTTATCAGGAAGAGAGGAGTTTCTGTATCCAAGCCTCATTTGTGGTTACTAAAGAAAGAACTCCTCAGCTATTGCAGCTACATTGAAATAAGGCAAGGACATTGAAGAACAACCAATGCAGATTTCGTGAAGAAACAGAGGTTTTGACTCTGGTTGAAAAGGTCAAAATTAGGCAGGAAATAAGCATTAAGTACATTAAACACCAGGGGTTTAGAAATAAATGCATTATTTTCTTCCGGAAGAAGATTGCTTAACAGCAGCAGGAAACACAGTGATGAGAATACTTTTGGTCTCTGTGGTACAGGAATAAATGATGGCCTATGACACATAGCTGAGTGATTTGAAATAGATGAGAAAGCAGAATCAGGAGCCTTTCTTCCATTTTAAAGACAGAAGAAGACCACACAGACATTTCTAGGAACAAAAATATCATTTAAGTAAAAACAAGCTACTGCGGTATATATCTGCTTGAACATCTATCAACTCATTTACCTGTCATTTTCTTATTTGGACTAGTGTTTAAGATACCAATAAAAGAAGTTGAATTTGCAGAGCCTACCATACTTTGAAAAGTGTGTTGCATTGCTAGTTGTCTACTAGCTGGATTAACACTTACAAAGTTAGTGGTTTGCTTAAAAGCTGCAAGTGGAAACCAAGGAGGTAGGTAAAAAATGTTTATTTTAGCTATAGATTAAAATGACTCACATGGACCAAGCCTGAAGAAATGAGTCAAAGGTGTCACTGCACACACACAAGGATAGTGATAGCGTCCATTTGTAACACTCAACAGTTCACAGAGAACCAAACGTGTGAAATGCTGCTCCATTTATTGATGGAGCAGAAAATGTGGGTTTTGACTAACAAGCTAACAAGGCCCAGTTTTGGGGAGAGTCAGGAGGTATCAATCTCCTGTTCTTCACCTGGACTTACTGCTCTGGGAAGAGCAAATTTTCTGCAATTTGGTCATACACCTACCCAGACCAAAAATACCAAGAGGCTCCTGCACCTTCCTTACCTTATTGCTTGCTCCCTCTCTGAATCTGCTGGCATGATAGTGCCTTGGGATGGGGATGAGAAGACATGAATGAGAGAAGTGTGAATTCATATTTTCATGGAGCTTTTTGCCACCAGTATTGGAGGACTGTGCTGCTGCACTGGAGCCCCAGAGGGTGCAAAGCTGTTTCATCCTAAGGAAAGGCTGACAAGGAAGGGCTAAAGCTGGTGGCCATTCTGCTGTCATGAAAGCAGCTCAACATCAAAGCAAAGTATGATGTGTCTTTGGCACCCACTGAGCATACAGCGACCATTTGCATTGGCACTCATCTTATCCAGTCACAGCCCATTCAAAATGCCCATTCTGACTATGTTAAAAACCATGCAATTATCAGACCATTGGCTTCACCTGGATTTGAAGCTAAAATCTAAAAAGGGGTGCAAACTATTGGAAACATTACCTACCCTAAGGAGAGGTCATGCCTTTGTCAAATTTTCATAAACCAGGATGAAGCTGATGGCTTTCAAATCAACAATTATTTTATATTTGCCTCCTCTTTTAAACTCTAGGTAATCAACACCATGGGTTTGTTTTCTAAAATGTAAGTTGAAGATCTTTCCTTCCTACTAAATTAGTTTTGCATCTTTGTGTTTGTACAATTGATAGGATTGGCAATACTTGGACTAAGCTCACATATTACTTTTTACTTTACGTATATTTATCATACATTATATTTACTAGATCTCTGAAAGTCTTCCAAAAGATTCTTTATAAAAAATAAATACTTACTTTGTTTGTAAAATTAATGTGTTTTTCAAGATGAGTAGGAAACTGGAAGTGAGGATTTGAGGCAGAGAAGTAATTTTGGCAAAAGTAGATTACTGTTTTTTCTTTGTCCAGCACTGATAAAAATGTAATAAGTAACATAATAGATTAGCTTGAGAATTTTCCTAATTATGGAAATGAGCATAGATTGGAGGGTTTTTATAAAACTAATTTTAAAAGGCGGCAGAAATCTTCTGGTATTCTTGAATCACAGGGGAAAGGGAATAATCCTCAAGAATGACAACTGACTTGCACTGAAATTTTTCTTTGTAAAGGGTAATGCATGCAAAAGAAAACAGTAAATAAAACTTATACAGTATTCTGAAAAGTAAATTATCAGATATATCCAATCCTGAGGCAAAAAATCTGCTTGATTCCAAGCAGGAGGATTGAAATATCCAAGCTGCTGGATTGGAGAGCCTATAAATTTCTCATAGCTGTTCTATATGTGGTCACCTGAGGCTCCCAGGATGCTGGGGACCCCAGAGAGAACCCTTTGCTGTGACCAGCACAGGTCAGGATCCTGCCCACTTGCCCACACGTGGAGCAGGAGTACAGTTCAGGAGATTCCAAACAGGGATTCCCATGAGAAGCCCATGAGCTGGGCAGCTGGAAAGTCCAGCCCAGTTTAGCAGCCTAAAGATAGCTCCAGTGTGGGGAATAATGCTTATTAAAGTGGGTAGAACAAAACTGATGGTGAGATGTGCAGATGTGACCTTTTGGCATCTGATACATCATGGCCCTAATTACTGGGTCAGAAACAGGAAGATGAAGAATATCCATCTCTACCCACAAGTTCCTTTTGCTGCACTTAGTGGTAAGAGACACATTAGAGCCAACCAGATAAATTACAGGAGCATTCATTCTGCCTAACCCACCTTTCCACTATATCATGTCCAGCTAGAGGGAATTCATACTACTGTTTTTTTTATTTTTTTGGTCGAGGCCTCTCAGATGTTTGAGATCTTTTGTCTGACATTTATGTGACAGAAACACCAAAATTACTTTTTGCTAACCTGTCTTCCATATTGTAAATTTTCAATTAAAAGAGAAATGCAATGAGAAGCATTTAATATTCACAGTCCATATTGTTGTCCTGACACAAACAGCAAGGAAACTCATTATGTTGTCTTACCATACTCTGTTTTTGTACAGCACAGAATCACTAAGTCACTGAGACAGTGCTTCCCCAACAGAGGGGAATTAAATAATTCCTAAATTTTAGCTCCGCATGTGTTATAAATGCTGTCTCTTAAAAGGCAGGAGTGCCATAGGAGTCTCAGGACTGGGAGCAGCTCATGGTCATTCTCATTTTCAGTACCCACAGCCACTGCACTGAGTGCTTGACCACAGGGCTGAGGCAGTGCCTAATCCTGGCCTCTGCTGGCAGGGGTCCTGCTGACCACAGGAAGGGAAAACATGCTCCAGCACATGAATGTTTCAGCACACTAACTGCAGGGGAATGAGAGCTCCTGCTGGCATTACACAGTAAACTGGTCAAGATTTTACAGCCCTTGTGTATCTGAATGCATCTATCCATAATTTTTTCAATGCAAGTGCAAAACCTTTTTATTTCCAGACTGGGGGTACAACCAGCTCAGTGCTGAAGAACAACATGAGGGTTTTTGGTGCTGCAGATGTTGTTTACAAGGTTAAAAAGCATAGATGGGGAATATCAAAGGGAAAACATTTATGAACTCTCTCCAAAGAACACTTCCCTGAGGCTCTTGTGGCTGCTTGAGAAACCACAGCCTGGCTTCTTCACACCCTTTCATTCTTAATATGCTGAGGGAGAGGCAGAAGTGGCAGGCTACAACTGACAATTTTGGACACAATCAGACTGGATTTAGTGAGGCCAGGATCTCAACCTGAGACCTTACAAAGAAAAAAATGTCAGATAAAACATTTTATTAAAGCATATCAAAAGGTGCCTTGCCCTTGCCCAAGATAATGACAGTGGTGTGGAAACAAATTAACTGTTTATAATTATCCCTTTTGTTTTCCTCAGAAATTCACTGTGCTAGAAAACCCAGCAGCTCATAGGGTAAACCTTGATTGATGAAATAACCTTTTGATGATGTTCGAAAGCATGACTGTTCTGATTCAGCAAAGCCATACTTAGTGTCACATCAAAGAAATACTGGCTAAACTGAAGAAATTATATGTACTCACTGCTGGAGGAAATCACAGGCTGATGAATCTCACTGTACAAAGTATGAGGATGCTACAGCTGTCTCCAAAAGCAGATGGTAAAGACTTAAGAATTACTGAAATACAGGCTAAGATTTGGCCTAAAAATGCTTAGGGCTAAGATTTGGCTTTAAAAAATGTTTATTTTTGATGAGAATGGAATAACAATTTTTAAAAAGCATAAAATCCTCTTATTCTTATAGGTGGTGATGAGTGTTAAAGGTGCAGGTGGTTAGAAAACTGCCTTTTTATTTTGAAATCAATGTATTTACTGTATTCACAGTAAACATGAAAATTAATGATGCTATCCTTGCAGTACCCTGTCAATTACAGGAATATTCCAAACACAATGAAAATAAACTATGGAGATATTTAATAGTTTTTATCTCCTTGGGACAAAAATAATTTTCATTTAAAATTCTATTTTTTTACACTGAAGTGTAGCTATGTACTGACACAATGGACGAGTTAAATGTTACAACACTTTCAAAGTGAATTTTAGATATAAAGATGAAATTTTAGGGAAAATAAACAAAACAAGAAGGAAAACTTAATGCTGTTGAATAAGCATAAGAGTGGAATTTAACCCAGTAATCCCAGTCATCTTCAGAAGGTCAGGAGACCTTTCTTAATTCTCTCCAGAGAGAATATAACCCAACCAGAACGGGATAAAAAATAGCCATATGTGAAACTCCAATAAATTTTTTATATCCCTGTAGGACTATAATCTCCTTAGAGCAGTGAAAATCTTCTGAACTTTTTGTAGGTAATACTGGAGTCTAACATATACAGAATCAATGATGGATTTCTCAGGGGGGAAGATTTCAGATTTCAGGTTTCAATAATTTTTCCCTTTGCATTTAAGAATAACTTGGATATCATTCACAAGAATGGCATTAGGAGAGTCTGCAGGCATGAGGTACTTGTCTAATTTAATGGCACAAACCACTTGAACCATGGGGTTGTTAAAATTGGCTATTAATATTTTAAAGGAAACAAGGAATAAAGCCTGCTTACATGACTATAGACTAATTTATTTATCAAAACCTAATAACAATCCCAAAAGTTATGAAGAGTTTTATTGACCTCCAAGCTACTGAAGTGTGAGTAAGTCAAACATTCTTCAGAGAACACTTTACTGGACATTTGGATTTAGCAATAATACATTCTTTTACACAAGTTAACATCACTTACCCTGTTTATAGCCATGAGTGTGATTGGTGCTTTTCTTCAAAGAGAGAGACTGGACTTGGAGCTTCAACTTGGAGCTTAGAGCTTGGACTGAACTAATCTCTGAAGGCTATCCTCAAGCTGAAGTGCATGATTGGAAACACTCTTAGTTTGCTGTTGCAGAATCCTCTGACTCCTCCCACTCAGGAAAGACTACATCATAGAGTCTTCTTCACCTAGGCTGATAAAGAAGACTTAACCCCACATGCTCTGCCGCACTACTGCCAATCCACATTAAATTGCCTCCCCCATTGGCCAGCTGACACTGCCCACTCCAATTATTCATCCCTCATCCCCCCTACAGTTTGCTGCCCTTTGCCCTGTGCCCTCAGGTCATTGGTCACTGACCCCACACTGAAGTCGTGCTGACCACATGGTTCTGTCTTTTGTCCCTGGTCCCTTTGGTGTGGTGAATGCAATAATCCCTCACTGGAATAAATCATGCAAAGAGCCTTCCTGTTTTTCCTCCACTGAGCTATCTGTGGCATGTGCATGGACTTGAAATGATTGCTCTTGTGGCCTTACTCTGAGCAGCTTCTGGAGACATTTCAGAGAAGGTTGCAGCATTTCTACCATCCTGCCACACTGCTACAAATGGCACCTGAACATTGGGGCCCTTTGTTGGCTCCTTTGAAAGCATTTCCACTGGCTGCTGGCCACAGGATTTAAGTCACATTCAGGAGTTCCATTACCCTGAGGGGAAACCCCAGTTTGGCGGGAAAACCCCAGTTTTGTGGGGAAACACCAGAGGGCAGTGACCAACAACCCTCTGGATTGTCCAGGATGTTGAGGACCAGTTGCATCAGTGCAGCTCCCCACAAGAGGTTTTATCCTGACCCACCGGAGCGGTGAGTGTGTTGTGGTGAAGGTCACATTTTTTCCTTTTTTTTTTTCTCCTTGCATTGAAAAAATTATGGATAGATGCATTCAGACACACAAGGGCTATAAAATCTTGACCACTTTACTGTGTAATGCCAGCAGGAGCTTTCATTCCCATGCAGTTAGCGTGCTGAAACATTCATGTGCTGGAGCATATTTTCCCTTAGCAAGACCCCTGGCCAGGATTAGGCACTACCTCAGCCCTGTGCTACTTCAGGGAGCACAAGTGTGACTTTTACTTTCATATGCCACAAAAACCAAGCTACAGAAACCACCAGTGTTTCAAAGCTTGACAGATATCAAAAAAGAAAATCCATAGAATGAGAACAAGGCTTTTAAGAGGGCTTAGATACTTTTTCAATGCTTTTACACCTTACCACCAATGATGCCAGTTATGATCTTCTGGTTTACATTAAAAACCAGAACTCTATCAACCATAATTTCTTCACATAAAACAGGTAAGACATTGGTCCAGTGCTGGTCCAGTTTATGTCAGTGCTATTATCACTATATGGATGTTTCCAAAGCTAGCCAAGTGTTTTCAAATATTTTGTTTATTCTTGAAATTTCAAAAATCAAGCCCAGATTGAAGATTAACTTGCACTTTAAAATGTAAAAAAATTTCCAGTTTGTATAGTATTTGTATACTATACAAATCAAATTCAGTTTGAACAAATACCTGATGTCACATTTGTCACAGAACCTTGTCACAGGACTCACTCAATCCAAACAGCAGAAAAAAAATCATAGATCATGAAGGACATCATACATCTTGTAAAGTCCATCCATATTTGTAGTGAAAACCAAAAAAAAAAAAAAAGGTTCATCTCAGAGATCTTTAATTCTCATTGAATTATTATGAAATTTTTATAGCATTTTTAATCTTGATTCTGGTATCAAAATGCTATTTTAAATGTTATCAGTAAACAGACACTACTTTTAGAACATATTTATTGAAAACCAAACATTTGATAAAGTATTTTTGATCTGGAATAGTCTCACATAACTTCTAAAAACACATAATATAGTAAGTGTATGTACACATGCATGTCTGTGTCTATGTATATGTAAACATTAACAGAAATAGGCAAATGTAAACCTATAACAGTTGATTAACATTTTTTAAAGCAATTCTGAAAAGCTATTTTGTTCTGTGTTCAATTCCAGCAGTGTTTTTCAAATTACCGAGGAGCTATTATTTATCTTTAATTACCATGGTTGAAATTTACTTATTTAAATGCAACATTTTCAATCTGGGAAGATCCCCAGGCTGGGCACAGAAGAACCAAAAAAGACAGAGGGAAGGTTGCTTGGTTTTGACTTGGCTTTATCTGTGCAGGTCTCCCTCTTGTGCATGGGCATTACCATGGAGATTTTGAAGGAGAATAACTGTTTTGTTATTACCTTCAGAATTTCTGCTTCATGCAGGGAACACATTCAGGAGAGATGTAGTGAAAATATCAGTATAGCTTTATTCATTATGATTGATGTGAGCTGGTGCCAAGAGCAGCCCATCATCATTGCAGCTGTGGGATCCTGCAGGAGTTTAATCCTGCTCCAGTTTAATCTTGGAGACAAATTTCTTTGTAATGTTAAACAAGTCCTGCTGGGCATCACATTTGCTAAGGGAAAGGCAGCAATATTCTTCAACCTCACAATGACAGGGTAAGGTTGAATTAAATAGGATATTGCTAGAAACATGCATTTGCTCACAACTGGACAATTGTAAAATAAATTCAGGTCATGATTCAATGCTGAGTGAAAAGAAGTTGCACGGGCCATGTTTCAACACCTCTCTTTACTCTGATCTTGAGGTACTTATAAACCTACAAAGCCTGTGGCCTCTCAGTGCAGACTCTTTAATTCACCAACTATCACAACTACCTATCTCCACAGTTAGGAAGAAAAGTGTACAAATCATAATTGGGTTCATCATCTATTCAACATCCACTCACTTCTAACCTTGCTCAGATCAGGAGTTCCTCATTTCAGAACCCTGTTGAAATTAGGTTTATTTTCTAAACGTTTTGCCTATTCTTTACCCCATCTGATTCTTAAGCAGCATTTTTATGTCATGTATCTCTGTGGTGGGTTGATCTTTGCTGAATGCCAGGTCCTCACCCAGCTGCTCTCTCATTCCCCAGCCTCAACAGCACAGGGGGAGAAAATAGCATGGAAAAGCTTGTGGCTTGAGGTAAGAACAAGGAGATCACTTGTGAAGTGGTCCAAACCGCAGTTACTGCCACAAAACCTGCTCCTGTGGGGGCTCCTCTGCACAGACTGCAGTTCCTACAAGGAGCCTGCTCCTGCACGGGCTCTCCATGGTCTGCAGGGGACACATCCACCTGCTGCAGCTCAGGATCCTCCACAGACTGCAGTGAGGACATCTGCTCTGCTGTGCCTCTCCATGGGCTGCAGGGGGATATCCTGCCTCACCATGGTCTTCACCACGGGCTGCAGGGGCATCTCTGCTCCAGCACCTGCAGCACCTCCTATTCCCCCCTACACTGACCTCAGTGTCTGCAGAGCTGTAGCTCTCACGTATTTTCACTTCTCTCTCAGAGCTGCTGCATAACATTTTTTACCTTTATTTCAATATCTTTTCCAGAAACAGCAGCAGCTGATGGGTGCAGCTCTAGGCAGCAATGGATCCATGGTGGATCTCACTGGAACTGGCTTTTACTGACACAGGAGCAGCTCCTAAGCTCTTCTCAGAGAGACTATCCCTGCTGCTCCCCCCAACACTAAAATCCTGCCACATAGACACAGTCCCATGGACTTTATTGCATCTTTCCCACTCTATTTGAATATCATTTCACATTAGGCTCCAACTTTGGAACACATCAGACTCCAGTGTGTACATAAGAAATACAAGAAAAGAAGATGAAGATTCATAAAAAGATACTGAAGAATTCTTTTTATATTTTATAGAAAAGAGGGAAACATTTCATCAATCTTCTTGAAAAGTATTTGCCTCAGATTCTTTGACATTTACTAAAGGCAATATTTATCATTTTCCTCCATAACACTTTGTCATTCTCTTTCAGTACCACTTGAATGACAAGACACTTTTTTTAAACCCACTGTGAAGTCTGTAAATCAGTTTAGTGCTTAGAACACATGAAATTCATTATTCAAGCACCAGTGCTATTGACAGTATATCAAAAAGGTCAAATGAGCAGATTAAAACCTTGCAGTATGAATTAAACATATCAGTTGATCTTTATAACATCGAATGCATTTCACACAGGCAGAAGAGACTCCTACAAATCCTGTTAACAAATTTAGGCACATTTTTTGCATTTGCTGCTTGAGGAAGTGCAAAATATGTTTGGAGAGAGGCAGATGACAAGCATTGAGGCAATAAGAATGCAAATTTTTTCCCGTCATTTTAAAGGGAAATGTTGACTGAGAGTTGCAATAAAAACAGCATAAATGTTAATCCTCTTAAATAAAAGAAAAATAATTTTTGACTAAAGAGATGGTCAAACTTTTACATCTGTGAATAGCATATATACATTTTTTTATTATTATTATTTTTAAACCATCCTATAAACAGTTTGCAGAAGTCAGATTCACTCTGTAGGTTGTATGCAGTCTTTGCTAATCTAGGGAGCATAATTCTGAACATAGCACAAAAATCAGAGTCCATTAGACCAGAAAACCCAGACATTGGAAAAAATATCCAGATGCAGAGAGTAATGCAAATTTCTAATAATTAAGCTAAGGAATCTAGTTTGATATAAAATAAAATAAAATAAAATAAAATAAAATAAAATAAAATAAAATAAAATAAAATAAAATAAAATAAAATAAAATTAAGGAAAATGTGAACTGAAATATATACAAATATTCTGTGTTGGGTTTTTCTCTTGGTCTCTGAAAGCAACAAGCTCCCAAGAAAATAAGTGTGATTGTTATTCTCACTGACACCTTTCAGATAAGAGGTGCCATCTGCTCATCTGATGAGTGCAATATTGCATCCTCCAGGTGATTAATAAAGATGTAAAGGTCCCAGGACACGTCCCTCAGATGCTCTGCTTCTCACCATCCTCCAGGTGGAATACATCCCATTAACCACCCTCTGAACCCAACCATCCCACCAGTCTCTAGGGTTTGGCAGTGCCAGAGAAAATGTTTGATAAACAGCAAATCAGCACAGGGCTGTTGTCCATGCTAGGCCTTTCCTGGTGGAGAGATTTTTTCCTAACTGAGTTTGCTTGTCCGAGTAGCTGCACCTTCCAGATGTCACGAAAAGAGAAAAATCAGACTAAACAGGCTTCTTTTTCACATGAGACTATTTAGATTGTGCCAGGCCACATAAGTGTTCATGGCTCTAAAACAATAAAATACACATTCAGAGAAAAAGAGAGACAAGTGACCAATAATCCATGGGAGACCAGTATTAGGAATCAGCAATCATGAAAGACTACTGAGAAAAAGAATAGAAAGAAATATCAGTCTGAACCCTATGGAGTAGTTAGGCTGCTTCTACTGCTGGTGTTTTAGTCTTTAAATTACAGTTTTTCCACAGCAAATGAAAGGAAAAAGAAAATAGCTTTTGTTGCATCTGCAGCTGTCTGTGAAGTATGACAGCAGAATAAACAACAGCACTACAAGAGTATCAGATATGTTTGGCCAAAAGGAATTCATCACAGGAAACATCAGATCACTGGTTAAAGAGGTCAGTGACTGTTTCAGTCAATTGCTGTTGAAAACACATGGCTACCTCCTGATTTCACAGCAGAGCAGCACCTACTTTCTGCTCCTAATAAGTTTTGAAAGGACTATACAGTGACGATAGGCCTGCTCCCACAGCAGTGCATACATGTAGTTTATATATTCTGTAATTTGTGCAAACTCTGTAAACATAACTTGGGTAATGTAAGTTTCTCTGTGTCACTGGTGATTAGGCATCATTAGGTATTCCGGTCCTCCAAGTTAACACCTACCACAGCTCTAGAGAATACTGCTGCTCGTGTCCAGACCTTTCCTTCAAAAAATGCCTTTATCTCCATGACCTTATCAGTTCCCAAGCTGCAGAAGAGAGTGCACCACACCAACACCCTCTTTAAATGTCCCTGTCAGCCTGGGGAGAAGAAACCTGACAAAATTGGTAGCTGGATATCAATCCTGGACTAAAGCAGAGAAAGGGACATCTATGCCCACACATAGCTTCAATTCCTCTTAAAATATGTGTGCCACATTCAGGGCTTTGTAAATCAGTAGCTCTGGCTGTACATGTCAAAATTTCATGTCAAGCAGAGTTCTCATTCCAAATGCTCAGTTGCTTTTCTTCTCTCAATTGAAAGAGCAAATTGGTATCATGAAGCTATAAGCATGATGACTTCCTGGGAATAGAGTGGCATCGCTCACTCAGCATAACTCTATGTAGTTTATATATCCAAACATCTCAAATGACATCCTCTTATAATAAAACTCTGCAGTTCCTGATTTGGACTGGATTTGGTTTATTTCAGTACCCCTCAGGTTTTATCCTTTTTAGTGTAGAACCTGGATTTAATCTGAACAAATGCCCTTTTAGTTGCAAAATTGATCAAGCAGTAATCCATGCACCCAACAAAGTTCTTCAGGCAGGATAATTCTCTGTAATATTTCACCACTCTGATTTTAGAAGCCTGAACAACACAATTTCCACCATATGCAGCTCTTTTGAAATTAAACATACTTTTTTTCTTTTAGTCTACCACTCTTATTTACACCCACATATAATAGTGAAACCAATGGCTTTGAGTCTGGAGCTGGTCTGTGGCTTTCCTTGGTGCCCAGAGAAATTTCCTTCCACAGACTTGAAACACCCAAGGGCCAAATTGATGAGCACAGCATCTCTGGCCCAATTCCTGTTCACTGGAAATGTTGCTTCCCTGGAGCCAAAATATCAATCAACTGCTCTTTGCCGAGGCACCCCATGTTGCTAAGACTCAGGAGAAAATGTCTGTAAAGAGAGGAGACATTCTTTCTGAAGCAGGCATTTCATATCTCCAGTTGTACATCTGTGCTGCCATTACAAGCATCAGAGACTCAGGGAAAGCTAAAACCATGCTGTAGCCTGAATTAAAATAATCATCAAACACTATTCCAGATAATGCAGTGCACAAGCAACCAAACTGCAGATGGCATTTGCATTTTTACCTTCAGAAGGATCAATCCAATTTTAACTGAAATAAAGCTAATATCATAAAGTTATAGAATCATGGAATTATAGAATCTGCAGAATTGGAAAGGACCCCTCAGGATCATTGAGCCCACCTTCTGGTCTAGCTGAACATGTAATAATGCAGATGGTTTGTACTTGCAAATTAGTCCTTTCTTCCTTCCTGCTTCCTAAAAGCATTCTTTTAAAACTGTCAAGTGTATTGCATTTGCAGATCTGTTAAGTAGAAAAAAACACCTACATCGTCTGATAGTATTTTACTGTTCCTTTAGACCAGCATAAATCTCTCTGGTTTTCCTCTGCATTTGTATGATTTGTCATAATCAAATATCACATGATTACAAAGGGTTAATAATATCACCATCCATAGTTAAACTCAATGTCACACTGAGATTTTTTTGACATTATGTTTTTCAAGATTTGTGCTTCATGTGGAACTTTCCAACCTCCTTTCCACTCCCATTTGCATTTTTTCAATTTAAATGCCATTTCAGAGTGTTTTGTCTCCAACTCTAATCTATCTAGGTAGCACTGAGTTATTCTTATGATTTAAATGTTTTTTGCATATTGTCATTCCTGTGAACATTATTTTGCTACCAGAGTAGCAAAATATTTCCCAAAGATCTGTATGTTCCAGCTCTGACTTAAGTTCATATAGATATATAGATATAGATAAAAATTAAAAAAGGAAGCTTGGCTGGCTTCTTCCTGAACATTTTTTAAGTTAGCAGTCTCCACAGTCTAGGACTGTCATTCTGTCATCTTCCACAAACCTTGAATGTAAAGTACTCCCATAACACATCTAATGCATCAGTTCAGATAGCAAAGGGGTTTTAAATTAACCAGCTGTGCTTAGAGCCTATGGAAGTGTCATATAAACTACAGGTTCCACTGCAGCTGTGTCACCTCAGCTCACAGTTACATAAAGCAGGTGCTTAGGCCTTGTGTCAATGTGAATTTATTTTTAATTTCTGCTGCATCTTTCTGCCTTCTGTTCAGAAACTAGATACAGTTAATGCTTTTAATTGACCACGAAAACCAGATTTTCCACATGTCCCGCACAGGAGCTTGTAGCAGGGTCCAACAGGTTCACAGCAGGTAAGACAGGCTGCAGGCAATGACAGCGCCAATCCAGGCTCCTGAATCCATCCATACTGAGTCCATCTGCTCTGGGCCAAGCAGAGCTTTGTGCAGCATCTGCCCTTGACACCTTCAGGACCTTCTGAGACCCTCCAGTTCTCAGACAGCACTGTTCCCCTGAACAGGCTGATCACAGGGTGTTGGGGTACCTTTTTGGGCTGTGACTATTCAAATGTGCTTCTGGAAGAGAAAGAAAGTTGGGTTAATTCATTTATTCTTGTCTCCATTATTGTAGCTCTGTCAATGTAAATTAAACGTTCCCATTCTGATAGGCACAGTGTGTCACTTAGAATTCATTATGAATATTTGATAAGGTGTTGTTTATTTATGGCAAGTTGATTGTTTATTTCTCACCCACAGATACAACTTCAAGCAGTCACATAACCACTCACACATATCTGTATATAAATACACAGTTATGTTCAGTCCATGTTCTTAGGCCACAGAGCCAAATTTAAGTAACAGCAAAGTTCCTTGAGTAATAAGGAGGACACATAGAAGGCGTTCTTGAAAATAAAATGTTTCAAAATTTTTCACCCACCTTTTTTGTAAAACCTGCATTTCTGGAGAAGCTCAGAGGTGCCTTGAACTAATAGGTGAAGAGCCTCTGAGCCAAAAGTGCAGTAAAAAGGTTCAACAAAAAATGATTCTGTCTGAAAAGCCAAAAACTATGTTCTGACTTTAATAGTCCTTGAGAGATCTCGATATCCATAAACTGGAGTAGGGCTACAAACATAAATACCAAGTGAAGTTTCCCTTATCACATAGCTGAAGCACTTTTCTTTTTTAATCCAGCACTTGAGTGAATAAAGCAGGAGTGAAAATGGATAACCTTCCAAACATTAAATATATTGGTCTGTAAATTCCCAGGAGAAAGGTTCCTCTTGCTAAAATGGGTTTTATCTGCTTCTAAGGGTTTCCTTCTAAAATTCCACATCCACTCACACAGAACAGATTTAATTATAATCCATTGCTTTCACCTTTATTATTAGTGAACACCACATTCAATTTGAGACATAGGTCTATCACTTCTGCAGAACTATTTCTGCTTGTTTCTAGTCAGAAGAGTGCTGAAAGGGAGGAAATAATGCAATTAAGATTATTCTCCTCACTCGTAAGACCATGCACAACATTCAACTAAATTTATATTAATATCACTGAGATATTAACTTATAACTTTTTAGGACAGTTTGAGAGCCAGTGTGAATTGAAGTTGCTCATTTGAAGGAAAGTGAAGCTTTAGCATAGGTAGCTCCTTAGAAGTGACAGTGATTTATTCTATCTGAGAATCTAAGCTGAAATCTGGGCAAATCAATGTTACTGTAAAAACATCAGCTTGTATAGAAGCTGCTCAATAAATAAAATGCCTTTGCTTTAGGACAAACAGTTTTCCCAGTGCTTTTTTACATAAAAAAGAAATACCTCTTCTGCACTGAGAAAAACATCAAATTTCAATATCAGATGATCCACAGAGTTTACTGCAATCTTCTCCCCATACAATGGACTTCTTGCTCAGCCTCCACTTGGAGTGGAAGTGTTCTCCTGTCCTTGCCCAGCTCCAAGCCATTCTGCACTGCAGTGGCTTTCTCTAAGAAGCACTGGGGCAGCACTGAAGAAGTACAAGGATCATATTTGCCACGTGGTGGGGCCCAGCTCTTGGCCCTGCTGGGTATCAGCTGCCCTGGTCAAAAAAAAGTCTGGTGTGCCACTAGAGATATCAGTGAGCTTGTCCCGTTTTACTGCTAATAAAGAATACTCCCTTTTAAGCTGTGGGAAAGCACAAAATGCCACCCAAATTTCCTTCCATAATTGCATTATTCATCCCACATGCATGTTTTTCAGTCTCCTGCTTATGAAGGGAGAGACTGCACAGAAGGGTTCAGAGTGGACAAAAGGGGAGGTCTTTTGCCACACAAACAATTCTGTGACCTAATGTGAAAATGGCACATACAGCCATCCAAACACCAAGTGCAGTCACTAACCTGCCTGTTGGCACACAGCCACCACCTTTTCTGCCACCATCAGCTCCATGGGGCAGCACCTGGGAAGTCCTGCTTGGGCCAACCACCCTGGTGGTGCCTGCAGAATGCACCCATGCCAGTGATGGTGGATGACTGACTCAGGACAACTTTGCTTCAGTGTCTGCTGCCTCTGTCCCTTGGGCATGAAGGAACCTTCCCAGACTTGATCCACCATGACTTGGGCTTCTCTGGATGATCCCTGGTCTGGCATTTGGTTGGATGTTTCCTCAACCCTCTTGTCATGATTTTATCTAGTCATCACTGTTCTCCAGCAGACCTCATATCCATCTAGTGTTAGTTTGAGAAAAGGTCATTTAAGGTTAACAGCTCCCTTTTGAGTTGTACTGGTTCCTTACAGCTCACCAGTTAGTCTTGTAGCTGTCTGGCAGGCCCTGGGTTTCAAGGGAAGGCTGAGTGGTCTTCTCCACACAGGCCAGCTTCTTAAACAGCAATCTTCTTCTGGAAGAAGCTCAGTATTTGCATTTTCTTCCATATTTTAGCATAAATCTGTTCCTCCCCATCTTGGACAAGACTACACAAAAGCCACATAAAACTGAAAGTGGCACTGAGATTGAAGAGAATCTTTATTTGAAGGGCTTCCCCTGCCCCCCCACCCAGGGATGAGTAATTTATAGATTTTAGGAAATGAATATAATTGATAAAAAGCACAAATTAGGAGGACAAGTGGTAATGCAATTCCCCCTCAGGTCAAGTCCCTTTTCTGAAACCCCCCATTCAGCACTAGCTGTGCTTTGTCCATGAGAATCTATCTCCAAGAGTTGTTCTCAGCCTTGGTTCCCAGGAGGAGCCAAGACAGCACAGACCCTTGTACCCCCCCAGGGCTTGGAGCTCTGGAATTTGTTTTGTCCTTCTGCCTAGGGAAAGGCCATGGAAAAGTATTGGGAAAAGGAGTCACTAATACAATAGGCTACAAAGGTACAAATATATGTCCAAAGAATACAGAGAACTTATAAAAGAAAAAAAAATAGCAAAACCCAAACCAGCATCATAACAATGGATTAATTCCCAGTCTGACCAGCTGCACATGCACCTTTCTGGCTTCAGATTAATAACAGAAAACAATAAGATATTCCGTGATCAGATGCAGCTGGGGGGGAAAAATGGTGTAAAGAATCAGTGCCCAGTGTCTGGCCATTATATTATTCTATCTCAGTAAGAACTGGAAACTTCTGGGAGAGAAATTGCAAGCCATAAAAGAAGGAATTGTGTAGCATGATTTCATGAACAGGGACTGTCATTTTCCCCAAACAGAGTTTTTATCTAATAGGATCAAATATAGTGAATCAATACTTTAGCCCAGATGGGGTTCGTGGTTTCCAGAGAAACCTTTCGGGAGGAAGAAGGTACATATTTCCTATAAATACAACTGGCATTTCAAGATACTATAGCTAAAGAGAACTATAGCTCTGTTTAATTTCATTTTAATTTTGTTATCATTTGGTTTGGAAGATGGGGAAGGGGAAGAAGAAGGAGAAGAGGAAGGGGAAGGGAATGCTTTCTGTTCTGACACACTAGAGCACAGACCAGGTGGGACTGGAAAATGCTGCTTCTTCCCTAGAAATATTGTATCTGTGGGTACAATAAACCCAGGAGGTTAGTGAGCAATAAACAAAAGTATGTTTGTTATTAGCTTGTGTTCTTGCTTTTATCGAGTCTCATGTTTCTTTGCCAGAAGGAATATCATTAGTTTTCCTGCTTTACCTTCCAAATTTATTCAAGCTGAAGGAACTGGGGGGAAGTTATTCCTCAATAACACTTTCATGCATTTAAATAGAAAAACATAGGTATACAGAGATACACAGAGTGTGCAATAATTTTGATACAAGTAATATGTGTAAACAATATATTAATAGTTAATAGTTTATTATATATTTAGGAGGTTTATAGATAAGTATATATGTACATCTACAAACTTTTTTTCTGTAGAAAGATGCATGGAATCAGCATTTAAAGTTGTTGCATATCTCACAGTTTCACTGTAATCCAGTAACTTTTTACTGAATTCCCTGTTTTCCTAATTCTCCTCACTTTTTCATGTCCTTTCATTGCAAATGCTATGAGTAAGTAAAACTATAGCAACTTCCCACAAATTTTTTTCTAGAGGTCTCCAGAATAGTAACACAGTACAAGTGCTCACTCTTTAATATTATGAGTATACAAGTCCCCTCCAGGTTTTGTTATATGGAACTGGTGAAGATTTCCTGGCCAGAGGAAGAACAAATTCCTTAGAAACTGCCATTTTATGGACTCCTTACTACAAACAGTTAATTCAAAGAGCTTAGTTCATCAAGAAGTTTTCTTTTAAACTGTTGTGTGTTATCTGTTCTTTTCCCCCTTATCCACCTGCTCTTTGCTGACCACTCACATTCATCTTTGCAAACAAGGTTTTTTACACAGGAATTTTATAATTTCAGCCTCTATGTAAATAAGCCCTCTGAAATTTATTCTCAGCATGTCATTCACATACAGTTTTAATGGTATAAAATACATATATTTGAAAAAATAGCAGTGAACTTTTTCCAATCTGTTTAGTTCATTTTATTAACTGTGGGAAGCAGCAGTGTGGCAGCCTCTGGCAAATAAAAAGGAGCAGATGTTGCACTGAGGAAGGGAGATTATTTTCCTTTTTATATTCAGCATCTGCTTTACTCTCCTTTGACTTGTTGAAAGATTAAGCTTCAGTGAGACTGTTTGCACTTAGATCTTCCTGAAGCCTCCTCTTACCAGGAAGGATTCTATGACTATTAAGAAGGATTTGATGACCTACCTATTCAATATTAAAAAAAAGGTAATAGACAATTCTGCTGATTCTTTGTTTCAAAAATAGCATGTTCCCTTCCTGTCACCTGGTCACTGCTTTGCACAGAAAAAGCACTGCACTGAGCACTAAGACATTTTCCCTTTGTACAACTTTTGCTTGTAAACTTGGGTCAATAATAAAAGCAGTCATAATATACAAGATGAAGTATGAAGACTAGATTACGTGTCTGTTACCACTGTGCAGTCAAAGTTTCTCATCTTGAAAATGCTAATATTTGAATACTAATGGCAGACAAGTGACCTCCTGTGAACTCTTCTGGTTGCATGCATCAGTTTTGTCCAGACTGTGCTTCGAATGCAAATGCTGCGAGAAGTTATTATTGATGGATGCAGCTTTTAATGACTGAAATAGAGACATACAGAAGACTTAGCTAAAACCTTGGCCCAGAGAGCATATTAATGACATATTAAACACAATCAATAAAATATTTTTTTAAATGCATCTTATTTCTTTTTCCAGGATATGGAATATTTCTTTCCAATAAATAGATAAAAAGACAGAATGTGAAACCAGTTATTGGTCTCTCTGGGTCTGGATTGAAGGCCTTTGAGACAGTAGTTCATGTTTGGACTCAGGCATTTATTACTTCTTATCAGTAAAATAGTCTCACTACAGTGAGTTCGGCAGCTTTTCATTAGAAGGCACAAAATGGCTCACAATCTCTTGTTACAAGGTCTTTTAAGACTAAACTATCCAATTAAGAACTGACACCTAGATAATTTTCCCTTTTAACCCAATAACTGATTCCTGGAAGCCCACAGATCTTTTCTGCCCAATTACAAAACATCACCCAAACCCATGAAGAAGAAGGTAAAGAAGAACAACCTGCCTCCCCCCTAAAACCTCCATCTTGCTTCATATTTACTTCTATATTCTAAAATCCCAAACTCTAAGTTTTCTACTCTGTGATATTACACATTTCTAACTACACACTCATAATCCCAGTACTATCAATCAATTTTGGAAGCCTTCTTCACAACCTCAGGTCAAATACCATTTTCTCTTGTGGGTCTGTGCCTTTAAACACAAAGTTTTAATTCGCACTCTCCAGGACTCCAACACTATTCTTTACAGCTGCTTCTCTGATGCTACAAACAGATGAACTGACTGTTTTAGTCCAACAGTTTCACAGCTATACCCTCTATGTCACACATTTCATCGGTTAAAAAGTATGGACTCTTTGGTACCATTTAAAAGACTCTAGGTTACTGGTGTGAAAGGAGGAACTGAAGGGGAAACCATCCCCTCCAGTGATGAATATCATCTATTTCCACCAAGCTGTACTACCTTTACTGGGGTAACAGTTTAGATCTGTGTAAGCATGATGTTCATGGAAGTCTGCTACAAATCCTGCATTACAGTAGAAATTTTACATTTTAATTTAAAGAAATTGATCATCTAGTCTTCTTTCTATGCCATAAGAAAACATAAACTTTATATATTTTGTAAAAACAATGACAACAAAGCAAAGAAAAACTGGAAAGACAGACTCCATACTGCAGAACCTTGAATCTCGTCAGAAGGATTTGGGGGTTTTTTGTGATGAAAGGAAAATACATTGTCATGCTCTCATAGACCTCATTCATTATTTCTGTGGTGAGTAACTCTTGAACTAATAGGGTCCTATCTGTGTAAGGAGAGCCTGAACAGACAGATAAGTAAAGACAGACCAGAGGAAGTACAACCAGCAAAACATCTCTCTCAGGTTCATCTTTGCACTACTCTCTTATTTAGATACCTTTTGCTGATCCTTTCTAATTTTCTGATAAACATCAGAAAATGTATCTTTTCAAACCTATTTCTGCAATTCCACACCTGCCAGTTAGATGAGGTCCTTGGAAGTGGAGACAATAGGGCGTGTCACAGCACTACCCAGATTCGGGCTGGCAGCTCCTCTTCACAGCCATTCAGCACCACCCTGAACAGCTCTGGGCACCAGAACAGGACTCAAAGCAGGCACATGATGCAGCAATTGTTGGTAGGAATTCTCATTCTAATTACTGTCCTAGTGGCCTCCCAGAATTCACTTCCCTTACACTTGTTTGGAACAGGAGTCCCGGTACAATCACTGTGTGATAGTGATGATTATGAAAATGATTATAATTATCATAATAATGATTATTATAATAATAACAATTTCATCTGGTCATTGCAAGGACTGTGTGTTCTTGTATGGCTGGAACACATTACAAATCCCAAAGATAGAGGCTTTCCCAACAGACTACTCTGAATTAAAAAGTGTATAAGTAGCAAATGCTACCCTAAGGTCTTAATACAGAAAAGCTGTTATTAGGAGCAAAATGCTTGTGGTATTGATGTCTGAAATTAAATTAGATATTGCTTTCATATTCACACATGCACGGACATACTTCATTTCTTTGCATTTTTTCAAGAGGACAACTATAACTTTTGCCTAAAAATATCACATTATTTCCTTAAGCTTTAATGATTCAGCAATTATGACCCCCCCTAAAATAATGGACAAAAGTGTCTTGAGTACTTTACAATGTCAAAATAGTATCTAAGTTGTAAGTGTTCTATAATTATGCCCCCCTAAAACAACAGAATTTTCACTTAGATACCAAGAGAGGCTGAGCATGTAGCTTTCATTAGGCCTCAGGTTCAATGATGAAAAAGTGTGTTACAATAAATTATCTGAGTGTGCACCTGAACTCTGAGAGAATCCACACTTTGAGGGACTTTGCTCTCTTTTGAAAATGGGGAAAACTGCCTTGGGAATCATCAGTGATCATCAGAGAAATTAGATCAAAGCAACCAACTCACTATAAATTATTGCACTCTTGCTAACTGCAAAATATCTTTCTCCAGTAAACAAGAGCTGTGAGAAAAAAACATACCTAGTTGTAGAGAGTTGCTTCCTTGACATAAAACTGTTGGAGGGGTATCATCATAGATTTTAAAAATATACTTCAATTATTTTTTTCCTACGACTGCAGACAGATTTGAGAAATTTATCCTGAAATTTAAGGCCTCGCAGAAATGTTTTTAAATATATGACAACAAAGACATATTGATGGCAAAAGAATTTTTGGAACAATTCTTGATGCATAGATGATAGGAGCAAGCTAAAGATTCTGAATACAAAGACTTCAGTAGCTAGTCAAAATTAATTACTCCTGCTTCAACATCACCTCAGTTGAACCTGGAGGACAGGAAGTGTATTCACAAGTGGATTCAGTATCTGGTGTGCCTCTTGCCAATGAAGCTTTATTATACAGAGAAAATGTGGTTTTCTAAATAGGGAAGGAAATATTGTTAAACATTTGTTTCTCCCTGGATTAATTATTTATACTGTGCCCTCACCCAGAAACTTAAAAGATGCATTATAGACTTTATGAGGATTGTACTGGTATGTCATGCACAAAGGAGGGAGGAAAGATTACTGCTAATCTTAGAAACAGCTGTCAGAACTGCAATTATAAACCCCTTGAAATATCGCTCAATAAAAACTCTATGAAGAATTTTGCATTTTAACTGTTTCTAATAGCACTTTTAGAGCCTCTACCAAGCAGTTTGCTCATAGTGTGTGCTGCAACCCTTAGAAATAACTTGCCTGGGATTTTAGATCACACCAAGATCTCCCAATGCAGCAGTTATCCTTATCATATACAAGAGAAAATTAATTTGAATCATGTCAATGACAAAATCCCTCAGGATGCAACCACTGTCCATAAAGACAACAAGCAGGAAAGCATAGCCAAATCTTGCATGACCCATAGTGGCCAGTGGGAATGATCCAACTACAGTGCAGATTCAGCAACTCACATTGATTGGTCATATTCCATAACAGGTACATTCATAGAAAAGATACTCAACCCCTACCAATGTCTGTAGGATGAAAGCAATAACCATGTTTGGATACTTTCCAGTATTAGTTTTAGGCACTTTGAATGTCTTTGAGAATTTAGTCATCTCCAGTATAATTTTTGGGGAAAGTCTCTTCTCCAGCTTGATGGCTCAAACATAAACAAACATTTTAATATAAAAAAAATAAGAGAGATTTTATAGATACATATATATGTGTGTGTGTGTGTTTGTGTATGTGTACACTCAAATTTATATATCTATAATTGGGGGTCACTCTGGCAATAAGGAAGATAACATCTAAATAAAAAACTGGAACTCCAAGACAGTTCTCTCAGCCCTCCTTTGTTCAAGATGAGAGGGATTTGGAATGGGGATATGGCCTGATAAGCCCCAGCAATCTGGGAGCTCAACTCCTTAATTAGATCCTCTTCAGTCCTGTGGAGCTGCAGTACAGGGAGCAGAGTGGCTCTGCAGACAGCGCACAGCTGCAGGATGGTTCCCTGTCTGTCAAATTCAAGCTGGTGTTAATAAGCCAGGTGTGGAACATGGCAAATGCCTGACTGGTACAAGACCCACCCCTCTCCCACACCTATTTATGGGTCTGGAAGGCACAATAGTCTCTCACAGAGCTGACAAACTGGGGTAGCAACCTTGCTGTGAGATTAGGAGTTTGAAACAAATATGCAAAATAAGCAATAAGTTTGAGTATCTTAGTGAAATTTCTATTTGCTTTGATTGCTTCCAGGAGGACAAGGAGGCCATTCCCCAGGGTGGAGTTTGGCTGTGAGAGAGGTATCCAGCAACACAAGCTCCAAATTCCTCCAGAAAACACAATCTGCTCTAAGAGCCCTTCACACACCGAACCCCTGGGTGAAGCCACTAGCCTTTTGTCCCTGAAGGCTGAACATAATCCCAAGAAAAGGGATAAAAACCAAGAGTCTGTGTGTGCAAAATAAATAAATTCTTGGGTTACTGTTACGTAGATGTCATTCTTCTTTGCCAGCAGTCAGGATTTTGAGCATGGCAGCACCAAAATGTGAGACACTCCACTACAGCCTTCAAAGCACTATGATAAGCTGCCAACACTTCCCAGGCCGAGTTCCTCCTGCTTGAATGCTAAGCAGAGAGATGGTGGGAATAGTCTGCTGGTGGTAACTTTTCCACTGGAAAACATAAAGCAGGATGTTGTGGTGGTTTGACAGGAAATGTGGTTTTTGGGATGCTGTGTTTTGGGCCAATGGATATTCAGGCTTTAATATTGGCATTTAACCTGGCCATTTAGGACATGGGTCCGCCTCTGAGAACACCGGGTTAAAAGCAGAGCTCTCCCCTGGGAGCGTCCTTTTGGGTTTCCCGTGGGAAAGAGTTCAGGTCTCTCCCCCGGCCCAGCTGCTGGCTGGGCAGGGGGAGGGGAAAGCCATGAGGCCGAGAGAGGTAGGCCTGAGCCCGGGGGTGGAAGGGTGGAAGAGACAGAGAGAGACACCGGGAGCCATCGGGCAGCCCCCCCTGAGAGACACAGAGAGAGAGAGAAAGAGAGAGAGAGCCGCTGCCTGGGACTGTAACCTTGAGACTGGATAAACATGGGCCTGCGCCGGCAGCACGGCTGGGAAGGAGAAGAAGCGGGGGGTTCAGCCGGCCACTTGTAGGAGCTTTTAACCCCTTTTTGGAGAATGAGAATTTTACAGATCATTGACCTCTCCTAGAAGATAGAGTGGAAGATGAGGAAGGAAATGGGCCAGTGTGAGAGAGGTCTGGGCGAGTGAGAGATAGTAGAAGAGTAGAGAAGAATCCTAGTGGGAAGAGATGATGGAGTGGCTTTTGCTGGACTCTTTTTGTATAGCCATGGACAGACCCATGTTCCTTGTGATACAGAGACTGCATTCTAGGGGGAGGCAATGGCCACAGAACCAAGAGGGTTCAGTGTTGGTGCCCCTCGGCCCCAGGGGGTGAAAAAATATGGGGGGGACAGGTGTCCCAAAGGAGAGATTGTGGGGACAGGTGTCCCAAAGGAGAGACTGTGCCTTTTTTGGATCGGGACAGAGCATCCTTAAAAGACAACCCTAGAAGCAGTTCTGGTCCGTGTTCAGTAGTGAGAGCACTGGACATGAAAAGGAAGAAGTCATGACGGCAGATGTACTCCGGGCAGTGCCACGAGTGACACAGAAACACACGAGGCTTCAGCTGTGTTTCCAGGAGAAACCCATGGTACAAGAAGGACTCCTCTCCTCTTGATGAACTGAGGATTGATTGTCTAAAAGGTGCTGCTGGACCAAGAGTTGGTGATTTGAGGAATAGATGTATTGTGTTGGGAATTTGATGGGGGGAGGAGGAAATGCATTTGTAAGGTTTTCATTTTCCCTGTGTGTGTTCCTTTTTATTTGTAGTTGTAGTGTAGTTAATAAAATTTTGTTTTCTTTCTTCCCTAAGTAGGAGCCTGCTTTGCTTATTCCTGGTCACATCTCACAGCAGCTACCAGGGAGAGGGTATCTTCATGGGGGCATTGGCATTGTGCCAGTGTCAAACCATGACAGATGTCTTCCAGATTGAGGTTGTAGAGAGGAGCAGGATTTTAAATACCTCTCTCCACCCAAAAACCACTAGTTAGTTGCTGGTTACAAGCTTTGCAGTTCCTGTCCATGTACAATTCCTTCTCTCAACTGGATTCCTGTTCAGTACCAGACAGTTCTGGGCTTTTAAAAACTTCCTTTATTAGTGTGGTATTATGTAATTTTCCTTCATTAACTTCACTTAACTCTCTTGTAATCTTAAGATGAGGGCTACATCATTTCTTCTTCAAACTAACGGTAAAGTAACTCCTTTATTCATTTGATCCTTATTAAAATTTACAAGGGCATTATTTGTACAGGAAAAATCACCCTGTGTTTGTACAAAGACAATACAGAAAATTTGACAGAAAGATAGGAGAAAGCATGAATATGTTAACTCTTCATCAAGATGCAATTATTTCCGTGTCTTTCAAATAAAAATGAAAAATGTTAATAACACCATATTTAGAATAAGCTTCATTAGATTCTTGGTAAATCCCATCCATTTATCTTAAGCCTTTAATCAGAGCCCTACCCTGCCTACTAGTCAAAATTATTGCACGTCAGAGCCATCTTCTGACTGCTGTCCATCTCATCACTGCAAATCATTGCCAAATTCCAGTAACTCATAAGCCAGTAAAATTATCAAGAAAAAAATAAAAACCAGTGCAATGAATGCAATCTCTTGCTATAGAATTATATGTAAAGGAGGACAGATTCTACTGTTGAGATTCAAGGCCATGCCAAAGTTTGGGATCCAAAAAACAAGTCTAGATAAAATCCTATCAACCACCTTCAGGGTGTTCAAAGGGAGTTGAGTACCTAAAACCCAGACCAACATATATCAATGCCATTATTTATGGAAAACCAGATATAAAAGATGGGATAGGGACAATAGAGAGTGGAGATGAAAACCCTGCTCTGATTCTTCATTGCTTGTTGCGTTGTTCAAGACATGGTTTGTCAGATCCAGCTCTGTGCTACATTCGTTTACATTAGTTTTTTTACATTAAAACAACATTATAATTCAGGAAGACTAAGTCCTAGAAAAATTCCCTGTATGGTACAAATCTAATTTTGTACCCCACTTCTGTACCAAGCCAGCAGCTTGGGGTGTACTGAGACGTTATCCCCACCTATTGCACAGACACCACAATGTTATCCTGCAGTTGTAGGTATTCTGACCCAGTTGAAAATCAGCACTGGGAGAGAATTCTGGTGCATAACATAATTAACCTGGCTGATAAAACAAGAGGAAATCAATAACCCATTTTTAATTCCAGATTTTTTGGTGTAAAAATCAAGCTAAGTTCAGCTGATAGGACAAATTCACAAAATTCAAGATGCTCTAATCTAGCTTGATGATTTTACACGCATTTTGTTTGAAGAGGGCCCAAGCCACCAGAGAATGTGGCCCTGTACCACACTATAGCAGTGTCAGAGGGAGGGAAGGCATATGCAGGTGAATCCTTTGCTGTTTGTTTAAATTCAAGAACATTTCCTTGGAAAAAGCTTCGTATCGCCCAAAGAGCAGAGATTTATTCCATTATAAAACCACTTACCAATGACAAACTACTTACCCTTGGACCACGTTGATGGTTTCCTGGTACAAACAGCTCTGCTCTCAAGCTAGCTTTACCTTGGATGCTCTAGAGGTACTGAAAGCAACAACATCCACTCACCACAGGGGCCAGGGACAGAGCCTGGAGTCCTTGACAGCCTGCAGGTCTCCTCCTTAGGTGCTCAAAAAGTACCCAGGTCTTTTTGGATACCTGCCTGCAACATCAGGCAGCTCACTTAAAGTAGCCTTTTAGGTTAATGTAACAAAATAGATGAACTTGACAGTGTGCTGCCAACAGATTGATTTTTCTCTGCTACTTGTAATTGGAGGAAGGGGAAAACTCTCACATCATCCCACCTTCCAAAATCTTTCTGGAAGAAGGTCAAAGATTATTCTGCCTCCCATTCCTGGAGGTGTTCAAGGCCAGGCTGGATGGACCTCTGAGCAACAGGACTGGTGTGGTGAGAGGTGCCCTTGCCCATGTCAGTGTTTGGGAACAAATTATCATTATCTTTAGGTCCCTGCCAACTCAAATTATTCTGTGATTCTAATAGGGAATTTTGTTCAACTAGGCTACATTTGTCACACAAACACATCAAGTCTGATACCTTTTTTCAAAACTTGTTTCAACCTTTTGAATTAAAACAGTTATCCTGGAAGAATTTAAATACTGATTTTGGCCTGGATTTATTCACATTCCTTGTTTTTTTTCTACCAGCAAGAAAAAGGCCAGTTTGGTAAGAAAGTATAATTGAGCCAGTCTGAATTCCTCAACAGGGATGTGTGTTCTCCATCAGTTGTATGAAGAGCACAAAATTAAATTAACATTTGCTTTTGCTTTGGGTTGATTTGTTTTTAATTGAAGTGTCCCAGGTTTCCCTAGAGTTTTGAAAAAAATCTTTTCCCCACAAAATAAGTGCTAGGAAAAGAGGATTTTTGTCTACTTTATTTCCATTGTCATGTAAGGAACAGTAGGAGAAAAAGCACATCTTTCTTGTTTTCAAGCAACTTGAACTATAAACAAGGTTTTCCAGAATGCCAAGCACCTGCAGAGCTACAGCTGTGATATACCCAAGTCAGGAGTCATTTTCTGTGCATGTGATTCTCAGCCTGATGGGGAAGAGGGATGGAAACCAAATCCTTCAGTGGATACACTTCAGTATCCAGTTTCCTCAGCTGAGGATATCAGATGGAGATGAAATTTTGTCAGCCTGCCCCTACTTGAAAGCCCTGGAAAATGTCAGAGTAGTCCCTGTGTCGTCCCCATCACATTTTGACACTTACCTGAGTGGTAGAGTTATTTGATAGAAGAGAGGAACAAGCTAACCTTGGGGGAATTTGAATGAAAATTAAAGATAATAAAAGCAACAGTAACAATAACTCCACACAAAGTAATTCAGACAAAAATATTCTGGTTTGCAGATCCAATAATTCAACATCAAAAATGCCCAAACTGAGATGATCTTACATAGTCTCCAGGCAGGTCTTCTGGGTACCATAATTATGTGTTTGAGTAAAATGATAGAGTTCCCCTGAGGATGCCTGCTTTATTTGGTGAACAGGATGACAAAAATCATCTTGAGGGTAGGAAATGTGCTACAGGAGTTTGGCTGACTGAAACTCAGCTGCAGATATATTTTCACATAGGCAATATTTTTACCACAATGCCTGTTGTGCAAAGTTTGTGTAGGAGAGGTTTTATTTATCTTTAAATAAGTAAAGTCAGACAAGTGCTCTAAATAAACAGTCTAATTTAACTTCCAGACAGAGAGATAAATTTCTTCTGAAACAATCTATTGAAGACCAGACAAACCAAACCCCCAACTCTGTAGTTGTTTGTAAGTTCCTATAAATGTTTCTAGAAAAAGGAATAGGAATAACAACTTGGAAGACAGAGCACTATCATTTTTCTTGCCAGAAGTTCTGCTCACTTGCTTTAAGTTTAAAGAAAATTATTTGGTCCTTCAATATCCCTGTACACGTGCATGCAATGATACCAATCAAAGTTCAGAACCATATCTAGGTCAGTGTTATTCTTAAAAGTGATGGGAAAACTTTTACTAGAATATGAAGAATAAAACCTAATCAAAACAGTAAAAAACAATCCAGTTTAAGAAATATTTTTAAGAGCAATTTGTACTTTGCAAACTGAAGGACTAATATTCTTTTTTATAAAAGTTGGACATTCAGACAGAGTGGTGCACTTTGCACATCAACAGCCAATGCTTTATCTGCAGAAACAGGAAAACATATTAGTAAAAGCAATATTTCAACTGGCTAAAAGCACTATTTGCATAAACTGTTCCTGTCACATTCTAAAGACAATGAACAGAAATTTCACAGAATTTCTGTGAGTTGTCCCCTGCTGCACAGGAACTTAAGTGTAACTTATGACTTGGCTGTTACATTAATTCAACCCCAGATCCTTTTGACCACAAAGTGCAGGTAATACAGTGAAATGAAAAGCAAAAAGAGAAAAGCATGATTAACAGGAACACCAAAAACAGGGATATCCATTCATATTGCCTCCTTACATGAAGATTCTTTACAGAATGCCATTGAAAAACTGAAGTATCAAAAATGAGACAATTTTTTAATAAACAAAATATTTCCCTTGCTATTAAATCAAAGTTCTGATTATGTAGGTGTTTTTTTAATTTTATATTCCCTTTAATTATAACTGCATGATATTTCTTTTACCCTTCTCTTTGAGCACTCAGTAAATAAGAACAGCCTTGGATAATTAAAACAAAATTATTCTGTGTTCTGAGACTTGCTACAACCTCTCATTACTGTCTGAGGCATGTCTTTTAAAATGTGTTTATGTAAACAGCAAAGTTTTCTAAGGACACAGTTTTAGTGTTATGTGTCCTATGAAGTTTTGCCTGTATGTCATAAGAGAGAAGTAGAGTATCAACACTAAATTTTAGATGGGCTTGCAGCTTGTCAAAGAAACATAGAATGGTCTGGGTTGGAAGGAAACTTAATGATCCTCTAGTTCCACCCCTCCTGCCATGGGCTGGGACATCTTCCATTAGACCCAATTGCTCAAAGCCCCATCCAACCTGGCCTTGAACATTTCCAGGAATGAGGAAATGCCCAGTTTCACTGGGCAACCTGTTTCAGTGTCTTACCACACTCATAGTGCTTCATATCTTATCTAAACCCACCCTCTTTCAGTAAGTAGCCATTGTCCCTTGTATTTTAAGTATGGCATTCTGTGTATTCCAAGCTTCCAAAAGTGTAATGGTGTTCAATTCTGGATTTATGAAAATCTCATTCTTTACAAGGGTTTTCTGTCATCTTCCTTCAAAGAAGGAAAAACAATAAACCAGTTTTTAAAAATTGCACATGACAGTCCTAACCTCAGGTCTTTACACCCATGGCATTCAAGACAAACTGAAAGGAAAAAGGAAACAGAAATAAAAGATGACTTTTGCACTAATCAAGAAAGGTGTTTCAACACTTTGAGCTATACATTGTCTGCTCTCAGTTCAGCAGAGCAAACAACCCCACAGAACAGAGAGTGACTGGTCAGTATTAGGGGAAGCTTCAACGCTTCATTTCTGAGCTGCATTCCTGCTGCACTCCACTCCAGCCTTTCTTCCATGTGAGTGCAGACACAGGCATGATTCACTCCCAATGGGAAAGGCTTCTCCCCTGCCACCACCCCTCAGTGTGTGCAAGTAACCTGCACCACCCCAGCACCAGCCTGACAATTGTTTACCGCTGGAGAGAAAAGAAAATAGATTAGGTAGTGAAACACCTGAGACACTTGAATGCGTAACTGTTGACCAAGGAAATAAGCAGAGAGAATTTTGCCAAAATGGAGACAGCTTCATTCCAAGGAACCAAGAAACTGAATGATTTGGGGCAGCTCTATGGTATCTAGGAGTCTTATTTCTGAGCTTGCAACTGGCACAAAACCAGCATAAATCCACCTGCAGCAAGCTCTGACCCCTGCAAGGTGCGCAGGCTGCTGGCACGTGTCACTTTGAGCTGCAGGAATGGACAGGCCACCTGCCTGGGGGTATTCTCCTCCTACAGTGCCGCAGCTGGCTTCTCAGGTTGATGCATTCAGTTCCTCTGAGACTGAAAAAGCTGGTGTTGTCATGGAGCCAGAATTATCTCTCTGAATGTAATTGTCATGGTTTATCCCCAGCTGGCAGCTAAATACTGTACAGCCGCTCATTCACTCTCCACCCCAGCCCTGGCAGGATGGGGAGGAGAACTGGAAAGAGATAGAAACCATGGGCCAATATAGGAGTAGTTTAGTGAAGGAGAAGACAGAGATGGAGGAGGAGGAAGAGGACAATAATGAAAAGGGGGGCTACAAGGACAGAGAGAGAAGGATAAAGCCTAAGACAGACAAGTGATCCTCAATACAATCACTCAGCATCCTGAGCAGGGATTGTCCTCTCCTGGTCAACTCCCCCCAGTTTATACACTGAGCATGACACTCTGGTATGGAATATCCATCTGGCCAGTTCAGGTTATCTGTCCAAGCCATTCTTCCTCCTGGATTCCTGTGCACCTTCTCACCAGCAGAGTGTGGGAAACTGGAAAGTCCTTGACTTGGGGTAAGCCCTGCTTAGCAACAATTAAACCACCAGAGTGTTATCAGCATATTCTCTTATAAAATCCAAAACACAGCACTGTATCAGCTGCTAGGAAGAAAACTAATTCTATCCCAGCTGAAACCAGGATATTAATATAGCTAAAGCCTACAAAAACTCTCAACTGAAACTCAATATGATTTCGGAGAATATTGTTAAAATGAGATTTTGTTTAGAGTGCGACTAAAGGAATGGGTGAGAAGGGGAAGCACCACACTGCTGTATGAGAACAGACCCACAGCAGACATCCAGACAAGAAATCAAAAGTGACTCACAGTCACTTACCTGTATTAGGAAGTGCTAAAACATCACCCCAGATCAGAGCAGGTTGGGGCCATGTACTGCTTTTCAGAGCAAACAGACATCGTCAGCCCAAGTGCACAGTCCTGAAACAGGATCTAACCAGCATGGCCTCCATCAGCATAGTGAGTTGAGAACAAAATATCCGGGTCAAAATAATACCCACACCCAGCCCTCTCGTCTGCCCCAAAAGCCCAAGGCACTGGCTGCCAGTACAGCAAATGCTCCAACTCACTGTCTTATTTGCTATTTTGGGGTAAGTAAATTTTCTTCTGAATCTGATTGTGATTTCAAGGTTGAACTTTAGAGGCCTTTAGAGGTAAGTGTAATAAATACTTTTCTGTTCTACGGAGACACAGACACAAGCCCTTTGAAAGACATTTTCTAACAAAACTGAGAAAAAAAAAAGGTTCAAAAGATCTTGAGAAGTAGTTTCCTCTAAAAATTAAAACCTTAGTAACCTTTTGTTAACATTAAACAGCCAGTCATGTCAGGATCAATGGTGTACTGATGAAACTTTAGGACTGACTCCCTCAGTGTGTTTGAACACTTTTTTGGAGCAAGGAAGGAATGCTTTATGATTTACTTTTTTTAGACTTTGTTATACAAGGCTGGAGAGCTGCCTTTACAGCCTATCAAGACAGAGACACAACAGGGATTTTAATGCAAGCTTTCAAAGCCCCTTCACAATTTTGAGATGAAAGATCATTTCCATCTTTTATTCCAGATTCATTTTAGAGGAATGAGTTGGAGGTTTTGTTGTTGTTGTAAGGACAGAGGATGTGAGAGGGAAAAAACAGAACTTTATCAATCAGTTGCCTTGTTGTCCTGCATGGCTCCACCTTTAAAAAGAAGCTGCCTTCTGCTTTTTGGCCCTTGTAAAGGAGTTTGTGACTGTACTAAAAACCCAGACTATGCTTTTATGTTAAGATGATCACAGTGCAGTTCAGGGAAGCGCAGTTTGCTACAAGATTGCAATGACTTTCTTTTGAAGACACAGAATTGAAGTCCGATGCTCATCAGGAGATCTGAGTTCAACTGCCTTTTCAGCCACTGTCCCACATCTCTGTTTTTCAGCAGCAATAAAATAGCTGCAAAAGAAAGGGACAGTAATGATGCTAATGATGGACAAGATAGAAGAGCTTCAGGCAATACACAGCACCATGATATCCATTAGGAGAAGATACAGCAGTCACAAGGTAAGGCAGAACTACTTCTGACAATGAACAGACAAAGTACGAAGTCTTACCTACTTGAAATTAAACACAAGCATTTTCACCCTCAAAAAATAATAAAAAAATTCAGATAAGTTGAAAGGATGGAAGAGTTCCGACAGCAGGCCCAGGAGAGAGGAATTTCTGGGTATTTTCAGTGTTATGGCAGAGTCTTGGGAAGAAGGGAAGAGTGGGATGAGGTAAAATTTGCAAGCACAGACTGAAGGACCCAGTACAGAAAACACTTTTCAGAGACAGCTGAAATACTTAAAAAATTTAACACCCATGCAGAAGCAGCTCCTTTTTATTTCCGTTCCCAGCTGTCATCAGTGAGATGAGTCCAGACCTCCTAAAGATGCTCAGCCCAGCCATATCTGTGGCAGGGAATGAGGGCTTGCCTACCCAGGAAAGCCATTGTCACAGGGTAAGACAAACCCCTCTGTGATGGTGGTCACAGGGGTCTTGGGATGAGGGCAGAGACATAGATCAGACTCCATATTTCAGGAGGTTTGATTTATTATTTTAAGATATATATTACATTAAAACTACACTAAATAGAAGAAGAAAAAGTTCTCAGAAGGCTAGCTAAGCTAAGAAGAGAAAAGAATGAATCAACAAAGGTTTGTGGCTTGGACAGAGCGAGAGCCAGCCATGCTGTGATTGGCCATTAATTCCAAACATCCACATGAGACCAATCACAGATCCACCTGTTGCATTCCAGAGCAGAGATAAGCATTGTTTACATTTTGTTTCTGAGGCCTCTCAGCTTCTCAGAAAGAAAAATCCTAAAGAAGGATTTTTAATGGAAAAATGTCTGACACCCCTCAGGCAGGAAAAGAAAGTGCCTTAAGTAATCAGTAGCGAATCCCCCTGCCCATGCTCCTTCAGCTCTTTCAAACACTGATAGCTTCTTTGTTGGATTTCATTGAAGAAAGTCAAACCTTACCAAAGGTTATTGACAAGAACTATTGCAGGCCATCGCCATGCAGTCACGTCCTTCCATAGCAGCCAGACAATGATTTGCAGAAGGAAATCCTGCAGTCTTGCATGGCCTAGCACATCTGGCAAAGTTTCTGCTTTCCAGCTGTCATCAAGAAGGACATGGAAAAGGAGTGCCCAAAACCACTGTTTCTCAGTTTCCTGAAAGCTGAAGAGCCATCTGATTTCTCTGAGATAATCCAGATGCTGTCCCATGTTCTGATACCGTAAGAAAGAAAAAGAAAACAAGGATGAATTTTGAACCTTCAGTAGGATTAACCTTAAATAATTATTTTCTCTGCTTACCCTATTCAGGCATCCATACATGAGACTATCAGGATGTCTCAGCTTTTTAGGTTGGGGTTGGTGTTTTTAAAGTTTTGCAGTCCTTTCAGAGGAATTTTTGAAGTTGTCTTGACTGGAAATAACCTCAGGCTATAAGAATATCACTATTCTAAAATTCACTCTGGCTACAAGGGCCTGAGCAAAAAACCATGCTTAACTGACAACCCCTGATGCAATTGAGACTAAAATAGATTGGAAGTATTTTGGCAGAAGATTGCTGACCCTTGTTCTTAAACCTGAAAATCTTAACAGACTACCTGCTGTAGAAAAACACCTTGAACACTCTTGAAAAATGAGAATTCTCCCACCATGCTTTTAATGCTCACTAGTAGGTCCACAAGCTGCTTAAGGGTGATTTCTCAGACAATAGAATGCTTTAAGCAAGAAACAGCATGGCAGAAACACATGAAAAATGAAACTGAACAAACCAAAGATGCATGAAAGAGTTACCCATTGAAATGAAGAAATTAGATTTCCTCTTCTGTCAAAAAATCTTTATAGTTTATTATTCCTTTGGAAATTTATCAGTGTTTTAGCTTTGCAAAAGATAAACTTGTTCTAGGCTCATTTATTTTCCAGTTTCAAACTTAAAGGCAGCTGAAAAGTTTATTTTCAATACCATAGTGACTGCTTTACATAGGTAGCCAAATTAATGTTTGATCAACTTTCTGAAGGAAGATTAAACTGATAAATGCAGGAGAATGTTAATTCATGATGCTCTAAGAAAGCATTTTCACTTCATAATAAAGAAAACTTAGAGGTTTCAAGCAACTGAGGTATCAGTGCTAGGAGTGGGATCGAGTCATGTTAGTACCAATATTATATTTGTTTTTCAGAAACAAGAATACCCTGAGAGCTTCTTAGTTCAACACTTATACTCTGGTGCTTGGCTCCCGCCACCTGGATCACCCACATTTCTGAGTTTTCTTTGGCCATGACACATGTTTTAAGCACAATCCCTTCAGGAAAGGTTTTAACAGTGCAGAATAGCAGCTCACACACAGTGTTGAACATTTCACCAAGTTTCAGACACCTCAGAATGCAATTGCATACTCTGAGACAAATATTCTGACTCTTTGGAATGTCTGCTTGCTGAAGAATTCAATACTACAGAAGTGGAACGCAAGAACCAGCACACAGAGCAAGGCCAGCAAAACAAATCACTTCACATAAGGTCAAATAAAAGGTGTTATTCCACCAAAAATAGAAAATTCTGGGAAAAAGGATGAGGGTGAACAATAGAGAGCAAGCAATCAAGTTTCCACAATGCCCTCTTTGATACCATCAAAGCCTGATTGGCAGACTGCTTACTTCTCAGGCTGGAAATGTTAGAGAATGTTCAAAAAGAAAAACACCTGATGTCAGCATGGTGTCAAGTGCAACCACAAGGCAGCTGCTCTGAGGCAGTACTCAGGTGTGACAAAAATCATATTGTGAATAACTAAGTTTTAGGCACAGCTTTCAAGAAGTTTTATGAATCTATAATTACCTGAGAAATTTTAAATTATATTTCCCTTACTGCTCTGAAACAGCAACCATTTAAAAAGTTGCAACATTTTCCCTCATCACACCTCAAACTATGTAACAGATTCTTGCATTTTTCCACTGGTGCCTGCGTGATTCAGAGGACAAACAGCTGAGGGCACCTTTAAAAAATTATTTAGTATGTAGAAGTCATGAACAAGAAGAAAGAGGAAAGAAGTATTGCAAATAGCCTCTGCACTCCCAGTAACCCTCTTCTGATTTGGTCTTTTCATAGAAGGAAAAAGAAAGGGTCATCAGCTACAAGAGAAAATCGCTGATGACATCTAGGATGCAAGTTCACTGTGACACTTCTCTTGAGCCTGCTAGAGAGTTTGTTCCCTCATGACATTGAAATCAGAACCCATTTACTCATGGATAATAAATTAATAGAAGGGGGGTTGAGGTGTTTTGGGGAGTGGGTCTTTCCAAGTTTTCTGAAAGAACTATAGAATCTAAAGACTCAGCGATAATATAAAACTACAGAGTTGATTTTTATGGCATTTATTCCAGGCCTATCAAGTACTATCAAAATTTCTGGTGTTTTCTCTATAGGAATTCAGAAAAAGTGCAAGAGAAATTGCCCACTCCTCATGCAAGATAAGCAGAGAGCATCTGCAATAAAGACCCCAAATACATCAACACAAATAATCCCATGTAGCAGCTTCCAATTAATGCAAGGAAATTAAGATACCAAAGAAAAGTCATAAATCCACTTTGCAGTTAAATTTCTAACAAAATCATTTTTTCAGGCAAAAAGGAGGTTCAGTGTAGTGAAACTATCATATGGCATCACCTTGTTTATGGTATGAAACAAGTGCAGAGAGGTACTGAGTATTCCTCATTCTACCTCTTGCATTAGAAGTCCCATTTCTCTGGCCTTTTGGATGCCTTAGGGTTATGCTTTTAGATATCCAAGATGTTCTTCACACATAGAAGCTGTAGCTCTTGTATAAGAACATCCAAAGGAGGTCCTGGAGTTCAGAGTGGAGTTGAACATTGTGGGTAAGTGACAGGATGGGAAGCACACACAACAGGCACAACCTTTGGCAAAATCTTACAGCTACAAAACAAAGGAAATTGTCAAACCTACATTTTCTCTCAACTCTTTTGTCTCATATGAATGTAGTTTGCAATAGCCAGGGCAAAATTCAATAATCTCCTTACAGATCTCATTCCACTGTATCACGAACCTGCTGGCATGAGTAAGAAACAAACTCGTGAGGAAAGTTTATGTGCTTTCGAGATGCCAAGGGAACACAGGCATATAGGATTTTTCCAAGCTTAGGAAGCAGAACTTTACAAAACTTGGGTACTAAAACATTTGCAGTGAACATCAAGCAAGGTTTTCTTGAAACACAAAATTGGCTAATTCATATCCAGCATAATTCAAAAATTCAAAACACTTTCACTTTATACTAGAAGATAAAGCTGTCACTCCCATGAGGAAAAGGTGTTATCACTATAGAAAATCCAGCAGGTAGGCTTGATGAAAAGGAAAATAAAAATATGTATATATATATTTGTCTCATGGCCTCTGGGGTCTAAGCAGACCTTAGTCTGTGCCTGCAACTGGCAGAACGGAGGTTGTCAATCTCTTTGGTAAAAAAAAGCTGATGTGAAGGAATCATCTCATATGATTGATGGCACTTCCTCCAATGGTGGCTCAGTTTTTTGCAGGCCATTCACAACAAAACACACATCTGGTTATATTTGTTCATCTCCAGGTTCATGCTCTTCAGTTTTTTCCCCCTTTGTTCTCCTCTTCAAGTTCCAACAAGATGTTATTTGCAAGCTTTGATTTCAATGGGTCAGTGTCCCCACTTTTGACAAGATATTTGCTGAGATCACAATCTCTTCCTACCTGAGAGGGCTATTTACTCATTTCCTGTTACCTTGGGTTTTGTTCAGGGACTGAAGTACAGTGATTCAGTAATCTCAAACTCAAGCTTACATTTCCCTCAATGATTCTTCTCTAACAATATAGTTCAGAATCCATATGTTTGGTTTCCTGTGTTCCCTCATATAAAGATATCTGCATTTTCATCTAAGTAATTTGTATTGAAGCTAATAATTTGCAGTAAGGGATTCAAAAGCTTCTGTGTCTGTTACTATCAGAGTTTCTAGCTCCTGAATTCTACCACAATAAAAGCACACACACTTTATGGCAAGACTTTATCTCTTGAACTTACTTTCATTTACATCATAAATACCTTAAAAATTATTTATTAGTACAAAAGAAAGATCTCAGCTGTTGTACAGCAAAGCCAGACTCGATCACTACCGTACTGCCAGTTGTCATCCCTTTTAAAGCTATACCTTCCCATTCTTCCCCACCCTTGAATTTCTATCCAGCAGTTTACACCTATTTAAAACTCTGTGGAAGAAAGTTTTTTGAAAAGTCTTCCTAAGAATGGCTGACAAGCTGGCAAAATAAAATGTTTGCAAACCAGCTTTCCAGATAGACGTCCAAAATAACAGCCAGAACCACCTTGATCCAGGGGAGAAACAAGCCCTAATGGGAATGGCTGCCTGGCTTCAGAGAGCTGGGCAGCTCTCATATCACTTAATTTTGATGAACTAACCCTTGAGCAGAACAGCAAAATTAATTGTATTTCTAATTCCTCTCAGAATGCTAACAAAAAAAATTATAAACACCACTGAAATATTAACTACTGTCAGATTTCCTGAGCAGCCATTCATTTATATGCAAGAGATGCTCACAAGCATAACTCCCTATGGTCATTGGACTTGCTCAACTCTGAATGCTTCAGTTAGCACAAAAAACATTTAGAAGCTTTTTGTGCTTATTAACAAAATAAAGGTCCGAAAAGCCATTTGGTTTGACTTCCTTTAACTTAGAACCACCCTAATGTAATTTAGAATTACATTTTTAATTCCACTTCATTGTCTATAAAAGTATTATCTTTGCAACATTTCATGGAAGTGGTTAATAGTTCAGAACATACAGAGCTATTATTAGAATTTTCAAATACTGTATTGCCATAATATTAATTCTTCTCATTTTATTCTTAAAGTTATTAAAGACAAACATACTTCATATAAATAGCACCTTGTCTTTTCTAAATTAGAGCACCTCTTCCCATATTGCCGTGAAATATTTTAAGGATGAAAACGAACCGCTCAAAAGCCTGAACCACTCACCTTGGAAGAGACAGATTTGTGGTCACGTACCTGTCACAGTGTGTGGGGCTGTTACAGAAGAGACTGAGAGGCTCATGGCACTATATTCAGGAGTTTTGTGGTTGGCACTTTTCCATAGGAGGCAGATCTGAAATCAGGTCCTTGCTCAAAATCAAGCCAAAGAGAGAAATGTTTTCATTATCATCTTATTGCAGGGGTTCCATACAGCTGTCTCCTTAATCCAAAAGATTCATACCGCCTTGGTGTTTCTTGTAGGCATCTCCTCAGAGCACTAACTCTTCATTCTTCACAAAGTAACCAACTGACTCTAGCTCCCTTCTCAACCAGCCACCCCACTCTTTCATAGCACTCTTATTCTCATTGGTTACAGCTGTGGCCTGTTAAAGTCAGGCCTGTTCCTAATCTTTGAGAATTGGCCCAGCTGCAACTCCTTAGGATGAGATTACTTTCTGCACTATCTTTATTTTCTTATATTCTATTCCCCTACAGGTTTTCCTTCAGTCTAAGAAGCAGCTTTTCCACTGGTTTGGGGATCCAAACAGTGCATGCAGTCTTGCAGTCCCAGAAGTACATTCTGGGATGACTTTTTGTAAGTGGAAAAGTAATGGATTCTTTGCTTCTTTTCTGCCAAGTCCGGGGTTAAATCGCAAGATGGTATTTCTTGTTCGGACTCAGATTTTTATTAGTTCTTATCTATGTTACAGTCTCACAAGCTTGAGTTCTACAGTACTTTAACAAGGCAAAAATGGAGATGTGTCTCTCTCTCTCTCTGAAAGGTCTTTAAAGGATAAACTGTCAATTGAGAAATGACACCTAAATTATTTTTACTTTTAACCCAATAACCAACCACCCACGTCTGCAATGCGGACTTTTTTATCCAATTACACAATACAACTCAAACCCACGAAGAGGAAGGTGAAAAAGAAGGTGAAGAAGAACCCTAAAACCTCCATCTTGCTTTATATATATTATTATATTCTAAAACCTTAAACTCTAAGTTTTCCCAAGTAATTTCTGCAGGCAGTAAAACAACAAGTAGGGTCCAAGCCTGGGAAACTAGAAATCTGAGCTGATTATCAGGGAGCTGACCAAAATTGTGCTCCTGTTGCTTGAACAAAATCCTGAGAAGGTCCCAATAATTAAAGCATTAGCCAGGGCTGTGAGAAATAGTTTTATATACCTGATTTAAAGAAAGGCCTTTAACAGATAGCCACATCCTAAGAAAGCTCTGGGTTATCAGCTCCACCATATTTCTAGGAGGGAGAAGCCATCATTCCTGTGAAGAATGAGAACAGATTCCATTTCTAGAAAGTAAAGAAGGTTTTTTACATAACAGTAAAAGCAGCTAGTGAAATGGAATGGTGTGTATGTATTGTGTATGTGTATGTTTTAGGTGTGCATGGTGTGGAATCATTCTGACAGTACACAGATCATATCTAACTTTTTATTAAGAACATGGGAAACAGCCTAAAACAGGTGTTTAAAAGGCATGCAAATATATTAAGATAATTATAGGTGCAATGATAAACTTATCTATCTTATTAGATTTATGGACACTTTAGAATAATCTTAAAATTAACCTGAAATTCTGTTTAACTTAGAAATAGTTTATCCATAGATTGCTTATTGTCAAATCATTGAATATAGCTTTAAATGCGTGTGAGTTGCCTTAGAGCCTAAGTACCACTGACTCCCAGTGAAACCTCACATTTCTTTTTAGGATCTAGAGAGTAATTCATATGAGGAGCAGCTGAGGGAACTGAGGTTGTTTAGCCTGGAGAAGAGGAGGCTCAAGGGAGATCTTATCACTCTTTACAACCAGCTAAAAGGATGTTTTAGCAAGGTGAGGGTTGGCTTCTTCTCCCAGGCAACCAGCAACAGGGTGAGAGGACACAACTTCAAGCTGCACCAGGGGAGGTTCAGGTTGGAATTCAGGAGGAATTTACTCATAGAAAGGGTTGTTAAGGATTGGAATGGACTGCCCAGGGAGGTGGTGGAGTCCCCAGAAGTGTTGAAGAAATAATTGGATGTGGCACTGAGTGCCATGGTTTTGTTCACAAGGTGGTGTTTGGTCAAAGGTTAGGCTTGATGATTTTGGAGGTACTTTCCAACCCTAATGATTCTATGATTCTAGTGCCTAAGCCACTAGAGAAGTAAATTTAGATCCAAAAATCCCTGAGGCTTTTTTTGAACACAAAACCTATTCATCGTAACTCACACACATGTGATTAAATGATTGCGTTCTTCTCTAATCCCAAAGCTGTTGCAATATGCCAGGAAAATATAGTGATGTTTCTATACAATACATAAGCATTATAACTTGCTCTGTTGACAAAATAATGTTTATTTTGACAGAAGCTGCTGCCTTGTGAATACCCTAATCTTACTGCCTACCCATTCCTCTGCTAAGGATCTTAGCAAGTCTGACAAAACATGCAGCTCCAAGAGCACTGAGATGTTTTCAAGGATCAGTAAAATCCCTTTCCTGTAATTTATCCCTGTGTTTATCTACTTATCCTCCTCCATGAGGGATGTGGTCTGTGGGTTCTGGTGAAGCCTTCACCTTCATGTCAGGTGAAGACTTCTCCCTGTTACAATTTTGATATTGGAGAGTGGGTGTTGAAAAGGTGAACAGCACACTCTCCTGTGAAGGGTTAACCTCTGCTTCTCCTGCCTCTGCCCTGGGCTCTCTGGGGAGGCAGGCACCAGGCTGAGTGCCCAGCCCATGCCATCACCCTGGCAGCTTGCTCAGCTCAGAAACATGCAGGTGTACATGGGCACAGCACACCCAGCTGAGCTGTGCTGAGGGGCAGGATGTGCACCTTGCCCAACCAGAAATGGCTCCTGAGGGATAAAGACAATTCCAACTCCTCTCACAGTGCTCCTCTTCAGGCATGATGCTAAGGAGGCAAAATATCATCAAGGCTAATCAAGACTGTGGGTGTGTGTGCACATAATCTCCTGAGAAGGAGGGTATACCACAGCCTTAATAAAGGTCTCCAAATTGTCTGCTAACATTCTGCAATTGCATTACTCCCCTTTCCCCATGAGCACCACCCCATTTACTCTTCTCTCCAAGCTATACTCATGAACAAAATGCTACACAAAGCCCTAATTTTTTTAAAACCTCCGATACTTCCTTCCCAAATGAGCTGCTTTGGCTTCAGCCACAGCAGCTGTGGCTGAAGCTGTTGCACTATTCAGCTTTTCAGGATGGTTTGGCTCAGCAAAACCTACCCTGAAAAAAAAAGCAAGAAATAACTTCCTCATTTAACTAATACATGTTCATGGCAAAAGGCAAGATGTCCCCCTGTCAGCAAGAAAATCCATGTGCTCCCAGCAGCACTCTAATAGTACACACAAATTTTAGTCTGGAGCTAACTGGAACTGAAATATTTTGCTTTGTGCAAAATACTACACCTCACCCCATATGTTTTCACAGTGAAGGGGTTTGAAATGTCTATTCATTACCCAGAGGTTCTGTTACAGTCACTAGGCATGAGGAGAGTCCAGATGCCCACACTGCCCAGCACTGCAGGGTTCAGTTCCTTTATAACACCCCAAGGAAAGTTGCTAATCCATAGTCACACACCACAAGGTCTGGTTATGAGATGACCTCCCCCTTTTACTGCTTACAGCAGAGCAATTGTGCAGAAACCAGGGCAGGAGGAAAGGTATTTCACATGGCTCATTTTGCTGCCCCATCAAACACAAGGGGGTCAGCAGCAAGAGACTGTGGATCTCCACTCATATATTTTGGTGCATAATTGTAGCAGTTTGGGCAATCTTCTTGACTTTATGTAACTTTAAGTTATTGTATAATCATATTTGGGGGGAGGTTCAGTCACAGTGGCCATTCACAGGAGCTGAAGGGTCTCACCCACTGGGAGAAATGAATAAAAATGCAGAAAAATTGGCAAACCAGAGGCTCAGTTTTTCCTGCCTGATTACATCACATCGAATGCTAATTACAATAATTTGATGTTGTCCAGATTGTAGCACTCCATCAAGTTAATGAATTTTAGCATGGTGACAAATGGGGTTTTTTTCTATGTCTGCTGTACAATATTCTCCTTTAAGTTAAATGATTTTAAATCATTAAAATGTCAATAAATTTCAGAAAGAATTTTGCATGTAAAGCATACAAGTATTTTGCAAAAGCTTTCCCAAAGTTTCAGCTCTCTATTTAAAAACACATGCAGTTAATTTCTGTTAACTGGTCGCACCATTCACAGTTACATCAAAGACATGCAAATCACATCAGTGGATTTCTGCATCCATGCATCATCCATAGCATCAGATTGTGCAGAACACTCTGTTTAAGAGTCAGAGAGGCACTCAGATTTGAAAGCAATCATTTCTGTGTTTTCAGAAAATGAAAATGTGCTGATGACTGAGCAACCTCACAGCTGCAGCAACAAATGGTATTTTTCCTTCTGACTGCCTCCACCAGCATCCTCACAGATGACTTTTTAATCTTTTTTCCTCAGTTACTGAAACACTGCATGTACAGCCATGTGCATGTTGATGCTCTGCTGTTAACAGAGGCTTGCACTGCAGAACTTCTAATTACAGACTTGGGCCCTGTCTAGATGATAGTCTGTCAAATTAATAAACTATAACCCTGTCATTTATGGTACCACCTGTGTGTGGCTTTCACATGGGGCTTTTTTTGTTATTTTGGTCAAGAGCATAAGAGTGTTATTGACATAGACACAAAAAGTAATATTGGTTCAGAAAAAGACTTATGGGACGGCCTAGTCAGGGACTACTATAAAAACATGTGTCTTCTTTTAGGTATGGGTCAAGCATTTGTTCTTCTATATTGCATAAACCTAGTGTCTGCTTCAAGTAGAGATAACCAATGTAAAAGGAGGCAAATGACTAAATGACTTGTGAGATGGAGATCCAAGCCCTTAATTACAAACAATTTGATCGAGGTCCATCAGGTGCTGAGCTCTTCTTGCAATGGGAATGAAGAAGAAAGAGAGGATATCACAGTAGGCCGAATTCATCCTCCTAAGAAAAAAAAAAAAATGCTTTTCAAATATTAATCTACATTGAATTGCAATTTTTGTCTTTTTTTGTTGTTGTTATTGTAATGTAAACTTATGCAAATTAGAGTAATCCTCTCCCTCCTGAGTACAGGAAAGATTAGATCTTTAATTTCATCCGCTGCAGTTGAAAAATTTAATAAGTGCTTCTTATGAAATTAAGTTTTAAAATAATTACCTTGACAGAAATAATTACACCAGCATCTTTCCCTTATATTAGCAAATAAGGCAAAAGAAGAAGAAGAAAAAATTCCATGTGATATAATGTGCACAGAATGGATGAATGGAGGAAGTCAGTCTTAAAATTAATGAGGGAGGAGATAACAGAGATTGAATAGAATAAATAACCATTCCTGTTTCTTATGTGACCGTGGTGAACCTATGAACCAAAACTCTAAGGACATCTGGACTCCAGCAGGGAGAAGCAGCTTCAGTGCCTCCATGTTGAAAGGCTGAATGCCTGAATAAGCAGCCAAGATGAAGACTTTAAATTCTCTGGTCCTCTCTTGGGCTTTGTGTCTGTCACCTGGAGCAGCAATACTTAAGACACCTACACCTCTGATGTTACTACTGAGTCAGTTTTTACTTTTGAGTGTGCAATTCTCTATCCTGAATGCACAAGAACACAGTATAGCCAAAAGCACCAGTGCCAAATCCCATGCAATTCTACTGGCTTGCTGTTACTTAGAACTTTTGTAAATATTCCAAACATTTACACCTACAACCAGAAGAGAATCATAAAGGCTGGATTCAAGATATTAACTACAGTCAGGCATCCATGTGTAACTAAAACCAGAATCATCCTAATAAAATATCATAGAATATTCTGAGTTGGAAAGGACTCAGAAGGTCAATCACAGTCCAACTCCAAGATAATAAAGCATGTCTGCAGAACATTTCTCCTTGTCTAACCTGGTATGTTTAATAAGCTTTATTGCTGTAGCAGCCAGAGTATTTCATTTGAGCCTCACGAGCAGCAATCCCTCAGCTGCAGCAGCTGCTGCACCATTCAGCCCCGGTTGCAGAATTGCAGTTCCCAAACCTCATCTTTCATTTAAGCCACTGAAACACTTCACCCAGACATGCTCCTGGAACCTCAGAGTGATGAAGAAAATACTGAAAATTTGAATTACTAATTGTCTTGGGCTTTTCCTAAGGAAATATTGTTATCATTTTTCAAGTTTTCTTCTTGAACATCTATGAGTTGTAAATGGAAGATGCAAACATCATCATGCTTGTTAATTCCAGTAGGACAAAATTATATTTTCCTTACAAATTTTGCAGGCAGCATTGTGTATACACAGCAAGATTCCATTTAAATTTACAAAAAAAAAAAAAAGAAAAAGAAACAGAAAAAAAGACAGTTAAAAGAGGTGTATGCAGTTATGCAGTGTGTATTTTGCCTCAGTAACTCTGACCTTTAGAAATATTCAAGCTGCTGTTTGATTTAACATTTCATCAGCAAATACATTTTAACGCACAGAGGATTATTCTCAAAGTTCACAAAACTGTTTGCATAGATGAGAAAAGGACTAAAAGATTGTAACAGAAAAAAATAACAGAAAAAAATAGGTTTCCTCCAAGTGTAGAGTAATCTGAAACTAACAAGCTTGCTTATACACAGGCTGACATCACAGACTTCTAATCATTCCCAGCTTCAGAGGAGAATTTCATAAACAGCTTGGTTCAAAGTTGACCAGGAAAACTTCCACTATATCAATGGATTATTTCTCTGGATTAAATCCTTCTTGCTTCTATTAGGCATTTTCCTACAACAATGTCACAGAACAGAATCAGAAGTTATGTAGATGGGACATAATTTCTACATAAATTCTGATTCTGCTGTATGACAGAGTATGAGGAGAGTATCTGAAGACACCAGAATACAGTGAGGTTACACCATCACCACCCCCTGGCTCCTGTCCTGGTTATGGATCACACACCAGTCCACTTCTTTAGCACAGCAAGATACCCAAGACAGATCCCTCTCACTTCAGCCAAACTGGTTTTTTTGTTTCCTTTCCCTAGTTTTAGTGGCATAATACAACTTTAATCCCTCCAACAGGGCAACTGCTCTTTTTATGGCCATTGCTTTTCTTTTTTATCTATTGCATTATTTAAGTATTCTTTCACAGGCAGTGGGACTCAGGCTAAATATTTTCAAAATCAATTTTAAAAAACCCCTTCAAAGTATTACTTGTGTGGAGGTAAATTTTAGCATGACTGTGGTGGATCTCACTTTTATAGGGGTCAGTGTTACTCTGTTTATGTTTGTAGATATTTGCAGCTAAAAATGAGCTTCAGAAAAAATATTAATGAAATATTGCCAAGTATACTGAAAATTATGCATTAAATTATTCATCACATTATTCAGCTCGCAACCCTTCTGAATATATATTTTGTAAAATCCAGGAGTAACAACACAGTGCATAAAGAAAATGACACAAAGAATCCAACTCATCCTTGGACTGATGCTTCCTTATCCTGTTCTCTAAGGGGACAGAGAGTTCAAGAGTTTTGTTGAAGAGTCCAGGAAAGCTTTCCTTGACTTCAATAAATAAAACTCTGCCTTTATTGAGGATGAATTTAGGTTACTGCTTTACCTCAAGACCTTCCACAGCTGAAAAGAGACATCAAAAATATCTTTGAGTTGCTGCACTTATTCTCAAAAAAGGACAGCAAGAGTAAGTGTGCAATTGCTTTCTGACTAAATCCTAACAGGCTGAAGGTAAAGGAGGGAAAACAGACCTCTAGCAAATGAGTTTGAATGACTATAGAGCTTCTTGCTCCCAGGAATTATTTTGTCTCCTTGACATGCTTTACTTGGCTGTGTGGAGGCTACCTGCCAGTGTGCCTCCTACACACTGACATAGAGATGGCTCCAGGAAGTCTGAACAGGGATTGGGAGGAAACAAAACAGAGTTTCTTCACCTAAGAGGTGATTATACTGCAGGACTTCATCATAGAACTTTGTGATTATGAGGACTTGTGGTTCAAAATGGCTCTGGGCAAATTAATGCAAAACCAATTAAACCTGAGGATTATTAAAGACAAATTTTGGTGCAAACAGAAATAAACCCCCTCCAGAAGCTCCTGAAATTTACTGGATACTGGCAAAGCCCTCCAGGATATTACCAAGTTTACTCTGCCCTTCCCTTCTTCCCTGGCATTCTGAGATTGCCTGGTTTTCCAAACAGACCTTAAGGCTCATCAAGAGCAGCTTTCCTCACAGTTCCATGCTCTTCCTCTCTGCACTACTCCTGCAGCCAGCCAGGAATATGCTGGAAAGGCATCCCAGCCTGATGGGAATAAAGCAAGTCACTAAAGGATCCATAAAGTCACATTTTACTGATGACACCATAACTTCTCCAAGCAGGCTGATCCTGCAAGAGATTAAAGTTCACTGACAAAGAGATTTGCTTCTTAGAAAAAAAAACAGATAACAACTCTCAAAACATAAGTTTCCAAGTCCTGCCAGGAGCCCCTAGATAAATAATGTCCCAAGTCAGTTGTAGCACAGTCATCTTCCCAGAGCAATTTATCTGAAGAACAGGCTTAAAATATCCACGGAGCTGTTCAGTGCTTGGGCAGTGAGTTAAAAATATTTATTGATTTAGCTTTCCAACAGACTCAAGTATTCAGCCTGTTATCTAGGATGAAGGTATATACTTCCCTCTTGAGTCCTGCCAGGAAAGCAGAGGATTTCTGCCAAACTAGTTTATTGCTATTCCCTTTTTCCCATGGGTGTTAATACCACCAAAACTGTTATGCCAACCTTCTGCACAAGGATTAATTTTACCCTCTGGCCTGCTACAAACAAGCTGAGGTTGGCTGGTGCCTTCCTAATGGACCTACTTATTCCTCAGAGTAGCACTAAGAAAGGAGCATGCCATAACCCAACTAAATATTTATAACCAATATCCTTCCTGAAAACTGCATACATACACATTTTATGTAACAGAAGAACTACTACAGGGAGAGGTACAATCCAGCAATGCCACCAGATGATTTCCCATACAATTCATTTTATTAACTCCAGCTTTGTTCTGTGCCAGACATGAGACTTTGATAGCTGGTTTCCTAAATGCCTGCTGTACTTGACAAAACAAGACTCAAAAAAAAAATCTCAATGGTATTTTTTCCTTATTTTAGAAACAATCTAAGATGAACAGATAATCAAAAAGCTTCCTTTGAAACAATTGTGTTTTCACTGATTCAGTTTCACTGATCATTGAAGATCACTGTTCATTGTACCCTGGCAGGCACTGTGCACAGTGCACGCTTATAAAGCTATTATCTAAATCTGATGGTTTACAGTCCCTGAGGATTTGTCCATGTAAGTTTAACACAATGCTGATCAGCTGTAAGTGCCATAGGGATAGGGGTTTTAAATTATTCCCAGCCACCTGTAACTCAATTGGCCCAAAAAATTGCTATGCTTTTATGTTCAATTCATCATACCCAAAATTTTAGTGCTGTTAGCCACAAAAAAGATCTGAAGATGCTTTGCTTGCATCCACTTATGAAGCAAAAGAACCGAGATCCTGTTGTTGCTGCACCTATATCAGCTTACAAAGCCTGACCAACCAGCAATACATTATTGAACAGAAAAAGCCAAAATCTCTTTCAATCTCAATTCCCCTGTTGTCTTTTTTTCAAATTTCAGTTTTATTAATATGCCTACTTTTCATCTTTTAAATAATTGGCATTTGCCCAATTGCAAACACACCTTTCATCATTTAAAAAGCCCACAAATCTCATTATGCCCTCTCCTCCTGCATCCATGGAGAGCAGCCCAGTAGGCATTTGTTAAACCTCTCCTTTGAAGTACTATTGTTTGGACGTCATGGATGTTTCTTCCAACCTGAGCTTATGAAAGAGACAATATGCTTTCCACTCTCTCGTTTCCACACAATTTAGAGACCACATAAGGCAAGGAGATGAGAAATTATGCCTCTGTAAATTTGAAAAAAAACCCCACAGATCTGGATTATGATCCCATCTGTGAGACTAGTTTCTTGTGCTCCTGCTCCTCACAGTGCTCTGGGAACCATGGAGTTCAGCCTCTGGGCAGAGAAGAGCCCAGGAAAGCTGGATTTATCCCCTCAAGGACACCAACCCCGAGCAGAGGCAGGCACAGGCAGCACAGAGCTGTAACACGTGTGCTGCTGCCTGGCACCTGCATCTGCTGCAGCTGGGAGAAAACACTCACCTTCCTTTGCCAAAGCACTCCTTTGCCACAGCCTCCCTCCAAACACGCAGGAAACAGGCACAGCTTCCAGCACCCACTGGCTTAGGGACAGAGGCAAAAAGAGACCCAAATAGTTGATGTGACACAAAATGTTGCATTGAAAATTGACAGGCCTAGTTGAGCTAGGATTACTGTTGTGGCAAAGATTCGTTTGCAGGTAATGGGTTCTTGTTCTAGGAGATTTTGGCTTGCTATGATCATGAGGGGCAGGAGTCAGCATGAGAGGATTAGCAGAGGGGAGATTTGGTCAATGGATGTTCGGGGGGTTAGGCCATTGTTTGGGTAGTTTGTTGGTGTAAGTCATTGGAGGCTGATGGTGGCGATTAGAAAACACCTCCTTGGAGAAAAACGGAAAAAACCTGTTTATTAAACAATAAAACCTAAACAATATTAAACAATAAAACCCCTTGCTGCTCCAAAAGAGATGACAAACTGAGAAAGTCCCCTCCCTGGGTTGCAGTTCAGCTCAGTCTCTGATCAATCCCTCTGGTGCTGGAAATGCTGTGGCCCAGGCCCGGCCTGGTGGGCCGCAGGTGTGAGCTCCAGGTGCTCTGCTGGGTGTTCAGTCCAGAGCAGGTTTGAGCAGGTCCAAAGAAAAAGCAAAAAACCCCACAGTCCAGGGAACTTCTTTGCCTCAGCTAGCTAAAACTAACTAAAATAAAGGAGAGCTCTGTCCCACTGTCTGTCCATCTGCAGACAGCACAGTCAGGAGCAGGAATGTGAAGGAGTGAGTGCAGTGTCTGAAACAAACTGCATGCTTCTTCTCTCCCCCCTTCATTCTCTGGAACGAGTCTTAAAGGTGCAAAACTTATTATTCAGCATAACAAGATGATTTGGGACAAAAGAATGATATAGTCAACCCAGGACACACCCTCAGTTATCAGTTCAGCCACAAAGGCCACACATTCCCAGCAGGCCCAAGGTCTAAAGGCTGCCCTGGTACCAGCCAACACTTCCCAGGCCTGCACAGGAAGAGCTCAGGTTGTAAACAGAGCATCTCCCAGGCATTATCAAATGGTTACATCTTCCTACAGCACCTTGTCTCTACCCTTTTGGAGTTCTTCTGTATTCCTGGATTTTTGCCATGCCTTTGTTTTTACAGTCTTTATGCTCATGTCTCATTTATTTGGTTTTATACAAGCAAAATTATTTTGTTTACTTGAGTCTGCTTCAGTCTCCGTGGTCATTTGCGCAGTGCCAAATTACATCTGAAAATATATATATTTTTATATGCACCCATATATACATGTATATGTCAAGAACACATGAGCCTTTCATACAGAGCAGTCATAGCTAGAAAGTGGAGAATATTTTCTCTCAGGTATTTGGAGCAGATAAACTGTTAGGAGAACATTAGAGATCTGTTTTGGGAAACTGCATTTTGAAGAGGAGTTTGAAGACAGAAATGAAGACCTAACAAAGAAGTGATAACCCTTGCTCTAGCTTTAAATGGGCTGTAAATCCCACTGGAAAAGTATGGCATAAACTAGAGAAAATAGTATTTTTATTTTCCAAATAATGATTAAACATAAAAAGATTCTTTAGCTTGAAGTCCATGGTCCATGTTTGCTTACTTCCCTCTGAAATTTAGATTATAAATTATCTTTCAAAATGTGTATGGTGAGCATATGTTTAAATATTCCATTAACCAGTTCTTTTAGTTTTTTTCTCTTCTTTTTTCCTACCATTTAACAGGGGAAAAAAACCCAAACTAACTTCTTTACATATAATTATTATTCTAAATTTTCAGGTGGTTCATTAATCACTGTTCTTCATTTTCAGCAGAATTAAATTAAGAAAAAATAAATTACTTTTTATTCTGATTCTCTCATTCAGCTAAACAGAGTATTTGAGACCTGACCAGGTACAATACCTGTGCCAGCATGTTTTTCCTCCATATTTCAAAATGAGTAACAAAGTGGTAGTGTTTCAGTAAACCTCTGCCAACTAGCATTTCCAGAGCACTTCCAACTTTCAGAGAACAAAGTTGAAGCTTTAGAGTGTTCATTTGTAATAGTAAGTGATCAAAAAAGCCCCAAAACATAAATCACTGGTTTCAAAAGCACTGGAAACTCAGTAAAATAAATATTATTGGTAACACTGGACTCCCCATCATACAGAGCATAGGGAAATGAAATTCTGTGAAGAGCTGTAGGGAACTTTGAAATTTTTTTCATAACAAACATCTCAATTGAATAGGTGGATGAATAAACTGAAGAACCAGAACTTTCTTTTCTAGAACAGAAAACCAGTGACGAATTTTGGATACTACATAAGAACTATATTTCTCACACTCCATGGAAAGCCATTCATTTCACCTTTACTATTAGTGATTTTCTATATGTCGAGAGATAAAGGGCAAATATGACTTCAGCCTTAAAAAAAAAAAAAAAGAAAAACAAAAAAAAACCAACCAAACAAAAAAAAAACAAACCCAAACCAAAATTTAAACCATCCCCCAGTAAAAAGCAGATTATCCAGCCCATTGTAGAAATGCAAATTAAGCCACCACTAAAGAGCTGTGTGGAGGATTCAATTCTCCTTTTGACCTCAGCTCTTACATGCAATTACCTGCCTTGTTTTAAATAGTTATTCCCCAGCCAGTGAAAAACACCTGCTGTTTCCATAGATGTTAATCTCTCTGCCTCAACTGCCCCTTCAGAGAACACAAGGATTTAGAATGCTGCAGCCACCCATTTTCTTGGGCAGCCAGAGCTTACTCCCTTCCTAAATCATGTATCAAATATAATGCAGATATACCCCCAGAAGGATGGGATAAGCCAGACATGGCAAAACCAGTGCAGAACCCTGGCAAAACCCTTATTCCCCTATTTTGCACAATTCAGGTCACTAAATATCACAGAAATTCTGAAATCAAAAATGCCAAAGGCTCCAGGGAGAATTTACTGACATTTTGTAAGTATTTGTGGACATTTTACAGACATTTTAAAGGGGTTTTCCATATACTAAGGGAATAATATCTGTGTGCTGTAGCAAGCACAGGAAGGGGTGGTGGTGGTTAATGAGGATGTATTAGCCAGAAAAGTTGTGGATGCTCCATATCTGGAAGTTTTCACAGAGTTTTGAGTAACCTGGTCTAGTGGAAAGTGGCCCTGATCTCTAGAAGTCCTTCCAACCCAAACCATTCTGTGATTCACTCTGTTGGCTCTGCTCAGTTCATGAAGACTCACAATAAAACTCGGGAACTGAGCATCCAAGTCCATCTGTTAGGACTCAAACCACAGTGAAGTACCACAAAATAAAGGAGGAACTGCTGCTTTGCAGTCTAAAAGGTTGCAAATTTGCAAGAAAGCACAGTAAGGATTTCTGCTTATGAATTATTGTAACCTTGTGGCCACAAATGCAGAGCTAATGCCTTTTCCACAAAGGGAAAGTGTGCAGTAACCAAAAATTATCTGAATGCATCTTTTTACCTCCTAAAACTAAGATCTGTCCCCCACCAAACTAGTTCAACAAATTGGCATTTGTCACTGTCCATGACTGCTGGTAATTCATCCTCTGCTGTATTCTACACACCTAAAGAAAGAGGCTGAGTAGCAAACTACTGTCTTAAATGTGATCACAATTGTTTTTATGGCTAAACAGCCCACTGCACAGGCTCAAGTTATAATTATAAATAATAGTGCTCAACTTCTAAACACCCAGGCTCTGCAGCAGGTGAGGGATGAGGGCCCTGTCCCAGGCAAACCCAGGAGATGCTGTCAATGAGACCAAGGCCAAGCAAAAAGGGCAACAGCCCCATCAGGGCAGGGAGAAACTGCTGCAATAAAACTAATTTGCAAAAGGAGATTTCATTTCACACCTGAACTCACAACAGATATAAAAACAGATTATTGTGTCTGGGATTGGCATTTTAGATACCACTTAGGTCAAGAAAAGTTTCCTGATCCTATTCATTTACTGTTGCTTCCCAAGCATCAAATCCTTCTTCTTATCCCATGGTCTCTACTTTTTCTCTTAATAACAAAGCTGTTTTCCTCCAGTCAAGATATATATATAAAGTGATAGATTTTGAGTTATGTAATTACAGCAGCTCGTTTAGATCAAACCGATTGCATCAGTTAATCACATAACTGCTGGCAATAATAACAAAATCCAGTCCTAAACAGAAAATTGAGTCAAATAAATTAAAGAACAAATCACCCTGATGGAATCACAACCAGCTTATAAGGCATTTTATGAGAAAACTTCATCTAAATAAATCCAATAAATTCTGTAGTTATCCACTCAATACTGCTTTTATCCAAGTAGATGATATTTTACATTGAAATTAAGAGAGAAACAATAAACTGCTAAAATTAAAAATCAAGATAATCTTATATCAGCTCCTCTGTGTCCATGAAAGCCATTTCCAATCCAGGTGTTAAGTGGATTAACTTGTATTGCCATATAAGAAGAAATCAAGTTTATCTGGCTGGATTTAATTTCCATTCTATTTAGAAAGACTTCCCATTAAGTCAGAAAAGAATTTAAGCTATTTATGAGCTCAAGTCTAAATGAAAAAATCTCCAAGCCTCAAAACAATGGTTTGACTACTCATTCAGGCTGCAAATACCTCATCTGCCTAATTTGAACTATCCGTTTTAAACCAGGTAACTCTCTCCAGCTGGGTGTTTGTGACCACCAACATGGAGCTCTTTGGGAAGTGTCTCCATTTGCTTTGCTGGAGCAGATCCATTCTGTGTAGCTGATTCACTGACTCGGATTTGACCTGTTTTCTGTGTCTAAAGCAAGTGCTCAGACTATTTTGTCTGCCCCTGTGGTAATCACATATCCTCTAAACAGAGAGAGATATAGCTCTCTCCCAGGATTTTCCTGGGAAGCTGTGAGAAAGCTCAGAAAACAGAATGAGAAACAATTCTTACCTCCACTTGCTGCACCTTTTATTGTGCACATGTGGAATGTGTTACGGAGATTTGTTTACCAAAGGGTGATTTCTTAATTGGACTCTGGTGATGGTGTTTGGATTGATTGACCAATTAGGTCAAAGCTGTGTCATGACTGTCTGGCAAGGGCAATGGGTTTTTCTCAATAATATAGCATGGTATAGCACAATAAAGCAATTGATCAGCCTTCTGCAATCATGGAGTCCATGCTCATTATTCCCCAGCAGGGACTGCTGCTATGACATGCCCCAATATTTAATTTCCAATGTGAGACAGCATCATGCATCAAGAGACAGCCTGCTTCCAGCATCAGCTCCACCATCCACATGGAGCTGGATACAAACTACAACCATCCAAAGATCCTGATTTCAAACAGGTGACCCTCCAACCCCCAGTTCATTCTCTTGGAGAGCCTTATGTTTGCAACATTAATTCAACAGCTGATAATTATCTCTTTTTGAGGTAAATGTGCAGGATGGATGGCAACATGGTCAGAGCAGTTACTAACACCATTATCAAACAATTTCTCTGAGGTGAACAAATCACTAACAGCTCATCACCTAAACAAAAATTTTAAGACTACAAAAATAAGAAAAAGATCCTGCTGCCTTAACAATCACCCTGTTAAACTTCAGAAATATCTCCAGGCAAATCAGCCCAGGAAGAAGACTGCAAATCTCCTTAATTAGAATTTGTTATATAGCTACATGCATGTAAAAGCAGTCCTGCATTTCAGGAAAACATGTTAGAAGACTTCTAAGTCTTGCAAGCAAAACAAGGAGTTAACTTCTCCTCAGCTCCACAACTAGAGAAAGCAGGAAAGCTTCTTCCTCTCTGCTAACAAAATCAGGAAAACAGACATACACACATATTAAAATATATATATATATAAAAGTTATCCTTAGATACAATGATTTTCCAAAGCTTTAAAAGCTTTTGTAGAATCATACTAGTTATATTCCTCAGGAATGCAGATGGGCTCATTCAAAGCAGCCAACATTTAGGTTATGGTGGTGATATTTTGGGTTGTCTGCCAGTGAAGCATGAAGAGAATGAATGACACAAATGGGGGAGGACAGGTAGACCCAAAATACTGATGTGAAATGGGTTGGCACCAAAAAGGCAGCAACTCTTTCCTCAAGAACCATCAGATTAATAAGGTAGCACAGAGTTATCTCTGATTGAACATCTACTTAATGCTACATATCTTCCACTCAGATCTTCATCTTGCTACATATGAAATAAATTATGAGGTCACTGTGATGGCACTGATGAAACAAGAACCCCTGTGTGATGTGAACAGGACATCCTTGCACTTAGATCAAGAAGAAACTGCTCAAAGAGAGAAAACAGCTTTGGGTGAATGGAGTTTGAGACAACAGAAATTATTTCCCTATTATCTTCAAAAGAACATTGCCATGGGAATGGACTGTAGCAATAGTATATAATACCCAAATGATTCAGGATGATTAAGAGGGAAGTGAAGATTGACAGATTTGACCACTGAGTTCCTTAGATGCAAGAGAAAAAGCAAATTCAGGTAATGGTACTCAAATGTATTGTCACATCACAGGATGGTTCTTTTTATGTGAAATAAAGACAAGCCAGCAGCCTCAGTCACAAGATAATGATGAAGTACCACATTAACAAAAGCAAACAAAAACTAGTTGTGTGAGTAAACAACTTATTAAGGCATTTTTAAATGTAGATCTAACACTGCAACCTTTCCAGACAGTCATGAGTCTGACCTGGCAAAGACAATGAAAACACAGCATACCCGTGTGTTAACTGGGGCTTCACACCACCTTATGTGTTCTGCCTGTGCCCCCATGCTTAAGATTTTTCTTTTTGGGAGGAGGCATCATCTCCATTATATATAAGACACACAATCATGTCTCATAAACCAGTTCTTTCTAACATGGATGTGAGGTTCATGTCAGGACTTTCTGACACATCAAGTCAGTGGTGCTCTTCATTTTTGCATTCTGGCTCGAAGAGGAAAGCAGAGTTTGCAATATTATCAGGACCCATTAGAAACAGAAGTAACAGTGTTACTAAGTGATTTCTCTCTAATTTACTAGAGGAGGTGTCTGGGTTAGAGCTACTGTCACCAAAGTTTCAGCAGCTGTAGGAAAATACCAGCACAAGAGTGAGTAAATAAAAATACCCAGGATGAGGGCACAAACTGAAAAGCAGGAAGTTTCATTTGAATATGAGGAGAAGCTTCCTTATTTGGAGTGGAACAGAGCTGCCCAGAGAAGTTGTGGAGACTCCTCTGGTGATATTCAAAACCCACTTGGATGTGTTCCTGTGTAACCTGCTGGAGAAGAACCTGTTTTAGCAGAGGACTTGGGCTTGATGGTTTTCAGAGGCCCCTTCCAACACCTGCTATCCTCTGATTCTGTGATCCTTACCACAGCTTCAGTAGATCTGGAAGCAGGAAGGCTTAAAGCCACCAAAGGAATGGGTTTCTGGTCCAGTGTCTCAACAGGAAGAGCAGGAGAAAGGATCAACACTTAAACCAAAGGCAGCTGACATTGCATTCTCTGAGTGGGCACCCAGAACCAACAAGCCAGGCTTTTGCTGATCTTTCATGAGCCTCTCTTACAATCACAAGACAATGCTCTTCTTCCACATATTGCAGGATCCACAGTCCTTCAGGAACAGTGCTTAAGCCCTAGGAAATACTGACAGGGAAGCAGGGGAGTGCCTTTGCTTCAGAGCCCTCCCATGTCCCAGTGCAAACCTCCTCCATTCCCTGTTGCACCATCACTTCCTGCACGGACACTTGCACGTACCTGAATCCTCCAGTTCAGGAGAGAGAGGTCTCTGCAAGGATCTGTCCAGGGAAACTAGATCACTGAATTAGCCTTTAAAAAGGATGAAATCAGGAATCCCTTTCACAGTAGGGCAGTGCACCAGAGCAGCTAAGAACAGCAGATCCCTGACTGGTGCCCTGCTCAAGCTGCCCCAGTGGTCTGGGGAGAGCTGGGTGACCAAGCAACGCCCTGCACTGCTCATGGTGTCTGCCAAAAGACTTTTTCTCATGAAAACCTTATTGTTTAGCACAAACCACATGCCATGCCTCAGGAGGGAGGCTACACAGCAAGTTAGCTGTGGAGCCTGCTCATTTCCCCTGGCATAAACCCAGATGTTTTCATAACAAATTGCATCAGAACACAGATTGCTTTGGTTTAACCTCTTTGGCTTGTTACACATCCCAGGCTAAAACAGTGATGATTAAACAGTATTCCCAAGCACTGCTTTAATTAAGCAGCATCACTAAGTTATTTATGCTACACAGGAGCTCCTGATAATGTTGCAACCTTTAGTTTTAATTCCTTTAATTCAAAGTTGTGCTGAGAAAAAGCACTTTCCTCTACTTTGGTCACTACTTCAGTGACTCACCAGATACTCATTTTCAAAAATGCTAGGAAAAAGGCACACATTTCAACTAAAGTAATGTTTATTAGAAGCAAAGTCCCAAACATTTAGAGAAGCTCTATGCAGAACTCATTGTGAGAGCCTTTCATGGCAATTATTGTATTCAGGAGAAAATAGCCAAAAGGTATTTTAAATGGACAGATGAGTTACTACCTGATCTGGCAGCAGAGGTTCTTAAAGCTCAGAAAAGTCACAAAACCATTAAGGGTTTTTGCCTTTGGTCATCACTGAGGAGATTCTTTGAAAGCAAAACAGAAATTATTACACACTGCAGGTATATAAGGCATCACTTTAATTTGCCCAAGACCAGTATCAGGAACAAAACCAGGATGTTGGATCTTGGGAAAAGTGAACTTACCAAAACAAGAATCCAGGTAGAACCTAGAGGAAGCTGTCCATTTCCCCCTAGTACCCCCTCACAGAGCCCAAACCTCCCCATCACCTGGACCTGGGTGATTACCAAGGATCCTCCAGGCCATCTCCCTGCCCCAACTCCCCAGCCAGGCTACAGGGGCACAGCAGAATCCTTCAGCTGCACAGACTCTTTGCTGCCAAGTATTTTCAGCTGCACAACCCACCCAGCTCCTCCCATTTGGTGTATGATGACCTCTCAGGCATGGCACACACATCAGCCTAAAGATAGAAAGCCACAAGACTATTACTGGCCCTTTGAGTAAGTCTCAGGAGCATCATTTGATGAGGTCTGACTCTATTTCCCTCACCTCACAGGCACTTCAGTAGGTAATAGTTTACCTGCCACTTCACAAAATGACAAGTTTTATCTGCAATTTCTAACAGTGTCACATAATAGAAAAAGAATATAATCAAGACCAAAAAATAATAGCTTTAAAGGAGGCACTAACAATTCTCACCCCTGGAAAAGCTGCATGGAGCTTTTTAGCCATAATTGCACCAGGAGGAAATACCACCTCTCCTGGCTTGCTTGGTGTTTGTGCCTCAGGGGGACCACGTTTTCCTGCAGACATGGTGGAAGAGAGAAAAATGAAGCTGCAGGTCTGCTTAGAGAAGGGAACGGATTGGCAGCAATGAAATACATTCAGCACAAGCCATGAGACTTCTCCTGCTGTTTTGCCAGGCTCCCAGAGAGCCAGCAGGTCAAGTGGGAATGCACAACAGCTCTCCCCTGCCCTTGGAGCTGGCGCTTGTCTGCAGACACAGCACTGCACCAGCCACCTTCAGGGGACAGTGAAACAGCCACGTGCGCACTGAGCTGAGGCATCAGCACACTGTCCTCAAGGGGTTGGGTTTGTTGGATTGTTTTCCTAAGGCAAGCCAGGTGGTAGCTGTCTGTCTGCAGAGAGAGGGGAGAAAAGTCAATGGCATTAATTGTTGTACACCTCTTGAAAGGCCATACCAGCTTTTGACAGCTGAAGGGCAGCTTGAGATCCGCCACTTGCTGAGCTCTTTTGACATCCCTTTACCTTTATCCTCAGGTGGGGACAAGGGAAAAGCAAACAGCTAGAGATGTTGCATCACAGATATTTCAAATTAAATACAATTTGAGACACTTAGCAGTGGGAGAATTAGATGGCACAGTGCAGTCTACCCTGACAAAGACTAAGATTTTACTTCCTTTTGTGTAAATCATTAGTATAATCTACACAAACTGCAATGGAGTTCCTTTCAGTGTTTCTCAAAATGTGGTTTACATTTCCCTGCTAATAATTTATGGTAATTAGGAAACTAATTAGGAAAGAAGTCACCCTTTTTTTCACTATTAATTTATTTCAGAATTTTATTTTATATTGATAATACATTACCTAATTCTGTCAGGCTGCTGAGTTCAGGGCATACAGATTAAATTTCAAGTATCATGCTGCTGATATTGCAGAGCCTGAATCTTGTAAGGTATGACCAGAGTGAAAGCAAAATACATCCATTACAAGCACTGCATGAAAATGGCCTTTATGAACTGGCTTTTAAAATGTTTTTTAAAACTGTGATTTGCCATATCTTCCTACAACAAAAGTTTAAACAGTAGTCTCACTGCCAGCAAGATATGTGTTTGCATCCCCATTGTTCCAGAATAAAACATCTCTGTCTCCTCAAAATACAAACTTAGAATGCAAAATTTTCATAAAACATGCCAGAGATTATGTAGCAGAAAGGAAGGCCAGAGTAGATCAGAGGTCATCCCAGTAGAAGAGAGGAAAGTCCTCACTTGTGTATGGTTCTTTTGCATGCAATGAACCAGCTAAGGGGAAATTCAGACTGAAAGCAGGGACACAGGATAGAGAACAGAAAATGAAAAGATATGCCAGTGTTTTGATGGAAAGATGGACACCACCATTTGTCCTCCATACTGACTCACAACATCACAAGAGTTCATGGAAGTTGGGATTAGGAAACAAAGACCATAAGAGGAAGATTCCAGAAATCAACAAAATTCCTTTTATCTCCAGAAAGGGAACAGAGGCATGACAGGACAAACAGACTAAAAGAAGTTACAGTGCCCAGTCCTTGCAGGGCAGTCAGAGTCATGAAGTTCAGCCCAGGTTAAAGGTTATTTAGATAAGAAAGTTGGAACTTCCATAGACATAAAGTCTAGGAAGCTTAATGTATTCTCTTTAAGGAAAGAGTTCATCCCATTCCAGATTTCTTGAAAGAAAAAAAATCAGCACTGTGCATGTGAAGTCAGAGGTGATAAAATTCAGGACATTCAATACCCCTAAGTGGGAAAAAAATAAAGAAAAAGAAAATAGGCTTGCCAGGTTAAGAGCAATATGATAAAAATCTTGACTATTTCTTTAGAAATAGTATTTGATAGAGTTCAAACTAGAATATATAAGAAAAACAGGTAAAATATAACAAGAGAGAAGAAGCATAAATAGTCTTTTCTTACCCAAGGAAAGTAACTATTTTTTTCTAAAACATTACCCTTATTCTAGGTCTCATCCATCATCTGCTTGACATAGCAACAAAATATATTTAAATTGTGAAAATCTACCAATTCTAAGAGAAATTAGAATATAATACAGAAAGAACTAGATGACACCTGAGAAGTGAAATTTTGAGGCGTGACATTCAGACACACAACAGAAGGTACAATTTATGCACTTCCTGTAAAAGGACCTCACCAAAGACATCCCAGATGGATTTTAGTATTTCATCAGTGCTCTCTTTCCCAGACACTTGGATAGGAGAGGACCAGCTCCTTTTTAACTGCACCAGCTGGGGAAGCCAGATAAAGTGATTCTTTGTAAATGCATTGTAATCTTTGCAAATCTCCAAAGATGGAGATAGCCTGTGATCTTCTAGCAGAAAAAAAAAAAGAAAAAAAAAGCTGTTGCCATGATCCCCACACTGACAGACTCATAATCCGAAGCTGCATTTTAGCCACCTACACCTGACAGAACAGACTTGTTTTGCACCCTTCCTTACCACATGAAAATTGCCTAGAGAATGATGACCTTTAAGTCCACAATTTATCATGCTTTCTTCCTATAAAATAGTCTGATATTGTAGCAGTTCTGTGATTTCCAAATCAATAGGTTTTAACTGTCATTGCTGCAATCAGCTGTCCAGTTTCTTTGCCCATTCTTGGCGGAGCTGGATAAATGCAGCCTTTTTAAAATACTTAATGAATGACACTGAAAAAGTTATTTTCACCTTGACAGTTTGTCTCTGCACAGAGTCCAGACACAGCAAACTGAAGAGCCTTGGAAAAATTATATTAGGAATATGCTCAGAATAGCACCTAAGATGGCTCTTGAAAATTTTAATTTTTCCCTTTTGCACATTTAGTTTTCGCACAGAGGGAAAAAATTGTGCACTTCTGGGAAAATCTGTGAGATTATGAAGTTTATATATATATATATATATATATATAGTTTCTGTCCACTTTTATATGAAGAGGGATTGTTTTTTTTCTTTTTCCCTGTTTTGCCTCAAATTAAAATTACTTTTCTATAGTACAGGGATTATCTTGGACATAACCAAGAAAGAGAAAAAAACACTGCAAAACATCAGTGATTATTCCTTTTTTTTTTTTTTTAATTGACTAGGCTCCTTACTATACAGTAATTTAGGTTAAAAGCATCCATAAGGCCAAGAGACAGGCCATGAAAAATATTCTTAAGCAAAGGATACTGGCAGTTTTTAGCACAGCTTATGTTTAGCAATGCCTTGTGCATCTCAGAACCAGCTGTGCCAATGAAATATGCACATTACAAGGTAAAAAGAGTTCTGAGGTTACTCCCTAAATGCAGCACCTAACATTTGCAAGACAGTTTGTTGCTTTCTGTGGTATTCAAATGATGATCCCCTCAGCCATTTGTAAATCTTAACAGCAGTTCAGACATTTTTAATAATAATTTTGGAGTCTAAGAGGAAGCAAATAAAATTAATAACATACCTGGTCATCACAAGAGCACAAGCTCTCTTCTCAGTTCTGGCAACATGTGGCTCTAAGAAGACAACTCCCAACTATTCTGCAGAAGCTGCCAAAGGAAAAAGCAAAAGCTTTTGTATAGAGATGAGTCAACCAATTTCCCCCTGAGTCCTTGTCACTTACTGCATGCACTTACTGCATAAAACCTGCATGTTCTATTCCTGAAAAGGTAAAGACCCAGCAGCTCAGAGTGTTAGAAATGAGTGACCATCTCCATTTGTTCACACAAGTGCACAAAGGTACTTTTGAAGCTCAGATGAGATACTGAAAAGAGGTGTGAGGTAGCATGGTACACCCAGGGCCTGGGCAACCCATCTCCTACTCAGCCCTGGTTTGTTTCCAGCAGAGTATTTCACTGGCCAAGAGCAAAATCTGGCCTTAAGATCTCAACCAGCTTGTGGGAAAAATAAACATTCAGTAAGCACATGATTAAAGGCATTTTCCTGCTTTAGTTATAGGTGTCACTACGTCATCATGCATCTCTCCTACATAGCATTGTTACAGGTTTAAGTTTTTTTCACAGTTGCTGTGTCTTGAAAACTTAAAACTTACTCAAATTTATTTCCCCTTCAGATTTCAGACCAAGACCAAAGTTCAAAGAAAGTCATTTAACCAGAAAAGTAAAAGAAATCTCAAATGCAAGACTTGAAAGTCAGTTTATCTAAAGATTTCAAAGGCTCTGTTACTTTAATTAAACTCCAGGAAAATTAAAGGGAAATTAAACTCCATTTATTATTGGATGAAACATAAGAATGAAATCATAAGTTAGGAAAACAGTGAATTTCTCCCAGAGAAGACTGATTACCCTAATTTGGAGGATGGTGACTGTGTCTCCTCGCTTTAGGAGCAAGTTAGTCATCTGGTCCATGGCAGCTCATCTCCAGCCGTGTCTCTAAATCTTCACATCACCAGAGGGAACAAAGGAAGCTGCTGGCACACATTTCTCTTCCAGACACTGTGCTCTCCTCCCCACACTGTCATCACACAGCCTTGAAGCACCCAACATGCACCACGGCATCTGCCTGCACCAGGCCAGATTTTGGGAGAAAGAGGCTGAGCAAGGAGAGTGAGTAATACAAAGAGGTGAATAGTAAAAAAACCACTCAGTAGCAAAAGCTAGCACTAAGCTTGTGAGACAAAAAAACAGATTCAGTAGAAAGTTTTATTAATAATTAAAATCCAACAAAAACTTTTTGGTTGATTTTCCTGATTCCAAAGGTTTAAATCTCAACAGCTCTGTCCTCCTTTCTCTCTTGGGACCGCGGATGAAGGTCTTTCACTGCCAACAAGTGGGATGGGAGATGAAGAATCCACATTTGGAAATTGCTCTGCAGCCCTCTGCTATGGCAAGATTCCCCAGGACCTGTAGGACTGACTCCTGCAGAAATCTCAGCTCTGGCAACTTTAGTCCAAATTACTGGCTGCACAACAAAGTCCTCCATAGCACCCTCCCCTGCAGGTTTCCAGGCATCTTAAAGTACAATTGTTGGCAGGAACTCACTCAGATCCAAGCTTTGAGCCACCTGAATGTTACCATTGGCAGCTGGAAATCTCAGAGCTTGCAGGCTTTCAGGTTTCACAGGCACCAGGACATCAATAACATACAGGGATATAAGTGAAACTTCAGAACCATTGCTTTAATTAGAGAGCTGTTGGACACAAGGTGGTAACTAAATGTCAGAGAATGCCAGGTATCACACAGCTTATAAACACGCCACATGATGAAGAATTAAATTATGCACAGGATAATACTAGCAAAGCAGGAGAGGAGAATTTATTTGTATAATAGATGAAAATAATACTCAGATGTTTTAGGTCAACTCTTGTAAGCAATTTTGTTTCACATTATGAGTAACTTGGTTATTTCTAGCTCCTCCAGAATTGAAGAGGTTTCCAGTGGTAGTATTCATCATGTTTACTTCTACAATTCAATCCCAGATCTCCTTACCCAGCAGTGCTTTAGTGTTCCCTTTGGAAAAGGAAACACACTTGGTTTTGAAGGTGGGGAGACATTGCTTTCTCATTAATGCCACGTCACAGTTCTTGGGCCCAACATTTCAGCTGTAACCATAGAACCAATCTTTTAGAGCAGTCTTAGGCCCTGCTTTCATTGTCAAATGTGACATGAGAAGCTGATTTGTAGAGCAAGACAGCTGGCGGTAATTCAGCATTCTGAATGCATTTCTAAAGGCCATACTTCAAACAAAATCTTACATGGTGCAGTGGACTGAACACTTACCACGTAGCCAAGACACACAGGATGTAGAGTATGACATACATCATGCAAGATGTGCATCCTGAGACAGCTTGATTGGAGAAGCCCTTTCATGGGCTGACACCACCACACAATGTAAATTGAAGTGTGAAATGCAGGGAGGACTCAGAGATTCATTTCAAGAGTGTTCAACTTACCCAAGGTAAGAATGGCAGTGTAGGTGCACCCCTGTTCTCCCAGCTGCTTCCCACACCACCTGTATCCCCCAGCACTGTGGGAATGTGCAGTGCTGAGTTAAGATCTACTCACATAAACTGACTTTAGTTGGAGTGAGGGTTAGTTCTTTCTACTCTTGTGATACTGACTACAATATCCAGGCCTTTGCCTTCTATATGCAAAAGTAAGCAACAGTCATTTAGCTACACAATCCAATTTTAATTAAAGCAGACAAGGAAATCATCAACCTGTAGTCCCTAACTCTCTTCTCTCTCCATTGCAACAGTGGTCAAATTTTAATTACATATGATGAAAATCCAGGCTGGATAAGGAAAAGTTTTCCCAATTAGTCTTTTCACTTGATGACAAAGTACTCTAAGCTTCCTCAGAGACTTGCACTTCAAATGACTACTGACAAGGTTAAGAATTATGTTCACCCTTTTTTTTTTTTTAATTCTAATAATGAATCACAAGAATATTAACTGTTTGGTATTGCAAGTGCCTGGAGCCAGGCTTCTATCTATGCAACAAAACTGTTCTCATATGCCAAGCCAAGATCAGCTTAAATTTATTGATTACATATTTTATACTGAACACAGAACACAGAAAATATTGATAGCCAAATTATCTGGCTTAATATAAAAGAAATACAATGGATTTTGGAATGAAAGCAGAACCCTAACATTTACAAGTATTTTCAATAACCAAAAACTCCATGAAATTACAATTTCAGCAGCTAGTAGTGCACATTAAAAAAAAAAAAAAAAAACCCACACCCTCAACTTGATCTATGATCTACAGCCTTAACCACTGGTGTTATACAGCTGGACTAACAATCTTGAGGATGTGTTTTCACTGATGGAGGAGTGCTCATTTCTTTTCCTCTTCTCATTTCCAGATTTTTTAATGTAGTTTCTAACAAGAGAACTACCCCACCCCCCCCAAAAAGCCCCACCCATACCTTTGCTTTTATATACAATTTCAACACTATTTTGAGACTTGGAATATATTTTAGTATTAATAATCAATATTTCTTAGGCTATTGCACTTTCTATGAAACACTGAGTCAAAGACTTACTAATTTGTCTGAGACATAAGGGGACAACTTACTTTTCTTGGAAAGTGACAACACTGATAAGCCACTAAAAGAAGAGAACAATTTTTCTAGGCTAATTATAATATCCATTATGGAACGGATATCCTTTAATAATAGTCTTTATTATGAGAATAAATACATAAAACAAATGCAATATATTAGCCACATTTCTTCATATACATTCAGAATAGAACAAGAAGCTAATAGGCATAATCAGCAGAACTAGTTGAACAAACAAATTTTTAGTAAGCCAACAACACTAGAGGGAAGTTGGAATGTTTATGCACCCGTAGCAGACAAAGAGCATGTGATTTCAGGATTTCCTTTGTATTCATTTAAAGAGAAACACACTGAAGTTGTAAGCACAAACTGCATGAACTGATGGAAGTGTTTAGCTCCGTGCGGTGGCCGTCTGAGGTTGTTCTGACTGCAACTGCTTCCCAAGGTATTCCCTGAAATACAACAAAAAATTAGATTGAGAAATGTTCTGGAGAGTGGGGAGTGCAACAGTCGTGGGAATTACTAAGTGTATAAAGAAGAAAGAGCTTTAAGTTCAGAATTAATCCCTTAAATGATGTCAACTGGAGCAACAATGAGCACACCCAAGTATCCATCATCTGCCCTATGAAAATAAAGTACAAATCAAACATAACAAAGCTGTCTAGAAAAAGAAAGAGCCCAAAGGGAATATTTAGAAGCCCTGACAACTGACACAGAACACTCATGAAACAGATAAATTCTGCTTGTTAAATACATATTTTAGAAGCTATGGGAAAACATTTGAAAGTATCCCTTTCTACAACCCAGCTGCAGGAGCACGTGTAACACAAAGGACATACTGGCAATACAACAGGCAAGCAAATAGACACTGTCTCAATAACTACATATTCAAGTTGAGAAAAATAAAAGATAATCAATCCAGGCCCACTGTACAGCAACATCTTCTTTAAAGTGCTTTCCTCACCTGCACTTTGAAGTGCACTAAGCCACTTACTTTCTATCTCTCCTCTCAACACTGGAACATCTCTCAGATTACTGGCACTTGCCCTGAGCAACAGTGTCTAAATCCCATGGAAAAATACTGCACAGTTCTTCTGAATGTAACAGTCCTTCACTTTCTCTCTTGTGAAAGCAGATCAACACTTCGCAAAAAAGAACCACAAAAAAGCTGTAAGCGGTCTTTAATAATAGTACCTGGGCTGCTGCTTGTCACAGAAAACACAATAATTGTACCACTGTATCAAGTGAAAGAGAGGCTTCAGGACTCATGAAATGTAGGCGTTCTTTTTCTACTGCTGATCATACACTTAGTACTGTGCTTTCTCACTACACAGATATTTCAACCTACACAGGTTAAGCACTAGAAGCATCTCAGAAGGATGGTGTTCAGAAAGAAGTCTCAAAAAATCCCTACATAACTCAAGAGTATGTGCTTTTGCTTAATTAAAAAAATAAATTTCAAAGATCAGGGTTTTTGCACATTTCAAAAACTAGTTTTCAGCTTAGTGTCCTGTTGAACAGTTATCCCTTACAATGAAGTTCAGCACTCCAACTGCACCACCCAACACCACTTTTCTCAGTTTTAACATTAAGCATCCAGAAAAGCAAAAGCTCCTATAAAACATTAACTTCAAACACCTCTAGCAAAGAAAATAACACATAATTTGTATGCTGAACCATATGTTAGGGTTTAGTGCCTTCATTTACAGCTCCATCAGGTGTTGCTGTAAAATCACAGTATTTTAATGCTTGGGCTCCACTTAATAGATACAACTCCTGCTCATAACAGGCAGGTTATCACCCTCAAAGTAGAGGCTCCTGCTGGCAAAGGAAATAAGCTGCTCTCTTGTGGTTTTGCAGGACTGTACCAGCAAAACAAAATTTGATAGTCATCCAAAAACACAGAGAGCAACTATGGAAGAGCTTCCACACTCACCATCCCTCTTTATGCTCCCTCTATGTTTCTGGTTGTCTTTTTATTTGTTTTGTTTTCATTTGTTTCATGCCTATATGCATGTACTGATTCTAGTATTTCTTCTCTGACATCCAGCCTTGAAACTAACTGACACTTGTTGCATACATGGCTCTGCTCATCATATTACAAGCCCACAACATTATTTGTTCTTAAAGCACAGATGAACCATATTGAATGTGAAAATCCCACACTATTACTTCCAAGTAGGAAAATCAATCAAGCTAATAATCCATAACACTACAACTATTGCAAAGTTTACACTGCTTCAGATGCATGGCCAAGGCTTTCTAAAAACCCCACTAGAGTGCAGTGCAGTCAGCAAAAATCTCCAAGGCAGCAGAGCAGTAGCATATTTTGTAGGTACTTAGTGCCTTCACAGACATATTCAACTTCTACAGTAAGTAGAACAGTATGTTCCCTACAAAACCTTTTGCAGGTGTAAGTTCTAAGTGCAGGGTCAAGGAAAATTGACCCATTTCCCCATACAGAATGAGTGCCTGCAGTTACATCTCTACATTGTCATGCTGCATACCCAAGTGAAAATCCCATAGTGTTCCTACACCATCACCTCTTTAGCCACCACCAAGGGCCACTGAAATGCAAAAACCTTGCATTACAAGCTGTTAGAAGGATCACTTAACCAAACAGAAAATTATCACTCCCATTTGAGGGTCACTGGTTAACCCAGGACAAGCTATTGCATGGTCTAGATTAGATGAACATGGAATCATAGAATGATTTGGGTTGGAAGGGACCTTAAAGATCATCTGATTCCAAGCCCTCTGCCATGGGCAGGGACACCTTCCACTACACCACGCTGCTGAAAGCCCCCTCCAACCTGGCCTTGAATACTCCACAGGATGGGGCATCCACAGATTCTCTGGGAAACCTCTTCCAGTGTCTCACCACCCTCACAGGAAATAATTCTTTCTGATATCTAATCTAACTCAGCCCTGTTTTATTTCACAGCTATCATCCCTTAGCCTTGTGGGAAGGCCCTCTCCAGCCTTCCTGTAGGCCTCCTTTAGGTACGGTACAGGTGCTCTAACATCTCCCAGAGATTCCTCTTGTCCAGGCTTAACAACCCCAACTCAGATCTTCTGCTCACAGCACAGGTTTTCCATGCCTCTAAATCATCTTCATAGGTCTCCTCTGGACCTGCTCCAAAATGTTAAGCAGGACCCTGTTCTCCCTCTGCTAAAACACATATTAAAAGAATAAGAAGATTCAAATATATTTTATAAATACTGGTGTTTCATCCTGTTAGGAGGTTAAGAAGCACTGTAAGCTCCAAACTTCACTCATAAGTTGGACATAAATGTCCATCCCCATGCTATTACGAATTAAGGCTCTAAGACTTTATTCTGCACTGATGCTTAGTTAAACTTTATTTTAAAATCCCAGTTTTTCTCTTTACTATTTACCTCTCAAAATTAAAGTCACCTGTAAGAATGCAAGTATTCAACACATTGCACTATAAGAGCAGGTATGATGGAAGGATGGATCTTGTCATAAGATAACAAATCAGTTAATAAAGTTATCAAAATAGCGTCTGAGATTTGCGATGCATGCTACAACAGGAAGTAATGAGGTAGGTATTAGACTTACTTTTTTTTTTTAATTGCAAGCTATAAGCCCAAGAATTGGACCACTACAAGATATTTTAAACCATTTTCCTCACAGAAAGGCCTTTATAAAAAGGTCAGGTTTAGCCATCTTCTTATTTCCTTCACCATAAAACCATCCTTATTAAAAGCAGATGAAGCTAGTGCAAACAAGTTTGCATTTGCACAAAACAGCATTCAAACATGAAACAACTGATTCAGTATAAATTTAAAAGAACAAAAAATATTACCTCTGCACTGCAGAAAAGCTTCAAACATGCAACTGTAGTACTCAAGACTACAGTACACTTTTGAGACTAGCTATAAAATCTTCCATTTCTCAATTAAAGCTCAGACCAACAAGACTTGAAACACCACACACTTTCACTTCCCTGGTCATCCAAAAGTCTGACAGTGAAGCAAAAGTAATTTCCATTTGCAAATTAATCTTTTTATTCTTACTAGAACAACCAAGTGAGATTCCTTCCACAGTAGTAATTCCCCCTTTTTGAGGCCTCTTTTTAGACACACATTTTCTGCTGTTCCCAAAGTGCTTTTTCCATGAAGAAAAGGAAGCTTACAGCTGAATACAAGAATTCATTTTATCTCAAATTCTTATTCTAATTTGTTTCTTCCTTTAATTTAATCAGTTTTTGTTGCTCATGAGACACCTTGAAGCAGAGACATACTTAAATGTCATAATTGAAACAAACACTTCAAGTTTATTTAGGAAAAGGCACACAGAACTGATCCAACATGTAAACTCAGTGAATATGGAATAAGGAGATTGCAAACTAGCACAAGACACCACCTACAAATTTTATACTAAATATACTAAAAGATCATTGTCAAACAACAAACAATCTGTGATAGAAGGGTACGATAAGACACAACAGATCCCTAGGAGCCATGTGTTAAAAGAAACAAGCCTTGAAGTTTAAGTAGTACTACTTTCAGTGTTATTCTCCAAATTCCAGTGCAGTCAGATTTATCTGTCCTTTAAAGGACACTGAAAATTAATGGGCAAAGGAATAAAAGTGGATGAAGCACAGAGTAAAGGAAGGATTCAATTTTCATATTTTCTCTTGTCTTACATTTAACTCTTGCATCCTGATTATTAAAAATATTTGATAGCCTTGAATATCTGCAATCTCTAGCTTGGCTTAGCAGACTGAGGTTCCCAAGAGACAGAATGCCTTTCTTTGACAAAAACCAAATTATAAAAATATTGATTTTATTTTTCTCTATCTAAACATAAACCTAGAGTCCCATACTTTCGAAAATGAAATTGAAAAGCTAGTTCTAAAGAAATCCTTCAAAAAGTCTGCCACTTGACTCAATACACTCGAAAGACATTGCCAACATACACTGCTTACAGACAAATCATAAAAATATGACAAATAGTTAAACAAACAAGTTCACAGGACAGGTAGCAGATAGAATAGTTTGAACAAATTGATCAGTTTTGCCAGCCCTATGTTGCATTTCTGCTAGAGGTCTAGTAACCGGGAAAGAAGTTATTAGACTAGAAAGAGATGGACCAGTTTTACTAATTTATTGTGGCTTTACAAGTAGGTATTTGAATCACATAATTGATATATTCCCAATTCTAAGCAGGCTAAACTAACTCGTGGAAACATTGTCTTGTTAGTGTTACACTCCACAGAGTAACCACCCCTGGAACCTCTGAGCAGTACACATGAAGTGGCAACACCACCACAAGGTTGCAACTGTCTAGTCTCCACCTAATCCAATGTGAGACAGAGCTGGAACACCGACCCTGTAACCCATTCCAGCTGTGTAGGCCTGTTTCTCACGAGGCACTCAGGGTATTCTAGTGAGACAGCACCTTTTGTTCATTTAACTCCCAGGTGAATTGCAGTGAATTGCTTTCCACAAATAAGCTCCCTTGAACATGGTTACTGCAGTGTCACATTAACACTGGTGGTGGCTGGGAAAAAGGCGAGTGGAGACCCACAGGGGCCACCACCAGCTGCATTTGTCTCCCCACAGAGCCACAGTTACAGAAGCCAGGAAATAAAATAAAGAAGCCAGGCTCAAATCAAACCTGAAGTGATGTTAATATTTGGTTCCTGATATGTAATATTAACCTGTCTTACTGCTGGATCCAAAGTTATAATGCTGCACATTTTTATATGGTTTTTTTTTTCTTCTATACTATATACAGAAAAGATATATATATACACATTACATGTTCCTCAGTATCATTTTCTTCACAAAAGTAAACAGGAAGAGAACAATTATAAAAGTAGTAAAGTAACAAACAGAGACATCTTCCTAGAGAGCTGGGCTGGGAAGACTGCCAAAGTTAGAGTGCTACCACTGGAGAACTGCTGTTGTCTTCTGTCATTTGTTTACTGAACACAATTTTTTTCTTTGACTCAGTGGATTTATGCAATATGAAATAGTCCAATTTAAAAATGGTATTAAAGGATCTAATTTATGTGTTTATTATACCAATGCCTACTATGAGTGGTTTTGAAGCTAAGTCATCACAAACCAACAACAAAAACAAAAAAAACAAATCTACACAACAGAATCAAAGCCACTTTGACCAAACAGCTTGGTCCTCCAACAAACCAAACTGAAGATTTTTATAAATTATCTTTTTCAGTAGAACCATGGTCATTTTCACCCTGTATCTCCTTGACCTATAAATGTGGCTGTGGATCTCAAGAAAGAAAAGATACTGCAAACATCTCTGCAATTCTCAATACTTAGTTTAACAGATTCCACTTCATACAAACAAATAGAACAAAAGCCAACTGTTGAGATAAACAAAATCTAGGACATTGTTTCTGTTTAATTATTCACAGTAAAGAGATGCTTAACATTCTGATGTGCACATAAAAACTAAACAGCTTGAATGGTTGTACAGAAGGATTATGAACATTACATGAAAGGGGCTTTGTGTTTCCAAATGGAGCCCTTTCTTCAGTTGAATGCAGTAATATTAATAGACAATCTACAGATTATCATGATTACTGAAAATACTACTCATAGCATGGTTTAAAGCCCTCCTTACAACATGAAATGCAGCATTAATGTGAATCTTCAAACTGAGACACTACAAGAACCTCCTTTCCTCTCAGCAGTTTCCCTGGTTTTGTCCAATCCTAGAACGTGTTATTATAGACTTCCAGTTCACAACTTCACATACAAACTATGAAGAGACAGCAGACCAATGAGGTCTTATAACAAAGCTATTACTTAAGTATTTGATTTTAAAAGAAAATAAACTGTGAAATCCAATTCAATATGTATCTTTCTATTAGGGACAAAGTGCCAGCCGTTTTTCACTCATAAGATATGCTATGAGCTAAAACAAAGAGCCATTCTGTGAATTTACAAAACCCACTTGACTAAACCTTGCAATGTGGTTTGGAAACAGTTTTATATTTAAACAGAAGGTTTAGTTACCACAAAGAATTTTTTTGCTTACAACACTTAAGAGCTTTTTATGTAAGAATGACCAACATCCGTAGTTTTTCACTGGATTTTTCTATCAGGAAATCAAATTTTTAAAGAACACTAATCAGAAGTAAATTATCAAAAAGTTACTTCTTTGGTGACATGTTTTTCAGCATAGTTCATGAAAACAAGCAATTTCTTTGAAAAGAGAAAATGCAAACTGAGCAGAATGTCTGATATCTTCCATGCTAACATGAGCTCTATAAATATTAAAAAGTGTTTCTGCCAAGAGTAGAGATCTCATGACAGAAAACATGAGCACAGCGTGAATCCCAGAGAGCATATGCCCAATAAATAAACACAGCCTCTACACCTACATGGAATGAAGTTTTATAAGAATACACATTTATGTGCAAATAAAAAGATGGAACACTCCACTAGATATCAAGTGCGCCTGCAATTAACTGGATTTTTGTTTAACTTGTCTCATTCTAGCTAGGAACTGTTCTCTTAAAAAGATTTATTTTTATCAGAGACACTATCTTCTCAAGCTTTTCATTTAGTTAACTTCTGTTAACTACTGAAAGGGAATTGTAGCGATAATGAAGGCTAAGAACCAGGAGAAATAAATATAGTGGAAGTCATTATCCTGTAGGTATTGTTTCCTAGATTTAAGCCTACTACTCTATTAAGCATTCTACACCTCAGTGTTGGGATGGGGGAAAAAATAAGGGGTGAGGGTGGGTGCAAACTTTGTGGCTGCCAGTTAACAATCACTACACCCTGCGCTTCTCACTCCCAAATGCAGGCATTGTACAGAAACTATCTGTAGAGTAACAGTTTCTAAATATAGCATATTGCAAATCCTAGGCAGTTTCAGATTTTTTACTGTCTCCCTGCAGAATTCCTCATTTTAAAAGATGGAGAGCAAGTAATTTTGTCTGGGCTATGCATTTAGAAAACCATGTATGAACTTGTTGTGTATCCAAAGCTTGCCCAATTTGTTGCTTCATTCAGTATGCCCTTTACGAATTCCACTTCCATACCATAATTGATCATGCTCAAGTGACACATCCTAACTCCCACTGTTTAGCACCTGCCAACATACTCATCTCTTCATGTCAGTATCAAGGAGGAGGTCAGGAGCCCCACAGCCAAGCAGGTGAATGTCTGAGGGAAGGCTGTGCTGGAGCAGGGTCCTGACAGGGATCTGCAGATCCTTGGAGAGAGAAGCCCATACTGGAGCAGGTTTCCTGGCAGGACTTGTGACCCTGTGGAGGGACACATGCTGGAGCAGTGTGTCCTTGAAGGACTGCACCCTGCAGAAGAGTGACCCATGCTGCAATAGTTTGGGGAGGGCTGTTGCCCATGGGATGGACTCGTGTTGGGGAAATTCATGGAGAACTATCTCCCATGGCAGGGACCCCATTATGGAGCAGGGAAAGTATCCCTCTCCCTAGCCAGTGGGAGAAAACAACGTGTGACAAACTGGCCATTATCCCCATTCTATCTACCTGTAGCCCTAGGGGAGGAGGTAGAGCTTGGAAGGAGGGAGGGGTGGAGAGAAGGTGCTTTTCAGGTCATATTTACTTCTCACTATCTTGCTCTGGTATTGTTAGTAACAAATTCAACTAATTATCTCTAATTTGAGCCTGTTTTGCATGTGACAGTATTTGGTGAGTGATATCTCCCAGTCCTTATCTCAGCTGGGAATCCTTTGTTGTATTTTCTATCCTCTGTTCAGCCATGGAGGAGAGCAATAACAGCAGCTTTGGTGGGTGCATGCACCCAGGATCAACCCACTACACAGGTTCCTAATATCAGCATGGGGTGCCATGACTAACACAATTCAAGTCAGATTGAAACTCAGGATTAATTCCCATGTACAGGCAGTAAGTGATGATAAAGATAATTTTGCTCCTTGCTTCATCAAGTGCATGACCATTTAACATGCAAATGTAACTGGAATATTTCACTTGAACTTATCTCATGTGAAAAGCTGACAGCAGTTACTGCTTTTTCCAATCTAGCTTCACCATTTAAGAGAATGCTTGACAGTCTGATTTCCCCCCATTAATCCCTGACTTAAAAACCCCTAAGGGAAAGCCTGTAATGAACTACTCAAATTACTTAGGAGTTAACTGTCTCTAAGTTAAGCTAACAGTCAAATGATACAGCTGTGTTTTAGGCAGAATGCTACTTCAGCTGCCCCATGGCATTCCCTCAATTCAAGTACCACAAGTTTTCCTTTCTTAGCTCCAGGCACAGCACTTGCATCAAGCCTTATTGTGGCAGAGCAAAGCTTTATTTTCTAATCTTTCTCTCACTTAACCTTCGGGAAAAGCCTGACTACCTCTGTCACAAGTGTCACAGATAGTAATGCCAAATTGTTCTGTACCAGTTAAACTCAAGGAAAAAAACACAATTGCTTTGAGTGAAATAACTGTAATTCCAGAATAAGTGGAAGCAAGAGGAAAAATGTTTATTGTTTCCCCAGGTCTGAAGAGCAAGGGAAATAAAACCTTGAAGTTGCTGAATAACGTATCTTATGACAATGCAAAGCTTAGTAAGCAGGCACTTAAATCTCAGTGTGTGGCAGTCAGGGGACTCAGCTTGTGTGGTGAGACGAGACAGCAATGAAACAGAAGAGCTCCCAACACTCATCAAAAGCCAGATCTACACAAAGACAGATCCAGCTTCCCACATACAGTGTGTCATTTCCTTCACTTAAGCTGTAAATCCATGCCAGGGGGAACACTAATTTGGCAAATAAGAGCCAAGGACAGTGGGCCCCAGAAGCTTGTTCCACTATGAATTAAACAAGAAAACATTCCCTACAGAGATGACAATGTAAATCTGGAAGTGGCACTAACTTACACAGATTCTTTTTACTGACACCTCTGAAGATCTGAAACTAGGTACTTTTGCCATCTCCCCCTCAGTTTCAAGTCTAAAGGTTCACAAACTGTGAAAAGCAGGCACAGAAATGTTCATACCATGAAAAAACCAAAACAAATCTAGAAGACCAGATGAGATGTTTTTACAAGTAGTAGTCTCTCACTGAAAGTGAGAAAAAGCCAGGCTTGGCATTCAGGAAAACTTTTCCTACCAGTGAGGTTTGTGCTGGAGAAAGACCAAAGGTCTTCCTACCAGATTTTCAAGACATCAGAACACACATGAAATAAAGCCCATCCCTACTGCAGAAGAGAGTATCAGTAACTAAACTTTCCACACTGTAATTTCTATTTAGAAGTAGCTGGTTTGTAATACTCAGAATGTTTCAAATGTATCAGAACAGCATAGTGAGAAAAGAAATGTATTAAACTGAGAAGCAGGGTAGAGTATAATAGACAATAATAACCAAAAATTAAATTGAACATGACCATGTGTTTAGACTCTATCTCTACACTCAAAAATTTCATGTGATTTATCAAAGTACTCATTACAGGTGGAGAGTATAGCAGGAATTTTCATAGTAGGGTATTTAAACACATGTTTCTCTTTTATAGAGGGTTCCCATAGCATCTAAGAGAGGGAGTAGGATAAAATGAATATAACATGCACGAGAGTCAAAACTTTAAAACCTATATTCTTCAGAAGGAAAGGGAGAAAATTAGCTTTGTTTCACCTATGATACACTGCAGAGAGAGACAACGGGAGTTTTTTGTCAACTTAGCCAGCCTGTCACAGCAAGGAGGAGGTGACTTAGCCTATCAGAAGGTGCTGAGGAGTCCATGTTCCCCTACCACTTTCACACTGCTAGCATCATCCCTACTCAGCCTTTCAAAAAGTTCAAATTCTGTAATAGGTGAGAAAATTGACAGATGTTATAGATATGTACAAGCACTAAGCTTTTCAGAACTAAAAGGTTGTTTAAGTCCAAAATTAAATTAGTTTTTTGTATCTCAACACTTATGTTCCAATATATTCAGATGTATTCCTGTATTTTATCTAGCTTTAAGGCAATGCCAGACTGAAAACATGAGCTCTGGTGCACTCATAATTAATAACCAGATTAAAAACTCCTAATTAGTATTTTTAACTCTCCATGCTTTATGCTTAGCATACCTAATTAGTTTGGCAACTTATACAAAGCTGCTTCATGAACACTGTTTTTCAGAGCTTCAGCCCTTCAATGCTTCCCTATAAAGGTCCTGTGTGCTGTTGGAAAGGCAGCATCACACACCAGCAAGCTCTGCAGCAGAACTTGCCGAGACTTCAGGGTTATTAGAGAACACTCAATCAGTCCATAAACTTCTGCTACTCCACACACAGCTCAAATAAATTCATAGAATCATTACAGAATATCCTGACTTGTAAAGGAACCGCAAGAACCATCAAATCCAGCTCCTGGCCCTGCACAGGGCCAGCCCAAGAGTCACACCACGTGTCTGAGAGCATTGTCCAAACACTCTGGTGCTGTGACCACTTCCCTTGGGAGCCTGTCCCACTGCCCAATCACCCTCTGGATGAAGAACCTTTTCCTAATACCCAACCTAGGCTAAAACACATTGTTCAAGTGAATTACTTGTGTGACATTCAACCATGTAAGGAAGCTACTCAAATGAACTACCTCCAAAATACACAGATAAACGAAGTTCTTACTATAAGCATCATATTAATCTGCTGTTTAAAAACTGCTGTATTATTAACACATAAAAATGTTATTTTTCCCCTAAAAGAAATCTACTGTTCTGAATCCTGTCTCCACAACAAAGATTTCTCATGGTTATTAGTATGTTAAATAATCTTCACATACCAGTTGTGAACCATCAGCTTCTGCACAGCCAGCAGTGCATTATAACGAACTTGCTGGTCTTCGTGATGCATGTGGTTCATGACCAGCTGCTTACCACCAAGCTGTTCAATCACGCTGAAAAACAGGAGAGGAGCAAGTTTTTTGACATTACTTTCAATTCTGGGTAGCTATCCTATCCAACCACTTCTCATCCAAGGCATTAAGAGGTTAAGTTTAAATTATATAATATTTATTTCATTAAAATTATTTATTTGCCAAGATACACATCTCACCTGATGTGTTACGAATACATATTACCTTCTGTAATAACTACTGATTTATTTTTTTTTAAGATTTTTTAAGAATTCACAACAGAGAATGTTTATACTGGACTCCTGTTTGCTACTTTGAAATAAATAATCAAGAAAAGAACCCTTTTCAGAAAGGGTTATTTACTTTACACAGCTCTGGAAAAGGTTTGCAGGGTACAGCATTATGAATTATTAGGTAGGAGAGGTAGTCCCCTCCACCCCATAAATGGATGGCAACCAGGTCACTCAATTTTTTGCAAGAATAAAACCTCAATCTCTTCTGGCACTAATACAGAAGAATGCTTGTAATCACACCAAGACCTATTAAATCACCCACCTCATACATATAGAGCTTTTTGAGATGCAAACTGTACTAGAGCCACAGCTACTCCTGCACAAGATGCAGAACTGGCTGTTAAGGTACCATACCCAGAAAAAAGGATATGCTTCAGCTGCATCTTTCACTACAAACTTCACCACCACAGTCAGCCTTTTAACAGTTATACCAAATCCCCTATGAAATACTGATGAAACCTTGTATTGCATGCCATGAATATATTATTACTAAATAAAACTGGTGGAAGGCAACACACTTAAAACCTGAAAAGGTATCACCATCCAGATAACTTTACATGCAGCATTTCAGTCTGTCATAACAGTAAATTTGGAGAGAATTTGCAAGGAATATAAAAGCTGATTTACTCACTGACTTTCATATGGTTTTTTACAGTGGTTCTCTCACTTAGTAGTTAAACATGCTATCCTGTGAAGACACTATCATTTGCTTTAGAGGCTTAACCTGATGTTGTCCTGTCATTTAAAACTTACATTAGCTATCTGCATGTACTACTGCTCTTTTCATGGCCAGATTAATACATACTGCTATCTGCATGTAATACTGCTCTTTTCATGGCCAGATAATACAGCTGCACAACAAAATGTGTTTTTGCAAACTAAAGAACAGGTATGAAGACATAGCCTGGAGATGAAAAAGAGAATTTTCAGTTTCATTTTCTAATTCAGTCAAAACTATCCTTAAGACCACAGGGAATATTATTTCCCAATAATATTCAAACATCTTTTCCATAAAGCAGGAATGGATTCAGACAAGTGCAATTGTTTCAAGCTGGAAAATCCTTGCCAAGAATTCAAGAAGTTATTAGTAATGTAACAGATTAAAAAAAACCTTTATGCCTGCCTTATGCAGCCTCACCTTTTTAATAAGTTAAATATAAAACCACTGCACACAAAGGCAAGAGTATGAAACATAAATAATAATTTTTTTCTTTATTAAAGGACTGACTTAAGCCGCTGGATGTTCAGGAAGTCAAAGGATGTGAAAAAGGCATTAAACTCAAAAGCTTCCTTATGATAGAAGAATGCAAGAACCAAAATGAAAGGTTAAAAGCCTATAATCACAAATGGTAATAGGCTCTTTCAGATGACAATACATCACTGAAATTATGGCTGAGAACATGAGGAGTTGAAGAACAGCATTATCATTCTTGCATAATGCTGCCTACAGGTACAGATCACTTCCCAGCCATGAGTTTAACCCAAAGGTCTAAACAGTGAAGAAGGTTCACAGTGAATCATGTTCGTTCAAGTTCCAAATGTGTCCAAAACACTATTTAGTTTCCCCTCTCCTCAACTGCTGCTTATTTTACAGAAGTAATAGAGCCCAGTGTTACAGTTATATGTGCACATCTTCTGCAGTGACTGCTCCCCATAACATCACTGCACTAAGCCAAAACAGTGTCATTTCAAAAAAAGTCTCTGGATGCTGAAGATTCAGGTTTTAACATGACCCATTTAGAGGGAGAAAGAAGACATAGCAGATAAAGACAAATGAATGCAATTTAGACTGTTATAGCAGAAAACAAATATAAAATCCACACTACTTATCTTTAAGCCAGGGTGAAAAAGGGAATGCAAGTTTTTTTCTGAATCCTGAGCTAAGGAAGAGAATGGCTCTAGGTGTCCATCTCTTAAACATGTAAAACACAAAGCCCACATTCATAGCATTTAAGAAATTCTAAGTGTTGATTGTACATAACAATAACCTGTAAGCCACATGGAAGCTGTGCTGGCAGTCTGCATTTTTAATGTCAGGAACCAAGAGTGCTAAACTTTATTTCTGATGTTACACTCTCAGAAAATGCATCTTTGTGAGCCTCATGAGAAGCCCACAGTGATACTGTCTCAACAATTTCGTCCACAAAGTGTAATTTTAAAAGCAACTTAAAATTATTTAGGCATTGGAGAACAGCCATAAAAAAAAAACCACAGGATCTTGTTAACAAACATTTCTTTTGTCAGACAAAGGGAAAGATTAGCCAGAACTGTAGCTCTAGGTCTCCACTGTGCCTAGCAGGTGAAGTTAAGTAGTTTTAGTATCCAATTCATCTCTGCAATCTTCAAAGGCTAAAGGATGATCCAGTTAGGGTTCACAATAAACACTTAACAGAAACAGAAGTATTTAGGACACCTGAATTCTTCTACTCTTCTAAACCAAGGAACTGTATCCGTTCTTGGAGTGAGTCATGCAATGACAGATTAAAATACCAATCACATGTGGGAGCAGTACACAACTGTGTACCAAAAAAACATAAGAAATGGATTATTATGCTGGAATGGACACACAGTCCATAGACATTTTAAGCTTTTAGTTAGTTCCAAAATTGCTGAAGTCGTATTTGGTAAGAATACACTGGATTACAAATGAAATTCTTTAAAAGTTTGTTCAATGGAACAGAAAGTTAAATAAGCCAAGTCTGTAGACAGAAAGCAGCTAAAGTATTAGAATTTGAGATAAGAATGTGGGTTAGAACAGTATCTAGGACACTTTTTATTTGCTGATGACCACTTCTTTTGAAGGCTGGCACATTGCTGAATAGGCTTAACAGCCTGGGAGCTAAGTGGAGCTGCAGTCCTAACAGCTATATTTTCCCAACCACAGACAGAAGGATACAGGTCCTGTTTATCCACTCTGATTTCATAGCTTTGCACCAGCAACCACATGGCCATACTAGCCCACACATTCAGGTAAATGCATGCTAACTATTTCAAGATTTGGCCAATATGTAATAAAATAATGTCATACAAAGAGCAGGTCAAAGCAGGAACAACCAGCATTAGCCAGTCCTCCAGCTTTGCCACTTGCAGCACTATTAGTTTCCACCTTACTGAAGGATATCTTGCCTCTCCTTCAAATACCATGTCAGTTCTTACAAGACTACAGGGGCTGGAATCAGTACATCTTCCTAGCATACATATGGCCTGAAGTTTCAGTCTGCTGCCCATGATTCTACTACTGTCAAGACAGCAGTCTGCACAAGAAGAGTTCATGAAATTCCCAACAAGGCTAGAAGGCTGTTCTCATCTTATCTATTGACCTGGTTTTAGCTGCGGTAGTTGATTTTCCTCTTTGTACTAAAAGCAGTGCTGATTTCATTATTGCCGAGCAGCATTTGCACTGCACCCAGGCCTTCTCTGCTCTTCACCCCACCAGCAGAGGGGCTGGGGCTGCAAAAGGACTTGGGACAGGACAAAGCCATGGAAGCTGACCCCAGCTGCCTAAAGGGATATTCCATACCATATGGCAACATGTTAGCACACAAAACTGGGAGGAGGAGGAGGAAGAGGGGAACCATTCAAAGTGATGGTGTTTGTCTTTCCAAGTACCCATTATTCATAATGAAGACCTGCCTTCCCTGAGATGGCTGAACACCTGCCTGCTCATGGGAAGCAGTGAATTAATTCTCTATTTTGCTTTACCTATTAAATTGTCTATATCTCAACCCACTATTTTTCTCACTTTTACTTTTGTTTCTCTTCCCCCATCCTGCTGTAGAGAGAACAACTGCCTATATGGACCCTGAGTTGCCAGCTGGGGTTAAACCACGACATCCATTAAATCCTGTGCAAAAACCAGGAACAGACTGCTTCTTTGCTACAAAAATTAAGTCACATGTGCCTCTGTGTAAGTGATGAGCCAGTTTCCTGCAAAAACCAAAGGCTTCTTTCTGCTTCAATGGTCTCTACCTTAGAAGTGCAATTACTCAGTAAACATCTTTCCTCATAGGTTTTTAAAGCAGGAAAATATGGCAATGTCCATGTGTATTTCAACAGGAATTTGAGTTTATAATGAACATGAAAGCTTTCACAAAAATGAATATTTGTCTAGCTAAAACATGCTTAAATGGAAGAGTGAAAACTGAATCTGTGCATCACTGAAATTACACCAGCAATTATTCGTGGAAAAAAATTTCTTTGTAGTCTTAAGTCACAAAACAGTCTTTAGCTGGAATAGTCCATGTCTACCCCAAGTCCAGTAATTACAGTCCAATTAGTCATAGAGAGGAAAAATTATATGTTCATTAAACTCTTGATAGTTCCTCCAATTTCTTCTGGTACCTGGCTTCTCCTTTAGTCTAAACATTGTATTCAATACTTTAATAATTGGTTCCCTTTACAGTTAAGAGACATTGAAATCTGTTAAGTCAGAGATCCAGTCTGCAGTTTCTCATCTGATCTAGTTTGTGTTTCCTTATCTTCCCAATAAATAAAACTTAAGCATAACCTGCAATCCCTTTGCAGCATATTTTAATATAAATAAGCAGAAAAGGCCACAGGCACAGTACACACTCCAGCTACCTTCTAAGACAACAACATACTGGCATTTTCCTACCGTTTCCCACGGGGATAGTGGCGTACATATTCTCCCACGTCATGAGCAGCTACAGCCAGCACCTGTGGATCATCAGAAACTTCCAGAAGTTTTGTCAGGATCCTAGGAAAGAATGTGAAACAATGAAGTCCCACATTTTCAGTTGGTTTTTATTTTTTTGTTTTGGTTTTCTTATTTGTTGATGGGTTTTTAATCAGTGATAACTTAAAAAAAAAAAGCCCATAAGCATAAAAATGTTTTACAAGTCACCCAAACAGTAAAGCTAGAACTTTTTCCAAACAATGCAGTTGTACTTAACAAAACAGGGAACCTGCCCTAATCAACAAAATTATTTTAAGTATTCACTAGAATCAGTTTAGTGAACTACATACACAAATACCTATAACCAAGGATTACAAAATCTCTCCTTTTTTTTTTTACTTTGGCTCCAAGACCAACAGTTCTGAATTCTAAATAAGCTCCATTAGAAAGCAGTTCTTTCCTAACTCAAAGACTGAGATGAGAGCTATGCTCCTTGCAAATTACTCCAGTGCCACATTATTTTCATAGCATGCATAGAAACACCGAGCTGTAAGAAGCATAAAACAGCTTCTGGACTCTTAACACTGTTTGAGTTTTTTAATTAAGTAGTTAAACCACCTTTAGTGAAAAACAGCTACAAGTAACACCGCTCTCTAGACAGCAATGAGAAGGGAGGAAAATAACACAGATTATGAAGGTTAGACACAGCTGAAAAGGTTAAACATAGAGATCACTGGAAAATTAGAGTATTCTATGCTTAGTGAGATGACAAATGTGTTCTAATCAGACAAAGTTAGAAACAAGCTGAAATCGGTAGGTTAAAAATTCAACTGGAATTTAAAAAAGGAACATGCAGGTAAAATTAAATTACCACAGCCACTGCCTCCCTAGAGGCCAGAAAGTGACAGGAAAACCACTTCTCAAATGAAAAGAACTACTTTTGACAAGAAAAGGAAGCAGAAACTTGAACCATGAGACTAAGCAGAAGACACCAAAGAGCCATATAATGATGTTGAACAAAATATAAGCCCAACATCAAGGCAGGTAATAATGCAGAAGGTACGAAAACAATTATGTTTAACAGTAGTGTGAGAGTATTAGATTTAGAAAACTAATAAGCAGGCAGATATGGAAAAATAAAATTATATGGCTCAAAGCAAATAAGGCTTGTTTGTCAAATGCCTTCCAAGGCAAAAAATGAAGTTCTGAGGTGCAAGAATCTCCCCATTATGTTGTGGCGGAGGGTGTTTTTTTGAGGATTGGTTTGTTTGGCTTGGTGTTGAGTTTTTGGGGGATTTTCTGAGAGGTGGAGGTGTGTCAGGAACTACTGAAGATCACTGTCTTTGCAGCAGCAAAAGTGCAAGGAAGTCCCAGAATCAGGAGAAATAAATACAGCAAAACATTGTAATCACTACAGGAAATACTAAGCCTCAACATCAACTTCATGCCACAGTTGTCAGCATCTAAAATTTTTAAGTCTATAATCCTACATATTCAACAATATGCACACAGGGAAGAATTTATCGGAATTTTTCTAAGGTGTCAGGCCAGCTGAAATGCACGTAAAGCTCAGGATCACCTTGCTCTTGCCATGTCTTTTAATATCTCACATGCTCCATTTGACCTCCTGATTTCTGTTAGATCTGGCACTTATTAGCAAGCCCTGAACTGGAAGAACACCATGCGTTATCAGTTAATGACAAGAGCCAGGCATCATTTCAGGACACAGTTTCATATGCCAGACAGCCATTCCTCAACTGCAAATAAATATGGTTCAGGTTCACTTCATCTAACAATCTATATACTCCAAACACAGTCCCAACACAAAACAGACACATTGCAACATAATGCACTGAGTCAAATTTCTCATGGAACAGTAGCACAACTTTCAACTCCAAAATATCCAAGACAGAAGTTCATTACTCGGATCAACATCACCACACAACACAAATCTAAGATTAAGATACAGCAAAAACACTTTTTTAATCAAATCAAACCTCCATGCAAGTTAACTAAAGATATTCCCTCTATCATAAATACATTTTTACCAGTAAAAGCAAATAAACAGTTCTGGTTTTGAACACAGTAAACTATACATTCTAAAATAAGCAGAATGTTTTGACTTGCTTTCATTCTTGACTTTGTGCTAAAATGTAAACCTTTATTAGATTCTGGTTCATTTAAACACAGAAAATACTAAAGGATCACATTATTCAAGACTTGAAAACTTACTTGAGTAGTTCATAATTCTTCTCATTTAGTCTTACAGCATTCTCCCGCCAAAACTTCTCAGATTTGTGCACAGGACTCCACTCCAGTCTTCCTGACTTGAGCTCAGAGCTGTATTCATCAAAGGAGCTGTAACACAAGACCTAAATGAGATATTGGCCAAACTTCTACAAATACTTTGAACCATATGCCCAAGCCTGTCCCTAACGAAGCTGGAGCTCAAATTGCTATGACACATTTGGAAGTCAGTGCTCTGCAGAGTATGAGAATTGCTCCCTGCAATTTTTTTTTTTTTGGTAAATAAGAAAATGCATGAGAGGCAATAAGAAAAAATTGTTTTCAAACACAACCCTCTATCCACCCCAAAACTATTCCCAGAAAACAAATTTTAAAAAAAAAATTAAAAACCCAACCACGCAAATGTAACATTTTGGAATTTAATTCTCTGTTTTTCTGGGTTTTTATGTTTTAACTTTCCCAGTCAAAGATTTCAGTCTACCTTCCATCCACTTAAACCTTGGACACTACCTACAACATGCACTTCAATTTAGGCACAAGACCAAGAACTAGGTAAACACTAGCAAAAACTCGAGTTAATCTGGACAGTAGAAATTATTCTAATCAGGTAGACTTCAGTTTTGACTGGAAATCCTTTAAGATCACTTTTGAGTCCTTTAGCAATTTCTCAGTTGCAAAGATCACATTTATAAGTGAAGACATTTCTATTTATTTTCTATTCAACCTCTAAATGCTGACATACAATAGGAAACTAGCAACCAGCACATCTCTGTATGCTCTATCTTACTAAATAGCATTTACATATTATAATTCTGTAGATATTTTAGCCTTACAAAAGAAAAAGGTTCTACCAACATTCACATAACTGCTTTTTTTGAAGTGCACACTGCAAAGCATACCTAAGGTCCTGCACGCTCTCACCAAGCTTGTCCAGTAGAAATTTGATATCTTCACTGATGTCTTCATCATCATATTTCTGCTGATCCAAATTCTCTAGCTGCTTTAAAACCTTACATTGAATCATGGCAAGAGCATATTCTTGGCGAGTTTCTCTCTCCGTAGATTTCTCTAACAAATTCTAGGGAAGTAAAGATGTATTTATTTTGTTTAAGAACAGACTACTTTGAAACAAAGTATTTTAAAGAAATACTCTTACTGGAACTTTTTTTGTTACTAAGTGGCAAAATTGACCACTTCCTGAAAGCATCTCTTTTTTCAACAATAGAAAGTACTAGTTCACCTGTTTTGAATATTTTCCACATGAAACTGAGGTGACTACAAATACTATTCAAAGAAAAAGGGCAGGCTTATATCTCAAATACCAGAACACCATAAACAGCCACTTTTATCTTGGATTACCATTTTAGCTTTCTGTGCAGCAATAGCATAAGGCAGAGAGCCTTTAAAAAAATAACCTGAAGTCTTCTTTCCAAATCAAAGTTACCATCTGGATTAGATCAGCTCTTTACAAGTTTGGGAATACTCCAACTAGACATTTTTATTTAAACAGCAGCTTGTTGGTAAGATTGGAAGTATAAGCACAGAATGCAGTAGTCAAGTTCCAATATCATTTAGTCATTACATTTCTACTCAATTTTATCAGCTTTCAATTATATTTTTCAATTGCAGCTGGCCACCTGCTCTTTTTGATAAAGCTAAAAACATGAATTTCATACAAAAGACAAAGTCCTTAATAAACAGAACACATGTTCATATAAATAGGATTTAACATTTGCCAGAAATAAACAGTGAAACTATATAGAAGGAATTTGACTGCATCACTCTTGTGACAGAACTATTACACTTAAGGTTATTTTATATCAGACATCCTATTAGTTACTGAAGCAGAATACTGCAAATCAATTTTAAAACTTGAAAACTAAATATAAGTCATATTACTGCTTTTAATGGCCATATATAATTAGCTTTAATGTGCAAAATAAAGGCGCCCCAGTTTCTACTTCAGTGAGTGAAATAAAAGGTAATTCACAGAAAGTAATGCTAGAGTTAAAACTGCTAATGAGAGCAAATGAAAAAATAATGAACCTTAAATAAGACAATTCAATAGGTTCAAGGAGCAGGTGGATAAAGGTTCCAAAGAACTCCTAGTTAAGATAATGGCAAACAGATGTGGAAGCTATTCCAAATATTATTACCTATCTATACCATAGTGAGATGCTCAAGCTTTTCATAGTGAATTTGAAAGGATATGTTAACAAAGTAAAAACACAAATATATGACTATATAGAATGGATCAGTAAACCATTCAGTAATAAAATCCAAAATCTTAAGGAATAAGACTAGGTCTACGAAACAGATGTAAAAGGGGATAAAAGTATGAAAAATGAGGGGATAAAATAATAGGTAGAGAAAACAGTACATTCAAAGAGAGAGTAGTGCCCAATACTTGTTGCTTTATAGAAAAAAATACTACATTTGCAGTTATATACTTCAGGCACTAAACTTGATAAAAAGGTGAAATATGTCAACTTAGGAGAAGTAATAGAGAGTACATCCAAGTTGCCAAGACTCATGGAGCACTTTCCATAATGCATAGATAGATTAGGGAATCATCAAGCCTAGTCATTTATTCAATTCCCCACCCCCCAGAAACTGTGGCATCTCATACAGGACAAGGACTACTTTTCCTCTGCTACCTATATTAATTTTGTTTCAGAACTCACAGCTCTGATGTCTAATTTCTAATCTATTATGTTCCTGGCTGCCAGTTAACAACTCATCTTCACGCCAACACAAGTCCTTAATGTTGGAGAAAGGAAACAGCTAAGTTACACTCCCCCAAGCCTGTAACAGAAACAGCTTATTCTTTCTTAGCCTTAATTTAAAAAAAACTTTAGCTTCATTTTTGTCTCCTCTTGCAAAACACAGTAGATCTAAGAACTAGCAATTATTTCTCCTATTTTTTATGACCTTAGAATAGGAAGAAACTGGATATTAACTGCTGAGCTTCTCAGCTTCTTTTTCTCTTTTAAATTTTTTTTCCAATTTGTCTTGCTATATGTCCCTGCTTAATCCTAACATTAAGATCTTTAAGAACACTACAAGATCTAGAGATTAAGAATAGTAGGAATATATAGTAAGAATAGCTCCAACTGAAAATTTCATACCACTGTTCTCCTTCAACAAGACAAACAGCAAATTCTTATGCTCTGCTTTATCCAGAAATATTTCAGTGGCAGATGTTTCCAGATAGAGAGACAGAGTAAGCACCTTCACACAGCTTATCATTGCTAATCAGCAAATCAGTAATCAACAATTTCCCTCTCCCCATTCTAATGTGCTTGCAACACTTACTATTGGAACATCCAGCAAAACAAACAGCTTCCAAGACCTGCATTTCCTACTCAGGAATACCAAGTGCTGCTTGAAAACAGCATTACAAAGTTGTTAAAAAAAAGCTTTCCTGTATTACTCACAAGACACTTAGCAAACATGCACATAAAACTAGTAGCATCCATGAACCTAAAATGGTACTCTCATAGTAAAAACATCAAGCCTAGGAATTCAATTCTTCCTAATTATCTCATATAGGAACAGGAATTTTCAGGTAATGAAGACACAGTAATTCAACTAATCACTCTTACATGGGTATTCTCATCTGCCTTTACAGAGCCACCAAGAAAAGATTTTTGGACTAGTAAATAAAAATAAGTTCTCAGTGGGAGAACAAACATATGCATTCAAAATAATACTTTGTTAATTAAAGCTTCATAAGATAAAATTTATCAGCTATTAATAACTCCAGGGTTTTACAGTAGTTCCAATAGGAAAAAACCTTGAAGTAAAAAAAGAGAAATCACTAGTGCCTGTGTTAACATTGGTCTTTTTAGTCAAGCTTATTATAAGAAGGCATTGACAAGCAGATATCTATTACTAGTAATAACCTATGTATTACCTGTAGCAAATGTTCAAGTTAACAAAAAGAAAAAAAAAAAGAGGAAAAAAAAAATAACCAGAGAGTTAAGCTTTCAATCAGCTTATTGATATGATCCAGCAGAAATAACTGTTCATCAGCAACATTTGAGACCTAGGAATCTGCAGGAGAAGCACAGCATGACTGCAGTCAACAGGTACTCACCCGAAATGCTGCGAGGATGATCCTGGTTACTTTCTCTTTGACAGATTCCTGAAGAATGTCCGAAAGCACGGGGACAATATTGTACCGACGAAGATATTCACACATTTGAGGGCTAAATGCCAGCAGCCACACACAGAAAATCATCTGATACTGCAGCTGAAAACCGCATTTGTTGCTCAAGACACCCATGATGCTAAAAAATTGACATAGTGCACATTTAGTTTTTAAATAATGACTACATAGCTTGCATTGCTCCACTCTGAAACGTTAAAAGAAATGGTAACACAAACTTATTGGAAAGAGCTGCTGAGGATGAGCATACAACACACATTTCACAGTAACCTGCATCACTATTTATCATTGTATAAGCAGCTTGTTCAGAAAGCCATCTTTTAAAGAGATGTTTTTTTTCACATTAGCCTTAAAGCCATAAAGCAGCTTTTTACATTTGAACTGATGTGGTACTGTATCCATCTTCTGGTTAACCAAGACAGGTTTTCTACTGGTATGTTTAAAGCATTATTTGACATTCTGGAAGAAACAAAGAAATCTCAACTACTCCTTCAGACTTAAGAAGAAATAAATTGAACAAAATCTACACAAATTGAACCTCGTTCCTTAATTGCACTTGTCCACAGGAGTGTCTGAAATGAGCTGAAGTATTCATTATTTAACAGCAAGTTCTCAGAAAGTGTCTCATAGATACAAATATACAAAGTACTGTTAGAAAAATAATAGCACCACAAGATCTTCAGGAAGACATCATGCAGCAGGTTTGCTCAGCTGGAGTTTTGAAAATTTAATAAGCAATTTACAGGTCAATTTTGAAATAGATAACTCAATTTAAAATTTAAAAAAGAATCTACATTCAAAATCATTCTTATCAAGTTTAAGACCAGTTCAAACATGGTGAAACACAGGCTTATTGTAATGCTTTAATACTTGATTAAAAAGCTTCCTTGATTTCAGCAGTGTCACCTTGACACACAGCAACATCACCTGAAATTTTACTTCACTAAGAATTTTGACTTTTCTCCATTTCAGTGTAAAGGGATATTTTTCATTAAGTGGAAATTATGTATCAACCATCCCCAGTAGAGGCACAGATGGCAGAAAAATTATTTATAGGCAAGCAATTTTTAAATAAGATTAGTGCTGAAATCCTAGCCTAATGCAAAGCTATTTATTAGGAGAATTGGATAAAAGAGTGACCTACTTGAAGCCATATGTGGAAAAAAATACTCTTAGCTCTAGAAAATGTTTCTCCTTTCACTAATATTTTCAGACAGAACAATTCCAAACTCTAAGACTAGGATGATCAGCAGAAACTCATTTTGTTAGTCCTTGTTCTACTAAAAAATAAACAGAACATCTTCAGCTGAAGACAAATGGTTATATTCCTGTTCAGATACCTACTTAAGCAGTTCTTCTCGAACAGGGAAGTTGCACCAATGCCTCAACAGTGCAAGTTCCATTTGTTTATTTGACTCTGTTAATGTCTGAAAACTAATCTCTTTTGTAGGCAAACAGAACAGCTGCCTATTACAAGAGAGTTCTATTCCAATGAAAGATCACTGGGGAAAACACTACTAAGTGCATGTATATCCATATAAATTGAAATAGGTGCTCACCAATTTACTCCATCTGCTTCTACCCATGCAAAGCGGTATTCATTGACCCTGAGCATCAGCTGCAGACATCCAGCAACACATTGTACATACTGGGAACTCTGGGTGAAAAGAACAGCACTTCTTATCAGAAGAGTCAGGTAGTAAGAGTTGAAGTACAGTTTCCTTAATTAGGCTTTACTGGCATAAAAGGAGAGAGTTCTGAATATTAAAGAAGTGTTATGCAAGCAATACCACTTTACATTATCAGAATATTTGAACATGCCTTACTTCAGTATCTATGAATGAAAGCTGTCTTCTGTTTGAATAAAGTTGCCAGAGCATGTTTTTCTCTCTTCTTACTCAATTGTCAGCATTACCTTCACTAATTCTAATCATAGATTAATCAGATATGCCGCTGATAAAATCTTGTTTTCTTTTTTCCTCCCTATAAGCCTTTTCCTTGAAATTCTCACAGTAGCTCACTCACATAATACAAATTCAAACCTTTCAAACATTTAATGAAGTAAAGAAGTTAGGCAATCCCATATGAAAAGAAAGGAGGCAATAAACAGAATTGAAAATAAAGAGTAACTCATTCTGCATCTCTCATGAGAGATTTAAGTCCTTTATGTAAAAGCTAAGTCAGTGCATCTGGGCTCAAATCATCTAGAAGATCAATTTCCCTGTGAAAGTGTTCATTTTCACACTCCATGAAAATAAAACAGCTACAAACACACAGACAGCTCTCCCACTCCAAATAATGCATTAATTTATCTGGATCACCAACCCATTGAATTTGGAGTTTTCTTTAAAAAGAGTCTGTCATAAAAGCATTGTCTTCCAACACCATTATAATTGAAATTTCGTAATAAGATTCCAGTTCTCATTTCCTGTATAAAATGCTACAACTGCATCTCTAATTTACTCTGAAATTAGCCAGGATCTGCTTGAAAATCCTGCATAAGCTAGATCTGAAATCCGAACACTAACGAAGTTAAGACAATACTTACCCACTTTAATTATCTAAAACATATTTGTACTCTGCTGCTCTGGGTCCCTGCCATAGCACAGTACATCCATGCAGTGCCACAGTGCAATGAATAATGATTTCTGAGCACATCAGAAGAGCTCATGGCTTCACAGTAAGTGCTGCTGTGTGCTGCAGAACTATATATTCTTTTATGGCTGTGTGACAGAGGGCTGTCAGTCTAACGAAACCTAACACTATGGAACACAGATCTGCACATGAAATACTGAAATACTTCAACTTATATGCTCAGGCCATTGTTTTATGCCCTACCCATAGTCATGAACAACAGTCTGGCATATTTTCTACTTCAAACCCCAGATGGGCTTAAAGTAGAAAAAACCTCCTTTAAAGACCTCCACGTGTAGAGGAGGTTTCTCCTCTACAGGAAGCTAACACTTTAAAGCCATGACTACACTTTGAAGAACAACAAATCCCAAGTTAAATCTTCTGAGAAACTGTGACCACTTTCAGGCTGCAAAACAAACAAAAGACCAAACTGAATTCTACTCCACATTTGAGAAGTACGATAAACTGCTTCATCATGCCACAGCACCACAGAAAATCCAGTCAGGATGATCACTTGCATTTGTTATACTGCCACAGTTCATCTCTGTAAAAGCTCAGCAGCTTTTACAGCTACATGAAATTCAGTATTTAAAAAATGTTGATGCAAAAAGGACAATCTGTTTTCCTCTGAATTCAAGCTATTCAGATATGAAAAGCTTACAGCTTTGAAAGCACTCCTGCAATTTCATGCTACAGTGGTTTATGGGCAATATCAGCTTTAATATCTGATGTGCCCTTTTCTGAGTTCTGCACAGCACAACAGCCAAAAGCTTCTCAGTTTCAGGTTTCTTCTACAAGTCCAACAGTGGTAAACAGACAGTACTGAATCACAGAATCATTTGGGCTGGAAAAGACCTCTAAGATTACCAAGTCAGGGACTTAAAACTGTTTGAATATTAAATTAATTTTACATATTTTTTTCAAGTTTTAATAAAGAAAATCCTAGATACATCAACAGATTTAACAAGACAGACTAACTTGTAAAATATACACTTCCACTGCCAATATTCTATGTGAAATGAAGTGCTTAAAAATACTTTTGTTTCTTGGCGCCACCACCTGGCACTCTGCTGTACAGTTCTGATTCCAAGTACTTCTTATCACTGGCACCAGAAGAGATCTGCACCTTAATCCGAGGAGTGAACATCACCTGCCCAAAATAGCAGATTGACAGATTTCAAAGATATACTCACATCACTTGTGGAGACTGCTCCTGAATCCACAGAACCCCCTGTACCACGTAGTTTCTAGGAAAAAAAAAGTTTAAAATCAGAGTTTAAAATCAAAGTTTAAAATCAGACACTCTTCACCCTTAAGGAACAGCTGTTACCAAGTTTCTTTCAGTTCTCCAATCTTTCTAGGCATTAATAAAAAATTTAGAATCTATTAGATATTTTTCCTGCTCAATATATTACTGTAATATATTGTATTTATTTCCCTCACACACCTCATGTCTAGAAGAATGTGCTTGGAACTGATCTGGTACATCAACATTTTTAATTATTTAAGTGTGGATGTATTCAAGACATTTATTTATCTTAGAATTTGCTAATTGTACTCTTGCATCTTTCTGAAGGAAATTCCAACTTTAAGATTCTCCCTCCAGAGGGAATAAATAAAATTCCTTTTTAATAAGCCCAGGTTTCTAAACTGGGCTTATTAAAAAGGAATTAATATTTATGAAAAATATACCATTAATAAATCTACTGAATATTTCTTGGCTCTCCAGAATCCCCTTCTACTACAGCACTAAGAGGAATGAGTGACAAATCACTGTGTCTTGAAGGAAAAATGTCCAGAAATTAATGCAAAGGAGAATGATTCATCTTTGAAGGAAAGCCTGAAGTTTATGGTTCAAATGGAGCCAATACTATAAAAATACTGTCCAAGTGACTTGGAATTTATTCAGTTTCAAGATACAGGACTAGAAGTAAAGGCTTTGTACTACAGTAAACTGGTTTTGATATTCAATTTCTGCTGCCATGTTACTTTTCTTCCCAGCAAAAAACTCTGATAACCAAAATAGTAGAGGCAAGACAACAAACTCTCATCTCATATTTTCTCAGTGTACAGAAGAAAAAAGACAGTGGTAACCAACAGAAAAGGCAAAAATATTTATTATTAGTTTACATTTCAAGGACTGGAGTAAAACACTTAAAATACTAAGTTAAAAAGTAAGTGCTTGAATAAAGAACACTTAGTTTTAAAAATGACAAAGTAAAATATCATTTAAAAAAAACAAAACCAAAAATATACCTCTTGTTTGCACATCTATACTTTCATATTATTTAGAAAGTTTCCAAAGTTACTATAAAGTTTAAACAAAAGCAGCTTTTTACCTGTGAACTAAGCTGAGTTTTAATCCAGTTGAAATAGTAATTCAAGTCACTGCCTTCCATAAGCTCCCTCCCCCAAGCAGCCAGTTTGGCAATAATTCTTGCTGCCTGAAAAATAATGCAATAAACCAATTATTCAAAGACAGCAATTTCAGAATTCAGTGAGAAGTTATGTAAACTTCAGAAACCAGTTTTAGATACAAGTTAGCCCCTTACAGAAATCTACCTGTTTTCTATGTAGGGGACTCTTTGTGCCTGTTATCATTTAACTGCAGCTGTTGAAGTTCACAAGGCACCAGTAAAGAACTCAGAAGGAGATGGAGGGAAGCTGTCAATGGGCTACTGCTGTAGGACATTACTAGAGTCAGAAATCAATCAAAAGCAAGACACTGGGTGGCCTAACACATGCAGGTTTGATTTAAGCAACTATGGCATATGCCAGTACAAATGGTAACATGGTATTGAAGTTTTTTTGTACTTAAACTGAAGGAAGTCATCTTCAAGAAGGGAGACATTTCATGCCCAGAAAAAAAAGAGCAGAAAAGTAAAATGGAAGGTACAATTTAAGAAAGAAGTTGGGGAGTAAAAATGTGGTCAGGTTAAGAATTTTCATTATGCCTATGGCTTTAAGAATACTTAAGAGTATATTTCTACATCAGACTTTACAAATTATATTTGAAGTAAATCTACACTGCAGCCTGCAGCTAATTTGCAAAAGCATTTAAGCCAGCTTACATCTAAAGAGACAGTGTAACCAAGAAATTACTGAAGCAGGGGCTCATTTGCATGCAGACAGTTCCATGATGCAGTGAGGACACTATTCCAGCCACCTTTCCACCGTACTGCATTCACATGTGCAGCACCACCTCCACTGATTGTAGAGGGATTACAAGTGCGAGTCTGGAACAATAATTGCTACATTAAAATGTGTCAGATCCCCTTCTTAATGCAAGTAAGTCACCCTAAAAAATCCCTCCAGCTTTAAAACACAAGAATTAGCTCTCTAGTCAACATTTTTTCTGAGTTAAAACTGCTACCTGGCCCCTGAATGAGAGACCATTTATGTTTAGCAGAATCTGAGCCTACACAGAGGATGAGTATTTTTATCTGTCTCATCAGATGTAATGATGTGCCATCAAAAATCTTCCAGAGTGCATAGTAAGAAGAAAAATAAAATAAACCCAACAAAAATCACACAATCCTAAAATTTGTGTTTAAAAACATTCACGTGCTTTAAAAAAAAAATGCACTGTACTAAAAGGTATAATAAGGCAGGAAACTTAAATCGTGTCCACTTTAAGTGGATTCTCTTCACATATGATTCTCTGTGTCTTGTCAAGTTATTTGTACATTTTTGCAGTACCTAAAGAATACAATATCTGAATAACACAAATCTGAGTAGAGAAATGCTGACCATCAAAATTTCTATACCATATGTTTAAAAAACACCATTCCAGGGAGACTAAATAGTTTGCACTGCAAGGGTCTAAAAATTATGCTTTACCTGCCTATTTGGGCAGTCAGCATTGTCTGACTGCTCAAACTGCAGTTTTGCAGGATGGGTCTTCAGTAGCACTAACACCAAAAAAATCACAAAACAAACTGCATTGGCCAATAAAGAACCCCAGCCACCTCCTCCCTCAGCTACATCAAGAAAACTGATCCACATCCATGCAGTCAACCTGATTAAATAAATAAACAAATCAAGCCTGACATTTTTCTTGAGAACAAGCCAGCTCACTGTTCAAGTGGCAGTACAGCCCCAAACACAGTTGCACTGGCCACACCCCAAGGCAAACAGCATGGCTTGCTCAGTGTCCTGGAATCCTTGCACCACTTCTGCCCCCACAGCCTAATGCAGACCAGTTAGTGAGTTTCTAGTTTGTCTCTGATTTGACTCTACCATATCATTCCAGCACAAACATATGCAGTGTATAAAAATTCATAGTTGTTGCAGTCTTTTCTTCCTCAAGCCATAATGTAAGTTTAACTGTTGGAAACTGTGGTCTCCACTAGGAATTTACAGTAATAAAAATGTATTTTTGGCCTACAAGAAAAAAAAAATCTGCTGAGATGAAATATCCAGTTCTCACCACTGACAACAGAAGAATATTTAAATTCCAGAAAAGCTACTCCATATACAGAAGCAGCAAACAGTAGTAGTAGTCAAAGCATAGCAGAAACAATACACTGCACATGGCTGTGGGTTTGGTTGGGATGGACTTAATTCTCTTCATAGTAGTCCATATGATGCTGCAGTTTAGACTGGTGTCCAAAACAGTGCTGGTAATGTGTCAATGTTTTAGCTGCTGCTGAGCAGCACTTGAACAACATCAAGCACTTCTCTGTTTCTCACTCTACACTTCCAGTGAGTCAGTTGATAAACTGAGCATATGACAAAATAAGGTTCATTGAGGTAAAGATATTTCCTCTGCACAAGATGAGAATTTAAATTCTAATATTTGTACAGCATTGTATGGCAGCTGTGATAAAAGAATTTCAGGCATGTTTTACTGTACTTATTGTTCTAAAGTCCCTGCTTTTCTGAATTTTTAAAACCTGCCCTAATCTCCCAGAAATAAAACAATTCAAATTAACAATGTAACTTTGCTTTTTAAAATGTGGTTAGGTGAAGTTATATTAAGAATGACTCATCTAGACTGCAAGAAGAAAACTTTGCAGTCCAGGCAGAAGCTTAGTTTCAAATTCCAAAATCTCCTGAAGAAAAAGAGAACCAGCATTTTTCTCTACCATCTTCAGAGACAGGTTCATTTAAAACTTACCATATGCACAGTGAAGAGATCTTGTCGATTCAACATTGGCAGAAAATAGGACCATGCAGTGTTTTTACCACGTTTTGCATAATCAAAGAAGATGCAAACACGCTGATGATTTTCCTGTAAAAATTGAGAAAGGAAAAGATGACAGATTTGTAAAAGCATTTGACATAAAACAGCTATTTGCTCCTTGGTATGTTAGCATAGATTATCAGAGTGTATCCTGGCTTGTAAGACCCCACAGAAATTTTTCAGTTAGACTGAAAAATTTCTTGTGGATACCGCTCATTTCAGCATTTTAACAGTAAGATTGGAGATTTGGGGTGGAAGAAACAAACCTTGAAGCCTTAGTTGTATCCCAGTACTGCAACACCTGCTTGAGCAAACCACATATTCTTCTGAACATGCAAGTGGAGTAAGGCAAATGAGAAACAAGATAAATCCTGTCATTTTTTAAGAATGACACTACTCTTCATCTAACCAATTATGCTTGATTAAAGTCCAAACAAAGTTTTCAATGTACTGCTACTTCCACACAAGAGCCTTTTGTTCAACTTCTACAAGTGGAACCTTAGGGGTAAAAATGAGCCTTTCCATTCGTCTCACTGGGAAATGAGCTCTTCTCTCCTAGATCAGGCTGCAGCTGATTCAGCACTTATCTCAGGCAACCTGCATATCTATAAGAGGACACTGCCACCAGAATTCTGTTCTCCAGGGCTCCAACCCTGAGCCACAGAGACCACAACTACCTGAGCCTGGGCACAGCCTCTTTAAGTATTTCCCCTAATAATCACTATGCAAAGCAGCTATTACAGTTCTCTTTACAGCAGGCCAGAGAACAGGCCATACAATCATGAAGGAGAAAGAAAAGCTCTGCTGTTTTTTAATAACCTAGAATAAAGACAGACAGTCCCAAAAAAAAATCTCACATTTGAATTCTTGCTTTTCCTCCAGCATTTCCATATGCATTCCAGCCAGGTGTCCTGGTGGATTGGAAGCTTTCCTTCTGAAGAGATGTTTCCTCACTGAAGTCAAACTACTTCCACCAAGAACACAACTACCATGAAGGAAGGCAAATGAGAAACTCACAAAAGGACAGTATCTCAGTCTCCACTGTGCAGACATTTTAATTTTCAAACTCCCTTAGCTAGAAAAGCTTTTCTCCATCAATTCTGCACCCTGTTATAAAACCTAGGGATGAAGAACCAGCTAGGCAAGCCTCCTTGTTGGGATATGATCCATTAAGCACAAGACGACTTGAATGTATCCATGATTCAAACAGTGGCATCTTACTAAGCCTTAGAGCTGCAACCAACCCTTCCTTAAAAGTAACAATCCTTACCTGAAAACACAAGTTTTCTCACTTTTACTCTTCTGATTCTCTTCCCCATCGCCCTGCTGCAGGAGTGAGTGAGTGGCTGTGTGGTGCTCAGCTGCCAGCTGGGGTTGAACCACAGCAGTATTGCACCACACAGGCTGCAAATTGCTGCCCTGATCACTGGCTGGGGAAGCTCAGATGGCACCAGTTATCTGCCAGTTATAATCCACTCTCTACACATAAAAATGCACCCAGAAATGTTCTCAAAATTTGTTGTACAAACCATGAAATAAACAAAAATAAGATCTCAGGGACACAGAGCCTTTGGTGAAGAGTTTTTACTCTGTGAGGGCTCGCTTAATGAGAAATGGCAGCTCGATCAAATAAATCACTGTTAGCATCTGAATGTGTTAAACAGTCTAGCTAAGAAAGATCAAAACTTACCAGATCAATGAGTTCAGTTTACAACATAACTAAGGAGGAGACAGACAAGTCTGGAAGCAGAAATGCTGAAATAATTTCAATATGCTGTCAGTCAGAAGACTTGTCTGGTTTGCTATTAAGGTGCAGGATCAAGACAGAAGGGAAGGAGTGGAAAACTCCCCGCAGCCCTGAAATATGTAGTGTTGCACCTTCCAAGGAAGCTACTGACTACACTGATGAAAAGAAAATTCTGAAGCTCTCACATCAACAATTGAATAATTTAGCAGCTGTCATTTCTGAAGAAGCATAATGAAGTTCGGGTGATACTGCTACCTGCACCAACTAGAGTGTAGGTTCTTAAAGATTTCATAAGTAACAGACTGTGTAGTGTGATTAGGTCACTAATCCAAAGAAATTGTTTCAAGAATTTATCAGATAAAGAGAGTAAGAAATGTTTCCTCAAGGATGGCAATATGCTAACACTTTCCACCTTCTGAAGTAAGCAGAAGGGTGATAATCTTATATGGTAAACACAACACTAATTTCATGTTTGCCAGTGTTCAAAATAAATCTTTCTTAGAAAGGTCATCAAATCAGTAAGTAGAACTGCTGGAACAATCCTAGACATCCAAGTAAGCTTTTGGTGAGCTCAAAACAAAGTTAACATAATTTTTACCACTTCACAAGCAAAGCACAGAAAGATAGTAGAAGCACCACAGTCAGTTATTATCGGACAAAAGCTGAATTCTGCTACCTGCGATAGTTTTTAAAAGTTCCAGCTGTCAAAAGCAGCTTCAAATATTATTTGTTCACCTCATGAAACTGCAGCAAACATACTTTCTCAAGGCAAATTTTACTGGGAGTCAAGGCCATGTCCTTGAACAATTTCTTGCTTAAAATCTTTGAATATACTGAATTAAGTTGAGTCAGGCAAAGACTAGAGACTTCATATCCACCACAAGAAAAATGGGGCAAGAGTATTTACATGAGCATGTACTGACAGGACAAAGGGGAATGCTTCAAACTGGGAGTAGGTTTAGGTATTAGGGAAAGATTGTGAGGCACTGGAACAGGTTGCCAGTCGTTCAACTGGCAACTGAGCATCCGTGGAGGTCTTCAAGAACAGGTTGGATGGGGTTTTGAGCAATCTGGTCTAGCTGAAGGTGTCCATAACCACAGCAATGGGGCTGGAATCAGATATCTTCAAGGTACCCTACAAAAGCAAATACATAGTGTGCACCAGTATCTCTATTCTGCTTTATCACTATAAGGGCTGAATAATTTAAAGCCATTACATTTAACATTAAGAATTCCATCCATGCTGCTTCTGGGACAGGGTAAGGCCCAAAATGCAGCCATATCATAAAGTCAAGAAAACACATACATCTAACCACCTATGACAGAAACAATACAGCAAAAGAGAGATTACTCAAAACTGCTTTCTGTGACTACCTAGAACTATTTCATCTGTTCAAAAGTGGGCCAGTGAAAGCATTACCTGTGGGGTATTAATTCCACAGCAGAGGAGATAGCATCAGCTATCATCTACTGTAGCTGCAGGCCATCTGTTAATGCCAAAGCACATTAGCAAAACAAGACCTACGAACACTCACAAGTTCTGGAAAAGGGCAAGTGAAATGATGACTTCTCTGGCCACTGATGCACAGAAAGCAAGACCCATTCCTCACAAAAGTAGCCATAATAAGCAGAGTTCTCACACACTGAGCCAAAGTTTGTCATCCAATAGGTAAACCAAAACAAGGTATTCCCAACCCAGTGTCCTAATCAAAGAATGATACTGAGGACACAGTATCTCTGTGCTTCTCTCTGAGACGCAGAGGTCTTCTCTTCTTCTCAACGTTTGTGTCACACTTGAAAAAATGTAAAACTTCATGAGAAAAAGTGACCAAGCTACAGATAAGTAAATTGCTGCCACCACCACTAGCTATTATCCTATTAGCCCAGATGTCAGGGCACTCACTTAGGGCTCTATTGTGCAGACAGGCACATGAAAGAACACCATGGTCCCTGTGTTATACAAACTGTGGAGAGGTTCACACTTTTCAACTTGTCTGTTGTAACACAGAATAGTCACAGCAGGAACTAGAACTCATGTAGTTCACCTCCTAGGGCAATACTCTAAACCAACAGCACTAAACACGTCACTGAAACCTGGGATCAAATATATCATAAAACAGGAGAAGAGAAACTATCAAACACAGATGGTATATGTGAATACTAGGAAAAAAACCTCACATAACTCAACTCATCTTGTTACATCACTCCAAATGCCTTCTCTTAGCCAACTTCAGAGCAAGGAAACATAAAAGCAGGATTATCTGATTGGGTAAAGCCTCTTCTTGAGTTATCCCAATCAGCTCAACAGTCTCAGACCAAGTTTAATAGCGTGCTCATATAAGGCACTGTTGTCCACAGCTACAAAGAGCTGTATGTCACACTGAATTAAAAGTTCCTCATTTATAAGTAAACCACCCAGAATTTCAGAACATGTCCCAAGCAATCTAAATTATGTTGGAAATCTTATGCTGCAGAAACTAAACCTTCTTGCTGAGGGTAGCCAAATTAACACCTTCAAAGGAAAAGCTTTAACAACTTCATATCCTCCCTGTACCACAGGAAAGGGCTGAGGTCACAAGTCACAGAACTTCAGCATTGTTTAGGTTGGGAAAGACCCTTAAGATCACCAAATCTACCATTAATCTAACACTGACAATTCTAACACAACATAAGCTGATATATCGAATGTAAAAAGTATTTAGAAAAAATTCCACAAATTAAGATCACATGAAATGAAACCACTATGCAACACTAGCCTTAACAACCAAGTTTTGAATTAAACATAGTTGGGAACCAACAGACAAGCATAAAAGTTTGTTTTATTTCTAGAATTTGAACATATTACAAGCTAAGTTAGCCTTATAACTTTAGGTCTAACATTTAATCTCTGAAGAGAGGATCTGAAAATTTAGCAGAGTATTTTTAACACAGTATGACAAACACCTGAAAATACATTAATTACACTAAGGAAACATTCAAGCATGCATTTAAAGACTTAAAAATAATACAGATTATTGACCTACTTGCAGCATATCATCAACCATAGTCAGAATGTACTGAACAGTCTGTTCCTTGGAGATATGAGTCATCAAGTTTATAAATGTTTTAGCACACTAGAAAAATAAGAGACATTAAAATTATTATTAGCAATTGTCTTTGTTCCTTTTGATAATATAAAACAGGATCTTATTAATTCACAGTTAAGTCTTACATAAGCATTGAGCATCCCAACATCTTATTCAATTGCAGTAAGAGATCAATACATTTGACATTATCTCACAAAGAAAATTCCCTGTCACATTGGTTGCTACCCTTTACAAATTGTTTTATGGCTTTCAAATTAAATAAGTACTTGCTAGTGAAAGTCACCAACATACTTGGTTGCAAGTCAGATTAGAAAAGCCTCCCCCAGCACCCTTCTTTTAATGGTAGTGAGATCAAGTAAACTGACAGAACAGCAACTAAGAGCACAAAAAAAGTTTCAGCAGTTTGAATGGAGGGAGGAAGACACGTAACTCCCCTATTCGCTTACTATATAGTAAGAAAAGTAAGTATGTAGAAAAATCTTTGTTCATCTTTGAAGAATGTTACAATTTCCGCAATAGGCTGAAATAGTTACAACATTACTTCTTACACTTCCTCCTCCCCTTCACCAAATTCAGCTAAACCACAAAGAAAATTGAATAAACTGCTACATTGTAATTATGTAGTAACATATAAAGTACACCACATGTTTTTGTTACTATGCAAACTATGATCCACTAGATAACAGTAACACACCACAGTTTGGAGAGAAGAGAAATACAAAACCAAAACAAATGGCCTAAAATTAAAGTAGAAAAAATGGCCATAAATGTTTGTGTTTTGAAAGCATCTACACTTCACCTTCCTCTCTGCCTCTCCCAATCCTCTTGATGTCTGACATTCTGTGCTAGAACCTCAGGCTGAAATACTACTGATTCAAATATTAATTAAGTGTCTTTGGGCATCCTGCCTGGTCTCCATATGGGCAAAGGGCCAATTCAGTCCTGAATCAGCTCTGTCCAATGCAAAGGTCTCATATCTTATGATGCCTAAAACGACATGAGACACCCATATCCAAGTGAATCCACCTTAGCAGTCAATGGACTTCATGCTCTAACTAATTATAATTGCTTAACTAACTAAGCAGCAATCTTACTGGTAGCAGCTGTCATCAATAAACTATAAAGAAAAAAATCTCAAAAAAAAAGAAGTGACTCAAGTACAAGTGTGCATGATTAAGTAAACCAGGATGAGAGAAGACTTGAGCTAGTTAGTCCCACAATAGAGTCAAAGGCAGATGATATTTAACAATTATTTAGTAGGTTTTAAAAATAACGAAATAACATCCAACCCATATCTAAGGAAAACTTAAAGAATCACAATAGCAAGCTTTATATTTATTCTGGAACATCTTAACTGTATGCATACAGTTAACAACAATAAAATAAGAGTAGATTTGAATATTTCCTTCCTCCCCAAAAGAGACTTCATTAAAATAAAGTTACTTGATTGCCTTCTGATTGCAACAACTCCTGTTTTTCTTCTGGATTTCTTTTCTGTTCAAATCGCTGAATAAATTCACAGTCTTCACCTGAAATCATCTGACCTCTGAAAAACAAAACATTAAACTGTAAGTAACACGAACAGTAAGTTGAAAATAACTGTACTGGGTTCACATGGCAAGGCTGTGTTAGTAGGGGACTGCTTGGATGGCTCCTATGAGAAGATACCAGAAGTGGACCCAGTGTCAGACAGAGCCAGTTCCAGCCAGCTCCAGGACAGACCCACCACTGACCCAACCTGAGCCACTCAGTAATGACAGTAGCACCTCTGTGATAACATATTTAAGGAGTAAAAACTGCTGTGCAACAGCAGCTGAGACAGGACTGAGGACATGTGAAAGAAACAACTCTGCTGACTGCCAGATCAGTGCACAAAGGAGGGAGAGGAGGTGATGCACATGCCAGAGCACAGATTCCCCTGCAGCCTGTGGTGAAGACCATGGTGAAGCAGCTGTGCCCTTGCAGCCCCTGGAGGTCCTAGGGGAGCAGAGATCCATCTGCAGCCCATGGAGGTCCTAGGGGAGCAGAGATCCACCTGCAGCCCATGGAGGTCCTAGGGGGAACAGAGATCCACCTGCAGCCCATGGAGGTCCTAGGGGGAACAGAGAACCACCTCCAGCTCCATGCTGGAGCAGGCAGAGGTGCCTTACAGGAAACTACAGTTCATGCAGGTTTCTTGCAGGACCTGTGACCTCAAGGGCCTGGAGCAGTACATGCCTGGAAGACTGGAATCTGCAGAAAGGATCCATGCTGGATGAGTTTGTGAATGACCATAACCCATGAATAGGACACCTCAGGATGCAGCAGGGGAAGAGTGTAAGAAGGAAGGAGCAGCAGGAATTGAGTGTTATAAAATGGCCACAGCCTCCATACCCCACTCCCCTACACTACTCAAAGCAAGGAGGCAGAGAAGCTGAAGCCAAGTTGAGCCTGAGAAGAAGGGAGAGGGTAGGAGGTGGTTCTTAGATTTTTTCCTATTTTTCATTAACCTACTCCATTTAATCAGCAATAAATGAATTTAATTTCACCAAGTAGAGCCTGTTTTGCCCACGACAGTAAGTGGTCAGTGATCTCCCTGTCCTCACACCTCAACCCGAGCTTTTTGCTAGGTTTTTTCCCCCTGTTCTTTTGATGGAGTGTGTCCTGTCCTGATGGACACCTAGTAACCTGTCAATGTCAACCCACCATACAAACTTTGTTTCCTTCATCTTGAGCTACCTCAGAATCATAAAATGGTTTGGTTTGGAAGCAACCTCGAAGAGCCCAGTCCAACCTGGCCTTGAACACTTCCAAGGATAAAGCAGCCACAACTCTCTGGGCAACCTGTTCCACTGCCTCACCAACCTGACAGTTAAGAATTCCTTCTTAACATCTAATCTAAACCTTCCCTGTTTCAGTTTAAAACCATTGCCCATTGTTTGCCCACTGTATGCCTGTACAAAAAGTCTCTCTCCCTCCTTTTCATAAGCACTGTTGAGGTACTGGAAGGTCTCCCCAAAGCCTTCTCTTCTCCAGGCTAAACTACTCCAACTCTCAGCCTGTTTCTGCAGGAGATGTGCTCCAGCCCTCTGACCATCTTGGTGGCCCTGCTCCAACAGGTCCAAGTCTTAGTTGTGCTGAGGACCCCAGAGCTGGATGCAGCATTTCGGGCAGGGTCTTGTGAGGGCAGGGTAGAGGAGATACAGTATCAACCATATCACTTTACCAATGCTATATCCCACAACAATGTAATGGGCTCCTTCCTGCAAAGGGTCTCATGTAAAAAAATTTAAAACTTATGGTGGAATAATCTCTCAAAAGTCTTCCCCATGCATCGCCTCTGAACAGCATTCTCCAAATAATTTTTAAACTTCCAGGGGCTGAATGCAATGTCAGTTATAAGAACTGAATTACACACAGCTAGCACATTATGCCAAAATGATAATACATAACATGAGTAACAGACTAATCCAACCAAGAAATAAGTGCTGAAAAACAAAATTAATTGTCACTTTAAGTTTGCTGTAAGCACTGAAGAAAACTGTAAGGAGAACAGAGATCATGGTTCCTAATTTATTTTTAGCTTTCATTAATCCCATCTTGAGTTTAAAAACTGATATGCATGCAAGTTCATCTAAACACATAGCAAGGGGGCTTGATATAGTGAACTGTTGTGGACACCTCTAAGATAACAGATGTCTACTTATCTTCTCTTCAACTTAATATTCAAGTGGGTACTGCCATCATCAGTGCTATTTCAGAAAGCTGTAGACTCAGCTGAAGAGTCAGACAGACTTGCAGAACACTACTGGGGTTTTTTACAATACAAAACTTCACATCACAAGAAATAAAAAAACTTGTCAAAACAGTACAATCAGGTACTCTTCAGGTAAGAAAAGTAATTTTAAATCAAGTAGTCCTAAAAATATCCAAGATTTTAATAGGTGACTACCTTTACTAGGCAATACCAAGAGGGCTTCAGGAAAGAAGAAAATCATGCACAGTCACAGGGGATGAAAGCATTAGACACTCCTGCTTCAGTTATTTCCAAGACTCATCTCCTTTTAATATTTCCACTGAATGAAACGCCTCTTCCACTTGGCAAAGCTACGTAGCATGGACTCTTCACCCATCTTTTCCATATTCAAGGTTAGTTTTCAGATGTTCCATGACTAGAGATTACATTGCAAACTTTGCAGGAAGTGTTCACTTTTTTTTTTACCCAAGTGGCTCACCTGGATTTTTGAAATAGAAAAGTAAGACCTATAATGAGTTTTTTTCTTTCCTCTTACTTAAATGAGTCTGTCTTGAGTATGGCCTCATCACAGAGCCATCTTTTATTTATTTACTATCCAGCAAAGAACATAAGTAGTCCAGTGCCATGTGTGCTACTCCTATGTTCCAGCTGCTTTGTTACAGATATCCTCATATGCACTGAGGAAAGACAACCAAGATTTACTAAAAGGAAGATTCCTAAAGACAGTGGTAGGGTAGCCCTCACCCAACTTCTGCAAAAACTTGAATAATTATAGATGAATCATATGTGATTGGCCAATGATGACCATGCTGCTACCATGCCTTTTAGACTGACCTATGTTCTTTCTTGCCTATTAAGGGTGGATTTAAATAGTTATGGAAAGAGGTGGACAATTCATCTGCCACAAATACTGAATTTAAAGACCCATAACTAGAAGCCTCTTTTGTTCCAAATAATGCTGACCGAGCCAGGGAGTCATGGATCATACTGATACAAAAGTAACCAGATAAGCTGCTTGTTTATAAGAATATTGCCATTTACAAAACACTTCAAAGATGACCTAAGAGGAACCCTTAATTTTCAGCTTTAATGTTGGAGAAAGCCTCAGCCCATGAAGAGAGATACTTCTTTACAGTCAAACTATTAGAAGAGGTCTGCCAGCTGCAAAGGAAAAAAGCTTTCAAGCTTTTGCTTTTATCCTACATTAGGCTACAGGAAAAAAAAGAAAAAAGATGTGGGGATTGATATTGCTGTTAAAGGAAAAAAAAGACATTAAAGTTTATTCTTTATCGCTTTGTTAGCACCATTCAAAAATACATCTTCCAACCCATACAAACATTACAAGGGATCTGACAGCTTTTTAAACAAGCTGTTAATATTTTATCAACGAACTCATACATCTGATTAATAGCTTTAGTAATTTCAAATGCATCTCTTCCCATTCATCTCATTTAAAAACTGAAATGACTGATTAGACAGTAAACCTTAAACAGTGTGGCGGGGGGGGGGGGGATGTTTAAGAAAAACCAACCATAAATCATGAGAAAGTGCAGAACAGCTTCAGACTCAGACAGCTGATACTGAGTCCCATGATGCTATTACACATTTTCTTCACCCCCTCTTCAAAGCAACAGAAATTTCACAGCACCTTTTAACAAACAAGCAACCAAAGCCTCCCTCCATCCCTCTTCCTAGCAGCCATTTAACTTGTTATTTTCCAGGATGTGTCTATAGTCTTTTGCCAAGATGGAAGTCACTTTGAGCTTCAGCTGTGTCCTGGTTTCAGCTGGAATAGTTAATATTCTTCCCAGTAGCTGGTACAGTTCTGTGTTGCAGATCTGGTATGAACCCTTTATTATTTTTTTCTTATTTTTTTCCTCTTCTTTTTCTGTTCCATTAAAGTCTCTTTATCTCAACATGTCAATTTCCCCTTTTTTTTTCCTCCTATCTGAGAATATCAGGTTTAGGACAGGAGCCCTGTAAGCACCTTTCAAGGCTCTGTTCCTGGGATACCAAGAGCTGCCTTTGAGAGCACTTGCTAGAGGAGACAAAACTGAAACTCAAGGATTCAGAAAGCATGTATTTGCAAAACCACCATTTTTAAATCCACCTGGTCACTCAATATGACTCAGAATCTTGTGATTCCTTCTTCATTGTGCATTTCCTCCATCAACTCTTGTTCCTTTTTCTTTTTTTTTTTTTTTTTTTTTGCTTGGATGATTTAGCAAAAGACACCCTGAAGGTTATGGTATTTTTGTTTGGTTTTTACTTTCTTTTGGGTTTTTTATATTAAAAAAAATTGACTACATATGCAGCAAATATGAAGCTCATATGAACCTACCATATCAAGGCATAATTTCTTTTATCCAGGTATCTACAGTACTTTGCATGTACCTAGAGACACTAAATGTATCCAATTGCTCAACAGTTTTAGCACTACAAAATTAAAACAGTAAAACAGACTGAATGTACTCTACAAGACTCAACCAGATTTGAGGGAAAAAAAAAAAAAAAAAACCACAAAACAAAACAGAAGAAAATCCTCCATATACTACAAATTAGGAAACTTCTATATTTCCTCTAAGACAAGACTGACTTTTAAAATCTGATATATTCAACCTGCTTTAGAAGGTTCTTCCACCCCCAGGAAAATAGAACAGATATTTTAGCATCAGAATTCACAAACATGCGTGTGAAATATTTGAAAACACACAGGAAACCAAGTACAAATTAGCCATCAAGTATCTCATGTGATTAAATATAAAGTATTGTCAAATGCAGTGTATCTAGAAAACCTACAGTGCAGTAAGGTGAAAGCTGAACTCTGAAACATGTTCAATTTTCCACAGAACTCATTTACTACCTTAAGAAAGCAAACCCAAACCTGCTTCAAGCAAGCCAACACACCCTCCCCTGGCATTCTGACACCCTGAGGCAAATGCTGAAAGCAACCACACAGAGCAAAACAGCAAATGTCTTTTTAACTCGAGGAGGGCACCCACACCTCTGAACTGCAACCAGCCTCAAGATCCAAAGGCAGCAAAGTCCCCACTGAACTAAAGCTTCCACAGGCAGACCTACACATCACCTTCCACTGCTACAAGTTTTGTTACTTTCTTCTCCCTCAGACACAGACCCCAGCTGGAATCCAACATAAAGAAAGGATACATTTTAGCACCAGAAAATAAATTTCTTTTTCCACAGCCTCATTTTGTAAGGAGCCGTGAACACACATGCAAGCTGGCAATACAGACAATTATCATATCTAACAGTATACAGAAAAAACATCAGAAGTCAGCAGTTGTGTGTTAGTGTAGTTTGATATTTAGTTTACTGTTACAACCTTCAGAGATGGAATAAACACTGTGTGAGTTAATCTTTAGCTTGAACTGACTCTACAAGAAAAGTCAGGCTACTGAAGTCTGACCAGCTACAAGTAAGCCATTTTACTTTTGCACTGAAGAACAGAGAGAGGAAAAAAGAACTTCAGAATGCCCTTCTGTGTGACCCTGAGCCCAATGCTGTTGCAAGTGATGCAATCTTCAAAGCACCTTTATACACATACAACTGCCACAGGCAGAGGAGAAAAAAACGCTTCATCAGAATTTCTTGTGAAATTCTTTGACTTCAACTATCTAAGTACTAACTACAGTTTCTACAACTACATAACTACTGCCTCTAGTTTAAGAAGCATAGATCATGTTTAAGAAGCAAAAATCATGTCACATCTGAATTGATGTGTTAACTTAGGGAAAACAAAAATATTTCCTTTAATTTAAAAACATCTGATGAGTTGAAGTAATTCCTTCATATTCATTTATATGCAAGTTTACCACAGTAAATACACAGACAATCAGAACAAGGAGCCCAAAAGAAAGAGAACTGTCAGTTCTCAAGCACCCCATTTTCCTTCTCCATGAACCAGACTAAAACAAACCACTCTGACCTGCCTCTAACAGCTGCATCAAAGAAAGTACTTTCTACTCATTTAATAATGTACTTCATTCCAGAAATGAATCAATATAACAGCACTGACTGACTTTCCAAGAAATCCCTTAAAGCTCAGCCTCAAAGACACCATCACATCCAAACTTGTCCGTTGTAAAACAGGACATGTCCAAATCAAGGTATGAGTTTATTTCCTTTGGAAGCACCAAAAGTTCTGCAGATGTTTTTCAATAACTCATTATAAGGAAACTCCTCAGCCAAAGAAGAAGTTATCTTCAAGAAGCTCCACAATCCCTCTGGCACCATTTAAGTCAATCCTTAAAGCCAACTTATTCAGACAGCCAGGCTTTGTTTCTCAGTAGGTACAAGACACAAAAATTACATTTATTTCAGAGCAATAATAAAGAGGACACACTGTTATTGACACATAAAGGACACCAAGCATCAAAAAGTCTCACTCATCCTCTCACAGGATCACAAACCATAGCCAGATGCACTACAATAGCCTCCAAAACCTAGCTAATTCCAAGAGAGGAAATAACTAGTTTATTCTTCCTTCATAGATTCCAGAACAAAACCAAGTCAAATTCTACAGGTAAAATCCAAAAAGGAACCCTGCCCTCTGGTCAAAAGAAGTTATATAAAAATTTGCTGCCAGATTAACAAACTAAACTCCCTGTTTCACACACTGCACCAGAGAAAGAGAATTCCAAGAATAAATTAAAATTACTAACAGCAGATCACATAGCCAAACAAATAATACTACACAAATTCAACTCCTTGTCAAATAGAACCATCTCCTATACCCACAAAAGTAAACAATTTTTCTCACCAGCCCTATAGAAACACCAGAGAAGCAGTGAAAGAATCTCATTCATTTCCATGAACAGTGAACAACTGTACTCCCACTTTCATCCTAAGCAACTGCAAACCAGCTGTTCACTGCCACTAGGACAGCACAGGAACAGCTGTCCAGATGTCCTTGGGACACACTTCCTATCAGACAGACAAAAGGGCACACAGTAACAGCAAAAGCCACTTAAATTGTTTGAGAAGTGCTTGGGAGCTGCCACTGCCAGGTTACCACCCCAACCTTTCTCTTTTGCCTGCAAAGCCACAGAGTACCAAACTCAACCAGGAACTGATCCATCTTAAGAATAGCCTAGCAAAAAAAAAAGTTCTCAGAAGATCAGTTCCTTTATGCAGATTTATCATGCAGATATACAATCACATAGAAAAGAATAATACAATTAAATGAATGGAATAAGCAAGTCTGAAATACACAGGACAGGGCAAAGCAGATAGTCATTAGTAAGATTCCACTGGGTTAGCATTTCTCAGCTTACATGAGTACAGTTTTGCAAGGTTATTGCAAATATGACATGCTTATATGTACCACAGCAATCTGAAAAAAAACCCTATTTTTTAAAGTGGTATAATGTTGATAATCAGAAAGCATCATCAGTATGGTATGTAGCTCTACAATTATGAAGATTTCTTCCACTTTAGTTACAAAGCAATTAATTATAAAGTAATTTGCTATTATAAACAGTAATTTACACTTTGTCAATATTTCTCATTCTCCTGTCACAAGGAACAGGCTGCAAGAACGTTTCATTTCACTTCAGAGTACAGAGGACTAAAAGTGTGTTTCTTCTCCCTATTTCCTACTTCACCCATAAAACTTTTCCTCAGCTTGTCTCTATATCCTCTCAGGAAAATACTCTTCTTGCTTCTCCTGGTGCCATCACATCCATGCAAAAGGACACACTGAGCTTGCCTGAAACAGCAGCACAGCTCTCCCCAGACTGAAGCATTTGTTTCAGCCTACTCCCTGATTTACCTGCTTAAGTGGTCCTCCAGAATTAATGTTCCTTTACTTAAGATACAGCTTATTTTCCTGGACTACCACTCCAGTTTTGCTAGTACAATTTGTATTCCCACAAAAAGCACTTGAGCAATAGACATACCATAGTTACACTTAAGACAATTATTACTGTAAACACTTCTTAATTCAGCAGTCACCCAATAAGGCTGAAATTGAGACTGGTGTTTGAATTATCAGGAAAAGAAACCGTTTTACCAAACATTTGTGCAAACCTATACCATTTGCTATTACAACAATCAGCTGATACAAGTAGAGTTCCCCTTCTGGTAATAAGTCATAAGAAAATTTTCCACAGCCACTTCCATTTAATGTAGACTTTTTCCAACTACTTCCATGCAGACAGAACATTCTTCACTGCAACATAATGCTCCACTGGAGCCTAAAATCTCAAAAAGTCTAACACTTAAAAGGAGAAAAGAATGTGGAAATGTTTTACTTACTGGAGATATGACTGCCAGTTTACTTTGTTTGCCCGAACTTCAGCAGCTTTGGCAGCAATGATGTTTGTTGGGACAGCAGCATCTACAGCACCTCGGATATCCATCTTGACTGATAATTAAAATGTACCTAGAAATGCAAACCAGATTCGAGACCTCTCATTAAACAGCAGAGTATTTGTCCAATATTTTAAAGAAATGAAAAGAAAAATCTGTTTCCAGGTGCCCCATTCCTTAACACTGTACTAGTTAGCTTCTGAAAAAATCCAAGTTTTATAAAGTACTTAAAACATGGCTTACTGGAAACAAAAATAAGCCAAACCTACACACTCAATCATAAGTTCACTAAAATAAAAGACACAGACCATTACTAAATAACTCCCAGTCTTGTGAATCCTTGAACAATGAAATTAAGTTACTTGAATTAAGGTGGCTCTTCTGCATCATCCAAGTAGCTCTACAGAGAAGAGAGCCTGTCTTCTTTCCAAATCTTCTTTCCAGGGTAAAAATTCATTGCATATCCTCCCACCCCTACAGTTTAGGACTGATTTACTTCAGGTCTAAAAGCATTTAGACATTAGAAACATGCAAACTACAAGTTCAGGGAGGAAAAAAACCCACAGGTATATAAATTAAAACCATGCTACACAGACTTAACAAGAAAATCAAGATCAATAGTGTACAGAAAGCAAACTGAAAAATAAATGTGAACAGAAGCTCTTTATCAGGATATAGTACATTACCACAGATAGTGACCTTCACCACTTCTTCCCCCTTCCTTTATGGTTTAAATCTCCACCTGACTTTGATGCCAAAACAAGAAGTGTGTTGGCAGAGACTCCAGATTCAGCTGGAGCTGGAATTCCTTACAGCCTGAACTGTACCCAGCCTCTCCACACAGCCCGTTTCTGGACTGTTCTGGCCTCCCTTACAGAACAAGCAAGAGCAAACTGGCACATTCAGGCCTAACCCTCGCAAGCACAGCCTGCCTTTATGACTGAATTAGAATACAGTTCTAACAAAAGAAACCAAAAAAAATTAGGAACTATCCTGGGCAAACAGAAAAGAACAAATGCCCTCCGTTTGAAACCACTTCAGTGAGCAGACACGCACACAGGCGGCACCGCTCTGTCCTTCAGTGACCATGGAAGGTTTCCAGGCCCTCTGACCCACCCAGAGCCACTCAAACACTGCCCGCGGGCAGGGTCGGTACCAGCGGCTTCGGAGCTGCAGTTTAGCAGCAGAAGCAGCGCCTGCGACAGAGCAGGCACGGTCCTGCCGTTCCCGGCACGGCTCACCGAGGGGCCCGGCAGAACCCGAACCCTGGCGGCAGCCGCGGAGCCCTGCGGAGCCCTCCGCAGCCCCCGGGCCCGCCAGAGCCCGTGAGGCGGCACGGCCCGAAACCGCCGGCACCCACCGCGCCAGGGCCCGGGGCAGCTCCCACTCACCGCAGGGGGGTGCCGGCGGCAGAGGCCGTGCGGGGCCGGAGGGAAGGAAGCGGGGAGGGAATGAAGGGAGGAAGAAGAGCAGAGGAGGCCGCGGGCGGCCCTGGGCAGCCCGGGCAGAGCGCGCACCCGCCGGCCCCGCCGCTGCCGCCGTCATGTGACGCCGCTCACGTGAGCGCGACGGCGGCCTGCGAGGGACATACCGCCCCGCCCGCGGCTGCGCGCAGTCAGTGTTGTGGCTATATCCACGTATTTAAAGCACATAAAAATATACATGTAGGTTTGTACGTACCTATACATGTCATGGAGCCATAGGATGGGCTGGTTTAGAAGGGACCTTCTAGATCATCTGAATCCAACGCCCCTGCCATGGATGCAGCCCGGGAAAGGGCTGGCATTCTGGGCTGTGAGGGCACATTGCCGGGTCATGTTAAACTTCATGCAAACCAGCACCCCCAAGTCCTTCTCCTCAGAGAATCTGCTCTCAATCCTTTCTCTGCCCAGCCTGTATTTGTGTCTGGGATTGCCCTTGAAGCGATACGCAGAATAAATAAACTCCACAACCGGATATAGTTATGAAGTGGGTATGTATGTCAGCGCCCGGCACAAGCGAGATAGCTTGTGCCCCGAGCCTCAGTGTGACCCACACCTTTATTCACAAAAGTATTCCGTATGCAATACATTTAGACATTAGAAACACAAAAACTACAACTACAACTTTTCCATGCATATTCAACCCCTGGCCCCAACTGTCCTCGCCTCGCATGGTAATCAGATCCACGCCCTTCTGGGCATGCGTTGTTTGCTGTGGTGGTTGCACGGGGGTCTCTGGTGGTCTCTGAGGCTGAAGATTCTGGTCTTCCTCGTGACTGAACTTTTGAACGTCTCTCCTTTACGCATGCGCTTTGGTCTCTTGGTGCTTATCTGAGTACTAATCAGCCTTGATTAGCTTGGAGACGGAGGAGTCCCTTTATTTGGGCTCTTTGCAGCCCTTGGTCTTCCCTGGTATTATTCTCTATGCAAGAAGCTTCAGAAATTTGCATTTTCCTATGCCCTTTGTACCGTGGCAGAGGTTTCTTAAGTAAAAAGGTTAAAACTCAACACATAGTTCTACAAGCTAAACTTTAAATGCTTAATTGATATTGCTAATTCAAGTGAACTCCAAAAATCTCTATTTCACCCTGACCCACATGTGTATATGGGTACGGTTTTATTCAGGGGATCTAATCCCTGACTGGGATGAAGCGTGTGCCCAGAGGTGCCCACCTATGCTGTTTGCAGAAATGGCTCTGGTTTTCCAGAGTGTGAAAAACGCCAATCACTGGTTTTTAGAATTTTAAAAGTTTAATAGTAATAAAATGGTTATAAAAATAGGAATATAATTAGAGCAATAAAAATTTGAACAATTTGGATTAGGACAATACGAGACAATAAAAACAAAGAGTTACAGACAGTCCTGGTACCTCTTTCTGGGCAAAATTAGCCTGAAAAAGGACACATGTTAACAAAGGATTAACCCTTAAAACAATGCCCTGTTGCATATTCATACATCTCATACATGATGCATAAATTCCATTCAAACACAGGATTCTGTCTGGTCAGCGTCAGCTTCTTCCTCTTAATCCTGACGGTGTCTTCAGGGCTGGGCAGGGCGGGAAGGAGTTAGTTTCCTCTGAAAATGGAGCAATAAATTCTTTTTCTCTGAAAGATTTAGGTGTCCTGTGTCTGCTATCTGGTGCGAAAACCTCGTTCCTTTCTTTAAGAAAAAATATCCCACATACATATTTTCTATTTTAACATTATGTTATGACCTAAAACTATAACACACTACTTAAGAAAATTAATACAGCATAACTTTCTAACAAAACACATATAATATTCATTTTTATATTTGTGAAAAGCCAATCATAAAATACACATTTTTCACACCAGAGACAGCGCGAGTCTGGCTGGGAAGGAAACTTGTAAGTAAAGGCCCAAGTGTTTCAGAAGCTATGGGCTTAAACCATTTCTGAGAAAAAAAAATCTCAGTACATTCATTTGCTGAGTGAGGTTTTCTGGCCATACTATGCTGAAGTGCATAGTCCTACCACTGCTGGTCAGAAATGATCCTGAACAGTCATTCTGCTAACATACAAGGAGAAAACAAAAATAATCAGGGGTTTTTTTGTGTGAGGAGATCAAGACAGCCAATGTAGAGCTGTTCTACTGCTAGCCTAATTTTTCTAGGGTCTCTGTATTTTCCCATTTAGAGGATACACTGTGCTTTAAATTTTGCCTGGCATGATAGGTGCCAATAGGTGGGGGGACAGTTATCCCTGTGCCACTGATACATCTTCCACAGAATTTTTCTTTTAAAATGAGTCTTCCTTCAAACCCCAAAAAACCCTGTTGGTTTCTTCATAACACAAGTGTAAATCCCAGGTACAGTCCAAGTAACAGCATTTGCATGTCTTTCTGCTTCATCAGAAGAAAGCTCCCTAAGCTCTGTGCACACTCTGTGTCATCAAGTCTGTAATAAATACATCCATTAATGTGATTCTGTGGATTACCAAACATGTGGGACTTGGAGATTTAATCCAACAAATTTGTGCTCTTGCACATTGCTTACTCACAGTGATAAGAAATGCTGGCACAGCTCCTGATCTCTAGCATAGATATGTCCACACAATTTTGAAAAATCTGTTACTTTGAAAGTTTACTTGAATCTGATTTTTGCTTCATAGCTGAGAGTTAGAATTTGGCCTTACTTTAACCAGTTCCTCTTCTAAAAGAGTGTTTGTAACGTCAATCCTGTAGCATTCAGTATTTCCTGCTTCTGCTCTGCCTGTTTATGGCATGTCTCACTTGCCACTCCTTCTGTGCCTAGCATCAGGCCTCTGGAATAAACATACTCACCTTTTCCACAGTCCTTTCAATGATACATATGGCTCTACCCGTTTTATAAAGAAACAGAAGCCAAAGGTCTTGTAAGATAAACAGAACAAGGCTTGAAGCTTTTAAAATGCAACTTGCTTAATGAGGGCATGTGCTGGTTTTGGCTGGGATTGAATTTGTTTTCTTTACAGTGTCTAGCATGAGGCTATGATTTGATTTGTGCTGAAAACAGGGATGTTTTCACTGCTGCTGAGCAGGGCTTGCACAGCACCAAGGCTTCTTCTGCTCCTCCCTCCACACCACCAGCGAGAAGGCTGGGGGTGCACAAGGACTCTGGACAAGACACAGCCAGGACAGGTGACCCCAGCTGACCGAGGGGATATCCCACACCCTATGGCATTATGCTCAGCATATAGAGCTGAGGGGAAGAAGGTGAAATAAGGGGAGATATTTGGAGTGATGCTGTTTGTCTTCCCAAGTACCTGTTATGCATGATGGAGCCTGACTTTCCTGGCGATGACTGAACACCCGAGCCAAAGGGAAATGGTGAATTAATTCCTTGTTTTGCTTTGCTTGCATGAGCAGCTTTTGCTTTCCCTATTAAACTGTCTTTACCTCAAACCATGAGTTTTCTCACTTTTACTCTTCCATTTCTCTCCATTCCATGGGGGAAAGTGAGTGAGCAGCAGCATGGTGCTTGTTTGTGGCTGGGGTTAAACCACAACGAGGCTTCAAAGGCCTGAACAGTGATCCTACAAGCTACCAGTCAGCACATCAAGCTTTGCTTCCATGAAACTCCCTCAGTTGTCCACAATGATGCTTCTGCCCAGATCCCAAACTGTCCCAGCACTGAAAACACTGATGACTGTGCATTCTCTTACCTAGGCCAAGTATGGTATTCTTTCATCTTCACCATTCCAAGCTCAGTCCAATAGTTTAAGTAAACCCTTAGAAACTGGATCAGCAGCTCTTAATGTGTATTTCCAGCTGTCAGTTTTAAGATACAGAGGTGCTTCTCACCATGTGCCCCTATGTCTAGTGAGGTAATGTCCTGGATTCTTGCTTAGACATGCAAAGCCATTTCTTCTGCCAGGGATCACCTATTTCAAGGAAATCATCCAAAATGCTGTATCTTTCTTTATCCAGCATATTTCTTCCGGGCCTTTAGCACACTTCTGGCTTAACCCAGGAGTGCCACAGTATTCTGTCTGAACCTGAGTACAGATATGCACAGGGTCGTGTAGTTCTCTCACTTCTAGTTCCTGCTTTCAATATTGTTTCTGTACCTTACTCTGAAACAATAATAATTCATGTAGTTCATGAGCAGAAAATAATAATTCATAGTTACAGTTTGGTGCCCAATGTGATCTCTTGTTCAGAATATGCATCAGGTCATCAGTGGCCTTTTTTCTTTATAGCAGATGATTTTTTGCTTAATTCCACCACCTGCAAGAGTTTATCACCATCCATTCAGCCTGGAGTCTGGCTAAAATAAGATGGATTGTTATTTGCAGTCAAAATTTTGATACTATAGCAACATAGTCATTTGTCTGTAGGAAAGTTTTAAAAGGTGTGATTTGGCATGTTGACTTCATCATAAACTTCAATCTGGTTTTACTATTCATTTCCCAGGCTGTTAAGAGGCTACAGTAAAAAATATTTCCCTGTAACTTTTCTGTAGCCTTGGAGTGAGGTAAACTGGTTGAAAATATTCATCTACTGAATCAGCAGAAATGCAAAGAGGAGAAAAATAATTGTATTAGTGATTTTTTTTTTTTTAACATAGATTCCAGGGGGTATTTAAGGAACTATGAGAGTAAGCATGACATCTGTGCCAGGCTACAGATGTCTAAAGGTAATAGAATTTCTAGCAGAGGAATCAAAGTAGTGAACCCAATGTGCCATGTTAGAGATTGCAAACAATATATTGTTTCTGAATATATTTAATATATATATATATATATATATATATATATATATATATATATATATATATATATATATATATATATATATATATATTTAATTTTCATATTCTTTATGCCATGCAGTGGAATAAAGGCGTTAACACAAATTTCCTGTAGCTCTGTAAGGGACAGTCATGTCTCACACCTCTGCAGGGTTCTTCATGTGTACAGACAAGATGTGTAAGGGGTGGTTCTCCATCCAAAAACTCGCCTGGGTTAAGAGGGAAAATCTGGACATTGATTCATAACTCTTGAATGAGACACATAGAGCAGAAGGTAGAAAGAAATTAGCAGCTTTCTAAGTACAGAAGGGTCTTCAACAGAGTGCAAAAAGCATCTGGTTGGAGTCTGTTCTGTTCAGCACACTCAGCAGTGTTTAAGAAAGGATATATACAATAGTGTCATATACAATTATACATATATTACACAATAGTGTAGTGGAAACTTTGCTGGTGACAGTGTTACTCCTTTGACAAGTGCACAGTGGAATTGTGGACCACCTTGTCAGAGTGTGGTGGGTAAGCTACCAAGATTCACATGTGCTCTTATCCTTCATCTCCACACACTTGGGCACATCTGAAAATTTTCATCAGTGTGAGTCCCATGAGGCACTCTCTGTGTGAAGGAACTTCACTGCATTGCAAGGGAAAGCTTTGAGTAAGGAAAGAATTGTACAGTTTTTACAGGAGCCTGTCTTGTGTGCCTGTCATCACTATGACAGCAAAAGGCAATTCTCAGCAACCAGTACAAACCCATCCTGTGCCATCATCAGCTTGGAGCATCCCATGGTGCCTTATTTATGCTGGTTGATTCTCTGGATCTTGCTGAAGGTAATGACTGTAAAAGTGCTGTGTGCCTATTTTTTGGCAAGATCTATGCTTTAGGAGTCAGGTGTGCAAAACAATTCTCATTTAGGTATTTTTGGTCACATCAGTGCTTGTCCATTAACTTCTGGCAATGCAGCTTCACTTGAAGTTGCTATGTTTAGATGATTTTATTGATGTGTGAAACAGAGTGAAAAGTGAAAAGCACATCAGCATGCAGGAATAAAAGTCATCAATTTCCTGGATCACAAAGAATAAGAATGCTCAATAGTTTAATACTAGAAAATTAATGCAGATGAGTCATCCTCACACTAAAACTATAGACAGCTGGATCGTGAGAATGTTTTTCTGTTCTCCTTTCTTTCTTGTAATAAGAACAATGTATCATTGTCTATCACTTATTCTCCAAACTACAGAAGTGTTTTGCACACCTGCCATTTAACTTTTCAGCATGCTGTATGTCACCTGGCTCCTGCATGTCTGCACAACATGTATATTTAACATGTATAGAAGAAAATGCTTTGAAAGTTTATCCAGGCAAAACATGCTTAGAAGGTTAGGAAAGTGAGCACACTTCCCTAATTCACAAAACTATCAAGTAAATTTTTTTCTCTCCTGTCTAATTTTGGAGGGTTGAAGAGGCCTCATTGAAGAGATTTCCTTGCATGGACACAGAAGTAATTTTTCAATATGAGAAGATGTGGAGTACTTCATTAGATGTTTGTCCTGAGGAATTACAGCAAGATTGGTGCATTGTGAACTAGATTTTTACTGCTTCATCTGTCTTTGTTTTCTCCTCTTATTTTACCTTCATTTTATTGTGCGTGTCATGGTGGGAAAACATTATTTTGTGATTATCCTTGTAAACAAGTAATGCCTGCTTCCTGCAGCCTATATAGACTTATCTGATTTCTAGGTCATAGATCATTTGATAGATCATGGATCACTTGGATAATTTTTCTTTTAAATTAATCAGATTCTGGCCCAAAGGATCTGGCAAAGCTGATATGCCACAGCTGTGCATATGTTACAACAGGCAACCTTCTGATTGCTCCACCACCTCTTTGAAATTAGGTTTCACAAGCTCAGTGAAGGAGCTACACATAACTTATCTGCAGTAGGAGTGGCCTTTGTGAAAGAAATATAAACTAACATGTTATTGTAATAAATACATCTTCTGTTTTTTCCCCTAGTATGATGGAACAATGCTGTAGTGCCCGAAAATTGGAAGTGAAGTGCCATGCAAAAACAGGAACAGAAGGGCTATGCAGTACTGTTTGTAGCTTTGAGAAATGTTGCATCTGGGGTTAAAATAGCACTAATTTAGGGAGTAGGGACACATGTCTCTGTCTCATGTACATTCCCTTCTCTGTTGAAAGCTGAAGAGTCTCTAGCCACTTTTTGAGCCTACAGCATCTCCTCCTTTCACCATCAGTCTCTGTTGCTTTGTTCTAACAGCTTCTGTCTGTATTCCTGGAAGTGTAGAAGGAGTGCTCTTCTCCTTCATCTTCTCAGAAAAAGGTAAAGCCAGAACAGTAGATTTTGGAGAAAAATGAAATGCTGAGCTACCCAGTGCTGCTGATGGTAAGTCTGGCTAAAGGACAGAAAAAAAATTTACTTACTCAAGCTTATGCTACAGCTTTCTGTAACAGAGTCTACTGTACAATGACTTCTAGTGCCATTGTCAAGCCTCATTATTCTTAGTTTTTCTCCTCAGCATTTACGGGATTTCTCTGAAAAAAGGACAGAAGTGTGACCAAGGCAGCTCTTCTCGCAAGAGATGCTGTGTGGGCAGATGTGTTATATCTACCTTGTATCTACAATGCTGATTGTCAAAACTTTGGACTCTTGGTAGAAAAAAAAAATTGTTGGGCTAGACATATTTTTTAGTTTGAAAAAAAGATGTAAAGGAAGTGGGTGTTGGCAAAAACCTGGCAGCCCTCTATACAGGTGGGAGAAATAATCTATTAATAATCTACCTGGAGCCATAGTCCTTATATTTAGTGTGTCTCTATCCTGAGACACGGCTGCAGCTCGTGTGCTGTTTTCACTGGTGCTGCAAGGATTAGCAGCAGGCCATCTGTTCAGGCACTGAGGAAAACCATGTGATTGGCAGGTACCACTGACCTAAGACAGACATCTCCTTTTGGTGCTGCCTGCAGAGTGTAACTGTGTGCTGAGTTCCTTCTTCTTTCAAGTTGTAAATGAAATACATTCACTCTGAGGTGATAAAAAGTTGGTTGGTTGTTACGCCTTGTTTCTCTGGCATGTTCAACCACTCTGTGCTTGTCTTTCTCCTTTGCAATTTACTAAAACCTACAAAGTTGTACATCTAATCTCTAAGCTGGCACATGCTGAAGGGATGAGACACTGCAGATATCTGAGGGCAGATAATCCTGTTTGTCTCCAGAACTCCTCCAGGCTGCAGGAAGAAGTGGCAAGCTGCAAGAGGCCTGGACATTTGTCCATCAGTGTAAGGACAAGCAATCTTTATGTTGTTGTCATTCAGCCCAATGTCTGGGATTTGGTTTAATTTCATCATTAAATATAAGTGGAGCTTTTCCAAGAAAGGTCATTGTAAAATTTGATTCAGGAGCAGCCTTTTTATTTCTTGATGTGGAGGCAAGTTGTGCTCTACTTCAGGACTCACAGCTACCAAGCAGACAACTGTCAGGCAAAGGACAACCTCCAAAAAGAAGATGAAGCAGATATTAAAGCTGCACAATGGATTTTCAAGGTAAGAAAAAAATGCAGGATTAGTTATACAAATGTCCCGTGGGAGGGGGTGAAATGGTGTGTCTGGAAAAGAGGAGAAAGAAATATTGATGTCATGAACAACAGCCATAGGTTGTTTATCACCAAGACATCACTATTCATGCAGTTTTCCTTTTTCCTGAGCCTCATCCCCTGCCCTCTGTTCCTCAGCATGTTGCAACCACAGTGACAAAGGAGGTGGTGATCTGCCTTCCCACTAAGTGTCTGCTTTCAAAGAATATAATAAACACATCCATCTAACAAAAATTATTCATACTTTGTGAAGCTAATCTGTTGCTAAAAGAGTGAGGGAAAATATGTTGCTTCATGGTGTTTAGACACTGAAGAGTTTTGCTGTTTTTTACTGGTACTATGTCAGATTATTTTTATTGGTAGTTGACAAAAGATGAAATGCCAAAGAAATCAAACTGCATAATACTGAAGTCTACTAGGGAGTTACAGTAAATCCTCTTTAGTGAAACTATAGAGTATTCCTTAATTAAAAACAACAGTCATGTATCTTCTAGGTTTTGTCAAAAGCCTGAAAGCTGCCTGAGGGGTGAGCTGCTATTAATTTTTTTTTTCAATGCATGTTCCTATGCAGCTCAGCAAGAGAGACAAATGCAAGAAACTGTATCTTATTAAAGCTTTGGGGCAAAGGTGGTGCACCATTGTGCATGATAGGGGAAAGAATGTGATAGCAAAGTCCTGCGCTCCTGGAACCACAAAGGTTGTCTTTTTTCAGACTTAAAGCCAGCATAGGGAGGGGCTAAGGCATCCAGCTGAGTTTGTTGGCAGGGTTGGTGAAAGTTAAGACAGGGGAAGAAGCTGTTCCAAATTCCACATCTGCCTTACAAATATTCAAATTAAAGCTAGAATTGATCTCTCCATCCCATTTCCTTAGCCAAAGTATAACAATTTCTAAGAGGCTATTTCATTTGATTATAGGAATGCACTCATCAGAAATCCTAAATTACTTTCACTGCTTTTGCTGAGAGAAAATGTTCAGCCTGGTTTGCTGATATCAGAAAACTGTTTCTGATAATGAACAAAGTACCCTCTGTTCAGAATTTCATGCCATTCTGTTTTCTGCCCATTTGGCATATGAGCCTGGGGACTTCTTGACCCTCTTCAAGGCAAAAGGGATTTTGTCATAGGCACAATGGCTCTTGAAGTTAACCATTGACAGTCATAGTTTCCGAAACACAGATTCTGAGTTCTTCATCACTCATGTCCCCAGACATTTCTCATTTAGCCATCCTTTAATTCACTGCAGGTGAATTGTTCCCTTCAGCTTTCTGATTGATTTTGTAGATATTGCCTGAATTTGTAGTTTGTTGCTGGGGCTCTGAGAACTTGGTGCACAGTACTGAGTCAGTGACCTCGCAGAGGATAACTAATTATTTTTCTATTCTGCAAAGGATTTGTCTGTAGAGGGGCATAAATGCCCCTGGAATGTTCAGAGCCAGCTAGTGTCCACAGTTCCTTTAACAACACTGCTGCCAGCTTCCCTTCTCCTGCTTGCTGTCTGTTCCTTTTACTTTGTTTAGTGCTTTTGTTTCTAAATGCTGCAGCTCTACTGGTGTGTCTCTTATCCCTGGTAGCAGAGACAGCCTGCAGGGACTGCCCAGGAGATGCTCTGTAGCCACTTTCTGAGCTCAGCTGAGTTGAAATTGCTGGGATGTGGAAGCTCCGGTATGAGGCTACATCCTCTGGGGGAACATGTCTCCAAAATTTCATAAACCTTATCAGCAAATGATCCTTTCACATAAGTAATGTAAGCAATGTTACTGGTAGCTAATGAGTCTACAAGGATTGTGTTAGTGATAGGAAGTTAGAAAACTTACCCATCCAGAAGTGTGTACAGTCCTAAGGCTGGGGAACTAAAATAAACTGCAGGCTTTACTTCACATGGGTGGGAAATGCCTTTCTCTTTTACTGATAGGGAACTACTGCACAGAGGGTTTACATTATTTTCTAGTAGTATTTAGGAACATAACTTCAGGTTTGTAAGTTTCAAGACCAGTTTGTCACTTACACTTCCAGAATCAAAGAGATCACATTAAAACTTTTGTTTTCTTTTTAATAACTGATGGAGAATGCCTGTCTTATGCTCCACTCCCCACTGCTGGACAAACTCTAGGAACTCCTTGGAGGCATACGCTGGGCCATTGTCAGTCTTAATCTCCCTAGGGATCCCCAATACTGAAAAGGCTTGCACCAAGTGTTGTTTGGCATGCACAGCCCTTTCCCCTGTGTGGGCAGAGACATAAACCACACCTGAGTATGTATCTATGTTGACATGCACGTATTTCATGCAACCAAAACTGGAAATTTATGTGATGTCTGTCTGCCACACTTCACAGCTCCCAAGGTCTCGGGGGCTAACCCCAACACCCAGGGATGGCACTGCCTGAAGCTGGCAACTACAGAAAGTTCAGGATCTTTTGGTAAAACAATTCTATATGTGATACTGGTTGCTACAGAGAGATTATGTTCTTAGACCTGTAATTTGTGTGACTGACAGGGTCCTTGATCAGAGTGATTCCACAGTCCTCATTAATTCCCGTGCTCCCTTCCACTTTAGATGAGATTTCGGATTTGATACTTCTCAATGTGACTGGTGACTGCTTCTGAGAGCAAGTTGGCATCTAATTCAACATGCCAAAGAGTAAAAAAGCCAAAATATCAAATAAATTTTTCAATTAAAAAAACCAAAAACAAACCTAAATATTTTAATGGAACACTTGAATGAGGTTTATTTATTCTTGAATGTGCTTTCAAAGAGAAACTGAATTACAAGAGAAATGTTTTTGAAAAGTGGTGGGCAGAGCTTAAAGGCCTTTTAAATTCTCTTAATGACATTTAAATTAACTCAATGAGTTGTTTGTTCTTATCTCCATTTACATTGCTTAAAAAGCCTTTCTCTCTGACATGTTTGCATCTTGATTTATAAAAGTGTTAAAAAGCAAAAGTGAATAAACTGCTTTTTACCACTACCAACACAAAGATACAAGGACTTTCTTAACCCAAAGCTAACACAGACACATTTATGTGTGCTCCCTAGGAGCTTTTTGCTAGTAAACAAACTAAAACACCCCTGAAGCATTATGACACCTTGCATCATATGTTGCATTTCATAGGGAGATAGTGCAAGGTTTCAAATATATCACAGTTTCTTTCCCCTATGGACAAAATTTAGCCAAAGTCCTGTTCCACAGAGCTCATTGCTATACTTTCCTCAGAAGAGGGTGAGAATGTTCCCCAGAGAGCTGCCACATTTTAGTTCACGTTCAGATTACACCTGGGTAGAACCTGTTTCACTTATAACATAATTGTGGTTTCTAAGCATACAGTCTCCAGGTTTGGTTTGGTTTACATGAGTAATACACTAACAGACAGCAAGGGCCAGGGCAAGTGCAGATAGGAAAACAGTGTGAGGGCTCTGAGGGCATTGCTAAGTGTTCATGGCCCTGACCAGCCTCAGCTGGGGCCTCTGCCCTCACCCATGGACCAGCAGCTCTGTTTAAGTTTAGCCCACAGGGCCTGTTCCCTTGAGCTGAGCCTGAAGGGGTGATGGTCTCCAGGCAAGTGACAGCCATGGAAGGGAGCTTCCCACCCTGGGCTGACTTCCTGGCTTGGCCTTGGCTCTCAGCTGTCAGTGTGGACTTGCCTGGCAGTTGTGGGACCTGATTGTAAATCTGATCTGAGAGTTGACTTCCACCTTGCTGTGGTACTGTTTTATGATCTGGGTCTTTCTTGAATTTGTCTCTATGTTCTGTTTGCCTTGCTCGAGTAGTGGGAGTGGGATGTAGGATCCCTTTGCTTCCAGCTCTCCTTCTGTAAGGGGACAGCCCTGTTCTTGCTAGGGATTGAAGTAGAATCCTTTCCAGTTTCTGCTGACATTTGCCTCACCTGTAAGGGCTTCCTTTCCTCCACAGGGCATGGAGCAGAGAGGTGAAGAACAGCACAGTGTTAAGTGAGGAGGTATGTGCCAAGGAGATGCAGAGAGCCAGTATGAATCCTCCTCAAACAATAACCTGTAGGCTGAGGCACTGTGATACCTGCATGGTTATGCCAGCATGGCTTTCCTGCTTGCCAAGTCCTCTCCATTTAAATTCTGTGTGGGGGACCAGGCAGAAATGGAAATGGCCTCGAGCATGCTGTCTGAAGGAGCAGCCCCAGAAAAGTACGGCATCCTTTATCCTTGCTCTAGCTGATCTAGCTCTGCAGGAATCCTTTGGGTCTGGAGATGTCCAACATTATTCTGTGAACTGCTTGTAGTGTGAAAGTCACTCATGACCATGCATAGCTCACCTAAATTATTTGGCAACTGCTGTGAAACATCATTTATTTGATAAAATAGGAATCCATTCACAAACAGTTCCAGAAAGGTCAAAAATCATAAAAGTTGTTATTTGCAAAACTTAGGTGCCAGTTGAATAATTGCACTGCTTTTATCCAAGTACCCCAGTGTCTTCAGCTGATGAGTGCTGGCAGTCATTAATTGCTGTTACTCTTAACAGTCCCTCTGAAGTCAGATGTTTTCTTTATCTTTTGTAAGAGTAGGAAAAGTCCTGTTATTAGTAAATATACTCACTCTTTTCAGTCAATATCATCTCCACCAAGTATGTTTACAGTATGTTTTTCATACTTAGTCATTTTTGTGTGTCTGAAAGCTTGTGGTTGTCAGAGGGTGTTGAGAACAAACCAAGAACACACTTCTTTTGTTCTTCTGAACAGATCTTGTACACAGTTAAACAGGCTGAAACATAATTGAACAGTCACATATTATCTCTTATGTTTGAGATAGGCAGGGGATGCAAACTCTATGGCTAGGGATTGATCCCCTTTCAGATGCAGCCAGCATTCTTTGTCCATGCCAAAATAGTTATTCTTACACAGCAGATGTAAAATTTGAGACATGTTTGATGCTCTGTTTTATTCAGGAACAAGGTTTCAAAGGGAGACAGAATTCTGGGAGAGATATAGGAGTATTATAGGGCATTTAGGACCACCAAGTTATGAGCAACTAGTCATACTGACAACTTCTTTGAAGATATAGAGTACTGTTTGATAGGGAAAAGAGTGGGTATTTTGCCAAATAGTTATAGCCTAAGATAATAAAATAAAATCATAAGCACTTAGTTTTAAAGGTAAGCAAAGTTATTTCTAGGACAAGCTGGAGAACATTATCTCTGTGATGTTCTCTGGTGGTTAATTTAGTTTGCTGGACATGTATCCTTTATAGCAATAGTATATCTTGTCCCTGAAGTGCTTTTACTAGTTAAGAAAGGGCTACTCCTGCACATTTTTACAGACAATCAACCTTTATGAGACCTGCAGTGTTGTCTTGGTTTCAGCTAGGACAAACTTAATTTTCTTCCAAGTAGCTGGTGCAGAGCTGTTTTATGGGCTCTGTGAGACTAACTTTACTAACAAAGTGAAGTTTTAGATGTTGCTAAGCACTGTTTGCCCTAAGTCAAGGACTTTTCCATTTCGATGTTCTGTTGGTGAGTGGGTGCACAAAAACTGGGAGGGAGCAGGGCCAGGAGGACTGACCCAAACTGGCCAAAGGGCCATTCCATACCTCAGGGTGTGGTGCCCAGAATATGAACTGGGAACCGTTGGCCAGGAGAGGCCAATCCAGCTCTGGGGGTCCTGCTGGGGGCAGTGGAGGAGCACAGTGTGCTGAGACTGGGTCACCCTGCAGCAGACCTAGCCTTGGAAGACAGGCACTGAGCCACTGGCTTCACTTCTGTCAGTGCATGGCACTCATCTCACCACTTGCTGGCTACCCCTCCACAGCCTTGCAGAGATCTTTAGTGTTGGGTTTGGGCTTTTCTTCCCACGTTTCCTCCAGGTGTCCATAGTACACTAGTCTGCTCCAGGCAGCTCAAACCATTAAATATAACTCCTTTTAAAACATTATCTTTTAATCTTTAGCATGAAAGTAAGAATAGATGAGTGTGGCTTAAGCAAGAATTGTTCTATCAGACAGAAAAAGTTGTGGTGAGGGTGGTGGGACAGGTTGCCTAGAGAGGTTTTGAAGTCTCTATCCTCAGAGAACTCCAAACCCTGCTCAGCACAGATCTGGGAAGCCTGAGGAGGCAAAACAAGACAATATGCAGAGACCCCCTTCCAATCTCAACTATTCTGAGAAACAAAGAGCTCTTCAAAGAGTCGAGTCCTTCTTTTTAAACTTTTCTGTAATTACATGGAAAAATAATACTTTTAATTCATAAATTCTTTTTTTTTCTTTTTGCATCCAGAAACATTTTTCAGAGAATAGGTGGCTGTATTGCTCATCATTGTCTATGAGCCAATAATAGCTGCATAGACAGCAATGAGAGGCCATTCTTTTGTAAAAGTTGTCAAAATAATAAGGTACTACACATTAATGGGTGGATTACTTGCATATTAATGGTGTGCAAATTTTCTAGTCCTCATAGATAATTTGTACTAATTTGCAATAATGTGTTTTTCTAATTTAGTCATTTACATATTTTACTATTGAAATAGTCCTAAAGCTTCCTGTTCACATATGCACCTTTGAAATGGGCAAAATGCAGATTCCTGGGCTGATTAAGATATTGCTGTCAGAAAGAATTTAATTAATATGAAAACCAAAAGGCAAGGTGCTTTTACACTAGTTCTGGAAAATTTTCAGCAAAACAATCCTAGACTGACCTGAATTACCGAGATTGTTTTTATTAATTCACAATGACCTTCTTTAAGTGGAACAAAATGTCATGCTGATTAATAAATAACCTACTCAGCCTAAATCTAGATCAACTCATTTGAGATATGGGCAGCTTCGGGTTTACAAATACATTAATTTACTGTATCCTTTCACCAGCAAGAATTAACAATTTAGATAAAAGATGCTGGGAAAATAAACATTTCTCTGGAGGGCCACAGAGACCTTCTTAAAAAGGCATCTAGTCTGGGTGTCTGGGAGCCAGAAGGAATTTACCTTTACTCCATGATATGCCTCTCAGACTCAAACTTGATGAAAGTAAATGACTTTTGGTATAATACAAAATTAAAATGACATACCTTTCTGCATCACCAGCCCAGCATAATGCAGTTGGTGTTGCTGTGACTTGCAGCAGTTCAGCCTCTGTGCCATGATGTGTTAGAGATCACCCAAGCATAACATTCCCATTGTACTCTGATTTATCTCCAATACACCTTATTTCTAATTGAAAGAGGAATTGGTGTATGGGTTTTTTTCAGCTCATATTTCTCAGGGGTTTCTGAGTGCCAGAGGAATCCTGAAGTACCAGATCAGCAAATCCTTCCAGTGACCAGGAGAATGATGTGGGGTGCAGTATCATGGTAATCAGAGGGCTGGAACAGCTCTCCTATAAAGACAGGCTGAGAGAGTGTGGGCTGTCCTGCCTGGAGAAAAGACAGTTCCAGGGAGATCTTAGTGCTCACTTCCAGTGCCTAAAAGGAGCCCACAAGAAAGCTGGATAGGGACTTTTTACAAGGGTATGGAGTGACAGGACAAGGGGAAATGGGCTGAAACTGGAAGAGAGGAGGTTTAGATTGGCTACAAAGAAGAAATTCTTGACTGTGAGGATGGTAAGGCACTGGAACAGGTTGCCTAGAGAGGTGTGGATGCCCCATCCCTGGAAGTGTTCAAAGCCAGGCTGGATGGAGCTCTAGGAAACTTGGTCTAGTGGAAGATGTCCCATTCATAGGGTGTGCAAGGTTGGAAATAGATTATTTTTAAGGTCTCTTCCAACCAAACTCATTCTATGATCTAAGATTATCAGAGGCAGTTCTGGGTGGGGGTTTGAAAGTGTCATCTGACATTTGCTGCTAGGATCAGCCTGAATATCCCTGTTTAAATTCATTACTCCTTGCTGTGTATACTGTGAGTATGAAGAGTAATTTACTCCTCCTCCTTGCTTGTTTGTATACAGTGCATGCTACGTGAGATGTGTTTGTGTACAATGCATGCTACCTGAGATGCATTTTTCATGAGTGATGCAAAGACACAAAAATCATGAGTTCCACACTTGCTTTTTCACAGTAATTTCTTTCCACAAAAATTTCAAAGACTCCACAGGAAAATAAATGTTTATTCAAGCCTTTTAATACTTACTCATTCCTACATTTGCTAGCCCCTTCTAGGACAGTTTTTTACTTCCATTTATTTGCATCTTTTCCTAAGGCTTATTCAGTCAAAAAAGAGATGCAAAAAGAGATCAGAATCCTATCGCAAATACCTTACTTTCAAAGCCAATCTTCATGTTGCTAGCTGACAGCTAGGTGCATCCTTCTGAGAAGGTCAAAGCCATGCCAAGTCAGAAAATGCAAGGCAGAGACCATCACTCTTTCCCAGAGACCACATAGGGAATGAAAACACCTTGTTTATGTACAATGTAAGTAATTGTATATTTCTTCACAAGCATTAAAATTTAAAAGTGAGACAGGAAAAACATTATTTTTCCATCAGACTCATCCAAAACATGGGCTGAGGGGTAATACTTGGGAAATGGCAAGGATCTGTGAGCAGGTGAAGCCTGGCTTGCAGCAGCCTGTGCCTGCTTACTGACAGTTCTGGATGTCTCAGAGAGCTTAGCCTTTCCCAAAGCCCCTCCCTGTCCTAATGCTGATTCCAAAACTTCCAGGAAATTAGATGTTGAGATCTTTAAGCTAACAGATATTTATCCTACCACCTTACGTGGCTGGAAACAGCTCAGGAAGTTAATTGCCTTCAATATTATACATTTAGTGTCAGTCTCAAAGTAAATCCAATCTAAAATACTGAATCAACTGTTAAAGGTAAGAGCAGGGTAAAATAAATCAGGAGCTGCCCAGTGATGCCTGCCAAGCAGCAGCTGATTGTCTCATAAAATGTCACATAATTTTTTCTGGATCACTGTAGCAAGCACTTAATTACTCTCACAAGAAGGATGAAATTATTTTCAGGAGCCTAGAGATGTCAAGTCTATGCTGAGGAGCTCATACAGAAAAAGGGGAAAGGCTCAAAATTGTTTTTTTATTTATTAGGTTCCAGTTGTGAACACAGCTTAATTTCAGGAAGTAGCTGTGATTTTTCCTATGACATTTTGTGTGATTTACTTTAGAACTAAGTAAAGAAGAAAACAGTTCTCACTGTTCTGTTGACTTCACTGCTTCCTTTGAGAATAATCAAGTTAAGAGCAAAAACAGTGGGTCAGTCTTAGACCAAATAGGATAAATTATTTGTTTTTCAACTGTAAAACAATTCATTATGAGAGACAGACAGATTATAATATTTTAAAGTATTAATTTTCTTGCATTGTAGTGCTTCATTTTGTAAAATTATGCTCTTTTCTTTTTATTACCAAACCAATTTGTTCAAACACACATATTCTTATGAGACAGTTGTCTTTAGGGAAGAAAATCTCCTTTTAAGAGATTCCTTGCTAATGCTGTAGTTTAGTATCCCAGCTGAGCTTTGGCACTCACACCCTTTGTGCCTTTTGGTACTTGGAACTCATGCTCAGATTTGCAGAGGTGCTCAGACTGTGCTGGAGAAGCTGCTGAGTTGCTCCTCTCTGACCCCTTGTCCTGCTTTTTCATTTGCAAATTCTTGCTCCATTTACTGATTTACATTACCCAGAATTCTGCATGGTAATGCACAGGACATGTATAGCATTTATATTTAATATGGGTTCTAAATAAGAGAGTTTAATGGTGTTTCTCAGTTTCCATCCAGACCTTCTGAATGGAGTCCTTCAGCACGGAATAGTTTTCCACTCATAAGACTGACAAAGTGAGTCACAGCCCTTAAAAGCCAAGGACATTTCTACCAACTAGCATAACCTAATGTTCACTGAAATGTTTGATTCTGATTTTGATGACAGACTAGTCTTTCTTACTGCACTGCATTTATTCTGCTCATACAGACTCTGTGCAGCTAAATGCATGCTTTTCATTTCAGTACGAGAATAGTGTCTTACTGAATGATTTTACCTGGAAAAGAGTGGCATGCTCTGGTTGTAAAATTGTTTCAGACTCACAAAAAAAATATGCTCTCTCATTTATCCCTCTGGCTTCTAAACAGGCACACTTTAAACAGGTTCTTACCAAGCTTTCCAAATCATCAGGAGAAATAAGTTAGAGGTGTTACAGAACAGAGGAAGAGGTCAGGCTATCACAGACAGGACAATTTCAGTCCCACTTTGTGTTTTCTGTGTTTGGTCAGGAGGTATGTTTGAAATGAACCCCAGGAAGGAGGCTGGAAGGGACATTTTGTCTGCCCAGGAGGGGAACATGGTCTTTCAAAGCAGTAGCGTAGCAGAGGGAAACAAGCCTCAAGTATGGCCTTGTCAGTGAGTTGATTTGAGCAGTGATGCACAAAGATGGGACACAAAAATAGGAATGTCCAAAATTCTATCCATCTGGAGTGCTGTTCTCCCTCTCTCAGGACAATTCTAGAATCCAGAGCAAAGAGCAGTGCAGGGAAACATGGTAGACAGCCCTGGAGAGGCCAGAGAAAAAGCCCAGCCTGCATAATGGAGGGTCAGTCTCTCTGTACATCAAAGAGGAGAAATGTGGTTTTGCAGGAACACATCAAGTGCCTCCCTCAGTAAGTCTGAGTTGGGTTTTTTTTTGGGGGGGGGGTTTGTTGATGTTTTTATTGCCTTGTTTGTTGGGGTTGTGTTTGTTTGGAGTTTTTTGTTTGTTTCTTTATTTCTTTGTCTACTTGAGGTCCTCTGTCCTTAACTTGTAACTCAGTATCTGTGGTGTCAAGGGACACCTGGGAACTGATACCATTTGTTATGCTGCTTCAAGCCTAAAGCAAGCACAACACTGAGCAGGTGACTTGGGCTGTCTGTAATTACAGTCTCTCTAATCTAGGCAGATACTCCTATAGGGGCAAAATCACATAAGACACCTCTGACATAAATGTTAGTGAGAGATTGTTCAAGGAAACTCCAGGGCTTTCTATTCACTTCCACAGGCATACTCACTTCTACACAACAGGGATAACCTGACCTCTTTAAGAGAGTATTGGTTTGGTACCACTGATAAATCAGTACACTGGGATAGATAACACCTGAAATCTTCCCTTTCTCAAAATATGTTCACAGTTTCTTCTTACTGTTATTCTTATCAGATCAACTCCTTTTCCTCTCATCATCATTCATATGTCTTTTTAAGATGCTGGATAAGTACTCCTGGTCAGCAGATCAATCTAGTTTGCAATGAGTCAAATACAGAGTTTTGTATTAATGCAGCACCAGCCTGCAACATTCTCATTGATACTGTCCTTTAACCTCATACTCTTCAGCAGTCTCTCATTGCCTGCTCTTTATTCTTTTGTTCTTCTTTTTCAAAGGAATTATAGTGTATTTCTCCTTTCATCTTCTCCACCACCAGTCCTACAAGTGCATTATATCTTCTTTTAACACGGCTGCATAATTTTACAATTGATCCATATTTTATAAGGTCCAAAACCTGATGAAAATTAATGGCAGAAATCACAGTGTCTTCCTCAGAAATCTTGTCAAGCTGGAATGTTACTGTGCAGCCACCTTGTGAAACCAGGCTTTCAGACTCACTTTGAACTACTCAAAGATTCTGAAACCTTGATCTGTTCAGGGACACTGGTTGCAAATTGCCCTGTTAATCTTCCTGTCTGAATCAGCTCTGGAATGTAACTATAAACTGCTCTAAAAGACCTAAAAATTGTATTCATGGCAGCTTTGATTTCTTCTTTAATTTAACTATATTTATTACCTTGCAAGTAAGAATTCTGTGTAATAATTAGGTTTTGTGTGACCCAGAATATCAGAGATACTTCTGCAGGTCACGTTTGATTGGTACCTCTTGAGTGACAGTGATACTATGGAGATATTTTTACTTTTTCTATCATGAAAAAAGAGAAATATTGTTCCCTAATGGATCGTTTAATTTCCATATGGGCAGAGAAGAGGAGCCCTAATAGCACAAGGAGGAATAGTGCTTTGGCACTAATCCTTAAATGTTGAGGTTCCCCATTCAAATTGTAGGTGTACAGTGACACCTTCTGGAAGCTGTAATGAGCGTCCCTGAGCCACTTCCTCCATCGTCTGGAAACTCACAATTTTTGTATGCAGAAGCAAATCTTTTTCTGATCAACATTTTGACCAGAGACTTACCACAGGGTGTATCGTGTCACTGGCACGTACAATAACAGAGCATGGTCGTGATGGAAGGGATTTTTCTTTATAAATCAAAGCTGTAAGGGTTTTCAATTATTCCAAATAATTCAAAGGTTTATGGGGAAAAATAGAGGATAGAATTAGAGATGTATGCTAGCCTCATAGTTTAAAACAAAATGTATGCATTTTGGTTGGCATTTTACTTTTAATTATTTAATGTCATACATCAAGTGAGAGGATCAGAGAATATTGGGAAGATTCAATTTGCCAAACATGACAAATTAAATGAATGACAGCATTTCTTAATGCACTTGCCCTTCAGCAAAGATTTCATTTTTGTGTGTATCACGTTGCAGTTTCTAATTAGGCCTTCTCTGCCCAAGCCACCACATTCCTGTGTAGTCTGTAAATCTGCCAGAAACTCTGCATCACCAAGGATTTTAAGCATGAGTTGGGCCACAGAGCAGGCCAAGGGCTGTCCAAGGGCTCACAAACCCCACAGAGCCCACACCCATCAGCTGGACTGGGCCAGAATGAGTAGAACCATCACTGAGCTGACTCTGACACTCTGAAACCCAGCATTCAGTGCCAATTCAGTATTACTGGAGAACATATCCTTAGCTCTAATATTGGATTCCATCTCAAATGTTATTTCTCTTTAAGTTTCCTCTGCCTTAGAAGTAACAAAGATGTGATATGTAGGAGTAGAAAGAAACAGAGTTGTGAGCAGAGATGGCAGAGGCTTCCTGCAGCTTTGGAGCAGACACTGACTGATTTAAATACTGAAGCTAAGGGTTTTGTCAGAACATACATATGGGACTGGACAACCCTGAGAAAATACACCACCCTAGAAAATGACCTTACAGTGATGAAATAATTATCAAAGCACTAAGCAGAGCCACCAACTGCAAGAAATTCTGACTGCACTGAGATTTAAATCACATCTAACCATTCTGATAATGTTTCAAGCCCTAATGTAATGCAATCACAGGTTTTAGCATCAGATCTTGAGGAAACCTAGTCCTCCAGAAAAAGGCTAAGAGACACCCTGTGACTGCATGAATGACATGACAGTGGGACTTTCACACTTTGGCTTACAAAAAATAAATTCTACTGATTAATTAGCACACCACTATCAATGTTGATGAAAAATTAAATACTAGCAGGCATCCCTGCATGTAGGACAATTTAGTTAATGCTCTGTGGAACCATACTACTCTATGGTTGGTCTTACATGTTTGAAGATGCCAGTTTATTCTTCCATCAACTTTGAACCTATATTTCCCACTTGAAACCAACTACTGATAGATCCATAAAGAAAAGTGGCTTTGCCTGTAAGAAACTGATTTGAAAAAAAACAAATATTTAAATGTTCAGCAAAGCTGCTTCCCATAATATCACTGGTATTAAGTGAACATTATGTTCACTTCAAAATATGGTTATTTAAATGCATCTTTTATTTTATTTTTCTTTTTACATTTTTAATTTTTATTAAGGGGTAAGGGAAAGCAAATACTAGAATACTGCTGATACATAAAGAAAATTGAAGTTCAGCTGAAGTCCCTGGAAACTCATTCTGCTTCTGAAAATATCTCCTTTCCCAGAAAAGCCTATCAGTCTTCAAAATTATTTGTTACAAGTGCACTTTAATGTCAATGAAAAAGGTAAAAAATGGCTTCTTACTCTCTGTTTGAATTGTTCCCTAATTCCCTATGAATCAGCTCCATTCAATGGTCTAGAAACTCTCCTTTTAACAATTTAAGGGAGCAGGAAACACTGAAATAGACTAGAACACAAAAGCTGCCATAGAAATGTGTATGACCTCTCCTTGGGCAGGGAGCAGAAGTTCAGGTATGAGACAGCAATTAGCCCTCACACCGTGAAGGAAAACAGGCCCAAAAAAAGCTGAAATGTTCATTATGTCACCCATTGACATGTGACTGCATGACTGTTGGAATACAATGTTATTAAAATACAGATACATGTTCTGTATTATCTTTCTTATCACCTCTCCTGAACAGTAAGAACAACTTAAAAAGTTGTTAAGTTTTCATTAAAAAATAAAATAAAATAGAACAATAACAGATTTCTTCATTTCCACAAAGGCAAAATTAGGAAAACATGTAAACTGGACAAGTTTGCAGAAAGAGGGAGGGTGGAGTCTAAGAAACATCCAAAGGGGCAATATTAAATAGCAAAGGTACCCTCATATAAAGCTATCTCTTTCTGATTTAGAATGTAAAAAAAACTACTGCATGCTGGGTAGAATTTCCTCCTAAAATTTATCAAGACCTTATGAGTCTAATGTGAAATATTCAGGAAAGCCAAGTAAAGGGTGGAGGTGGGTTTTGTAATGCCTGATATACTGGTAGATCATACCAATATTGAAACCAGATCTCCTGATCTATTATTTACCATGTATGTTACAGAAAAAAGTGCCATTATATGGGATAATTATATTAAATGCACAGCTCACATGTAAGGTCTCAATTTTCCCTAACTTATTTTTTGAAACAGAAATAAGTGCAAGGTCAAGTACTCCTGGGCCTTGCTAGATTGACATTTTGCTTTCCCTCTATCCCAGTGAAGTTGAATTAACCTGAGCAAAGTAGAGAAGTAGAGGGGACCAAGAGTAAGGTCACAGAGACCCATGCAGAGCAAGCTGCTCTGATGACTGGGGGAATTTTCTTTCATGCATGAGAAATGCATGTTCACATTCCTTTAGGGACAGAAAGGGTTCCAGTCTGGGTCTCTCAGCTCTCTAAGCTCTGTTTCACCAAAGTGCAAGCCCTTGTTTGTGCAGCTCTGTCTCATGCAGCTGGACATCAGCCTGCATCCATCACTCACGGGGAAAGGAGGACAAGATGTCTACATTAACAATTTTGTGAGGACTTTATGCCTCCACACCATTCAGCTGTTTCAGGATGTGGTTGTGTACACATGCAGTGATGCAGAGGCACCTGCCTACTCAGCGAGACAGAGTTGCCTACAAACTCCACCCACATAGTTAGCTTAGGTGGCTTTCTTTATCTAACACCATTTATGTTAGTGAGCACAAATATCATATTTTTACACAGTACTACCCACCATCACTATGTATCATGAATTTTGAAAAAAAAATAGCCTTCTTTAATAAGATATTAGCTAGAAGCATAGAATGGTTTGAGTTTGAAGGGAACTTAAAGATCATATTTCAAACAATAGATCATGACTCTCCTGAGAGAAAAGGATGGCAGAGTAAGAACATACCTTCCAAAGGGGTTACATTCTGCCAGCACTTTAAGCCTGAACTTGATCAAGCATTCCTGCTAAGATTTAGGATGTCACTTGGGACTGTAGTCTAAAGAGGTCTTAGGAGAGTCACATTTACTCACCAGTCTGAGAAATGACTGCCTGTCCTGGCAGAGTGACCAGGAGCTGAATTCAAAGGCCAGTGGTGTTAGCAGGTGTTTTGAGCTTGGTCTTAAGTCACATAAACAACCACCTCAGTACATTTACTGAGACTTTTTTTCCTTTCCTCTACCAAGGAGTGAGGCAGTGTCATTTAACCCTACCTGTCAAACCTATAATATCTCCATAGGTCCTGTCTGGGCCTTGGCAATTGTAGTTTGGCACAGAAATCTGTTCAACATCAGTTCTACGCTTTCTGCCACAACCAAAAGGGCAGGGATTCACAGAAGGGCTCCTTGCCACTGGGGAGGAGGAATACTGAGTAGAGTTGTGGGGTGAGAATCAACCTTTCTATTTTTTCTGCTCTCCTGGGAACATCGTCCAGTTTCTGCCGTAGTTCACCTCTCCAAACAGACCTAGGGGAACTCTCTGCTGCTAAGCAACAGCAAGCTCTCCTTCTGTGTAGGAATGGCAGCTTTCCCCGCTGGTTTCAGCTCTAAGGAGCACCTTCCCTGGCATCAATGGCACCACAGTCATGTTCTCCCATTGCTCTGGCGGTGCCTTTGGCCTTCAAGGGCAGCACCATCACAGTGGGAAGAGCTTTCTTCACACCATGTAGCTTTCAGTTCCTCTCTGTCTCTTTGATGTCTGGTTGTAGGCCAGAAATAGGGACAACATTTTGGGATGGTCTAAACCTTGATGAAATCATGAAACCTCAAACAAAAACAGGTAGAAATCATTGCTAGAGAAAAGGGAAGCAGAGCAGTGATTTTTGTCCGTTCCTGCTCAGGGCCCATGCTCCATCCAGGCGGCTCCTTCCCTGCAGGGCAATGGCATTCAGCAAGGAAGGGCAGGGTCACGCTGCCCTGACGCTCGCAGGTCGGGGCGGACCCGCCGAGCTCCGCGGGAGGCGCGGGGCAGGCTCAGGACCCTGGACAGGTCCGGGCGGCAATGGCTCAGTTCCGCTCCCCGCCGCCGCCGCAGCTCCGTCCGTCGTCTGCGGTTGGCTTTTCGGATGGGGATTTTTTGGGAGCTGCTCTTTGGGTGGAGGTTGTGGCCACATTCGTTCCCTTGCTCCTCCGGCCCTGTGGCCAGCCCCGAACCCCAGTGGGCGCTGGCAGGGTACGAGAGCTGTCCGCCGGCCCTCGCCTGAAGGACCGGCTGAGGAAAGTTAAAAAGACTGAATGTACGTGGAGGCAAGGGGGATGCGAGGGCAGCAGGGTGTGGGCTCACGGCTGCCAGCACTCCAACCCTCATCTTAGCACTGCGGGGCTCTGCTGGCTGTGCCGGGCCCCCGTCTGCCCCCTCGGTGATGCTCATTTTGTGTTTCTCTCTTTCTCTCTCTCTCTCTCTTCCCGCCCCGTCCCTCCGCTCCCACACCTCCCCCGCTCGCCGCAGACTCCGAGGCCTGCCAGGGCCCTCGCCTCGCTGTCAGCTCTGCTCTCCAGCCCCTTCCTGCGGCCGCAGCTCCCTGCCCGCCGGCCTTGCCCGCGCTTCGTCTCGGCACCCCGTCGAGACGCCCCGGAGCCCCGCTTGTGTCCCGCGGGCTTGGCGGCGCTGCTGGCCGGGAGCGGGGCTCCCGCCCGCTGCCCGCTCGCCGCCCTGCTGCGGGGCCGCTGGGCTGAGCCGCCGCCGGCCCCCGCCCCGGCCCCGCCGCCGCCGCCGCCGCCCAGCCGCCTCCCCCCGGAGCGCCGGAGATGCCCGGCGTGCCACGGAGCCGCGCCGCCGCAGCCCCGCGCTGCCCCCGAGCCTCCCGGCGCCGTGAGTACCGCTCCTGGGGCCGCGTCCACCCCTTCCTCCTCCTCCTCCTCCTCCTCCTCCTCCTCCTGCTCCCCACACCAGGGAAGCCGCTGTCCGCCCACGTGCCCTCAGCCGGCAGCGGCGTGGGAGTCTCGGGGGCGCCGGGCGAGCTCCCGCGGCAAAGCCCCGGGCGCCACAGCGGAGCCCGCTGGTCCCATCTGCCACCCCCAGCGCCCCCGGGTCCGCTGGCTCCGGCGAGGCGGCTCCTGCGGCCGCCCTGCTCCGCACCCGGTGCGCGGGCGGGAAGGGAACAGCCCCGACGGCAGCCGGGTGCCCAGCTCCGGGGACCGGGAACGAGCAGAGCGTTCACGCACTGGATCAGTCTTGGTTTCACGGGAAGACAGTGTCGGTCTGCCCGGGAGCGGCGGAGGTACTGGCAAGCCGCAGTCGTCCCGTTACCCTTTATCCCGGCAGACGGCTGCCCGGGGGGTGGAGGCGGCGGATCATTATCGGTGAGAGAATCCCCTAAACGTGGCGATGTCCCTACGGGCGCCTCCGAGGACGGGCTGAGCGCCCAGCCCGGCGGCGCCCGGCACACGCCTTGCCCGGAGCCGCGCTGCCGCAGCCGTGTCACACCTGCCCCGCGGAGAGAGCCCGGCGGCGGCGAGCCCTGCGCCGCTGGAAAGCGGGAGGCGGCTAGGGGAGGGAAGACGTGTATCTTAACACGCAGTTACTTAAAATGCGAGCATGTTCCAGCGCCGGGTTGACAAGCCCGGCTCTCCTCTAAGGCATCTGTGAGCACAGAAGCGCCGGCACCGAGCCCCACGGCGGCACCGCCGCCTCTCCAAGCCCTTCCCACTCCCTCCCATCCGCGCACACACACGCACACACACACACAAACGCGCACACACACACTCCCCACTCACACGCTCTCACGCCGTTCTCTACGGCGTTTCCCCCTGCGGCGCCCGTCCCATGGCTTCCCCCGCGCCCTCCCCAGCCCGCCGCCGCCGTGCGGGCGCTGCTGTGTTTAATTCCGCTGCAAACCGGCCCTGAGCCGGAGCAGCCCCCGGTGTTCGCCGCGCCAGGGGCGACCCGGCGGCAGCCCACGCCGTCGGGCCGTGCCGTGCCGAGCCGGGGCGGGGAGCGCGGGCTGCCGGCCTCGCTCCCTGCGGCTCCAGCCACGGCGAGCGAACCCACCCGCGGCCGCACCAAGCCGAGCCCGCGGGGCCGGGCGCATGCGTGGGTCCGGCGAGCCGCCGCTCCCGGTCGCCCAGCCCGCCGGGACCGGAGGGGAAGCGTGGGAGGACGCCCGGCCGGGCCCCCCTGCCGACACCGTGAGTAGCGCTCGGTGCCGCTCGGCGGCAGCCGGGCACGGCATCCATCCCGAGCTCCGGGCAGGAGCGGGCTCGCCGCCGGCAGCCGCGACCCCCGTGCCGCAGCTGGAGCCGCCCCGGGTGCAGCGGGACGGGACGGGACGGGATCGGACAGGACGGGACGGGACGCGACGGGACGGTGGCCCCCGCAGCCGGGGCGGGACAGCGGCTGTGGCCGCCCTCCCCGGGAGGAACGGCAGGGACTCGGTGCAAAAGGCGCTTCCCCCGGTCTCCCGGAGGGTCGGGAGCTGCAAGCCGGGAGCCCCCAGCGCTCGGGCTCTCACCGCCACGTCCCTCCCCAGGAGCTCCCAGCGCAGAGCCCGGGTAACACCAGTCTGACCTGGGCCCCGGGAGCGGGGTCAGGATCCCTCCCCGGGCGGGATCGCACCCCGGGCCGCGCCACCTCCCTGGCCCCAGCGCAGGTACCACCTCGGCTCGGCCCCCGCTCAGGGCCCTTCTGCCTCGTCTCACGAAAATGAAGCAGCATCCGTGCAGCCCCCGCCCCACCGTGAAGGGGATCCCGCTCGGAGAGCGTCTGCTCTCGGAGCCCGGGGCTCCCGTGCCAAGTTAGAGAGAGAAGCAGCAACAGGCGAGTGTTTCCGTAGACACTTCCAGTGCCAGCCTGCCCCATCAAGAGAAAGAGCCCTTCCCGAGCTCTGTCATTAGGTAATGTCAGTGAGTAAGAAAAAGCAGGTAATGAAAATCGGACACAAATACAGAAAGTGAAATAAGATTATCCTTGTAGACTCCAGTAAGAACCCACAGTAATTTAATAGCGGTGTAATTTACTTTATGCAACCGTTCCATTATTTCATTTTTGCTGTTGAAAAATGTAAAATGAAAACTTTTCATATGATGCTTGTCGCTAGGATGTAATGGCAAGGAGTCTCCCTATACCTCTGTTGCACAAACAGAATGTCAGCATCGAATCCAGTGCTCTGCAGAGCTGTGGGCTGTGGAGGTAGCTACACCACTGCTCTATTACAGGACCAGAAGCAATAAACACCAGTTTGATTAAACAGAACACCGGAATCATTATCCGGTAGGAGATTCCTAGTGGTGGTTCCTGAAATTAGGAACGTCATGTTAAAATTAGGAGTGTCTCTCTAAACTCAGAGCCAACTGAGTGTAAAACTAGCACTGTGTTTTATAAAATGCTCAAAGGTGAGAGAACAATTACTTTATTTCCTCTTTATTTTTTTTATCTACTCCTCTCATCAATACTTACTTTGATATCTTTACTCTGGGCCTCAAATACTTAATCATGGAAGCATCACCTAAGGTGTTATACACTCTCTACCCCTTGCTTAGAACAGACTGACTAGTGATGTCTGAGGACTGAGCTTAAAGTACTGGGGAGGAGTTTTCAGGCTGTAGGGTGTCTGTGTCTCTTGGAGCTCAGGTCAAATGTTGATGAAGTTGAAGCATTTAAGCAACTATCAGTACTCGGTCACTTACAGAAATTCATCCCATCTCCTTGCCACTAAGAAAACTGACAAAGGAGACAGCAAGTCTTGGAAGTATTCTGGAGATCTCCTGGCATTCAGAAGTAAGAGGACTCTTAGCCAGAGGTTGATTACTCCTCACTTGCTGTTTTCAAAACTTGTCAAAGCCAGGTGAAACAAAGAAACCCAGGAAGTGTCATGGTCAAAGTGAATGTGTGCTAAGCCAAATACTGATCTTCCTTTAGCATTTAATTGACTTTGGTACTGCTCCTCCTGGCTGACGCTGCAGGCTGGCACTACAGCCGGGCTCCCCTGGCAGAGGGTTGCTATCACAGTGCCTGCGCTGCAGAGCAGCCAGATGCCAGCGTAGTACAATCCGAACTGAATCGCGACAATCGGAATCAATAGGAAACAGTGTGTGAATCACCGCTTAATGCACTCCAGGGTGAGTCATCCCGATTCAAACCAGCTTTCAGACCAGCACAATGTCAGTCAGCTTCTCACACAGTTCGATGTGAGTCAGATCTCAGCACCGAGTACAATGTGAAATGAGTCACTGACTAACACAGCGCCATGTGCCTCCAGTACCCGGTGCGAGTTGTCAGAGCTTCTGTGTGATATGAGTCACTTCATAGTACAGTAAAACGGGCTTTTTGGAGGCCATTCATAATTAAGCACAATGCAACCAAGCGCTCAGGAGGAGATAATGGGAGTGAGCAGAGTAAACTGCTGCAGAGACCAGCTTCACTGCATAGTAGAGAGGTTTGTAAAATATTAGGAGGAGTGATTTTTTAAAATGTTATTGTTTCTTAAAACAAGCTGCATAAAAATAACTAGAAGCAGGTGCTTTCTCTGACATCAGAGCCAGCAAAAGCAGGGTTGAAGCAGTGGTAAAAATCCCAGCACTGGAGAAGTCTGTGGGGTTTTTTGCTGGTTTCTCTTCTAAGAGAACTGATCAGTCAGTGTGACTGACATACATCCACTGAGGCTGACCCCAGCTGCCACAGAAGACAAGGCAAGGGATGCTGACAGCTTGTGCTGTGCAGACTAGAAGATCCTGACACTGATTTAACTTAATTGCAGTTTGCAGTGACCTAGTTTGTGAAGGACTCAGCATGGGATGAAGTTATATCCATACTTACATTCATACTACCCCACTGTCATAGCATCCACTTAATCAGCTGGACAGAAACTACAGATTGCTATTGTTGCTTTTTCTATGGAACTGGTAAAGAATTCTTTAATGTCTTTCCCTTATTACAGGAGAAACAGTGACAGTGACCCTGATAAATACATGTTAGAGTAACATTTTCCATGAAGTCTCTTGTGATAAAATCCAAACTAAAGAAATTCTTTATCTAGAGGAGATATAGGCATCTGTCTGAAAAACAAAAAAAGCCCCCACAAAAATCCCATTGAAGCCCCAAGTAACTTGGTTTCTAACAGAAAAGTCAGATTTTACTCAGAGAAAGACTTTAGTGCAGGAAGGTTTTACAGAGAGTGGCCTCCGTGGTGGCCAATTGGGCAGAACTGAATACCAAAGAAAGAGGAGCAGAAGACATCTAAGGCATTGGTAGAAAAATACCTGTGACAGGTGACGTGATCAAGGCACCATTTACCTCTTGCTGTGTGGGTGTGATACCCTTTCAGCCATTCCTTTTGAAATGGAAAGCAATGCTTTAAGCTGGATAGATGAACTTGGCTCCTCTCAGCTGCTGCTCCTCTGGAAAAATAAATTAAGTAAAACAAGCAAAGGTACTCAGTTTCTGGACATTTGACATGAAAGTGTCCCAGAGCTGTTAGTTACAGGATAACACTTTTACTTGCAGCTTTATCCACTGAAGCCTTTAACAGGCTTGGGCACAACAGTTGTGTAATAAAAAGAGGTTTATTCCATGCGTTGCCACTCTCTTTTCTGCTAACCTCTGTCTTGCAGTCACAAACTCTCATCCATTTCAGCCACCCCACTGCAATATGCCAAATCTCCAATAATACAAGGTAACTTCCAGGAGCTCTTGCTCTTAACCTACTAAGTGGGCAAGCTGACAACTATGCCTAAAGCATGTGCATATGTGTGGGCGAGTTCATTAACATACATTAGAATTCTTTTCTGACTAAAATAGCACACTGCTTAATGCAGAAAGCCTGCTTGTCACATTTGTCAATGAAAAGGAAGAAGCATGAGCATCAAGTTTCCTGTTCATATTTCAGCTGACAGTGAACTGCCACAGGCTTCAGTGGGAGTTTGTTGCAGCCCCAAATATATCTGAATTGTTAAAAAATAGATTTAGAGATTTATTTGGAGTTTGACCCCAGTTGCAAGCCTCTTATGACATTAGTAGATAAGAACAGAATCTCTTCCAACTCACTGGTTATCATCACTGGGAGGATCCAAATTCAAAGCAGCAACTGTGAGAGCTACGTAACCTCACCCAAAGCTTGCTGACACCAAGAGGTGGCTTTCATTGCTTTAGTGGAGTTCGGATCAGGCCTGAAATATTCTGAAAAGTAACTGGACTACATCTGTGCCCTCACTCCAAGTGCCTGTCAGCTAGTGATCCAGCACAGGGCTTCCCAGGCTGTGGAGTTACTGGGGAAGCTTCACACTGTGGCCATGCAAATCAGCCCCAAGAACAAGCTAAAGGCTTGCACACCTGCCTGATGGTAATGCATACAAAGAGGAAACATTAGGTCTCAGTAATTAAGTTTAAGTAATAGAATCTTTGCACTCTGAGCTGAAAAAATGTCATTATGTTTTAGCATAAAGTGGGGATAAAAGTCTAAAGTTTTGTCTACAATATTCTCTGTATTCCTGGGTTTGGGGCTTTTTTTAAATTTGGTTGAGGTTTTGTTTTGGTTTTTAAATTGACATTTGTGGCTTAGATTTTAAATATTCCTCCTCTGGGAATGCTATTTTCTTGGTAGCCCACCCTTCTGCTGAGAAATTAGCAAATACTATAAATGTTACAACTAAGCCAAATATCACCTGAGGTGTTTTTAACCAGGGAAATAATTTTCACTCCTGACCTTTACACTCCTTCATGTTTATAAGGTTACATGGAGAAATGCTTCATAATCTGAATGTCAGATAGGTATGCTTTGGAATTACGCAAAAGTTATGACAGACATTCTTATCTCACCACCTTAGCATTACTCTTAAGGCATACAGTGGTTTTGTCACTGTTGTCAAAAGTAGCATCTCTGCAGCTTGCCTAGATCCTTGGACTTTTTTTTAAATTACTTATTAGCATTCAATAATATGAGCACATACATTTTATATGATTCATAGATGCTACCTAGCAGGATAAGAAGCAAGAACATGTGCCATTAATTTTCCTCTATTTTTGTTTCATTGCTCTTTAGGGACAATTTTATAATGGACTCAATTTTTTGTTATCATTATATAGAGAAGGACATCTCTTTCCTTGGGAGATCCAGAAACTCTGCACCTAGGGATCTGCAGAGATGCTACTTTAGACTGACTTGAAACAATGAACCAAGTGGAGACAAGCTGATCACCTCAACACCTACTCCCTGTTTTCATTTAAGTATTTGAGTAATTGGCACTGTTCACGTGGAATTTGGATGGTTCTGTGGATTACTCCAGGCAGGACCCACTGCCTGGAAAAGTTTCTTTATGTTCCAGTGTGCTGATTAATATCCAGGGAGAAGGATATCCAGAAACTCCAAAGCTACAAAATCAACCCAATTCTGCACAGACTGCAGGTAGTCAGAGGAGACTTGTAAGTGACTAGTGACTACCTGTCCATAGTCAGAAGAAACTTCCTGCAGATGCAAAAATGATCATGCAGGATAGACTCATGCACACAATTTAGGGAGGTAAAAGATGTTTTGTAGCTCCAGACAATCACTAGGGATGGATTATGCATGTGCTGGAGTGGTCCCAAGGCACATGAGACAGCTAAGTGTAGGATCTGAGCAGTAATGCAGGTCCCAGAGTCTCATGTGACCCAGCCAACACCACCACTATGAGGACCTGTGCAACAGAATCCCCTCTTGCCATCTAGACACTGACACTGACTGTCCCATTCAAGGATTTGATTCCTCACAGTGACTCAATATTAGCAAAATTACTAACTATTTGTGTTATACTCAGCAATTGGCTGAAACCATACCCACTCTGAGTATAAAAAGAGCATGAGATGGTAGGGGTTGAAGTCCTTTGGTTAAAGGTGTCTTACATCATTCCATCAGTAGCCTAAAAGCATTTTTGGATTCCTCAGGAAATGTGTACAGGTTAGCAGTCCATCTCCAGTTTTCTAATCCTCTGTGTTTTCTTCTCTAACCCATTTTCAAACAAGGCACATTGCTGCTCCAGATGGTGGGGACAGAGAAGGCAGACTCCAGTCTCAAAGTGCAGAGAACACCCAGTACAGAGGGTTCTCATACAATTTTTTCATTCCCATAGCACCTTCAGAGTGGTCTGGAAATCTGATGTCCCAAAGTAACAACTGTAAAATTACATGAATAGAAGACCTTTTCACTATGAGGTCTAAAAATATCCTCTCTTTTTTGCCCCAAAGGAGCCTGAAGTCTACTGAAGGCAAAATAATAACCACCTCAACTCCCACAGATCCAAAAATCAATAAAGCAATTGCTTAAATTGTTGCTAATGTGGGCTGTGCTCTAGAGGAGCAAAGAATTTTGTTAATTCCTACAAATAACATTCACTGGATTAATTGATAAATCTACTGCCCATTCCTGCGCACAGCAAAACTCAAACCAGCAACTGCCTGGCAAGGCTCATTACACAGCTCTGGTGGTTACAGCAAGAAGCAGCAAAGTGTGATGGAAAGTTTCCATGTCCTACAGTGAAATTCTGGATATATTAGAAGCATCAGAAAGATCCTACGTACATAAAATAAAGCTCTTCTGAAGTTAGGTAAACAGTGCTGAGATGGATCACTTATTGCTTGTTCTGTGTACCTGACCAGCCTGACACGGTTTTGTCCTATGGGACTTAATACTAAGTGCACCAGAGGAGTTTCTACAACTCTGTAATAACCTGCACCACTGCTCAGCTCTCTACCTTGCCATCCTGTTACAGGGGCCCTGGATTGTATTTAGCCCAGGCCAACTCATTATTAATATGAATTAGAGATATGAATGTGTGAACATAAATTATCTCAGAAGTAAGAGTGGGTGTATTAGGCTATATAAACAGCACATGTTTGAATCCAAGTTACATTTTTCTAATCAATAATGATAGTTTACTGTCCAAAGCAGCCTGACATATTGTTAGATATATGATCCTTCCAAAAATGTTTTATATGCTATCACTCTCTAATTGAAATGTGAAAATGCTCCATTTAAAAAAGTACAGGTATCCAGAAGGAAATTAATACTTATTCATTCCATTCATGTGAATCTGCAGCTGACAGGAAGAAATCTGAATCTACAAATACATTCTACATTTCAGTGATCCTTTCACATTTCGAAATAAGAAAGGTTGGGGAGGGGCAGTTGGAAGCTATGTTATTTTTTCTGACTTTCTATTTTTGGTCATTTAGGCATTGCTTGTCAGACTAGGTCTTCAGAGTTTTAAAATGGGTTGTAGTTTCTATCTATATTGTTGTTCTTGTATTTTATTCCTCCTGCTACACAAGTGCATCTCCTGCTACCGTGTCGTGCATTTGTCTCTTGGGAGAGTGGGTGGTTCTCACAAATACAAAAACTATTAAGCTCTACAAGACAGAAATAAATTCAACATTGAAAAAACCACAGTAGCCAAAGTGTAGCAAAATGTAATGCTGCACTCTGCTAAAATAACATTCTTTCTTCTCCTGACACTTCTGTCGGGTCCATGACACCATCCATACATTCCCCCTCAAGTTAAAACAGCAGCATTTCCTAAACCTGGATGAACATTTTAGAAAGGAAAGCAACTTCTAACCCCCGAGTATTTATCTCATTAGATTTAAGTCTGATATTATAGATTAAAAAAAATACCTCAAAAGTGGTAGCAGCTAATCTTAATTCCCCTACAATTGTCATGGCCTCAAAAGAAGGTTTAGCAACCTGAAACAAACCTACACACAAAGGGATCTCGTGACACAGGAGGATGACTAGCTATGTATCCAAAAAATCAAATACAAATAAGATTAAGAAAGCCATACTAATCTTTGTACAAGCTAGCATTTCATCTCTCAAAGACATCTGTCACCTACATATGGCACAACTTTCAGCATAACAGGGAGAGCACTATTAAGTGCTGTAGAGCAAATGTGAAGCTCAGAGATAGGTCAGAAATGAATAGGGACCTCAAGGGGACTTCTCATTTCATCAACAACACTTATCTGCACACTCTGCACACTCTGCAAAGTGCAGTCTCCAAGAAGGCTTCCTACAACTGTGCAAAAAACCAACCAGTACATCCACCAAAAACTGTTTCATGCCGTCTTCAGTTGGGGGGCTCAGTGAAAACCATGTAATTATTAACATCTAGTTTTGTGTTTCCTCCTCATCTTCACAGAAGCACAGAGACAAAAGTTTTTAAAAACTGTGGCAGTCAGACTTTCAATGGAGAAATGAGCATTTCAATGGAGAAAAGAGCCTTTGTAGCAAAGGCCCTTGCCCCTTTGCTACAAAGGGAACCAGCAGGTTTGAGACATCCTCAATAGTCACCAAAGGCCAGATTTTCAGGAGAGCTCAGGTTCTCACTCAAGCATCGTGAAGCCTGTGAGTTGGCTAATCGGGTGAAAGAAAGAAAAAAGAAAGAGAGGCCCTAACTACTTCTATTCTGTACCACTATCCTTAGGATGGCCTTGAAGTCAAAACCTCAGGAAACCCTTTTCAGCTCCTAGGCTGATACACCTCTGCGCCAAGAGCTCTGGCTCTCCAAGATCCCTCACTCGTACCTTTTGTTCTCTGCATCACACTCCCCTCTCATTGCATTCCCAGGCACGTGAAGAATTCATCAGCCCTTTGCCATCCATCACAGCACTTAAATGAGTGAATCTTCCAAAGGATTCAACACCTTAGAACTTCCATGGGGGAAAATCAGTGATTTAGCTTTTCAGTTCCCCTGAGGCTGTGGCCTTCAGCATTTCTGGGTAAGACTTTTAAAGCAAACAAAAAAGGAAAACAGAGAGAGATGTTTCTTACTTGCACCGTCCTTTGTTGCTTGCAGCCCATGGGATCGGAGAGGACGGAGATTCGCAAACGGCAGATGGCTGCGACCCCGGAGAGCCCAGGTGCTGCACAGGCTCAGCTCAGCACAGGAAATCGAGGCTCCAATGCCTGCTGCTTTTGCTGGTGCTGCTGCTGCAGCTGCTCATGGTAACCCCTCTCATTTAAGCCTCTAAGGAACAGAATAGGAGGGAAGGGACACATAGCTCCTGCACAGGACAACATAAGCCAAAGAAAACAAATTGTATAATTCTGCAGATCTGGGACACAAAGAAATCGCTGTGCTCTACCACTAGACACAACCCTCTACTCCAGTGTAGAGGGTTGTGTCTAGTGGTAGAGCACAGCACTTCTTTCTCCTGCCATTGAAATAACAGATTTTAAAAGAAATATCTGTACAGTATCTCTATTTCTCTTTTTGTCAATGTTATGTAATGTCTGTTTTGTGCTAACCTCAGCACTGAGCTTCACCAAGGCTCCCACTAAAAACTGAAAGCAATGCCAGAATATGTCAGAGCTTTATTTTTAGATTTGGGCCTTGACAAGGAGTTAGGAGAAGGTGGAAGACTTTTTAGGTCAGAAAATGAATAAGCAGGTGCCCAGCACACTTCTTTTCCCCTGAAGGTAACTGGATCTGTTGTCATTAATTAGTATTGCAAACTCATGGCACCTGCAACTCATATGAAGATAATCATTGGGACCAGAAACTTTAAACACTGTGGGTATTTGCTGAAGTTGAGAAGCTAAGCAGAAAAAAATTCAGAAAAACCCCCACTACAAAAGTCCCACTCCTGTTAAGGAAGAGAATTTATCAATCAAAGCAAAAGAGGAGGAATCACTTGATTCCTAAATTAACAATGTGTTCACTTTCTTACCAGCCCCTCCAGATCCAAGTGATTTCATTCTAAATTGAAGTAAATCTTCCCATACTCAAAAGCCCTGTATCTGGTTAGGGCAAAATGTTACTTCATGGGTAAGAGTAGAACTTGCATTCAAGTAAACAAAAAGTCTTAAACAGCCATAGAGTTTAGCCAAAATTCTGACAGCAAGTAAATCCTTCTTAGAGATTCACTGTCTACCACATAAACACTTCAGAGCAAGCAAACTTGGCACTGAGGTGATGGTCACAAATAACCTTACAGCCTGGGCTAGGAATCTATTCCACTAATATTGTTTTCCACATAGCATCTTGTTCTCTTTGGAGAACACCATTAGAAGGCATAGAAGAGCAGACTGATAATTTCCTCGCTATTGGTACTCAGCTCATCAGAAGCCAAGACACACAACATTCTGCCCTCCCTAATGCAAATAGTGAATATTTTGCAAGGACAAAAGACTGCTTGGAGGTTTGGGGTTTTTTGTCAGATGCCAAGAACTCTGGCTCTGATCCTACCAAGCTTTTCAGCAGGTGCTTAAAGGTAAACCAAGGTAGAATTTAGAGAGACATTAACACTCTGCCTGTACAGGACACAGGACTAGTTTGTGACCTATTGCATGTATGTTAAATCATCCCACACAAATTCCAATGCCATTTCAACAGCTGTCCAGTGCAATTGCAAGTGGCTCAGTCCAGAGCTGCACTACACAAAAATGATTTTCAATTAAAGGAAAAAATAAGACACATTTATATACTACATCATAGTATATAAAATTTCCATTTTACCTTTTAAATTGTTGATAAAGTACTTTTTTTTGGTGATTCTACCTGATATTTTTCAGGATATTCATTTTCTGTGTATCTCACTATTCAAACCATTCAAAGAAAGCAATTTACTCAATAGGGTTTGTGAAAGTACCCAGATTTCATGATGCTTAAAATTCCTATTAGCATTTCAGAATCATCTGCGAAACCAATACAGGCTCAGAAACAGAGTAGCTTGTTTCAGCTTTAAAATAATTTCTGATTTTTTTTTGAAACAATTGTTTTCTAGTAGCAAGAAATGCAAAACAAACCGTAATTAAGCTATTTATGTTCCCCATTCATAGACCATTTCCTCAAAATAGCCTAAGCTCTTGGAACAGAAAGATTATGAATAGGAATAAAAATAACAATCTCCATGAGTCATGCTGCTGAGCTGCTGAACATCCAATATTCAGCATATTCTTAATAGTAGATTTAGAATGAACTGAAATGAGTCTCTCAGCTGGATGCTCAAAGCCTGTGTTCATTCCTACAGTCAAACCCAAACCTCCAGCCTGTTACTCTTCCAGATCCCAAGAGGATACAGTATTGCACTACTCTCTTTATTGTTTACTTGTACATTTCTAGGGAAAGAGCCTGCCTGTAAGTAATTTTCTGAAGCATGGCATGTTCTCTTAGGGAGGCTTTTGTTATTTCTTTGGTCTTTTTCCTTTTCTGTGCATTATCCCATAAGACTGTATTCCTTTCTATTGGATCTGTTGGTTCCCCTCAATCCAAAAATAGTTCTGACAAGAGTATCACTTCCTGTCTGTGTGTGAGAATACATATCACTTTACATATTCAAAAAATGCCAGAACCACTGGTAAAAAGGTAGTAAAGGCTTGAGACCCATATAACCTAACAGAAAAAAGAACTAGCATTGCTACTTACATTTTTCTCTTTTTTTTTCTTTAAAGGTAAGTTGACATAGTTGATTGGTTTGAACATATGGTTCAGATATTGCTGAAAAAAAGGGTTTGCACTATCTGCTCTCCATCTCAGCAATACAAAAGCTTTCCTATATCTTCAACACATGGACTGCTGTGGTAAAGAGAAAAGTAGGTGTCTGCAATTATGGACTAATGGTAGACAAAGACAGAGAAGGAGATGCCCAGTAAACATAAGGCTGCAAATAAGAGTTGGCCAAGAGTTTAGACTGCAAAACAGGCAGAAAAATCCACTGGTTTAACCAAAAATCTTCCTAGAGATAAATGAGATTCTTAGAGATTAAGGCAGCAAAACTTAGAACATTAGCATGAAAGAAAGGTAAGATACAAATGAAGAAATTAGTTTGGTATTTCCCTAGAAGTTATAGCAACTGTGTTGCCTTGTTTCAGCTGGAGGACCCATTTCATATAAATAACAGGCAATATAAAATATAAAAAACACTGGGACCTATTCTTCTTGACATATTTTAGGCAGCTTTACAGATTATATGATAGCATGTGTGTATGCATATGCATTTCTCACTAAGCTACCATAGCCTGGATGAACTGAATGTAGTCCCCACTCCCCAAAAAAAAAATTCCATTTTCAAATCCAGTTTCAAAGGAAAATTAATCATCTACAACTACAAAAGAAATTTTTAATAACTAGAGCTATCTTAACTAACATTTGATGAAAGAAGCAGGAGTTCACAGCTACAGGACAACAAAAACTGTCAGCGATCACTAGTGACTACAGCAAACTTTGTTTTTGTAATGCTACAAACAAGTGCTTCCATTCAGACATACTCAAAATGATATTCAGCAATGATTGATCTGCTCTTTGTGCTCCAGATCTCCCATTTTGACACATGTATTAGGAATTTGCTAAGATGCAATCAATCACCACACAATCTGGCTGTATCTACATCTGAACTCTGAAAGCGCTTACCCTTCCAAAACCACATAGAGAAGTCTTTAGTTCACTTAAATCTTGTGTCCTGCTTCTGAACTCTGGCTTTCCTTTCATGGTATCACCATTCCAAACCAGAGTGTTGGCCCTCATCACAACTGAGGAGAAAAAAAATGCAAACAAACAAATCCAAACCCACATACCTTGAAACCTAACTCACATAAAACCAGTGCATCAGGTCCAGCCTAAGTAAAAACATTGCACTGGGCATACACAGTATGAAAACAGAGAATAGATTTGGTATGTGACAAAGGGTATGCATCACATACACACTTGTGTGTGCACATATATATATAAAATTGGACCTGACAATCCTTATGAGTCCCTTCAACTTGAGATATTTTATGGAACTATGCTCCTTCTGTAGAAAATCTGTATTATAGAATACTAAACAGCTTTCAGCTACACTCAAGTTTTATACAATTGTAAAAATAAGGTCAGAATGTAACTGTGGGTAATGTGCCTATCATTAGCTTCTGTCCTTTTAGAATTTTTTCTTTTAGTAGAGAAGGAAAAGTGTCTAGTGTATGTTCAGTCATTAAAGTTGACTGAAACTTTGTTTGCTATTTTTCAGTCTTACTGTTAGAAATCAAGAAGAAGAGAGAGCAAGGAGAACATCTCATGAACTCCAAGCAGAGGGTATTCCAAACTGTGAGGAAAGGTATGGTCTTTATTAAGTGTTCTGTCAAGCTAAAGTGAAACAAACCCAACAAGCCATACTAAGTAATTGCAATAGTTTACCTGAAATGTGAAAATAACTATTATCTACTTGTCATTTACACCCAATCTGCAAGTCACCTGTTTTTTTACCTCCTAATGAACCAAAGGTCTGATCTATAATATTTTACTTCATTTATATGCAGCATGTAAGCACATCCCCACTCCCATGACAAATTAAAACCAGCATTGTAAACTGAAATTTTACCCTTTTTCCTGAAATAATTTAAAAATAATAATTTTTATAATATAATATATATAATTTTTATATAATATATATAATTTTTAAATAATTTAAAAATACACCCTGTTCCCACCCAGCAAGTATGCAATGAGCTTAACCAACAGTGCTCAGCCTAACAAAAATAATAAACCGGAGCTTAAATCCTCCCAAAAGTCAGGCAACAGTTTCTTCAGAAATGCTCAAACAGGTAAAAGCACCTGCAAAATGGTAACATACAGGTGGGTACCTTCAAAAGGTTTGAACCATTGCTTCTTTATATGTATTTTCATTCAATTTTTAACCATAATTTAACAAGGAATATTAGGGATAGAAAAAATGTCTAGCTGTTACACGGGTACTTCTTTGTTGCAATTACTCTGAGCACTAAACTGCAATTTCTGCATCAAAGCAGAGGCAATCACCTGCATCAGAGCTTTTGATAAGCACACTTTCAAAAAACATCTTATAAATGTGTTTACACGAGTTTGCACTTGGGTGGCTGCAATGAGGAATCAGAACCCCATGAACCTCACAATTTTGTTCCATTGTGATGGCAGATGCCTCCTGCCAGCTGCAAACAGCTTGAGTAACAATCATTCGTTTCTCTCCTTTTGCTCTTCTTCCTCCTTAAGCCCTGCTCCCACTCTTGAAGAAGTAAATGCCTGGGCTCAATCATTTGATAAGTTGATGCTTACTCCAGCTGGCAGAAATGCTTTTCGTGAATTTCTGCGAACAGAATTCAGCGAGGAAAACATGCTTTTCTGGATGGCCTGTGAGGAACTAAAACAAGAATCCAACAAAAGCGTCATTGAAGAAAAAGCAAGACTAATTTATGAAGATTATATTTCTATCCTCTCTCCAAAGGAGGTATATTGCTTTCCTTAATACATTCTTTGATGTTTCTTTGCACAGTTAGTTCTAACATATGTTTAAAGCTACAGCAATGCTTAGGGAGAATTTCCCCCCCGCCCTCCACATTCCACTGCCATCAAGTAGATATTTAGGGGAAGAAGGCACCACCATTGAAGTGAGATGGTCAAAGCTACTTTCACTGGTTGTAAGGAAGCTCTTCTTATGCTAAGCCTGGCATGCTGATGCGGAATTTTTAGTTTGAGGCACAGGTATATGGCTGATCACATTATCCTTGCCCAACTCAAATTTTATTTGTTGGACAAATCAGTTCCTTTTCTCGTTGCACTCGGAAGAGGGTGTATACATTTCTCCAAAAGCACAGTAACCACAAATAAAGTGTCATTTTCAAAGACAAATTTCTCACAGAGCAGCTGACAAAATATGGCATAGAACAAACACAATTACTTCCCCAAAAATTTTCAAAACTATTTTGCTGTTAGCAAATATGTCAAGTTTCAAAGGCACCTCAGTACAGTTTTAATATAATTCTGCCAAGCAGGCTAGAATTTGACCCCTTTCAACATCCTTGCAAAATTGCAATTTAATTTTTTTTTGGTGCCAACTATACTTATGTACTTATAGAAATGCTGTTTAAATCTACCCAGTCTGTTCCTGCAATACTAATATCTCTCTACAGACACATAGGACCTGCAGAAAAAAAAAAATTACATTACTGTATGTTGTATTACTGTATGTTGGAATCATTATATAGCCCTACCTGTGGTTCACATCAACTCACTCTGCTTTTTAACAATTTGATTAAGAAACAGCTTCCCAGGTTACATTGTCCACTTGCGTCATACTCTTACTCCAAGCTCAGTCTCTTTACAACAGCACCAACTCTCCAGGAAATGAACTGTCACAAAAAATTATAAATGCTCTCTACTACAGAGCAGGAAGTTGGTCTGGAAATAACCCACCGGTCTCAGTAATAATGGGATTGCAGATAGCCTTGTTCCAATAAGGTACCTCAGTGAGGACATTACCCACACTCAAGATATTACTCCACTCAAATTTTAACAGAATCATTTTTTGCAGAAGTTTATTTAGCAATTTTTACAGTCTTGTAGGACACCAGATGAAATGCTTAAAAAAGATGGCTTTTTCAACCAATGAAAGAAAAATAAGACCCCACCTGTATTATTCACTATTATTTACATGACTTTCTATTTTAATACACAGGTCAGTCTGGACTCCAGAGTAAGAGAAGTTATTAACCGAAATATGCTGGAACCCTCACAACACACCTTTGATGATGCACAGCTTCAAATTTATACCTTAATGCACAGAGACTCTTACCCACGGTTTATGAACTCTGCTATTTATAAGGACTTGCTTCAGTCCTTGTCTGAAAAATCCATTGAAGCATAGAATTTTTTTCTTAAATGTATTTATTTTAAAACAAACAGGACTCTGGGCTACAGAAATCCACAGGGAATTTAGAATTAATCAGATATTTACCTGAAAATAACTCAGGCAAGTTTTACTACAGACTGAATAATTTAAATCCGCACAAAGCTCTGACACAATCAACTAAGTACAGTTTCTGATTAAATTCAGTATTACTTTGAAAAAGGAAATGAAGAGACTGAAGAAGAAACCTTGTTCAAAAAATGCAGTATTTTTTCAAACACAGCAGACAATTCAGACACAAATTTATACCTTATGTCTGAGGTACAAATACCAACTGAGCATGAAACTACAACTGATTTTAAAGTGGAGTGTTAGAATTTTCTTGAAAATGAAACCAGTTGCCCCATCCACACTGTGACCAAAGTAAAAATATTACTGTCAATACTGTGTTACTCTAGGCACTGCCATCACACCTGGCATAGGCACACTCCACTTATTTTGGTATCTTTAATGCATACATGGTGCACTAATAGAAATTGGCATGGCAATCTCAAGTTTATGAAAGTTACTGGTTGAAATAATGCTGCTTATAAAAAGAAAACCTTTTGCTGAAGAATTGTTATTTTAGTATTAGAATCTGCTGAAAGCATTAAGTTCCCTTTGTTGATGTTCCTAAAATTAAATTATTTATTTCAGAGGAAGACAAGTCTGGGCATTCAAATTCCAAAATAAAGCACAAGAATTCTCACATATTTTTCTCTTCCCTCAGTAGGTGTTTGTAAAACCCTTCACTATTTGTTCCCAAGACGACAACAGTTTCAACCAGCTTGGGTTTGTAAATATGAAATTCTCCCATTTCCTGACAGATCTTGTAAAGTTTCCATCACAGATATATACACAATTTACTTAATAAAAGCAGGAAGATGGAACGTGTGTTCACATACAGCAACATTTCAGACTGTCCAACAGCACCAGCTCTATCCGGTTACAAACCATGTTCATTTACAGTATGCCCAAAGCATTACACTTAATTCCTGGTCATATCTCAAAATCAGTAATCACATAAAATACTAGGAAGAAAGAAAGTTGAATCCACATAAACTATCTGTAGATCTGTTACTCTAATGTCTTCTCTTTTTTTAAATCACATGATTCACTTCAATTCCACTACATTAAACTCTGGAGGTTATAGTGGATTTCCACTGAATTGTATTTTTCCCTGTGTATTTATTTAAATGACCCAAATGACATGTATAGGTTAGAAAAAGATATATGGGAAACAGACACAAAAAATACCCCCAGAAAGGGGGTACCAGACAGACAGAGCTCAGTGATGTATACTGTAGCCTTTCCAAAACCTAATCTTTGCCCAATTCCAGCACTATGGAAAATACAAAATGGGAACTTTCTCTAAAAAAAAATGAAACGGGAAGAACAAAACAGAATTTAAGAGATCAGTTTAATTGTTTCCTTAATGCACTTGGCAGGTGACATGTTGTGCCCTTACTGCATTTTGAAGCACATAATGATTTGATTTTCTCAGTACATAGCACCACAGAAGAGCTGGTGCATGGTAATTTATCAATGCTATGGGCTGGTTCAAGCCAGGCTGGATGGGCAACCTGGTCTAGTGGAGAGCGTTCCTGCCAGTGGAGATGGTACTAGATTAAGGTACCTTCCAACCCAAATCATTTATGATTCTATTACCAGTTTTCATTATCTTCTTCCAACAAAACAATATTCGACATGTCAGCACAAAAAAGTAATCCAAAAAAACTAGAGAGAGCAAAGCAAAGTGCTTTTGCCTGCTGTAGCACAGTGGTGGGTGACTAAGTTAAGAGGAAACCCTTCCATGCACCACTAAAGACACAGTTCAGTTAGTGTTGACCGCTGCTTACCCTATCAATGCTGCTTACCTCAGCTGAATTTCTATTTAACTCACCCAAAGCACTACCAATACCATTTCAGTTTATGTAAAATATTACAATGTAAGTAGTAACTTCAACAAAACAAACTAGGTATCTTCAAAAGGCAGCACTCATGGGGAGCTTGCAGTCAAACAGATGATACTGTATTTGTTTTAATCAGAGTGGGCAGGAGTGCTCTAAACCTCTAAGTTGACAAATAAAGTTTACCTAGGTCAAATTCAGCTTGTTGGAAAGATCATATGCACGAATCAAAATAAAAAACTTCAAAGCATGTCACCTCACAAAATGGAGGATTTAATTTAAGTTATCTCTCTTTCCTGCAAAGATACTTCATTAAAAGCTGGAAGACAGACTGAACAATCATAGTCCATATCAAACTATATATTCTATTATTCTGCAAGGAAATGAAGAAAAAAAGATGTAATGAAGTTATAAGGCAGAGAAAACTATACTGGTTTGGGCAGTTTTATGGTTAACACTAAATTATTAAAAAAAGAAAGTAATAATTTCTAAGCTTATTTTCCATGTGCCACAACTTCTAAGCAATGAACATTCTCTAGGCAATTTTAATTTTACTTCTGCATAACAATATTTTGACATTTGCAATGTGCATTCTTTCCTGAAATATCTTACCAAATCTTAATGCTGTGCTTTAGGCCTAAGCTTATACCCACCACCAGTAGCAGAATGCTGATCCCTAGACATCCGGAGAATATCTCCTAAAAACCCAAACAACCCACTCCCTTAAATATCTTGTTATTTTCAGGCTGGTTAATGCTGGATTTAATTGATGGCATGAAGACAAGGAGTGGGGGGAGGGGAAGATGAAAACAAAAACCCACCCACACACACCACAAATTTTTAATTACATTTCATTGCTATATACCTGCTCATAGTGCATAAACTTCTCAGGGCAAAAGAAAAGTGCACTGAAAAGGAAAAGTTTCCATAGACAAGCTGTTACATGAGTAGCAAGAGAAAATAATCATATTGACATAAGACATTATTTAATCATATAAGAAATTAGCACAGAATCAATTTATCCTAGGTTGAAAATGAGTACGGTTGGTTTGCCTTGGCATTTATTGAACTGCAGGATATCATTAAGCTGTAACAACTTTCCAGTCCACTGGCATTCTTCCTTCAATGTCTGCACATCATAAAGCAGTAACTCCCACAGAACATGCACACTGTTAAAGACTGCTCTTTTCACCAGCCTGCTAAGCACTATTAAAATTGCATGGGCTCCTTCAGCCAACATATTGTGCTTTACAGTGACCTTTAAATTCCAAAGTCATTAGCACAGTACAAATGGAGAAAAAAAATATTCTGAAGGGCTCTACCATATAAAGTTAGATTAAAATTCATCACACAAGCATCATGTACTTAAGCAGTTTTGGATTACAAAGGATATCAGAAAAAAAGATAAAGTGATGAGAAAGGCTATTATATCATAATGTTAAGTAATTTTTAAACAACTTTGCTGTTAGCAGTTTTTAAGAACATGTGTCTTCTGCTATAAAAGGTGTGAGTATTGTTTCAATGACATTATGAAAAATTTTTTATACTAAGGTTGTAACTAAATTAATCCCAAGCTCTTTGAAATGGTAAAAGAATTCAAGAGTAGTGATGATCTAGTGAAACAGAAGCTAATATACAGCTGTATAAAATTGTGCTTAAAAGAAGTAAAACTTGTCAGGTTTGTTTCTATGAATGACTAATATTTCAAGATCCTTTTCCAGAGGCATGTGTTTGAAGGGTAATACAACCACATTTTACAGAATGAAGACTTCATGTTGATGAATTAAGTCCTGTCCAGGCTGGTAAGGGTTGTGAGTTTCAATTTAAAATTAATATATGTGATCACAAGTGGAATCCTGAACTGATAAAAACCAGGCCCTTCCTTGGGTTCACAAAAGCCAAGATCACTGGGCAGATATTTCCCTTCTGCTTAGTGACTATCAAAAAGAACCATTCAGTACAAGACAGTTGAAAACTCATACTTTCTCCTGAATGAGATAACAGAATATATGAGCAAATGTATTATATATGAGAAAATGCCTTCCAAGAAGGATCCAGAAGTTGTGTTTTCTGAGCAGCAGGATGTTCTAGTCTTGCTTACAGAAGATCAGATCCTTAAAGAACACACACACACACACACACACACATACACACACACACTTTAGAAGGAATGTGGCCTCCTCTTTCTCTCTATTAGAATTGTGTACAAGCTACCTTACACTGTAGGACAACTCTGCTCCTTCTGAGAGGATTCAAGTGTCCCTAAAGGTAATAACCAAACCTGCTATTCTTAGATGGAGAGATTGATCAGCAGTTCTGCTGCCACGTTTCAGTGCTTGAAATACCCCAGTGTACAGGGTCAGTCACAGCACAACTGCAGCCCGGTAGACAAAGCTAGCCATGGAGAAATGAGACAGCCCCAGCCCCACCTTTGCATCCTCTTTGGTACAGGAAGGCAATTTCAGACAGCTGTGAAAACTGCAGCAACTGTTGAACAGAGGTCCATCCAAAGATCAGTACTGGAAAGTTTAATTTTTTGATTTGGGTAACCAAAATAAAGCATGAATAGAACAGATGCATTTTGGAATCTAGCTGTTGCACTCCACCTTTCACTGGGCAAAAGAAACAGTTTTTTTTAATGGGGGCAGAAGGGAGAAGGATGAAGGCTGTTGCTCAGGTATCATCAGGTGAAATCACATTTTATTTCAACTCCTACTTGGATATACCTGCATCACAGAAAGTGCTACCACAGTTCTGGTTCTTTTAATATAATATAATCTTTTTAATATAATCTGGTGACTACAGAAAGATAATTACTACACTTTCTCAAAAGATATTTCTTCTAAGTGTCGCAATCAGACACAAAGATTAAAGGACACACAGTGTGAGGAAGGTTATGCAAACCAACCACTGCCTGCCCTGTATAGGTATGCTGTCAACATAGGTGAAATTTAGGTCTACTTGGAATCCAATGTGAAATTTAGGTCTACATGGAATCCAATTTGCTGTCATTTTTAACACAATTCTTTGGACTTGTTCTTTTAGAAGAAACAAAGTGTAAAACAAACTTTTACCAAACAAAGTGTAAACATCTTTAATTGGTTTGTTGTCCTTAACAACTTGAAATTTGAAAAAAAAAAAAATTACATCTTTTAGTATACTCTCAGGAAGCAATGCTGCCAATGGACTTACATACAGGTTAAAAATTAACCCATGCTGCTAGTAGAAAAAAATATTTTCTAAAAGACATTAGCATAAGGTGAGTTAAAATGTTTATATATAAAAATCTATTCAAGAACCTTTAAATGCTAAGCAATTTTCTGCATAAAAAATAGTCTGTAACAAAACTTCTTCTATTTTAATAATTTTTACCCTTCAGCAGAAAAGCCACACTTCCTTGCATAAGCTGACTGGAAAAGATTGCTGTATCAAGTATTAACCAAACAGTTCTTGTCTCCCAAAGTTCAAGTGTCATCATACTATTTCCAACTCATTTGTTACGGTTGCCACTATCACACAAAAAACATTCAACATAGAAAACCTTGGTGTTCCTTTACATTCAAGGAATTTATTTTCCAGGAGCTGTGCATACTCTTCCCATCCCCTCATGAATAATTTATACATTGCCAAAAAAGACCTCCTCAGCCCCAAACTCTAACAAATTAAGTAATATAAAATTAGATTTAATGAATTTAATCTCTTCTAAAGATGTTGACATGTTTTTCCTTGAAAACACATTTGCAAATATTTCTAAACATGCACTGCTAAAAAGCAAACTCTAAAAATGCAGCATTTATATAATTTCTCATATGGAAAAGATCATAATTTTAATAACTTATTCCCACTTGCAGGTCTATGATGGACACCAGATACCCTACATCTCAAAAAATCATTTCATTAACAAAATCAATGCCATTTAAATGAAGGGAGTATAGTATTACCTCCCCAGCCAGTTTAACATAATGAATTGCTTAGCTGGTGTTATTAGGATAGCCTACAACACAATGCCTTTGCTTATTTACAAAGTCTAAGCCCAAGTTGGTTGTCAAGCACATTAAGCAAGACTGAACACTCAAATCAGATTTAATCACTATTTTAGGACATTAGAAATAATGCCTGCTGATAGAAGGTAAAATACATGCTTTGGGCAATAAAATATATTGCATTGATCAAAGCTGGTTACATAAACAAGCTTAACCAACCATTGCAAAAGAGGTCATCAGAACCACTAACAAATATTCAAACCCCATGACTGCAAATTTAGTCCTAGTCCAAAAAGAGCACACAAACTAGAGTTAATTAAATTGTGTATTAGTTAACAACTGAGTTTAATGTTATGAGGAACTTACATACCTTTTCTGCTTGCAAAGCAAAGTGAACAGAGCAGAGAGAAACAAATTTCATTCTTACAATCGAGCAAATGTGGAGATGTAAAATACACACAGGAGGAGCGTGTATATTTCAGACCACAAAAAATAAAGTACGTTATTCACATAGCTAGAAAAAAACAAGACAATTACCAAAATGTTTAACTGGTAAAAGTTTAATGTCAACTTACTTATAAAAATGAAAAAATATTTTAAAATTCACCATACAATTGAGCAACCTGGCCCTACTGACTACCAGCTATAGGAAGGCATTTAAGGAAATGATGGTTGTGTCAAAACAAAGGCTAACTTGAGGCATGTATGCTGCTTTGAAATAAAAAGAAAAGAAAAACCAAAAAACCCTCTCATTTGCAGGAAGCTAGATGCTTAGTCTAGTTTTTAAAGCTAATTACAAAATACTCGTTCATACTGGTCCAGATGTCTTGACAATTTCTTCTTCTAACAGAACTGTCAAAAGAAAATAATACTTTATGAGATCTTTATACATCTTAGTTCTAAACCTCTACAAGAAGAAACAGAAATACAACACCATACTTAGAATATGGAAATTACTAATTAAAGCACTTGCTTATATTTTAACCCTTCCTTCAGGCATCTGTATACAGACACTTCTGTAACTGCCACCTTACATAAGGTTTTAAGGACAAATGTACTTTTCCAATTACTGTAAGCAATTCCATCAAATGATTTCTAAGCTTTATATATTATTTAGATATCTCAGAGCCTATATATGAACAATATTCATACAACAATACATAAGCTATGTAAACCAAGATACATAAAATATTTTTTTATGTGGGATTCTTAATGTACACCGTGGCATGGCCCTGCAGAGCTGCAGCATGCTTAACATAGAAAAATAACAGAATGAGGTTATCATGCTTCCTATGGCATGTGATCACACCCTAAACTGTAAATTTTACAAGCCTTCATTTCAGTGTTTTTCTGTTTTATTGAACTACCAATGTTTCTCCAAAGCTTTATAAATTCCTGTTTCCCAAACTTAAAAAAGATTCAATCAAGTTATCACTGCCCTACACTTATCCTGGCACAGGAATACAGCAGCAGTCATCTCTCTTTTCTATTGCTTCTTCTTTTCAGAATAGCAAAAAAACCAGAAAAAACAGTAACAACAAAAGGTCTAAAAAAGGCCTGTTACACTCACCAAAGCAGGGTTTAAAACCAGCTAAAAGAACTTTGGGTGAAGAAAGAGAAAACAGAGTGACTAGATTGTCACCACTTCCTATGTCAAAGCAGTATTGTAACTAAATGTTGCAACGACTAAGTCCTGACTTCCCTCCCCCTTTGCCACCAACCTTCTTGAGAGATCTCATACCTTCAGTCAAAAATATATTTCTAATTTAAAGCTACTTTGCAATCTCAACATGTAATATCATTAATGGGTTAAGAAGTAACCAAAAGTCAACAGAAAGTGATTTGTCACATTTACTGTAAACCCAAATTAAGCACAGAGGCTGGCTGCCTGCTATCAGATATGCAGAGCAGTCTAACAGTCTTACCTTCCATCTGTTTCCACATTCATTACAGACAACAAATGTTGTCATGGGTTCATCAGCACTGCGGGTTTGAACCTTTGGCAAAGGCAAGAGCCAGAAAGGGAAAGGAAAATCAGTATCTTCAATTTTTTGTTAGTGCGCGTTCAATGTAACCGTTTAAATCAAAGTTTAACATTAAGGAAATAAATTTGCATAAAAATACAAGTTAACTTTATGTATCAACTGAAACTGGGCTTTTTGCCTCACTATAAAGCCACGATAAACTTGGATTTTGAGAGATTTAGTAGCACTAAAATACCAAGTTCTGCACCGAAACTGTGCACGTATTTCTAGAAGATTCTGCACTAAAAGTACAATAGGCAGTACAGCTTTACATACATTTACCAATGCAAAGGCTTAAAATCTCATGACTGAAAATCAACTTTCTATTTAAAGCATATGATAAACAGTACAAAATATAAATGCAGCTGATCCTATGATGAAAATGACATTCCCTGAAGCACAGTTAAGCCAATTAAAGCACTCTTTCTGTGGTTGTGGGAATGACTGCAAATCAGAGTCTTGTGTTAGTCAAATGGTACATTAAATATATATATAAATATACATGTGCATATACATACATATAATTTTCTGCTATTTAGTCCCTCTGTAAAAATAAGCTTACACACATTAAAAACAGTATCTCTCCTCCACATAAAACCCTTATGAATATGATGTATTAAGAAGAATTATCAAGAATTCAGCATTGTAAAAAAACTCAAGTTTCAGTCTATATAGATACTCAGCTTGGATCTACATAAAATTTTTGTATTTTTTATTTTGTATTTTGAATTTTTGTATTTTACATAAAATAAATACAACAAACTTGCTTTACATAAGCACAGCTAAGTAGATCCAGCTACCTTCACATTTTATAATTTGTCAGCATTTTGTTGGAAGTTCATTTTGCAATTCCAAACTTTTTTCTCTGACAATCTTTATATAGGACTTAAGTTTTGAAAAAGGAAAACCAAGAGTCAGAATAACCACGCACCTGGGTGTATGTACAGTTCTTCTTTTTGCACTTGCCACATGTAAACAGATCAGTTTGGGTACCTCCTGTTTTAGCCATCTGGTGCTCTCTGATAGCTTCTTTGGTCAAATTTTTGCGCATTTCTTTCAGCTCATCACTTGCCATTTCCTACAAAGGACAAAGAGCAGACAGAGTTTACTAGAGCGTTTTAGCTTTAGAACAAGTTAACACTGTGCAAGCCAATACAATTTTTTATTTAGAATCCATGAACAACAACTCTGTTGAAGGGCAATGTGATTCTACACATTTTTAATTTTACAAGACTTAAGCTGGGCTATTTCACAGCACAGAAGCTACAAGAAGTTAAAAATGTTCTCTTCTTTAACACAGATAGGGAAAAAAAAGTACAAGATACAACATCAAGCATCTAGAAACATTTCTATGCAAATACACTTCTGAAGTTCAGAAATGTAAGTGAGGCAAGGCAGAAGATTTAGAAGTCCTCCAAAGAGGCAAAAAAGATGTTCTCCCTAGGTTAGATCCTTGGATAATTAACTCATTGACCTACGTAACATTTATTACAGGAAAAAATTTACATTTTTTTGACTTCCATATTTGTACTGATAAAGAAGTAGAGCCATAATTTACCATACGTCACCAGAAATCATATTAACTTTGTTTCTAAACACTAAGCAAAGAGTTCAGAATCACCCATTTTCTTTTTCCTTTAAAATAGTTTTAGTGCATGAGATCTTCACAAGGTCTAGTAATCAAGTGTGCACAGCAAAACCAATTTGTAACATTTTTCTTCAATACAATTTTATTCACCATCCCATGTAGATGTGGAATGAAAATTTTGTATCAATGCTCTTTCACTACTGTTAAGAAGTAATCTTAACACTAAGGGGGTTTTAGCCATTTGACATTTCAATACAAAACATTAATGAAACAAAGAATGTGCACTGGACAGGACAAAGTATATGTTTGTTCTAAATATGTAGAACAAAGAAAATCAAAATACATACTGAAGGTACAATTTGCTTTTTCTACACATTCTTTCACCAGCCTCTGTTTGCCCTAACCTTTATGTAAAGCTATAGTAAAAAAAAAACAACCACCAAAAAAAGCCCAGCACAACTTTCTTTTGCAATAAAGTTAGTCATGATTTTCATTAGTTGACCACAACTAATTTCTCTCAGTCTCCAAGATATTCCTTTATATTTCATTTGAGGGGGCAGAATCTAACACATAGAAGCAGAACTGCAGAACTGAAAAGAGATGTTACACAAGATGTGCTTTCACTTTTCTCTCCCATAAAATCTCATTTTTCATTTGAATTTCTTGATCTATTTTGACTTGTAAAGACACTTTCATGCCCTCTACCCCAGCACAGCCCTGTAATTCAGGTTCTGCAAGCCACAAAAAAGCCACAGTCATTCAGAAGTACACCAGCTTACACAAATTACTTTTATGGCTAATAAATACAGGCTAGGGTGTAAGTCCAAGAGGAGAGCAGTTCAAGACCTGTGCTTTACTTACCTCTGCTGTCATTTTAGCAAATTTGTCAGGAGGAATGTTTCCACATAATACATTTTTCCTTAGGTTAGGGTTCTTTGCATCCTTGAGATTTGCTATCCTACTTCGTACCCTATTTTTGTATTTCATATCAGTGTTTTTTAATTCTTGAAAAATAGGTGCTTTGGATTTAAGGAACAAAACATGGATAAGTCAAATAGAGTAAAACATTAACAAGTAAAACAGAGCATTAGAAAGGATTCATTCTGGGGGGCAAGTTCTAAACCAAGGCACTTCCCCACTGTCCATCAAGTCCTCCCCCCACACCAACCAACAGCTACTTTCCTGTTCAACACAGCAGAATTCACAACCTTCTGAAGCCTAATCATAGTTTAGCACAGGGTCAGTGAAATACGAATTTTTGAGTAGTAGGACCTCAACTGTAATTGTGAAAAGTCACTCATAACTTTATGTCCAGTTTCTTCTTTCTCCAGATCTCATCCTGAGAATTAATTAATTTTTGAATGAAATATTCAAACAATGACAGCTCACTCACACAAACTTTTTTGTTAAAAAACAAAGCACAGACCCCTGTTCTGGAACGATTCAAACACTGGTACCAGAACCACCCTTTTGAGAACTGTGAATTCATTTAGAAATAAACTTGTAGAAAATTAAATAAAGACACTAGAAAATGATTAAGAGTGTTAACAATAAAAGATTTTAAAATAGCATAGAAGAGCCCAGCATATTATGTAAGAATGCTTCAGTAAGATATTATATTGCTGCTACAAGGAAAACATATTGAGCTGAAAAGAACCCACACATACTCACCTACATGCATTCCTACATATTTTAAGGCAAATCATTTAGGTTGGGCTGATTTTTAAACACTAAATTTATGTACTGATGTGTTAAACACAGTTAACATTTTTGTTTTATATGAAATATAAAAACACTCAATATATAGATCAAGTTGATTAACTAGAAAATTACTGTGTTTTTCAAAAACACTCCTGCTCTAGAGCACACATATACAACAAAGGATATCTTCTTCAATTTGAGAACCCAGCTCTTCTTCATCAGCACCAATAGCAATGTAATCATCTGAGGAAAACAAATGAATAAAATAAATAAATAAATAAATAAAATATTAGCAACCTGACACTCTGTGTTCTATATTCCTGAGATCCCTACAGTTTCAGAATGCTGAAACTCAGCAAATTATAAAACACTTGCAGTGAGTCTTCTTGTTGTATATGTAATTTTAATTTACTCCATACTTAACATTTCAAAATTTATTACTTGGAAGAACACAAGTAAGCAAAAGAGGGAGAACAGAAGTTTAAAAGAGTCAAAAACATTTAAAAACCAAAAAACTTCTGATACCTAGTTGCAGCAAGCACAAATAGCAACAAAAACCATTGTTATACAGAAAAATCTAAAATATTCCAATGGGCTTGGCATCTCTCCCATCTCCACAGCCTGTGCACAGAACAAACTACTATAAAAGGGAAACATTTTATATTGTGTTTAATCAATTGTTTTAGTCCATACAATACAAGAGTAAGCAAATAAATGTTTTGCATGCATGGAAGAGAAAGATTTCATTATAAACATGGTAATTAAATAACAAACAATCTTATTAGATTTTTAAATGCAAAGCAGAGATGTGTCATAAAAGACGTAAATTAGAAGAAATAGACCACAGCAGTCTTGAAGGCAGTAAAACACTTGAACTAAAATGTCTCAAAATAACTGTTTACTGTTTCTGACCATAATGCTTCCCCACAAAGACATCTACCTTTCCAAGACAGCTTAAAAACAAATTGCATATAATGTTTGCCTCCTCATTTCAACATGGGTATATTTCAGCGAGTAACCCAAACATCATTTGTCCTTTGATCTCATACCAAAGGGCATAAAATAATAAAATAACCTTATTTTTAAAAATGGATCATCAGTTTACATGTGCTATAGAAAGCAACACAGCAAAAAAGGTTTTTGGAAAACTATTTAAAATGAAGACTACATAGAATTATGAATACTAAGATGCTGTGTCTGACTGTCTGGTCCCAAAAGAAGTCTATGAACTATATATCCAGATGACCACTAACCTATGGTCTTTAGTCAACATTGCTTATTGTCTATACCTGAATTTCTATGAATCAAAAGAAAGAATAAAAGAATGAAGAGAGTAAGCACAGATGATTCAGAAGCTTACTTACACGGGGCCAAGCTACACTAAGCTAAGAACAGAGAAACGGGAGCTGGGTCATAATTTTGACAAAAAGGATGCACCAGAAAAAAATCAGGTAATTCTGAAACATCCAGCTTTCAGTTTGCTCCTGATCTAGCAAATCATTCAATTTGTCAGTTTAAAGACACCCGAGTGTATATGAGAGATAAAAAGAAAAAATCCCAGAGCAGTCAAGGAATTTATAGATACACAAAAGGCACGAGGTTAAGAGCAATGCAAACTCTATTATTGCAAGCTATCTTAATGAAATGTCAAGAATAAATCAAAATAGAAAGACAGCCTTCAAAAACTAAAATCTGAAGGTTCCCAGGACCTCTGGTGTAAGGCAGTCTTGTATGTAGTCACACCCTCTCAGTCAAAAAGACTGAGACAAAAAAAATAGCAGCCTATACAAAAAAAAATTCAAATTAAGCATTAAGGAGGCAACAACATTCCTTAAAACAAGATCCCCTGTTGGCAATGTATCAGATGAACTGAGCCACAAAATGTCCTGAATTAGCAGCAATAAAAATGCATTTTGAAACATCCCCATGCCATCAAGGTTACTCATTACTTGCACCTTGGGTGAACTGGTTTATGGGTCTACACGCTCAAATGGATGCAAACAGGGTTTATTCTACCCTACAGGGTAGGAGAAAAAGTAGAGTGGGAAAGACAGAAATAGAGAGGAAGGAAATAGTTAAACTTGAAAATATAGTCTACAAAGCTCACCTCCTGTTCTGAGAGCTGCAGAGAGCATTTCTCTACATTTCACTCGTACAGAGTCTGAAGTGCTTGGAGCCCGGGGAAAAGAAGGGATGAAAGAATTTGAGGGAGCACTACCCTCCTCCTTCCTGCTGTTGGAATTGCTACTTGAGCTGCTAAAAAAAGGCAAAATGAAAACCAATATTAATGTTTTTTCCCCTTCAAATAATTTTGTTTCTGGGCAAAATACGGGTCTTTTGCTACATCCATTTGATGGTATTTGAAAATAAGAACACAAGCCACCTTTTAAAGAAGTTATTTATAGCTCTAGAGTCAGTACAATTTTTAAAGTGTCTTTAGACTATTCACTAGGGTATTTCACACAATAGAGACACAGCAGGTATTTCATTCCATTATATGGCACATAAGCTTTAATTCTCAGTTCTTTACATTAACATGAAATCTTTTTTCCTCCCACAGACCTTTACTTTAAGAAAAAGTGATGATACATCACACCAACTTTCACTCTGCATGCCTTGCATTCAATCTGCTTACTGTACTGAAGGGGTGCCATGGTCATAAAAAACCCCCCACAATCTATGTTGTTTTGCAAACTGCAAACCAAGTTTTCATCTTCCATCTGGACATACAGTTAGAGGTTAAACTTCAATTTTAAAATGGCTGCTGAAAAGAGATCACCGAAGTCAGAAATGTAGAGAAGAAATGGGCTTGCAAATACTCTTTTGTAAATGTTCTTTAGCTCCTGCAGTGACATTAATGCAGGCTTCTTTTTCTGGTAACATACTCTGTGTTTACCAAAAAAAGTGCAGAATGTTTATTAAACTTAAAAGCTAACACACAAAAGAAGCATATGCAATTACCACAAAGCAGAGAAAGTTGTTTTACAATTCTCAAAGCTGGGTGCTAGTACCGAGAGAGGACAGAGTATTTGACAGACCCAACAGATGGATAAACAAAACTTGTCTGGCTATATCTTGACCTATGTTTGTTGGGTTTTTTTCATGTCAACAGTAGCACAGTTTACTTCTCCAACAACACACTGTTCCTTGTACAACTCTATCTTTCAGAGAAGAACACGGCAGCTGTCTCTAATATTACCAATTCAGACCAAATAGTTTAATGTTAATTTATACTGAGTGAGACTATTTGCACAGCCATTAAGAATTAAGCACCTTTCTTCTCTGGCATCAGGGCTGTTTTGTGAGGAAGATGCAGGCTCCTTCTTCTTTTCTTCAGAATCTTTATCAGTTGAAGGTCCATCTGGAAATACAAAACATGAGAAACTCTCTTCTACCCAGAAATAGTAACTGATTTAAAGCAGTGATAAAATATCATGATTTTTCCCGAATCAGTTACAAATGCTATCATCTCCCACTCTCTGCTTTGACCTTCTCTTGCAGTACAGCCTTCCACTTCCCAACACCCTCCCAATGCAGGAAATGGAAAACATGACAACACTTCAGATGCTTTGAGTCAAGTCCAGCATCTGCTTAAACTGGCAGTGAAGACATGATGGAAACATAGACTTCTATGATTTATTTTTTCCAACACTCCTGCATTAGGTAGACAGTAACTTCTCAGGTATTGTATCAAGTCTCTGGAATTTGTCTTCCATGCTTTATATACTTAATTTCCTACTACATACATGCCATTCTTTTTAATTATATTGTGGAAGAGACCATAGTTGGCAAAATATAAAGTCACTTTCATATTTTCAAAGGAGTTTTCCAGACACACAGATAGTAGTTTCTGTGATAGCTCTTAAATTACTTGCCTCAGTATTTAAATATACTTGAATCTGCCATTCCCATACAGGTTATGTTTCACAACAATTTTATAAAGAATAAGGACAAAAGTCTATATAGAAAAGAGCAATCACAACACTTAAATCTAGCGCAGCAAAAATGCATACACCCTTCCATTGTAAAGAGGATTTCAGAGTGGCTAAATTGAGTGCCTGCTTTGATTTGTTCTCTAGAAAGGGTGGCTCTCTACTGCCTACAGAGAAAGCCTAGTGAGATTGACATCACTGATTGACAGATTTCGTGAATTCCTCTTCCCAAGCCCTTATAAAGCTGCTATTACACTTCTAAAATCGTAGACTGTATTACTGGAATAAGCATATATTACAAACTTTAAAATTAATTAAAAACAGGACAAGAAAAGGAGGGAAATCTGTTAAGGCTCAGTCTTGCCAACAAAGATGTCCTGAACTGAGCATGTAAATCCTTGTTTAGGCATCTAAAAGTGTCTTTATTTACAGAGAAACCCCCATCCCTGTGCTTCTCAGAAGAACTTGGTTGTACATAACACAAATCTGGGTCTCTTCAAACATCAAGCTTTTTAATTTGATTTTTATAGAGCAGAAAATAACTGTACTGGCTTTATTTTTATAGGAACAATAAACTGAACATGATTTTGATCCTTTCCTTAACCTGTGAGTTAAGGAATTTATCCAAAGAAATACCACTTTGTTAAAAAAAATCATCATAAAAGGAGAGCAGAGACAGCAGTACTGGATCAGACCAGGCACCAATCTATTATCCTGTCTCCAGCTGCACCTATAAGGACATGCACACAAAATAGTACAGGAACCAGAAAAGCACAAGAAGATACTTCTCCAGAGTATTTCTCCAGCCTTCAAGAGCTCACTCATTGTTTGCAATGTTGTATTCAATCTGTGAGAAATTTCATTTAGGAAAAAAAAGATAATTAAACACAGATGATGCACTCAGTGATCATCTTTAATAAGCTGAAAATGCTATTTAAAAAATCCTAATAAAGAGATCAATTTAACAACTTCTGTTTATAAAAATAATTTTACTAAGAAAGCAAACGACTATAAACTGAATGGATCACATGAGTTCTCTGCTATGACAACTGAAGAGAACTAAGAGAAAGAAAACAACTCCCATTTTTAACATGCATACTCACTCTCTCTATGGCAACAACTGATTACATGATATAATCTTTAAAGATGTTCCAAATATGCATACAATCTTATTTAGCTTCATAACATTTTAAGTACATGTTCATTTTTGTCAGAGGCTTTAAGACAAACCAGTAGATCAAACAGGTATCTTGGGGTACAGCTCAAGTCCTGCAAAGCAGGAGCTGTGCTTCAGCCCATTTACCTACACATTCTTTTCTGGCACACAAGTTGTCAAATTCAGGTCTGACTTGTGTATCTCCTGCTTATTATGCACACATATCACAGTTGTATAGCTGGCACCCAGATCTCTTTTATCAAACACTTCCATTCAGCCCAGCACCATTTCACCAAGGGCAGGCACTGGCCAACACCTGCCAGTACCCCAATGGCTTCTTTCCCTTATGGAAGGCAGGATGTACACAAGGCACACAGATAAAAGCACAGCTCCTCCTAAGCTGCAGTCTATGCAAGGATGTCTCAAATCAAGGTCAGACTTGAGCAGCTGAAACTGGACATCTTTAGCAAGTATGTCTTCAAAACTAGAGCTTCTTTAATCACTTGAGAGTTTTTGCTTAATCTAGTTTCAAAAAGCTGAAAATAAAGTTAATATTATCCTAAGTCACTTTATTATTTGTTTAAGTCACTTTATGGCTCATAAATTGGAAAGCATTAGAAGAGATGCTTTCCATCTTTAAACTCACACAGTACTGAGGATATCTTGTTTTACTGAAATACTGTATTGACAAAAGAACAGACTGCAATTAACAGCCTGCTAGGCAGCATTTCACCTATCCTCTGGGGATAGAAAAATTATCCTTGACAAATTAAAAGTCCCTACTAATTAGCTTATTTTACATTCAATGACCAGACTCTAATATAGAGGAAGAATGACATCTAATGGGAACTATGAACAACCACAGAAATTCTAACAAAGTAAGGTGGAAAAAAATGGCCCTTCTGTGAAATATCTTTAAAAATTCCAATGTGATTCACCTCAGGAAGTCTACAGAACATTATAAATATTTATACAATACAAACTACAAGTTGTGCAGTTCCTTTTTGCAACTCCATACAGCTATTCAAACTTACCAAATTTGTCTTCAGAAACAAGTGGGAATTATCACCAATTTTAGGACTGAAAACTGTAACTTCGCAGTTTTAGCTACTGCATCTTCAGGCAGCCATAAACACCTCAAAGCTTTGTTTTTTTATAAGAGAAGTTAATTTATATTAATACTTCTTCTTTAAAATACAAAGAACACGGTAGTAACAAGAATAGACTAGTACTCATTGGAATAAGACATTCTAAGGTTAACAATGGCACTGCAGTTTCTACCTGGGACTTGCAATTAATTTGAAAGATATTTGAAGCTTCTCCAGTGAAAAATCTCTCCAGGGTCAAATAAGACATAACAGTGGTTTGTGTTATCAAACCAGAAATTTTAAAGATACAGCCAGATAACATAATTAATCTGAATGTTAGAAGCCATTAATAGCTTTCTCCTAGATATTTCTATGTTACGAGCCAACACTAGACATTTGCTAGTAAAAAGAAAAAACTAGAAAATATAAAGATGAAATGCTATTCATTTATAAATCTAACTTCAGATTAAGAAAAATATTAAAGTAAAAAATTTCCCCAGAAACATTAATGAAAGGGGGCTAGTTATTACCTGGAAGCACATGAAAATTTAATTTAGCGGGATATCGTGTGTTGCCTACTCAGGAATTACGACCAGAACTTGGAAAGTTTTCTGAGAATTCAGTTTAAATAAGTGAAAAGAAAGAGATAAGAGAACAGGTACCAAATTACATAATTATTAATTCAACAATGACCTTGACATGCAATAATTATTTAGGCTCCATTTTCCAGATTCTGACCAAATAGTCTTGAGATGCACAAGCAGCTACACTTGTCAGCAATTCCTCTACAAGACGTAGTAAGGCATGAAGATAAGATCAGTAAAAGTCTCTTTTCAGTAGTAGCTCTGGAAGGAGGAATATCTAAAAGTCCATAAATAAACAACAAAATTATGAACTGTTTGCTAAAGATTTTTTTATCATCAGTGTCAAAAGACCACGACACATGGACTTATTCACTATGTGTTTTTCTTTTATATAGTATAATGCATTGTGTGTTGTTATCTCTCCACTTATTAGCTTAACAAATTACAGACCTACAAACAGTACATGAACAGTTCCAAATATACACTTCACAAGAGGTGATTTCTACAGCTCATACTCGATATGAAAATGAAACTATTGAAATTGTTTTTGCACTTGATTCTGCTTGATGTCTTATAAAGACATGTACTCTTCTTATCAAAAGTAAATAATATTTGTAAATGCTATTAGACTCTAATTTAAGAACTTGCTTTGCCAGGAACATTTTTTTTTTTTGAACAAAGCCAGTAGGCTTTGAGATGTCCTTGAACAACACTTATGACAGCATTAACATACCTGTAAGATAGTCCTAGACTGCACCTGCTGGCTCTAGGAGAATCAAATCCAGGTTTGAAATAACAAAGGATTTTGTGAGCAAAGTAATCTTAGTAAAATACTTCTGTGATGCCTGATTGGTGCTATTAACACTTAAACACTCTTTTAAAATAAAATTATTCAGGCACGCCCTTCTTTGAAATAGGCATTTCAAAATGTTTGTGGCCTCACTTTAAGTTTTCAATACTGGCAACAGATTATCACTTAATGTTAAGAATATTGTGCCATGCTTCTGCATTTTCAGTTCAGTATATAGTTACTGGAGGAAAGTTTACCTACAGGTCTAGACATTCTTTTTCACTGTATACTCTTCATTTCAGCAAGTAATTATTTATTATGAGGGTTATATTCCTTAAGGAATTTTTGTTGCTTTTCTAACATAAGAAACACTCCTGACAACCTAAATGAGTGCACATAGATTCATTATCTGCACAGCATACTCTGTATATTCAGTGCATAGATTCATTATCTGCACAGCATACTCTCTGTATATTCAGCTACTTGGCAAAACAATCATTATTGGTAAATCCCATATTATAACTGAGCAGCATTTTATTCTGAGAGCTGAATTTAGCTCCTTATGCAAATTGTGACCATCTCTGCTGTATAGTTTAACTTTCAGAAAGTATCTGAAAGGGACCTTGCACTGTGGCTCACCCAGTGAGTCACTTCAGATGGTCAGAAGCCTCAGCTTCACAGCGTCCAACCCCTCCAAAAAACGCTTGGAGAAAAAAATCTGGGAAGGCTCAAGTCAAGCCACAAAGATCTGGTGATTCACAACTCACTTTGATCTGTACTCATGTATCCCATGCATTCCTAAAAACTAAATTCTGATAGCATTGAACTGAAACATTACATGCAGCCTGAACAGTGAACAATTCTTGCCTAAATTCAAAATGTCATTTATAAAAATAACTCACAAAGACTTCAGAGCTCTGAGTACAATGCTTGGTACGATTAACAGCTGTCCGCTTCTGCTGCCATCTTTGCTCCATACCATTTTACATGCACTATAAACAGCATAATCGAAACTGATTTCTCAAGCAGCTCAACATACGGTATTGCGCATTCTTCCAAGAAAGTCAAAACTAATGATAAAACAGAATAAGAGTACTTTGTAAGATTCCCACCCATACTTATACCCTATCTTTCACAGTTATGAAACTTTATGTTCTAATGAGTTACTGAGCAGTGATAAAAGAGGCAAAACATTTGCCTTACTATGCTTTAGATCTACATTACAACCAAGAAAAATTTAACTACCGAAGTTTTGAATGTAAGCAGTGCTGTATTTCCAGGATTCACTTAATTTTATGTAGTAAGTGCATTACCACAATTATACTAGAGCTGGCACAATTATGACACAATAATATCTGTTATGTAACAAAAATTACCATATGAACAAAGGTCACATACCCACTGCCCCAAGAAATACTCAGTTCTGATAAATGCCAAATATTTCTTATTTGCTTTCCAGCTCCTCACATGTTTGACTTCACCTCATGCAAAATGCCTTAGTTAGAGTCTCCCAGCTGTGTTAAAACAATCTGAATCTAGCAAGCTACAAAAGGGGAAGGTCCACTTGCCCAGCTGTTTGTTACTGCTACAATCCCTGTGCAGGAAACAGCAACTGCAAACAGGCTGGACCAAAAAGTCATAGTTGAAATTTCAAGCCAGAAGAAATGAACAAAACAATTAGTTTCTAACTGATCAGTTCTCAGCTCTGGTCTTCTGGAGAGCCACTCCAGCACTAGTTGTAACACAGGAGGGAGCAAAGAGGCAGAAGGGGAGTCAGGACTGCTCCTCTGCACAGCAGCCTACACCCAGACTGACCTGCTGTGACCTTCAGGCATCACATTCTTACCCAGACTACTACAGCATGGAAACCCTCCAGGCAGGAGTGACACTCCCCAGGTTTCACAATGTTTGAACCCTTAAACACCAGTAAACTTTAAGTAACAACGTATTAAGACAATTCTGACTGACTTAAGGAACTCAAGGGTTAAAAAAATGAGACAATTATTTTTTATTACTATCAACAAAAAAAAGGCAAATCCTTAGGTCAAAGGACAGCAATAATCAGGCAGGTCTCCCCCTCCCCAAGGAGAGCAGCATCTGAGCACACTCCCAGTGAGAATTCTGTTGGAAATGAGAGTATATCCTCTACTATACTGTCTAAGCTAAGTGGCAGTTTTAAAAATTTGAACTTCCAAGAAAAAAAAATAACTTTCACCAAATATTGATAGGGTTTTGTTTTTAAAACTTAGACTAACAACCTTTAATAAAGTTGTTGAGAGCTAAATCACTCAATCCAGCAGCTACTTTTAGAAGTCTTTAGAGTAACTGATGCTAATATACAAGTCAATTTCTCCACTTATATACCTTACTACTTTTATATACTGATTTAATAAAGCTGGACTTCCACATTTAATTTCAACAATAAAAAGTATATTACTTTCACTATTTACCAGTTATCTCTGATCAGATCATACACTAAGATCCTGTAAATGCACTTACTTTTATTATTAAGGTCATTATGAATTTTAAGGTGTTTTATCAGCATGTCTAGTATTATCCAGTTTTAACCTCTAAAACTAACATTATTATTAGGTAGGTTAAAAGTCTTTAAGGTAGCTTTAAAAAGTTTGCTGTAGACACTGTTTTTTCTTACTAGAGCATCAAAGTTTAAGGTTCTGACAAGTTGTCCATTTCTAGACAGTCAGAGTATTTTCTATATCATTTACAAGACAGTAATAAAGTATCTGATAAACACTTCACAACTGATAAAAATGAAGCTGAGTTCAAATGGTAGGGGAATTACACTCTCCTGGTATTTAGCATATTTTTCCAGACAGAGTGGTAAATATTTAAATCATTAAGTAAATTCTTTTCTATTTTAAAATTTTAAGCTTCAAAAATCTTAATTTACCTAAGCTTACATACAAAGAAACAAAACAGAGTGCACCACAGTGTATGAACAAAAATATCTGGACATATTCTGAGATTTAAGTGTTTTCAGATATATTAAGTACTACCAAATACCCTTGAATAAAACCCAAACAGAAAGGTTTTAAGCTTATGAATTGCTTTAAGGGAAATTAAACAAAAAGTGTTAAGTTGCCAATTAGTAAGCTGTTTAAAATCATTAAGGTTTTAGTTTTAGAAAGTGCAGCTCTGTTTCTCACTACCTGTAAGTTCTAAGAGATTTTAACATTTTAATGTCTTTTTCTCTTCATAATCAAACATCAAAGCCTCCACACTCTCACATGAGATTTTGCACCAGCTCTTCAGAGTACTTGTTATATTTGATGAAGAAAATAGTCAAGAAGTTTGTTAGTGCTTAGTGTGCAGTACAGGCACTCCAGCTCAACTGCAGGCAACGAGACTTCAGAAATTAATCACATCAGAGAAGCTGATGTCCTGCTGCCTGCCAGCCCAAATAAAATACATTAACTGTTTCTCTGCACACACTCTCACAGTAATGGCCTGGGGACAGTCAAAGAGTAAAAAACCAATTACACCAGCACAGAAAGTTTCAACATTCACACAAAAGCACAAATATGTCTAAAGCAAGGCAGTGCCAATGATGAGCACCAAGGCTGCACAGAGTTAAAACATGCAAGAGCAGGGATGTTTCTGTTGCCATACCTAACAGCTTCTTCCAAGACTTGATAAGAGATTTTGCTAAAGATGTAACCTCTTCATCTGTGCTTTGCTTGCGTATTGCATTCACTGACATTCCAATTCTGGTAGACTGCAAAAGAAATGGAAATATACATTATCACAAGTGACAGGAAAACAATTTAACAAATAAATATATATAAATTTGTACTTTGACATTCATTTTTACAGTATCTTTTTTCTTTTTCTTTTGTGGTGTGTTTGTTTCCTTTTTGCTTGTGATTCTCAGGACAAAATACTGCAAGCCTTTAGAAAAATTCTCTCAATAACATGGACATTTTAAAAAGAAACACAACAGTATTACCATCTGTCTTCATCACAAAAATTTGGGGAGGGGTGGACAGTGATTGTGGGCACAAGGGTTAAGGACTGTAGTTATATTTCAGCACTATAAGAAGCTTGCTGACTTCTTCATTGACATCACACTCTTAGAATTCCCTTTCAGTGGTTGTGTAAAAAGCTGTAATACCCAGATGGGAGCAAGCATGGTTAAGGTACCTAAAAATTTTGATGATACTGAGATTGTTTAGAATCATTAGCACAGAGAGTTCTAACTTTAGACAGAAGCAGTACTCTCTGTGTTTAAGATTTTAAAGAATGAGCTATCCTATATTTCTGAAAAGGCTGACAGTGACAAGCTTTAAGCCTTTGCCATTACTGCCACCTACAGAGCGAACATGAGAGTAAGTTACAACTCACGCCTTTCAAGACTCAGAAGATAAGGACATAAATATAGCTCAACAGTAACATTTTAGAAGATTTATGGCTAATGTGTAAGTGTAACAAAGAGAAAATTTCTACCCTTTTAGCTTCATAAGAGGAGAAAAGCATTTAACAATATAAATAAGGATTTTATTATCTTTTTGTATTCTGATTGATGACTAAATTTTTTTATTTGCTGTTAAGATGCTCATTTTTGTTGCATTACCATTTACAGGATTCACTAAATAGAAATTACTCTACTTACTTTTGCAGTAGATCATCATTAACTTCCTTCTTCTTAAAAGGAAAATTTAAATCTTTGTGGCTTGCTAAAAATGGAAATTATTTGTTCCTGTAAATTACTTCTTACAACCCAAACAACACTTTTTGAGGCACCATGGATGAGCTATTGAAATAATCCATATCTATTTCAGCCAAGGAAACACATTAAATAACCTCAGGCCTAAGCATCAGCTCTAAACATGCATTTTGAATGAAAGAAAACAAACGGTTACTCACCTGTAACTAAAATGTTCCAAGATGGACTCTGCTCACCCACATTAATGGTACTGCCCATTTTCTTGGTATTTTGAACACTTAAATCTCAACAATATGTTCAGACAGTAAAAAATAGCATGTCCTTGAAAATCCATAAAATACTACATCTGGATGAGAAAAATGTATCTACTAAAAAACCCAACCCTCCATTAACAGCTGGGCACAACGACAGCCTATGCTCATCAGCAAAGGGAAAACACACAAACTTACAGACTTAGCTAAGTAAAATCCAAAAACTCAAGTAAAACTCAAAACTAACCAGAAAAATTTCTTCTTATGATCACACAAAAGGGACAGTTTATGGGAACTTTCTGAACTGCCAGCTTTCTTAAAGCAGCACATAAAAACAACTAATTTGTTTGCTTTTATAGAACACTGCATCAGGTCTACCTGAAGAGAGGAAGTCATGATCTACTAATTTATCTACCTTCTAACTGGCACAGATAGTCACAAAAGATCAGTGTTATATTCTCAAAATTACTATGTTGTAGTGACAAACCAGCTGACAGTATTTGGAATTTCCTTCGTCACCCTGTCTATAGAGCTGTTCTTGCAATTGCCACTGTTAAGTGAAAAACTCCAGTATTTTCATTCTTCCCCACTTTAAATTCTATAGCACTTTTCATCTGCTTTCAGAGTTAAGACAGTCAAAGACAGCATAAGACAGCTGTTTTCACCCTGAAGCACTGAAGCTTTGGCCAGCAGCCCTCAGTTGGTGCAAGCAGTAGTGAGCACAAGTAACCTATGACTGAACACAAAGCAGAGCAGACAGGGGCAGCAGGTGCTCTCTAAACCAGATCAAATGCAAAAATTTAAGGAACACAGCTGGGGAGGGAGAGCAACCACCAAAGGAATCAGACCTGCCTCCAACTTTAAACTGTAAGTGTGTGAGGACAGAGAACTGCTGAGCACTCAGACCAAAGCAGAGCCAAACCAACCACTGAAGAATAACCACCCCTGGATTTCTTGCCAGTGAACTGCCCTAAAGCCATTAACAAAGGCTGCACATCATAGCCTAGCTCTGCACATGTGTGTGTAACTTCCTGTAAAACCTGTTTGTGAAAATAAAGGCTGACTGTGTCACTCACTGTTTAGCTGTGCACTAACCACAATTAGCACCAGGGACACGATGCCTTTAATGCTCTGAAGCTGCTAAACAGATTTGCAAGTCAGACCACAGGATAAATTGTGTGAGGAAGCCTACCGGCTCCCTGCCTAGCTGAGGAAGGATCAGCTTGCTTACATAAAACTCATCAGATGTGACACAATGGTATTATTGCCTGTAATCACTTCAGCTTTCTGTGAAAATAAATGTGGCAAGAAAGACAAAAGACACCAGCACAAGTCCAGACTACTAATATGCACCTTCCTATTGCACATACCTGTGAAACTCGTCAGAGGACCTCATTATTTCAGGCTGAGGTAGGAGAGGTATAACACAAAAAATCATCACTTCTCTTATTACACAAGAATAACAGAGCTAGCAGAGCTTTTCTAAATGTAGCCAGCTTTCAAAGCTTCTTAAAAATGGGTATGGAAGTACACTTTTCACTTTTATTCTTCATTTCATCAATTCAAACACAATTGTCAGAACTCTTGATCTGCACAGAAGAACACAGTGCCTCCACTATCTCATGACCATCACCCCACCTGACACTGGCACACTCATGACTCACCACCAGAGCAAGGAGTACGATTTCTTCACATTTCAGCTCTCGCTCTGAGCCCACCATTGCTTAAGCAAATTTGGGAGGCCAACAAAGAAAGTTTATGTCAGACTTAATATTTTATCAAACTCTCAAGGGAAAAAAAAAAAAAGTAAATTTGAGTCCAAATATGTTGCTAAATGCAATCTCATGCAGTGGAACTGTTTTGAATACAGCAATGGATATTTATGAAAAGCTTCCTAACTAAGGTACAGACAATGCACTATGCAAGAGTATCCCAAAGTACTTGAAAGTTCAGAGCTCTCGCAGAGAAATTTTTAACTCCAAAGGCAAAATAATGTTATTATACTTAATGCAAAATATAATTTGCATTAAGACCTGCACAAAGAAACTCAAAAAAATCAGGTTAAGCAGAGAGATTTTCTTGGTTTTGTTATTGCTTTCTGTGGGGTATTTTTTCTAGGGGGTTTTGAGTTTGTTTTCTTTTTAAAGAAGAAAGTTGAACATAGGGGACAAAGTATCAGAGTTGCACCAGCATTCATGCATAAAAGTGACACCTTAAAAATCCCATTTTCTGTCAGAAATAGTATTAGTAATAACTTACTAAGTACATTCTGCAAGTATATAGGATGCATGAATCAAAAATTCTATCACTCCTGACACCTTTAAAATTTGAACTTTATATTTATAGCTAATTCTTTATCTGTGACCATTAATTGCCCCTTAGAAAAAAGTTACTTTTCAGTCTCCTCCAATTTAAGTGGCTACTACAGCAAATCGGGTCTCAGATTTAACTGAAATTTTAAAATTTTCACAGATAGGGAATATCTGGCTAGTTTGGAACAAAAGTTGCTCACTGATGAATTACATGAAAAGCTCTGAAACTTGACATATAAGTAAAGTTGACCAAGTTTATTTTTTGAAGGAATTTACAAATAATATATAAAATATTGTTAAAGATGCAAATCTAAGCAACATTAGTGAGAGTATCCATACAACTGGGATAGATTGTACCCCTCCATCACTCCAATCCAGGAGAGTAAAAGAGGAGTATAATTACCTTAAGAAATACATTACTCAGAATGAGGGAGGGGGAACATGGAGTGTGCGTCGAATACAACTTGTCTACAAGGTATCAACTATGTTTCTCCTTACTTACAAGGCAAAACCAGAACTAACTACATAAGACAGAATCAGACAAAATCAGGTGCATTCTCCTTCAACTCTAACACACTCATTTGTGTTAAGAGTGAAAATGTAAGATTCTATGTCTGGTAAATTTGTAAGCAGCTCTTCTCCCTTATCCACAACAAAATTCACGACTCTCAATCAGAAAGAGAAACTTTAAGAGTTTGCTGCTGGAAGAAAATACTTAAGATAAGTGTGCTACATCAGGTGAAGTGAGACTAGATTACCATGTAACAAAACTGATGCTTCCGAGGACTTTGGACTTAGGAATCTATTTAAATAGTGTAACCTCCTTTCAAATCAGCTGGCTCCACCTTCTTCATTAGGGAATTAACAATTGCAACACAACAACAATAAGAAAATCATACCTGTAGTAACTCAAGGGTCATGGGAATATTCTTAAGCTCCTTCAACAAATCAAGAGCTCCAGCCTAAAAAAAAAAAGAAAGAAAATAAAAACATCAACTTGGTAGCAATCAGGAACTCCAAATAAAATATCAACAATATAATCTTATCTGCCTTCAGGGTCATACACTGGGTTCAAACCACCAGTTCTCAATTTATCCACAGAACTAGAACAAGGAATGGTCCACTTCACAAACTCTAAGCATTAACAGGCCTTAACTTGGAAATCAAAGTATTCACTCAAGACTAGGGAGTTGCCATACCTAACACAGGAGTTTTACCCCATGTAACTCAAATGACAATCAAAGCATTCTGTCAATTACTACTTAACCAATACACATCTTCAAGGATGTTTTGCTTCAGCACAAGAAAAAATCCAGACAACAGCAGCAATTTTCAGTTCAGAACAAGCACGTCAGTTTTAGCACAAGAACTTGGAGCTGAGAAGCTCTGCCCAGTCCATCAATAATGCACATATATATATAAAACATACACAGACATCATTCTTTACTGTATTTGTGGTGATGTGGTAAAGCCACACACCGTGGGTTTTTCTTTTTCCCCTGCTAAGACTTTTAGGAAAGGTACTAACTACTTCTGTGTAAGCAGCTTTCTAGATAGATGATTCAAATTCAGAGATTGCACTATTAGATGTTAACAAAGTCTATACCCAGCTACTTTAACAATTCATTCTTTAGCAATATAGGCTTTACTTTAAAAAAGTTTGCATAAATGTGAGCTCTGTAATTCTCTTTAACCTCTCCAACCTTGACGATTTACCAACTCTGCTTCAGCAAAGTTCTGCACACACTTCTGACTGTGCACGTGGGCTGTCAGCCCACACAAACCTCCCAAAGGCTGAGATGATTTGGCTGTTATTCAAGTGCACGTGGTGCTGAACCTGGAAGCTATGAACAGAAGGGAGGCAACAACTGCCTGTGCATCCAAGAGGCCACTCAGTTCACTCAGGCTCAGTTCATTACTTTTTCTTTTTTTCCTTTTTTTAAATTTTTTTAATTAATGAGGTTTGGAAATAAATCCCATAAAACTTCCATTTGCAAATCTGTGGAATTTTATTTGCTTTTCTTTCCTTACCTCTTAACTCATCATATTTTATTTTGCATTTTGCTTGCTTTTCAAATTCTCCCTAATCGACTTCTATTACAACACCTGTTGCAAGGAAAGGTAAAATATTCTGCTACAACTGCAGTCTTACACTTTAGCCACTAAAGATAAAAAAGCCACCAGGAGGTTGAGAAAGATGGAAGTGGAACTTCGGTGTCACATTTAAAAACCCTCAGGTTTGGACACCTTCAAATGTTGGCTACAACCTTTGTTTTTCAAACACTTCTGACCCAAGGAAACCTCTAAACCCAAACATTTCACCAAATCCCACTTTACATAAATTCAATTAATATATAAAGCTAAAGTTTTACTATTTTGCCATGATAGTAAAAGTTACATTTAACTTTTATTCATCTAATACAAAACTTCTCCAGTCTTAACCACAGAATTTTAGCAGCAATGATGCAAGACTGAGAAATGTCACAATGTTTTCAGGTGCTAAATCGAGTTGGCATACTAAACCACATCTTTCTCTCAACAGCCATAAGCATGGTTTCTTCTGTGCAAACACAGATCCAAATAAAGCAAATTAGTTATCTTCACTGCTACAAAACAAAATCAAATTCAAGAAAATTTTCTTAGCCAAAACAAAACTCACGACAGAAGTCAATGTCCCATTTCAAAACATATAATCCAGTAAAACTTACCTCCAAACTAATTAAGTTATTAGCACACTGTACACAGCATGTAATTTTAAAATTAACACACCTGATTATAGTCTGCAAATTCAATATGAAAGTAACACTGTAATGCAAAGTAGCATTCTCTTCATCTCATCTTAGAAATACAGCCTAGTCAAAATTCCTTTGCCTGTTATATCCCTTCCCAACTGCACATGTGAAAACAAATTTATTATTCCCAGAGTAAATGTTTTGTGATACTAGCAACTTGATACATAGCAGGTTGACATGCAACAATTTTTTTTAAAAAAGAAAACAAAAAACCAAGCAAACAAACAACCCCCCCACAAACAAACAAGAATAACCCCCCACAAACAAACAAACAAACACCAAAAAAAACCACCAAAAAAGCCAAACCCAACCAAAAAACAACAGATTAACGGATGTTATCTACATTTTATGCTGGTTTCTGTACCAAATTACCAAAATTGATAATGCACTAATCCTTTCTAAGCCTTCACTTCTCTAATCAATTAATCAATTATACTGTGCACCATGAATAAGATGCTTTAAAATTAAATTTAAATTGGTTTTAAACTCTTACTAACTAAACAGCTTTTCATCATCACTTTTCTTAGCATAATGTCAAATGCTCTCCTTATCTCAAAACTAGTGTGGAAGTTGCACAGCATAACTTGTAATTACTTTTCTCCTAATGTAAGACCTCTATGTTCAAAAAACCCCCCAATCATTAAGACATTGTTATAAACCCTCTTTTAAAGGCATTTCTGTAATTTTATAGAAAATTAAAGGCTATGTCCCATTCTCCTAAGCTGGCTGGCTTTCAATTTACCTTGTCACTTAACAGAACTTAACAGCTTCATACAGACTCAGTAGATTACGTACAGACTCAGTAGATTACTCCTCTCAGCTTCTTTCAGTTGATCAGACCACAACAGCACAGAATGGTATTCTATAGTCATATTTTAGAAGCTGAGCTTCAGGCAATAGAAAATGAAGCAAATTTTCGAAGACAGCAGAGCTATCCAGTCATGATTCTGTTCTACTTAAAGGAGTATACATTTAATAACACAGACAATTTTATTTTCCTCTCTAAATTTACTCAAGCATTCTTGATTTATTTTTAATCCATGGGTGCAGCCTTAGTTTTAATAGCTATTCATTAAGCAGCTTAATGAAAGAAAGGTGTACTTACATACAGCAGAAGCTCAAAGGAAGGCACTACAGGTTTTAATCCAATCACAGTTCTGAAGGAGGAGTGGTATCTATTTCAATTTGAAGCAACGGCAGAAATGTGTATGGCACAGTGCATTAAATACTAAATCATATTATTTACCCCTTCAAAAAGAACTGCACATATCATTTCATTAAATAGGCATGAAATCTGCACAGCTACAATTAAATCCTTAGTCAAGGCAAATCACCAAGAGTTTGACTCAGAGTGTCTGCATGGCCTGCCCTTTTAACTCATCAAAAGACATGTCACAGAGTGCTTTGCCACAAGCCAGAGTCACCTTTTGTATGAGAGATCAAACATTTCTTGTCATCTGAACATTTCTTGACAGCTTCAGAGAGAGCAAGTATCAAAGCTTTTTTTTCTTTCTTTTATTATTAATGTGTCTCATCAAATCATTCTCATTCAAAGACACAGACCAAATACCTGTTCTTGATGAGTAAAAATGGAGAAAGGAACACAAGAGGCTGTCAAGAGTATCATTATTCAGTGGGTACTTGTGTAAGAATGCATTTATCAATTCTCCTTCATCTTTGTGAGACAAAAAAGTACCTCTTCATAGAGACGACCTTAATAATTTTGCTAAAGTTAGCATTTTAACTACAGGGCAGAATTAGGGAGGAAATCACTTTGTGCAATAAAGAAATACCTTGTATATGACAAAGACTCAGAAAAACACAGAGACATCTCCTGGTTTGAATACTAAAGTACATCCTCTCCTTCGATGCTGCTAAGGGTTTTTATCATGCCACACACACGGGCTTTGGACAAACTGTCAGATCTCCGCTTTTGGCCACAGCTCATTGAGAAAACATCAGCCGAACAAAGGAGCCACTTGCGTGTAGTAAGGAGCCTGACTGAAGGAGCTCGGTTCCAACACAGCACAAAAGCCCAACGCCTCTGGTGCTCCCTCGCTCTCACTCCTGGCTCTCACTGCTGGACAGAGGTGAACACGAAGCTCCAGCTCTGGCTCCGGCCAGGCACAGCCCGGCCCAGCTGTGCTCGCTGTGCTCAGCCACGTCCCACCTACACTGACCCCAAGGAAGTCACGGCAGCGCTCCCCAGAGCTCTGAAGGTTAATCATGTTACACGTGCTAGAATGTGAACATATTCACGTGCTAGAATATGTTCCCAGCTGCTGTTAGGAATTTTATCCAAACTACTAAGCCTCCCAGATCACAGAGAAATACCCTGTGGCCACCTGCAGCATCCCTGGTATGGCTGCTCCCCAGGAACAACAGTCATTCTCATGCTACCTGAGAGCTGTCATTTTCTTTCTGTTATCAGAAGTTTTACAAATAAAATCGAGCTGGCTGCCCTTTATCAGTCCCATGACCATGATATTAAAGCATTTCAGGCAGTAAGTCTTCACCCTTTCAACACCTTGTAGGAAAGAGCCACTATTTCAGTTTTAGAGAAAGTGAGACACAAATGCTTTTGTGCTTAAATGCATGGAGAAGAGAATTAAAAACAAAGAGGGAAAAATTATGGAATTAATAAATGCCAGTCATAAAGCATTGTTTCCTCTAGACAAGGGTCTTGCTGCCACAATGTATCATTTGAGAGTTCAAAGAGATCAGAGCTAAACCATGCCATATTATGGAACTACACAGATTGAAGCATGGCTTGTGTGTACTTACAATGAATTTGTTTGTATTCTGAACTAAACAAATCACCTTGGTTTAATACAGTCAGTATTTCTATAAATATGAAAATATTATTAATAATGCTCTTTATACTCTCCAGTATTAAGCAAGAACAAAATTACTTCTATAAAGTGGAAGTGCAGTGTTGAGTTCTCAACTATTACTGTTACTAAGCTTTTAATGCACTATCATAACATATAGGAAAAAAACCCCTTAACTTCATGTATTATTATTAGTTTCTTGCAGGAAGAACAACAATTACATATACAAGCACAAATTTCCAGAGAATAACCTGATAAAGAAATAGCAAACAGAGTTGACAACTTACTTGCATGCTATTTTATCTATAACCAGGATCAGTTATCTGGTTGTTGCTCAACACTCTGATTTTACTTTAATGTGTTTGCAGGCACCGTATAAACACCATATGTTATCACAGTTCTTTATGAAGGACATTACATGACAGTAACACTTCAGCTAAGCCAATTGAATCCTGCCTAACTATATTGTTCATCCGTTCTGAGGCACAAGTTATTCTCCAGATTAATAAACACAATTAGAAGTGTTGCAGGTTAAAAAAAAAAAGAAAAAAGGCTCACACTCTTCATCTGTTTGTGAAGTTTACCCACTCGATTCTGGCCCTGCCGCAGCTGGGTTTGGGCTCTCCACTCACATCTTAGTTTTTACACCCCACCTAAAACTCCAGCTCTCGCGCCTAAAAGCGACAACACCCTATGTACAGGGGGTACAAGAGGCCGTCTCCGCACGGTTCCAGGGGGTGACAGGTTTCCTTTCCCCGCCAAGGCCAGCACCGCGCTTCCAGCGAGCAGGAAGCGAGGGCGCAGCTGCTCCCAGCCAGGGCCGGCGCCCGGGCGGGAACCTCCTCTCGGCCCAAGGCGCTGCGGCGAGGGCGGCGGGGCCGCCCCGCGGGGGAGCAGGACCGGCTGCCGTGCCCCCTCCTCTGGCGGAGCCGGGGGAGGCGCCGCGGCCCCGCGGGACGGCGAGGGAAGCGCCGAGGCCGCCGGGCAGCGCGGCGGCGGGAAGGGACAGGCCCCGCGCCCGCGGGAAAGAGGGAGCGCGGCGCCGGCCGGGGCCGCGCCGGGGCCCGCGGCGCCGGCGCCGATCCGCCTCCCGCCCCGTCCCGTCCCGGCGCTCACCGCGTTCTTCTTCTGCACCATCTTGTCCATCTTCTTGGCGATGCGGATGATCTCGTCCTCCGTGGCCATGGCGGCGGCGGCCCGGGCGGCGCCAGGCAGCGCGCGTCGAGCGCCGGCCGCGGGAGGCAGGCAGTGCTGCCGCTCGCCGAGAGCGGGGCGGGGCTGCGGCCGCCCGCGCACCGCGAGGCCCCGAAAAAGCCCCAAACCCAGCAAAAGTACAGTGAGATGTGTCTGACCTCCGACAACCTTCACTGGGCACTGTACCGAGTCCGACCGAGCTCAAGAAGCGTTTGGACAACGCTCTTCAGACCCATGGTGTCATTCTTCAGTGTCCTGTGCGGGGCCAGGAGTCGGACTCCATGAGCCTAGTGGATCCTTTCCAATTCACGATAGTCCGTGATCCTATGACCCTGTGACCCTCTTACCCTCCCCATCTCCCAGCAATGCTGCTAGCGCTACCCCTGTTCGTACCTGCGGACACAGAGCGAACCACGTCGCCCGGAATCGTCTCTACGACCCAGCTTTTCTTCGGCTGGCAGGAGGCTCAGAATTACAGCAGACACTTCATTTTTACTAGCGTCAAGGGGACGGGGAAAAGCCCCTGTCCCCTCTGACAGAAAAGGTTTTTATACATATATCTCGTTAAGAGTTACTTTTATATAAAATGTAGTGAGGGTTTCAAATGGCAGCTTCAGGGTGAAGTTTGGAAGATACAGGTTCCGAGGCAGAACAGAGCTGGAAATAAACTTTGACATTAGCCAAGCATCACACTGTGAGGTGCTACTGTGCTTCTGAGTCTTAGATCTAGTTGATATCTTGTGTGTGTTCCAGTGGGACATACCACATTTATAAAGTTTGACATACAAATATTACACATCATTACTAATGGAATTCTGTTCAGCAGGTGAACTAGGTGCCTTGTTACTGTGATTTGTGATTGAGAACAGCATCACTAAACCATTTTTTGCTGTAAAACAGGGGTGTTTACTTCACAACAACAGCACATCTGAAGGTTACAGGAAGATTATCCCTTCCTAAGATCCAGGAGGGTGCTTACACAGTCACTCAAATCCATTATTAATAAGCAGTCAAATGCTGTGGATGCCCCAGTTGTGAACCAAGGGCTGTGAAATATGGACATTTTGGAGAACAGGCAAGGCAGACCTTTTCCTCCAATAGCACTCAAGGAAGCCATTATAGGAAAAACCATCAACACACTTTCTGTCATGCACTGGGCAGCAAGACTGTCCTGGGTTTTGAAGCCAAATAGAGACAGGTGGGGTTTGGGCACTTCTGCATCCTGCTTAATGAACACCATGGCCAACTTTAAGGCCTGCACATATTCGAAAAAACTAATTATTATTTGGGACCTACACAGGATCTTCCCCCAGGTTAGATCTGGGCCATGAACTGGACAAGCATACAAAAACTTTGTCTGCTGCTTTTTTGTTTATTCTGCCCAACAGGGGGTAAAAAACCCCACAAGAACAAAGATATTTTTTAAGGAAATATTTTTTAAGGAAAAGAATACCTTTTCATTCAGGAGCAGATTTTGGGAAGACAAAAATAACAGAAGGCATCTTCTCACAACATTTAAAGGATTGTGCCATTTCAGGTTTAATTCCACTTTGTCTAGATTTAGTTACCTAGTACCTGCAATAATCAAACACCAGCATTTAACCTGATGCTAACCTCAAATGAAGTTTAGCATCATTCATTTATGTGATTGACCACAATCACATAAATTATAAAAACAACAGACAGGGTGTTGGCAGCTCAGAGCTATTGCTACATTACAGGATCAACAAGCTTGTACATATTCTACAGTAGGTACAAGTTAGGTCAGGGACAATACAATCACAAAACTAAAAATCTCAAATCAGTCACTTTGGCTAGTTTAAATGCATTTAAACTCTAGAATAAAGTCATCCAGATTTTTCTAAAATTTCTTTTAAAAATACAATTCAACACCTACTTCACTGGAAATGCATGGAAAGAGTTCAAAATGCAGATGAAATCTATTGACATCCAAAATGTACCAGGTGAAAAACTGACAATTATAAATTAAATCCCATGAGAGCACTTATAAAAGGAAAGCATATCATACTTATTTAACTTCTAAGCTTTAAAAAGTATCATCAGAGAAATATTTCAGTAGGAAAATCAAAGAATAATCAGATGGCAATGCATACCCTTTTTATTTTTTGCAAGTAGATGCATTAAAAGAAAACATAATACAGCTCACATTATTTATATTCTATGCTACAATACCAGAACAGTATAAATTAACTGAACCGTACTGAACAAATTCTTTATTTCAGCTGCTCCACCACCCTGGGGAGAGCAAGTCTTTAATGAAAAGGAACACACAGCACTCCTCATGCTTGTTCTCTTTTAGCTGGTTCTAAACCAAGCAGCTTTGTTCAGCATCAGTCTCTTCTATAACATGTCACTCCAAGCCCAAAGAGGAGTAGGAGAGGGAAAAACAACCTAACTGACCTTTTCCTGTCTGTTTAGGATCATTCTCCTAAATTAACACATTAGATAGAAGAAATAACACACTGTGCATTGCACTGCACTTACCTGTTATGGCACATCCTCACTTTTCTCTTGCAACATTTTCTAAAGGGTATTGCACACCTGCTCATGCAGAAAACCTGTGTCCAGCTCTCATTTGCTGGACCATGGGGCCTTCTGCAATACTAAGACTTAGCAGGCAGAGATGACACTTCCTAAAAGAGTGAACTTATGAAATAATGTCAATTTTTACTAACTAGTCTCTTTTGATATGAGATAGCATTTTCAGAAATTTGGGGCAGGAGAGGCAACACAGTAGCATATTCACTACTGCAGAATTTGAAGTAAAGAATCTCTGAACTGCTATCAAGGCACTTAAAATCCTACATTTTCAGGACTGATATTCTGTATGGAAAAGCTCCTCTAATTGGGTAGTAATACAACTGTTGAATATATAACATTCACAGCATTGCAAAACCTTTTATGTAACAATGTTATGGCTATTAACCATCTCCTCTTTATCTGAGCCCTGGGTGCAATGTCTTAGATCTTCCAGAATCTCAGCTGGTCTGAATCAGCCAAGTGGTCACCAGCCTTTGCAGAGGAAGAGATGACTCCAATCACAGGCAAATAAGGGGAGCTATAGCAAATGGAAGTTCCAATTTCTCATAACAAGATTTTGTTCAAAAACTTGAAAAATAGCAATAAACATCTTGATTAGTTGTTCTATAGCTATACAACAGATGAGTTGGGTTTTTTTATTTACTTTTTTCAAAATGCTACTTACTTTTTCAAAATGTCTTCACTTTTTTCAATTGAGAAGCAGTAATGTTAGGCATTCAAATATATAAAAAAATTAAGCTAATGTTTTGGGATTTTTTACTTCTATTTTAGTTTCTAGAGTTTTTAAGTTCATTAGACTTCTCTATTCTGTGGTAACTTTATCTATTTTTTTAATATAGACTTAAAATATTTAAGCCTTTTAAAGATCCTCTCTGTTAATTTCAAATACTACAATACAGCTAGCAAATTATTTCAAGCACAAACTACTTTAAGAGTTTACTTGTATTTCCAACCCAGGAACATTCAGACTCCATCTGCTCCATCTGTTAATGCAGAGAAGTAGCTCTTTAAAACAAACCTTAGGTGAGGGAAGTCTATTTTCTCCTCACAAGCACAAGCTAAACCTCCCACTTAGATGCCTGAAGCAAGTTCACTACACCTCTGCAAACTGGCTGGAAGTTTTGAAGTTTTACTAGTTTTGCAGATAAAAAAGGAGGCAATGGGTTGCTCTTTTCTAGTAATTGGTCCTAAAAGAAAACCATTATCTACTGGTTCACTTTGTGGACATCCATTAAATTATACAAGTACTTTGTTTATATCAACTTTATTCAGCTACATCAAAGGTACCTGTTCAACTCAAAGACAATTAATAAAATCTGTTATCCCAAAGGCAAATGTGGTAAGATGAGAGTGGCAAGCAATGAAAAGGAAAGAAAAAAAAGGGGTGGGGAGGGGGCAGGGCCAGAAGGGGAAATCTGTTCTACAGCTATTAATCTTCAAAGAATCACATTTTCAATTTAACCAACAGACATTCTAAAAACTTCTTAAGTCATGTTCTTCACTTACACCACTGCTCTAATACTATAATTGATAAAATTTGATACACTACATTGTCTTGTTTTGGGGGTTTTTACTATGCTAGTTTTAGGCAATTTTTCTCCTCATAATTACCTTATCAGGGATGCCAGGACTGAAAGTAAATAGAAGCTGAACATTACTCAAAATATTTTTCAAAAAATATAAACTGGTTGATTGCTCTGTGTAATATTGCATCTTTATTGTTACTAGCTATTCTTAGACTCTTGATTTGCCACAACGTATTCACATAGAGCACTGCATCTACCACACATTCCCATACATTTATGAAATTCCTCATTGTACTCCACACTGACTTTTGGACATTGTGGAGACAAGTAGCCTTTAAGTTGCTTTAAGCTGCTTGAAGGGGGAAGTCTGCCCTTACCACACATACACTCCATTCCCTCTCTTCCCAGATAATCCCACTTTTTCTCTAGAATACCCTGCACTATGTATAGCACTGATTGCCCTCAAATATTAAACTAAATAGCACATGTAACCCTTGACCTGAAAATTGTCTCTCTAACAAATCTGTGAAGTGGTGTGTATGCCAAACCTTAATCAACTTCAAAGCCTTTCCAACAGCACAGAACATCCAGAGAATGGTGCAGCAATCCAGAGTGAGAAGACTTGGGCTCTTCAGTGTCCTAGAATAACTTTACTAGAAAATAACTTAATTTCTTTGATCTTTCAAAATTATCGCAAATTCCAAGAAAACAAGTTAAAATAAAATTAACCCAGAATTTGAAAACCACCCTCCAATCATACTTAGGATTCTTTCAACAAATAGCAAAACCTAACTTGGTAAGTGATTTTTTTTTTTCAGTAACTACAAATCATTGTTCTTCTGTATTATAGTATGCATACATTACCATACAATACATTTCCAAGGAGCCTCTAGAGTGCCTGTTTCACAGCACATAAAAGCTCAACTTCCTTCAGGTAAATATGGAAAAAATCTTTAGTAGTTGTCCAAATACCAATTGAAATTTATTTCACAATGATTAAAAATTGAAAGCTCTTACATTTTCCCTAGTACAGAAATAATTTCCAAAGTTAAGATTTCTTATAATAAATAAAATTAGTAAAATAAATTACATTTTAGATGTTTATAGTAAATATAAATGGCTTATATGTCTTAACACAAGGAATAATTGTTCAGGATTTGTAAAATTTAAGAGACAGGCCTTTTACATATGGCTTCATTAACATCTTACAGTTTGCCCTCAGTCATATCCATCAACCCAAATAAGACCTCTACATAAAAGATGCATCCAAATTATTTCAATGAAGTGCAGTACACTCCACTAGAGAGAACATGTTTTAATTAACAGTTCTAATACCAGTTACAGTGTACAGTACTTTTATCAATCTACTGTGTTGTAATTATACAAGATAGGACAAAGAGACCAAATCATACAGCCCTCACCACAGTACAGACCCAAGTAAAGTTTTACCTCAAGAATAGCTGGAAAATTTGGCTTATAATATGCAATTCAACATGTTTATTCAAAAGTGGGCAATATATTCCAAGTCAGACTTCTGACAGCACAAAACCGCAGTCCAGTTTAAGTACCATTGTGAATTAAGAACACCTTAAGGAGTTAGATACCCATTGAAACAAACTGAGCTGCAAGCAAGGTATTCTCTTATCAATGCTTTCACAGATTCGATAGACATCATCTCCTTTGGTGGAAAGTCTCCCATTACAAAGAATAGACAGTACTGGAAAATTTCAAATTGTAGTTTAAGAGGATAGGACATTCATATTTAGAACACTGACAGCCCAACTTCTCCATTTTAATAGAATACTATGAAAACTCCCCCATCAGACTGAGCTATTATTCAGCCTCAAGTACATGCATTATAACAACAATCCCAGCATCAAATCACTTCAGGTAGAGAAGATGTTCAGCTGCAAGATCATACACAAAGTTTCAAACCAGCTGGGAAGTTATAAAAGACAGGAGCTCTACATACACAGTGTAATATGGGAGGACACACAGAGACTTGAAGTTTTCTGTAGCTTCTGGGCTCTTTAAGAACTCCCAACCACAATATAAACATGCACGCCTGAATTCAAAAAAAAGGAGGAATATTCTTCCTAGAATACAGAAATTCAAAGTAAGTCAAAACATTTACTTATACAGACTTTGGTAACACAGCTCTTTGTAGATATAGCAAGCAGCAAAACAACATGAAAAAGAGTCTTGTTATGATAGCTGAGTGTTTGAACAAAGTTAACACATAAAAAGCATTGCTAGAAAAACATCTGAAAGCATCATGACAGTGACAGCTGAAGCTGACTTGGATTAGAATGTTTAAGTACTAGAAGGTGACCACAAACTGTAAACACAGTTCACCAAATTGTAGAAAGTGCTATGGAGCTAACATAGAAGGAAGCTAGGGCAGATCCCATTTTAACATCTTGGAAATACTTTTTAAAACTAATTCTTGCAGAAGGAAAAATATGTGAAATGAGCACACAGTCAATTAGAAGTTAAGACAGATGGACAGAGTTAACAACAAATCTACAAACAGAACATGAAAACAATGAAGGAAAAATTAGAAGCTTTTGCAAGAACTTTGGAAATACACCAATGCTCAGGGAATTATTTAGACAATAGGGGAATGAAAAGAAATCTAAAAACTAGGAGAAATAACATATAGTTTGCTTACCAAGACTGCAATTTAGTAGAATTGCAAAATCAGCTAATGCAATTTGGGAATTACTCCAAGCTAGGACATAATGTTTTCTCAAGAAAACTTTGGCACAACTACAGTAAGAATATTATGGTTTCTTCTGTGAACTAAATTAACTGAAAGACAAATTGGCAGATCTATAGAAGAGAGCAACTGAGAGAAATTACTAATTAAACTTCAAAGTTAATAAAAAATGCTCTCTTAACTACACAGATGGAATATCTAAAACTGTTTCATTACCATTTAGGAAAAAAAAAATTCTTTTTCAATTTTACATATTAAAAGATGTTTAATAATCCAGAGAAACTGGATTAGAAAAGAAGCAGCTTCCTAAAAATGAAGTGCAACATTAAAAAAAAAAGCTGAAAACTGGTTAACTGGTTACTCAGACTAGGTAAACAGGTCAGATCTCTGGCAGCAGCAATGTTAGAGGAGAGATATAAAGGTGCAATTCCTCACATATGTATTTGTACTGGCAGATACCTGATGTAAATCCACATACACTCTAAGAGGACCCCTGGGAGAGGAAAAGTACCTTAAAATCAGGTGTGCAGCACAGTGCTGACATGACAGATACATCCAAAATAGAAATAGTCTTTGACTGAAAGCATATTACAGGATAGAACATTGTTATGCAGCAAATTATGCAGTAAAAAGTGTAGTGCATTGTTTTAAACATTCCTAGGGTGGTGACAGCCTCTGAATGCTACAGAACAGCTGCTCCCTGCAGTAAATTATGGCTCTGAACAGAAAAAAAGCTATTGAGTGTGCATCAACTCCTGTAAACTAGTGCATTCCACAATTTTAAGGTTCTGAAAGAAGAAACATTCTGTATCTTGTAAATTTACTCTTTTTTTCCCAGGATAGGTCTTTATATTCCTAGGCTATAGTGATCTGGGGAAATGTAGAAGGATAGATTTTAAAAGAAAATGCTTTGTTCCAATTCAGAAAAAAAAAATCAAGTCTCAACATGTAATAAGAGAAGGTATTATATGGTATTATCTAAAAGTATCACTTTAAAGTTTAGCTAAGTTATATCCCAATTGCACTTATATTTCTAACAAAAAATAATTCAAATAAGTGTGTGTTACAGATAAGAGTTCAACAATACACAGGAACTACGTACATGCACTATTTTCAGTTATTTTCTCCAAAATACAGAGAAAAAAAATCAACACAATTTTCTGTAGTTGTTCATGTGAAATACATAAACAAATTAAAACTACAAATAAAGCATCAGATGAATATTCAGTATGAAAACAAGAATTTTTTTAAACAAAACTCAAATTAATCCTCTGCACTTTTTCAGAATTCTGTTCCAAGTCCACATTTGCAATGAGTTTAAAAGAAAAAAGACAATAAGACAAACAACAGTCTAATAAGGAATGAGTCCTTTTAGAATTTCCACAGTATTTATCTATATGAACATTTTAAAATTGAGGTGGTTTAAATATAAGAAATACCTTTGCTGACTTCTAGCCATTATAGAACTACCCTTCTTATCTGTTAAACAATTAACATATAATCCTTAAGTTTTATCCCTGGGAGCATTTATTCTACCATCACATGCCCACTACATTACATGTTCTGTACTTTATGCCCACTGTGTTTTATATTGTGTTCTTTATGCATTCATTACATAAAAGAAATGCCATATGTTTTCAATGAAGAAAGAAAGAACAAATCACATTTTAAGTAAAACTTAACTGGTCACATCTATGTTGCTCACTTAAATTTAGTTTTTTATTACTTGTACAAATAGTTTGAAATTCTGCAATCAAGAAAAAAAAATAATCTGACATTTTAAAACAGTTACATTCTGTCATTGTTACCTAGTTCCCTCATTCTCATCCTTCCCAGCACTGGCTGAAAAATACTAAAAAGATTATCATTTCTTGTACATGTTCATTATTTAATCTTCATTGTAAGTATAAATTTGCAACACAGTAGTAACACTGCAGGTATAGAAATAATGTTTCCTATCAGGCATATGAAAAGATTTACCACTCTACCACAGTTGATGCTGGTGTATTTATATAGAAGGCTTCTCACAGATAAATTCAGTCTATGGGAGGTAGATGTTTGTCTATGAACTGTTTTACATCCATCATTTCCTGTTTAAAGATAAAAGTCTGTATTAGTTGAAGCCCTCTACTACTACGTAATCAGCTACATTAAATCATGCTTTAACATTTGAGTTATAATGAGCAGCTGGGCTAGAAATATTGAGCAATCAGTTACTTAATTACCACTCTGCACACAAGTCAAGGCTGATAACTTCACAGTGCTGATACGCCCTTAGTAGAGGCTAAAATACAAGAAAAAAAGCAAAGACTACTTTTCCTCTGGAGCTGAACAGGCAAGCTATGTATCAAGTGATCTTGACAGCACCAGGTTGACTGTGTAGCTAAGGCCATAGCTTCCTTTACACTTTAAACTTTTACAAGTTAGCAGCAGCATGAAAAGCCAACAACTCCTCCTCCTAACCATCCAGTTTCATTTTCAGCATGCTTCCTTCCTTAAGGAAAAGAAATACAGCAAACAAGACTGAGAAACTAATCCATGGTAATCTTTTTTTTAATTAAGTTACTGTTGTAAGAAAGACCACTACTAATATATTTGTGTAACAGATCAGCAATATTACAGGCTAAATGCAGTGCTACTCTGTAAATGTTACAAAGAGGTTGTTCAAAGTTACACTTCCCACAAGATGCAACAATCTAAATTAACAATGTTACTGATGCTGGCAAATTTGTTCTTTGCTTCCTCTTTGATTTCTTGCTCTCATCACTTGCTTTGTTGAGTTCTGATGCTCCAGCTCCCTGAAGGCTGCAGCTTTTGCCATTTTAGCAAATTCAAATGGTTCAAGGAAGTTTCTGATCCGTCCCAGAGCCCCGGTACAAGGAGGAAGTGAGGGCCACGAGGTCAGGAGCAGAAGGAGTCCACCCCTTTCTGGCAGCAGGAAGTTCTTACATCAGCTCAGCTGTCTGCTGAGCCAGAACCATAAACACAGGTTCTGAGGCTGCCTCTTCCATAGTGTCAGACCTCCCTCCCTACTCCTTCAATGTCTCCATCCTCAGAACTACCAGGATTCTTCTCTCCAAAACACCATCTTGGATTTATGCTATGAGAATTTGTGTTTTAATTCTAATTAGGTTTTTTAACTAAGCAAATAATAAAAATTTGGGAAAAAGAGCATTTTATAGACCAAGTCGCCTAGTGCCCTAAACACAATCTTACGAGGAAGTTCTCATCTGTCATACAAACTTCTGCTTTGGATGATTTTTAGCCCAAAATTCAGTAACTCATCAAAATAAACAGCACGAAGCATGTATTAAAAAAAAAGAAACAAAACCAAAACAAACAGAACAAAGAAAAACTAACCCCCCCACAAAAAGCCTATAAACATTAGTTTTGAAAGAAAAAGAATTAACTATAACCAGCTAAAACAGGGTGTATTTAGAAAATTACCTCAAGAGATGAACTATGCATCATGCCAGAATAAGTCTTGAAGGTTACATTGGCTGGATTTATCATAGTCTTCAGCTTCTCAACAGTGAGGGAACCAAACATTACAGGAACCAGGGGGTCACAGTCCCCATGGCACTGAAGAACAGCAATATCCTTGTTGACACCACTGATAGGGCCCTAGGAGGGGTGGAATTAGACAGGAGAAGAGAAGAAGGAGACTCTAAGTGGAGATAAGGCTAACACCTTTGAAATAAAAAAACCATGGCACTATACCCTGTGACATGACAAGCAAATTGAATTCTGAGGGGAAATAGTACAATGTATAGCCTGCAAGCAGCTCCTTATGAAGTAAGCTCTGTACCTGACAACACATTAAGCTCAAAGACTTGCAAATAAAATTTTGACAAAAAGTTTTGTAACACAAAGTCATCATTTCTGGCCAAGTAAAAAACTTGAAACTTTGCTCACTCAGTCTCTAATAAAAACTTATTATTTTAAAAACTTCCAAATTATCAAACAACAGTCATCTGGTAATAATGATGACCACTAATTCTTGCACAAGATTCAATCTTCAGAGATACTCATTCCCCAAGTGCAAATCGTCTCAGGAAAGAAAAAAATACCTGAGGAAAAGAAGCCCGTAGAGGAAGCCAGCAGCTGAGGGCTACGACACCTGCTAATTTCTGATGTGTTGTAAGAGCTGTATACAATGATAAAGCACCTCCCTAAAATAAAGAGATATAAGTTTTATTAGAATAATGACAGTAAAGTTCTTTTCAATGTTTGCTTCAAAATCCCTGATTTCTCTTTTAAAAGTCTTTTCCCTATTGCAATCTATTCTTCTTTAGAGCCAACAACTAAAACCAGTACTTATGTACAATGTTTGTTTTGCTTTTTCTTCTCTCTTCCAAGTCCATGTAGCCAATTCAGAGGTAAGCCAGCAAATTTACTGTAACTAACAGTTGCTAAAAAAACCCCAAAAACCAAAGACTATTCTCACATTTTATCACTGTAATAATTTTATCACAACAGTATTATCACCACTTTAATATTTAACTCATTTGCATGCAGACTGGGGGAGTTGATGTATGGACCAATTGATCAACTGACCTACCTACCACAGATGCCTTACAGGTGTAAAGGAAAAGATTCCCCCAATAAATCCAGACCACCAAATTCAATTAAAAATACTACCAAAATTTTCAAGCAAAACTATGTAGGTTATGTGCATAAAGATTTTAAACAGACAATTTATCTTAGTACTTTTTTTTTACACATGCATGTTCATTTTCCAGCGAACAGTAATTATTTGCATAAAACCAAAAAACTTCATTTGTTAAAGCAAAGGAAAATTGGCACCTTAAAATTTTAGAGGCATCTAACATGAGCTGATTTCAATTTAAGTGTCTGGGTTTCTGAAGTTAATAAAGCTAGGTTACTTCCCTAAAGAAAAAAGACAATGGTTCTTTCCAACCATACCTTACCTGAGAAAAGCCTCCCAGAATAATTCTATTAGAAGGAATTCCGTTTTTTACTTCTTGATCTATCAGTGCTTTAACTGCAACATAAATAAAGGTCAGCTGTTAAAATCCACTCCATTCTCTAGAAAGTCCAGAAGAGGAAAAATGCCTTCTTTCTGGCATCAAGAGAAAGCTAGTGAAAGGAAAATCTAGGCTTCCATACATTAAAACTACCAGAAGATCTAGAGTACAGTCAGAAATGTCAGTGCCACTGTATCATTTCCAAAGAGAAATACATGCAAATAGGTTTTGCAAAAGCACCATTGTTGGGAAGATGGCATCCTCTTCCCAGTAAAATCAACACAACTGGATGCTAATACTGCTCTGACCTGCTGCACTACCCAAAAGCTCTTTAAAAAAACCTACACTTGTTCCCATATTTCAGAGTATGAACTGTTTATACTGGTGAATTACTCTACTTACTAATAAAGTTAAAAAACAAACAAAAAAATAAACAATTCATCTAGCTAAACTTTGGTCAGTGATAATACCATATACACATATTCTTTTCCCTAAAAAATATTGGCTTTAGAAAACCTGTTTCAGACTGATAGTTAATTTTCAAGAGTACCTGGAAGTACTTTTAAGACATAAAAAATACTCCTAAGTATACCATTCTCCGCTGCCTGCTTGATTCCAGCTTCATCTTCCTGTGAATCTGGAGAAAGTCCAATGATATCAAACCTTACAAAAACATCAACAAGAGCATTACTCATTAGAGCATCCATTCCACTTCCTTAATACACAAATAATGAAATCTGGATGTTTTCCAGACAAAAATGTTAGCTGTCATATTGTTTATTACCAACTACCCATAGATCACAAGAAACGCTGCACAATCTGTGAATGTGGCTTAAAAGACTAGATCTAGTCAACAAGGCTTTTCTGAGTTTTGACATCTTCTGTAACTTACTGCAGATTAAGCAGCACAGTCTTGATATTCGCTCAAAAAATATTAGCAGGCATTTTGCTGCATGTAGAAATTAAAATACAGTTTGAAGAAATATAAGAAAAACAAACACAAGTTACTCTGGGGGGAGGGGGGAAAGCCCAAAATCCAATAAAACTGAAGACTGGTTTCAGATCATTGAAATCTACCATGTTCTTCTTGTTCTCTATTCAGAATGGATGTTCTAAAGAACAGTTTCTACATATCCTACTGACCCAGCAAATACTGCTCACTAGTAGCAATAATATTTCCACTCCAAGTCTCTGCTTCTACTGTCTAGGAATTCAGACACAATGCATACGACAGACCATACCTGTAGAATAAAATGGGGTTTTGTTCTAAGATATACAGATTAGTCCTGAGGAATAATCACTACCACAGATACAAAATGATAACTAGAATGTACTCATGACAGCCCTTTTAGTTCTGTTATTTTATTAGAAAATATCTAAAGTAAAATGGTTTAGACTTGTATGTGATTAAAACCAGATACTCAGGTTGTTCATGATTTTAAATTAAGAACAATGAGTTCATAGCCCCAGATATAATTTGATTAGAACCATCTGCATTTGAAAAAATACTTACCAGGATGGCATAGACATGTTCATGTTCAAAGAAACAGGCATAACTGGCCTAGAAATGAGAATGAACACTCCTGACATAAGATATATACTGAGATTAATAATACAGATGCAGTAACATCATGAAATTGCGTATCCTCTAACTCTGTCTTACTTTTAAACAGTAATTAACATTAGTTGTTTTGCAGCATCTATTGAAGAAACTCTCTTGAAACCTGCCAGCTCAAACACATTTAATATTCAGGGTTGAATTACCACTCTCTGTGGAGAGCAAGCAAAACAGTAATGGGCTGCTTTAAATGTGCATGTGTGTGAGTGCATATATCTCATATACATTTTTAATATACATATATCATTTACTTATTTGTAATTAGGAATTATTTATCACAGTTCCATTCACAAGTCCAGTGGATTAAGGCACCTTATACAGCAGCATAACCAGGAAGCAGCCAAAAGCAGCACATGGTGGAGCCTGGCCATGCCTGCTTCTGCAGCTGAATCTGCTTGGGCAGCGCCTGCCCTCACTGCTGAGCTCCCTCCCAGACCTGTGCCATCTCTTCAGCCACAGCAAGGCAGCTTCAGGGGATCATGCCATGGATCAAACCTGGATTGAGTTTTAATCTATAGCAACTGAGCAGCATAAGTTCCGTGGGGAAGGACTGAAAGAAGACAAAGGGCAAGCAAAGAAAACAGCAGATATTGCTAAGCTCCTTTTGAATGGTTCAGCAAAGCTGGGACATGTGGTAAAATAAATAAATAAACCACAGCTCAGTAATCCACCAAAACATTGCTTCCTTCTCTCCCTATCATCTCTGCTCCGTGTCTGCCAAGACCATTGGAGCAAGAGACAATCTGAATTTTGTGTTAAAATAAATTAAGATTATAGTTTATTAGTTTTTCTACCACCAAATCAAGAGCAGACAGATCTTACTGCTTTATTTACTGGTGCCTGATTATGCTTAGAAGTATTTCACTTCTCAAATTGAACATAAAGATAGCTCAAATTGCATTTGCTGAAAATATCACTATACTGTTAATCTTTAAACTTCTTTGTAACCTACAGCAAGTTTCAATCTACTATACACACACCCAAGTTTAAGTACAGCTGGCTAATGCAAATTGAGTGTAATGGTAAGTAAAACACAAAAAAAAAATTCCTTGATAAAACTGTTTTTGATAAAAGATTGTTGGGGGAAAAAAAGAAACCAACAAACAACTCAATCCACTGGGAAAAAAGTCAAAATACTATAACTTTGTACCTAAAACTTTACAAGTATGTTTTCAGTCTGAATAAGTACCCGAACCAAAGTACAAATAAAAATGAAGTTTTATCCCAAAGTAAATCACACAGAATTTCCTGAAAACAAAAAACACTTAATAGCATCAACACTATTTTAGAATGGGCTTTTATATAAAAAACAAAAATGCAGGGATAGTCAGATACCATCTCACTTCTGAGGTGTCTCTCTGACATCTGCACAAGTGTTTTAACAGATGATGTCTCTACAGAAAAAGGTAAAACAAGAAAGTTACAAACTTACGCGTGTGGGCAAATGTATTTCACATGGGGGCTTTTGATACCAGCAAGTGCTTCTGACCATCCGTGCCTGTTGACAAAAACATTTTCAACTGCTTTTAGGTCTTGGCTTAGCTCTTATTTCTGAACTGGTGCATCAGCACAGACCAAGTATGAAACATGCTGAATTAGATCAATATAAACACACTTTTAGAAAATATCTACATCAACCACAGTATACTATGAATGTAGTACTAAAGTTAGAAGGTTTTTTCAGCCCTTGAATGCTTGTGGCATATATATAGTCAGGAAGACTTGATCTAATTTGGCTGCCATAGTTGTGGTGCAGCTACAGAAATATCACTTTGGCTGCAGGCAAAGCCCACTCTGTATCTGTCTGGCTTTAATAATTTGTGTGCCAGAACAGATGCACACAGGTATCCTGCTTCCAGGCAGCACAGAGGGTGCTCTGCTGCTCCTGCAGATCTCAGACAGCTTCTCTGACAGCCAACTTGGCATTCTGTGAACCACATTTCTTGACATGGGACAGTAGCAAACTGACACCTAAGCTAACTCCACATGGATCCAACCCAGTCAATTAGCCCTATTAACTCCAGCTCAGCTTGAATGCTCTTGGATTCAGGCAGTCCTAAACAACACCCCAGACTGCAGTGGCTTTTTAATCTCAAGCAGATACTGTGTATGAATGTCCATAACAAAACAAGATCTGCACAGCAGGTAAGTTAATGAGCTTCCCCCAAACCAGAACACTGGAGAGTGTAAGGTCAAGACTCACTCCAGGCCTCATCTAGACAGGAACTGACCTTGACCCAAATCTGAACCCATGCACAGCCACTGCACATGCCTGCACTTGGCTTTCCAGAACACTAATTTCACCTATATTTCCTGATTTTTCCTCATCATTTAGTATTCCTAACTCACCCACTAAATTAGATACTGGGAATTTGGTTCTAAGCAGAGAACACCTCTAACAAATTTGTTAGTGATACAGTTGAACTAATCAGACCAACAGCAGACCAGCCATAAAGGCATGATTGGTTTAGTTTTAATACCATCCTGGAAAGTTAATTAATGCATGCTATCTGAAGTTGAAGGCCTTTCCAACACACTGACATTTGAAGCACTGACAATAGTATCTCAGCCTACTTCCCACTAGTACTTTTAGATATATTATTAACAAATTGCAGGAAATATGATTTGCACAATATTTGCAGTATCACAGAGGGTTGAATAAGAGTCTAAAGGAGAAACACTACTGAGAAAAAAATAGTTACATAAGAATTTAGGGACATATTTTAGCTAATTATGAAGTTGACAAATTTGAAAAGCAACATTGTGTACATACTAATGCAGACTCCTTAGAACAATTCTCTATATGGCACCTTTTGTTCAGATTTTGACAAGTATGTACCAATCTTTAAGTGCCATTTATACAGGAGCTAAGACAGAAAAAGCATGTAACCTCTGTTAAACACTTTCCAGAGTAAGAAAAATGCAGCTGGTAAATGGAAGTGATCAATTTAGAAATTCATGTGAAGTGGAACAGGTCAGTTTAAACTGGGGGGAGTTATAAAATTGTTAATAGGTTTGCTTCAGACAATTTTTTGGGTCACTCCTACAGCTTTTACTTAAAAAAACCACAAACAACAGTATGTCAGAGGCAGTGTATCTGATCTAATCTGCAGCAGACTAGAAGAAGAAATACACCTAAATCACTGTATTTCCTTCCACAGAGGTGTCATGTCTTGTCAAATGCAGACGTTCCAGTATGCTCACTACATTTGCAAGATTGAGGCTGTGCATTAGCTCTGACATTGAAATGGAAATGCCACCTTGTCTAGGGAATACAACTCAGGTTAAAGAGAAAGTCTTTGTTTTTTACCCCCTGCCAAAACAAACACCAAGCCAATTTGCAAGGACTCAAATTCCAAAAGCTCAAAAGATTCTGCAATCACTTGCTGAACATTTGGTGCCAAGATGCAGGCAGTGCTGCTGCCTCAGCTGCCTCCTACCAGCAGAAAGGAAGAGGGGTAATGCAAACAAGGTGTTGTGTCAGCACAACAAATCAGAGCAAAAACCTCCACTTGTAGAATACTGCCAAGTGCATGGACTTGACTCTTCTTTAACTTACTAAATGCCCAGGTTATGCAAGTTTTAATTCTGACAGCTAATTTTAGTTAGTACTTTGGAAAAAATAACATAGCAAGTTTCAACCTAGATGCAACATTCAAGTTCCAGGTGACAAAAAAAAAAAGGTTCTTAAAAAATATTATGTAATTTTGGCCACGAGGGAGCACAATAGACAAAGCATTCATACTACTTATTTTCAGTATAAGTGCCAATTCCATAGACAAAGCATTCATGCTACTTATTTTCAGTATCTAAGTGCCAATTTCTTTAAAGTCTTCCACTAAAAAGGCTTCAACACTCTCTTAACCTGTTAATTCAACGGCTTTAATGAATGCATGCTTATTTCTGGGCACACACAAGCTTCAAAAGGAAACATTACACCAGAGCTAGAATGCCTCCCAGAAATTCCCTGCTCTTTCTTTCCATTTCTACTCAAACATGGAAATAACAGGAACAAGGCAACAAGGCATTACACATTTTATTTAGGGTGCTTTTTGTGGAGTCTGAAGACCATATTTCAGAGACAAAAATCTGTAGATATTAGGTGACTACTTTGGAGTTTGCTTATTTAGATCAAAGAGGCCTGGATTTTAGTGTAAGTATGACATATTGATGAAGAAACCACGGACTAACAGCAGCTATTGGCAAACCAACAATCCACAAGTCTAGAATAAAAAGGACCTCTAAATCTAGACAAACACAGGAAAAACAGAAACCCACTCTCGGGAAAGCAAATGACCAAAAAAACCACAGACTTCTTTTTCTAAAAAGTTTGTCTCAGGAACAAAAGTGAGATCATATTGAGACCAATTTAGGTGACTAAAGTTTTCAAGGACTTAGTGGAAAATTTTAATTAAATAGTTGTCACCATCATTGCAGGACACGTGAAGTTTTATCTGCTGTTGGCCGCTGCGTTCAGTAAAGGGCAAAATAAGAAGCTTAAGTAAATTTTAACTGCTCACGTGTTTAAAATATGCAGGTCGTATTTGAAAGTATAATAGCTACTGAGTATGCAATAGATCAGAATACACACCCGGTATCTCCTAATCCGTGAAGAAAAATGACCTGAGGGAAATAAAACAGCAACAACACAAAAAAAAAAAAGACAACAAAGGCAGAGGTTTAGGATCACTGAACAAGCACACGAGCCCCAGGCGCCCACCCAAGGTCAGGCGCGGTTCGGAGCGCGGCACCACTTTCTCCAAAGAAAACTCCGCTTCGCTCACTTCCCCTCCCCGGCCCCGCCGCCATCAGCGGCCGCTCCCCGCGGGCACCGCTGACCTTCCAGGTGCCGAGCCCGGCCCGCTTCTGCAAGGGAAGGCAAGGAACGGGAGAGACCCGCCCGGGTCGGGTCGGGCCGGGCCGCCCGCCCGCCATCCCCCTCAGCGGCGGCCGCGCCTCGCCCCGCGCCCGCCCGCCCGCGGCCGCCGCGCCAACAAAGCGGGGCGGCGGCGCTCCCTGCCCGCGCTCCCTGCCCGCGCCCCGCCACACTCACGGCGGCCGTGGCCTTCCTGGCGGCCGGGACGATGGCGGGCAGAGGAGCCGACATGTTGTTGCCGCACATGCACCGGGCTGCGGGGCGGCCGGCGGGACACGGGCCAGCGGCGGGAGGCGACGCGGGAGGGCGGCGGAGCCGGTGGGAGGGGCGCGGGCGGGCGGGCGCCTTGTGCTGAGCTGTAAGGCCCGGGGGAAGAAGGAAATTACGGTATTCTTAAATAGGTGAAATAGAAAAGGCTAAGTCACGGGATGGCAGGAAAAGCAGCACAAATATAGCAAACAGCACGGCGAGACGGGGCTCGTCGGTACTCATCGGGTCAGATGCCTTCATCGCCGAATTAAATCTCTCGGCTTACAGCTCCCAAGTCACTGATTCTTACTCATCTTGAGATGTGTTAGGCTATTCAGCACTCTGGTTGGAGTTACTGGATCATTCTAGTCCATTCCAAACACTTAGACCAACTATGAATATGTATGGCAAACACATTTCTATCAGAAGGGAATACTTTGTTTTTTGTCTTCTATTCCATACATCTTTGTCAGATATTTACTCCTAGAAAATCAATATGCTCATTGTGTTTGCCGGGTGGTAAGTGGCTGCCATGGATGCTTGTTTGGCAGCTCCAAGAGCAGCTGAACGCACACTATGCTTCTTTCACATCCTTCCCACTGCTGTGCCCCATACCAAACAGGGACAATTTTTCACAAACCTTTTGCTCATCAACATTACAAGCATTGGCCGCATAAAATTTATTGGAGGAGCCCTTATGACAGCTGTGTAACACTGAATGCACATCCTCTTTTGCCATGATTGTTAGACGGCTTTGATACATAGTATTGATGCCAGGGAATCTCTGTTATTGCTAAAATTTGATGATCTTCACTGGTAACTTTTTGTGGTTTGATGTGTCTCTTAATTTAGCGTGTGCTCCTTCCTCATGCACTGTACCAAATTCAAGTGTGTTAAGGAAATACAGTTTATGCACTAAAAATTCTTCCAAGATTAGGAGCTGCACATTATATCAGGTGCTTATTAAGTATGCTGAACCTTACTCTTGCTTAGATCATCTTTTTGGGACATGAAAAAAATGTTGCTTTCCTCACTACTCTGCTATTTACCATGTAAATGTCACTTCCATTAGGTGAGCTGCTGCTGAACTTCCAGCCTAAGAAGTAATAGTCTGCTAATAAACAGAAGAAGATTTTAGTATTTTAGTCAGCAGAGCTGGAGTGATCTTACTTGAATTCCTGGTTGTTGCTAGCATGGCCCCAGGGGCACTGGGGAAACGTGAGCTCTGTGTGGATTGGGCATGGGGCATGTCTGCTGGGCACAGGCAAGTGCTCAAGAAACTGACCTTCAGGAATGCCAAAGGAATTGCTGGAAACATCTGAGCTGTGAACCTTTCAAAAATGGTACATTGGTTGTCCCTTCAGAGTGAGATATCTATCTTAGGTATGATACTTTTCTACCTGATTTGAAATTTCTGTTTAGAGCAGTGAGAGTTTTACAAGACAAAGCATTCCTTAAATTATTTTGTTTTCCCTGCCCTAGAGGTTAAAATGGGCTTAGATAAGATGGTTGTCCATACCAGCATCTTGTGTATTGTTACAATGTAATTTTTTTCCTAATTTTTTTAAAGGGGGTAAGAAGCTACATAGATTTCATACTGAAACTCACAGATTTCTGCAGCATGATTGTCATTTTACCTCCATTTATTTTCATTGCTGACAGAGCTGCTGCCTGATCCCTTCTCCAATCTGAAGCAGACATTGAACATGGAAGAAGGTACCATCAAACAGAAGTTTCAGGATGGAAAGCAGGATATTTCACTGAGGAGTATCAGCTTTCACAACGAGAGCTGTCCTTTCTGCTCTGTAACTCAACAATGGCAGCTTCTACAATTCAGTTTTTCACTGCACTGAGCCTGCACCCCACACACCCTTCCCACCAGACCAATATACTGATGGAAGCTGCTGTATGGTTTTCCATAAACTAGGTACACATTTAAAGTTAAAGGACTGAAATAATAGATGTGATCAAGTACTGCAGCAGTACTAGGAACATCTCTGTCTCAGCAGTACTAGGAACATCTTTGTCTCAGTGTTGACTGCAGTAATTTTCTTCCAAATGTTGAGTGAGGGGCTCAGCTTTGCATTTGTGCTGAACACAGGAAGGATAATATAGAGATGTTTTTGCTATTGCTCAGCAGGGCTTACACAGAGCCAAGGCCTCATCTGCTTTTTATGTTGCCATGCTCATGAGAAGACTGGGAATGTATGGGAGGATGGGAGGAGACACAGCCAGGACAGGTGACCTCAATCACCAAAGGGATATTCCAGACCTTACGGCATCATGCTCAGTATATAAAGTGGAGGGAAGAAGAAGGAGGGGGGATGTTTTGGGTGATGGTATTTGTCTTCCCAAGTACCCATTACACATGGTGAGGCTCTGCTCTCCTGGAGATGGCTGACCACCTGCCTACCCATGGTAAAAGTGAATTAATTCCTTCTTTTGCTTCGCTTGGATGCACAGCTTTTGCTTTCCCTATTAATGTCTTTATCTTAACCCACGAGTTTTCTACCTTTTATCCTTCCAATTCGCTCCCTGATCCCACTGGTGGGGGATGGCTGCTCCTGGGGTGAAGCCCCGGGAGTCTCCCCCCGCAGTGGATACTCCAGTACCTGCACGGGGGGCAGCTGAGCCAGGCTCGGTGCACCGCCGGCCAGCCGCGTTTAGAGGCAGCCCGATGGTTTTAGAGACTCGGCTTGGGGACACTCGGCTGAGGTCTCAGTAATAAAACAGCAGTGACAAAACGCCAGGAGCGCCCTGTTCCCAACCATTGGAATTCCGAGCACCGGGCCCGCCGCCGCCGCCTGCGCGACACAGCTGCGAAGGCGCGGCAGTTGCGGTTTACGGCGCTGCCGTAAAGCGGCGCTGCCGGGCGCGCGCCCCGCGGGCGCCCTTGGCAGGGAGCGGCCATGAGCGGGAGCGGCGCGAACCGGGGCCTGGAGCTGCTGCGCTCGCTGCCCAGGGTCAGCCTGGCCAACTTACGGCCCAACCCCGGCTCCAAAAAGCGGGTGAGTGCCTGCAGCCTGCCGGCTGGGCCCGGGCGGCAGGGCGCGCCCCGTCCTGGTGTGGTTTGCCCCCAGGGCTGTCAGAACGACATCGTCCTGGCACGGCTGGGAGAGCCGCCTGGCCAGAGGGAGCGTGGAGAGGCTGAGGAGAGGATGGCACTGCTGTCTGTGTGTGGTATCCCCAGAGAGCTGGCTGATGGGTGGTGCTGGCTGAACCTCAGAGCATTGCTGGGGCTGGAGGGGAGCAGTAAAAGGCTTCACACTCCAGGTGTTTATGGGATGGAGTAATGTGTTTGGAAATGGAAGGGTAGAAGGCGTACAGAGAAAAGGAATGTGATGCCAGCTAATATTGTTGTTCTTATTTCTCGAAAACAAATCTGTGAGTGTCTCCTTATAAAGTGGTAGAGAAATTACAAAAAGAAACCAGGGAGAAACCCTTGTGGTTTGGGGGGAATATTAGTGAGCAGGGAGATGAGGTTCAAAGGCTGAAACCATAGGAATAGAGTAGGGAACAGCAAGCAGCACTCTCCTGAAAGTGCTGAAGACTCCTGAATAGTATTTAAGTGCAGTTTTGTGCTAGACTCGACCATCCCTGCCACCAAAGGAAGCTGATTTGTCCCCAAACTATTTGTGATGCCAGCCTAAAGCTGCACTCTGCAAAAATCACATTAACTGCTTTTCTGTTTTTCCTCTTAGAAAAGATCTATGACTTAATTTTTCCTCAAGAATCAGCATTTTCTCAATTGTTTATGTCTCTGAAACGAATGTTTTGTAGGTACTGGTCTTTGTAGTAGTTGTCTAAATGTACCATTGATTGTTTTGAAGGAGAGACGACGTGGCCGTGGAAGGTATGGGGGTCGGAAGTGTGGCCGGGGGCACAAAGGAGAAAGGCAAAGAGGGAATCGGCCCCGACTGGGCTTTGAGGGTGGCCAGACTCCATTTTACTTGGCCATACCAAAATATGGATTTAATGAGGGACATAGGTAAGTGTCTAAACATTTACTTAGAAATTAATCATTGTCTCCATTTCTGATCTTTCTCCTAAAGCAAGAATCCAGGATGCCAAAACAGGCCTAACTGAAAAAGTTCAGCTTCCCGAATTCCTCTCAGGTTGTTAGCTACTTTACCAGAAGAATCTCCCATTTCTTGTGAGATTATTCTTTTAATTAATTAATTCCTGTTTTGCACATCTGCTTCTTTACTCTCTTCTCCTCATAATCCTTCATGTGTAGCAGACTACCTTTCCTCTTCCAGCTGAGTGAATTTCTTCTCTTAAACTATTCCTTCATTCCTGCTTGTTTTTCCTTTTGCTTCATAACCCAGTGAACTGACTGGGAACAGTCCCAGTGACTGGAGTGAGGATGCTGGACATGGAAGTGTAATCCAAAACCTTGCTTTGTTGTGTCTCCTCACTTTATTCACCAGAAGCTCTGATCTGCTGCCAGCCAAACAATTCTGCTTCTCTTCATGGTTCTACCTTTTCAGCCCTCTGACACTGTGGTGTTTGTCTGTCTGTGCCCTGCCTGTTACATCTAGGATCCTAACAAGCTCTTTAGTACCAAATCTGCTGGATGAAGCATTAAATCACCTTTCACCATTGCTCTCCTTGGGCATTTTTTCACATGGTACTTGTTTGTGTCATGTCCTTATTCCACCTTTTTCATGTTTGAGGTTATTCTTCTAACATGTCTTTTCTCCAGTGGCTGTTCTTACCTGGAGAGGTGTGTGTTAGAGGTGTTTCCAAATTTCCTTTGCTTATATTGATAATTAAAAAAAATTTTATTAAAATTAATAAAATTTTTTGAAAGCTGGGTTTGCCTCGTCAGATAGCATTTGTGTTACCTGGACCAGCAACCATTTTGTTGCATTTTGATCTGGCCTTGCAAACTTGTGTGTCCATAAAATCCTGTTACTGGCAGTAGTAACAAAAGCCTGCTACGGCAAGCAGACAGTTCAAGGATGAAAAGACTAATGTGTATTTGTGAATTGTTAGACTTGATTTAATGTTCCATTTCCTGATACCACTTCATCAAATAGCTGAGCACTTTTATATTTCCATTCTTAATGTATGCAGTAGAACTTACAGACTTGTCCCAGTTTAAGGGTTTCCTCTGAATCTTAATAGTTTTGAGATGTGACTCAAATTCTATTTTCAGGTACTATTATTTCCTCCTGTTTGCTAAATTATTACAAGAGTAAACAAGAAGCACTTTCAATAGCTGAAGGCAGAATGTAAATCCAGAGTGTAACTCCTGCAAAGGAAATGCTGCAGAATGCAGACACTCAGCTTCTTATGGTAGTAGTGGTCAAAAGTTCATGAATAACCAACAGCAAAAATCCAGCCTCCTGCAGTGACAAGAAATTATTAGGATCTTGCTGTTTTTAACGACATCTGACAGCATGTGAAAACAGAAAAAAAAGTACTCTGTAGTTTCAATGTTGTTTGCAAAAATTCAGTGTCAGGCTCCTGTAAATGTTCCTGTGGTGAGCACTGTAAGTGCACTGGAGCAACGCTGTTGGGGTGGAGGGAGCACGCTGAACAATGTCTCTGCCTGTTTGTCTTCACCTCACTCCTCCTTCTGCCTCCACTTCTTGAGCCCTTCTCTGTAAGGGGCTGTCTGACAGCACAAATTCTTGTTCCTTGTCCTTTGTACGTGGCTTGCCAGTAACAGAGATCGGCTGCTTCCCAGTTTGTGAGCTGCCACTCAGAGCATTCCAATAGCAGCCATCAAATGGATTGTAGGAGGAAGTTTTGGGTATCAGCACAAGTGGTGTGCATAGACAGGGATAGACTCTGGCTTTGGAAGCTATGCTAAGGATTGGTTTGTACAGTAAAGTTAGATCTTGAGAAAAAACAAAAGTAGGTTCTGCTGAAGGCAATGGCTGTTGTCAAGAGATTCCATCTCCCTTTGGGGAATGTGGGTTAATGCATATTTCCTCAATGTTTCTCTTCCTTGATGGTGTTTTGAGGGAGATTCCTTTCAATACTTTCTGAGATGTTGGGTACAGTGGTAATGGATCAGAAAATCTTGTATGTAAGCTATGCATGTACAGAATTTTGCTGGTAGTCTTTGATATATGTTTGTATTTTTGTTTTTTTCACTGTGTGTCAGCGAAGCACCCAAGGTGGATTCACTTTGAAAGTGGTCATTATTTACAGTCTTGTTGGTTTGCCAAGGAGTGCTGACACTGTAATGTCTTAGTAGTTTTTTGGTTTAGGAGTAGATAAAAACCAGAATATCTCAGTTGACCAGTTGCTATTAAAACTTCAGTTTGGTAAATTTCTCATTGTCTTGTTTGGGTTGTTTGATTTTTTTGTCTTTCTGTCCCCAGCCTCAGACGTCAGTACCAACCTCTGAGTCTTCAGAGGCTGCAGTACCTGATTGACTTGGGCAGAGTTGACCCCACGCAGCCAATTGACTTAACTCAGCTCACTAACGCCAGAGGTGTGACAGTGCAGCCTCTCAAGAGGGATTACGGTGTCCAGCTGGTGGAGGAGGTATGCAAACAACACACTTGGTACTTCAGCCTTTCAGGTTGTCATTCCCATGGTTTGGAAGCATCTTTGATTCTCCAAATTAGTTTGCTGTGGGACTTTTGTGGATCATAAATCCACTAGAGGGCACTGTGTGTCAGCAAAAAAAGAAATAACTGGAGGATGTCTTCATACCCAAGGGACTGCAGAAATCAGAGTTAAGGAGTACATAACAAAAGACTGAAGAAGTATTTTACAACAGAAAACTGAAATGTACTGAAAAAAGTGTATGACTATTTTGGAAATGGAAAGTTTTTTTATTCACCCCAAGTGACTGAGAGCAACTTGGTTACTTAACTCTGTGCATGGAACAGACAATTCATAATATTTTTCCAGGATTTAATGGTCCTTATGAATTTTCAGAAAAGAATAAATGTGTGTCTTAAAATACTCATTTTAATGTTACTGTAATATCTGTTGAAATTTACAGGGTGCTGATATTTTTGCAGCAAAAGTAAATATTGAAGTGCAGAGAGCATCTGAATTAGCAATTGCAGCCATAGAAAAAAACGGAGGCATAGTAACAACATCGTTCTATGACCCAAGGAGCTTGGGTAAGAACTTCTTTTAATTTCTGCCTTTTATTTTTTTTTTGGATGTGCAAAGATTAAATGATCCAAATCAAAGTTTCAAACACAGTTTGTAGTAGAAAGTCATCAACTTCTAAGCTTCAAAAACAGCTACATGTATGTTTATAGAATCATAGAATACTTTGGGTTGGGAGGGACCTTAGGGATCATCTAGTTCTAGCCCCCAGTGAGGAATGACAATGCATCCTCAATTTTGCCTTTTTTAACCATTCACCTGTTTAGCCCTTCCAGTGTTAGTAATTGTATACCAATCAACCAGTTAAGGAAATCTGAATAGCTTTGTAAATAGAGGAACTAAAAATACTGTTTTGCTGGATTTTTGTCTTCTGTTTCCCATGTTTAATAGCACTAAGAAAACTCAGGAAAAAATGGATTTTAAAAACACTGTGGATGTTTATATTTTTAATTTAAAATACTTTTCCACTTAAAGTAAGGAAGTAAGTTACAGAAGCTCAGAATCATTCCAGTTAAAATGGCTATTGTTTTCAGAACACTTTCACTGAAGAATGAGGCTTTGCTTTGCTTGAGGCTGCATCCTGCCTAGCATTCATTCATGCAGTTTTTATTGACAGTAACGCAGCTTTCATGTGTGAATGAGGCTGAGAAGAAGGGGAATAGACATTTTAAGTGTGCAAAATATGTTACCCTGGGGTGATATAAGTTCTGGGATTTTTTTTGGTTCCACAAAATAATAAAAATACTAAGATTAAAAGGTTCTGGAATATAATTTTCCAAAATCAGTAAAATCTGAGGAAGAGAAGATAATCCCACAAAGGACTAAATAGGTGCATGTGCCATTGAAACTTTATTTAAAATACTCATAGAAGCACTAAATTTGACATTAGTTGGGACACTGTGTAAATAGCTGTGCAAATGCATGTCTTCAAACTGGGAAATAATAATTTAAATAAGTTCAGTTATGGTTATCTTTCCCTAGTAGTCATTCTAAATGTATTAGAAGTAGCAACTCTTCCAGACTGGCATTATAAATATCAATTAAAACAGAGTTTTTTGTGTGGTTAAGTGAAACTTGCAAACCACTATCTCATTCTGAACAAGAATATTCTTGAGATTCAATTTTTTGCTTAGTCCTTTTTGATGTGAGTGTAGTAACTAATTTAGTACAGAATAAGAAGACGTCATTTAATGTTTTTAAATCTGTGTTATGAAGTGCAATCACTAATCTTCTCTCATGTTTGCCCACAGAAATTTTAATCAAGCCAGTGGTATTTTTCCTGCGTGGCAAACCTATCCCAAAGCGAATGCTCCCACCTGAAGACCTCGTCCGTTACTACACAGATCCCAGGAATCGGGGCTACCTGGCAGATCCATCCAAGGTTGCAGAAGCCAGGCTGGAACTTGCCAAGAAGTATGGCTATGTCTTACCAGACATAACTAAGGATGAACTCTTTAAGATGTTAAGTGCACGCAAGGATCCTAGACAGATATTTTTTGGTCTTGCTCCAGGATGGATCGTAAACCTGGCAGACAAGAAAATTCTGAAACCAACTGATGAGAATCTGTTGAAATACTACAGCTCATGAATTCAGGACTGGACACAATTGCAGGTGTACAGGAAACATCTGGGTATGAAATAATGGGTAGAAGTGATGTGTGTTTGTTTGTTTTTAAGACTCCTATTATACTAGAAAAAACATTTTTTTCTTCATGTAATCTTCTGGTGTAGCTCTCAACTTTTTTATTGTCATAATAGAGTGTATCAGAAGTCTTAACATTTGAAAACAATGTGGAGTCTGACATAAAGTGTGGGTCTGGGCACTTTCTCTTCCAATGGTTTGCCAGTTATTTTTTTCAGACAAAAGGTTTCAGTGTTGCATTTGTTTCAGAGGATAATTCCAAAGAGTCATTTGACCTAGTAATTAGTTTATATTTCCCCCTCTCAGTTTAAAATGGGAAACGTGACTCTACAAAACCAAAATTAGTTTTACAGTTGTATTGCATAAAATTTCTAGATAAAAGTTCTAGAAAATGTATCTTAAATAGTTCTAAGAAGTATTTTTGCTTGGGGAAAAGTAAAAAGAACCAGAAATAAAAAAGTACTAAAGATTGCATTAACCTCTTCAATTCCATAGCTATATTTTGGATTTTGCCATTGCTATCGATAGCACTAGAGCTTGAGAGATCTTGATTTTTCTTTTATTTCTTCATATGCAATTGAAGAGGACAGAGTGTGCAGTTCAACATAACTTTCTATCTAAATTTGGGACTGGGGGGGAAGATAGCTGTCTTAATTCAATGGCCTTTATTATTCAGAATTTAAAACTTGTCCTGACACAAATAAAGATGCATAGCAGAATCCAGGGTCAATGGATGACAGTGACAGCACATTATAAAGGATGGGGATGTGATGGACGAAGTACACAGTCAGAATTCAGTTTTCAGCTTGATCACAAATTGCATGTGTGACAGTGGACAAATTAATTTAAATGCTGTGAAAAATTGAGTAAATTGTGTTTATGGGAGACAGCATTTTAATCACACCAACTTGATTAAGTCTTGAAAATATTTTTCAGCAAAGGTTTGTTTTATCAGTTTCTCCAGAATACTGCATTATTACTATGCAAGAGTATTGTAGGTTTTGTGTGGAAGCATTGGGCGTTGTGTGGACTGGGCATTTGAGACAGCGAGGCAGACAGTAAAGAAAGATGAGAGGGGAGACCAAGATGATGTATCAGAATGTGCTCTGACTCCTTGGAAGTTAATGAGCTGCTTCATAATTATGTGGTTTAATGGAAACTGAATTTGGCTTTAAAATAGTCATAATTTGATTATAAGAATGCAGGAAACAGTTCAGGAGAACAGAACATGAGATGTCATTTTGCTTTCCAATTTTGATGTGCCTTTGGAAATGCTACTTAGAGTTTCCTGTAGCTGCCAAACCATCCCATCTCATAGGGAAAGTCCTCTGTGTGCTAGAATCTCCTTTTTCTCCTGTGTAACATCTGTATTTTGCTGGTATACCTCAATGGGGGAGGATTTAAGAAAAATCTTCTTTTTCTTTCAGAAAATAAAATGAAGCAGATGAATTTTTGTTGGTGTTTGTCAACCAGCCCAGATTTTTCCTTTACTCAACAACCTGCCTTTTCAATTAGTATGACTATCTGTAATCATAGAACAAAATAAAAGAAGTCTTCTCATTCTGATTAAATAATCTGAAATCAAGAGATTAAGAATAAAAAGTCACTAAATTTTGACAATTTACTCTTCAACTCCTATTGTTCCTTGTTAATGTGTGTTAAATGCTATCAGTAATGTTCATTCCCCTGACTTGGGGTTTAAGTATAGGTGAAACATAGCAAAACAACAGCAATATAAAATTGGACAATGAATAGCAGGAATTTTGTTTTAGTGGCATTAACATTCATATTTTATAAGGTGTCCAACACTTTTTTGGCACGTTAAGAATAATGCTGTGTGCCAAAAAAAGTACAGTTGGTGTTAACTTGAATGTGAAGTAAATAACTTTCTCACTTTAGATGTATCCTGTTCTGCATCCTGATGATTGTTGGTTTGGAACCTTAAATGACAAGCAATACTTTTTTATTTTTCTTTTTTTTTTCAAGTTTTTGTTATTACAATAACTTTACAATAACAATATTACTACTGCCTCCATTTGGGAAGGAGTTGGAGAGGGGGAAGAGTATTTATTGCCTTCCCTTATTTGTGCCATAATGTTTCTGTTTTTATGAATCAATTCACAATTGTATTTTGTGGAGGTGGTGGTACTCAACAGGAAAGCTACTTAACTGGAAGTGAAGAAGGAAGTTACTCATATTAGTGAAGACCAGAAGACAAAAGTGTTTATGTATCATTGTGTATTTTGGGGAGGAGAAGACGGGGGAAGGCAAGTTTGTTTCCATTTCTGCTCTTTGTATTAAAATGAACAAATTGCTCTCAGCAAGTTTTTTTCTGAATCAACTTCTTTGATACAGACACGCGTGCACACGCTGGTTTCTGTAGGTTTCTAAATGGTTTTCAGGTGAAAGGGTAACTTGGATAAAATGATAACAGTGAAAGAAAGAATGAAAACAGGAAACAGATGTCTGGTGACGTTGAGGGATTGGATAGCACTTATTCAGTGGACGATGTCTTAGTCACAAGGCAGCTGTATCCTGGCTCTGATACTACAACGCTACAAATACCTTGGAGCCAAAACAGCCACGTTCCACAAAATCCGGTCATTCTACTTTATAAAGGTGATCTTTTATCATCTTATACTTGGAGAGGGCAAAAAAGGGCTATATGTTCCTTTATTTAAAATATGCAATGATTGTCTTTTTTTCTCACTTCTGTTAACAGTAGCCAGTATTTTGTATGAGTTGTTTGCATTTTTATTTACTAGTGTAAAAAGTCACAAAGCGATAGATGATTTCCTGTTCATTTTATCTCATCAGGAACACAAGTCTCCTAGCAACCAAACACAGAATTATCAAAAGCACAAGTAAGTTATTGACAAAGTTTCTAATAAATCCATAATAAGTAGTGTCCCAAAGGACTCTTGTTTATATGTCAGGCTTAATGGGGCAGGACTAAGCCAATGCTGGCATCTAAAGCCATTCTCATTACTTAAGTATATGGACCATGTTTTCATGTTCATAAGATAAAGGATTGTCTTGGATATCCTGTTTTGACAGGGCTTTTTCATGTGCAACAAGGTGTGACACGGCAAGAAGTACCCAATCTACTGTAGGTGGAAAAGTATTATGGGGTAGCTGAGGAAAAGGAACTTTTATTTGTGTCACAAAGTGCTGAAAGCCGTGTCAATTTTTATCAGCAACATCATACTTCTGAATGACTACTTGATGAAACTGATTACAGATGTGAGACTGCAATCTAAATAAAGATCTGTAAACATGTACATACCTTGTTGTTTCATCCTGTGATAATCAGAAATCATGTGTTTCTTGGGAGCAGATTCTACTGACTGCATCCAGTCAATGCTATACTTACAGGTGGCTGGCTGCAGACTCAAAATGAAGTGGATTAAAATATGTGTTTTCCGTTTTCTCATATGTATAACAGTGATAACATGGCTTCATTATACTTCATATAAAATTTGTGTTTAACAGTCAAAAGTTGACTGTACAATCCACTGATTTCCAAAAAAGAATAAATTAAATCAGTGGCCCTGATCTGAATCTTCGCTGGCAGTGTGCCAGCATTGTTTTGAAGTAGAAACATAATTGATGTTAGTCCTCCAGGAAGTCATATAAAAGTGATCAATTTTCATTACTCTTCTCATTACTATTTTATTATTTTCTACTATTATTTCTATTTTCTATTATTTTCTATACTAAAACCTTAAAGTCTAATGCAGAACTAATTTTGCACTCCTTAACACAAGTTTTTCAAGCAATTTGAAATTGTTGCACAAGTCCCATATTTTATTTAACCGTTATGTATATCTAAAACATGAATGATGCTCTGTATATCCAAAATGTCCAGTTCAATATCCTATATGCAGCTTTATATTTTAAAATTTTCTGAAAATGTAATCAGTCAGGAATAATTTTATGTAGCTCACAATCTGTACTGTTTAAGGTTATGGTTTGCTCTATGAAAAGAGAGGTCCATATGTGACAGGGTTCTTGCCCATTAGAGGAAAATTAGGAACATTTTAAGCTCCTTTATCGCCCACCCAGGTGGCTCCTCTTGGTCTTTTGTAGCAGAAATACACAGCATTGTCTAAAGAAGGATGGTTTCTCAGTGGAAGCAAACCATCCTCAGATGTATTCTTGTCTCCTGTGCTTAATATTCCCTCTGAAGCATCTGCATCTTCCCAAGGTCTCTTCTCACCTTTCCCGTTGTAGTGGTGGGAACTACAGGGCTCAATCATTCTCACAGTGTCATCCTGTCTGGCCCACTCTGGGTTTGAAAATCTGGTTGTTTTATGTGCCCCTGGAGCAGGAAAAGTGTTGATCATTCCTGCATCTGTTTATATGGGGGGGTTGGGGGGGATTGGCTTGAGTTTCCTGGACTGGTGTTGCTTTTGTTGTTAAAAATGTCAACAGCAATGTTGTTTACTTGTTAACCTTGTAGATTCCAAGCCACATGCCAAGCAACTTGGAGGGCCCTTTGAGCAATGGATTTAGTGTTTATCAGTCAATGAACACTCCTAGAAGAGTGTCTGTGCACTTAAATCAGAATTGCACACACTAGATACCAGTATGAAAGAACAGACAATTTTGCATTCAATGGACCAATGCCCAAATCTGTCTTTCCTTGCACTTTTCTTCAGCCTCTGTAAGAGTCATTCTGTCTCATGATAGCATTATCCTGTCTGGGCTTTACTCTATAAATATGGGCAGATTATAAATATGGGCAGATTAGTCCATATTTAGCTTGAAAATCTGCCATTTGTTTCATTCCTTGGGCTGGTAATGAGAGCTAGGAGTTTGTGAACATAGAGTGGCCTATGAAAAATAAGTTGATGTGTAAATTTATGGTAAACTAGTTCTCTAGGGGTTTTTGTGATGCTGGTATAGATTGCTCCCTGTGCAGAATACCTTAAATTAAAAAAATAAACTCACTTGGTGTCTAGCAAGGAACATGAATTTTTTAGTTGAATGTAGCTGTGGTTCAGTGCTGCAAAAATTGGCATCCAAGTTCCTTATGCAGTTATTATAGTGAGGTATTGTGTTAGTTTCAAAATTAATGCAGGTCTAAATTTACATTGCTTACATGTAAACAGTACTTCAAACTCCTCTCATAGGAGTCTTGCTGCTTTTGTTGTAATGTGATTGACACAATCATTGTCTAGAGCCTAGAGAAAAGCCATGTTCAGCTTGAAGCAGACATCTAAGCAGTTCAGTGACACTCTAGACTCCACTGACTGACAGGAGTTGTAACATAGCACTCTTGTATGCACCCAAAACTTCAGCATCTGGAGCTGAATCCCACTCCTTTTTTTCAGTGACCCAAGATCCAAGATGCTTGAAGTTAATGGTCAGAATTCCTCTACAGGATCAACATATTGCCAGTGTGTGTTGCTGAGCTTTGCCATTGGGAACTTGTGAAACCTGATCTACTTGGTTGTATTTATCTTTGAAAAGAAGCAAGCTCTTAAAATTATTTAGTGAGAAAAAGCAGTCTAGAGGATCTCTTGGTGCCACAAGAAGTGAGATGCTGGCAATCAGACAGTGCTATGTTAAGTTGCTGTCTCTGCTATTGGAGACAGCAACTTCTCCAGGATACAAAAATTGGTGATGTCCCCACCTGGAAGTCTCTGAATTTCAAGGTGGATGACTCCCAGTTCCCAGCCCTGCTCAAAATTTGCCTGCCTGCCTTCTTTGACCTTTGTGTAATACATGCTGATGTTTGTGCTTGTTCTAATGTATATGTTTACTCTATAAGGAAGGAACAGAAATTAAACTCACCTTCATTTGCAAAAGAAAAAATGGGAGAGCAGGATGGTGCCTCTATTGAGGTGTCTGCTTTACATGTGCTGCTTATAATGGCTGGAGAAGGTGACTGAGATGCTTAAACACAGATGTTGTCTCACTGCTGAGAAGATGCATCCAGTATATCTCATAGGGTACCCCCTACAGCTACTGTGACAGCCTGTGATGTTAGTATAAAAGACAGATTTGGTAGGGATGTGCTTGGTTTTTGTGCACAGGCAATCATTTATACCTTCCTTTTCTTTTTTTTTTTTTCATGGTTTTTTTTTCCTCTTGGCAAGGCCATTGTGCTTATTGCAGCAGGCAGTCTGAGTATGGGCCATGTACTAGGCTTGAAAATGTTCCAGACAAAATATTATTCTACTGGTTTTATGTTGGACTGTTGTAGTGCATTTTTATATTTTGTAATACTTTAAAGTAGTTTTGTTTTGTATCCCCATATTTTTCCCAAATGGTTTATCCCAAACTGTACCCCCCTCCCTTTACCTGTGTTATCCCTCTCCTGGGATGAGATCATCCCCAAACCCCCACCCTGGCTCTCTGGCAATCACTCAGCCTCCCATCCCCTCCATCCACAAGTTTTGGTCCAGGTCGTCGAGTGATTAGCCAGAGGCTGGGAGTCAGCCCCCCAAGCCTTGCCCCATACGCTGTCCTATATGTCTATCCCCCAGCATCCATCCCTTAGGGTCACTAATATTGGTTGGTAAAATGTTCTCTACTTTGGGTTTCCACTTCCCTTTAAATGTGACCTTGGCCCATCTCCCGGGGCTCTCGGCAGGAGGCCCCCTGAGGTGCAGGAGCTCCTTTGGGACTCCTAATAAAGCCTTGGATTGACCCCTGCTAAGAGTCGGCCCTTTCTCTTCTACCGCTGTCTCTGGTGTCTCTTGTGCTGCACAGGCGGCCAGCCCAGGTGCCCTCAGCACCCTCAGGGCACACACAGAGAGTGTCTCCCTGCCAGCCCAGGTGCCCTCAGTACCCTCGGGGCACACACAGAGAGTGTCTCCCTGCCAGCCCAGGTGCCCTCAGCACCCTCGGGGCACAGAGAGTGTCTCCCTGTCAGCCCAGGTGCCCTCAGCACCCTTGGGGCACAGAGAGTGTCTCCCTGTCAGCCCAGGTGCCCTCAGCACCCTTGGGGCACAGAGAGTGTCTCCCTGCTGTCAGCCCAGGTGCCCTCAGCACCCTCGGGGCACACACAGAGAGTGTCTCCCTGCTGTCAGCCCAGGTGCCCTCAGCACCCTCGGGGCACACACACAGAGAGTGTCTCCCTGCTGTCAGCCCAGGTGCCCTCAGCACCCTCGGGGCACACACAGAGAGTGTCTCCCTGCTGTAAGCCCAGGTGCCCTCAGCACCCTCGGGGCACACACAGAGAGTGTCTCCCTGCTGTCAGCCCAGGTGCCCTCAGCACCCTCGGGGCACACACAGAGAGTGTCTCCCCCCAGCCCAGGTGCCCTCAGCACCCTCGGGGCACACACAGACAGTGTCTCCCCGCTGTCGGCCGTGTCGAGGCTGCCCCCCGGTGTCTGCCGACTCGGGACTGGCCCAGGGCTCCTGAGAGGCTCGCAGAGAGACTGAGACATTGGACTTGGGTGATGTGATGTTGCTGCTGCCCTGACTTCTAGGTAAAATTTCTGAGCTAAATGTGACTTTGCTGTTGGGACTTGTTTTTATTGTTGTTTTTGGAAGGTTCCAGCCATTCCAAGTTCATAATTAAAAGCAGGTATTTACTGTAGGATGATTGTGAAATGAATTACTATATTGAGGATGTGATTGTGTGGTAAAGTTCTACCTGGGTCAGTTTTTGTGCATTCATTTGTATGTCTCTGAGGGAGTTGAAGAACTGGGGTGCTTTGATTTTGTGTTTCATGTGGGAAAGCTTATCTGTCCATTAAGAGAACCTAAGAATAAGATGGGAGGTAAAAACCTGTCAAGTAATTTTTGCTGCATCTTGTGAAAACTTCATATTGTTCCAATTCCAGCTGTTCTTGACTGAGCTGGATGGCTTTGCTTATGGCATATTGGGAAACTGCAATGGCAGCAGCCCACCATGGGTACTGACATGCACCTATGGTATGTAGCAGGCTGGGGCCAAAGAAGAAATAATTTTGAAGACTTGGGAACGTGAGAATCAAGGTATGAAAATGCACCTGAAGAGATTCCAAATTCAGAAATGTGTATTCTGCAACACCACTGAAACTCTGCTGCATGTTGAATTATGCTTTGTTTTTGCTGACTATACTGTTATGAACTGTAAGTAGTCAAGAAATTATTTAAAGAATATACATTTTAGGTTTTCTTTGTTGTCCTTAGAGTTTTCAGCTCTGCAGGAATCTTGTTTCCAAGTATTGTTCCTGTATCCAGCAAGGCTAGAAGCAAATTTAAGAAGCAGGAGCCAGCATTTTCATGTGATGGCAATATTCCAGAAACTGGTGGTCTAGGATAAACAGTAAATACTGGAGGCTTGCAAAACACTTACTCATTCATTGCTAATGCCCTGCTGATATTTTCATTGTTAGAGAGCATAATTTCTCTGCTGTCTCTGCAGGTGACATCCAGTCACATCTCCTCAGCATGAAACCTGTCTTTGTTTCCAGCATCCAAACCTGAAGGTAACAAATATGATATTACCAGGTACACAGGCACCCTGCACAAACATCCTTCTCCATCTGCTCCTCTGCCCTAATTACGAGACTGCTACGGTCATTTGCGGTGCTGGGAGTTGGATCTGCTTACTGGGGACAGGGAGGAGAAGGTCCGGTGTCCTGGTAGAGGCAAGGCTGACACCTAGTGACCAGACGTATTTATTCCTATGGGAATTCCCTGTGTTCTGGTTCAGTCACTATTCACTCTTACCTAGGTCTGGAAGGTTTAAACTTCAAAGTGAATAGTTAGTTTATTTCATCGTCATTTTTGGCCCTTGTTTTCACTGTTTCTAGAATGCTCTTCTGAAGACGGAGTTCAGCTAGCTTGCAGGCTTGTTCACACCAGATGTTGTAGAGGATTTTGTGTGTAGTCTCCTGGGAGCTCTTCATGCCAGCTGTGCTGAGTAAGCTGAGGTGGCTGATTGCAATCAACAGTAACTTCAGAACATCATGCTTTTTGACTTTTCCTTAATAAAATCATGGCTGACTACAGTATTTGTATTATTCTTGCTCATCCTGTGGTAAAGGATTCAAAATCAAACATTTTGGGATATTCTCTGAGTTGCTAAATTTTCTTCCTGCAGATGTCAGCTGGCCAGAGGTAGCATCTTACAATTAGGCTGCCACCTGGAAAGCACTACCTGTTCCATCATCATTGCAGATCCTGCTGGAAATGCTCTGAAGTCTGGGATATTAAAGAGGAAGAGTAAAATCTAGCTAAAAGACTCTTACAGAATGCTTTCTTTGGTTATGTAGATTAGCATTTCAGGAGCATAACATATTGATGAGATTTGCTTTTAACCTTTACCAAAAGGAGTAGACATACCAATTTAGGAAAACAGCCCCCCAACCTGAACCAAAGGAGTCACCTGCCATGTTGACTCCAAAAGTAGACTGCAGAAGGTCTCAGTGGTTGCCCATGCTAATGGATTTCATACTAATCCCTGCACTGAAGCCCTAAAAAAGCCTTCTTGGAGCAGTCCTTGGGATTGGAGGAATATTTTTTCTTTTAAATGTCTCTTGTCATTTAAATGAAGTATTGGAAATAAGGTTGTGTTTGCTACTAGCACTGTGTATGACTACACAAAGAGTCAGAGCTCAATGTTTTTCTGTGCCTGAAAGGAAACTTTGGTTCTTCCTGAATGAAATAACTAGGAACTTGCACAAGCCCTGTGTTGTTGAACGGAAAAGGCAAGCTTTTTTCCTTCAGATAATCTTTTATATCTCACTCAGAACTTTATGTATGGCCCTGATTCTGTATCTGTGTCATGTTTCTAATTAGCCCATGAAAAAATAAAGGTTCTGTATTTTAAAATCTACTGATTTTTCCTCTGCTAACTGTTGTTAATAGGATAGGAGCCTCTGGAGAGAAGGCTAGCATATTGCCAAGGCAAATTCTCCTTCACAGTGCTGTGGCACTAGGAATGAGAATAGCAAGCCTTATAGAACACATACATACACTGAAGATTTTTTCCCTCTCTGAAAACTGGTGGTCCAATTCCATGTCTCAAAACCATCACCCAGTACTGTTTGTCTGAGGTGAAATTTGTGGTTTTTTATTTGTGCTTGAAGCCATCTTTGGTGTCTCACAAACAAAATTATAGGGTTGTTCATTTGCATAGTTACTTTGAATAATTATTTTAAAATTCACAAAATCTGACTTCTAAACTTAATTTTAAGCAATTAATTAATCTTGACAAGAGCCACAGAACAGGTAAACATGACTTTGACCATGAGTATGTAATAGACTTAAAATTAGTCATGTTTAAAGAGAAATATTTGGGACTCTGAAGACCTGAAGGCCTTAAATGTGATCCCTGAGGAATACAGAAGAATTCCATAAGGAATTCTTTATATAATAAATACTCTTTTTTTCTTTTTTTTTTTTTTTGGTAGGTAATGGAAGTTTTGTTAATTTGGTCAGACTAAGCCAATTGTTTTCATTATTTCAGAGCCCAAGTGCAGGATTCCTGCCTTTGTTCAGAACAAAGGGGAAAAATGAAGTTCTCTAGTATCAAATAAGTAGGCACAAAAAACCAGGGCATCTGTTAGAGCTCCATGTCTATGTACTGGTAGACATCACCTCTGGAAAACCTACTCAGAGCCTCAGTCTTTGTCAGTCATGTGCTCTTGCACTTGTAGCAGTAGCACCAAAGCAGCAGGTGCCCAAGGGTACATCCAGCTCCATGTCTGCTCCAAAATAACATTTGGTGTGGAGCTTCAGCAGTGAAGACATGGAAACATGTGCAGGCAGAGCCAAGGTGTGCTGGTTTTGATGGTTGGGATAGAGTTAATTTTCTTCACAGTGCCTGGTGTGAGGCTCTGTTTTGGATTTGTGCTGAACACAGAGCTGATAATGCAGAGATGTTTTTGTTACTCCCTTTTCTGCTTTTTGTGCTGCCCCACTGGCAAGGAGCCTGGGGGTGCATGGGAGGGTGGGAGGAGACACAGCCAGGACAGGTGACCCCAGCTGACCAAAAGGATATTCCAGACCATGTGCATCATGCTCAGTATAGAAAGGCAGGGAAGGAGGAGGAAGTGGGGAGGCATTTGAAGTGATGTCATTTGTCTTCCCAAGTCACTGTTACATGTGATGGGGCCCTGCTCTCCTGGAGATCCTGAACCCCTGCCTGTTGATGGGAAGCACTGAATCAATTCCTTGTTTTGCTTTGCTTCTGTGCATGGCTTCTACTTTCCCTGTTAAAGTCTTTATCTCAAGCTGTGAGTTCTTCTTTACCCTTCCAGATCTTTCCCCAGCCCCACTGGTTGGGGCAGTGAGTGAGTGGCTGTGTGGGGCTTGGCTGCTGTCTGAGGTTAAACCAAGACACAAGGGAAATCACTCAGAGCAATCCCCTGTGCTCAAAACTCCCCCTGACACCTATTTCATGTGGTGACCTCCAGCACTGTACCAGCCTGGAGATGGTGGCACACAGAGAGCCCTGTGAGCCAGGCAGGTGCTCCCATGTCCTCTCCACTGCTGTGAGCTGGATGCAGAGTAGCCTGTGTCCTTCCTGCCCTGGATCTCTGGGTTGAAATGCTTTGTTGGCTGGATTGGGAGCTGAAGTGTTGACCTGCCTCCTGGCCTAACACAGGGTTGTGGAAGAGTTCTCCTCTGACAGAACTCACCTGCAAGGCCCCACTATCAGCTGCCACATGGCAATGGGAGAAGAATTGACTTTCCTTTCTTTGTGCAGTGTCAAACCCAGCCAGGACAGTCACTGGCCCAGTTCTGTGTGCTCCTAAGACCACCTGCCATCCTACTAAAGCAGAGAATGATCCAGATTCACATGCCTTTGTCTGAAGTCTGCATGCAGCCATGTAGGAACCAACAAGTAAGGCAGGTAGCTCTGTGGCTCTTCTGATTCTATTGTATCCAAAATTGCCAGAGCTTTAGTGCTACTTCTGACTATCCAAGGAGTCAGGCCAGCTATATTTCCCTTTTATATACAAGCTTTACCACCACTTTACCTGGATTTTTCCTGTATTTTATCAGTAATGCTATTGAACTCGTCATACATTTGCAAATATTAAGTACAATGGCATTTCCTAATTTCCTTCACAGATGAAGTTGCAGTTAAATGAAAGTTAAAGCTCAGTGTACCTATTTGATCTTAGTTTTTCTTCTAGTGACTCAGGATGTGTCCCCACTGCTCATTCCCTTTTATTTTACATGGCTGTGTTCTAAGAATACCAATTGATGAAACCATAGTAGAAGAATTTATGGTATTGAGATTGTTTGTTGGGGGTTTTTTTTGTTTGTTTTTTTAATTGTTGTTTTGGGTTTTTTTTTGTAAAGACGACCAGGAAATACATAATTTTACAATGAAAAACTGTTTTGTATCTCTGTTCACTAATACTCTTTATCAGAAGTAGTCAGCAGTTTGTGATAATTTCTGCCTAGAATGTTATTGACTCCTTTTTGAAACAGGAATTTTTGAAAACTCCTAATTCCAGTTTCCTATAAAAGCTTATCAACTAGTCCAAATAAAGACATCATGTGAACTTTTTTGATCATTGGAGAATGAATGAATTTTTTTGTATGTATGATCAACTTTTTTTTTTTGAATGATCAGCTTATTCAGATTATTAACATGAACAGAAAGTGCTCACTAAAAGAAATAGGTCACAGGTCTATTATGAAAGAAAAAGTTATTATGACATGGAGAAAAATGAGAGAAATGACTGAGTCCTACAGGACATAGGTCATCCTGACTCATGGCCTGTTTCTATTCTGATTAACCTATCTGTACTAATTTGTTCAGATCAATTAGATTACATATCTTTGTGGTTTTTTCACATCCAATCTGAAAACAAATGTGTCCCTTATTTACTATGAAAATACTGTAGTTTGTTTCCCCTTGACTGATAATCAAAATCCAATCAGCAAGCTACTCCCTGGCTACTACTTTGTTCTGGTAGAAATCATAGTGTACATAAACCACTGATTTCATCAAACTGCAGCCTGGTGGCCAAAAATACACCATCCTTGTATATAATCTTAAAGAGTTTTCAAATAAAAGTTTGACCTGGTTGCCTGGCAGTCTATAGCATTTCTGGGAGGTTGATAACTAGTTTTCCATTGCTCACAAAGTTTGTAAGGCACAGACAGGGCAAGAGCTGGCCACGTTGGCTTTGCCACTACTTCACTAGATAGCAGGGTTCTCAGCTGCAGGCCTGCCTGGGAAGGAGGGGAAATATGCTTTGGGAGTTAACAATAATGCCAGCTGGCATTCCTAGAATATGACAGCTTCTTATAATTTACACTTACAGTCAGAAGCTGATTCCCTTAGTTGGGTTCAGGGAATGATCGAGTCAAGTTTTCTTGTGTTTTAATCTGATTACCTAAGGAAAAATGTTGTGCAGCAGCACACACTTGCCTGTTTGTGCATGTATTTGGCTTCCCCTTTTGAAACCTTTCTTTTGAAACCTCTTGAACTGTTTCAGTTCTGCTTTATGGAGGAGTAGAAGTGTTAAAGAGGGAAAGGTCCCACAAGCCCCATGAAGACAAGCAGAAGACTGGGAGTGGAATCTCACATATCCCCCATAGACTGGGGCTTAAAAGTGAGTTATTTTCCTCTCACCAGACACCACTTCACCAGACAGCAAACACAGGCTCCCAGACTTCAGCTGGAGAATCCAAGCTTTAGCAGGGTGCTGCTCCTAAGCCACAGGTGAGGGCACATGTCTGCTGCCCTTCGTGCTGTTGGAAGGATACACAAAGGTACTGACTGGAGAGGGGAAGGATGAAATCAGATCCACAAAAACCCCATCAAAAGTAAAGTAGAAACATTTTCCCCCTGAGTATTTTACAGTCACAGAAGTCATAATCCTGCTTGTAACAGTAGTAAGAACTACTTTTTCAGCTGTGGTGATTTATACAAACTTAACACCCTTTAGTGCTGGAAAATTTAGAACTGTAACTGATACATTTGGTCGCCTGCAGTGGGTCTGAAGCTGCACATATAACCTTCTGCTTTCATATCAACAGTCCTAAAATTTTTGAAAATTTTACAAGTGTATTTAACACAAATTCAGCTCTGTAAGTTGAATTTTCACATGCTGCCTTGTTCCAGTTTTGCCTCCATTTACATGCTGCTGAGTTGTTTTTTTTCACTTGCTGCCTCTAAACAAGGGAGACATTTTGTTGGTCAGTGTCAGAACAGATAGACATAAAGCACAGATCAATATAGAGAATGAAAGTTCTAATTGGTAGCTGCTATCAGCCTAGAAGATTCTCCTTAACAAGTTAATTTCTTAAATTTCTATGAAAGGAACATTTATCCTTCTTAACTCATGCCGTGCAAGACTTGGTGATTACTTTTGTTGATCATTCAGACAATCATAAAGAATAATGTTTTGCTTAAACTGATGTTGCAGATGTAGACTGATTTCAAATTGCCTAAAGAATACCTTTCTTTTGATGCTAATAGTCTACTTTATGAGAGGAACCAGCTTCTTTTCCTCTCTGGCTGGGACTGGGAGAATGCACCTGCCTGGGTCACTTGGTGGGAAGCAAGAAGGGGGCTAACTGAGCTGTGCATGGGGCTAGCAGGGTCAGCATGTTCCTCTGCTCGAGAAAGAGACCAGCTGGTAATTCCTGGCATCTGCCAAGGGGATCTAGCCACCAAAATAGGTTTATTATAATACCAGCCACCAAAATAGGTTTATTATAATACACCAGCACCAATGATGTGGAGCAGCCAGCTGCCCTGTGAGGGCTGGGGCTGAGCTGGGTGTCTCCCACAGCCGCAAGGGCCAGGAGTGGGAAGGCTGCAGCAGTCTCCAGTTTGCAGGCATGTTGTTCTTCACTGTAGGGTTTGTGCCACTGGTGGATAGTTTCTTCTTCAAGTGCATTTCTTTCTGACACTGATTAACAAAATCTATTTCTCTTGTTTGGAAATGGCAAGTGAAAAAACGTGCAGAGTGGGGACAGGTACAAGGTTGCGTGAAAAGATTCAATTCCCAGGTCTGAATTTGAGTTGAATTCACTTGGAACAGCTCTGCCAGTGGCAGTGGTGATCTGCAGGACTTTGCGAGTGCCGCAGCACCGGTGGATATCGGCAGGGAGATGCACGCAGAGTTACACAGTGACAGGTACACCCATCACCTCCACTGCCTTACGAGAAACTATAATTAAGGCTGAAGCGTGTTTGTTTGGGTTTCTTTCCTCCCCGACATGAACACCCCAGCCCTGGGGAGAAGGAGAGCGGCGCAGCGGCCGCTGGGGGGAGATGTTCCCCCGGGCTCCCCGGCTCCGAGCGCCGGCAGAGCCGGAGCGCGCCGCGTCCTGCCCAGCCCTGGCATCAAACCCTTCTGATTTGAGGAGGGACGTCTCGGGGGGGCTCCGAAGCAGGAATACTTCAAAATGTGTTTTGCACCACAGCAGAGCGAGCTCTTTAAAACGGTGGGAAATGTCCCCCAGAAGTCTTTTTTGGTAACGAATTACCCGTGAAAGCTTTTAACGCTTTCAGTCACGCGTGGAGATTAATGAAGCAATAGCTTTGGGGAGAAGGAGAGTTTTGAAAGATAGTGGTTAGTAAATGGGAAAGCTGCCATTATATTACCTTTACATTTCCTGGTGTTTACAGCTGCAATCCTTGAGGATATCTCTAAGTCAGCAAGGGTTAGATGAATACTCTTACTACAATGAAATAATGAAGTGGTAGTGAATCCTTTAAGATTGCCAGGAAAGAAGTGTTACAATACAAAAAGCAAAGGTCTCTTGTAAAGACACCTTTTCTTTCTCTTAATAGATTCAAACGGTGATGGGAAGTATTCATTAAGCATGATGTGTTTGGACCAGATTTCAAAAGGCTTAGAATTATATTAAGCTACATCACACTCCAAACAGCCCCACTGATCTGCTATTGAAGTTACTGTTTGGTGGGAGTAAATTAATTCCTCTGGCTTGCAAATTAAAGAATTGAAGGTATGCTGAGACTTAATTTTCTGGGTGGGAAAACATCACCAAGCAGTCAAATATGGGAACAAGTGGCCTGGGCAAATCAGGTACAATACAAATACACATCATTTTCATGTTTATTTCCATAACCAAAGTGTGGAAAACCTGTTTTGTGACGTGCAGTCCCTGTTTATAGCATGATACTCTAAATATCCTACAGAAAAGGATACTTTTCACCCTAAAATCTGGCAGTGCACTATTCTGTGGACCCAAGCACAAAATAGCCAATTTGAGGATGACAAAAAGTAGAAGCAGTGTATTTCTGCTGCTGATATATGTCAAGACCCCTCTTGATATATATACAAGACCCCTCTCCAGTCTAATAGACTGGGTAGCCATAGCAAGTATGATTACTCTGCATGTATATGATGAATGATGCCTGAGAGTTTTGCTGAAGAGTTCAGTAAATGCAGATTATTGTTTCAGAAGGCAGAAGTGATTCCTGAAATTCCTGTAATCATCTCTTTGAAAAGATCAATCAGAATAAAATGCTGAGCAGGCTAATAAAGGACTTCTCAAGCTCTCCAACTATCTGATTAATTTCTTATGATTTTGAGGTAAAACTATGGATCAGTACATGAAATATGGTCCAGGTTAGAAAATGAGTTCCCAGATATGAACCTGGTTTATGGACTAAGCTGAGATCTTACTGTTCAATTGCTTTGTTCAGGTGCAGAAGAGAAAATAAAATCCTACTTATTTCAGAACTGTCCTTGATGTTTCCACAGCTTTTGTGATACTTTCACAAATGGTAGAGAATGTCCTAAACTTTCTTCCTAATTCCCAGTTAGACAAACTGTCTAGAGTCAGAACAACCCTGGCCTCATACTTCTTCCTACAATCTCCTGCTGAGTGTAAAATATGGCTGTTGTGTGGTTTGAATAAGGCTTTTAATGTGCCATGGGATGTCACGGTCCACAGAAATGGAATACAGTGTTCTACTTGCTGAGAAACAGAAAAAAAGCTAACCAAACTGGTTTCTTCCTCCTGAGTACATAGTGACTGGCTGGAAATCCAATCACTGAGACTAAAAATACCAGCCTTGATCACAAAAAAAAAAAAAAAAAAAAAAAGCACCTGACAGATGGATTTAGTCTTCCTTCATCACAAACATCTATTTGCCACTAAAAGTTCGGTGAGTTCACTGGTCTTGTCACCCAGCACATTATTGACAGACTCTGGCATGAGGTGGATGGATGTTATTTCTTCAAAGTAATCCCTCCAAGAGGGAATGGTCGGTGCTGTCATGGGAATATAGTTCCTGGTTTATAGTTTGTACATGGCTGGGGGGAAAAGAAAAGTTCATCTGATCAATCTGATCATATAGAAGAAAAAACTCTTAAAATCAGAGCTTGGTCCCTCCCCACTGCAGTGCTTAAAAGAGCTGAAGTGTTGACCCCATAGTCCTCACAATTCTGCCTACTCTGACCAGTCTGGGCAGTGATTTCTGTGAAATGCCAATGAATACAAAAGTACTTCAGGAACAGCACACAAGGAGTGCAGCATCAAACATCCCCAGTCCTGCTAAGTATTCCCACAGATTTCTTCTTTCTTCTTGCCTTTTTTTCCTTCCTTCTTACTGATGCAAAAGCTGCAGGGCCAAGTGAGATGTGGGATGGGTAAGTTCTATCCAGCCCTTATGAAGACTCACCTGTGGAAATGGTCACCAGCTGATGATGAGATTTCAGAAGCAAAATGAATCAGCATTGCTTTGAGTCAAATTTTGTCCAGTGGACTGGAAACCTCAGAAAGTGTGTAATGAAGACCATGGCCACAGGCTTTGTTCCTAAGTGCTCAGGCATGTAGAGAAGTTGGTGAGATGGCTTAAAGATACCTTCTGGAAATCTTTGCTCCATCTTACTCCTCTACCAAGGCAGACCCTTGCACAGTCCTGATTCTGAGGATAATATTACTTTTCAGCACTTTCTTATTTCCAAGCCATCACTGAGATATATTTTCTTCTAGGCTTTACAGCACACTTTTTTACCGGCTTGGACTCAACCAAGGCTAGTCTCCATTTTAATAGATGTATTTTCCACAGGAAATTAATGTATTGTTTCCCCAAAGCTATTTCAGTCTCTAAACCTCACTGCAGTCTGCCCAGTTGCACGATATTTCAGCCAGCCAAACAAATCTAGTGCCCCTGACAGTCCTTTTAGTAGTGTTAGCCAAGGGAATTGTGTCAGGCTCAGATTTACTACTTGGATGCTCCAAACGACAGTGCCCTGCAAGGGATCTGGTGGATGATTATCCCTGGGATTTTTTTCCCCAGGAACCCTGTTTGGAGGGAGTACAGTGTTTACCTAATTGTTGTGTTAGTTTTCTGACGGTACCAGGATATATGGTATATATGGACAGTATGTATATCATGGTACCTGCAGACACCACGATATATGGTATTTATGGATTGTACATTTATATAGATAGCAGTATATTCTGTCTTTGACTGTGGATTTGTATATTTGTAAAAGTCCTTTCATTCAACATTCTGGGCATTTTTAAAATTAGCATGAGTAGTTTGATTTCTCCCTTTTCTCAAGAGGCATTAATAAAATGGCAGTGGGGGGTGCAGCTTCACTTTTGCAGTGTGAAATGCTTGCAAGCAGCGAGGATCCCTTCCCTGAGCTGCTCTCTGTCGGGATGACAAGTCGCTGGCGGCTGTCAGGTCTGCGTAGGAAATCTCCACAGCGGTGCTGAGAATGTTTATTGTAGGGAGAGAACTTTTGCCCTGTGAAGTCACCTCCTACTAGTCACCAGTAGGTTTCTGATATTCTATCACAGGAAATTCCTGGTGGACCACAAAAGCAATCCCCTGAGTCCAGCTGCTGGCGGGGAGCAGTGGTGCACCGCACCGCCCGGCTGAGCCTCAGCCTCCAGCGTCGGGCAGAGCACCTGTGCCCTGCAAAATGCAAACTCTGTGCTCCTTAAACAATGTTAAAATGAACTATACAAAGGGGCAAAGGTCAAGTGAACCATTATTGTGCTGCATTTTATGCAAACAAAAAAAAATGTATTAGAGGATGTGCTTTGTATTGTAACAAGGTACTGTAAGATTATATTTAGGCTTCGTGTCTTTGAAGCCCTTGGTAACACAACTGTATAATCACAGCTCTTGATGTTAATGAGGAAGTTATATTATAAGGTACCCCATCTAACTGGGAACAGTGTAGGAAGAATTAATAACCTCTAGGAAAGCATATAAAACCAGCTCTCAAGACCTCCAGTGCTGTCAGATTAATATATACCCATTTCTACAAAGGAGAAAAAAAAGAAAAAAAAAAGCAATAGACAATTACATTTGTCACCTTTGAACACAAAGGCATTGCTTGGCAGGTGCCAGTTCTTTTTCTTGCACAGCTTGGAGGGCACAGCCCTCATTACAACTCCATTTTCCTCTGCTCTTTTGCCAGGGTTTCAAGCATTCAGTCACAGCAGCAAGCAAGACTGGATGAACCTTTATCTGTGTGAGGTAGTGCACAGCAGGGAAGCAGCCTTGGAAAAGATGAACACCATGTATGTGGCTGGATGCTGTGGGGCTGCTCAGCCTGTAACTAAAAGACATCAAACTCCTCCTTTCTTCATGAAGATAAGGATATTGTGAAAGCAAAACAGTGACCCCTGCTATAATGGATGACACACCTCCAGAGAGCTGCTATTAACCTCTAATCAATGCCTAATTTCATCTGTCTGCAACCTCAGGATGTGTAAGCCCTCTGAAAAGGGCCATCTCTGGAGCTTTTAGGATTTTGATGTCATGCTCCTGTTTGGTTCTTCTGAAATTCTTCCCTGTTCATTGACTTTTGCATCACCACACCAAGGCTGAGCAGCCTCATCAGGGCAATCTGTGCCAGTGTGTGCAGGTGCAAGCAGCAAGGTGCCAGCACTTCAGGCATTGGCTCCTTTAACCAGAGCAGTGCAGTGGAACAAAATTATGCTTTAAGATGTGTGGTTTGAGATTTAGGAGGTGGTGCATTTTTTTGCATTAATGAGTATGGCTGCCTGATATGTATTTTGCAAAGAACACTTCTGGGAGGGGAAAACTATGTGTGGCTGATAACAAGCACTGTGGTAACCTGCAGCAGCTGCACCAGGTCCTTGTAATCCCAGAGCATCATATTTCCAGACCTAGGGGAAAGACATTATAAGAGATGTTATCCAGAGTCCCATGTGATTTAGAGGCACATGCACAATTTTTTAAAACAGACTTACTGAGAAGTGATGGGCTGGGTAGGGCCTGTAGAGAAGTCAGTTGGGCATTTTTAAAAACTGTACCCCTTATTTTAAAAGAAAGGAAAACGTGAGGCAATCACAGCTGATTCAGCATCCGGCAGCCTCAGCCAAGTCATATTTTACCTCTTCCCTTCCCTCCCCACACAAAACTTCCAGGAAAACCTGCAAAGAAAAGGCATATGTGGGTAGGAGGAGACCTGCTTTTAATTTCTGTACCTCCTATTCAACACAATGTCACACAATGCACAGGATGCGAATATCCCAAGGCACCTTATACAATACAAGTAACAAAAGCACACACACATGCACCAGAAAAGGGGGAGCAGCAAGCATGACATGGTTCTAAAACAAAATGCAGGTAAAGCTGTCTGTAAAATGCTTATCTAAAGGGGATATGTGAAAAAAATAATCTTGCAAAGGGAGAAGGTGGATGCTGAAGAAATGTTCAGGTGATCACAAGACTTTGATTTCCATTTCAGAACAGGGCTTATCTGTTTTTCCCTACCGTGTTGAAAGTAGTGGTCAGATCTTCATTATCAACGGGGTAATCAGTGCCTCCCTAGTGAAACACCACTGATGCTTCCTTCTGTGATCCCATCTATGGAGCAACCTGGAATCAGCACTGAGTCATACCAGGGCTGTTCCTTGTTTCCTGGTCTTTTCACTGTGGAGAGGAAGTCTGTGTAGGAGCTGCTCACTCCCACAGACCCACCACCATCTGTTTAAGAGAGATCATTCATGGGACCCCTATTCTGGTCAAGTGATGGAAGGTATTTGGAGAAACACGCAGCATTAAAGCTACTGTCAACACTAAATGAGTGCATCAGAGCCTCAACAAAGAAATCTAAGTTTTCTTCAGCTCTCTTGCTGATGCATTGCTCCACAATTCCATTAGAAAGACGGTGTTGTGGATGAAGCAGCTGGAACCTTGCCTGACCTGCTCCTGCTTGCAGGCTCATAAAAAGTTACTGATGAAGGAGCTCACAAAATCTGCAAACCTACAATCTACAAAAAAAATCTACAATCTACAAACAAACCCCCATGTAGTTTTGAGATATTTGCAGCAATAATGTTTTCTATGTTTTTGAAGAGGAATAAAAGCAAAACATTTTAAATAAAAAGTAAGAGACAAGATCTTATGGTCTTAAATGCACCATGTTTTAATGTAAAGGGGCTTTTACCTAGATAGAAAACACTAGATGATTTTTAGTCAAAACAGTTCAAAACAGTTTTGAAAACAGTTCAGAACAGTTCAAAACAGTTTCAAAACAGTTTTTTTTCATCAAACTAGATGATTTTTAGTCAAAACAGTTAGCTAGGGCCTTAAAATCAAATGTGAACATACAGAGGCAAGAAACTGCAAGAAATTTAAGTGGTTTGTAGCCATGAATCCCTTCTCCTTATTACACATGGTCACTAGAGGAACTTAATATACATTACTTCTGTGTTTAAGAAAAAATGGAGCTGGCACTTTTTTACATTTGCATGTTGATGGGCAGTTGCTATCAGTATAATGTAATTTTAGTGGCCAGATAGAATTGTTTGCAACACCTTAGCTGCCTAATTCTGAATCCAAATAAAATGAACAATACATAATTTTTCTTTTATAGAAGCATGGTTCCCACATCAAATCCATACTTGGAGCAACATTAGTAAGAAATTTACTAGGAAAAAGGGTGAAGAACAGAGAAGAATTTTTTTCTTTACACAGTGAGACAAGGCAGAGATTTTATATGTTGACTCTTGAAATCATGACCGGAAAAACTAAATGGCCCAAACCCATCTGCAGTCCATGGTATAGCAACCATGCCTTCTGTGGGATGTAAAGCTGTAACTGCTGTGCTTTTAAAAGCCATATCCAAGTTTTCTGTAAAGTATGTGTGCTTACTATAGAGTATTGTATATCACTACTCCTTACATTGCACTCCAGCCTTTGATTTTGTTTTCTTAAAAAAAAAGGAAAAAACCCACAAAAAATGAACAAAGTTGTTGTTTTTTTTATACTGGGCAAGTAAATGTTACTTTAAAAATGAGTTTCTATTTGGTGTGTGTTTGTACATTGTATCCAAAGTTTTGTATTTTGATAAGAGGCTAGATAAGTAAAGAGCCTCTCATGCAGAGCCTCTCAGTCCAGCCCCACTTCCCAGTGGGCTCCTCACCTATGGATTGTAGGCTGAAGTCTTCCCCTTCCCCACACAGCTCTGCAGAATCTGTCTTTGTCTGGCATCTCATAGTCCTGACCAGTTCAGGAAAAGGAGTCATTTGTGCCTGGACATTGGACTGAGTGGTGAAAGTGACCAAAAATGAATCAGTAGGTTTGTTCCAGTAAGTGATTTCATTTTTTCTTGTGTTGAAAAAAATTTACTTGGCTGAAAGCCAGTGATTTGTCTAGAAAGACTCTGAACACAAATGACCTCTGCTCTGTGAAAATTAGCTTGCACTGTGCATCAATACCCTTTTACACGTTCTAGCATCTGTAAGTGTGCACTTATAAATCTCTGCTTTTATAGCAAAATAGCTCCCAAAGCTTATTCCATGGATACTCTGCTTATAGTTTCTTGCAGAAGATAGAACTCTTATCTCTGCAAAACATCTGGTGATGTATTTCCAGTCATCAAGAATCCAAATTACTTTGTGGACAACTGATTGTAGGCAGTCAACTTTTGGAGAGTGTTGTCTCTTCTACAGGAATTGGATAAACTGCATGAAAAATTACTGGTCTGATTACCAGTAAACTTTTCTGCAGTTTCAAATTACTCCTATTTTGCACTGTAAAAACCAAGACCTTGTGGAGGGACAGAAGCTGTTAGATTTTGAGTACGTAAAATCAGAAAGGCTGAATCAACGTAAAGTAGCCCTGAGATATGAGTCCATGAATTTAAGGAATATTTCAGGAGTGTATTGTGATCAATTGGGCTCTCTCTGCTCCATAAAGGAGTAGCTCTGTAGAGGAGCCAGAACTTCTCACTCACATGGGCTACAGTATCACTAGATTGCCTTAAGAAAAATTTACTTTTTTTAAGCAATTAATCTGTTGCTTTCCATAGGTCTACTTTTGAATGGCAAAATAACCTTTCTCTGTACTGAGTACAAGCTACATTGGATCTGCTATGCTGTAATTCCAAATGTCCTACATAAGATTCCAGGGTAAAGAAAAACGATCAAGGTTTTAAAAACTGAATAAAATATATAAACCCCACATAGTGAAAAACTAATACTTTTAGTTAATCTTGAGAGAAGAAAGGGTTTTCTGTTGGGGCAATCTGCACAGAAAAGGAGCAAGCTTCATGTGAGCAAAGGTACAAAGAGAATCTTTCTGAGATCTTTGGAGTGTAATAAAGCATAACCTAATCAGGGGTGACAACTTCACACACCGAAACAGGTCTGACAGCCCAGTGCTTCTTTGGTGCATGCAGAGCTCTGATGCTGCCCCTGATTAAAAACAGCCTCAGACCCCAGATGGACATTAATCACTGATATCGACAACCTCAGCCTGGCAAGGCAGTGGGAAATTTGTCCAACCTCCAAACCCTAATTTTGCAGTTAAGACTTCTCTTTCATTTTGGTTTGCTCTGGAACCACAAACATAAACATCTCCATTTTTGTGGGTTGTTAACACACAGAACCTGAACTGATGATCAGAGCCATCTCCTTCCTCTACTTGTCTGCACTGGGTTCCACCAGAACCTCACCTAAGGGTGATGACAGTGATAACAGTGAAATTTGCTTTTAACTAGCTACAGTAATGTCTTCAGATCAGAAAAAGCACTTTGGCAGTTTGTGACCCATATTCAGTTTTGACTCATGCTTGTATTTCCAACTAATAACCTAAAAAAGCCCCCAAACAACCACAAACCCTTCTGTTTCCACCCCATCCCTGCAGCACAAGCATGTCAGACAGAATGACACTTTATTCTAAAGCTGCTGATAAAGTGCTATGGCTTTATGATAAAGCACCTGGTTTATGCTCAGGTACAATACACACCACCACACACTTTAGTGCTTGTGCCAGTTGCTATTAGGGGAAATGAGCAGTTGACCATATTACTGACTCCTGCATCTCCCAGGAGTAAAATTTATTTGAATAGCTATGTGTGAATTTGAATCCCCTTCCCAGTCTTGAATAATTAATCTTGGGAAGGCAGGATAAGAATACTCCAAGTATGTCACTTAAATGCAAGGGGTGAGCATGGGATATTCTGGTTTTAATACAGGTTCTGGCCAGGAAGCTTCATATCCAATGGACATTCTCACATTTATATAATTAGAAAAAAATCACAGGGTCTATCTAGGATTGTTTGGACAAGAATTGTATGTTATTGTCTCAGTGCAGCAGGAATGTCAGCTATGAAGAGAGGAATTCTTCACATCCCACCCATGGGAGCAAGAGGGAATCTCTGGCACATCCCTGTGTCCAGTCCAGCAGTGAGACAGCTTTCAGTTGTTGGACACAACACAAATTAACAGTGAACTGCAAAGTAGGGGGGAGCATGGGTGTGTTTTGCTTTGACTGCGTTGCAGGTCACAAAGGACACATTTTCCTCCTGATTTTTTCCCTTCTCTGCTTGTGTTTCTTTTGTTTATTTGTTTTTTTAACATCAGGAATTTGGGTTTGTTTGTCCCTGGAAGACTCTGTGACTAAGCTGAACTAATAATAATGCTGTAGTGAATGCTGAGAAATCAAAAGGAAGGGATTTAGTGGTAGATGTGGTAGCAATAAGTAAATGGTTTCACTTGATCTTTAGGGCCTTCCAACATAAGTGATTGTATGATTCCTGCAACTGGGGCAGTGTCAGCACATTATGAGCCACCTCTGCCTTTGCTAACATTGCACTGATAATTGGAATACTAAATTTCTTGGCCATGTACCTGTGGGGTTCTGGGATGGCCAGTTCTGAATACTAGCAGCGTTAGGTACCCTATAATGGATCTATAAGCCATTTTTTTTATTCAAGCATTCTGATGCTGGCCAAGAGAGTTGAGCTCCTTGTTTAGCTGTGAAAGGATCTACTTCCACCTTTAAAATTCTCCAAGTCAGGTGTACTTGATTTTTCCCTCTCTTGCTTGCCCTGTGCTAGAAGTGCTGCATCACATTCCAGGACACCATGGAGACCACTACATATAGGATACTTCTTCTTCATGGAGGCTGCCACAAGGCTTCTGTGAGACACCATTTCCCATTTCCTCTGTATTTATCCAGCTCCAGAAAAAGCATGGTCCCAAGAGCAACATCCAGCTACAGGTCCTTATTAGAGAAATAGAAGCTGGCAGTGTTGGCACCTGTAGTGCCCTCTAACGCTTGCAGTGCTGAGCACAGGGCTGTGTGAACAGGCCAGCACAAGGGAAAGGCTGAAAGGAGCTGTGCACTCAAACCCCAAAACAGCTGTCCCCCAGCCCAGACAGGTCACAGCTACAGAGTGCAGTGTGCATCCAGCCAACTCTCCTTGTTGGCCCTCTGTGGAGATGCTGGTGGGTGTGTTTGTTCCCTAGAGCCCAGGCGGTTTCCATGAGAAGGAAGTGTGGAAGATATGTGTGATCTGATGAGCAGCAGCCACCACTTCCAGGCTTCCAGGGGGAAGAAAGCATAGAGGGGTGACTTTGGAGAGGAAACTCTTCCAGCATTTTCCTTCTTGCAGCTGTGGGCTGCTGAGAGCCATCAGCTGAGTGATCATGGGCTTCACCTGCAGGTCAGTGCATTGCTCCTGCTGAGAAAGTTTTCAAATGTTGGCTGGGTAAAGTGTGTGTGCCAGAGCAACAGAAGCAAGGAGTGCTGTTGTGGGTGCTGGACACCTTCACACAAAGAACAGATTCCTTGGGCACACCCTGGGGCAGCCCATAGAGGTGTGTCACAGTCTGGAGTGGGCACCAGAGTGTGTGGCACTGAGCAGGGCAACAGAGCATCAGCACTGAGGCAGGGATATGAATTTGGCTCATATGTGGGTTTTGGAGCCAGGCTCAGAGCCTGTGCCATGGGGATATCTTCTGACATCCTTCTGTTCCTCCTTCAGGGCCTTCACAATTGCTTCACTGCTTGAATTGTACACTAGGTGCTTGGGGCAGGGGTCTTTGCAATATTGCCTGGCAAGAACATGGAAGATAAGGACAGCAACATGCAAACATAGATTAAGAACTTCTTGAGTCTTCATTTCAGGCCCCTGGTTTCCCTTGTATTGGTATTCCCTTTCCAGCTGAAGTCTGTTTCTCCTGGGGAATTTTGAAGCCATAACAAAAATAGAGGCATTTTTTCCATTTGATCCATTTTGTACACCAAAAAAGAATAGACAAATAGGTGATGCAAGCTCACTTCTAGTAAAAAAAAAAAAAAAAAAAAGTAGCTTTAGAAGTGATTATTAGACATAATAATTTATTTTTTGTTTCTGTACCTGTGTCTTTGATTGTAGATCACAGCAGTACCCATAAGGATAAATATGTCCAGGGAATCCTGAAAAGCAGCTCACAGGCAGGATGGCAGGAGTAGGAATCTATGGGTGAGCATGGCTAAGCTGGCTCAGCAATTTAATGAGCTAAGATTGATTAATACTTCTTTCTAGTGCTACCTGTATGAAACATTTAGGTCTTTGCCATATAATTTGATATTCATTTATTTACCATTAGTTTGGTAGCAAATTTTAGCTTTTCCATGCCCAAGTACTGCCTTTATATTCTGTTAATTTTCTGCCTATTGTTTTTAGCTACTTTTAAGTATAATGCATCCTATATGAATTATTTTATTAAACAGTGTTTTGAGCAAACTCACTGATTACTGGAAAGTTGAGATCTGTCATGGAACCCTCCAACTTGCAAGCTTCCAATACCTAAAGGAAACCTACAAGAAAGATATAAATAGAAAGGCTTTTTGCAAGAGCCTTTACTGACAGGACAAGGGGCAAGGTTTTCAAACTGAAAGAGCATAGGTTTAAATCGTATTGGAAAGAAATTCTTTGCTGTGAGTGTAGTGAGGCACTGGGACAGGTTGCCCAGAGAAGTTGTGGGTGCCTTGTTCCTTGAAGTGTTCATGGCCAGGTTGGATGGAGCTGTGAGTGATCTGGTCTAGTGGAAGGTGTCCATGTCAATGGCAGAAGGGCTGGAAAGAGGTGATCTTTAGGGTCCCTTCCAACCCAAATCATTCTGTGGTTCTGTGATTTTATAATCCTTGTACTTAACGTCTGTTTGAGCTTTCTAAGAGATTATTTCCATTTTAACCATGATACTTTTCAGGATTTAGAATGCAGAAATTCAGTAGCTCTTTCTGAATCTACTTGTTAGTCTCAACTACCTGGAATGAGCTGATTTGGGATCTTGGTTGCTCTATACATCTTCCTAATCCTGATTTTCCTTTGCTAATTTAATGTCTCATGTAATTTAAGGCTCTGAATACCAATGGTATCTCATTAATAGATTTTTTTTTTCTTGTACATTGTTTTGACCTTAGATCTGGTAACTGTTGGTCACTACCTGTAATGAATAAATTGGAAGTCTAGAGTGCTGGCTGGCAGATTCAACTAAAAAGCTAGGGCTAGAGTGATGAAATAAAGGACACACTTCCTAGTGTCATCTTGTTTTTCAGTGCTTTAAGTTTTCAATAGGTGTACCCAATTATTTCTTTCAGGTACAGCATCATGCAGTTGAATACATATTTTGTGGGACTATTAATTTAATAGAAAAAAAATTATTAGCAGCATCCAAAAAAGAAATTATTCAATGGATGAGTGTCTGTTCTGCACAGTCACTGAATGAAAATTATCTTTATCTTTTGAAAACCAAAGTATGTCACTCTGCCATATCTCTTTAAATTCAACTTAATGGTTTCTGTCTTTATTTAGTTTGCAGCCATATTACCTCATCTCAGGCTGGCAAGGCTGGGCCACCTGGGATCTTGTGGGCGCTTTGGGAAGTGTTGGTGATTCAGCACAGCAGTTGGCATGCTGCCCTCTGAGTCTCCGTGGAAAAATCCCTCACCACTGCACCTGGGCACCATCTGTTGAAGGAGGTGGCATCTGTCAGATGAGGTAGAAAACCAGCCCTTGGAAACTCCAGAGTGTTTTCTCCAGGTTGTTACACAAATAGTGCTCTACCTAAGTAATATTGTTATGAATTTTTATGAATATTTCTCTTGAACTGCCGAAATACATACAAGCACACACATCAGTAACTTCAGTACCTTCTCTGTTCAGGAGATTCATAAATTAATAACAGTCCCATACATGTATTAACTTGTAATATGTTTGAGGGTTTAGCACTATTCCAGCAAGTATTGTTTAAATTGGGAGGATATAGAAGGCAAAAATCTTTCTTTTCCTGTATAACAAAAAGTGATTGAGCTGGTTTAACTAATATGCTAGTAAATCCTGGTGAAAATTCCTCTTGCTTAATCAAGACAGTATCTAAGGACTCAGATTTTAAAATGTGTCTCCTAACCAGGCTGCTGTAAGCAAATGGCATTAACAGACAAAGGGGCTTCTTTTTGGCTATATTTAATAGTGACTGTGTGTTAAAAATGTGAATGCCACAACACATCCTCCTGTGACTGTCACATCTTACTCTCCATCTGGCTTTTGCAAATGCTGGGGGCTTTAGGAAGAACATTTTGCTTGTTTTGCTAGCAAAGATTTTGATTTCTTGGTCAAAAGGAGAGAAGGACATCTCTGGTCTAGCCCCAGCCCCATGGACCTCCTGCTGCACTCCTCTGTCTTCCTTTCCCTATGGGCTGGCTGGTGTTGAGCATAGTGGCTGCAGGGAAGAGGTGGGCAGGGTGTCCCAGGCAGGGGAGAAGCAGTCCCTACAGCCAGACAGATCTTTCCCTTCTGTGGGAAGTGCTGCTGTTAGGAGTTGGGGAGACAAGAAGGGCAGAGGTGAGCTGGGGGAATGGCTGAAGTTTGTTTGGCCTCCCTGGCTCAGCTCCCTCTCCACTGGTGACTTCATATGTTGGCTTGGAAAAGCTTTGCACAGTGACAGGCGCAGAGACATGGAGTGGGCAGCTACAGGGGCAGGCTCTCTGGAGGGAAGCAGTATTCTCTGCATGAGCCAACAGAGAAAAGAAGAAAGGTCCTCACTCCTCCATACCACGTACATTTTTCAGTATGTTTCTGAAGTCCACACATCCAAGAAGTTGCATATTTTGGCTCAAAATCTACAATAGAGACACAAAGTTAGGCAAATAAAATAAAATAAAATTTAACACATGGCAAAGGTGTTTCTGGTTTTAATTAAATTTTTTTAAGGATGGTCAGTTCTGCTGTGCAAATACAATGAGCTGAGAGATTTAAAATACCCAAATGGGAAAAATCTGTGTGATCATGTATTTGAGGCAGATTCATCTCACTTTTATCTGCTTATCTGGGCCTGATGACTTGGTGGAAATAATGCTCTGGACAGCAATCCAAAGTTTCTCCTGATGCCTCTGTGACATTGATAGATTCTAGCACAGCTTCCAAACTGTTGTCTGATGGTCATCTTGTGGATAATACACCTTTAACCCTACCTCTGCAGAGGGGGGTTGCATTATTCCTTATTACTTGTCTCTATCCAGTCCGAGTTCACGGTGATAAATCTAGCTTATAAGGCACTTACAAAGATGGGTGTGGTGTGCTGATAGCATTCATGATTAAGTGCTTTCCTGTGTCAAATATAGCCTGTAATATACTACAAACAGGCAGTCGATTTTTTATACAAACTGATCTGGCTGCTATCAGACTCTGACATTTTATACTAATACTTAAAATAAATCTAGAAACAGGAAAGAAAGTGCTGAATTATTGTTTTAAGCTAACTGTGAGGGCTTATCTTCAAAGTGACAGAGTTTCTATTGTATTTAAAGAAACTGGTCAGTATACTGGCATAAAGGTTAGAAGTATGCATGAAGCTGGAGTTAAGTTCCAGCCTCAGTTTTCACTTTTGATATAAACCCTCTAAGATGCTTTTTTTTCTTGTTGTTCTAACATGAAGATTTAAAAATACTATTGCTTTATTTTTTTCCCAAGCTTGCCAACTTTGCGTTAAAGCCTACTCCTATTGAAATCACTGGGAGTTTTGCCATGCATTGTAAAAGGTCTGGGATGTGGCAGCATGTACTAAAATCTTTGTGATTTGTTGGATTACTTGGACAAGAGCTAGGGGTATGTGAGCTACCATCATGAGCCTTTTCTTTCCACATCTAATCTCAGGTAACTTTTGCATGCCTTTTGAGATCCCTGGTTTAATGGCTAAAAAAATGCATAAAGTTGGGTCTCCTTGAAAATGAATAAGACAATTTTCTATCTGAAAGTGCTCCCCTTAGTGTATTTTAAAGAGTTGGCATTTCACTATATATAATGACTAGTTAGACACAGACCCAAAATCGAGCTGGAAACAAAACTGATTGAGTATAATATATTTTAATGAAGGTCATTAAATGGTCATCTGCTAAAAAGAGGGCACATGTCACAATCATGTGTGAGATTTGGACCATCTTGAGGCTACTTTCACTGCCAGGCACTTTCCATGAGCCTGGCTGGGACTGAGCTTGTCAGTCATCTGTGCAGCACACCCCCATGGTCACACCAGGCTTGGCTCCAGATGTGGTGTGCTGAGGGAAAGGTGGATCACACACTGGGATGTGATCTGAGCTTCCCTTCCCACAGGCTGGACAGATCAGGTGTGATATTACAGACCCTGGGAGATTTCTTGAGTCTGGCTCATCATGAGGACAATATGGGGGCTTGGAGTTGGAGCTCCACCTGGGCAAAAAGGCAATGGTATGGAATTCTGAATGAGGACCAGGAGAATGGAGTTTCCCATCCTGAGCCTGTTCTCAGGTCTGATAGCAACTTCATTGCATAGATGTTTCTTTTGTCATTTTGCCTAGAAGTGAAAATTACTAACTGTGACATGTCAATGTCAAATTCTGAATATAAGGAAATGTGACACTAACACAAAATGATTGAGAAATAAAAATTAGGAGCATCTTTGAAATGCAAAAAATTGTAGTCTTGAAAGAATGGACTGACACCACTGCTCATGAAACATGTAGGGAAAAAAATCTATTGAATTTATGCATAATGACTTTTTCTTATTACTGTTACCATATGTTGTAACTCTTCTCATAGGCCCTAAACCCATGAAACATCAACAGAGAACAACTCAAACACAAGAGAAATCACATTATTAGAATTGCTTGCATGTGCAAGGTTGCTGATTAGTTTACATATCCTTGCTTACAGCAAGAAAATCCAAACTCCAACACTTTTTTTGGCAGCTTGATTAGTGTTTTGGGTGGGTATTATCAAAAGAAAATTATTTCTTTCTCCAACTGACTAGTCTGAAAATCAAAGTCAATTTTTTTTTAAATTTGTATATAACTTTTTGAGTCAATAGATATATGTGGCATTGTACATGTGGGGTGAGTGGCTGATGAAGGAATAAAGCTTTTCTAAGGCATGTGTGAGAACATATTTTTTTTATTAGAAATTAGAGCATATATTTCACTGGTTTAATTACCCAACATATAAAATGCTGTCAGTCTTTACTACAGTCTTTGACTTTCTGAAATCATCTGAATAATTAAAATTATTCTTAGCTAATAGAAAGCGAGGAAAATACTTTTAGTGCAAGTGCATTTGTTTCTTCTTGCTGGCCAGTGTTCTAATTGAGGTTAGAAGTGGGATTTGTGTGTCATTTTACTAGAGAAACACTTCTTTCCTCAAAGTTAAAAATTATTTCCTGAGAGATTATATTCAACAATATTAAAATTGCAAAAATTACATTCCTGTTCCTGGAGCGTGGAAGTTTGGTGAGTCCTTTTAACAGACTCTGTTTAACACACTGTGATGGCAAGGGGTGAGGCAAAATTGAAGGAAAAAATGCCTGACTGACAGCACCCCACCCAGATAAGGCCACTGCTTAGAGAAACTCGGGAATGTCTCAATGCAAGTGCTGTGCCAGGAACACACGCTCCACTGCATCCAGGAGTGATTTTCAATCATCCAGCTCTTAAAGAGGTCAGCAGTAGCAACAGCATGCAGGCTTGTTCTCTCCTCTCAACACAGGAAAGACTCATGCCCCTCCTCAATCTGATTTAGCTCCTTTTTCTTGCAACCTCTACCTTATTTATAGAATCACAGAATAATTTAGATTGGAAAGAACCCCTGAAGGTCATCCAGTCCCACCCTTTGCTCCTGACAAGGCTGATTTAAAAGCCAGATGAGGTTATTCATGGCCTTGCCTCATCAGGTTTTGAAAGTATCTGAGGGTGGAGAGTCCCCCACCTCTCTAGCTGGGTTTAACCACTCTTACCATAATTATTTTTCTTCTTATCCGTGCTGAAAATTTCCCTGGATGCAAGCTGGGGGCATTGCTTATTGCCCTTTGGCTGCACGTCTCTGAGACAAGTCTGACTCCCTCTTGTCCTTTAAGCAGCTGAAGATCAGAGTCATATTCAGAGTCCTCTCCATCCCCAGCCTTTCCTTCTCCAGGGCTGGGTTTCCTCAGCCCTCCCTGCACATCGTGTCCCACAGCCTTGGTGCTCCTCCACTGGACTTTGTCTGACCCTCTAATGCCTTTTACTGGGAAGCCCAAGAGTGGCCATGACAGAGCCCCCCAAATGTGGCCTCAGTGGAAGGGAGCAGCTCTTGGCTGCTCTCTGCTCAGGCAGCCTGGCGTGTTTTAGCTTTCCTTGCCTCAAGGGCGCACTGCTGACTCATCTTCCGCAGGTTCTCCACCTCAGATCCTGCTCTGCCCTCCCAGGCAATCTCCAGTTTGCATTGCTGCAGGGGCTTCTTCTGTCCCATGTGAAGGACCTTGCATCTGTTCTGGTGAATTTTATGAAGTTTTTATCAGCCAGAAAGGATATAAGGTGTATATCAGCAAATCCATCATCCTTTCCTTCACAAGAAGATCTTTCCTATCTGTCTGTCTTTGAGCTTTAACTTTCTGACTTTTGTCAGAAGCCCATGGACAAGTAACTGGCTTGCACCCCTTAAATTTGGCTCTGCACCACAAAATCTTTGTGCTTTAAAACACTTTTTACAGCCTATATATAGTCTGAGACAGGATTTATAAGGTCCTTCACAGATGAGGGTAGGTCTAACTCCCTCAGAGGAGCACCCTACCCTGTGTTAGGCCAAAAAGCAGTAGAGAAGACTGCAAGTGATTGTCTCACTGGCCAAAATGAAGAAAAAAACAATGAACAGAAAGGACACAAACCTAATAAGGCTATTTTCAAGCATCTGAGGAAAGTATTCAATAGTTAGGGGAAATTTACAAAAGAAATACAAAAAAGGAAAAACCCAATCAAAACCTGAGGAATATCATATAAAAATTGGCATACAAGAAATTAGCATATGAGACATTGCCACCAGAAGGTTCACCCTGATCATTCTTCTATGGAAATGTCAGTGGCCCATTCCTGGAAGGGTTCAAGGCCAGGCTGGATGGGGCTTTGAGCAACCTGGTCTGGTGGAAGGTGCTCCTGCCCATGGCAGGGGGAGTTGGGACTAGAAGATATTGAAGGTGCCTTCTGTGATTCTGTGATGGTATGTTATGTCATAAACAGGACCCTATTTCTGCTCTTGAAAGTGAGAAGGAGTGTAATAGCAGCTTTTTCTCCTACTGGAAAGCAAGAGAAATTTCTGAACACACATGTGGAAAAAATTTAGAAACATTCATTATCTGGGAATATGTTTTTTTTTAATCACAGGTAGCAGAAAAAGAACCTCAGAGGACTGAATTTTATACTGAATTCCATGTCTCCTATTCTGGTGATAATATTCAGGAGAATGCTAAAGGAGTCTATTGAGAAGGCAGGGCTTTGAGGAAAACCAGGACATTTGCACACCCGATGGCAATTCTGCCAGGCTTGTCCCTGGCCAATGGATAGTAGTTACCCACAAACTGTGTCTCAAACAGCTGAATATATAGTCCACAATCTCTTAGAAACTTCATTTAGGTCCTAAACCTTTAAGCAAATCTTCTATAATTTGTGTTAAACTCTCAACTTTTCGCTTGAAATCCCAAATTGTTTCCTTGCTGCCTCTTCATATGTGATTAGGTATATTTTCTATGCTCAAAAGTATTCTCAAAAATATTTGAAATTTTTTGAAGATTTTTAAAAAAGCTGGATTGTCATCTCTTTTTTTCAGCAATACATGATCACTATCCTAATTAGAAAAGGGCTGATAATCATACTAATATCTGTGAGAGCTCTGCTGTAGAATTCACCTGGGACAGATTCAGTGTCTAAATTATAACTAAATTTTTGCATGGTCAAATAAGAGATGTGAGCAAAGATGCAACAGTTCCCTCCATCATAATTATTTCAATGACCATGTGTTCATCCTGCAGAATGGAAATACCTTGGAGCAGGAAATAAATGTGGGAAGGGCACAAAATCCAGCTGTCTTTTGTCCATGACACTGTGAGGAGGAAACTCTAGAAAGCCTCAGTGTCTGACTCATGGCATCGACTTCGGAGTGAAATTGAGAATGTAGCTTCTGACAGCAGTGAACATGGCCAAAGGCATTGACAAGGCTCAAGGGTCAGACTCAAATGTGACAGACTGATCTAATTTCTGGGATTTGACAAAAGCAACACATCTGGTTTAAAAAACAAAACAAAACAAAAATTTATGTGAGGGAAAAAAGATGGCTTGGAGTGTCTGAAAGGCCTTTGCCAGACGCTCTCACTCAGCAGTGCAGTTCTCACTGTTCTGGATCACTTCTTTGCTGTTTATCTTGAGTAAAGCCCTTTGTAATTAAGTTAATACTGATTTAATCATGACAATCATAGCTGGTAGATATCCAAGGAAATGATAACAAAAATTAGGCAGTGTACAGATCGCATCTATGGCAAGAGATTGAAGAATAAAAGAATACTGCAGGGGCAGGCCATGCAGCAGTTTTTTTTTTTTTGAAACTGCTGTTGGAAACAAAACCAAACAAGTGGGAAAGTTAGGGCTGCTTCTTCTGCAAGATTACACATGATTTGTGTAATGTACTTGGACTAGTTTCTTAACACAATCCCATGAAGTGGTGAGGGTTTGACAGCCACGTTATTACATCGCAACTTGGCGGAGAGTCTGTGGGAGACAAACTCATTGTGTTTTAAGTCATTTGTGCTCATTAGCAAGTGCAAAGTCATCAAAGCCATGTTTGCCTTCTGCTAAGTGGAGCTGCAGCTCTCTCACCTGGACTCAGCATCATTCAGATATGCAGCAAAGTTGTCCCATCTAACACCTCATCTTTTAAAGAAAATGAGTTGGGATTATGAGACATTAGGCACAGCTCCACTGTTTCCTCAGGTTTTCTAATGACCTGGCGAGCTGTCTGCCCAACAGTAGCAGTGGATTGGAGTCCTGGGGGCAGGTGCTGGAGCCACTACCTGCAGTGCCACTACAATACTTCATCAGGCTTAGGCCTCCATCCTTAGACAGGAGCTTGCTTAGATAAGGTAACCAGTGCTAGCAGAGGAAAACCCTTTAGCATGATTCATGTGTTACCTGAAACAATGTCACAGCGCAGTTTCAGATTAGAAAATGTAATTACCCTGATCAGTTGTTTACAAAGAAATTGTTTGAAGCTTTCCAAAGACATTGTTTGCCATCGGGGCAGTATCACTTCCATTGTGTGTTTTGTGTACTGGCCTGATAGATAATGATGGGAGCTCCCAGAAAATGACTCTCCCTCAGAGCATCAAAGTTCTTGTAGTATTTGTAACCCAGCTACAGAAACTCATGCAAGATGCATGCAACAGTCTTTAAATCCATGACTATTAAGCTCATTATGTTTTAATTTGAAAATTGGACACTCAGTTTTCAAAGATTTATGGCCTTATCCTGAACATACTGAAGTCAATGGAAGTTTTTCCCTTGGCTTCATTTGGAACAGGATAGAGTTCTTGTGATGTAATGTTTGATCTCCAAGCAATGGATTCAAGAAATAACTAGATCTGAATAGTTATCAAGATCATTTATAGCTAATCAGATAAAAATTCTACAATTTTGAGGGAAAGAATGAGAGTACCAGAAATTCAGAGCCACTGAATGCCACGGAAAGACATCGTGGAGAGCATTTCTGTGCTGACAAAATTTAAATCACAGTCAGAACCATTCTAATCTAACTCAAGCTGGAAAACCCACAGCTGACTTGCAGAGCTGAGCAGCTCTGAAGGACTGCCATTTAATTTTAAATTCAGTTTAAATTGAATTGCAGTTCAAAACTGGTGCTGAGCTTAAATGCTACTTCACCGTGGGGTCAATATATGAGACAAATCTCTCACCAGTTATAATCTGGATGTAAAATCTGTTTGTAAACCTTTGAATGCTGGGAATTGCTATGTCTGAACACAAACAAGTTCAGATTTTTTCTTTTTTTCCTTCTTCATATTAATGTAAGGTTGCTTGGTGTGGAGATAAGAGGAATTGACAGTAACTCTGCTACATTGATTTTCTGGAATGGGAATTTTTTCTAAATGGGAGGAGCTTTGTAAATTAATTAACCCAACACAGTGACAAGAGCAGTAGAACACAAAGGTGAAAAAAACATCCTTAACCTTAATTGTGCTTTAACATTGCTGATTTCACAGCTATGTGGACACATTCTGCCCTGACTTATAGTGCTTTACAGATGGGTGCTTTGAACTTCATCTTATCCTTGTGTAGACCAGACCCTGGCTGCCCTTAGTCTCTGAAGATGCTTGAAAACAGCAAGTCTAACACATGCAAGATTTTGCTATATTTAAGTCACTAGTTTTCAGCTATTCTAGTGGACCATCAGGTGTGTGTAAAATGTATAGGCTTTGATTGAAGGGATAACTTTATTGTGAAAATAAATGCTACTGAATGTAGCATGAGCTGCTCAGAAACCCAGCTGAGCTGAGTAAGCTCAAGCTGCCAGCAAGATGGTTTGCTATCCAGTGCCAAAACTGAATTGCATTGCTTCCTCTTGCTATGGTGCTGGTGGCTAGTTGCATGCCCTGCATCAGTATGATGTGACACAAAGGTGGAGCAGGGATTCATATTTGTAAAATCTGGGATTCAAACCTGAAAAAAAGCTAGTCTGGGAGACAAACCCAGAGAAATCTTTCTGTATGGCATTTATTAACTATTACTTTTCAAGGGTGAGGGACATTTATAGTAATCTTTCACCTTTGCCAGCAAAAGAAGGAGTAGTTTCAGTTATCTTTGAAGCCCAGAAGGCTCCCTGTTCCTGTGCAGAAGTCTAGAGAGCTGCCAGAGCCACAAAGGCATGCCCCTGACATCTGTAAGCCATGATTTCAAAGATCTCCTCCCCCTATACACACCCTTTATCCCCCCCTTCACTTTGCCTTCCTCCTCCAGCCTGATCCCAATGAGTTCCTTGCTGGAGGCTGTGCCAGAAAGAAAATGCATATCCTTATTTTAATTACCCTTTAATGGCTGGGAGAGCTACCCTTACCCCACCATACCACTTGTGTCAGAGATCTGCCCCATGAACTGCTGGAATTATTGACTGTAAAATGTTGGCTGCAATTCATGACACTGGTTTTACAAATCCAGAGCTAGGTCTCACCTTTTCTGCAGTATCTCTCAGCCAGCACCGCTGCACCATGATGCCACTCCGATGTTGATTCTGCCACCAGCCTTCCACTCATTTTTGGTAATCAGATCACAGCATTTTCACATGCTTAGGTTGTCACTAGGGAAGCATTTCTTGTCCCCCCCCCATGCTCCTGACAGCATTGCATAAAGCCACTTCCTAAACACAGCATAATGAACCGGAATTTCTCCTCCTACAAGAGGCCATATCCTCCCTCCAGCTGCACACACAGAGTCAGAACTTGTAAATGCATGCTAGCCCATGGCCTTACACAGTGCTGTTTCTCCTGGTCTCTGTTGGAAATAGCAATCCAGATGGAACTATTCGTGAAATCCAGAGTTTGTTTTTCTTGTGTGCAGTAGCTTTCCAGTATTCCAAAAAGAGGATTCCTTTGGAAGGGGGCAGGATAAAATTCTTGAAGAATTGAACCCATTGATCTGAGCCATTTCTCCCATTCCCAGAACAGCATAGAGACAGCCTACATACAGGTATGAGTGTAGCAGGAAGATCCAAGTGGTTGGAGCACTGGAAGACACTGAAAATGTGAAGGGGTCTGAAAAACTGGTATTTAATGCACTGATCTTTGGAGCCTTCACAATGAGCATTGTTAGATATAGGATCTGCTAAACAATGAGTCCTTGATAGGACATAATACCTATTCAGAAGCTCAGCTTTGCACACTTGCTCTTAAAACATCCTTAGCTCAACTTAAATTTACCTTTGTTACACACAATGCACATGTGACAGACGGTTGCATTCATTCATCTACTTTAGATCTTTGACAGGCTTACCTACTCTCTGCTGTAAAGCTGAGATTCTTATGGGTTCCTGAATCAATGTTATTGCTGATTAGTACCATTTGAAATTGTCAGTGTCAGATGCTTCAGGTGACACTGAAATAACATTGAGGAAAAGTTAGAAACCTGGAGGTCTGTGAAACCTGATTCTGTCTAATTGCCTTCTGTGCTTACCCTCTATTCCCTCCTTGGACAGTTTCTCCTTTTGAATAAGAAATGTAATTTCCAGCACATACTGTCCTTCATCTACCAGCTAGTAAAGACCTAAAAGTACTGCTTGTTGTTAGCAATTGGTTGAGCACCTCCTATTACCTCAGGCTGGCAGCCAAGCTGGCAGGTCTGGGAAAGGTATGACAATCCAGGATGCAGTATCCTGACTGTACATAATGTACTCTGCCAGCCAAGCAGAGGCTTTCCATAGTGAGAGGCATTCCTCTAGTATGACAGGAAATGGCAAGGACAAAAAATTGGCAAAGATTTTCCCCAGAAACACCCTGTTCTGCTTTAATTTCTTAAATGGGAACTGACCTGTAAACAATTGCTTTTATAAACTTGCCTGCTTTTTCAAATTTTGCCAGTAGCTCCTACAACCACCTGAACAAAAGTAACGATTTGAAAATATGTAAACATTTAAAATATCATAAATTGAAAAAAGAAAATTTCAGGGCTTCAAAGCCTATAAAAATATGTGCATTTGTTCAGCTGAATTTAGAAGAGTTACTAACTATTTCCAAGAGCTAAAGAAAAATTCGAAAATAGATGTTTGTATAAAATATGTGCCTAAATTATAGCTGTTTATGGCAGTCTCTGGAGACTCTCAACTGGAAAAATATTTTCTGGAGGAAGTGCTGACATGCTGTAGTTCCAAAGAGCAAATCCATAGTGTGGCAAGACAGTCCCTCCTAGCAGTTAAGGTTTTAATCAGAGGTAAACACTACTTAGCTCATCTGATACAAACTCTTCCCAGGAGCTAAGCAGGTCATGATTCAGATTTCTGTCTGCCACTGTAAAGTGCAGCGTTAATGGGGGAAAGAAAGAGGAGAAGAAAGAAAGGACTGCTAAACATAGGAGGTCATTCTTGCCCGTTGGACAAGCCCGTTCTTGCTTCCCTAAGAAGAGAGTTTGCATATTAGTTGAGGCAGGAATGCCAAGCTAACCTTTCAAGGAGGGGAACTTAAGAAGTAGAAGTAATTGTTGGTGTGATTGGCCAAGTCAGAATGATCTGAAAAGCTCTTCAGGGTGATTGTGATTTTGATCAAGTACAAGAGTGAGGAGGAAGTAATGCATTTGCCTATGTTCCTTATTTAACAGTCAAAAGAATAGATGAAAATTATAAGTAGAAGCTGTGGAATCTCCTGAAAGCAAATTTATTACCTGTAAAACATACAGAAATGATAATCTTAGCTCAAAATCTGAGCAGGAGAGATTTCACTCTTGCCCTTGGCAGCCCACTCATTGCTCCCATTCCCTGCTAATTTAGATGCTGTGGAAGAGAGGCAGACTAGCCCAAATCTTACAGCTATTGCTAGTCCTTTCATAACTCCCACGTATCCCTCCCCTTCTGCAGTGCTTTAAAATGACATTGGATATTTATGGGGTTGATAGTGAAAAATATAGGCCTGCTTTTAAATGGCCATCACTTTTTGTCACCAGACAGCCTTATTATCTGTGATTGGAGAGGGCGAAAATCATTGGCATGTAAATAAGGTGCTTGGCGAGGTGGCAGACGCAGGGGCTGTGGATTGACATGCACGGGGGAGGCAGCGTCAGACACCCTGGCTTGTCAGCTTGGCTTGGAAGGCTCAAAATCAACGAATCACAGAATTATAGAATCATGTAGGTCCTCTTGTAAACCTCACAGGCAAGTCCACCACTAAACCATGTCCCTAAGTGCCACATTTACACATCTCTTAAGCATGTCTAGGGATGGTGCCTCAACCACTCCCCTGGGCAGCCTGTTCCAATGTTTGACAACCCCTTCTGGGAAGAAATATTCCCTAATATCCAATCTAAACCTCCCCTGGTGCAGCCCGAGGCCATTTGCTCTTGTCCTGTCTCTTGCTTCTTGGGAAAAGAAATGTAGACCCTCTTCGCCACCACCTCCTTTCAGGTAAAGAGCAATAAGAATGTTCTGTCCCCACACGTGACCCCAGCCTCCTTTTCTCCAGGCTAAACCATCCCAGCTCCCTCAGGATCTCCCCATGGGATATTTTTCTCCAGACTTGTGATGAGCTTCATTACAAAGGGCTTGTTCCTCTTTGGACTCTGGCCACTTCTTTGTCCAAATCTAGGAGATTATTCTAGAAAATTAGAACATCTTTTCTGCCAAATACTAATGTATACCTTAAATATTAAATAAATAAATAAATAAATAAATAAATAAATACCTTAAATATCATTCTTACTGTTTAAGCTAATGAAGGATGAGGCTAAGTGCTAATGTCTGTTTATTCTTAGAGACTAAGTTATCTGCATTAGAATTTGTCTTTTGTTTGGTTTGTTTACACAGTGTTTTCAGACCTGGTTTTCTAAAGGTTAGGGAGGAGAATTACTGAGGCTTTGAGCATAAATCTCAGCTGCTCTCTGTTCTGGGCTTTACCAGCTCTGTGCACCTACTCACAAGGATGCCTTTATTATCACTTCACCCATCTTTGCCTTGCAGTTTCCTGGTGCAAACTGGAAAAGAGGGAGCCAGAACTCACTGTGCCTGGAATTTACAATGCTTTAATCCTGTACTGGATATTAAAGGCAACTAGAAAAAAGCTTATTTGGATTATCAAGTCCACATAAACAACAACTTATCAGATATCTGTATTGTAAAAGAATCACTCATAGTACTGAGGAATATCACTGGAGACACATATTTCATGTGCTTTATGATTCATTGTTTTTCAGCTGCCAATTTGAAACAAAACCTTAAGTGTTTTGAATTGTTTCTTCACTAAAGCTGCAAAAGCTTTGGGGAAATCTTTGGTTGGAAATTCTGATGCAGGTGCATATTATTTTTAGGGATAGTTAAATAATATTCTCATACACTGAGGTAAATAGGACAAGCTGATTGATGGCTACAGAATCCCCTGCAATTCTATCTGAATACCTCACAATGTTCTGTTAATTATCTCACCACTCATTAGAAAATCAATGTTCTCTTGTATCAGTTAAGACTGCTGCTATGTGGTGTAGGGAAACCTGTCCATGGTTGCTCAAGATGTCTGGATCAGAAACCCCAGTGTCAGTCACTTATGTTCTCAATTATCCCCCTAATCAAGTTTTCCTAACAGGGAAATACAAAATTTCCAGACTAAGTCCTCCCTTCTGTTCTATGGTTTGACACATCCCCCCCACATTATCCAGCTGTCATCCCTGCATATCTGTGTGTGACTGCTTGTGGATCCTGCCTCTGCACTTCCAGCCTCTCTTGTACCCAGCACTCCCTTCCACTGCCAAGAAATGCTTGTGCCTTCAGCAGCTTTGCACTCTTCCCAAAGATTCTCAGTGCAGCATGGTGGGGATGTGCAGACTTAGATAACCAGTTGTGTGTTTTTCTGGGGGCCAGATTAGCTTAGATTATCCAGTCATGGCAGCACCAGGACTGCCAGAGCTGGCTCCAAGCTCCCCTGGTCACTGAGCCTCTTGCTTATGCCAAAGATATTACAAGGAATCATCATGCCCACAGAAATGTGATTCTGAGGGTGTATTTTGATGTTCTGACTGTCCTGACCAGCCTGAGCGTCCCCATGGCAAATTGTTGGTGCCATGTGGCAGGGGCAGCTGCTGGTCTGCGGTTTCCCAACACTCAGAAAGGAGAAGTGGGGAAAAGGAGGAAAGAAGTGAAGGGAGGAGCAAATCAGCTGCTGCCAAACCCATGTGGTGAAGCATCCTGTGGCCTAACCCACCTGGCTGCTCCATCATGCACCCTGCATCAGCACTGAGTGATGAGAATGCTGCAGAGAAGAGAAGGGCACTGGTGGGCCAGAGGGGAGGGGAAGAGAAACAGGAAACTAAGAATGGAAATCAGGAGAGAGGCAAAATCCAGGTGGAAATGTTTCGCTGGTGTGATCCATGGTCTTCTTCAGTCCCCCTCATAAAAAACCCTATCCCAATTTAAGAACTCTTTCTGCATTGGGGGATGAAAAGCAAGACTGGCAGCAAGACAGGCAGCAAGACTGGCAGCTGGCCTACCCTACCTCCTTAGGGTAGGCCAGCCTCTGCCTACCCTGGCCTACCCTAAGGACCAGGGTAGGCAGAGGCAACTGTGTTCTTGTTAGTGAGTCACTGTTTTATGGGCAAGGCCAGCATTTTGTCTGGGGAAAGAATTTTCCTTCAGAGTAGTGGGCAAAGAAGAGCTGGCTTTATTGCTGGATCTTGCAAAACATGTAGAGCTTGGAAAAGAGTTAGAGAGACCAGCATTAATTACTGCACTCTTGGTTCTGTTACTGCTGGAAATCTCTATGGCACAATTAAAATGAAAGTGTTAGAGTGAGGGGTGGGGCCCAGGATGCTGGGGCTGTTAATAAACCTTATACTAATTGTTTGGTTCTGGTTTTGGGCTTTTTTTCCTGGATCCTAATGCTGCACGTTTCTAGTTACAAATTTAGACAGTAAATTTTGGAAATGTATGTGGGTCAACAGGCAATCTGCAGTCTCAGTCCTAACAGTAAATATATTCTGGGTAGTTTACATTTGTATCTAAGGTGATCGTAGGCTGTCTCTGTAGGATCCTGCAACCTCTTTATTTTTTTAATTCCCACTACCCTGGATTTAGAGTTCCCTCTTCAATGGTGTGCTTAACTTGGGCTTGTGACATTATTGACACCACCCACATTTAGAAATCCAGGGCCATTTGCTACTGCTTTCAGCCTTAGCTGGGCTTTGCATACCACCTTCTGCTTCAGCCAGTTCTAGCCTCACTTTTATAGCTCATTAAGCCCAACCCTGTCAGTGCTGGTTGTTTCAACACCAGTCTGCATCTTATCCATTTCAGGCATCTCTCTGGGTGCCTGCCCTCATCATAGACCTCCAGGTATTGTAAAATTCAGTGATAAAGCAATCTTTTCATCTCTTGTTGTGCCCAACTGTAACTGTACAGTAAGGTACAGCACAGCAAACTTGTTTCTGCCAGAACTCAGTACTCGTTCACCTTTTTTTTGCTTAGTCTTCATCCTACTGTAACTCTGCATGTCTGGTAATAAAATCAGGCCTGTCCTGGACACAAACTCTAACCTCAAGGTGCAACTGTACCCTGGTTATATTTAGAAGGAGGATGGCAGAGTTAGCAGAGCTATATGCTTTGAAGTATGTATTTTGTATCATTGTTTTTGCTGCAAGCTACACAGAGACACTCTGCTATGATTATACCTTAACCCTGTGCCGCAAAGGTGAAGGCAGTTCACTGCTGGATCCCACAAGCCCTGCAGTGCTAGCATGAAAGTTCAGTCTGATGAGTGAGAATCACTTAAGGCATGTTTAAAATATAACATTTAAAAATCTTAGGTTCAAGATAGGGCTTGGTAAAGTTTCTCATGAAGATGTGTGTTTGTACTAGGTCTTCTTAGAGTCACAGACCCTCTAGGTACTGACAGGGGAAGTTTCCTTGCTGTGGATAGATGTTGTAGGGCCATGATTAAATTATGGTTACTTTATATTGTCTAAAAGAAAGCTGAAGAATTGAGATTGTTACTTGATGCTGTGTCACTGTCCTTGTAGGAGGAATTGGAGTGGACAACAACTTGAAGAGTTTTGTGACAGCCATGAGTTACGTGGGCTTTGGGCTGGGTCTGGGCTTAGGTTTAGGATGACTCCAACAGGGGCAGCTTTATAGTTAGATAGATAAAGTTCTTGGAGATAAATTGAAGACCAGAAACATTAACATTTAAAGAACAAATATGTGCTGGTTTTACTTCTGATTTTTTGAGATTCAAGGAGTCTTTATTGGGGATTAGGATAAGGATTTTGGACAGCCAGAGCTAGATGCATTTCTGAATGATTCAAATTACCGCAAGGATGTGGTCTTTTGCTAGTCATGAGAAAAGTCTTCTGATTAGTGCTGGGGCAGGTATAAGTCACTGGGATAAGGTTCAAGGTTAGTGTATGCCTAAACACAGCTTTATTCTCCCTTCATTTGCCTGTGGACAACAGCACATGCACTTCCTGTTTGTGACTTTTCTAAAAATGAGTCTGAGCGGGAAGAGTTCAGGTTTGAAGGGTCTTCAGGTTCTGAGGAAACTGGGCTCTCTCTTAGAACTATGTGATTCTGCTCCTGTTCATCTGGAATTTGGAAATGTTAATTATGGAATGGGAAAATATCTAGAATGCAGTGCCCTGCTTAAATGCTTGGTTTTGACTTCTAAAGAGTAAGTGTTACAGCAGAGCTGTATCTGTCTTTCCTGGTGCCTGTTTAAGCTGTGCTTATTTAGTTAGAAAACAGCTTAATTGCTCAGGGTGAAGAGTTAAAGTTTATTTTTGTGCTGCTCTGTTTTTAGCTGCAGATTGACATAACTGGCTAGTAGTGGAAGCCCCTTTGTATGAAACATCCCTTATCGTATTTGTCCCTCGAGCATATTCTGTGCCAAATTATCACTCCTAATAGGCTGGTTGACTTTCTGGACAGAGGAAACATCTTGATAAGTTTGCTAAATACATTATGTCAGAGAAAGTGCATCGCAGATATTTTATCATCTGCATAAAGACACACTTGGTTCAGCTCTGAAGTGCCCAATTCCCTAAGCTCACCTGTTGAGCTGACTGTTATTCTCAGCATCTGATTATCCAACTGTGTGCACTTGGCTGCCATTTTTTTCAGAGACACTTACGCAGTGGCGTTTTGCAATGACGTCAATTCTTTTCCTGTCTGACCTAGAAGACTTCTGTGACTCAATGTTGGCTAAGCAGCCCTAAAGATTAAATCGAGGACACTAGCTTAATTACTTTAACAGTTCTTTTAAAGGATTTCCCAAGAATGAGAATCATGACAAATTGTAGCTTAGGGGATTTTAGTAATTCCTGAAACTGAAGCTAATGATGCAACCCAAGATATGCCCTGCGTTCCTGTTGATATGTTGAGGATATTTAAAAGAAAAAAACAACATTGGGAAGACTTTTGTGATACAAATCCCAAATGCATGAATATGTGAAATAAATCCTACTAGCCCAGACCTTACCTATGTAAGATTGCAGGATTTGGGCGTAGTGGAGTGTTTGGAAAATATATATACAACTTATGTCTAGTTATAGCAATTTATGAAAAAATAAAAATAATTGTCACTGTAAAATGTTCACACTTGTCATTTAAAAATATCTTCAGATCTTATTTTCATCTGCAGAACTTGGCCACGCAAATTCAAAGAATTTATATTTGAATTGTTATGAAAGTGAGTGCCTCTGCTTCTCCCCTTGCTAATAAGCACAAGCCAGATTCTGATTTCTGCTACTACTGCTTAAATGAGAAGTGAATCCTGTGACTTTCACCTTAGCTCTCAAGTATTTACTTTTTAAAATTCTTTATTTTGCTTTTAAAAAATACTTCGCATTTATTTTACCTGAGCAGAAATACTGTGGGGTTTTTAGATTCTCACACTAAGACATTCTCTATTGGTGTTATGTCATCAAGAAACCAAGAAAAAAACAAGCCAAAACTTTGTCTCATTTACAGTGAGGTATTTCCAAAATAGCTTTATTACATTTAGTGAATTTACTCTTTATTCATAATGGAGAAAAATTGAGAGCTTATTAGCAACTACTTATGATTGGAAACTGTGATATGTCACAAGTTTGATGTTTGCTAATTCTGCATAGTTTCTCACTATTTGCAACTTGCCCCAGCTTGCAGCATCAGAACTGCAGGAGGAAGAGCATCTACTTTTGGAGACATGGAAAGAAAGGAGGCTGACTAAGTATGAAGGAATTCTGGGGACTTCTATGCAATGCTTAAGACTTGTTCATCACCTCAGAAAAACCTTCTCCTTCCACAGTGAAGTTGTCCTAACTGCAACTGAATTGTTCTTCCTGTAGAACTGCTTTGGGGGAAAAGCTAAGGTAATTTCCTTAAATTACTTTTCCAAAGGTAAATTAAGATTGAGAATAATTAATGGTGATTAAAACATAGTGTTGCTGAAGGTAGTAAGTCCTCAAATCCAGGGAACTCAGAGTACAATGAACTGAAAAAGGATACCATATCCTTGAAGCTGAGGTAGCAAGATCCTCATTCACAAGATTTCTGTGGTTGCTTTTAAAGTAAAACTTTCAGGGTGTTTGTCTTTTTATTATTTATAGGTATTATCTGTGCTATTTAAAGTATAGTTTCCTAAGATATAGAGTGACAAACTGGAAGTAGGACACTGGATAAGAATGCCTTGCCATTAGCTGCATGGCATGTCCATAAAAAGGCAAAGGAAAATCAGTAGTTTTGGACTCTTTTTGCTAAATTTAGTAATTTGAAAGTATCCATTATTGAATTTATGATAACAAATCAGATACCCAAATTATTTACAATGGCTATAAAACCTAGATAGGTATATTTTAGCTTGGTATCAACCTACCTCTCAAAAAGTACTGTCTGAAGAAAAGATATCTTTCACAATGTGTTAGCTTGAAAAGTAGCCTCCCCAAAATTATAAAGAGAATGGCCTCTCCTCCCTTAGATGGGGTCTTCTGGTTTGACCATGTATTTTAACAATATCCTCAGAAAACCCTAGAGTACTACAAAACTCAGCCTATTTACCTTTGATAAGAGCAACAAGAAATGCTAAGAGAATTGTTTGCTCTAGGGGAGAGGCAGAGCTGGATGATCTGAAGAGTTTTATAGCCAGCTGTGTGTACGGAGCTGAATCCTGAATTCCACAGCAGCCCCATTTGACAAGGACAGAGATTTCTCCTTTCCCAGCACTGACTGCCTTACTCCTGCTGCCTGTAGCTTGTTTCATCCACAGCAACCACATTCAGCTCCCTCAGTAACATTTTTAGGATGTATGTTATTAAAAGAGTGTGGTGATCCCATTAATTCCATTATGTCCAGGCATCTTGGATTTTTTATTGTAGGGGTTTTTTTTTGTAATTAAATGACTTACTTTGAAAGAAATGAATATATTAGGGCATAAAATAAATGCTAAGCTTGAGTTTAACCTGCTTATGTTCAAAGCAGTGGTGGGGGTGGAATTTCAGAGATGCTGTCCTGAGACTCAAAGGAGTTGTCTTGGACTTCTGTGGGAACAGACGCAGAGGAAAAGAGCACTTTTGAATGGTTTGGTATCCCGGGAACACACTAAAGCATAAAAACAAGCTCTGAGGAAATTGCTGTGTCCTGAAACACAGGCATTATTTCAAAGCAAGTAACATGAAAGAGTCACAAGGAGATGGCTGAGTGCTAAGTCATGGAGGTAATATGCACATGTCATCTTGGGGGAAAACAGATTCTGTCAGAAAAGATCTTTGACTTGTCATACAGATGTGAGATATAAACAAAGAGTAATCAAAAGGGATTTAAATCAGGAATAAACTGATATATGACTCTTCATGAAATATTCCTATCTTCACAGCTATTGTGCTCTTTATCTAATTTCCCTGGCTATCTGATCAGAGCTGTTTATTTCACTGTTGAATTATTGCTGAAGTCTGAGAGGGCCCTGCTTTAAACAATGGAGCTGGCCAACAGTGTTAGCAATTCATTTCCATAGTATCTAGTTCTGTTTGGGGCTGCAAAGGCTGGGTTTGCCCTTGGAGCTTTCTCTCATCCCAGAAAACTTTTGTGGATGTGACCAGAAGAGCATCAGAGTTTAGTGAAAGCAAGACGTATACATTAGGGGATTTTTGTGTGATAAGTACACTTGATATTGCTTTAGAATATGTATTTGATGCTGGTGGCTGTTAAATTTGAATTATAAGACTACGTGGGTCCTGATATATTTGAAGATGTCCCTGCCCATGGCAAGGGGATTTGACAGGTTTTCTCCAAAGGCCCCTTCTAACCCAAACTGCGAATTCGCTGTTCTGTGATTCTGTGAATAAAAAGGAGAAACTTCTAACATCAGAGTGCCTTATGTGATATTCTAGGCATTTTATTTAATGGTTGTCTCCTGGTTTTAGCAGCAAGGAGTTGGCAATAGGGAGTTCTTGTCTGAAGCATCCTTTGTTACTGAGTTGGCTTCCCAAACTCCATCTCCAAAGCCTGTATTTACTTAAAGTTCTAAAGCAGTATTGCCATAGTGACTGGGGAAGGGAGTCTTTGCAAAGATATGACTAAGCAATGTCACTCTTGCATCATTTAATTCCTGGACTGTCTGAGGGTTAGGAAATTATTTAAAACATAGCTGTGTTTTCACTTGCTACATGTCACCAGTGCATGTCTGATGGTAAGGCAGCTGCACACAAAAGGACTGAGGTTGCATCTGCTTTTTTTGCCTAGTTGCAAAAAAAGGGCTGAGGCTATTTTTTTAAAAACTTGGCAGTTCTGGACAATGTTTCTAGTAATAACTAGTTGGTTCCCCATCATTACTGCTCTGAAACAATACAAGCACTCCTAGTACGTGATCTGAGAATTTAATCTGCTGCAGATGAGGCACACAGCAGACAGCACCAGGGATTGTAGAATAATAGAATGGTTTAGGGAAAGGACCTCCAAGTTCCAACCCATCAGCCACGGGCAGGGACACCTTGCACTAGGCCAGGACATAGTACAGGCTGTTCTCAGTGCTGATCTGCCAAGCCAGGAGATATTGTAAGCAGCTTTCCAGTTTTCTGTAAGTCTGAAACAGGCTATAACTCTTGAAAGTGCCTCTGTGTATGTAAGGCTATATAGATCTGCTATTTTTATACTTTATTTTATCAAAGACAAGCCCACTGTGGTTTTAATGAGAACTTTAAGTGCCAGTGGGCCAGGGCAGTCACTAATTATGCAGTCACTGCATACAGTGGAGCAAGTGACAGCTGCTCAGGCCTCTGGAAGCACATTATGGGAATACTGTTGGCCTCAGCTTCCATTCCTGGACAGCAGAGCAGGCTCTTAATCTGCTGTCCCTGCTGAGGGGATGTATGCCACCAGCAGGGAGGTTTCCTCCAAAGGGAGCAGCAAACAAACTCCCAGAGAGAGGCCAAGCCGGCAAGCTCAGCTCCCTGCCTGCCATGCCTGGGGAGACCCACTGGGACCTCGTTTGTTGTTTTATCTCTGTTGATCTGACACCAGAGGCGGGCTGGGAGCTCCTGTTTCTCAGTTATTCTTAGGGATTTTGACACCTGCTATAATTACCCCAGCGGTCATTTGCAGGGGGTCTAAATTCAGCATCCTTGTGCATTGTTCTAGAAGGCAGTTTCATCTGCTTCCCTGGACACATCCAGATCTAGTGAAAATAGAGGGAAATTTCCATTAATGCTATGAGGCTGCATCCTGGTTAAACTTGGGCTGGTTTTCACACCAATTCTTTCTGGAGGACACTATCAGTGATAATCAATGCTGATCTGTAATCAACCTCACACGCTACCTACTCTGTGCTGTGCTCCACATTTTCTAATTTTAGCCAAAAATAAGGTTTTAAATACTAACAGTAAAGGGGGTTTAACTGGGTTTCCTTTGAAGATTGAGAGCTCTAAATTGGCTTGTAATAGTTTAATTTCTTATTCTTCAAAAAAGTCAAGATTCCTGAAGTTTGCATCGAGGATATTTCAGTGTGCTCATATTAAAACAAAATAGGTAGCTCCTTGCTCTTGTTTGCGTGGAAGCAGAGTTATTTCTACACACTGTGAGCTAAGAGAGATGGCACAGTACCTATAAAATGACATCTTTGGGAATTACCAAGTAATATCACTTGTTTTTCATCCTGAACATTATACAGTACAAATAGGAAATAAAGTATTATTATTGGCAGTGAGAGACGACAAGCCTCGGCTTTTTTGCTTGTACACAAATTGTTTCCATGTTTCATTAGCCTCTGGAGGTATTCTGCTTCTTTCCTCTCCTTTGGGACAAAAAGAGGAACTTGAGCACAAAGTGTAACCCCTTCCACACCATCCTCTGTCTGACTGCAGAAACCTTTGCAGAAATTTAAAGAACTATTGTGATTTATCTGACTGTTGCTTTACTTTATATTCATGGAGGATTTAGAAAAACATCAGACAGGATGGAGATAATTGCAAGTGAATAATTACAAAGAATAGAAGGAGATAGATGGGTAATTACAAAGCTTCTCTTAGGGACAATATTGCTTGTCATTAAATTTGATGGACTGATTTTCTTTAACATAAACAGGCAAACCTGTCTTCCTAAACACTTAATGTTACTTCCTAAGAAACATACATTTTGTTTAGGCATAATTAACCCATTCTGAAAAGAATAGACAGCTGGTTGGAATAAAATCCTTGGTCAAATTACTAAGAGTTACATGTGGACTGCAGAAAGTGAACCACATAAATTTTTCATTCTCTCTGATTGAGAAACAGAAAAAAAAAATTAACTTATTTGTTATTTTGATTTCAGAGGAGCATGTTCTTCTTTTTTCAGTAATACCATTTGTTTTGTGATGACTCCTAAGATGGGCTGACCCTAGGTTCTTACATCAGAGCAGACAAAATCATTTGAGGAATCTGAACCCAGGTGTAGATCAGTATTTTAAGTCTGGCTCCTTTGGACTGAAACCAAACCCAATTTACTTTCAAGACATTTCAGCTGCAGTGAGTACAATATAACAGCAAAAAAATATATCACTTCCAAAGTGCTTGTGTTTATGCTTGTGCTTATACTTGTGGTTCTCTGTTCTCTGCCTCTGAAACTGATAAAAATTCAGCCCTAGGAAATTCAGGGAGAACCTGCTCCAGGGCAAGATTTGCTTGGATTGCTTGTCCTCAGCATTTAATCCATGCTCCTCAATGCAATCCTGCTTGTTTTCCCATACAGTCTCACTAGGGCACAGGGCATTGGGCTTGCTGAGCCATGCTGCTGCCCCCCAAGCGACTGGGGGCTGCCTTGGAGTGCTGTGGGACACCCCACATTTGAGGCCCTCACAAGGCTCACATAAAACAGACTCAGCGTGGATCAGGACCAGGAGTAGATGACTTCAATAGTAGTGTCCTAAAGCAAGAAGACTTTCACATTGTCTTGATGGCAGAATCCTTGTGGTGGATGTCCTCATTCACATAAATGTCCAGTCCTTGTAAATCCTGGTAATGGGAAAAGAAAGCATCCTAGTAATGTCATTTGCAATAATAACCAAAACAGAAGTTAAAAAAACCCACAACAAGATAAAAACATGCCATAGGGCAAGTCTGTTGCCATGCTGCTGCTGCTGATGGAGTTTCCATGACATTCCCTTGGCAGTGCTGACTTGTGAATAACATACACATCCCCAGAGCCTGGCAACACCACTGCCAGGGCATGTGTATGTGCGTGCACCGCCCCACACCACTGCAGTCTGTGCACAGAGATAATGTTTTCCCCCTTCAGGGTCGCAAAGAGCAACTGTACAAAAGACTTTCTTTAATAGAATATGTTCTTATCTTTCATAAAACATGGACCCACCCGACACTTGGACTGGTCTTTGGGCCCCACCCTTGCCCTTTTGTTTGGAGCCTGGGATCATACGATGAACTGGGTTAGTACGTTGCTGTTTGTTTTCTTCAAACCTCATCTGGTTTGTTTTACAAGAATATATCACACTGCTCCCCACTTACTTGTGCTGTAGTAGCAGGATTAGTGGGTAGCAGGGAATGGGGTCCAGAAAGGGGAAGGAGGATGTGACACATCTGTCATGAAATGCCAGTGTTTCCAGGCTTGGAGTTGGTGACAGCACAATGTTGGCATTTTAAAAATAAAAAGGCTGGAGCCTGACCTTACAGTTCTAAAAATCAAGATCAATTGTACTGAAATCAGTGTCTCCTCAGAAGTGCTAAAATCATGTACATGAAATCAGACTCTCACCTTTGAACTCTCAGGTTTTCAAAGAGTCTTTCAAAGAGTGTTACAATCAGATGGCTTGTGACGCTTCAGAAGGCACCTGGAGCAGGCAAAGTGTGTGTCCTTGGCCTGTTTCTGATGCTTCTTACTTTGACCCATTCCATCCACCAGGCAGTGTCCAGTTCACAGTGGTGTTTCTGGAGCCCAAGGCCTGGCACCAAAGCTCTAACACAGACTCTGCATGTTATGCTATTGATCATGTTCTGGTATTTACCACTAAGCACTTTTCCCACAGGACAATGGACTGCTAAATCAGTACAGTCAGACTCAGTTCCAGACACATGGGAGCTGATGCAGGGCCTCTGTGGAGCCAGCTGTCACAGAGGAAGACCTGGGAGGAACCTTGTCTCCAGAGATATAACCCCATCTGTCACAGAGGACAAATCAGCCAACCCTACCACCCTGATGGAGAAGGGCTTTGTGCTTTGGCTCAGAAAACAGAGGAAGGCAATGAGATAAAGGATGGCCTTTCTCACCCTCTGGCCTCTCTTGGGTCAAGTGAAGAGGAGTAAGGAAGGTAAAGCTTTTGCTTTACCCAGCTCTGGGAGCAGGGTCCAGCATTACCCCTGACATTGCTGTGTCCCAGCACAGAAGGTACAACAGGGGTCCAGGTAAAGGACAGATGGCACTGGAAAGGAAGATGTTGAATTAGCCCTGACATTCACCTTGGGCTGATTTTTTCTGCTGGTTGGTGAGTCTTCTTTGCTGTGGTTGCCATCCAAATCATGTTTCAAACAACATCACAGCACAGTGTGTTTACTGGGATGACAGCTTGGCATGAAAACTCTCCTTAATTCCTCTCTTTTGCACTCAGCTCTGACACTGACCATCACACAGCTTTCCCAAGGGTACATGGGATCCTGGGGCAAGAGGGTGGCTTTCAGGAAGATGGGGCACCCAAAAACTATTGGCCTGACTGCAGATCCATAAGACCAATGGTGGTTGATGGGAAAACTGTAATCTCAGCCTCTTCCCTCCATGATACAGGACCAGAAAGCCTTAAACAGTGGTTTTGGAGCCAGGAGTTTTAGAGGTTTCTCTGGCATAAATAAGGAGTTGTACTGTTGAAGGTGCTGTACTCAAACCTTGGAACTCAGAATAGAGAGTCTTCTGATGCAGCATATTGGAGCTAGAGCCAAGGAGCCAAGAGAGCACTAGCATTCCTGGTTCTAAATTAGTGTGTAGAAGGGGCTGGAGAGTTCCACTGGGTGCCTGCCTTGGGCTTGGTGAAAGCTTTTTGAAGTACACACAATGTACACAAAGGGTTTTATGCTCTACAAAATCCCCAGCCACTTCTGGCTCTGATACACAAAGTAAATGCTTTCTATTTTTTAGCCAGATACTGGGCAGCACAGCTGATACTAGATAGTCCTGCAAAATCCTATGTCCTAAACTTGATCAATTCCCGTTTTGGCAAAATATCATATTGGTTTAGAAAACAGCAAGATGAAGTACATTAAAAACAGACAACATCAAGACTTGCTTGCAATATGTCTGTTCCTACCACAAAAGGATTTGTAGAGTAAAATGAAATTATTTATCAGAGAGGTATAAAACTGTAAACAAAGTATTTCTTTGTCAGTCCTGTGGTTACCTGTTTCAGAGGGCATCCTTTCAACATTTGTTCCACACTTGATTTTGGTCTGGCAGGATAGCCATGTTAACAGTGTGCTTCCAGGTATTCATCTGGGTGGGGTGTAGAGCTGGACACTTTCCAAAATTTTGCTCAGTGCTCTATTAACACCCTGAAATCCAACTTGTGAGTGCTATAAAATGGGGGAAAATAAGGACTGGAAGGGTGGGGAGAGAGAGAGAGAGAGAGAAACCCTCCCCTTACAGTGTCTGACTCTTTTAACCATAATAAAATTCCAAGTGAGGTTTCTGTATCTTGTGCAAACCCAGACTTCATATAATCTTGTGACTTAGAGTTTTCTGCAGCTCAGGTGACTAGGACTGATGAAAGACGATGTGATTCTTGCAGGGTAAAACTTTGGGAGTCTTCAGTCATAAGTAAGATAAAAGATGATGAAACAAACATAACTTTGAGAATATAGAGCCTGTCATACCCTTCTTAGTATATTTATTTATTTATTTATTCCCTTTTGATTCTTTCATGTTACCATACAGAAATCATCTACATCTACCTATGATATTGGAGATACAGCTCTTTCATCCTAGTGCCTCTATCCTTAGTATGTAAAAAGCACACTGTGGCTGGAGCAGAAAGACAGGGATTCATTTTATAAAGGGCAAATTCCTGTGTATGTCTCCTTATTCACATTTTCTTTCTTGCAAGAAATGGCAATGAGAAACGAGAAGTGTGCCAAAAAAGAAACCATCCATCCATTTAGAAAAGAGCCAGCTACTTGCAGAGTTGAAGAATCAAAAGCCAAGCTCTGCCTATTTAGTATCATGTGGACCAGTGGAACAGTTTCTGGACATTGTTAGGGGAGCAGTGTAAAAAGAAACCCCCCAGCCTAGATACCATCCACTTGCCAGAACAGATGTACTTTAGAGGGGCAATAGTTACTGCTAGCCTGGTTGACATGCTGGGGATTGGACTGGATATCTGAAGTAGGAGCTCTAAAACCTGAGCTAAAGGTAGAAGACATTTACGCTGTAACAAGTGCGTGCCCTTGGCCCTGTGTACATCAGCATGTCTACAGGACCAGGTTTTTTGCAAAGTGCAGAAGTAGCTTCTTTACCAGTGGAAGGAACTGGACTTGTTGGACTACCTGGCAAAAAACATGCACATTGAGCCACAGAGCAGAAGACAGGATAATGTAAGCAGGTAAAATTCAGGGATTTTCTGTGAGACAGATTGTGACTCCTCTGCTCTTAGTATGTTATAAATGCACTCTCTATTTAGGATCTGTACAAATATTCCGGAGAGTAAATTCATTTTTAATAACTTTACCACAAGCATTTCTTTCTGGCACAGGCAGGTTTATGTGTGTCAAAGCACTCAGAAATGAGTGCCAGAGGAAGAAGCTCCAAACCTGCTCATGAGCAACACAGATCTGTCTTACACAGATCTGTCTTACACAGAGGCTTGCTTCTGCAATTTCTTATTCAGTTCTGCTCATGTTTTCATAATGCTGTGGGAAGTTGACGTGGAATATATTTCAAAAAGAAAAAAAAATACGGAAGGCTCAGTATTTTCATGAGTACAGCATTTGGTTATCTTCTCATTTTGACTCTGCAGTTCTTGTCTCACAGAGCTGTCCTTTTTAGCTGTATTAACCCTGTCCTGCTACAATATCATGGACTGATTAAGTCTATCACTAATCACAGACTGAGTACTGGTTTATATCTTGTCACTAAAAAAAATTGTGGACAAATTGTAGTGGTTCAGAAACTGCCTTGGAGGGAGCTTAGCAGTTTGGTCAGAGACAATTGCCCCATGAGAAGGAGGTTATTCTCATCCACCAGGAGCATGAGCCAAAGACTTGAACCAGGAGAAAGACTGGGGTAAGATTTCAGGGCAGCAGAGCTGGGTAAATGCCAGTTGCTTCTCAGGAAGCACCTTCTGGTGAGTTGCTCACAGCCATGGGTATGTGGTTGAAAATGAACGAGTTAACATATCCAGAGGAGTCACCAGCCCTCAGCAGGAAGTTATTATCCTCCACCTGAGGAACAGTAGCTCTGTGTGTTCTGCTCTATTGTGGCATTAAGGAAAATGGGTTGGTTTAAATCATCTTAAAGCATGCTATTTTGATAACTTGCTTCTGCAGGAGCAAGCCCAGCTTTTGCACCATTTTTTTCAAGGAAATCTAGATTTTTATCAAGTCTTACCAGGTCTCTTTTGACATATCTCACTGATTATCATAGGAACTTTGGCTGGGTGGTCTCATTTGGAGGACTACACCCCAGATTTGAGGCTTTCAAATGCAGGGTATTTTGAATTAAGCTCACAGGCCTAGACAGAATTTTTTATTTGAATAGAATTTTTTATTCTTACATGACTCTAACATAATTGATTTCATAATAAGCAAAAACATCAATGAAGAAATTCACTTGTCAATAGAATGCAAAAAATATCCTGAAAATGCCTTCTAGTGAGAAGCATAGAAAACCAGGGATTTTGAATAGAGTTTTGCAGAATTACCATTGCCTGTAGCAATAACTGATAACATTTGTAGTATGAATTATTTTTCCCATTCTGAGTTTTTGTAGTTTTAAATATTTTTTCTTCTTTATCTCAGATCAACTAGTTAATTTGCCTGTGGCAAATCACATCCCAATTCCTTTGTTCATTTATTGACTTATACAATGACTTAAGATTTTCTCTCTTCTAAACATGAATTGTTGGCTTTCTAAAATGGCTTTCAAAAATGAATATATTCCAGGAGGCCTAACTATATTACCAAAACACTCTTTTCCAGGGCTACTGAATTAGCATCTGTAGGTATGAAGGGCAAAGAAACAATGTCCTTAAAGGGTAAAAAAACCACATAAGACTACCAAATGTACCACATCCATCCATCCATCCATCCATCCATCCATCCATCCATCCATCCATCCATCCATCCATCCATCCATCCATCCATCCATCTTCTGTTTGTGTTGTCCACAAAAAGGAGAGATTACAAACATCTCACAGGCTGCAGAAGATGAAGGTTAGAAATATGTTCTCTGTGACTCCTACTGAGAATCATAGAATGAAGGTTCCATGTGAAAATTAAAAATAAAAGAGGCACCCTTCTGGGTAGAAATGAGATCTTGTTTGCATGCATAGATTTCTCTTCAGATAATGAGATCTCTGCTCCTGATTTTAAGAGATAAAATAAGACAGCATATTACATAGGTCAGCAGGTATCATTTTGAGGCTAGATCTGTACAAATCATTGAGGCCAGTTAATACAGAGTGGAATTTTGTATTTGATTTTCCCATCTTAAATGAAGAGATTAATTGTTGTGAAAGATTTTTGTAGAAGTCATCATTTGGGAGGACCCACTTGCATGACAGGTTAGACGTGATTTTACTAGTCTTCAAAAGATGGCAGAATGAGTCATATAACTCAGATTGAAAGGAGAGGAGAGGAGTGAACAATACTCTTCTTTTTTCCCCCAGTAATTTAAATACAAGCAGTTCTATGTCTGCCTCAGTTACTGCCATACCTAGAGATTTCTATGTTGCTGCCTTCTCCCTGTTCTTGTGTGGCACTGAGTTTGACTGAAAGAGATGTGCTGACCTTTGGAAAGAACCCTTCTCCCATCCTGCCTTCAATCTTTCCCTTCCTTGCTGGGATGATGAAGGGTGAAAGTGGCAGCAGCTCTCTCCAGTCTGCAGCTGGGGGAGCAGCACTGCTCCAGTATCAGTCCCATACAAGTATTGTTATTTTTCCTGTCATGTTTGTTGGGGTACAGCTTTTGGTTTATTTTTCTTGCAGAAAGGCAGGAAAGCCAATCTGGAAAAATACTGCTCACATGTCATCAGTAATGACTTGGCCGTTGTGCCAGGCACTGGCTTGCTGACAGCTTCAAGACAGAGAGTGGGTGAGACCCAGCTGCAGCCAACAAGAAGAAAGAGGGAAAAAGATCCTAATCTGCCATGGGCTTCACTTGCCCTCCCTTGTTTTCCCTTCCATCTTTTGCTCTCCTTAGGGAGTCACAGCTATTACTTCACACAATCAGCTCTCCCCATTCTTCACAGGACTGCCAGTCCCTGGCAGGTGCAGCTTTCTGTCCAGTTTCTTCCACCCATTAAATGGAACATCTGAAGAAATCACTTAGACTTGGGAGGGAAAAGCCTTTTGGGAATAGATGTCTTGCTCCACCTCCAGGAAATAGATAATTATTTAATCTGTAGAGTTTGTGAGAGTAACAACAAGGCTCATGATTCTGCAGATAATTTTCAACATCTATTTTTAAACTTGAGCAGTTTCTGAAATGACATCTGCATTGAGCTATCTTAAAAAACATTTAGATCATCGCCTGGAAGGCATGAACTGTGTTCAATACCACAGCTCAATATACCAACCTTAAATAAGATATTGGATACAGAAACTAAGAACTCCTAATATTGCTTAGGTGGGAGATATGAGGTGACAGAATGTGATGCATGGAGAGTCACCAGACAGGACTCTTCTCTCCCAGACAGCACTGGAGAAATTCTGAACAAAGGTTTGCAAAGCAATCACAAGATGTGTAAAAAGAGAGTCTACTGTACAGGACAGAACTGCAAACTGGCCTTGTGCTATTACCTCAGGTAATTGATGTCCCTTAACACAGCCAGCCCGTGAGATCTTCAAGATGTTCAGTATCTTTTTTTTTTATGGTCACACTCACTCACAGTCAAGCCAGAACCCAAGTGTCTATAAGTAGTGTTGGTCAACTGCTGTATTTGCTGTGGTTCTTAAGTTGTTCTGCCACAGTGCTGAATTCTGCATGCAAAATGTGAACATGTAGGTGCTGGGGTAAACTTGCATGTGGTAGAAACTAATGTCATACCCATGGTCTCAAAACTGTGACAGGGGCAGTAAAGCCAATACAGTCAGCACATCTAAGTAGTGAGTGCAGTCTGTAAGGCTGCAAATTCTTACTCTTCCCCTTCTCAAATGATTTTACAGGAAACCTATTCCAGAAAGCTGCACAGTACACCAAGAGAAGAAGCTTCATCCCAAATGCCCCTTATGAATGCAGGCTAAGACCTGGGAAAAATTTTTATGCATCCTCCCCAACAACCAAGCTGTGCCTATTCCCACCCTTTTCCTTCTCTTCACTCAAATCCCTCACTCCCACAGACTTCTGCACAGCAGAAATCTTCTCCCATACCTGAAGCCAATGACAACATCCTTACTGCCTATTACAGAGCATGTACTTAGAGAACAACTCGAAAAGTTTGCCCAGAACCTGATTTTAATGCAGAGATTACAGCTTCACTTCTTCAGTCAGCTGGGTGACATCTTGCTGATTGGACTCCTTCTGCAAATACAGAATATATGTTCAAAGGGTTCTCTGAAATCTGTTACAGCAATGGCATTTTTCTCTTTATCATACACTGAAATTGTCCTGAAATTCGTGATTTATTGATGGAGGCTTTGTTGATGTTGTTATTGTTTTCAATTTAAAAAAGAGTCACTTCTGCTTTTAGGAAATATCAAAATAATTCAGGTGATTTTTACAAGGAGAACACCAGACAGCATCAGTTCATTGGTCCTCTTTTGTGACAGAAACAAGAGCATTTAAGTTTCTTTGTGGTTTGTGCTAAAAAACTGAGCTCATGCTGAGAAACCTTTTTCTCTCTGGCTAAAGCAGCACCACATTTTCTAGCACTTGCCAACACAGATTTAAAATGTATTGATTAGCTTAGAGATCAAGAATGTGGTAGGGAGACACTCTTCACTCTGTGCAAGCTGTGTTAAAGTTCAGCAAAGAAGAAATCTGGGGAGCCAGGACAGTTAACCTGTGAATTAAGCCTGTGCAGACATAATCAATAAAGCTAAGAGTTAGGTACTTCATTATTGATCAGCAGTGCTTTGGTTTAAGAATCCTGTATTAACCAGTGATAAATGTGCTGCACTGCTGGGTTTTTAAAATATACTTCAAAAAAAAGGTACTTTTTGTGGGTTGACAAATCTTCATGTGATCTGTTTCAGCCATGTAGGAAAAATTACAAGGCTGAGTGAATATTAACATGGTAAAGAATTTTAATGCTTAAAGAAAAGAAGCTGCAAATTTGCAGCTGGTATTTAGTAGCAAGAGAGACTCAGCAAATCTCTGTTAGCCTTTAGGCAAGTGCTACAGCTGATAATGTAGATCTGTTGCTATCAAATTGCTATCAGTATCATGTCAGTAGGTATCTGTCTCAGTATTTATAACCTGCTAACAGCAGGGAAGTGATGTGGTCTAATGACCTGAGGACAGGACTAGAAGCCAAGAGGAAGTGGGGAAAGGAAGCTGCACAGAAGAACAGCTTCTCTGAACAGGATGTCTGGTCCTGCTGCAGCCCAAATTTTCTTGTATTTTTCTTTGGATTTCAGTACATCTTGGAGGGTCATTCTCCTGGTTCATTAGGCATGTTTGCAAACTACAGAATTGCATGGCTGACCATGGTATTAGTTGGTCAGAACTGGTCCCTTCATCATGTCATCTGGAGAAATGATAAGTGCCTCAACTTGGCAGAGCACTGAGGTCACAAAGTCACTGCCATTGCAACTCTTCAAATCCTTAGTGTTTGAGATGTTTGGTGAATTAAAATTTTTGAGAAATTTAATGAAGCAACATTCAGGGTGTGTGTCAGGTAACGATGAAACTGGACAAATAGATCATGAAAGGTCATTCCTATCTGCAAGAAAGAGCAGAGTGGAAGAAGGTGCTGATATGTTTGTGAGATAAGAATGAGAAAAAAGCATTATGTGAAGGAAAGATTGATGTCACAATGAAAACATTTGCAGTGATGTTGTTAACAGATGTAGGAAGATGTGAATAATTTTTTTTATTGTTCTTTAATTTAAATTCCTGTTGTTTTCCTTACAGTGCCAGTAATGTCTTAGCCTTCCTTGTCCTTGTCCTGCATGGGATTGTCACAGAAGAGATGCTTTGTGCTACATCTCACTTTTATGCTGCCATACCTGTGTTTGTTACACTCTGAATGTGTTTCTGGCACCTTGCCAGGCATGGGTGGAAAAAGGCAAAGAAATTTTTTTTGGGGAATGAGGGTTAGGGCAAGTTCTGGGGCTGGTAAGCATGGACATGGAACATTCTTTGCTACTATTTTTTGTGAGTTTGTAAACAAAATGTGGTTCCTAATTAAAGCAACCACTAAACCGTTTAACTTGCATAACTAGAACTGACTCAATAGATTGGCCCAGGTCTCACTGACCCTGGCAGAGTGACAGGGCTGGCATTTTCTGTGGATGAAATGTTCAATAATTTCTCCAGAACATTATGTGCAAATAGGCTTTTCTTTAACAGCAGGCATGCATGTCTTTTCCTTTCACCTTTCTGCTTATCAGTCAACAGATCTTAGCCAGGCAATGTGAAAAATCATTATTTTCTCTCATCTTTTTGTTTTGTTTTGTATTCATCAGACATGAATACAAAAAATATTATTGTATTTTTCTACAAGGAGTGCAAACCTTGCTATATGCTACCTCTAATTCAGAGGCCTAGGTGGAAACTGTTCCCTGTATATGCACTATGAGCAGCTGAGATTTCTTTCATTATTATTTAAAGCACTTGGTGCTCACTCTCTTTCAGAGGCAGGATTCTGTGTGAATCCATGACCTATGTGGCATGCTTGAGAGGCAGGCAAAATGTGAAAACAAATACACACCATGTTGCTGCTGAGCTTGGAAAGCCATCTTTATCCTCTCTGTATTCTGGACTTTGGTAACAGAATGTGGAATTCACATGGTATTTCCTTGCAAGCTCTTCAAAAGCACACTGCAAACACTGAAATTAGTGCCTTTAGAAGAAATTCTATGTGTTTTCTTCATTAATGGAGATCCAGAGATCCCGTGGAAGTTCTCCAAAACACTACATTTTAGTTAAGACTCACATTCCTTAGTCCTGTAACTGTGCTAGAATGAGTAGGGAAAGGATGAATGAAAAGTCAGAAAGAAAAGAGAAGAAAGGACAGGAGCATGAGGGCAAGCTTTTACTTCACTAGTAAGAGAAGGTCAAAGATGGAAGATGAGAAGAGAGACTTCAATTAAGGAAAGTGATGGACTACTTGTAATAGGAAGCAATTAATGTTGTTTTGGTTTGTTCATTCATTGTGGTTTTATCTGTTATCTTTCAGATGTGAACTCTTCGGTTCTCTTTGTTTCACAGAAGAATTGAACGCCAGGCACTTCAGGTACACATGTGCTAAACTTCAGGACTCAAATCAACACAATTCCTTATGGTGTTTAAGATTAAGGCTAAGTGCTTGCTCTTTTGAAGGTAGTATATGAAGGAAAGCTGGCTGATGGACATTGACCTTTTCCTACAAGTCTCAGGCTCATAGTTTAAATTAAGAGGAAGAAAAATTCACTGACTGAAGAAGCTCCTATTCAGTTCTCATGACATAACATGAGAAAGACCCTGCAGGGTCTGAGTATGATCTGTGTCCACAGTCTAACTCCAACAAGACAAGAGGAGATGGTGTCTGGGGAAAAGCCTGCAAGCCCAACCAGATCCTGTGGTGTTTACCCATTACACCTCCCCACAGCCACAGTTGTTGCATGAGGGATATCTAGGGTGATGTCTGCCTATTTCCTTCAGAACCTGTTTATGGAGCTCTTCCCAGTGAATTTGACTAACCCCTTTTGAATCTGCTGCCATTGACTGCCTCAATTGCCTCACATGGCAGCAAACTCACAATGCTACTTTCTGCTGTGCAAAGAAATGTTTTACCTCTTTTAAACCCATTTCTAGCAGTTTCAATAAATTCCCTCTCATTCTGCTACGGCGGAACTGGTGGTTGAACATTTCAGCTGTGTCACATGCACCTTATTCACTGTCTTTGTGATGACCTTGACCACATTCCCCCCAGCCTTTTCCTCTCCTGAGGAGAAACAATCTTTTTCTTCAGCCTCTCCTTATAAGACAATTCTATTTTTTATCTAACCTACTTGCACTACAGCAGATGTTATTAAGTTTAGTCTAAAGGGGCACTTCATAAGAATATAGCAAGTGGATGTTAATAATTATTATGGCAATTGTTTGTCTTGTCTGTATCCCAGGCCTTCAGTATCTTTTACAAAGCTACTCTCGGGAGGTTGGTGGACTGTCAGAGTAATTGATTTCTGTTATGGTTCACAGTAGCTACCAGCTCCTAAAGAACAATTTTTCTTTTCATTGTTTTCTACTGATTTTTGCAGGTAGAACAGAATCAATGCAAAGACATCTATTTCTTGTCTTTCAAGCATGTCTTTATGTTTTGATTTTTGTTTAAATAATCACCTTGAAATTCTAGTTAAGGAAGTAGATAGTTCAAAAGGAGAATGTGATAAAGGTTTCATGGTAGCCCCATGGTTTATATCACTGAGAACAGTTTTTGTCATAGTTTCCCCAGCTGACAGTAATTGAAGGCTTTCAATATATTTGTCAGGTAGTGCTGTGCTTGTATGGAGTTAAAAAGCAATCATTAAACAGCTTATGCTGTCAGCTAGCCTAAAAAGTAGATCAAACAGAACCTGCTTGAAAATTCTCTTAGCATTATCAAGTCACAGCTTACTAAACAGAGGCTACTCTTTCTCTCTTCAACTACAGGCCCCTCAAACGGTCCTGTTTTCTTCAAAGAAGACAAAACAAGGAAATGAGCTATCATCCCTGCCTACCAGTGCAGCACGTCCGCTGTCCTCTTGACAGGTAAATCTTGTGAATGTGTTCACCAGGGCTGTCATGTTATTGTTTCACATTCCTCTTGTAACAGCATGTGACCACGAGTGAACACGAGACACTTGGGAGCAGCACAATGAAGACCCTGTTTGTTTGCTGCTGTACCCTCTGAGAGAATATTTTAGCACCTGATAGCACTGCATAGATTAGGCTTGAGAGGATGCCCATTCCCTAGTGAAACAATAGTAATCTGCATCTTTTCCATTGATGTCTTCTCCTTGCACTCTGCACCTGATTCACTTCTAATCAAGGAGCATTGTATTGGTGCTGCCTGTATGACCAGCGTGGTGACTGGATTGCGGATTAACTCCGCTTTCATCTCTTAAACTTTTTAGAGAAACAGCAAGCTAAATTAGGGTGAGGATGCATTCTAAAGGCTTTGAAGTACTTTGTTGGTAAACAGAATGTATCAGTGCCTCCCTAAAAAATATCATGCTTTTCTAAATCTATTGCTTTTTATTAACCAGATATTTATTGAGCAAAAAAGTAACTTATTTCAAGGAATGAAGAATTATCAATGTTATATGCATACAAAGACAAACAAGTTCTCTGAAATGTCACCTGGAAGATGTTTTTGAACTGTGAAATGCGTGCCTTCTTTTGAAATACAAAAAAAATAAAAAGAAACTGTAAGTCTTGTCTACGGTTTATTTCTTAAATAACATAAATATGTCCATAACAGCATCTGTTCTAGGTCAGACAAAGATCTGCTTGACACAGTATCCAATTTCTGGCAGTGACCAGAAGCAAATGCCTAAGGGAAACTATAAGAACAGGGCAAACGTATATCTTGTTTTCCTGAATGCTCTCTCAGCCTTCAAACATTTGAAGCTCTGGGATTTCCTGAGCTCGATATGGTTTCTATGTAGGTAGTAACCCTTTATGAATTTCCCTTCCTCTGGCTTTCTCAGGGTCCCCTTGAACTGGTGTAAATGGCTTCCATGCCATTTCCATTTTAACACATTCAAAGAGTTTGTTAACTCAAACTTTAGCGTGCTTTTTCCCCAGTTATAGCATAATAATATAAAGTTATTAAATTCCTGTGTAAGGCTTATCTGTCTCATAGCCTTACTGCCATAATGCTACTACAAAGAAGATTATATATTGAAACGTCTTTCCTAATTATATGTAAAGCTGCTCATACTATCTATTTTAATAGCAGGAAGAACAGTCACTCTCCAGTTTTAGGTATCCAATTCAGGTTTTTTTACTTACTACCTAATCTGCTTAGACTCTCATTTTATTCACAAAGAGAGGTTCTGATGCAGAATTATGTAAATTAAGAATGAAATGCAGTGCTCTAAATTGTCCTTTGGAGCAGCCACTCTGCTTCTGCAAAAGGAATTTATGGAGAGCAGCTGAAGGACTTCAAGGACTTGGTGTGAACACTTCCACTCGTGACAAGACACAATGGCTTGACTAAAATGGACTATGTATTTTCCAACCATAAAAGGAGAGGCAATTTTAGATAAGCAGAAAAACACAGAAAGGTCTAAATAAGAGTATGCCATGAATAATATTACTGTGCTTCTAAAACACAAAATGAAATTTCTGGAGATCTCAAGAGATCAAAATATTTCCTTGAAAACTGTTATATTTAAAGCTATTACATAAAATAGCAGAGAGAAAAGTAAAAATAAAAGCAAACAAAACCTTACAGAAGTATATATTTTCACTGTCTTCTCTACAGCATTTTTAGATTAAGGATGTCAGAGGAAAACATTAGAGAGGGAATATTTTATATTAGGACAACTAAAGAAGTCAATCTTTCAGGCACATGAAACTTTCAACAGAAAGTTTCACATAAGCCTGGTATCTTTTTTGCTTTCTGGTTGCATTGATTGATCTATTTATTAGCCTAGTTTTAAAAGGGACTCTATTTTCTCCTGCAGATTTTTATGATACTGTTTCATTTGGTCCAGCTCTTTTCTATCTCCCCTTTCTGTTTCCTAATTCCTGTGCTCTGGTTATTTAAGCTCACTTTTTCCAATACAGTGAACCAAAACACGTCCCTAATGCCCAGCCTGTGTTGTGGGATGGACACTAAGAAAGGCCCCTAGAATTTGCTGCAAGGAAAAAAGGAAATCTACTTATTTAGCAATTTCTGAAGCTTAATAGCTCTTCTACAGCCAGAGATTTGTCTCAGGTTGAGACTAAAGTAGGTATGTAAATCAGGGGAATCTCCATCTGCATCCAGGACCCTTGGAAGAGATAGCTACCCTTAGATGACTGAATTTTGTTGAGATGGCTCCTGGCCTTTATGTGCAGGCACTTACCCTTGGTGATGCTGGGGGTCTGCAGTGGTCATTTGTTTCTTTGCTCTGAGTAAAAAAATGTCACAGAACCATAGAATAGTTTGAATTGGAAGGGATTTTAAAGATCATCCATTTCCAACCCCTCTGCCATGGGCAGGGACACCTTCCACTTGATCAATTGCTCAGAGCTCCATCCAACCTGGCCTTAAACCCTTTAAGGGTTGGGGCATCCACAACTTCCCTGTGCAACCTGCTCCCACCTCCAACCCTGGTGCCTATCCAGCCTCACATTAAAAACATTCTCACTAATATCCAATCTAAACATACTCTCTTTCAGTCTGAAGCCATTCTCTCTTGTCCCATCACAACATGCTCTTGTAAATAGTCTCTTCTCCATCTTTCCTGTAAGATCCCCTCAGACACAGAAAGGCCACAATTAAGTAACCCTGAAGCCTTTCCCTCTTCAAGCTGAACAATCCCAATTCTCTCAACCTTTCCTCATAGGACACGTACTCCATTCCTCTGATCAACATGACAGGCCTCCTCTGGATTTGTTCCAACAGGTCCATGTTCTTCCTGTGCTGGGGACCCCAGAGCTGGGTGCAGCACTGCAGGTGGGGTCCCACCAGACTGGGGCAGAGGGGCAGAACCCCATCCTTCACCCGGTTGGCCACGTTGCTTTGATGCAGCCCAGGACACAACTGGCTTTTTTGCCTGTGAATATACATTTCCAGGTCACCTCCAGTCTCTCCTCCTCCAGCACTCCCAAATCCTTCTCAGCAGGACAGTTGTGCATCTCTTCATCTCCAGCCTGTGCTGGTACTGGTGTTGCTCTGACCCAGGCGCAGCCACTTGCACTCAGTCTTGTTGAACCTCATGGGATGCCCATGGGCCACTTCTTGAGCTTGTGAAACTAAATTCCTAGCTAGACCAAGCAGAACAAGGCAACCCAGCCTGAAGTTTGAAGTTTCATGGAAAGTGTTGAAAATTCCTCAGTAAGAAAACAAATTATTTTTCTTTAGATAAAAATTTGAAATATTTGACAGAAGTTGGACTACTTGACAAAATAGTCTAGTGTTTAGAGCATATTTGAATATAGCTTTATGATCATTGTTCATAGCAAAAGGACAAACTCATTGCTGTTAAAAAGCTGTCCTTTAGGGGCAGTCATATACCAACATTCTGTTTTAACAGCAATAATAAGAAGTAGCTGCATGTACTAGCAATGCTTTTTGAGAAAACAGCTGCATGGAATAGATGACAATGAATCTTGCTCAAAACAGCATGGTGATTTCTAATTCTTATCTAAATTCTCCTCTTAATTAATCTCTGATTAACTAATGAAATTATACATCTACACAGCAGGGCCCAGCCTTTATGCTTAATTTATAAAGGCCATGATATTTAAATTAAAACCATGAAAGTTTGGCAATTAGATCTTTTAGAAGTTAACTCCCTCTCTTCAGAGGCAACATTTGTACATATTTTTAAACAGAAACATTGTCTGTATAGGTATTTTAAGCAGAAATTCAAACCCCAGGGTTTGAAAAAACAACCAGCTTCATGGATATACTACTAAAAATTATATTCCATTTTCAAGTCATGGGAGAGAGTTTTTTATGACACTTCTTCCTTAGCTGTTGATCCTCTTTCCCTAAATGCACTAATGATTTGAGTTCAGAGATGCTGAAGGATAATATTTCTGTAGGACAGAGCTGCTGATCTGGGACATGTATTATCAATGCCAAACTTCAAAAGATAGAAACAGCTGATGGTGATCTTGCCATTCACAGCAGGTGAATCTAATAAAAAATCTCCAGTCACTCTTGCATTCAAACTAGTATGTTGCTCTCAGATTGGAAAATGGAACTTTTTTCTTCAAAAGACTTAAATTTCATTAATAATTTCTGATATATTCTAATAATTACATTCATTTTTATTGAAAGGAACTACTACACTGCCCACTATTGCTATAATTGTTAACACAGAAAGAAGGCCTCAGGAGGTTAAAGATATAATTTTGAACTTGATTTGGCACCTTATTAACGTCTTGGTTTTAAAACTGAACTGCAGAACTTCACACTTCAGGTTAGGCTTCTTGCTGAAGCCTGATTGTCTGAAGTTTTATACCCTTTTGGAAACATAAGTTCACTTTCCTGTTATTCTGTGGCTGAATTGCCACCTGAGTCAGGAAAGAAATTATTTCTAGGATGGAAATACAGCTGAAGTTGTTGATAATCAAGATGTTCAGCTGTTTTACCATGGCTGGCAGCCAAGGACTGAAAGACCTCTGCAGAAAACAAAAAAAAGGTTAACAAACTTACATAGCTAGAGAGAAGAAACCTTCCAAAGACCTTATAATATACTAAGATTTTACTATTTCTACAGAATATGCTGCCCAGAATTTCCTTCTATTATATTGTGGGGCTTCTTTGGGGTGGAAGCCAGAAACAATTTCTTTTGGACATCCAACAAAATCTTCTTTTAAGCACCTGCTCTGAGTGACTCTCAGAAGGAATCTATTATATATGGAAATTAGAGAAACTGTCTTCAAAAACCAAATGCAAGGCCTGAAGTAGCTTACCTATATACATATACACACACACATATGTAAATTTGGGCTGGCCTGTAAGTGTAACTATAAAATATATAATAGGAAAAAACATACCTAGCCTAGAGCAAATATTCTGATTTTGTGCAAGAGAGAAAATTTGGAGATTTCTTATTACATTTGGAAAAACAAAACACATTACTTAAGTCCTTGATTTTATTGTATTGTGTATTATTGTTAAAATAAAATATAAAACTGCTTGATGAATCTGAACAGAAAGTCCTAAAAGTCCTTGTGAGATCAAAATGCTTCAATTTTAAAAATACAGTACTGATATTCATGTGAAATGCTTTAATATCCACAAAACTATATATTCTGTCAGAAATGACAGAAAATTTCTAAACCGCTGTTGATAGAAGTTGATGGCACATTTAATTTTTACTGAGCCACAAAAGACAACATAATTCTTTAAATAGTGTCAGTCCCTCTTTATAGATAATTTAAATAAAGGAGATAGTGTGATAATTAAATACACACCAAATCCCAGAGGCTTGAAAGATTTCTGAACTCTGCTGCCTCCAAACAGAGGGCTACTCTATGCTGAAAGCAGTTGAGAAGTTTCACTTGTGTACCTTATTCTATAAATGAATCTTTCGAGGTTTCTCAAGCTCTCTTCTCAGACCATATAATATCTGCCTTTTATGAGTACTGCCACCCTAGTGTAGGTACACTGTTGATTTGCTTCAGTTTGTCCTTGTGGCAAATTTAAAAATACATTATGTGATGCATTATCCAACTTGGTCTTTTTATACTTCACATGATAGGAAGATATGGAGGAGCTAATTATTTCACTTTCTTTAATGAAATCCCCCTATACCAAACTTTAGAGCCACTGAGGTACCACCTACTCATTTTAGCAACTGTTCATGTAGTGTTTGGAAATGCTATCATCCATCTTGCATTTTTGTATTTTTAGTGAGGACACTTCATTTACATAGCAAAACCCCACATATGTGAGTTTTAAGAAACTGTAAAATAAAATTCCTCAGAATACAGAAATAAAATCCTGATAGAGAATAGTGTGGCTAAACTCATTCTGAAGGTTCACAATTCCTATGTCGAAATTACTTCACACAGAAAAACTAAGTCAGAACCAAAGCTTGTCCAGCTAAGCCATTGCCACAGTAGTGAATTATCTGTAGAATTCATGGTCCTACACTGCCCAATCTGACTCTGTGTCAGGTCACCAACCCCAGTGCTGTCATCTTATTGCAGGGGTTCCATACTGTTGTCTCCAATCACAAGAGTTTCATACCTTCTTGGTGTTTCTCGTAGGCAGCTCCTCCAAGCACTGCCTCTTTCTTCTTCACAAAGCAGCCAACTGACTCCAGTTCCCTTCCCAATCAGCCACCCCACTCTTTTATAGCACTCTTCTTCTCACTGGTTACAGCTGTGGGCTGTTAAAGTCAGGCCTGTTCCTAATCTTTGATAATTGGCCCAGCTGCAACTCCTTAGGGGTAAGATTACTTTCCACACTATCTTTATTTTCTTATATTCTATCCTCCTACACCCCAGTGCTAAATGAAATGTGTATATATCTGTACCACGAGATCAGAACAAAATCAGCCACTTTGTTTAAAGCCATATATGCCATCAGTTTGGATCCTCTATTAAAATATCTGGGGCATCCACAAATATTCTGCTTCCCTGACCCCAATGCACCACTCTGGCACAAAGGCACAGGCAAACATCAATAATGTCTTGCATCAACTAACAGCAACTTTCATTAAGTGCCAATGCACTAGTATAGTGAGAGCAGCAGAACTGGTTGCTGGTGTTCAGCCTTCAGCATCCACTTGATTATAACTGTTCCTTGTAACAAAGTTTGTCTAATTAAAATAATACAATTTAGTGACCTTGATTGCAGCTTCTGGTTTGAATATTTTGTATTGTTTTAACAACTGAGTTTACACTGATCATTCCTGGAAAAAAAAGTGGGTGAAGAAATTCTATCTATTCTATCTCTCTTAACCACTGTTAAGAGAGGGAAATAGGGCAGTTCTGAAATATATTTTTTTTTTTTACTAGAGCATATAGTACTTTATTAAGATGTGCTTTTTTAACGTTCTTCTTAAGAAGGAAATGTTTTTCTCCATATATTTTAGCTCAAACTCCTATATAATGTTTCTATTCAATTCCTTCAAATGAATAAAAATGTATTAGTGGGGTAAACCTTTATGTTTAATGGCAGGGGGTAGGAAAAGGAGAGGGTGGAAATCAATCTTTCCTGAAAACATAATACAGCAATAAAGGATACCCATGCTCAAGCACTGTTGGCTGCTTTATGGTTTTTTTCTCAGTTCAAACAAAGCTGTATTCAAAACAAGGATAAACATATCAATGCTAATTTTATATAAGACTCTTCCTTGTATAGTAATTTTACCTATTCTATTCATATAGCAAAGAGCAGGATTTCTTTGATCTCTTCCTGCCATCGATGTTTTGCCATTTAGGCTCCTACTTAATGCCTTTTGTTCTGGTATATATTTGCTAAAAGTGATAGATCATTCTGTTTATAATCTACATAACTGTCTATATTTCTGCCAGATGTCAGCTACTGTTCTTTCCTGTTAAAGTTCTCAGGAATATATCCCAGTAAATAACTCGTTACCAGATGACAACAAAAAAAGTGATGGTATCTTGGGTTCCCATGTGAAAATCTCAGTATGAATGGAGAATATTTAAGCCTCACTCATAATTATGTACTAAGAAAATAACCAAAGCAAGGTGACTTCTGTGGAGTAGGATTTCTCTCAAGATGGTCATACATTTGGAAGATTAGTTCTGCTGTACTCAGGATCATGAGATATGGTCCACACATCTATTAGTGCTTGTTGGAATGAGAGAAGATGCTCTCATTCCTGTCTGGGTTACTTGCTTACCTCCCTACTTGCTTAAAAACCCCAGGAAGATGTGACTGTTGCTTTTCTGCCAAGAGATTGCAGCTGCCACAATCTTCAGTCTGCTACACACAGTACTACCTTATGGTACCCAAATCTCTATTTTTGCCTTTAAAGGCATAGGAAGGCAGATTACTTTTCTAGGGGTGAAATTAAGGTATGAATGACAAAAAGATATCTGTGACTTCACTAAAAGGAGCTGAGGAGGTTTTCCAAATTAAACTCTTCTCTGCTGATTTGACATTTATTAGTTCTTATCACAGTATCAATCAGGGCTTTTCAGGCTTTGTAAAAACAAAACAAAACAAAAAAACAAACAAGTAAACAAACAAAAACTCTCAAAACAAAACAAAAAAAAATCTATTTTTTTACTACCTGTCTGCCCAACTGGTGGCCTGTTTGTGAAGGACAGTGAATCATCATACCTGCTCATAAACATGGGACCATCAAACACAGGTGTGTGTGTGGGGGGGTTGTTTTCAACATTTGCCTAAAATTAAGTCTGCTTGGATCATTAATCTCATGTGGAATATTGTGACCTGCTTTTCCAAATGTTTGTGGCTATCTGTGATCTGCACCAGATGTCTAGGAAGATAAAATTGAGATTTTAGGTTATTAAGTGAGCGGAGAGGGTGTGTAACATGTCTGATACTGAAATGATACCTAAAACCTTCCTTTTCACTTCCTCATGGAAAGTTTGTGAATGCTATTACTTATTTTGCTAGAGTTAGTATCCAGTATATCAACATCCTTGCATTTTTCCCAATCACTGAATTTCACTTTGCTTAAAAACACAGAGCAATCTGGTGATGAAAGCATTTAGGAACAGATGAGGGAGCCCTGGATTAGAAGTAGTCAGCAGCCACAGAAGATGGTGTTACACAGAGCAGGATGGAGAAATGCCTGGAGGAATTTTGTGATTTCAGAAAATTATCTGGTAAGTCTTCTGAAAGCTCCTTAGAATTCCAAACCAAATTCTAATGGCAAACAACATGCCCACTAAATAGTTCACCCTCCAGTTTTATACCCTTATTAAGCTAACTCCAGCCTTCAAGCAGGAGGTAAAAGGATTTCATCCAATCCAGCTGTTCTGATATTTAAAATGGCATTTTTAGTTGAGATTTCTTCTGTTTCTGTAAATTAAATAAGGCATATTTTTATACCATGTCTATATCAGCACACAGGAGGGAGTAGGTAAATATCTGTATCTGGTCTGCAAACATTTTTTATGGAAGAAATTCAATAGCTATGATTCAAACCAAGAAAATCAACTTATATTTGACTGTTAGGAAAGCAACAAGCAGGAATAAGATCGGGGAGAGTCCATAAAACTTAAATATTGCAGTAAAGAAGTCACAAAATGAAGCCTCTTTCCATTTACATAAATATATTTTTTAAGGTATTTGGAAAGTATCCCTCAAACAGTATTGTGATGCTACTCTTTTACCAGGTCAGATCATTTGTTCTCCAACTTGGTCATCTGAATTTCAGTTCACTGTATCATTTTTAATCAGATATTGCAGCCAATGTACAGAGTTAGTGTTGCTGGGTATAATCTTATGAAAAATATCTTTTAACTGTCTTCTTGGAAAGGAAAAGAAATGTGTTTGTTAGCCACAATACTGAGAAGAATTGTTTACTTGGCTTATTAGACATATATTGGGTTTGGATAGCTTATGTCTCTATATCTTCCCTAGGACTCTGCTACCTGTACATGGAGAAAAGCACCTGTAGAGGGCAAGAAAAGCAGTCAAATTTAATTTATGGGAAGAAAAATTAGGCTGAACTTGATTATGCCTTTGAACATACCACTTACTGTAAACAAAATATTGTTCTTTTCATGATGTATTAGCATTAACTTTTTATAGCTGCTGCATACATAGGGAGTTGTATGCATAGCAAATGATAGCTGGCAAAGCTTTTTAAAGCCCTTGTTAGGTCTGACTTGCAGGATTTGTGGATATACCTTCAGTTCATTTATTTTGGCTTGCTCTTAAACTGTACTTTGATGTTCAAGTAAGTGTAAAAATTCATTTTGGGAGGAGCAACCCAATTTTGCCTCTGTTCCAAATTAATAAAAATCTCTAGATCATGCCAGAAACTGTTCTAGTTTTGCTCAAAACCTGATCTAAAATTGGGCCAGGTTTTGTCAGGCTCCACTAACTTTCCCATTATAGAAGTGCCACACAATAATGTTGCACAAGTTTGCTGTTAATGGCTGCTAAAAAGAATTACTTTTAGACAAGTGTCATGCCATGAACCAAATTCTTTTCTCTTACTTCCATACAAAAATTATTAAGCTTATGGAATTACACCATTAAAAACCTTGTGGAATTTAGCTCTTTATTTTCACTTCTGCAAGGAATTTAGCAAATAAATAGTACTTCATAAGTTAAAGTTACCTCCCAGATTGCTTTTTCTGCCCCAGCAGTACTTACTCAAAGCAGAATAGGTCTCACTGACCTTGGCAGAACAGATAGGTAATATATTTTCACAAAGGTGAAGTTTTTTTTACCTTTCTTCAGCAGGAATAAGCTTTGACTCTTCAAAGGTATGAAATGTTCCAGCATTTAAGATATATTTTCAGCTTTCTTAAGTACTGATTTTTTCTTTATGTTCCTGTTGAACAGGTCTCTTTTGGTGACAAGATTCTTGGTTATTCTTCCATAATTCAAGAGAGTGCAGTTGAACAATCCCAGTGATTAATTTGGAAAGAGTTCCTGTGCACAGAGTTGGGCACGGATCCCAAAGCTTGGGCACAAGTTTACTACTGTGAGTAATTGCAATTTTAGACAGGTTTTTGGAGCTGGTGCTGGTTTTGATATCTTGCTTCTATTAAATGCAGTGGGCACTGGCTTGCACCCTTTATGTTTTGGATGGCCTCATATATTGTTTGGCTTCCATTTAAATATATAAGCATAAAATAGTAGCAACAAAATTGAAGTCTCTCTGTGCCTGAAGGTAATAAAACCACTGGGATGTGGCCATATATTTTTACATTAACTGACTTTAGGAGCTAGGGAATATTTGGACAGAATACTCTTTTGTTTCCTTGCTTTTTATTCTGAAAATGATGATTTTTAAAGTCAGAGGAACAGGCAAAATCCTATAAAATTAACAGTAGAATCAATAAACACACTAACACTCTCTAGGCTACTTGATATTCCCTGAACAAGAAAAAAAGAAGAATAAGTGAGATCTAAGACAAATATTAAGCAGTCTCATTCATCAGTGTGATTCCTGGCTCTGGTATGGATCTGTTCTCTCCTTCATGGCTGTCCTACCAGACATCAGCTATTCTAAAATCATCTCTTTCAGCATCAGGATTTTTTTAGAGATAATCTTTCTAAACCAGCAGAAGTCAGATTGCCAGGTTTCATCCAAAACCCTCCCCTCCCCAATATAAGTGAACACCAGAGCAAGATCTTCCACATCATGAAGGAATGAAAAGAATTATGAAATAGGAAATTAATGAATTCTTAAATAGGCAAGTGGCTCTCCTGCTGCCCTCATTTTCAAAGGAAAAATATAAAATGTCTTTATTTCATCACAGCGTGGAACAGGAAGAAAGTATAAATTCCCTCATTTCATGGGATGGGAAAATAACTTTGTCAGCCCAGCTCAGAGGGACTCACTAACCTACTTTGAAAACTTTGGTGGTGTAACACAGAGCTACAGCCCTGGATCTCCCAGTGTAGGTGGCTCTTTACAAGCCAAATTTTGTCAGAGCTTTCCCTTTCTCCTTAAGTTGCTCCCTGACCTGTTTCCCATTGGGCAGTATATCAGGAAGCAGGTGATGTTGGTGATGTTTGGAAACACATCAGTGCAAACTAAATGCCTTGGATCCAGCTCTGGTATGGTGGAGCAAAACCAGCATTAAAGCCATTTCCTTTGGTGTGCCCAGGGTCAAACTAAATTGCTATAAACAAACAGTCTGCATCCCAGAAGAAATGTTTATGTGAATTTGTACTTTCCCTGCTGCCTTCCCCAGCTTCCCTCTTCCCCTTAAAAGCTGCTAGAAGCAAAATACAAACACAACGAACAAACGAGGATTTTTTTTTTTTCTCAGTAAATTTAAAGAGACAGTAGATGAGATTTTACACTTACAGCTGTTCATCTTTGGTAAAGAGTGCAGTTGCTGCACAGCCTAAGTACAAGAGGCTCTGCTGCTCCCTTTGCTGCTTGGTCCCCTGTCAGGCCTGATAGTGCTTCCTTCCTGACCTCTCGTGGCTTCCTGCCCTGAGCCTTATCGCAGCAAAAAACTTGACACTGTACTGGCTGTGCCACTTGGAAAGCCTTTAAATTCAGCAAATGGAAATACCCTTACCTTCACATTTACAAACAACCATCATCTGCAGATCACTCGGTAATTTCCTATTGGTACCTTTTTTTTTTCTTTTAGAGATGTGTTGGAATAGAGAAAAGAAGGAGAAAAATAAACACAAAAAAGGAAAAGGGTAAAGGAAAGTTCTTCTCTTTCTTTTAGGCTCACTTCTCTGTAATCTGAGAATCCATCTCTCAGAATGATGAAATCAACATTGCAATTACTTTAACAGCCATGTGGCAGTTTAGATCACTTGAGGAATATATCTCCTGGATCTAAACACTTCAAAGGGAGAATATTGCAGAAGTTCAGTATGCAAAAGGAGTGAGGATGGTGCATCAAAATCTAATGTAATTGCACCCCCAGTGCAAAAATGGAATCCTCTGCTAACAATGCTGGTTTTACCCTGATTGGAACTAAAAGATGCAGTACCATGATCAATACCTCATTGGAGTGTAGGGATGTCAGAAGAATGATTCTACTGACTTTAGTTGGCTAGACCCAGCTGTGCATACTCAAATGACTATTTTAAATTAAAACACAGAATTTTCTAAAGAAATTAGTGTAGTCCTTCTGGCCAATTAGCCTCCAAGCCATAAGGAACAAGTTAGCAACATCTACATGTAGGAATAATCTATGGGTCACATACTTTTAATGACAAAAATGTATTTTACAGAACTTCTCATGTGTTTAGAGACCATTTTATTATAATTTTTTAGGGTCAGAGGAGACAATCACTAATCCAAACTCTGGCATTCACAAATCTTTAACATCATCAACTTTCAATCTGATCGCCATCATAAAAACCTCAGAATAACACCGTGTCAGATACTCCTATGGCTAAATTTGGGAAGCATTCCAGTTATGTCAAATTCCATGAGTTTCCAGTCATCTCAGCATTTTGTGGTCTTCCTGGTACTCTAAAGCACTGTCTCCTATCAGATGTGTATTCCTTTTGTACCAAGTTGTAGTCCAAATACTTCACAGTCCCTTTGAAAAGTTCAGTAGATTCTTTTTTCAAGCTCCTTTCTTCAAGGTCTATTTTCCAACTCCAAATTATTCCCTTGCTTTTAAAAATGATATCCAAACCTTTCAAGTATTTTACTGAAGTGTTAACATCAGAACCAGACATAACATTTGAATAGCTATTTGCTTAATACCATATACAAGAGGTGATGTTACCATTTTATTCTTACTTAATACTCCCTGTTATTAGTAGATTTCCATGTTGCTTTGCAAGCCTGTATTTCAAAAAAAGTAGGCTCAGTTATAAAATCCAAAATGGGGAATTGATACTGAATACATTTTAGATCTTTAGTGTTATTTTGTTAATCTAATCTAGGATTTTCAATGTCACAGACCTAATATCTATATTTATCACTATTAGGAAAAAAGGAGATTGACTCCACTGAAGTCAATTGTGGTAGACTATAAACATGTTGGGCAATAATGAAAGAAAAATGTGTTCAATAAAATTCCATATAAAATTATCTAAGATAATCCATTTAAATTTTAGGGGCATATTAGAATATATCAGCATATTTTGAATACAGAATTTAATTGGATTTATTTTTTTTATTGTCTTGACACCACTTAAGAAAAAATAATCAGAAAACACTTAAAGGATAGGCACACTGATGATTAAATAATTATTTTTAAAATAGATTAATTATTTAAATTAACTTTTCATTAAATAATTTGATTCTTTGGAAAAAAAGACTTATCAGATATTTGATAATATTTTTCTTGAGGTATGATTTTACAGGATAAAATATCTATTTTTATATGTTTATAATTTTAATAATATATTATACTATATTTTTATATTTTTATTATTTTTATAATTTATAATACTATAATAAGCTGAATAATATGGGTTAATTAAGAGATTTCAGTAAATTATTCTACATGGAAATCCTCCTATCACATAATGTTTTGATCTTGGTAACACACACATATATATACACATGTATGTAATTGTCATTATATTCCTTTCTGCTTTCTTTTTCCATATCACATTTTGGTAATATTAGTTAATAAATATTTTCAGGGAAAACTGTATTTTCCCACATTTTTACATGTGTCATGAGACTTGTGAATGCTTGTGAAATCAAATATTTTCTGGTTATAAGTGAGAATAAGTGGATTTATTTCACAGCCTAAGCAATGGGGTCCAATCTCCCAACATTATGTGATTAAGGAAATTGAACTGGCACCTCAACCTCCCTTCAGTTCACAAAAGAAAGGAATCCTGAGTGGGAGTTCCCTGACCAATCTTTCCTTAGCAGAAAGAGATAACAATACTTTAGAGTCATAACCTCATCCACTTTAGGCACAACCTCCTTCCTGATTAGTCAGTTGGAATATTGTAATTAATGACATCATGGTAATGATGAGAGAAGAGTACCTGCATTAAAATACCCAGAAAAATCTTAAATCCAGAGATTGGATTCTCTAAAATTAAGCTTTTGACTGAACAACGTTGTTTCTTTTTGACTGATTTTGCAAATAAGCTACTGAAATCTTTAAAAAAAGGAATGTGCCTCACATATCTAAGAAAAATGGTATTGAGTGGCTTAAAATCTTCCATGCTCTCTTAAATAAGCCTATCTGTAAAATGTCAAAGCTTGAAGTTTTCCAGGAACTCTTGCATCAGCTTGAGGGATAAGGTTAGACAGAACAAGCACCATTTAAATGGAATCCCATTTATTTCCACACTTGGTAGGCTCAATTCCTAAGTGATCCTCACTAATGCCATGCACACTTGCTGACCAAAGTCTCTGGGTTTTGGTAATATAACATGAATGTGCTGCAAGGTTTGATCCAAAAAGAGATATAATACTCTAGAGAATAATATAAAGAGAAAATACTTGAATTGTCTGCTGAGGCTTGGTATTGAGCACATCTGTCCTTGTACCTTGCTCTATATTCCAGATGTGAATTTTAGGTTGAGGTTGTATTCTGATCTCTGGATCCCAGGGTTGGGTACTGTATAAGAAGAGAGACTGTGTGATTGGTCATCCTGGTTTGTCCCAGATGAATTGATGGTAAGAGATGTAAAATGAGCAATTTAAGTCTATACATGCACTGACCAAGGAAGATGAATTTGTATCTGAGAAAGTACATTGTTCTTCACCAAAACATTAAAACCAAACAAAAACCCATTTCTACCTAAGCTTAAATTTGAACCTTATTGCCTTCTCTTTTGCATGTCATGGCCCTCAGAAAGTCATGTGCAGCTTTCAGTAAAGAGCATAAATGTATCTTTTGATACAGGCAATTTTTTTACAGGCAATTTGAAAAAAGCCACCATAGTCTGCAAAAAGTTATTCTGACAAAAGAAATATACAATTAGGTTCTCTATTCTTATCTATTCAGCTAATTATGTAGTATCCATCACTAAAGCATCTGATAGCTATATAGTCATTCCTGGATTCTGTTTTCATTGAATTCTCATGACACTGGGAAATATTCCCCAGTTTAGAGTAAACAGACAGTGATTCACTGATTTTCTGTTGGAGGTTGGTACAATGAAGTGTCATATTTGAGGAGGAAATATTATAAGGAATGGTCAACCTAAACCCCATTACGAACCATGGTAGCTGCTGGCAGTTGCTAAAATTAGACCACCTTACATATGGGAGTGCTTTTAAAAAATCTGACTACTCTTGTAAATACTAAAGAATTCTGAAATTGTTTTTATTCTGTAATATATGCTAGTATGGTGTCTGCTAAAGGAAGAGACTTTCTTTAAGACCTTTCTCCCAAAGCTAGAATAATGGTTATACTTAAAAGTCTGGTTTTGTACAAATGTCTGTGTATTAATTCATTGGACACAATAGAAACTTATAAAACAAGGCAATCCTCATATTTGCAAAAGCTAGATAAGGCTGAAGGATTTTGAACTGTTCTAAAGAGAGCACTTCATGTGACAGTAGCTATTTAGGACAGTTTATGTCATAGGGAATAGGACTGAAATTAATGTGGATTTTTATCATGTCTTACTGTACTTCCCTCCAGCTACTTAGTAGTAGTCTAATAATGCTGTGCCAGAATTCTGTGGGTTTATTAATATTCCCTACACATTGTGTTTGTTTCTGTTTTTTAAAGTTATTGCCAGATTATAGCCTGTCTGTGCCTGATAGTGGTTGTGTTTGTATATGAGCACAGGGTCATCTGATAACAAATTGTAGCACTGTGTGATAAGCAATGTTTAAAATGGGTGCAAGCCAGAAACCTATGGCTCCCAGTATACTTTTAGAAAGTCCCATCAACAAAAGAAAGAGTTCAAGGTATTTCGGAAAAGGTCATTGATTACAACCAACCTCACGATCGTTTTGGATGTGTTCCTTCCTGCAGAGACATAATTACATTTGTTTTACAGTCAAACTTATTTTCAGCTTTGGGAAAGGACAATTGCTTTCAAATCTGATTTTTGACTCACATGTACTGGTTTAAGAAAGCTGTTAGCTCTGAGTCAGTGAAGAAGCAGTAATGGCCAGGAGATCTCCTTTGGACCTCTCAAGTTTAAATTTATAAAATAGTGTTGTGAGTAGCTGAAAAGCATTTAGTTTGCTGATCTTGATTTCTTCCAGGAACTATTATATTGGAATATCTTCCAGTACAGGGACTTTTCCCTATCTTTTACTGCAGGAGTTCATGCATCTGTGTCATTTCCCTTTTTTACTTTCAGCTGAAGCATTTTCTGAGAAAATCACTACAGCTGCAATCCAAGTGAACCTGTGGTCTCTTTTGGATCCTATGAGGATTGGAAAACCTTCCTCCCCTGCCTTCTTTTGAACTCTTTTACATGTAATGGTGAGAAGTATTTTGAACCTCACACAAAAAGCTGTATGTTGTCATATTTCCAAGGTAGTACAAGATAGTACAAAAGAGAAATGTTTTTCTTAAGTGTATCTTTTACCTAAAGAGTGCATTTATCTGTAAGGCTGTGATCTCAACAGTAGGTAGAGGGTGCCTCAGGCTTGTGATATTTGGGGTTACACCCCTGCTTGTGGTCAAGCTGTTGTTAGTGCTGTATCATGACTATTGTCCTAGATAGCAGTGGGAATAGCATCCAATGTGAACTGCACCAATACAAACAATATTTCAGATGCTTTCAGAGACTTTTTGTTCACTGTAACTCTTCCTTATATTAGTATGTCTTCATCTACTCTGTGCACAGCCTATGAGGATTGAAACAATTTGCCCCAATTCATCTTCATTAATTGAAGACATCAGTGTTTTGTTGTGTTCCTTTTTTTTATCATTATTAATCATATACATTAGAAGTCAACCTGTTTATTAGCAACTTTACTACCACACTGCTTGAAAAAAGGTGTTGACCAAAGATTTTGATAGTCAGTGGGGAAATCCTGTCAAGTTATGGAAATTTAGTTGATCCAGAAGGAAGATACAAGACAGAGTTCTTTGCTTTTCTTTTAAAATGACAGCAGTTTCCACAGATACAAATATTGTCATCTTCCTTTTAGTTAAATTTTACTGTGACTATAGGAAAAAGGAATTTTGATTTTATTTGTTTTCTCAGTTCCTTAATGTACAAAACATGGGTAGGGGTTTTAGTGAGATTCTGTTCATGTTTAAAATTCACAACCGCCAAGTTTTTGTTTGCTTGTTTTTTGTTTTGCTGGTTTTGGTGTTTTGTTGTTTTTTTTTTTTTTTTTTTTAATTATACTTCTTTCAAGATGTTGGGATGGCAAAAGTACCGACAGGTTCTTGTCTGAAGAAAAATACACTGCTGTGTATTTCACTGTTTGGAAACAGACCCTGCCTTGTGGCAGACCTGAGTGCCATGCAGCGTCACAAAAATTCCAAGGCTCTTTTTACTGCTCCAGTTGAGTGATGACCAAAGTAATTGTCCAAATCAGAAGAAATACAGGGAGCCACGAGACAGCTGGGAAGAGGAAGGAAATGCCAGTAGAGGTAATGCCCACATCTGTGTCTGCAGTGGTGAGCAGACCTGGCCTCTGGTCTGAAAGGAATAATCTGTCCTCCTTACAAAACAAAGCAAATTTCATTCTCCCAAAACAACAAGGAAGATCTAATTCAGGGCCTGTTAGAGCCAAGGGGAAGATTCACACTAACTCCAGGACAATAATACACAATCTACTTTAAAAGCACGAAACCATTAGTATTGTACATTCTTCTCTTTTTTTTTAACATTCAACTTGTGTGTTTTGCTTGTATGTTTCAGTGTTAAACTACTCCATATCAGGACTACTTGCTACAGTTTCCTCTGCAAGCTTCTTTTTTTCTTCATTTCTTTCAAAATAACGTGCCATGTTTCCAACATAAACACCAAAGGGAAATAGATGAGCGAGTACGTAATCACAAAACTATCTCAGGCAGCAGGCTTCTGAAATGTGTTAAAACCTCAATCACAACATGCTTGTGCTCCTGCCAGTGCCTGATGGATATCCTTGCCATTTATCCTCTCTTCTGGCCACTTCCCCTTGAATACTTGAAATATAATTAGCTTTTTCAAACATAGTTTCCTATAAAACAGCTGCAGCCATTGTGCAGTTGTCCAAAAATAAGGTAATACATTGCACATAATATCCAAAAGGATTTATGCTAAATTGTATCTTTGTTAACTGAAAGACAAGTGTGAAATTAAATAAACTTTATATCTTTTTTGTTTTTTTAGTTGCAGGGAAAATCTTGGGAATTTCTATTGCTGGTGGGTTTTTTTCCTTTACATTTAAATATTTGTGACTCAAAAAAGGGGCACTGGGTGCCAAACGTTTGTGTACCTAACTTGCATGTTGGTGCCCAGCAGTACTTCTCTCAGCACCCTCTAGCAGCTGCAAGTCCCAGCTCTCTGTAGGTATTAATTGTTATGAGATCAGACTCTCATGGTGCACGTGAATGCTCTGAATGACTCCAGAACTTTTTGGTAACTTCATGCATGTTCTACTTCTTCTGTCAGGAAAGCTTGAAGAACAGATTTCACAACAAAAAGTTTCTTAGCCCAAGTTTCCTCATGGATCATAAAGCTGGAAAGTAGGGTATCAGGTTTGAACACCTGTAAACCACATGGTACATTTTTCTGATTTAAATATGATGTACTTCTGGACAAAAATACTGATGAAAAGTTAAATCTGGGTCATTTATGTGCTAACAAGGGATGAAATGGAATTGTCAGGATGGCAAAATTGCACTAAAATTTTTAGAACATGGAAAATATGCAGGACCATCTAATTTTTTCCTTTTACTCTCCTCTGTCACATTTTCCTTTCTGTTGCATACTCCTTCCTCCAGACTTCTATGCTGTCTTTGTGGTAGACCCATAAACTGCAGAGCTGAGAAAAACCTTTGTATTGCTTTCTTTCAAAAGCTGAAATTGTAGCCCCTGGAGCAGCTTTCACTTTCTCAAGATAGATTTGGCTACTCTTTAATTTTTCTTATTATACCATTTATTATTTTATAAGGTTCCAAATCACCTTGTGCCACAGTTTCACAGCTGGTTTGTGACACACATATATCTCCACTCCTAATGAATTTCAAAGGGAGCACTGTAAGGCTGCAAGTTAAGAGGTTCCTTGAATTTCTTCTCGGAAAGACTTTTATCTCTGTCATTTGTGGCACGTACATTTTGTAAATAAACTGGAGTTTTCACTTCCCTGCTTTGTTATTGGAAGCTGTGATTTGGGACTGGAGCCATTCTGTCCTCTGTGAAAAGACACTTGTTTATGTGTTGTCTAGAATATTGGGGCCTGCTTGCCAGGGGATGTACAGTAGATGTGACATCTCAGCACAGCCTATTATGTCTGCCCTGATTTAAACAGTTGGGTTGAGAAATGTTATTTTTTCCCACAGCGGGTTTCTGCCAGTAAAAAACCATGAATTTATGCTTTTACGCTAATCCAATGCTATGAACCTCCTGGTTTCAGTTATGGATTTTCTACATAAAACTGATTTGGCATGATGTCTTCCAAGAGTAAAATTTTTATTCAACTGAAATTTCTGTTTATAAAGTCCATCTGATACAAATTCTGTAATATTTAGAGTATTGAATTTGCATAACATCTTGCTAGCTACTAGAAGATTATAGTAGCTTGGAAGTTTTTTGTTTTGGTTGGAACATCCATTGCTTATCAGATGACTTAGAGAAAGGGGATATTTTAGTCCTGCAGGAATATGATCCTTTTCTCTTCCCTACTTGAGGCTGCTTAACATTTTGAATCTGTTAATGAGGTACTGTGGTAACACTGACCTGTCCTTTGAAATGGCACTGCTAAAGTAACAAAATAAAGGAGGGATATCTATTTCGGGTGTAACAACTGTAAATAATTTGTCCTTTTCTGTAGGCCTCCATTTATAGCATAATTAAGGTAAAACTGAAGGTTAGGAATCATCCTCTGCTCAGCTCAGAGCTCATTCCCTCCTCAGTCTGATCCTTGACTGGACCAACTCAGCAAATCAGAGCACATTTCTACAGAACAAGGGTTCTCAGAAGATGGATACCACTCATGTCTGTGTTAGATAACAAATGTTCTTCGTGGCACAGAAAAACCTGAACTTTGGGAACAACTGTATTTTCTGTAAATGGTGAAAAGAGAGAGATTTAATGTTCAATATACACTCCATTTGTATTCAATACTATTTACAGAACAACTGCAAAACTGTATTTTGCAGTAAAATTCAAAAAATTTGTGAATCTTTAAATCTTTAGAAGTGATGAGCAAAATATTATGGTGTTAAAAAAGCTACATTATGGGATTCACACAAGAATCCTGGGTGAAAATAAAAGATGAATTAAAATGGTCTTTCTATAAAGAAATTATGACCTACTAGAATGTATATTTTTGGAATGAAATTTCTTTGGTTTGTATCTGCATTAGTTCTCTCATTTGATCTCTCATCAGGTCTACAAAGTGCTGCTTTCTTATGACTAGAGATAATTATATAATGAAATCCCACATGATTTCATCATTTTTTAGATTTTTTTTCTACTGTACTGGAAATTGATTTTCAGATTGAATATTCTTCCTTCATCAAAGAAGAAGAAAACACCTTACAAGAGCTTTGCTTTCCCTTTAATAATAGATATCTAAGCCAAACAAATTTTGATTATAAGTACAAATAACCACATTTCACTAAAATCACTCAGGTTCAGTTGACCTATGATTTAAAAAGCACTGTTTTCATTTTGACATTACATTGAAACTGGGTCTTGTGCCATGAATCAGAGTTAAATCAGGAGGAGGTGTATTTTAAAGTGACAGGTATAATTTCCAAACACAGCCTTATTGTTCTAAATTAAATAATTATCTGAGGACATAACCTAGCACTCTTTATTGTGACCTTGCTTGATAAACTCTCCCAAGATGTTTTTTTAGTGCCTTAAGTTGTGTTTTCACCTGGAGTAAGTACTGAGGAACATAATAAAAAAAAACCAAACAAACCTGGATGTCCAATTCTAACATTTTCCCAGCGAGACTGTGCTGAGAGTATTCCAAAGCCAGAAGTGAAGGGAGGTCCTGCTTTCTCTGTTTGAGAGGCAAATAATCATGAGACAAGTGATGGTTTACTTTTCTTTTTCATGGGTCCTTCTGTCCTCATATGAGGAGCATCTGTGACTACTTGGTCAGACAAGTGTTTTTCAATGTACAAAATCATATCTTTAATACAGTAACCTTTCTATTTTTACTGCCTGAAAAAGTGTTGTCCCTGTATGTCTAAATCAGCTCTGAAATATTTGTGTTATGAAACACAAATATTGCTGTGACAGCTGTGACCATGACTGTTGTTGTGGTTAGGCAGGACACTGGTGGTCCTGAATCAGTTCAGTAGAACTTGGAGAGATTTTTTTTTTTGCAGATCAGATTTGCTTTCTCTTATACTCTTCTCATAGCTTGAAGTTAATTATACCCTTATACTCTTCTCTCTGCTTGAAGTTAATTCCTATGGTACCTGTTCAAGTTGCTCTACTGAGATCTGACCTGAGAATGCTAAGCAGGGAAAAAAAAAAGCAAAAAGCCCCCAACAAACAAAAAAACTCCAAACCTGAAAAACCAACAAACCACTGAAAAGAATGAAATTGGTCAATATGGGAATATTTCCTAAATGGAAACAGATGTAATGGCACTCAAAGTACTTTGATGTATTGTAAACTTTCTTCATTTGCACTGGATAGAGTAACTGTCCTAAAGAAGGTAATTTTGCATATAGCTAAGTTAGGAGATTCTTTAATGTTTTCAGTTGCCTGACTTCTGTAAGTTAACCTGGGAAACATGAGAACACTATAGCAATAAGTACCCTATTCCAGTTGCTTACTAAAAGAGATGCTTGCAATATCAACCCCACAAAATTCAGAGTGAATTTATGTCTCTATCTTACCTACTTTGCCTACTTAGTCTTGATTGTGTTTGTGACTGGTCTGAAAAAGGACTATTAATAACTGAATTAGTACTTGAAGACAGAGTCCAGTGTAGCTAAGTGAGGAAAGATACTTGTTTTCTAAGCCTGGAAAAGATCAGGCTCATCACCTTAGCTAAAGGTGCACAACAGAAAGTAGACATAATTAATTTCTTGGTGTGGGTTAATGTCACAAAAATGAGTAAATGGTAGGGCTCACATTTTCTGGCCATAAAGGACAGATTTTTACTGCCAGTCTGTGGAGACCAGTATATGTAGTGGAATTTTTGTATCTGCACATACAAAATATCATCCAAAAGAATGACAGAGTTCTAGCCCAATCTCTTCTCTTCAAACCCATCCAAGAGGAATATGTCTCACTTTTTCAGTGCCTAAATGACTTAATAACTTGTGTATTTAGATTTTAGCATAGATTTTTGATGTCACATAATATTAGACTTCAGCTTGGTACAGTGTTATGAAAAATGCTTTTAAACACTATGATTCCCCTGATTGCTAGAAGCTGCAGTATTAAAAAAAAATCAAATAAGATTGCACCTTAATTGTTCCAATGAACAGAAACTGATTGTCTCATTGAGAGCCTAGAATGCTGACAGAAACTTGTGGTCATTAGACATAACCTGCCAAAATTGGTTTTTTACTAAAACAAGGTGTGAAGACCCTAAAAAATAAATGAATAATTTTTGTTAATTCTGACTAAATAAATAAATAAATTCTATCTAGCTATTTGTTTGCTTCATTTTGTTTATTCAGTTTTGTTTTGTTTTTTTAGAGTAATGGTTGTAGTTTCACATAGCCTGAGCTTTAATTCATAATGACTTCCAGTGAAGTTTGGATTCTTCACTGCACAGGACATGGCTGAACATGGAAGTCAGATTGTGAAATAACTTAGATAGCTTTGAAAGTAAGATGACATAACACTTCAAAAGATAAATTCCAGCATGTTTCCTATTGTCTTTGTTGTCTGGGACTCAAGAGTTAAACTCTAATACCAGAGTACCATCCAGCCAAAGTACCTGTAAAGCAGTTCAGTTACTAGTTGAACATGAAATCACTGAGAACATTTTTATTCATGTAACACAAGAAGATAAAACACATTTGTGTTGCTCTGTGTTTTGAATGTGTTGTTTATGGGGTTTTTTTAATACTGGAAAAGTCTTCATGTGACTTCAGTTTAATTACAAAAAAGAAAATATTATATCACAAATGAAAAAAAGTGTGGTGTTCTCCTTATTGTTTCATAGCAAACAAGAAACTAGAGAGGTATGGACTTTTTCATGCCTGCTGCCTCAAAGTGGAGAACTTTACAAACCCTCTTAGGGGGATATTGTATTTAACATACTTTTCCAAACTGGCAGTCAGTGAAAATTTGCTGCATTTTGTTTTTTAAACTGCAATACATTTTACATTTGGCTCAGAACTGAAGTTATTCTAAGTCTTTACAAAGTGTTTTAGAAGTTATGTTTATTTTTAAAACTTCTTTCTTGATCAAGCAAGCAGAATCAATATATGAGATGTTTCTGAGATCCTGGAATGTGACTTTAAGAAATTACAACAGCTACAAATCAAGAGCCAAATCCCTGCCTTACACAAAATGTACCAGTGATAAATGAAGGTCTTTCTGACCTAATAAAATGCTACAGATTGATATTCCTTTTGTTGAACAGCCTGTAATTTCATTAATTTTATTGACAGTAATTATAACAAGTTGAATTTATGGTGGCCATAAAGAAAAGTTAGTCAACCACATGAAAATGTCAGCATGCTCACTTTGGTATGAGAAGACTGAAGAGATTTTTTTGGGGTGGTGGTTGCTGATCTGCTGTCTTCATTCTGCAGTTGTGTTTGACAGAAATTTGTGAAGTCTATGGAATATTCCTTTCAGTGTGTCCCTAGTACAGTTCTGTTTGTAAAACTGAAAATATGTTTTTGTAGCCTTGTGACTTTGGACCTTTGCTGGCATTTCTTAAAATTGTTGAGAGGGTTCCTGATAGAGCTGTATGACATATCGAGCTTCTATTCAGCTGGATTGTAAGAAGAAAACCTTGGGTGAGGATTTTCTCTTCTTCTTTCTGTGTGTGTTAAAGAAAGAATGTAATGAAACTGCGCATTTTTTTTTTTGAGCTGAGCAAATTGCCAGTTCACTGATTTGTTGGAGACTTACCTGTGCTGAGAATGCAAAACCAGGCCTGCTTATGTTAAACATGTGCCAAAATTTCTGTATATACCTCTGTAAAAAAATAGCACAGGTTGCTACTGGCGCAGGACTGTGCAAACAAGCTGGGGTAATGCTACCATAAATTTCCTTGCCTAGACAGAACAGCACCTCCTCTAAAGAGTGAATATGAAAATAGTGAGTGAATATACACCCATATGCCTATTTCTTCAAAACTGGCACATTTTCTAAATAAACTTATGTCCTTATTTAGCAGAAGTTGGGAGGGAAGGTTGTGTAGTTGCAACTAAGAAATTACAGGTCTTTTAACTAGAAATTACTAGTCTTTTAACTAGAAATTAACTGGAGATAACATATACAGGAAAAATAAATCATAAATGTTCTATTAGAAGATTAATCCTGCACTTGAGATGCTACTGGGTAGTAAAATACTTTCAAAATTCACCAGATCTCAGAGCATGTCCTGAAAAAAAAATATGGGCAGATACATGAAAGTTGAAAATAAACTCCAGGAGGTCAGTGAAATCAATACAATATTTTTGGTGAGAAGATTTCAAAACAAAATTTCTAGAAGAGAAGTACTTTTAAGAATAAAACATTTACAGTGCCAGGTCTTAAATACAGAAGGAAAGGCCCCACTACAGCTGTGCCAGGGAGCTGGTTGTGCTGATGCTCAGTTATAAAAGATATGAAAATAGTAAGAGAGTATGCATAAGATCCCAAATTTTGGGAAATTTAAAAATCATAAAATCTTTGTGTACCTCCAGTACAAAACAAGTTTTTCTTGCTGATTACATTGGACAAATTGGTTGAGCTTATCTTTCCTCTGTCCCACTCTCCCAGTTTGGAGGACAAGTGCTCAAGTGGAGAACTCGTAAAAATATGGAGGTTTTATTTGGCTCTTTCTGAAAAGGCTTTTCATTTCTATTTTAACTTGATGAACAGAAAAAAAAAGTTTGGTTTAATGTCTCATTGCAGTAGCCATTTTCTTCTAGCTTCATGTCTCTGGTTCAGCTGAAATACATCAGCCCTGAACCTTCCTTGGTGCAGCAGTACAGAGGGAGTTAACAGAGTAACAGTATAGAAAAGTGATGATTTAGTAACTCTTGTTTTCTAAGCTTGGTGGAATCAAATCTTAGCAAGACTTTCCTAAAGCGGATTTCTTGCTGGTGGCCTGTCTTCACTGCTTCTGTGGTTTAAGAAGTTTAAATTAAATTCATAGTAGTGTTACTACATGACATGTTATCTGTAATCAGGAACCTCAATGCTATGTTGTAGCACGTTTGGAAACTATGAAGATATAAATAAGCAGGATAGAATATTGGCTTTGTAGATGTCTTTTAAGATTTTACAAACTCCTAAGATGGCTCTATTAATTCAAATGCACAGCTGTTACTCCCAATCAAATACTTGCTATGTACAGAATTTCAAACATTTTAGAAAATGGCTGTCACCAATGTGCTCCATCCTACACAAGCCAATCCTCTGAAGAGTGAAAAATATCTAAATATGAAAAACTGATTGATAAAACTTGTTTCATAAAATCAAACAAAATATTATCCATAACCAAAACATTAAATATGTTGTGAGTGGTCTCCATAGGGCAATTTTATCTGAAAATACCATTTCTAGGCATGTACTGCATTAAGCTTTGACCTGTTCACAGACTGCAAATTGAGTGTTAATTCATTTGTATCTGCAATCTATTCTTTTTTTGTTGTTGTTGCCTGAGCCTCCCCCAGTGCAATTGAAAACAATTTAAAATGATGGTATTCAGTTTATAACAGGCAAGTTAATTAATGGATATAATTCTAAATGTGAAAAAAAGAAATGTGTTTAAAAAGGAAATAGTTGCCCCTGGAATCCTGTGCATTTAGTGTAGAAGAAGAGTAAATTGTCACTGCCATGTTATAGATGCTGTTTGGAGTAATAGAGGACTTGGAGAAGTGCCTCTGAAACTCTTCCAGTTAAACCTGCATTACTTTATTTCCTTGCATTGTAATGCTGCAATGTCTATCAGCAAAACTGTGAGTCAGCCTCCCTCCCCCTTGCCTGATTCCCTTGTGCAGATAAGGTATTTGAGAGCTGGTAGCTATGCAGTAGGTTGTGCCTGTGGTAGGGCTCCTGTAGAGGTAGACACACACCAGGTACAAAAATATAGAGTGCACATGGAATGAAATCATCATCTGTTACAACTTTGATACTGCTTATTTCAGTTCACATTAAGCAAAGATTTGGTCTGTATACCATAGAATTGTAGGAAGCAAGAAATATGCATCCTCTAAGTGGTTCATTTTGCCTTCAGACATCCAAATATTTTTTCATCACCTAGATTTGCATTCTTGCCACCCTGCTTCATTTGAAAAGAGATTTTATTTCCTTTGTTTCACTTATCTTGTCAAGCTTTTGTGCTGTTGTTTTGATTTTTATCAAATAGAACAACTTTTCACTAAAAAGTATCATCCTTCCCAAAAGTGAGAGGGATGAATTTCAGTTTATATACTTATATATATAATTTATATATAATTTAGGTTCTATATATTTAGCATGTCCTCTGTTTTAGTGAATCAGCATGACTGTTTCTTTCTTTCATTGTACTATGGGTTCCTTTTTCCAGGTACAGAATTTTCTGGGAAACACGGTCAACCTGCAAGCCCACTGGCACTCAGAATTTCCCTGTCCAGGTATCTGTCACAGGGACACAAAAAAGCCAAGTGCAATGCAGAACTGCTTTTTCCTTCTACCACTGTACTACAAACCAATATTTTCCAGGTTCTTCCCTTTATGTCCTCTCTGATGTGAGGCTGAAAGGCAGAGGAAAGGCAGTGTCATGATCCAGGACTCCAGGATGGCTTTTGTTGCTATTCTGTCTTTGATCTTGTGCAGCATTTAAGGTTGCTATAACTTTGTGCTTATTTCTGACAAATAAGATACTGAATTTTGAACCAAAATATTAAAAAAATCTTAATATTCAATGTGGACTGCAGCCTTAAAAGAAAAAATTTCCCTGCAGATCACGTCTTTGAATGGGAAGAGAACCTGAAATTTTATTTTTCTGCTGGAATTTTTTGCTGGAATTTCCTTTTTAATTCATACAACAGTGATCACACCAAAACTGATCACATTTTGCACTTTCTCAGGCCTCAACCTAGATGCCCAAATCACGACTTTAAGGAATGAAAAAATTTCCTCTGAATTTCTGGGTCATTGTAGGTGTTTTCTGAAGCTGAGGTTTTTCCAACTCCCAGCAACAACTACCACACTCTTCTGAGTCATGTTGTAGAGTTTTAGTATTTAATTAATACTAAATTGTGACAACATAGCAGCTATATTATTTGGCTGAGGGGCTTGAAATTTCAGTTGTTTGGAAGGAGGTTCCATGTGTCTTATGCTTTTCATAAGTAGAAAATAAGAAATAAGAAATTTCAGATGCACATAATTTCCACCAGATTTTAAGTTATAATGTAACCAAGAGTCTCTGCCACTACTGAGTGTGCCACAAGTAGCAGAGGTTTAAGGAAGTCCTTTTCTGCCACTAGTCCTGAGCTACATGAGTTGGCAGAGACAGCTCTCATGTTTTTCTTCTCCTCTTTCTGGCATCCCAAACACAGGAATGCAACTTAAAATGCAAAAAGTTGGGGGAGAAAAAAAGAGATGGCATATGATGAGGGTGATCATAATATTCTTGGGAGGACAAAGGAGAGTTATAAAAACAGGAAGAGAATAAAAATTGTGTAAAATTATTTAGAATTAGAAAGCAAATGTGTAGGCAGGAATTGTATGCTAAGAGAAAAGTCTATAGAGCAATCAGAAAATCTAGGAAAAGCCTAGAAGTTGCTTTCCAGAACCTGGAAATAAAAGCCAGTGCTGTCAAATTTCCTCATTTTACCCACATATGGAAAGTCAATCATTTTTCCATTTGCCTTGCTCTCCTTGCTCCCATCATATCAGTCCACAAGAGGGCTTAGCAGCTTGGGCTTCCTGCTGGTCTTGCTGAACCTGCTACTGGGCAGATGTGGAAGAGGCAGTGGCACTGCAGGAGAAGATGTGGCACAGGTCACTGCTGAAGTGTGTGTGGGTGGGTTAGAGTGCAGCAGAGACTGGGCTGATGGGTTATTAAAGAAGCTTCCTTCTTTCACAATTCCAGCCCTCATCTGTTGGAGAACTTTCAATTTTGCAAAGAATTTTTAATTTTCTTTCTGCAAGTTTTAGAAAGATGCTCTTAGAAAATTCTGTAGGAGGCAATACAACAGAATCTGTCTGTATTTTAATTTATATACAAATATAATCTGCATCATAATTGATACTATACAATGTATTGTAATAAAATGGCTTTTTGAAGCTGCTTCAGAAGAGATAAAAATTTTTCCAAAATGTGTTTGCATTTAGCCTGGGCTAAATCCTGATTTCTGTAAAAATATGAAAATCTTCATTTCACATCAATGAAATGGACAAGGAAAAGCATAATATTTCATTATCTCCCTCTTCATTTTCCTTTAATTTTTATTTCAAAAAAGGACTAACAGTTTTCAAACATTGATATTAAGATATTTAACAAAGCAGATCCTTGGTTAAGAGTAGTATGAGAATAGATCAATATGAAACCACAGCCCAAAGCTCTTTCTGCAGAAGGCTGCAGAAAAGCTAACAAGGATAATATACTCATTAATTTGTTGCTAAGATGATTACAAGACCTGGCTTTAATTCTTCATGGGTTTAGATTAATTAGGAAATATCTTGACTCTATGAAGCCCATATCTTACTTAAGTTCTTGTGCAGAGCTACCTCTGTTTGGCAAAGTAGTTCTTACTATTTGAGTCACATACAATTTGCTGAAACACAAACTATTTGGCATTTTACAATTTGCTGAAACACAAGTTATTCCGCTGGATATGGATGGTAGAGCTGTAAGGCAGAGCAGGAGCCTGAGCTGGTAGAGAAAGCAGTGCCACTATTGTTGCTGGGCAGAAAAGTACATTCATGTGGTACAATGCTGGATTCAGGTGACTCATTAAATTTGACTGCATTTTAATCTGTTCAGTGCCTAAGCTTACAGTGCCCCTTGCTGCCTAATTCCTCGGACTCCTACCTCTAATAGTAGCATGAGTGTGACTGTAAAGGTTTCTCTTGTATTGAGTTTTAGAGTTAGCACCTGTGTTTGAGACCAGCAGTTACACAAGTACACATACCCAGACACACCGTGGTCCATCAGGTCGTTTTTATCATGCCTGCTCAAAGGAAGGAGCCCAGAGAGGAGGAGATTCCTTTAGGAGCAGCGTGCCTGCAAGGCTACTCCAGGGGCAGCCAGCACTGCAGTGTCTGCTTTCACAATGCTGATCAAAGCCTGATAAAGCGTGTAGGTCACGGTCATGAGTACCTGAGAGCTGACTGTGGCATGAGAGCTGATGTTCCCCACTGGCAGCCACTGTTTGCTTTTGGCTGTTGACTCAGAGCTTTTCGCTGCTGTCTCTTTTCCCAGCTCGGCTCGGGAAGTGCCACCACCTTACGCTGTGCGGGCAAATATTGACTGGATCTTGGGACAAGCAGCTGGAGCAGCGCAAAGGAGACGAGAGGAGTGATGCAGACGGGTTACCGCGGGGTCATGTCTAGGCTGCTACCAGCTTTTATACATCGCCGCTGCATAAAAACAATGGCTGCCACCAGGAAGAGGTTAACCCTTTGGGATTTCATCTCTACCACAACTTTTATAGGAATCAACAAAATCCTGGGTGCTAGTTTCTGTTTCTCAATTGTTCAAAATAAGCAATTTTTTTTTGGTATTAATTTTGTATTAATTTTGTATTAATTGAGCTCCAAACGCACTACGTTAAAAAATCATGAAATTGTCACCCAGAATTATTTTTTTTAAATGTTGATATATTGATATATCACTCTGAGTATTTTAATACACTGATACATGCAATAAAATATTTTATTTATGATTTTACCTCTTTTAAAATTAATCACTTCTTGGTGGCTGTATTGGCTTGGCTGAGAAACTTGAGAGAATTTAATTGATATTATATTCTTTTAGAATATGTCTAAACTGCTTTAATCAAACCAAGCTTTAAATAAGTTGCTATTTTGATTTTCTTTGAAGACTTTCCCTTCTGAATGCCATGTGACTTAAGAAATAGGTGTGACACTAAAGTATTCTTCACACTTTCTTGATTGAAGAGAAGCTTGAAAATACCAATCCTAGAAGTTCAAAATTAAAGACAAATAAATCTCCCTTTTTTCAGACATTAAATGTAAAGCTAGTGACGTTGGGGTTTTTTTGAGATCTGCCCCAGAATATGAATTGTCATTAAACTCAGGCATAACAGTTTGAATTTTAGGGCTTTTGATATTTTACAATATATGCATTATACCTCTTGTGGACAAAGTCATACTCAACACAGTTTTCTGTGGATTCAGATTAAGTGTAAAGCCTTAAATATAAAACCACCTCTGCATATGCTCTTTAGGAACTGAGGCCTCAGTGCTAAGAAGCTGCCGTATTGATTTTACGTACTAAGGGCATAAAAATAAAGTTACAAAAATAAAATAAACCCAAGTTATGTTGCTACTCAGAATTATTGCTCTATCAAATATTACTGCTATACCAATCAAATTTTTATTATTCAATAATAGGCTTTTGTAAAATATTTGTTTAAAAGAAATACAGGAAGGTAATTTATGGGTGAAATACTCACTATTTTATCATAAAATGAAGCTATGAAGAAGGATTGCATAGCATTTGAGAAATTATTTAGTGCTAATGTAAAAACAAGAAAAATTATATATATTTACTATTGATGTAGAAATATGTTCCTAGTCTTACACTAATTTTTATTGATTTTAATAAATATCACATATTCTTGAAAATGCAAATATTGACATTTTTACTATTTAGCTGAACCTACTGTTGTTCTATTTTCTACCTTTTCAAAAGAACACTTAAGGGCATACTTGAACCCAGTATGATGATAATTTATGTATATGCCTAAAAGTGTCTTAGAAGGTATAAGAGGAGTGTTCTTGGGGAAGCTGCCTAGGCTGTAAAATGAGGTTTCTCTGGAGCAAAGGTAGCAGATGCTGGTTGTGCTGTATTATATTTTCTGATTGGTGAGAGGCTTTTTACATGGTTTTGTACAGGGAAATATTATATTACATTTTTTAATATCTTTGATTTGCCACTACTGAAATGCATTACTTAAAAACGTACCCCACACAATACTTGCTGTGGGACTTGAATAGTTTTTTTCAGAAAATCTAAAAAAATCAGAGCAAATGGTGGGTGGGAACACACTGATGCCACATCCTTGAACTCCTTTGTGTGTTAAGAACAATGTCTCTTTTAAACAGAACATATATCTTACACAAACCTGGTAGAATTAAAGGGGGTAAAAATTAGGAAGATTGTAGAGTTTGCCTGCTGAAGTGGATCTTTTCTTCGGTCTGATGGGTGGCGGAGACAGCAATTTGCCACTGTTTAAAAAGCGAGAGGAACGTAATGTGCGCTTTGGGCTACCGAAGTATGACTTTTCCCAATAACGCTGTCATCAGCTCATTTATTGCTTGTGACTTTAAATAGTTCCCTGAGAGCGCAGCGCCAGCACCGCAGCAAAGAGGAAAAAAAAAAAAATAGAGAGGGGACTCGTAAAGAAGAAGTCATAAAGTCTGGAGCCGCGGCCAGATTTCCTTTGGAAGGCGAGGTGTGGCCGGGCAGTGCCGGAGGAGCGGCCGCCCTCCCCGCAGAGCCAGCCCCGGGCTGGCCGGGGGCCAGGCCGCCAGACGCCAGCGCCGGGCTCCCAGCGCTGGGAGAGGCCCCGGGCTCCCTCACAATGGCATTATCTGGGGCCGGGCAGCGCCCAGAACCCCGCCATGCTTCCTGTCCGGCCGCACGGAGGGTCCGCCCGGCCCCCCGGCCCTGCCGGCACGCTCGGCTGCGCCCGCCGCCCGTCCCGGCCCGGGGAAACGGCCCAAGCCGCCTCTTTCCCGGGGTTTACCGAGCCTGCATGCAGCCATGCGCTGTAATTTTAGTCTCTTCTGTCATGATCGACAGGATCGTGAGTCACGCAGGGGAAAGAGAATAAACTTCTAGTCCAGGTTCTGAAACGTCGGCAGAGTTTTATAGTAAAAAGAATAAAAGTTCTTTAATAATCTAACGTTTCTTGGCCGAAAATGTTGATTTGAATTATGTCTAAAGACAGCAGAATCTTTAAAATCAATTCTTCCGTTTGGCTTAATTTTTAATATGGTATAGTTTTGAGAAATTGTAAGAATTGTTTACGCTTCTTACAATTGTAAATGATTGTATAAAGCAGTGAACTCTTTTATAGGTTGGAAAAGCAGAAAACCCACTAAAAACAGACCTCTTATTTTGCATGGCATCTTTAAAAAAAAACGCTTGAGAACGAGTCCAATACTGTCTTTCATGCATGTTTCTGACTTGGTTTTGTCTCATACTCTTGACATATATTATGTGCCCACTGCTGGTGAGAAAGAATGTGTTCCCAATTTCTATAAGATGTCTATAAACTATTAGTAACTGAGTTATGAATAGTTAATAAACATTCCCATTCATTTTAATGTAGAAAATTAGTATCTGTTTTGAATTAATGTATTTTAAAAATGAAGTTATTTTAGAAAAAATATAATCATATAATTATATCTGTATAATTTTTATATATATATGTGTGTAATTATATATATATATATGTGTGTGTGTGTGTGTTTGTACTGTGGTGTGATGGGCCAGGGTCACCCAGTTTCACTGAAATTAGGTATGTGTGGCTAAATATCTCCCTGGTGGAATGAGGGAATAGGCACCATCAATAGTAGTTAAAAAGCTTAACTTCTTCCTTTGATTTCTGTACAACGACTGAACCTCATGGCAGAAAGACAGAAAGATCTTTCATGCTTACTAGTGCTTAGTCTTAAATATTTCCCTACAAGCAAGGGAATGTCCATTATGTTAAGTGGACTATGGAGAAAGGATAATTCACGTCTTATGAAGTACAACACTTTTATCAGGATAGTAGTTGAAGTTTAGGTAAAGTCTATAATGTCATCATTGGTGTTGTGCAACTGTGAGATGATAGAGACATATAAGCCACAAGATTTAAAATGTTCTCTTTTTTTCTCCAAAAAAGAGGCCATTATACCCATCATTCTTACCAGTCAGGGTGGTGCACTCATCACAGGATGACATGGTTTTGTCTACATCATTTGATTCCGATGGCATTACTTGGAGGAGGGCAGTTTTGTGTTAACACCGGAAAGTTTACCAGATGACATCAAGGATCTCAGTTTGACATACCAAAAAAACAGAAAGAAATCTGTCATGTTTATACACTGCTTAATGCACATTAGATTTTGTATTTAATTCTTCTGTACTTTGCATTTTTATCTTAAAATGAATAAATGACTGACTCTCTTCTATCTCAGAGAACTTTTAATAGAATTTCAAGTGTAGAAGGTATCCTGATAGCAGGAAAATATTTAGTATTTGCCATATATCAAATCATTTATATTTTGATCACTAGCTAAATCCCTAACTCTCTTTACAAAAAAGAAGAATGCAGTGGTTTTTCTGTGGTCAGAGACTATGACTGTCCCTCCTTGTACTGATTCTCATAGCTAAAAAAATAGGATTCAGATTCTTAAGATCAACTTAATAGATATACAATCTATTAGATAGATTGTATATCTATTATATATATACAATCTATTAGATAGATTGTATAGATATACAAAATGTGCAAGAGCACATTGAGATTCTGCTTGTTCTAAATTGGTGGTGAAAGTCCTGTGGTATTTTATCAGTTATTTTCAATGTGACCTTAATCATTACTTTTATGAATAGGGTTTTCACTAATTTTTTCTACTGGACCTGTAGTAGGACTAATACTTTTTTTTTTTTTTAAGATTTAAAAAAAAATAATTTGACTATAATTTTCCACATTCCTGCTGGCTGAATTGCTTAGAATGAATAAAGTACAGAGAAGTCGTTTCTTAAGTGGATACATTTTAGTTATGCAATTATGCATAAATAAATGCAATGAAGACTCCTGTCTTCATTTCTATATCAAGGAAATTGCATAACTAAATGCAACTTCATTAAATTAGTCAGGAGTCTTCACATGTGTTGCTTGTTTACTGAGAAGTCATTCCTGCATTTGGATCTATACATGTACATATATACATGTCCCATCTGTACAAAGGCAACTGTACTTTTAGAATCAAATGCATGCCAATAGGATCAGTCTCTCCAGTTTGGTTTAAGTTAATTTTACTACTAAAAGGAAAAAAGTCACCATTTTCACACAAAAATTTTGTCAGGAACTTCTTTCACACACTGTTACTGGTGGAAGTGCAGTTTCTGCTCTGTTATAGCTCCATCAGACCACCATCTGAATTGCCAATTTGAATGTTATTTTTTTCTGCAGGTTTCAGTACAAAAATTAGAAGTGTTTATAATTTTGTATCAGAATATTGGATGCAAGGAAATATTTTCCATAAAGAATTTATCCATGTCAAAATTCCATGTATTTTATTTGTTTTCTGAAAAGTGTCTAAAATATTATCCGAAAGTAATAGAATAATGTGAAAATATTAACTGGAAAACAGTTCATAAAGTCACATCAATGGCTGCTTCTTGCTCACCAGATAACACACAGCAGATGTATGATTCTTTTCCTTGCTTATGTTTGGCATAATTTTGTTTTTATCTTTTTTCAGTATGAAGACTTATAATGCTTCTTTTCTGAAATGAAGACTTGAAGAGAACTGATTCACTGGTCTGTGAAACTTTTCCCCCTCGAATTTCTGTCAGTGTACCTGTTGTATCTATGCATAAACCCCAACTGTAGTTGTATAGATAACTGTCTTAGTGCCTTATCATATGAATGATGTTCTATGAGAATAAATACATACATGACTGACATCAAAGCCATATTTCCAAGATCTATAGAAAAATACATGAGGGGAAGCTGTATTTATCTGAATAATTAACATACATTGATCTTTTGTTAACATACATTTTCTTTTGTTCCACATTGCAATTTATGAATTGTATTTATGACTACATCTCTTTCTTCTGTCTCTATATGACTTTAGCTCTTTCTGAAGATGGCACATTTGTTCATTTAAATGTACTGAAGCTTATTTTCATGTTGTCAATTTGGGAAGTGATAGCACAGGATTCGGTCACTGCTTACCTGGAAGCTTAGTCTTAGCATCTGATTTTAAAATTTGTTTTATTGGGCTGTATTAATACCTCTCTTATGCTGTTTTAAACTGATTCTTGTCTGTCAACACAAGCAAGAGTAACATTTTGATTATCATGCAGATACATGTTGTGACTGCCTTTATCCCTGTATAATTACATATTATATTTTCTAATGCATTTGGTTGAAATATTTAGCTAGGAATAAAGGGCAGTCAGTTCCAGTAGAACTGACAGCTCCATGTGATATGCTAGAGCTGATCTGGGGTTTATGCAAGCTTAGTTTTTGCAGTACTGGATAAATAACTGGAGAAAAGGAAAGGGGAGAAAAGGATATGGAGGCATCAATGAAGACTTTGAAACTTTGGGCAGGGAAAATAATAATTTCAGATGGGAAGGGCAAGGGATCAGCTGATGTTTCAGAGAATGAGAATAAAGACATGCCTGAGAAAGTGGGTTTCAGGGGGCTGTCGAAGATTTGGGCAGAATAAAGACAGATACACTTCTCTCCTGGTCTCATTCTGCTGAAACACAGGATCTTTACCTTTTTAACCACTGCATGACTTTTCCTTACAGTCTTCTATTGGTCTTGACTTCCTGGGCTGCTGGGAAGAAGTATTAGATTCCTACTGTGAGGAAAAGGTAATAACATTTTTGATTTCTTACTTATATCTGCATAACACACACTTCAACAGCTGTTCTAAAAGTGGCCAGACTTTGTATATCCCACCTGCATGTTGTCCTTGGTACTACAGCAGACAGCACTGGGCTGTAAATTTTCACAAAGATTTCCACAAGCATGTTGAAATCATTGGTCATTAGAATCATAACTTTTGGGTTAAAAGGAAGAGCTTATATGGCACTGCTTAAGTTTGAGACCATCCCTTGAACTACTGACTGAGTGATTGTCAAAATCTTTACAGACATGAGAATTACTCACTTTTAAAGTCAAGTCAGGAAAGAAAGTGATCAGATGTTGCTATTTTCTGTCACTTAGGAGTTGAAACATTTTAGTGAGAAATTGCAGGAGTTAAGGAATTTTATTTTTGGGGGTTAGGGTTAGATTTAATTTTTCTCAGGAAAATTAAATAAAGCAAAAAAAATAGTTATGCAGTTCTTGTAAGAAGAACTATTGCAAACAATTTAGTTTTTCAATTTTGTTGTGTTTTGATGTTTGTGAGGCCTCCTGTTTTCATGCTACTTCCCATATCCAGGTCGAAGACAGGCATGAAAGGCAATCTTCACATGACTGCTGAAGTCACTTTGAGATGATTCCAGCACTTAACCAGTGTCTGACTAAATTATTATTATAAACCCATCACTATAAATTAAGATGAGAAAGAATGGGGGAATAAAGGGAAGAGGAAATGACTGAACTCATATTTCTGAAAATGCTCCAATAAAACAATTCTCAATGTGATGGAATATTTGAAACTACTTTGCAATCCTTACTCCAGATTTATCTCTAGTGAAAATCTGAACTTGGTAGTGTCCCGTTATATGTGAATTTGGCCACTAGCTTTAAACAAATCCATTTCATACCTCCACCCTTTCCTCTGAAATGTCCCTCCTTAAAATACATCACTTGCAAAAAGCTCATAGTGTTCAGTTACCATTAAGAGATTTGTTTGTCGGTTTAGTAAATGATCATCTAAACACAGCACATGGTAAGATTAAAAATAAACCAACATAGCACTTGGGCTATAATGGTTAGTCATTTCCGATCAACTTTTCCGTAAATATATCTTTATTTTATGTTTTGCTTCTTGGACTGTGCATGTAAATACAATGTGTGTTGCAAAATCATTCTCAGATGAATACTTAGGGTATAAGTTTTGGGGGACAGCAGTTTTGTTTTCAACCATTCATTGCTTTATGAAGCACTAAATCGAAATTATTATTTACTGAAATTGTTTGAAAGAGTGGTAAAAAACTATTTCAAAGCTACACAAAAACTTTCAAAAATGTCTGCTTTGAAAGGGATTGGGGTTTTTGGTGGAAAAGAGGGGAAATTTAAATTAGATGTATGGAAGAAATATTTGCTGTGAGGGTGATGAGGCACAGGTTGCCCAGGAAGGTGGTGGATTCCCCATGCCTGGAAATGTGCAAGGCCAGGTTGGATAAAGCCCTGAGCAACCTGGACTAGTGGGAAGTGTCTCTGCCCATGGCAGGGGGGCTGGGACTGGGTGATCTTTAAGGTCCCTTCCACCCCCTTAACATTCTATGGTTATGTCTTCAGTCTCCCAGGTATTTTCAGAACCTGAAAGGGAGAGCAGATGAGGAAAGGGAGTTCAGACCTGAGGCTTTTGGGCCTCTGTTGTGCATGAGAAACAGAGCATTTAAAATATTTTGTTTCTGTGGGAAAGTATCTAAAAAGAGGGATATGTGTCGTAGCAGAAGGACATTTTATTCCTTAAGAATTACTACTTTCCACCTTTGTAAACTGTGTCAGATCTTGTTCAGCTTTAGTGGAGTTTTTATAAGGTAGCATTTTTTAATCAGTGTCAATAAGTTCCTGCCTTCTGTATTACTACTGTAAGTAAACTACCAAAATTGAGTCTGTTTGTTGCCTTAAGAGTTTTAAATTAAATATTTACAAACATATTCAACTCCAACTTTAGGTTAGTAATGCCACAGATACTTTTTCAGGTTCATTTGGTATGTTGTACCTGAAACCCAAAAGCCTATGTTTGGATAACACTTGCTATACAACTGTTGTCCTAGACTTTATTTTTCAAAATCAATAAATATGTGCAAAAAAATGAGTACAAACCAGAAAAATCTGGTAGAATTAGACCCATTATTTTTTTTAAGATCTAGATGGAAAAACAGCATTTACATAGTAATGGGAAATGTCTCATTTCATGCACAATCTTATGGATACTTAAAACCTGGAGAGAGAATAGTATTTTAATAAAACTTTTGCTATTAATAGTAAGTTTCTCTCTTCTTACATTTCAGCTTTAAATAAGAATGTACTAATAGGAAGTAATGAAAAATCCAACCAGCTACTTTGAAGTGCTTATAGAATTGAGGTAATGATGAGTGTTGGACAGAAAAGAAAATTTAGCACAAGATCGAGACAGAGATGGACAAATGCCAAGATAAACCAGATAAACATTATACAGAGATAATATATCATTTTTTTCATACATCTACACTTATTCACCTTGGGATACTCCCAATTATTTTTAGGACCTTACTCATTTCCTAGATGACAGATTAGAGATGTTACATTGTCAAGTCCTTGTGACTAGTGAAGGCAAGTTATGGAAAACCCCTGTGTCCTTCTGCTTTCTTTAATCTCCTAGAAAATAACTGTTATGTCTCCAGACTTCTAGTCTGAGGCCAAGAAATGTCCAGCATTTGAAGTCAAATTAAATAGATTTGTCCATCCAAGAGTCACAGTAAATGCACTAAGGACCTTGCATGAAAATAGGATTTGGAAAAGGCCATGCAGATACTGTTTGCTATTCTTAGTAAGCAAGGTGATGGCATGTTTCAACTTTCACCTTTACACCAGAAATTGTAATAGCTGACCTTGAATGAAATAATCTCATCACCAAAAATATGCTATTGTAACGATAATGTAGTTTTTTACAGCTAGATTTAAAAAGGCAAATTCACTTACAAACAGATTACATCATCTGCACCTCAATTTCATCTCTGGAGCTAAAGGAAATTTGACAAAGGAGTTGAAATCTCTTTGTTTATGTTTGGAAAGTAAATTTCTGCAAAAATATGAGAAAGTGAAATATTTTATTGAATAGATATACAACTTGAAACAATTCTTCTGGAAGAAGAGTAGTGTTGATTAAGGAACATCTACTGAAAACTTCAGTACATTCTCAAAAGAAAAATATCAATCTGAATACAAAATTTAGGCTTTTTATATGGAGACCTAATGTCTGCAGCACTGAAATGCCACTTATTTTTAATATCATTCATGCAAACAACTCCACTGCTTTTCAGAAGGATTTTGCTCAGTATCTCAAAGCAGCCTTCAGCACATCTATCCTGCATAGGACAGATGCTGTTATTTTCTGTGGTTTGTAAAGTGCTAAGCATTTCACAGAAACTTACAGAGCTGGCAGTCTCACTCACTTCAGATATGACAGAAAAGAAAGCAGTAAACAAAAGATGTTGAGGGGAAGGAAAGTTGGAGGATGTGATTATAAAATGTAGTAATGCAGGAATGCTTGACCATGACACTGAAGTAATAAAAAATTGCAAATCAAAACTCATATGTGCGTGAGGATAAATTTATTTTTTAATATGTGTGAAAGACACATATATTATGTCTTTTGGGATTTTTGAAAATAAAAATCCTCACCTTAACCTTTTAATTGATTACTCTCCTGAATGAAAAATGAAAAAAATCAAAAAGCTGCTTGACAGATAGAAGTCACTGTTCTTTGTGAAATAACAGACTGCTAAGGGGAGTGACAAACAGAAATATGTAATACAAAAAGGGAAGAGGAGATATTTCTACTTTACCTTCCCAGTAGCCTGCTGTAATTTGTCCCATAGGAAGCAGATCTTGCAGTACCTTTCTGCTCACTGAGTCATATTGATATAATGAGGGTCATTTTTAATAATTTTCAAAGCTCTCTCACAGGGAAGGCTTTGGTTTTCCCCTATGAATGCATAGTTGGAACAGAATTTTCCCACTCACTATACAATGCCCCCCCAAAAATTACCTGCATCTGCAATGATGTGGATAAAAATGTTAACATTTTATTATTTTAATGCTTATAGAAAGCCTTTCTTTTACATAACACACTGAAAGTTTTCCTCTATGACATTCCAGTTAAAACATCACACACTGTAAGAATGTTGCAGGCACTTCAGGGGTATGAGGGTTTTCTATTTTTTCAGAAAGAATTTTGCTTGATTTTGTGAAAAATTCTCTTTTACAGCACATGCATTTTAGACTAACTTGTGGTCTGTTAAAGGTTAAGAAAAATGCTGTTCTTAAAAGTATTATTTTTCCCTTTTATGGATGAGCACCAGGCTTTAAGACATCAGTGTAAATAGAGTTTCCTGTTCCAGGGAAGTTTGGCTACTGCAGGAGCCCAAAGGTCCTTTGGGAAAAGCTTGATAGGAACTATGAGTTGAATGTGACCTGAGGCTCCAGGAACCAAAGAGCCAGAACTGAGGGAAACACATTTCACAGCCCTTTTGTGCAATCTTAAGTCCCAAAAGCACTTCTGGGAAAGTAAACCCTTCATCATACACACAGCATTTCTTGCTAGATGAGTTCTTATGCTAATGCCTTCTAGAAATCATTCTGTTATCTGTAGATCTGTGACTTCTTTCCTTGAAGCTTGCTGTATCTTAAAAAAAATCAGCAGATTTGCAGAAATGCTGAGAAGGAATAGGGATGCTGAGCATTTCTCCATGGCTGGCAGGCATTGTGCAGTATCCAGTCCAAACTGCAGTTTTGCATTCAGCACTTTTAGAAATTTTCTGAAGAAAGTAAACTTGAATTCCTACATGCATTCTGTTCCATTAGAAATGCTAATTTATCAGAACTATTTGTTTTTTTTATTCAGAACTCAGTGTGGCATTTTTTCCTCCTCCTTTTCTCTCCCTCTCCCATTTACAGCTGGGCAGAATTCACTGGGCAGAAGGAAGGAGCAGAGCAAGAGGATTTAGTGTGATGCAGAGCAACCACCCCACTTGTATGTTAACAAGGTGCTTCTGTGAATATCACTTGGCTGCTGCATTTCTTCCTTCACTAGACCAAGTTTTAATTGGAACTCTGCCACAGATTTTCCAATATGACATGAGATGAATCGTACAACCTCAAACTCTACTCTTTATCATTTTAAAAGCAGTAATAACTCTCAGTGGGTTGTGTTGTTTTGCTTTAATTTGGTTTGTTTTGCTGGATGTGTTTTGGAAAACAAAGACATTATCCCCTGCCTCTGAAAGTACTGCTGTAATGCAAATAATTGAAACATTAAAATAATTTGGAATATTTGAGGAGCAACACTCAATTGTTTATTTATTGTTTCCATTTGCTTTCTTAGTACTGGTTTCTTTCTTTTAGCATTACCAAAAATAATGTTTCAAAAATTAATTAACATTTTTAAAGAACTCAAAATATATTTTGAAAAAAAAAAAAAAAAAGCAGGTTAATTCCATTAACTGGAAGGATTGGAATGAAGTAATGTATTCTAGATTTTCTTCATAACCACTCTTTGTGTTGCAAGAAGCTGTCCTTTTGAAGCCTGGAGAATAACTTGCATAATTAGAAATTAATTCTGTTAGATTACCTCAAATTTATAATGCTGAAATTAAGCAATCATCCTTTTTTTGTGACCTAAACTTTAAAAAATAATGTTCTTTCTCATTGTCCAAACTTTGGGGATGTTAGGCAGTTTTCTATAAGGGTTATTCATGTGAAGAAAAACATTGGGTGTGTGCTTTCTAAAGACCTCAGTAAATCAACAAAGCTATACATAGCACAGTCTGATGTAGTTACCAGCTGATATTTCTGCAAAGACACTCGAAATGAGAGAGGAAATTCCAAACTTCCTTATTATTCCAACATGCTGAGCTTGCTAGTCAATAAAAGATTTCCAAGTTTTATTTAGTGTATTGGTGGCATTTGGCTGGTTCCAGTGGCAGGTATCCTTTGTTTCCTGCCCCTTGTTAGCTACTAACTTTTCATTAGAGTTGCATTTCTGAAACACTCCATTTTTATTATATGAGGTATAGCAATCAAGCTATTTCCATTTAAGCATCCCAGCTACATCCTCTTTTGCCTGTTAGCAGGCAGAACTAAAACTATTGTATATGATACTGCTTTCTTTTCCTGTTGGCAGGAGGCAGTATTACAATAATAGTGTCATGGAGAGTGTGTCTCTTTTGTGTATGGCATTTGGAGGCCTCTGCTTTTTGTTTTATTAAAGAACACTGAACGTAGAAGGGACCATTAATCCTAAATGTTGAATATATTTATATTTCTCTGTTCAAGCTTTTATTCATGTCATCATAAATCAGTCAGCTTCTGCAAACCCAGGCAATGTGAGGTGAAGAATAAAGAAAAAAAAGAGAAGCAAACCAGGCTGATGAGAAAGAAATGTGGTTAGTAATTTAACAAAAAAACTCTGTTGGTATAATGGGGAATTAAACAAAAGCAAAATGAGTATACTCATGCTAGTGGTTAGAACAGTCATGTGATTAAAAATCTCCCCTTTGACTAGAATGGGCATATATTTAAACAAAGTAAGAAATATCATCCTATTTCTAACACACAAGAAAGACTCAGCTGAGGAAATATGTTAAATAATGCACGTGGATGTGGCTGAAATGTCATAGAAAAGCAACAGGCAAAGAGTGATTAAAAAAAAATAGATAGTGGAGCAGATGCTCTAAGAGAGATTTAGTGGAAGACTGTCTCTTACCTGGAAGGAAAATAATTGCATAAATAAATTTTGTATTTAGCTCCCACCTCTGCTCTCTGGGGTGCAATTTTCAGCTCTGTGCTGGGGCAGGGTATCAGTACATTCCCAGCCATGTACCTGTCAGCCAAGCACATGTACCTTTTTGCATCCTTTTTTTTCCTTGCTTAGTAGATGTGACTCCATTTTAAAAACAAACCTGTTTTATTTAGTGCATCAATTTAGTGCATCATTTTTTTAGTACATCATTTTTGTGTTTTATTTAGTGCTAACAGCACCTTGTGTCGGGTTCGGCTGTCTGTCTCTGCCCCGACACGAGTAGTGTGGTTCTTGGGTGGCACGCGTTTTAAAGGATGAGTCTGGACTCTTCAGCTTTTCGGTCTTCAGGTTGTTTATTATTTCTTATCTACAAAATTTTCTGTCTGCTCAACAGAGGTCTGATCTGCAAGCAGTCACAGGCACTCTCTGACCACCCACGGGGCGGTCATGTCTTTTTATACTAATATCTACGTACACAATATTTACCTTTATTTCCCAATGCTTTTCACCCATGTTGGCAAGTGAACCTTCACCATAAACCAATCCCCAAATGCCAACATCACCACAGGAGATGGAGGACAAGAAGAAGGAAGAAGAAGGACAAGACACGCCCTGATCCCTCCATCTTGTCTCCATAACCCCCCTGTACCCAAAAACCTTAAAATCTATATTTCACTTTCTAAATGTGTCTATTTTACATCTTTTACTCTAAAGTGATTCTCTTGTCCTCAAACTCTTGTTATTTCTGTGGATGGATCAAAATCAAGCCACCAGACACTCTTGGCAACATTCCAGGATTTTCGAGACCCCCAAGGGTTCTCCTGGCATCTCTGAACATCAGGAATGATGTGCTGAGATCCCACACCTTGAACTCAAATTAAGATTTTGAGATAAGAGGGTTAGGATCTATTAGAAGACACAGAATGATATTGACAGAATTTTCCCTTCAAATATGCAGAGTAAGTTTAATTTTCCAGGCATGAAAACATCCTAGAATTGTTGTCGTGGCAAAAATTAAAGGCTCTGTAAGCTAACAGTTGGATTCTTGTTAACTTATCCTGTGGATAGCTCATTTTCATTTCCTTTTATTTTATTCCTCCTCAGATTTAAAAGCAAAACATTCCTTTTCAATTTTGTCAGAAAAGAAGAGCAGTTGGTACTTTTGTGGTGAGTTTTGATGCTATTGATATGGGTGCTCCAAAATATGATATAGGTGCTCCAAAATAAACAGCAAATTCCTGAAGCTGGAAGTTTTTCAGGATTCTGTGTATGCATTGCAATCCTGGATAAAAGCATGTTTGGCTAAATCTGCTTATCTTTTATGCAGATAGTCTGGTTGGAATTGCTGTACAACATTGTTGCCAGGTATTTCTGAAGGAGGAATGTACATATATTGTTCATAAACTCTTTGGATTAAAATTCAATAATCTCTCGCTTAAACAACCTCAGAAAAAGTTCTTTATCAGAAAATCATACCAACTATAAAGCTTGTCAGAGCTCAAGAAGGCAGCATTTGATCGTGGGGGTCCAAGTTAAAAGCTGTTTTTCATAATCTTGTATATGTTAGAGTATAACATTTATTGAAGCAGAGCTGAAAGACTTCTGCAGAGTCTTGACCTGTCAGGCTCCTTGATACTTGCAGAAAATATTTTCTGTTTGTATAACTCTGTGATTTCTGCTCCTTAAACAGAATCTTCTGTAAACTTCTCCTGTACTAATACCTACTAGAAAATAAATCCTGTGGATTTTTTACTGTTCCATTTTCGCACTCTTTTTTGTAAATCTCTTACCAAATACTTCATGTTGTGCTTGGTCATAGACAAGCACAGGGGAGCTCCAGGGAAAGGGTGTTTGAGCATAGCAGCCTATAAAGTGAAATTATCTGTACCCTACTCTGGGCCACCATGGTACTCCTACAGCTTGAGAGAAATTAGCCATGTCCTTTAAGAACTATTGCTGGGAATTAATCTTCTACATTTCATTGTGTGGGACACTGAGCTCCCTTCACTCTTTCAAAGATGCAGTGTGTGTTTTCTTATTCCCATACTGGTGTAAAATAAACAAAATTCCATAAATGTGCTGTTTCAGTGTCACTTTCAGCAATAGCTGTTGTGTATTTGAGATATTCTTTGCAGTCAAACTCATCACTGACTTGATTCCAAATAACTGAGGGTGGTAGGCTGAAATAAAATTCAAACATAAAGTCAAAGGATTTGGCCAAAGCCATGTTTTTTATGTGGACTGTGACATTGGTCTCTTTAGAAAGTGGGAAAAGCAATGACTTATGCTGTGAATGTACCTGCCTAAGTATAGCAGTGAGCTGTTAAGACTACAACTATTACCAGAACTTTTTTAAATTGCTGCACTCACAAATATTTGGAAGCATTCTTGGTGTGCTCTGGGTAAAAAAAATACCCAAAAAACCCCAAAACAAAAACAAAAACACCACCCAAATCAAAAGAAAAAAAGAAAACCCACAAAACACCAAAAAGACCCCCAAAAACAACCCACAACACAAAAATCCCCAAACAAAAACAACAGCAAAAAAAAACCAAACCCAAACAAATCTCTTTGTTTTTAAGAGAACTAAAAAGTCTCCCTAGAAATTTCTATACAGTAAATCAAGTTAGTATCCTTTTGAAATTGTCAACAACATCCTGAATGCCACTATAATCTTCCATCATAGTTATTCCTATGCATCCATCTTCTGAAAAATGAGAAATTTTCCAGTTTACAGCTAAATCATCACAGGCCACTTTTTTTTCCTTGGATTCCTCTAATTATGGGAAGCATGAGAAAGCTGACCTTCCCTTTCCTCACCCTCTTCATTGTACATCAGAAGCTGGTATTTTTGTCTGTTGCAGTTCAGACAATGTCAAAGTGGAGGGGATCAAAAAAAAAAAGAAAAAGAAAAACAATAACTAGGGCTGTCTGCCCATCCTTCCACTGTGTGAACAGGGAGGGTCTGAGTCAGTGCTTTTCATGGGACAGGATTCCTTCAAGACTTAACACATTAAAAAAAATTGTTTTGATACCTCAGTAAATGGTGTGATTTTGTGGGGGAGACCTTTAGAAGTACTTCTCAGTTGTGCATTACTATACATAGAACTGGTACCAGTGAAAGGAATATTTTTAAGTACAGATACTAATGCAAATGAGGCTTTGGCTACTAATATTCAGATTCATAGACACAGTTTTAGAGTCCTATTTTAAAAAGTTGGCTGATAGATCTGGACTATTTTTTAGTGCTGTTTCTCATTAAATTAATTTCTTAAGTGTTATTTACTTTGTTAGATATTGTTCTGTATTTAATGCCTGTGGCTGTTCATCTTGGAAAGTGGGATGCACAACTTGAGCAGAAAAATGGTACCTATTTCCCAATATTCTTAATAACATGAAAATTAATTTTACTGTTATTTTACCATTTGATGATAATTGGGCTTTTTGAGAGGTGTTGTGTCTGTGACTCAATATGGTTGCATCTTTTCATTACTTTGCTGAGAATTTTTTTAACTGTTCCAAAATGTGTGTTTAAAATGGTAGTTATACATTAAGGTATAAGGTAACTTCAAAGACAGCTTTAAGAAACAGAGGTTTAAATTTTCTTTATCTCTGTCACAAAGTTTATTTGTTGATTCTGAAGGAATTAAATTGATAAATGCAGTGCTCAGGTAGCACCCTGTGACATTTTAACCTGGGTTCAAAGCTTCTCTTGTGGTTCAGCTCCCTCAAAGAACCTTTGATGTTCTTACATTCATTCACCCCTCATTTGCTATTGTCTTAAGTATTTACTTTCTGGAGTTTGTTTAGGAAAGGTATTCTGGGATGTAGCAGTGTGTCTTAAAACAAAACGATGGTAGGATAGAGATGCTTACAGAGATGTTACTTACCTGTCACCTGTCAGGTACTTACATATAAATTGCAAGGTCAATACAAAACCTGTATCATTCTGAACTATTAAATGGGGGAAAAAAACTGTACATTTCCTTGAAAGATATTTCTGTCATTTTCTCTTTGGGATGGTTTTCACATTTGAGTATTGATTTTAACTGTTTCAACTTCAACAATAAATTTAGAAAAAAATCCTTGAAACTCATTTGAAAAATAAAGTTTTCAGAATATACTTACTTTGTGTTGCCCTTATAACTTAAAATATTTGGGGTTTTTTTGAGTGAGCAATTAGTAATATGTGTGTGCAAAAGACTTATTCTGCTCTGTTCACTGGAAATACTTAGTACCTCATGAGGCACTTGATATCGAGGCTGACTGGAACATCTGCCTTATCTTCATCACAAGGCTGACCAATGGGACTAATGTACGTTATGCAGAGGTTGAAAATTAAACTAGGAAGAAGTAGCACGATCAGAGCATGCAATGCAAAATCAGAACCGGACAGCTGCAATGTTTTTTCAAGAGGAATACTGCCAAGAGATTGTTTACCTAATTCCTGGGTATAAAATCTATTTATTCTGTTTTATTTTAGAAATGTTCCTTTTCCAATCCCTAAATGAACAAGGCTGTGTTATGATATTGAAATGGTAAAATAATGATTTAAATATAAATGAAGATAAATTAGCAAGTTCTAAAATGAAAGATAAATACTAAGATATTTTTTCATTTTTTATTTCACTCAGAAGACTAAAGGCTAGAAGGAACTTCAGGGGCTGACTGGTCTTCCCCCTCACAGGTTGCTCAGACAGGCTGTGCAGTCTCTACCCTGAACTGGCTCTGGGTGGCTCTGCTCCAGCAGGAGGGTTGGACCAGGTGACCTCCAGAGGCCCCATCCAGCCTCAACCCATCTGTGATTCTGTGACCTGAAGCAAAATCAGTTGTGGGTGTGCCATTTTTAACAGATATTTGCCAGCTTGATTTTAAGATGTATTTGATCTCTGTTTATAAAAACTGGAATGCTTTATCCATAGGCAATATATTCCAACACTTCCCCGTCTTCAGCTTCTTTGAAACATTTTTCTTATCATTACAGCTAAATTTTTCCTAATGCAGGTTAACTCTGTAATGATTTTCTGACCTACCCTCAGTAGATATTAATCTAAGCTGAATCAGCTATCTAGAGAGGTGAAAACTTGTCTATTTGAATGTTGCTTCAGAGCCTAGAGAGAGCATGCATAGCTACCTAGCCCAGTGTGGTGGCTTTTTTATCTTCTTTTCCTTTCAGCAGCATGATGTTCTTGGCTGGTGTTTACCTGCCATCTACAATTACCCCTCAAGACTTTTTTCTTTCTTATTGATTCTTAATTATGTGTTTCTCATCTTTCATATAGATTATTCCAGCCTTACTAAAATACCTTGAATTTGTTCATGTTGAGTTTTATCATACTATGTTTAGGCCATCTGTGTAAATTTCAAGATAATTTTAATTAGTCATGTTCTGAAATCTCCTTACACTCCTCCTCACTTTGTGGAAGTTTGTAAGTTTAATAAATATAAACCCTCTTTAATCAACTTGGTAAAAGTTTATTTTTACAACTGGTTGATCCATATAAAACTTTAGTCTAGAAATCCTTCCAATTTTGATAGTGAACCACTGATAAACAATCTCTGATTGGTTTTTTTTGCAAAGAAAATAAGTATAAAAATTTACTGTTGAAATTCTTCTCTATGTAAGTTTTGCTATTGAGGAAAAAAGATACCTGTGAAACTTAGTGCAGACAACATATGTATCTCTAATTACTGTACTTATTAATAGAGGAAGTATTCAACATTTCTGTGCAAATTTTATGTAAAGAACACTTTATATGTAGTTGTATGTAGTTGTTGCTTGGAAGGGGGATATAACTGTAATCTAGTAATTCACAACTGGAACTACCCAGAGTTTACAAATGCAAAATAAAAAAAAAGACACCTTTTTTTTTTTTTCTTGGGGGTTCTCCCTACTTATCTCTAACAAACTATTTCAAATCCCTTAATTAAGAGCCTGAAATAAGGCAGTATGAAGTCACTGTGTAAACAAAACCATAAGGAGCCAAAAGAAATTATCTAAATTGGAATTTTACCCATACTTATTCAGCAGTACTTAGACAGCAGTAGTAGTGTAACTACAAAAACTTAGCTGACTAATCACTATTTGCTAGTTTGCTTTTCTTGTAATTAGAGATGTCAGTACAGTTTTAAAATCAGTGTTCAGCTTGCCATTGTGCTTTTTGTAGTGAAAATAATGGAAAAAATAGGTACACTAGTACTGGTTATATAGTCAAATGTAGTATACAGTAAATAGTTATTTAAATCCTATAGTGTATATATAACATGTAATGCCATCTTTGTTCCATGTGCATTGTTTGCAACTTAGCAGTTTTCTAGCCTCAATATGGAAAAAGGTAATTAAGCTTAAAAGAAAGGAGAGTTAAGCAGCAGTTCAGAACAGCTCACAGGATGCTCAGTAGAAATAAAGGTTTGGGTTCCTCATGACTCAGTTTCTTTTGATTTACTCTTTTCCCAATTGTCTGTGATCAACCTGTTATTGCTAATCACTGACCAGGCACCCTACCAAAGACAAATCTGCTAAAGACTCCTAATGATGCTCTGATTCTGCCAGAGCTTTAACAGGAATGTGGGAGAAAGGGAGCCTAAAGCCAGTCCCTTTTAGTTCAGCATGGAACTATGCTTAAAATTGGAGAAGAGAAAGGGACAGGCACATGATCCATGGCTGCCTTCTGCTCTGTTGTGACTCTGGACAAGTTAGCTAGAACATTTGTTTGTCCTGAATTCCCAAAGGTCCAGAACAGTGTCAGTAATGCTGACATATCTTTGTAAAGATGTGTTGGGTGAAAAATAGTATTTAAGTGCCCTTTGGAGTGAGATGATATAAAAAAAAAACTGGGTTAGAAACAAAAGGCATGAATCCTTTTTTTTTGAATGTCCTTAGTTACAAGGCAGGAGCAGTAAGCAGAGGCCTGATAAAACATCACTTCTAGTTGGTCATCTAGTGTTTCAGTCACGTAGGCATTCTCAAGGAGTGTTTATCTCCTTGAGTCTTGCTTTATTTCTTAATATAATGGTCATTTGACTTGTGACAAAGTTGAAGCTGCAGCTGCTTCTGTGATCTTGGTCTGCTCAGTTGTAGACCCTTGGAAATCTTCTGAAATGGTAGAAATCAGCTTCTTCCTTCCTGGATAATTTTTCAGTTACACTTGCAGTTATTCCATAGAACTGAGGAGTGGCGAGAGCTCCTCCTCTTAGGTTAACCAGAAAAAAGACTTAAATACTTGAAATCAAGAACTTTGGGTTATTAATAGTTTGTTGTTGTGAAATTTATAGAATTGATTTTGATTTGTTACTTTCTGGAGAATCATCCTAATACTGTTAACCTAACATCTAACCCTTCTTTAAAGATTCAAGCTGGTTATCCATTTTTAAATTACTTTTACCAGAACAGTGGATAATTATTAGTTCTTGAAAGAAAATTTTCCCTAGTGAATGTATTACACTTGTAAAACAACTAGGATACATATATTGATTCTGGCTGGAAATTTAAAATGCAACCTTGAACACTTTGTGATCTTCCCAGTGGAATGCCCAAATTACTTTTGGTGCCAAGTACTGTATTTAATCCACATTATTATTTAAATTCTTTCTGTTAAAAGACATTAAATTAATTAGTGACTAAGTTATATCACTAGTATTTGCAGAGATGGAAAAGTATTTTTTCACAGTATCTCTATCAAATTTTGTCATACAATTATGCCTTTCTACTCACCTCTTATCTCAGTATTTTTGGACAGATTCTGATCTACAACTATAAAAATAATTTCTTTAATGCATGGTTATTCTGTGCATGAAATCACATTAAATACATGTGAACCTATAAACTCTTGTTGTGTGGATAAAGATGAGCAATAATCTCATTTGTGAAAGCTGCCAATAATCAGCAATCTGTGTATTTGTCTTTATAACAAAAAATTTGTTTTAATCCTAATTAAATATATATCTTGGATGTCTGTATACTTCAGTAGTACATTAGAAGTTTTTGTAAACTGTGTCATTGCAGCTATCTAAATGCTCACTGCTTATAGCATTATACTAAAAGCCCTGTTAGTCTTCTACTATAGTACTAAAAGAAAATATACATATCCTATACCTCTTCTGGTCACTATGATTTTAATCCAATCAATTCAACATGTAAAAATACACCTGTAGTAAGATGGGAAAGTGTTTTGTCAAAGGCTGTGCAAGAAATCTTTTGTTTCATAGAGCATCTGAACCTGTATCACAATCTATCAGTTTTCAAATACAGATTTCTCGAATTTCTGTTTTATGGAAAATCACTAGCAGAGGAAAAATGGGTGTGAGTAATTTTTCTCTTTAGATAATAATTCATGCTTACTAATCACTTAGAGGTAACTATGAGCAGAAGTAGCCAAGGAAATTTTGAAACAGGAAATTTGAAATTTAATTTGTTGAGATAGTGACGCAAAAGGCCGTGGTTTATAAAGACATGCATAAAATTAGTAATCATGCCACCAAAAGATCTGTAACAGAATTCTTTATTTTAAAGACTGCCTGTGGAATATTTTACCATTTTGTGTGTGCTTAACACCAAGAGCTCTTCTGAGCCAAAAAGCTGTATGCACCTGACAAAGGGATTTCCAGATTCTATACTCATTCCCATATGTAATTGAGTATGTCAATATCTTTATTTTATCTTCTTGTTTCAACCTCAGATTAACTTGGTAAAGTGAAGTTCTGGTAGGCTGGTGTCTAGCCAGTGCTGTGTTGAGATTCAGTATCTATGATGGACCAGTGAGTCCCCATTAATGTGGAACCTTTCCAAAAATAGGTTATAGACCCAGCCTGAGTTCTGTAATCAAACCTTTAAATAAAAATCAGCTGGCTGTATTTCAGGATGTTTCTGAAGATACAGACTGCAAAGAAAATTCTGAGAATTAGTTAAAAAAAAAATTGTACAGCTATTAATCAGCAACTTATGTAGTATAATTACTTACCCAGATCAAATTTTTGTTGCTTGGATTTTGCTATTGAATTAGTCTGACAAGAGGCAAAAAATGTGTGGCTGCACTATTGCAAACCTGAAAGGGAAATTTTAAACGTGACTGCACCAACAAATATGCCTTCTTTGGAAGGGAAATAATCAATGGGGCTTGATTTTTACTTATCAGTAGTTCAGGTCTGTGCTGTGACATCTACTGACTGCTGCCTCACAGTATCTGTGAAAAGTGCTGAGGAAATGCATTATTCAGTAATTAGGAAAAAAACGTTAACTCAGAAGACTCCAGAAGTGAAAGTAGTAATTTAATAATATCTCATGATATTAAGGAAAGGAAAAGACAGATATCAGAAGCTATGAAACTGTAGATAATCTTCTAGTGCCAGAAGCACGTGCTTACTGATGTAGCTATGTCTTCACTAGCAAGATTTTCCTGTTTAGATAGGCAGCAGGGGAGTTTTGCTGCTAAACGGATCTTCTGTTTACCTGGCTAAAGATTAAAAAAAAAAAAACTAACAAAAACCCAAACCAAAAAATCAAACCACCCAGCCACACAAAAAAAACCCCTCCACCTTTACGGCTCTGCCAGGTTCTGAAAGCTGCCAAGGGACCTCTGCATCATGCCCTGTTCCAAACATTGTGTGCACACACAGTCTGGCCCTGGAAGGAGCTGCAGGTCCTTCCTGAGCAAGACATGTTCCAATGTTAGCTATGAGCTCAGACTTAATTCTGTACTAATTGAAATGCAAATTATATTACTAAAGCTTTACAGCTGGACTTTAAAGAATGTATGAGGTACACTAATATGTTAGAAGGCTGATTCTCCCCTTGAGGAGAGGTAAAGTGAGAAGGGTCTGTCTTTGAAAAAAACTTAATCTTTCTATTGAAAAAGCAATAGTTTTCTTGCAAGAACCTGGCTTAAAGTGTTCAATGGCAATGTATCACAAATACAGTCTAACAAATAGTAACAAGAAGCCTACCTAGGACAGTATAAAATCACCTTTGTCAGTGACATGCTGCAGATACGTAACTGGTTTCTCCCAGACACATTCCATTTGAAACTCTAATGTAGCAACTTCTTCAATAAAGAACATTTTGTGCTGCAGAAAGAACTAATCAAGCAGCTACAAAAACCCTTTACACTCTGTCCTTTCCTGTTCACAGTATGTCCGTGTGCCTCCCTTAGTTGGCAGCTACTCCTCCCAGCAGCTGTAGAGTTTTTAACGGGGTAGTTCTGAGGACCCAGCAGGTTGGCTGTACTACAAATATCGGCTTTTGGGGAAAATGGGCTCCCTCTGGTGAGTGGTTGAGTGGTTGTCAACTGAATTCCCTTCGTGGTTTGGGTTGTCTTAGCTCAGATTTTGTTATCAAGTGGTATTCTCAGGGTGCTTGAGCACTTGCATGTACTGACATAAAATGTGTTCCTAGCAACTGTCAACACTCATCATCTTGATTTCCTGGAGCAGCAGAGGGCTTGGATATAAATCTTGCAACTTTTCACAGCTGGGAGGGAAGGCTAGGAGACTGCTGCAAAGAGATGCCTATGGAATATTAGGTATTACAATTGTGTCAGATAATTTTGGTGTGCTTCAGTTCCAACTCTGGCCTCTGTAGCTGGTTAATATTTCTTAAGTATTTTTCCTTTCACCCTGTGCTGAGTGACTGACTACCTTTTCTTTTTGCAGGTTGCTGATGTGAACCAAAGAAGCATGAATACGCAGTCCTTTTGTGGCAAGTGTATTTATACACATGTAAACCCAGAAATTAAAATTGTCTAGAAATCCACCTTGCTTCTTCAATTCAAACCTCTCCAGGCTGTGATGGTAGAGGTCTGTTGACACTGTGCATTTACATAAACTGTCTCCTAAACAAGACTTGACTAATTTTTAAAAAACAGAAAAGGCCATAAAATTTGTCATTGAGGCAAGGTTTCTAAATTGCATGTTCATGCAACTTTCATCTAGAACTCAGTTAAACAGGCATCCTATCTTAATGGAACAGGTAAACTGGAGATAGCTGGGTAGAAATCGTCTTAGATCTTGCAGGTTGTTTGCAGTAGGAGTGAGGATCTCTAGTCCTTGATCTAGCTACAGAGAAATTTTATTGAAATTCCTGGTCTTCTTTTTTTAAGTTTTCAGTTCTGTGTGATAACCACTCTCTCATCCTTTCAGTAAATACCCTTCAAAGGGTGTTGTGAAGATAAAAATGTGATGTTAAGGGGACAAAGCAAGAGGAAAGGGGACTTTCAGCCTTGGGTTTTATTCAAACAGAAATAGGCCAGGCAAGTGAAATAGGTGTGACTGCTGAACTGCAGCTAGGCAATTCTGAGCACACCTCAAGCCCAGGAAATAATGACTGGATCAAAAAAAACCACCCACCCGCATTGTTCATTGTAGCTTGGAGGTTTGTGAAGCTTAGCTGTCTCTTTTATGTTGTTACTTCTTGTGCCAGGCATGATCCCTTGAGGGGCTGTTTCCTCCTCTCTCACAGCTCAGTGGCAGTCAAAGGTGTTCAGAATACTGAATATTAATTGTTCTAGGCAGAGAAATTGTAGATTTCATTGTGCCCAGTAGAGAAAGCAGATGTGTGTCAGTGAAAGCACTGCAGTGTGGCAGTGTTAGAAACATGATCAGATTGACTGCTTTGGATTTGGAAGATGTACTGATGTCTTTTTGTTATAATCTACAACTTTAAATTGTATTTAAATGGAACCTAATTGAGATTTTAATTAATATTAATAAACTTTGTAAGAAAATAATGAATATGAAAATGAAAAATCACTTTCTCCATTAAGAGTACTCAAAGAAAACAAATATCATAAGACAAAACAGCTGCAGCTCTCAAGAAATTAAACCAAACTAATTTCTCAAACCTTCCAACTGCCTGATGAGTGAGGTCTTTTTCTTGTGGTTTATTTAACTAAATAAATGTTAAGTGTCATCTGTTGTACACTTAGTCACTGAATGCAATTGCAAAGATATAATGAAAGTCCAGAACATTTCCACTGGGCACATTTGAAAATTAAAACTTTAAACAATTTGGGTTTTTTTATTTGCTAATCAATATAAAATTTTGTATTCCTACATTTTGCTTATAAAGAATTTTGGTCAGGTAACAGAACAGGTATTTTTAAACAGCATTAACATTGCTTCTAATTTCAGTGATTATGAATTTATTTTAAAATAAATGTATCATATTGTCCATTTTGGAAAAAGGTTTTCCCATCTTTTGTGTTGTTGAGGATCTAAATCCACTCTTAATTTCTGTCTGATCTTACCTGCTCATCACAGCTGATTCATCAGAACTACAAATGGGAAGATGTTGATGTTTGAATTTAGTCTTCATTTAGTATTTTTATTAGTGCTTCTAACTTACTTCTGCTAAACAGCTAACATAGGATTATTTCCTTATGCTAAATCACTGATCATCTCTTCTGTGACAATAAGTAATTAGCATGTTAGAAGTAACTGCCCAGTTACAAGCCCAGCTACTTTCCATTTGTATAATAAAACACTTTTATTCAGGCTAAGACAAAGAACTTCACCCTTTGAAACTACTGTAAAATACTTCTGCCTACTAAATAAAGCAATGTATAGATATATATTACAAGACTGTAATAGCATTATGCATAGTGTAAAGCCCATCATCTAGAGATTATCTGTGATATTCAGTCTTCTGGCTGTATTAAGAATATTCTAGGAGCTGAGTGATGCCAGTGAAGCATTTTTTTTTTTCACTTCAGTGTGGCTGAGGTCAGCTTTTTAATTCTACAGTTATATGACTTGTCCTTGACTAGTCCATCACTTTGGTATCTAGCATGTAAGAATAAATCTTAGAGTAAAACAAGTTAGCAGTAGCTCCACTGACATAAAACCAGCATAAATACAGAGGCTGGGCCAAATTGCCTAGGTCAAATCAGATCTCTGAACTTTTGGAGTGGGTCCAGCATTGTATAAAGCATTCTTTTTTTTTTTAATAATTTTATTTAATGACTTGTATATACTTAAATATTTAAAGTAACAGGACTTCTGTTCTTGGAAATTCAAGTGTAGGCTGGTCTCAGCTACTGTACTGCTCCATGGTCTATGCAACTCATTCTCAAACCAAAGGGCACAGAAGTCAAAATGAAGCTGGAAACTCATGTAATCAAACTGTTGACAAAGGAATATGCAACAGGTGTGTGATATTAGTCTCATTAATTTATCTTTATATTAAATAAGTATGTAAATTTATTCGTATAAAGGGTGATGAGACTTAGGTCCAGATTATGCTGTTAGTGGTCTGAGAGAAGTGTCACTTCTATGCTTTACTCGTGAAAATAATGTTATTTCAATGTCATTCAAACTTTGTTTGGGTCCACATATTGTCGGTCTGGAAGAGGCATTACAGAAGTACGGAGCACTCAGTTAATCATGTCCCTTCCCACTGGTTCCGTTTGGTTTCTGCCTTCAGAAGGGGGCAGGGAGGGCGTTCCGGGCGCCTTAGAGCCCAGCCCAAGCAGCCACGTCGGGGAGATGAGTTAACCCATTCCTAGGAGAAGCCGCGGTCCAGGCTCTCTCCTGCACTGCAGGTCCTCCGGGACGTGTTCCATCAGAATTCACCATTAACTTCATTGAAAAGCCATTTCCTTCAGACCAGGAAGTTTTCTGATCACAGGCATGGTACATGGCACCATGCAGTTGAAAGAACGATAGATGGCGAGATGTATGCATATGTATATGTGTAAAGAATGTATTTCCTAGCACCGAGAAAAAAGGATGAGGGAGACAGGACGGTAGTCCACGGCTCTCCTTTCTCCTGTGAGCTCGCCAGACCCAGGGCTGAGCCTGCCCAAAGGGAAACACAGCAACCCCTGCCCTACCGCGGGAGGGGGGTTGGTTGCTGCTGAGCCCGGTGCAGATAAATGCACATTTCTCTCCAGCCCCTTTCAGACTTCCCGCTTCCCCTCGGCATCCAGGGGCTGCGGGAGGGCTCCCCCTTCCCGAGGGGGGCCGGCGGCAGCGCCGGGGGAAGGGGCAGCAGCGGGGTCCAGGCCTGGCCCAGCCTGCCGGCCGGGCACCTCACCTGGCGGGGGGACCTCGCTCGTGTCCGCCGGGAGCGAAGCGCTCTTACCTGGCAATGGGAGTCGCGCACGTCCCGCTCCCCCCGCCGGACTCCCTCCAGTCCTAAAATGCGGGGACAGCGCTGCTTAACACCCCCCAAGCAGGCGCGCACAGATGCGGGGAGCTCGCTGTGCGCGGCCGTGCTGTCCCACAGGCAAGTGCCCGTCCCCGAGCCCGCGGCGACGGGACGCGATTCCAGCCAAGCGGCTCCGCTTCGGATGCTGAGGGCAGCTGGAGCCTCAAGCTTTCCTCGGGTCTGTGTGCATTTGCTGGAAAGCAACTTGCAGATTAAAGTGAGGCAGGCGAAGATGCTGGGGACTATTATTTTTCTGTAAAGTAATTAATGGTGTTTCCAGAGTTAGAGTTGCTGAAAGGGATATTTCGCATTTTTGAGGTTTTGATATTTTTTTCCATTCAATAGTGGATCCTTCCTGACCAGGGCCTTTGCAATAAATTCACTTTCCTAACGCAAAGTCCCAAAAAGTCTTCATTCGGGGAGATTTCTTGTACTATGCAGCGCTGTCGGGCTCGGCTGCTTTCATTTAGTGGTTTTGAATCGCTCTAAAGAGGCATAGTGTGCTGTCTTTAAATACACGTTTTTTTTAAAGAGGCTCTTGTCTTGGGAAACTGCTCGATTTGCAGGAAACCCTCCGGATGTTTGCTGCTTTTCATGTGGCATTTGTGGTCGGCTCTGATAACGCTGGGAGCACCACTTCCAACACCGCATTCTGTAATGGACCTGAAATAGAAACACAGCTCTCGCCGGAGGATCCCCACTCCGCGCCCCCGCGCTGTGTACCGGCGGGTTTAAAAGGTCAATAAATCAGAAGGATGAACTCTCGGTGGCATTGTTAGGTTGGGAAAGTTAACGAATGACCCCAGGAGTCGTGCGACCACGAAGGTTTCAGGAGTGTCAGAAGAAGCTCCCTCTTAAACGCGGCGGGGAAGTGAAGTCTAAGCGACTGGACCGAGAAGCAGCGCAGCGCTGCGTGTTTTAGAGTTACAATTCGAAAATACCTAAACAGCCAAAACAAAACGCTAGAAAAGAAGGGAGATAATCTGTCTATAACACCAGGGGCACTTGAAGGGTCACAAACTGCCAACATTTTCTGTACAAACCACGGAGCTTTTACTTTCTCGGCTTAGATTCAAAACACACCTTTCTTTCTTTGATCCCAGATCAATGAGCTGTAGAAACGGTTTCAACAAATCTCCCAAACAAAGTCAACTGTAGTTGCTTAGTTTATTACCTCATGTTCATTATACAGAAAAACATTTTCCTTTCTCCTGAAAGTGACAGCCCTAAAAATTGCTGCAAGCTTTATGTGCAAGCAGTCCCTCTACTCGCTGAACTTTTTCAGTAAAAGCCCCTACGGGATTTTTTCGCTTGGCTCAATTCTGCTAATTAGAGCGAAAGGGAAAATTTGGCGTTTTAACACGATCAACTGGTTAAAAAAAGGTAATACTCTCTCCTACGGTTTAAACTCCTAGTTGGTTAGTCCTGTCCGAGTCAGTAATGCGGCGTGAGCTGGGAGCTGCTCTGGGAAGCAATGGGAACGGACCGGCTCCCTTAGAGCAGCGCGTTGTTGCCTACTGGAGTTCTGTTTTGCTTGGAAGGCTTGTTGCTTATTCCCTCAGCTGAGTACTCTGTTATCCGCAGGGAAAAATACACACGCTTTCCTCACGCATGAGTTTTCTTTAAACACGATTCTGATACTGCTTAATTCAGAATTTTCTCTGGGTATCGGCCGTGCGTCCGTGCGTGACCTTTCTCGGGGCGGCTGGCCTGGGATTGAGGGCTCTGAGTCCCGGCACGTCGGGTCGGGAAATGTCACAACCTCAGCCATAAAACTAAAGCCATTGGTACGCCAGCCTTGCCCAGGTGTGCCCTAAGGTAGTGTCCCAAAAGCGCTGGACTAAAAACGAGTGAAAAAGCACTTTATTCCCGACGAGTGTTGCTGGTTATCGCCAGTTCTGAGCTGACGGTCAGCTTTTGCAAGCGCAGCGTCACCGTTAATTTATTTTACAATCAATTCTAAGTGCATAATACTTTTGCAGGAATGGCGCTATTATATACTAGTTTGAGATTAATTTAAACACACATATATGTAGGATCACTGTTTTTCACCTCTGCTGCTTTTTAGAGCATGTAATATAAGGACTAAAAGCAGGGTTGTTTGAATCGCTGCCTCTATGCTGGACTAGCACGAGTGTTTGAATGTAGGAAAAGAAAATGAAAACTTTTTGGTTTGGTTTAGGCAGATATCAGTCTTTTGGTAATAGTTTTGCAACAGGGATAAATATGCTATACTTGCAACAGGGAAAATATGCTATACTATTATGTTGGAAACATATAGCTGGTTTATAATCTCTAAAAAGCTGTAGGGAGCAGGAAGCTAAATATAAAAATGTCTGGGAAATTTTCTTCACCTGTGTAAGTCCCTGGCAGCTCTGCTACTGCGATCTCTTCTTTTTAAAGCATCTGTCCGTCAAGTGTAAAGGAGCAAGCTTTACGTTGTGCGAAACAGGAAATTCAATGTTAGAATACGTTAATGGTTATTCTGACTTCATTCATTTAATTTCAGCGAGAATTCTCACAATATTGGTTTATTTGATCAAAGTGGCTACCCAAACAAAGGTGTCCTTAACAAAACAAACCCCTTTGATCTTCAGTTTAAAGCTGAGCAGTTTCTCAAATAAGCATTGATGCATTTAATAGCACCACATAACAATGCAAATATTAACCAAAGTCCATGAAAACTCCGTATTCTACATTAGTTTGTATGCCAAAGGAGACCATAAAAGGTGCTGAGATAAAATTCTATTTATTCTGAAGCGATGGACATTTTTCAAACATCAGTTTGTAATTACAGTTTATTTATTTGGGCAAATCAGAGAAATCCTGATAACGTAATGCCACAAGAAATGAGTACTGCAAAGTTCAACGTATTAATAATAATTACAAGGAATATTTATGCTTTTGGCAGACACTGAATAACTGTATTAGGAAGTATGAAAAAAAGAGAGAGGATATGTATCATAGGGTTTACTATGGGTTCAGCATCCTGCTGTCCGGGGAGCTGAGCTCTTTCATAGGCTTACAAGGAGAAATATGCTCAGGTAGCGCTAGAGGGTAAGAAGCTGAAGTGCGAAGCAGAGATGATGACATGTCTTCCCATTACCAAGCTACATCCCAAATCTGCCTGCAGGAGAAGCCGCTTGTGCCTCTCAGAGTGTTACAGGATATACTACTGTAAATACTCTGTCCCTTTCCCCTCTTTCGTATCAGCTGCGCTCAGGGATGTCCCTTAGCGCCCGGCCCCGTGGGCCGCTCTGCGCGGCCCTTGCGGAGGGCAGGGCTGATGCCGGTGGCGCTGCCGAAGGCGCTGCCGGTGCCCCGAGGCACAGCCGGCAGGGTCCCCCCGCGGGGGCGGGGGCAGCGCTGGCCGCGGCGGGGCCCGCGATGCGCTCAGGTGCCGGGCCGGGCCGGGCCGGGCCGGGAGGAGCCTCGGGGGCCGCCCCGCGGGGCAGCGCCGCGGGAGCCACGGCCGCCGTCCGGCTGCGCGCCCGCCCCCGCCGCCCCATTGGCCGCGCCGCGGCTGAAATAGGGCCGGGCCGGGCCGGGCTCTGGCAGCAGCGAGCGGGCTCCGAGTGCCGAGGGTGTCGTGTGGGCTTTGGCCGCAGCTGCCGGCTTTGGCGGCGCTCGGCAGCGCGTCCCGTCCAGTCCGGTGCGGTGCGAGATGAGCAGCCCCGATGCGGGCTACGCCAGCAGCGACGACCAGGTGCAGGGGCGGTGCTCGCTGCCCATCATGATGCCGGCCATGTGCCCGTGGGCGGCAGAGGCGCTGAGCCCGCTGGGCGAGGCGAAGGCGAAGGGCGGCGCGGCGGCGTCGGGGCCGTCGGGCGGCCGGAGCAAGGGCGAGGCGCGGATCCGGCGTCCCATGAACGCCTTCATGGTGTGGGCGAAGGACGAGCGCAAGCGGCTGGCGCAGCAGAACCCGGACCTGCACAACGCTGAGCTCAGCAAGATGCTGGGTGAGCGAGCGCGGGCGGGCGCGGGGTCCCGTGGGGCGGATCCGGGAGAGCGGGGAGCCCGGGGAAGCTCAGGGTCGGGGCTGTGGGCGGCGAGCGGGGGGATCTGTGGGCCGTCGGGCCGGGGTCCCCGGCGTGGCGGTCGCGTCCGAGGGCGAGCGAGGATCGGGCACGGCGGGGCTGGGGCTGCGGACTGCGGGGGCGGTGTCGGTGTGGCCGGGAGCGGGCGTGGGTGCCGCAGGGTGAGCGGGCGGTCTGACGGTGTCGGTGGGTGCAGGTAAATCGTGGAAGGCGCTGTCGCTGTCGGAGAAGCGTCCGTTCGTGGAGGAGGCGGAGCGGCTGCGGGTGCAGCACATGCAGGACCACCCGAACTACAAGTACCGGCCGCGGCGGCGGAAGCAGGTGAAGCGCCTGAAGCGGGTGGAGAGCGGCTTCCTGCAGCACGGCCTGGCCGAGGCGGCGGCGGCGGCGGCGGCGGGGCCCGGGCTGGGCAGCGAGGTGTCCGGCGGCGGCGGCGGCGGCAGGATGTGCGTGGAGGGCCTGGGACTGGCGTACGGCGAGCAGGGCTACGCGGCGGCGGCGGCGGGCGCGGGCCACTACCGGGACTGTCCGCCGCTGGGCGCCGCGTTCGACGGCTACGGCCTGCCGACGCCGGACCCGTCGCCGCTGGACGCGGCGGAGAGCGAGGCGTCCTTCTTCGCGGCGGGGCTGCAGGAGGAGTGCGCGCTGGTGCCCTACGGCTACGGCCCGCACCCGGCGGCCGCCGAGTACCCGGCGGCAGCAGCAGCAGCAGCAGCGGCGTCCGAGAGCCCGTCGGGCGCGTCGCTGCGGCGGCACCTGGCGCCCGGGGAGGCGCTGGGCGCGGGCGGGTCGCTGCAGGGGCTGCTGGGCTGCCCGGCGCCGCTGCACGCCTACTACGGGCAGTGCCAGCCGCCGGGAGCGGGGCGCGGCCCGCCGCTGCCGCCGGGCGCCGTGGGGCAGCCGTCGCCGCCGCCGGAGTCGGCGCCGTGCCGGGAGCAGCTGGAGCAGCTGCGGCCGGAGGAGCTGCTGGGCGAGGTGGACCGCACGGAGTTCGAGCAGTACCTGCGCTTCGCCTGCAAGCCCGAGCTGGGGCTGCCCTACGGCGGCCACGAGGCGGCCGCGCTGTCGGCGCCCGAGGCCGCGGCTCCCATCTCGTCGGCCGTGTCGGACGCCAGCAGCGCCGTCTACTACTGCGGCTACCCCGACTTGTGAGGGGCTCGCTGGGGCCCGGCTCGGACACTGGCACGGAGGCGCCCGGCCCCGCTCCTATTTATGTAATTTATTTGAATCTTGAGAACTGACAGGGTATCTGTGACCTACTCGAGGTTTAAAAGGTGATGTGCCATCTCGCTGTCCAGGTGGTGCTGGTCTTACCATCACTGTCTGACTGTGATATCTGAAACTGTTGCTGCGATGGAATGAAGATACTGGGGCACACAGAGAATATAATTTCTGTGATCTTGTTAGAGATCCGTATGCTTTTGTATGTTTTACAGAATGCTGTGTTTTATATGATGGATTTGTACAGAATGATTTTGCACTTTTACAATAAAGGGAAAATAATAAAACGGGTCTCTGATAACTCCTCCAAGAGGTCTTATCGTCCTTTGTAATTGGTTGTTACTGCCTTTCAAACTATTGTGAGTGTCCCGTGCACTATGCATTAGGTCCTCTCACACTTTCCATAGACAGTCTTCCTATGTTTCTCCTGCTTCACCTGGACAAAAAATTTAAGCCTTCCATAACTGCCTACTCCCGGCACTTGGTTTATTTTCTTTTCTCCACTTCCTTGGTGCTTTCTTATACAGCCAGTTAATATGATTGATTAAAAAAAAAAAGACCCACTTTACGTTTCAAGTGTTAAAAATCTCTAGGGAAGTGCCTGCTGTAGTAGGTTAGGGTTTGCTCCGTTTTCAATGGAAACAGGGATGCTTTGATGGGACGGGTGGATAGGAGCTGGTTTAAGCAGCTCCTGGAGCAGATTGTCTTTCGTGCCGCCGTGGCTGCCTTGCTGCGCCGGGGCGGGGGGGTTGGCGGTGTATCCGATCTCCCCTGCGCAGATCAAGAGCTGTAAATCAGGATTCAAAGTAAGTGAACAATTACGACACGAGCCTCCAAAGGGGGAGGCCGGCCGGGAGCAGCCCACTCGGCGCTCTGCCACAGCGGCACCTTCATCCCTACCTCCCAGAACCTCACCTTTCCTCTCTTAAAGAAATCCCTCCGTCGATGTCAACGCGTCTAGAGATAGAAATATTTCCATGCTTGAGAAATGGGCACCCTGTAATTAAATTTGGGTGGAAAAAAAAAAGATCTTTTTATTTAGATGGTAGTACTGAGTCAGGCTCTGGGATGGGACTGATAAATTAATTATGTTTATTGCTTAAATCGGGGGGAGGAGGTAACAGTCATGTGGGTCGTTTGCTTCCCAAGATAAAGCTGTGGAGCTGAGCACCGGGGAGGAGGGGGCAGGGGCCGAAGTGGCAGACTTGCCCACTGATTAGCCTATCTTCCACGAGGACGGGAAATTAAATTGGGTCCGTTTTCAAATCGCAGTTAAAGAGACTTATGTTTGTACCCGTGAAAGATAAACTAGATGCAAACTGCCTCAATCTATGAGATTTGAGAGCAGCCTCCTCGGCAAAAATCGACTTAGTAATTGTGCACTATTACTGAGTCTTGAATCAAAAGGCATTCAGACCCTTAATATTTAGTAAAATACTCTACTCTCTAGTTTCTTCATCCTCCCATTTTACTTTTCAAACAGTCTTCAATTCTAAGAAGTATACCTAAAATATCATCCTGTCATTCTCTTTACTCCTCTCCCAACTGTACGTGAGAAAAATTATGTAATTCTGAAATAGGTGATACTTCAGAACAAGGAGATAATGTGTTTTCTTGATGTTTTAATTTGGAAACCCCCCCCCCCCCCCAAAACATTACATGTTTAAAACATAGATACGTAAACCCAGGAAACAAATGTGCATGAGAGATGATTTCTTGTTTGGTGGAGTTTTCCTTTTATTATGGTATTTAAACTTACAGGATTAAAATTATTTTGTCCTTTTCACACAGGTTCACAGCTTTCTGTGTGAAAATTACTTTGACTGGTTTGGGAAATAAATCACAATAACCTTTTCATAACTTCAGTCACCATTTCTTTTCATTTTTCCTTTAGATACAGGTTTTGCTCCTCTCTTCTGTCCTTCACCCCAACTTGTCAGACAGCTGAAGCCTGAAGCAGTCTTGAAACTGTAAGTGGCTCATAATAAAGGTTGAAAACTCTTCTCCTCTTCTCTTCTCTTCTCTTCTCTTCTCTTCTCTTCTCTTCTCTTCTCTTCTCTTCTCTTCTCTTCTCTTCTCTTCTCTTCTCTTCTCTTCTCTTCTCTCTTCTTTTTTTGGAATGGAATGACACAAAATTGAAATAAATACACCGGTTTCGGTAAGAGTGTTGGCCCACACAACAGTCCAACACACCACAGGAGTGTGTCGAACTGTGTGCAATGAAGGTGTGGCAGATCTTCCAGCAACCCTTTTCACAGAGCTTTTGCAGACTCAAATCTAAGAAGCATTATTTCCCTGTATGTAGCCAGATGTGTAGCTCTTCTTTTAGCCCTGCCCTATGAGAAGAACGATCTGAAACTTCTTTAAAATGTCTGAAACGTGGCAGATTTATGCACTGCCAATATGCATGAAGCAAAATATTCTGAATCTCCGTCCAAGCCCTGTTTTCCTCAAAGCATCTTGACTTTCTGATTCTAAACGACAGACACCCAAATTTGTCCTGTTGCCCTTTTGAAACATTAAACCTTCCCCACGCCCTATGAGCGCCTATCACAATAGGCACATTAAAAGAAAAACCCCGAAGTGATTAGTATTTTTTTTTCTCGAGAGCTTTCTGCATCAAGGTTCTCGCTGTCAGGCGGTGAAAGCAGTTGCTGTGTGCCCTGGGGGACTGTGGAGAAAGCTTCAAGTGTGTGAGAGACACCGAGGTGGCTCCTGGCCGCACTCTTCAGGCAGAGTCGGGGTCTGTCACTGCCACAATGCCGATCCCGGCACTGCACACAGGGCAATTCGCGCCCTGGAAACAGCGCTTCTGGTTTACTCCACAAAAGTAAACCACAACGACAGGGTGGCACCTGCAAAACCTCTCTAACCTTACCCAAATTCTTTCTCCAGTTAAACAACGCCATTACCTGGGCAGCGCCTTCCAGCCCCTTCCTACAGCAATGGTGAGTGCTCTCTGAAGTTCACAGAGATCATTTATGCCCCAAAGCCCAAAAGGTATTCAGCTCTTTGTCTTGTTTGGTTTTGGGTTTTTTCTGTCCCTCTCTCATTGATTCGCAACAAATCCCTAGTAACATTTCCATTTTTCTTAACACAGTCAAGTCCCTTATGTTGGTGTTACATTGCAGCTGGAAGAGTTTGGTTTGTTGTTTTATTTCTGAACGAGTTGGTTCGTTTGTGTGGGTGTTTGGTGGTATTTATTTGTTTGTTTGTTTGTTTTGGTTGGTTGGATTCTTTTGTGTTTTTAATTTTTTTTGGATGGCTTTTGTGTGTGTGTGTGTCTATGTGTGCTGAAGTATATGGATAGAAAAGCAAGTGGGCCTAATGTGCAAAAAAGGGAACTTCAGGCCAAGGTACTAAATTAAAGTCAGCTTAAGGTTCGTCCACGCAGGGCAGGTGGCAGGAAAGCCAGGAGGTCAAAATCACAACACACTTGTTAAAGCAGAGGAGCTGGAAATGTCCAGAAGCAGTGGTTTTGGGCTCTTAAAAAAAACCCAAAAAAACAACAAAAAAAAAAACAAACAAAAAAACAAACAAAAAAACCCAAAAACCCCAAAAAACCGCCCACCCAAAACACCAAAAAAAACCCCAAAACAACAACAAACCACAAAAACCAAACTCCATATTAACATAGCAGATTTCTGCCCATTTCTGTAGCTGTGTGCTTTTCCAGCTACAAAGACAGTAATCGCTAGAAGACATTAGCAGCAATACTTCCGACGAATTTCTCCTTTTACACAAATTTAGTCTACTTATGTGGCAACCCTATTCCTGTGTTGTAGGAAATCCTCTCCCAGGCCCTCCTGAGAAGGACGAGAGAAGCCCCTGGCAAGTGTTGGGATGCCAGCACGGGATGAGGGGCCAGTACCCGGGCACAGCTGGGTGGGCGGCAGGGACAGGCCATTCGCAGCCTTGTGACAAGCGACATTAGCGTGCATCACCTGGCTGACCGCACTTATCGCTGCTGCGCCGAGGGACGAGCGGGACCGACAGAACTGTGAAACCCAGTAATTACACAGCCACATTTGCTTAACGTTAAACAGTCAAGTAATGTGTTGACTAATTAAATGCTCCCGAGATCAGAGTTCAGTCGCTCGCTTCAGATTTCCGTCTACAAAAATAGGAATTTCTTTCACCTTCTCTGTGTTTGGACAGAGGCTCTTAAAAACAGACTCTCTCTTAGCTGTCTGTGCGTCTAAGAGAGTGTGATGATCATCCAAGGCTTCTCGCAGACTGCTATATTTTAGTATTTTATTATTTTATTATTAACTGATTTATTAACTGAATTATTAACTCAGAAGGTCTGTCACATACATACAGAGACTTCACCTAAGATATGAATCTTGTCTTAGCTCAAATGCTAAATAAATCCCTTTGTTCCTGATGACATCTGACTTCTCTCTGCTTTGGATGCTGCAAAACCTATCCCAGGTTTATCCCAGGTTTTGCCTGTTGCGCTATGAAAAAACTGTCTAAGTCCACACCTTCTAAAGAAAAAAAAGAAAATTATTGCACTTTCTGCGCTGCAAAATGACAGGCTATGAACGCATTTGCAGAGAAAGGGGTAGGTTATTTGTTTCCCTTCCCTGCTTCGAGTGTTGCAAGGCCACCCGGACGTCGCTGATCTTAACACTAACCCTCAATCTGTTCCTGTTCTGGATTACAGGGTCCCATAGGTGCTTGTGACGCCCCAAGGTTGAAGATCGGGTTTAGCCATTATATGCTTGTATTTATTTGAGCTCGTTTCTAAGGCTCCTTTTTTTTTTTTTTTTTTTTTTTTTTTTTTTTTTTTTTTTTTTTTTTCCCTCCTCATGTGTGCTGCTGAATCTCTATTTTTGCTGCTCGGAAGTCACTCGTACTCAGGGGAGCTGCTGATGGTGATGGATGGGTAGAGCTGCTTCAGGTGACAAGCCCGATGAACTCATGCCATCGAGTTGTTACGTGGTGCGACTGCACGAATTGCGGGGTGCAATCCTTATGGCACCGTGATCCCGCTCGCCGGCCGGTCAGCTGTGACCCGGTTACCTGCTCAGCTGAGAATTGCCCCATTTCGTGCCTGCTGAAGAAAACCTAAGGCAAACTCGGGAGGTCGGGTGTCTCCTTCCATATTCAGCACTAGTGCCCAGCGTGCACGGAGCAGGGACAGCGGGCACCAGTTCCCAGGCTGCCCCGGCTGGTACGGGGGGCTCAGCCCCTGGTGGAGCATCCAACCCGCCGCCCTGAGCCCCCGCCCGGCAGCCTCTGGGGTGGGCAAGTCCGCGGTGGCCCCTCTGTAGCGCAGCACAGTGCAGTGGGGCGCACTGGGGAGACACAGGCGAATGGGGGCAGCAAAGCGGCTCCAGGCTCAAAGACAGCCCGCTAAAAGCAATGCAGACTTGTAAGACAGGTCCAGTTGTCCCTGTCCTTGAGAATGTCAATATTTCCTCAAAAAGAACTACTCCAAGTTAACTAGCTGCCTAGTTTTTAGCCTAGGGAAATTTAAAGTATGAGCCCAAGGAACATAAGTGATCCTCTTTCATATTGTGTGTATGTGTGTGTGTTAAAAAACAGAGCAGGGAAGCTATTCTGTGTTGGGATAGGACACAGGAAAATAGTTTTACACTAAAAGAGGATCCTTTTAGATATGCTAGAAGGAAGGAAACAAGGTTACAACGAGGGTGGTAAAACACTGGAACAGATTGCCCAGAGAGGGGGTGGACACCCCATCCTTGGAAGTGTTCAAAGCCAGGTTGGATGGGGCTTTGAGCAACCTGGTCTAGTGGAAGGTGCTCCTGCCCATGGGAGAGGGTTGGAATTAGATGATTTTTAAAGTCCCTTCCAACCCAAACTAGTCTATGATTACGTCCTGCATTTTAAAGGGTTTATATAAAAATATATTCAGCAATCTTCTGCCCAAAAGCAATTATTTCAAACTTGGTCTGACATCATTACCATTACCAATGGATTGTTTCCCAGGTAGGTATTCTGCCCCCCGAACCTTTCCCAGCCTGCAGGCATTTAAATTCGCTTTTCCGGGTTCCAAACTTATGAGGAAGATGAAGGACTCCAAGTAACTCGTGCTAGTGTGTCTCTTGGTGAAGAACTAACACAGAATGTTATACTCTCGACTTCAAGCAAAACAGGAACACAGGGGTACCATGAAAGAAATTGTACGATGATTTCAATAATTCCCATGTCCGTCGCTGGAGAGCAGACTGGGGTTCCCCGACAGCAGGAATCTGTCGGGAGTGTTCCCGCTCCCGCTCCCCACCCGGGATTTACCGCGGTGCCTGGAGGGAGCCCGGCCCGGCCACCGCACATACCTGGTGGAAATAGGCTGTCAAGGAAAAGCGCGCCTCAGTGGAGGTGGGGGAAAAAGGGCGTTAATGACCGGCAAACTTCATTAATGAGGGCAGGATTTATTCAACGGTTTTTTAATCGCCTGTAACTTCACGCCTTTTCTATTCAGATAAGACGCGATCTCACGTATCAAGGCACAGATGTGCCCTTCAGCTTGTCCAGTTATTCCGGAGCACAAGAAAAAGAGCCAAAAAAGGCATCCCAGGTCGTGCCAAGGTTTGCAAGACGCTCGACTGCTCGTTTTTAGGCAAACGTTCTCTGCATTCATGCTGTATGACATATGGCACTGCTAACACATCTTCCGAAGTACTCATTGAAAAATAAGCTTGTTGGTATATTGAAAATACGACCGAATATTAGAAAATCGAAATGGGAAGAACTATTACATTTTATGAGAACGTCCCATTTATCAAGACTGCTCTCAATACGATGGCAGTAGGAGAGTTGTAAAAATAATTTAAACCGCCTCGAATCCATCACCTATTCTTAGGAAAAACAAACAGTATTGTCTTTACAACTTCCCTATATATTCCGATAAAATGAGGGTCGCTTAATTTTGAATACGTCGTGATTTAATAAAACCAACTTGCCAAGGAGTCAAAGCACAGACAGCTGACGGCAAGGGGATCCTGCGAGGCAGTGACAGGGACAGCCAGAAGGGAAAAAATCTGTCTCGGTTCGTGGAACTTGTCTCGCCATAGCTGAAAGCGCGGATGCAGAGAAGCATTCCCGCACCGCTCCGTCGGAGCAGTTGGTTGCGGGGGAAGGGGGCAGGGCAGGAGCAGCGGGGGCGGCTTGGACCTGCTCAGGTAGCGCTAGAGGGTAAGAGGCTGAAGTGTGATGCACAGATGATCATATGACCTATTATCCCAACATACACCCCAAATCTGCCTGCAGGAGAAGCCGCTTGTGCCTCTCAGAGTGTTACAGGATATACTACTGTAAATACTCTGTCCCTTTCCCCTCTTTCGTATCAGCTGCGCTCAGGGATGTCCCTTAGCGCCCGGCCCCGTGGGCCGCTCTGCGCGGCCCTTGCGGAGGGCAGGGCTGATGCCGGTGGCGCTGCCGAAGGCGCTGCCGGTGCCCCGAGGCACAGCCGGCAGGGTCCCCCCGCGGGGGCGGGGGCAGCGCTGGCCGCGGCGGGGCCCGCGATGCGCTCAGGTGCCGGGCCGGGCCGGGCCGGGCCGGGAGGAGCCTCGGGGGCCGCCCCGCGGGGCAGCGCCGCGGGAGCCACGGCCGCCGTCCGGCTGCGCGCCCGCCCCCGCCGCCCCATTGGCCGCGCCGCGGCTGAAATAGGGCCGGGCCGGGCCGGGCTCCGGCAGCAGCGAGCGGGCTCCGAGTGCCGAGGGTGTCGTGTGGGCTTTGGCCGCAGCTGCCGGCTTTGGCGGCGCTCGGCAGCGCGTCCCGTCCAGTCCGGTGCGGTGCGAGATGAGCAGCCCCGATGCGGGCTACGCCAGCAGCGACGACCAGGTGCAGGGGCGGTGCTCGCTGCCCATCATGATGCCGGCCATGTGCCCGTGGGCGGCAGAGGCGCTGAGCCCGCTGGGCGAGGCGAAGGCGAAGGGCGGCGCGGCGGCGTCGGGGCCGTCGGGCGGCCGGAGCAAGGGCGAGGCGCGGATCCGGCGTCCCATGAACGCCTTCATGGTGTGGGCGAAGGACGAGCGCAAGCGGCTGGCGCAGCAGAACCCGGACCTGCACAACGCCGAGCTCAGCAAGATGCTGGGTGAGCGAGCGCGGGCGGGCGCGGGGTCCCGTGGGGCGGATCCGGGAGAGCGGGGAGCCCGGGGAAGCTCAGGGTCGGGGCTGTGGGCGGCGAGCGGGGGGATCTGTGGGCCGTCGGGCCGGAGTCCCCGGCGTGGCGGTCGCGTCCGAGGGCGAGCGAGGATCGGGCACGGCGGGGCTGGGGCTGCGGACTGCGGGGGCGGTGTCGGTGTGGCCGGGAGCGGGCGTGGGTGCCGCAGGGTGAGCGGGCGGTCTGACGGTGTCGGTGGGTGCAGGTAAATCGTGGAAGGCGCTGTCGCTGTCGGAGAAGCGTCCGTTCGTGGAGGAGGCGGAGCGGCTGCGGGTGCAGCACATGCAGGACCACCCGAACTACAAGTACCGGCCGCGGCGGCGGAAGCAGGTGAAGCGCCTGAAGCGGGTGGAGAGCGGCTTCCTGCAGCACGGCCTGGCCGAGGCGGCGGCAGCGGCGGCGGCGGGGCCCGGGCTGGGCAGCGAGGTGTCCGGCGGCGGCGGCAGGATGTGCGTGGAGGGCCTGGGACTGGCGTACGGCGAGCAGGGCTTCGCGGCGGCGGCGGCGGGCGCGGGCCACTACCGGGACTGTCCGCCGCTGGGCGCCGCGTTCGACGGCTACGGCCTGCCGACGCCGGACTCGTCGCCGCTGGACGCGGCGGAGAGCGAGGCGTCCTTCTTCGCGGCGGGGCTGCAGGAGGAGTGCGCGCTGGTGCCCTACGGCTACGGCCCGCACCCGGCGGCCGCCGAGTACCCGGCGGCAGCAGCAGCAGCAGCAGCGGCGTCCGAGAGCCCGTCGGGCGCGTCGCTGCGGCGGCACCTGGCGCCCGGGGAGGCGCTGGGCGCGGGCGGGTCGCTGCAGGGGCTGCTGGGCTGCCCGGCGCCGCTGCACGCCTACTACGGGCAGTGCCAGCCGCCGGGAGCGGGGCGCGGCCCGCCGCTGCCGCCGGGCGCCGTGGGGCAGCCGTCGCCGCCGCCGGAGTCGGCGCCGTGCCGGGAGCAGCTGGAGCAGCTGCGGCCGGAGGAGCTGCTGGGCGAGGTGGACCGCACGGAGTTCGAGCAGTACCTGCGCTTCGCCTGCAAGCCCGAGCTGGGGCTGCCCTACGGCGGCCACGAGGCGGCCGCGCTGTCGGCGCCCGAGGCCGCGGCTCCCATCTCGTCGGCCGTGTCGGACGCCAGCAGCGCCGTCTACTACTGCGGCTACCCTGACTTGTGAGGGGCTCGCTGGGGCCCGGCTCGGACACTGGCACGGAGGCGCCCGGCCCCGCTCCTATTTATGTAATTTATTTGAATCTCCATGGGACAGTTCCACGAACTTTGCCTGGGCGGACTTAAGCTGCTATGCCGATTATCCTCCAGGCTACCGGCCTCGTTGGAACTGCTTTTCGGCTGGTGTTAATGGAATGTTTACATCTTTTTTTTTCCCTTTCGTTCATGCGCGTGATCATCGATATTTTTGCAAAATCAGCAGTCTTGCATGTTTTCCCAGAACATGTGTCTAGTTGTGTTTTTAACTATATCTGTGTTTTAGCATTTCCGGAAAATAAATGAATGAACAGTTGTTTCTGTCATTCTTCTTGGTCATGTGGCCCTTTGGGGAGAGTAATTTTAAGTTAAATCTCTAATGCCCTAAGGCGATGATTTCTAAAGGCAGATATGATGTGGTTCTTTCACCATGACAATGGCTCTAAAAGCGCCTCCAGGACCTAAGATGTTTTTTCCCAGGCGTGGCTGTATTCTTATCAGATAGCTTATTGGTCAGATCTCTGCGGCTGGTCTGTCTCTTGGAGTCAGAACATGTGATTAGACTTGTGTGCATTTTATAGGTTTTTTCCTTCTGATTTGAATGCCAACTGATTTTGCATTAATGTATTGGGAAAAAAGCTCCAGTCTGCAACAAAGGAAGCTAGGTAAATTTGAGACACTAATTTTAAAGTGTGCCTGGAAATACATTGGTTCTGGAAAGTTGTAGATGAGAAGGTGACTTTGCTGTACATTGTGATTTTTGTTTGAACCAGAAGATTCACACGCAGGATGGAAGCTTCACGTAGAAATTACATTGCTTTCTGCCACCTACCTTCAAGTCTGTTCATGCCATTTAGTGCCATGGGATTCATGCTCAGTTTATACCAGTGAGGAGAAAAAACAGTGCAGATCAGGTGCTCGTCTTGGCTACTGTCAAGTATCAACTGACCATTAGAATGGGTTTTTTTAGTATGTTCACCTGTGCTCTGTTGTGATATTTCTGCCACTGCAAGGGTACAACTATATCATCACTCTTCTGATGTTTGGGAGATGCTGGCTGGAGTCAGCTTACAATAATTGTGGTGGAGATTTTGAGATATTTTAATTTGCCAATGACAGTTCAAAAGTGATAGGCAATAACAAGATTTTTGGGTAAGTGTACTTTATCCTACTTGCTTTACTATCCTACATATTTATTAGACTACTAAGTTGTGGGTGAAGAAATCCTGCAAAAATTCCATTTGTGCAATTTATACTTATAAATTGCACAAATTTTTATAAAAAATTTATTAGTGACCATTTTAGAACCCATTTCAAACAAATCTAGTTGAAACATGGGATCAGATAATGTTTTGTTTATTTATTCCAAAAATGTGATTTTATTTGCCAATATTTTAAAAGCATAGTCGCTTGAATAATATTTTTTGTCTAGATAGAAATATTTGCTATGTTATAATTATAGGCTAGGAGAAGGCTAACGACAGTGAAATTCTAGTTGAACAATTGGATTGTTCCACTTGTCTCCTAGATGCCCAGCCCTGCTGGTCACCATCATGACATAATCATACTCCTACAGTTAAGGGCTGCTAAAACTGTAGCAGGGATTCTTTCTCATACTACTGTAGAAATATTCTAAACCCTCTCGGAATACTAGCACAGACAAATTAGGTATTTTGAATAGATGTTTAGGTATATTAAATAACATTAATTTTGTTTTATTGCTTTTTTTGTATATTTATTCACTAGCTAGATCCCAAGACACTTTTTTTTCAAGTAGTACAGTAGTATAGCTTCAGTACCTTGCTGAATTCTGTTATAAAATAAAAAAAAATCCTCCAGTAAAAGAAAATTAAGGAAGGGAAGTAAGCTTAATTAAAGAAGTTCCAAAGTAAGGTTAAACAAATTCCAGGATTAAAGTTACCAGTGCAGCTCTAATTAACTTCTAGTGAATACCATTATAATATCAGTATTAATTGTAACTGATACACACATTTTCCATGGAACTCCAGTGCAGTTAATCCCTATCTTAAACAGAAGTCATACATGAAGTTTGAAATGAAAATGCTCCCTAATTGTAGCACTTACAGCACTTTTTCCTTCCCAACATTTAGTTCCCAAGTCCAATTCCCTTTGCCTTGCAGTTGACCACCTAATACTGATTTCTACCTAGAACTTTGTCCATTATTTGCATGAAATGAAGCAGCACACGAGGAATCCCTCACCAAATACCAGCATCCAATCCACTATGTGAGCCTGTATTTTAATCTGCTGCAAGGTGAGGGGACAAATGTTGTCAATGTGTTTTTGGGATGATAGCGTAGGACAACAAAGTGATGCTGGGGCTGTGAAATAATTGGTTTGATTCTCATTCTGGGAATGACATCTGCTTCTTTGCCTCTGTGTACCTGCCCTTTGTTATAGTCTCCTTCTCTTGCACTCTGCATAGTTTGCTCCTTTCATTAGTCACATAAGCCTTTTTCCTTTTCTGTAGTAGGCTAACCACTCCCACCTGGTTTGTCTGTTATGTCTCTTCTCAAAATACCAAGCTTTTCCCCTTTGTCTGAAATCTACCTGTATCCTCTCCCTTTTCTTGGTGGCTTGCCTTTTTTTTTTTTTTAACCCCTGTCTTTTTTATGTTCCTGGTTGCTCACTGTCTTTGTCCTTACCTCTGCTCCTCAGTGTCTCCTGATTGTTTCAGGCCCAACTGTGCCCTTTTCTCTACCTCCCTACAACTTCCCATGAGGTAGCTTCATCTCTATAAGCTCTTTCTTCTGCCTTCCTGCTTCACATTTCATGGTTTAATTCTCCTCATGGTTTTTAGTTTCTAGCTTCTTAAAGTTTCAGCTGGGGACCTTAGGCAGTTTTCCATGGAGGAAATATAAAAACCTCTGATACTGAGGGACTGCTAAATATTAAAATTACTGCAAAAGGGGCCCAAAATTCATTTAATATGATTGAAAAAACACATTTCCTCTTCCCCTATTTTGAGGAATACCTGACCAGCTTTAGCTGAAACTCTTCTACTGTGCTGGAGTCAGCTGACTAGGATGAAAAATTTTGTGGTCCAAACGTGTTAAAGCTGAAAAAAGCTGACTTCATGTTCTTTAAATGGAAAGTCTGAGGTTACTTTAGCTGCTAGGCAACTGTATTTCACTTTCAAAGTCATCTGAGTATATTTCTCAAATGCAATCGAGCCCTAATATAAGGATAGGAAAGTAATTTAACTGATCTATTGGTCCAAGCATAAAACAAACATTTTCAGAAAATCCTACACGGGGATGTTCAGATTTGTCCCGTATTCTGATGCCACACCGAGCACCTTCTCAGTTGTGTGGAGCGTGGCTGGCAGCTTCCCTCGTGTGCGGTGGGCGCCTCCAGGCTGCTCCGTGCGGCTCCCTGGAGCGGCTGGGGCTGCTCCGTGCAGCGCCCGGTGATGGGCAAGTGTGGGCTGTGCAGGCTGGAGCGTCCCTGGCTCTGAGTCACCGCTGTGCTCCCGGAGCTGCTGCATGACGAGTTGATGGGCTGAGAAATGGGGCACGTGTTATCTCTCCGGCGGATCTCGGCTGTCCAATCCACTCAGGTTATCAGAGCAGCTGCTGGAACTCTTAAAGAGACTGCTCTGTCGCGATAAATCAAGGGTCAGCATCAGTCTGGAAATCAGGGTGTGGAGGCTTTTAGGTATTTTAAACATATATAAAAAAATACTTTTATTCAGTTCCTTAGAGCTGTTCTGCAGACACCACATTGCTTTGATCAGTTTTCCAAATTAATATTGTGAAAGCAATAATGTTCCTTTTGCAGCTATTATTAAATCTAGTGATTGGTTTATTAAAATTCTTAGTTTTACTTAAATGAATATGGACTTAAAATACTTAGTATCTTCCTCTTCTAACAACCACTACGTTTATGGCTGTGTATGCAATGATTACTACATTAATACAAATTTATATATAGATTTTAAATTTTGTGTTATAGATTGCTGTATAAAATGGAGAAGACTATCCTAGTCAATGGAGCATAAAAATTTAACCATGGCAGCATAGTCCTAATGTCTAATTTACACTTCTTGTCAGGAAAATTACAACTAAGCATTTTGTCTTACCCTGATTCTTTAAAAATGCATTTAATTAAATGGGCACATGGTCATGTGGAGACAAAGGATTTCTCACAAGGTGTCTTAATGTCCAGGTCGTTTGTTGTATTTTGTATAGTTTGAGATTAATTGTAGTTCTAAGGCGTCTCTCTTAGGTTTAATTCAAGCATGAATATACCTTATGTATCACTACAAATTGAAATTGCCATGGGTCTTAAAATATAATAATGATACAAGTTTTGAATTTTGAGGTAAAGAAACTGAAACACCCAAGCATCATGGTATATGTCATCTGACAACAGATAAAAGTGAAACACTACTCATGATGTCATGAGTCCTTCAGTAAAAAGAATCTCAAAGAGCATAAGAAGAAAAATATAGAACATTTCAAAGCAAACCTAGAAACCCAGATATCAGTTAATATCTGAGACTTGATGCAATCTCCAGAAATTTCATAATTAAATAAATTGCAAATTTGTTTCCAGCTGCTTTCAGACTCTTTCAGAACACTTGTTTTAGGAATGTTTTTCACCTACAGTGGAGCAGTAACAAGCAAAGTAAAAATATTTGAGCTACTAAGGCTCTTTTATTATGGCTCTGTTTTATCCTTTTTAAATAATTCATTTTTATATCCTAGCTGTATTGTGATACAAATTAATTCCAGGTACCTGACATTGAAAAATGTTGAAGTAAGATTTTATAAACAGAGTTCTTCATCAAAACAAATTTTTACCTTGTTTAAAGAAGGATACCAGCATCTTCTGCATTTTAATAAGCAATAGTTCTGAAAAAGTAAATTTCCATCTTTTTCCTTTTCAGAGAGATCTCATTTCATGCAGTATTCCATAGAGTTATCAGGGGAATATAGTTATTGTTCACATTGAGGGTGGCCTCTACACTTACCCACAGAGAATATATTTAGGTACCAACAAGTCTTGGGTTCTTTCCAATGCATTGTGGAATTACTTTATGGTGTCTGATTTACTTTAAAGCTTCTTGTTATTGCCATGTAGAAACAAAATTTATCCTGCACACATCCTGTTTAAAATAAAAATTTGTCCCCTGTTGAACAAAGATAAAGAATATTAGGATGTTTTTCTGGGTAAAGGTTGTTTTCAAATTAACTGGTGTGATGAACCAATATCTGTGAATTCATAGTGCTGAATGGTTTGATACCATACAAACTCTGGTTTCAAATGCACAGATTAGTATAACTGGAGAATAGCTAAGGTAGAGTCAGATTATGTAGTCTTGATTTTTTTTTAATTATTATTTTTTTAATGTCATGCTTTCATTGTATTAGTGAAAGGTATCACTCCTACAAGTTTCTGTGAGCTAGACTACAGGTGTTTCCCTGATTTACACACAGTCTTTCTGGATGTCAACCTATGACAATTTTGCCTTTGCAAAATCAACAGTGAAAACTGGTTTCTCTGAGCAAGGTGAAGCAGATTTGCCCTCAGAAGAGTGCAATTTGTATGAATTTCTCATACCTTTGAATTGGGTATGATGACTGAAAATGTAACACTGCAAAAACACTCTCTAGTACTGATGCAAGAACCTTGAATCACAGTGTCCTGGGTTTGCTTTAAAAAGAATGGACTCAATTCACCACTGATTTGGAGTTAGAGGTTAAAACTATGGAGAGCTATTTAATGTGTGGAAAAACTTGCTAGAATTTGTTACAAAGATACAAACACTGTTCCTTCTGTTCTCAGACAGAATTACTTACCTTATTTCCCTACAAATACTATCGCAGAGCAGAATATTAGAGAAGGCCGAACGTGAAGAAAAAACAAACAAACAAAAAAAAAAAAAGAAAAAAGAGAAAATATATTTTGTTATTCTTGAATAACATCAGAGTAATGTCTTAGGGAATAACTCACTGGTTTCTACCAACTCATACATAGTCTGGAAATCCCCACAGAAGATGCGAAAAATAACAAGGCTGTTATTTTGTTGCTGCATCTTGGAATGCGGCAAGAGATCATTTTCTCCTTCAACCACTTCTTAGTGTCCTGCAAGGAATCTTAGACAGACAGATGTGTTTAATTCGTGAGTCTGACTTCCAATTACAGCCCTTAAAGCTTGCTGTACTGACTTCCCAGCAAGTGTAGCATCACTGAGACTCTGTATCACAGAGGTCTGTTGGGTTTTCTTTCAGCTCAATAAAATCCAAAAACATTCATATGGAGAGAAAAAGATCGGGAATATCAAAAAGTTTTCCTAATAACCTTGTGAAATGTATGTGTTATGGTTAGAGGCCATCCCCAGTGTTCCAGACTCTAACCCACAAAGGAGTGTCAATAATGGCAGCACCACTGTTAGAGACACGAGTGGCAAACATGTTGTCATGGCTGCAAACCAAAAGGAAAGGGGAGTTATTGTCACTACCAAGTGCAAACGTGTTCTGGAGGTTCTGAATGGAAAAGTGACTAATACAGGAAACAGCAGTGAAGAAAACCAATCTTTCCCTGAGGAAGAGGGGACTGCTTAGTTTTGAGGTTGCAGAGCTTGGGAACAGTATACGTTACACTGCAGAAGGAATCACGTGTATTTCTAGTGTTTCACTTCAGGGAAAATTCTAATCTTGTGTGCACTTCCAGTCACACTTGCTATTAGCAGACCACAACTAAAGGAGAATACTAGCAGCCAATATTTCTCTTATGTGTAATGAATTCTCAGCAGTGTGAAGTGAAAAGTTATGGTATTACACAGATACAAACTAAAGTGCAACAAACAAATGGATTGTGGATGGTGAAGGGCAGCTAACCATCCTGCTGACACGGAGGATTTGTGTAGTTATTTCTGCAATATTGCACTTGTGTGTGCACAGCAAATTACATGAAGGCCATTTGGGAACAGTGAAATGAAAAGTCTTGCCCAAGGATGTGTGTTGTAGCTGGGGAATGTTAGACAAATAGAGGAAATAGCACAATTATGTCAAGGTTGTCAGGCAGCAGAACAAGTCTGAACATGTTTTGTTGTGTTACTGCTTTGGGTGGCTTCTCTACAGCAGTAAGTTCTTATTGACTGAATTATTCACACATCATATATTTTGATAGCAATAAGTAGTCACTCTGAAGGACTTCATGCATTCCAGGTCAATCTAGATACCTCATCCTGACTGGCAGAAGATTGCTAGAAATGCAAGAATACTCTTGTCCAACTTACCCCTACAAAGGTTTCAGGTAACCATCACATCAATTTTTAAAAATTCTGCTAAACATAAATAATTATCTACAAATACAAGCAAGCTTCTCTGCTTCTTGAGAACATACAAGAACATTGAAGAAGATGGTGGCTCCTGGATTTCAGCATCCGGCGTCGCACTCCGTGTGGCAGCAACGCCCTCCTGACCCTCTGAGTCGCTGCTGCTCACAGACGATGCCTCTGCTTTACCCCGAGGGGTGCCTGTCTGGGACCTGTCTTCCTCCTCAGGTTTACTAATCTGCTTCAGGAACATTTCCACCTGCAACTGGAAAATATCACAGATGATCAGATGATGATCTGTTATCCAGAGCATAGCTTAAAATCTTTACAGTTCAAAAGCACCTGCCACTGCAGGCACTATAATCTCCTATCTCAGGTAAAATTGTATTCCTATAGGAAAAATCTTACCAAATGGTCTTCATAGGCAAATATGTATCTTTTCAGATAGTTTTCCAGACTTTCTATTAATTTTTATTCATGGTTTAGAGAATCCTTACCTTTGCTAGGGATAAAATAACTATAAATCTCAAAGTAAGGAGCAGAATTTTTAAGCATTGAATAGCTTAAATAGGTTTTAAGCATTGAATAGCTGGCTGACATTAAGATTGTCTTTAACTTTGTTGTTGAATTTACATCAGCAGTAAGACCACAGCATATTCTTGACTTTCGGGGTTCTATGTTCTCATCTGCATCCTGAGAAAAACTCTCTCAATGTTTACAATATATTTTTAATCACTGGATTTTGTGACTCAAATACCTTCCAGATAATGCTATACTTTTCTAAATTTGAGGCCCTGACACAATCTGAGATGTCCTAAGACAATTACACAAAGCTGGCAAACATCACATAGGACATGTTGAAGATGTGCATCCTTAGTGGGAGCATCCTGACTGGAGTATGCAATTGCTCCTGCAGCATAAGTGGTTCCTTTTGGAGCTAAATTTATCACAGATCTGAGGTCTCCCTAAGTTAAAACCTGGGAGCGAATTCTGGTGTCTGAGCTGGATAAAATTCTATTTCTGATGTTCCCTCTTCAGCTGTCTCAAGTGTTTTGTGAAATTACTCCAGTTTACAGATTGCCTGGAGATGCTCCAAGTTCCCCTCTGTGCCAAGTGATGAATAACAATAACAGTGTTGTGACGTCCCATATAAACAAACCACATTAACTCGACTCTTCATACTTCCTAAATTCGAACCACAGTAATATCCAGGAATTACAGATATTTTCCAGTATCTGTAACCTCCAGGAGTTCTTATGGCTTACTTTAAAGCAAGAGAAACGAACTGATTTCCAGAGTTTATCTCTGTTATCCTTGGTGACAGGAAGGCAAACAGTGTCAGTTTTAACTATGAGTGTCTCAGCTTGGAAGGCTCATTTGTCAAACAAGTTTTTCCTCCTCTTAACAGCAGGAGCAAGGAGACCATCCTCTGAAGCATTGCACTGTATTTAGAGCATCTTAAATACAAAGCACTGAGGAAGGAAAACTAATGGAAAATATAACAGTTATCAAGAGAGGACAAGAAAAATGATCCAAGTGGGAAGGTAACTAGGCAATTAGATTTGTCTATAATAGGCCTTTAAATCACTAGTTCTATACTTCTAGCTGTTAAAATTTTCAAAAATGATAGTTTTGCAATCTCCAATTTTTCTAAAAATAATGATGTTGACACTGGTGGGAACTGATTGTGGAAAATCTAAATATATGAGGTAACTTAGTGAGAATGGTCATGACATTCTGTTTCACAACCCCGAAGAAGATTGCCTGAAATAAAAGAGGGACGTAATATTTTTCTTAAGGAAAGCCTGACATTTGCAAATCCTTTGATCTAATGCTGATGATCAGAAAGATATTAAGCCAAACAATTAGCATTACAAGTAGTGAGAGGCTAAAGAAACAAACCAAAACCAAACAGATTTTTCAAGAACAAATTTTATCAATTCAGCATGATTTCCTGTGATAGCAGACTAAGTGCTTGAGTGCCTAAGGGAGAAGCAATATATGTAGCTTGATGATATTATTTATAAGTTTTAAGGTTGTTATATGTTACTGCCCCTAAACTACCAGATTAAATCACAGATTTCACAGATAATTACAGTTACCTGTGCCTTTACCAAAGTTGTTTCAGATGAAATCATTATACAGGCCCATTTCTTTAGTTTTTTGTAATTAATAATGAGTCCGGAAATTTTAACAAAATGTCTGGATTTTGCCCACTTGGGTAGGGCTGAAAACATTATAAATGATAAAATTAGAAGCTAAAATTATCCTGGTAATTTGGAGAAATAGCTTGATATCAGCAAGAAGAACTTCAATTAAGGAAAACAAAGAAAATAAATGCTTAAATATAAATAAAAGAAAAAGTGACTTTGTGAATGCTGTTGCAAAAGAGAAGGGGGGACAATCTTAAGGCATCAGTTGAATAAGAATTAAGCCATTTATTCAGCAGAATACTGTGAGTTATGAATAGTCCAGTTGGAAGAGTTAGAGTAGTTGCTGTTTCTTGGTGGGGAATTACTGCATCTCATCTGAGTCATAATAACTGACTACAGCTACATTCCCAGTCCCCTGCACTGTAAAATGAAATACAATACCTTAATCTTTTTCTTTTTTCATCACATTCCTAATGATCTGAGTCAACAAAGCTGCTGTGAACAAAAAAGGCAGAGGTCATCTTGGCAAGCATGAAGAAGAACACGTGTGACACCCAGGAGTTAATTATTTCACTATCAGAAACCTCAGGTGAGCACTGCATCTATGTTTGCACACCACACTTGAAGAAAGAGATAACCTAAGGGTGGGGACAGAGCTTTGAAGACATCTGTGAGCAGAGACTGGTGGCTTAATTTCTGCTTACAAATGTTGGTGACCATTAGTTCTCTTTGGTCACAAGGCAAAATTATTTGTCTAAACTTATTTCCCCCCTAACATAAATAAAGTCCCATTAGTGTTTTCAATGCAAATGGAATTGTTCTAGATTTAAGAAATTGCTTTCACATTCTAAAAACATGGTGTGGTCAATTAATATTTCAGAGATTGTCAATACATGCTTTTGGTGTTCTGCTTTATCAACAAAACAGCATGAAGTTCTTCAAATGTGTTAACAGGGTAAGACAGTAGGGCTGCTCTCTTGTTTCTTGAATTAGATCCCAGCAGTGAGGGAATGGTGTGCAACAGACTGTAGGCAAGGTACAACTAAATTCCACAGGGAATTCCTGTCTGCTGGCTCCTCAGGTCATCCCCCTCACCCAGCTGTAGAGTAAAGGACTCCACCAGCTCCCTTTTCACTTGCTCCTCTAAATTAATCCCAGGTACTCAGCTCCCTCAGACTCTTCCCCATCTCACCATCAGTAACCTGACACACTCTTCCCCATCTTGAGAGCACCTGTACAGGAGCAGGCACCTCCTCTTGGCACTGGAAGGTAATATACTGTGCTGTTAATGAGATTATATGTATTTTTACAGAAATTAGTTTATAAAATATTTTACATAGTATTTCACAGGGAGCACCACATGCTGCTGAATATCTATAATCAGTTCCTGCAATATATGCTCTGTGTGACTCCATTTTATAATTTGCATTAATATTTTTATATTAATATCTTCATTTACATGAAGAGTCATGCATGCAGGGGCACATCTTATTCTTAGAGTGTTCCTGACCTCACTAATCTCTGTAATGTGTGGTCAGAAAGTTAAAGCCATCCACTGCATGGCTGTTTCTGCAAATTTAAAGTAAAATTTTTTCTAAAGCAAAGATTGGGCTTGAAATTTATATTTGATCTCATAGAGCAAGTGGGAAATTGTCAGTACAAAATTGGCTTGAATCTTATATTGTTACTCATATAACATGATATTGTTCTAAGATTATCTGCATATGGTGGATAGCCAGAAAAGAGTCCCACACTAGATATTGTATAATTAAGTACAAAAAGCCCCCCAACTCAGAAAGAGGTTGCAATTAAGAGACCAGCCATGATTAAAGTCAGAGATTTGAGTAAAGGAAGAATAATACTCAGTTTGTTCCTATTTGAGGGAAGGTATGATTTTTAGAAGCATATAGGGAGCAAAACTAAGTATCACAGGATAATATTAGGTAACATAATGTAAAGTTTAGATAATATTATGTGAAGTTTTACTTAATGCAGATTTCTTTAGTTGCAAATTTGACTTTATAATATTTGACTACTTCTTTCATTTACAAAACAAAGCTGTATTCAGTTTTCTGCATGCATTACAGTGGAAAAAAGCGTGTATATATGTGCAGAAAAATATAAAATGATCACCTTTCATTTTTTTCCCCCACTGCAGCTTACCTTGAAAAATGAATGGATAAGTATTTTTCACAATTTAGTGCCTATTAAATAAAGTACTTGATACCTCTGTTTGCTGACAGCCTTCTGTAGAGAGTGCCTCAAAGGCAAGGTGCTAGTTGTTGAACAGAGAAGGGCATGTCCTTAGATTCATAGAAATATTTAGGCTGGAAAAGACTTTTTTTACCAAGGCAACTGCTAACCCAGCACTGCCAAGCCCACACTAAATCATGTCCCTGAGTGCCACTTCTGCAGGTCTTTTAAACCTCTCCAGGGGTGGTGAGCCCACCACTCCTCTGGCTCCAACTCTTGGAAATGCCTTCTGTGAAGAAATTTTTCTTAATATCCAATCTAAACTTCCCCTGGCACAACTTCAGGCCATTTTCTCTCATGCTATCACTTGTTAGCTGGGAGAAGAGAATGAACCCTACCTCTCCACAATCTCCTTTCAGGTAGCTGTAGAGTGATAAGGACCCACCTGAGCCTCCTTTTCTCCAGATGAGACAACCCCAGCTCCCTCAGCTGCTCCTCATAAGACTCCAAGCCCTCCACCAGCTCTGCTGCCCTTCTCTGGACACATTTCAGCACTTCAATGTCTTTGTAGTAGTAAGGGGCCCCAAACAGAAGGCAGGATTCAAAATACTGCTGAGTATAAGATCACTGCTGCAGCAGTTCTTCTTAGAGAAAAATAGTAAGTGAATTGTAGGGAAAAACATCATAGCCATAGAGCTCTTTTCTACTGCTAATAAAGCCTGCTCGTTGTTGATGTTTTCAATTCCCGTGCATCTGGGAGTTTTTCTACAGTCATGCCTTCTGAAGAGATTGAGAAATAGAGATGATTTATGGTAAGTAATTTAATTTAGTATCTATTAGAGCCAAAGACAATGACCTTGTCTGATACAGTGTACACTTGATTTATAATTATTCCTATAGTGAATGTCCAGGCAGCAATCAGTGGAAATGAAATGACTGTGTAGTATTTTGTGATGTGAGAGATGGAGCATGGAAAAGCTGGACTTAGACTGTGTAAACTCTTCCCAGTTCCTCATGCTAATTTTATTGCTATGAACATGACTAATCCTAAAGGCACACACACACCTGATAACCTACATGCACCCAGACTAGGAAGCAGGATCTCACTTAATTGGTGAGAAAATAGAAGAAAATGTTTTTGGCTTGCCTCAGGATTTACTGGTTGTTTTCACAACTAAAAGCTTTGTAATTGTTGACTTTAACCTTTTACCAGGCCAGGTTATCATGTTATGTTCCTAGTTGCCAAATTTATTTAAATGCATTGCAGTAGGGAGCAAATCTCTAAATCAAACATGGTAGTTGAATCATATTAGAAAAAAATCCCCAACAATATAAACAAGTATCTAACATAGCCAGTCATGAGGAAGTATTTTAGTCTTCAGGCAATGTAAATTAGGAGTATGTTTTCTTTAGATTAATCCAAACATTTTAAATGTTAAATTTTAAATGGTTAAATTAGTTGTTTTCATCATAAATGCATTTGCAGAAAAGGTGTTAATATTATGTGAAGTTTTACTTAATACTGATTTCTTTAGTTGTAAATTTGACTTTATAATACGTGACTGCTTCTTTCATTTACAAAACAAAGCTATATTCTGATTTTTTTGATTGTTTATTCTTTCTTTAGAAGCATAATTAAAGTATTTTCTGGAAATACATTTTAATTTTTTTTTCATAATTAATTAAAACCAGTTCTTGATTCTTCCTATTAAAAACATTCACTGAAAATCAGCCTCTGGGGTAAAGATTATTAATAAGAAACTTGAAAATAAAGTTCCTAATAATTTTAAAATACTCTAACATGCATTTATGCCATATTTATGTGGAGATGGTTTTGCTTGATTTGTGTTTCTCAAAAACTGAACAATTGGGCTCTTGAAAATAAGACATTAAATTGATACAAATAGGCTAATGACTGCTAGTCAGTTTTGCAAGCTTTGGTCTGCGTGTAACTGTTCTGTCATGCACATCACTGCAGTACCCTGTCTTTAAAGACCTTTCTAATGCACTGAGTTTAACAAAATCAGTGTTGCATTGTTTGAAATACAGTAAATGCAAATGCTTGTCTTGTAGCATCCCTTCATTTATTTTCTTTTATCTGTACACCCAACTTTCTGTAATGTTTTTCACTCACAGAGTGGCCACCTATGGTGGCTGTTTATTCCCAGTGTGTATGCCCACGGGTAGGCAGCCTCCCTCTGTAATCCAAACAGAAATTTTCATTTAAACAAACCCAAGTCTGCTGATCCTATCTCAGCAGGTGTAAATTAAGAAACTTGTGAATTTGATGATAGCTTAGGGGCTTGCAAACTCCAGAGCTAAAATACTTGGCAGGATTGCATTAGGGACTGCTCTAATTAACAAAGGACATGCTGAACCAAAATAAGGGTAATTGCTGACAAATCATATTTAACTGGTGTAAAAACATGTTTCAAGATAAAATAAAACGGCATGCCCTCAATTCAGCAAACAGAAAAATTTTTAATCACTGTAGAACCTTTTAATTAGCAGAACATTTTAATTAGTAGAACTGTTACTTCTACCTTAGAGAAGAGATGGCAAATTTTGTGCAGAAAATGAGCATAGGGCCATTGGGAGGAGAGAGACTCAAGAAGCCTATTAGTTTGGCATTTATGGGTAAAGTATCATGGTTCTTAAGTTTATAAAATTTGTCCTCCATTTGTCTGACATCCTATTCTTGTATTCAAAGACTTCTCAAGTTAAAATCAGAAGTACTGAACAGTTATTAAGAAGATACGCTTTTGAAAACTGCAGCTTTTGTTGATAGGTGCACAAATTATTTCATTTGGTGTTACTTGCAGAAGTCCAAATTAGAAAGAATACTTCTACAAATAAAATGTACTTCTGTGAGCAACTGTTAACAGGTGGGCTAGTGTAGAAAAATGCAGAGGGGAAAACATTTTTTTTTTCTTTAATTCTTGATATCTTATCTCTGTGCATGCAGATTTTGGGGCTGAGCGCTATAACCCATTAAATGCTGAAGTCAGTCTAGCTATGTTTATTTTACATGTCTGGGAAGACAGAGAAATTGTAAGGAACAGAAAGTCAGGAGTTTTCTCAAAATGCACATCCTATCTTGAGTTTCTGTGCTTCGTCTGCAGTGTGTATCCTTTTTGGTAAAATGGTTTATATGTGGTAGATAATAAATGGAAACAATGTAATACAGATGAACAGTTATTTTGTGTCATGGCAATTATTTTTACTAACACAGTTACTTCCATCCCATTCGCAGACATACACATAAACACAGACATTTCTATTTTCTTTCTCTGCTTTGCGAGCCCCTTCCCCAAATACTAGCTTGGTGTCTGCCCTTAACATGATAACGGTATAAAACAGAGTCACTTGTGATCAAAATGGGAAACTTTTTCAGTAAGTTAACTACTCTGGGTTGTATCTTTAGCAGGATCTCTGCATTTGAGTTTAGCACAGCTGTTAAGCAAGTTTGAACCTTCTGCTTTTCTGCAAAGCTTGGCCTTCAGGAGGGATTTTTCTGAAGACTTGCTATCCGAGGTCTGCAAAGTCGAATTGGACTTTCTAACTGATGCCTTCAAAGTCAGATTGTGTGCCCAAATAAAAACCCTCAACATAACGGAAGGCTGATGTGAAAGCAAAAGTGCTGTTGGAGCATATTTGGGTGTTCCATACTGGTTAGATGGGCTTTGGGGAAACCCTACCTTCTAGTTGAGCTGGTGTTCAATGCCATGGGTGATGTAGATTTACAAGTGTTGACCTGAATAGCTCATGTAGCATTTTAAGTCCAAAGTAGGACTTGCTACTGCTCCACATCTTTTTTTTGGGAGCAAGAGGATATTTTTAATGCATAATTTGGGTGATAACTAAGTTGCACACGTGTGGCACAGCGGAAATCCTGTTTGCTGCTTGCTGCCTAAATGCTCCATCTCATGGAGCTAAGTGCAACCTTGGCACAGTACCTCCATGTGATCCCATGTAACCCATTTCTCTCTGCTGCTGTCCTCAATGCAAGATTGATTCTGCAGGATTTTTCTACAGAATCCTGTTTCTCCAACCTGTCTTGTCTGCACAAGGACAAACTGTGCTTTGTCTGCAGAATCACTTGGTCTTACCAGGATGTAAGAACCATGGAAAAACACACGTGAGCCTCCTGGAGACTGCTGATGTGCTATGGAAAGGGAGGAGTCAAAGACCCTCAGTTTGTGGCTGGTTTGGTGACATTGTGGCCCTGCTGTGAGTTTACACTGGCTTAGATGGCAAGTACAAAACTAGAAATTTTTAGTGATTGAAAAGTGGTATTGAATAGAACAATAATTTCATTTAGTTGTATCATTAATAATATTAGAATGAGGGAGGATTGGACCACTTGCTGATGAGGTAAATATGTTTTTTTAAAAGCAAGTTGTAAACATAGAAACACAAGTGTGTGTTTGCAGGGCTGAGGGGAAGCGTGAACAAACCCAGATTCTTCATTTCCTGGCATAACTTCTTGGGAAAAGATCTGTGGGAAACAGGGAATTTGCTGTCCATCTTTCCCCAGGTGGAAGAACTGTTCTGCAAGAAAGTTCTTCTGTTCAGTGTTTGCCCGTTCTGTTACAGAGCTGAGGTGTTTTTAGTGTTAATAAAACATGGAACAGTGAGAAAACACTCAGATTCCTTGCAATATAATTAAGCACACAATGACAAAAAAGTTTAGATTTCAGGCTGCTGCTGGGCCACCTGCCTTGGTTTCCTAACCTTCTGGCCTCTGTCTGCCCTTTAGATGACAGATTAGCTGTGAACATCCTCTATAAAAGGAAATAGTGTTCTATAAAATTCACACCAGGGTTTCCAATTTAGCATCAGTCAGGACATCCTAAAATAAAATTTGTTTCAAAAATAGGTTGGAGGGGGGATGTCAGGGTTAAAAGCAAACAATCTACTGATGTCAGTTAATTCTGTGAGAAAACATGCATAGAAAAGGGATTGAGAGTCTTGTTCAGGTGCAGTAGTTTTTTTTGCTGATGGCGAGTAAAGCGAAGCAAAACAATAATAGCATGTTCTGTGAATCAAGTGTGATAAAGAAGAGTTCCTATAGAGCAAAACAGGAAGTTTAAAAAAGGCCAAACAATTGATCTTTGAGAACAGGAATGATATTTTAATTTTAACCTTTTTTTGGTTTGGCTTTAATTTAGAATTTACAAAGTGATGCAAGCCATTGCCAGTAAATAGCATTTTAATGTATTCAATGCACACATGTTCGTACATGAAGGAATATGAAAATATTTTAAATATTTAATTTTCTTTCTGCAAATGAAGTATTGGGGGTTTTAGATACCTGCAGTGTGTAAATCAGGATATTTATTTGATTACTCTACTTGTTATCTTCCCAGTATGTTTCTTTCCCAGGTTGTACTGCAAAATCTTTGTCTAAGCTTTTCTAACAATTTTATTCTAAGGACTCTGTTTTTCCCCTTCCATTGCTAAGATTTATCCCTTGGAAATATTGCTTTCCAAATCTTATCTATACTTGAGGATGATTTTTTTTTGGAAGTCTATGAAAAAACAATCAATTGTCTTACACTGTTAGCAGTATTTGGTCAGAAATTGAACTGTACCTTGACGTACAGCTTATCTAGGCATTTGCATCTTGAATGCATTTATTTTTACAATGTTATTACCATTTGTCTATTTTAATAAAATAAGACATCCTTATGTAATTCATAATTAGATCTCATACAATCTGATACTTTATCTGCCATTTAAAAAGTGTGTCCTGCAGTGAAAATTGCAGTAATATATAATTGAATAATACATGATACAATATATTATGTAAGTGCATCAATTAAAAAAAAAGCATATGACTTTAATATTCAGAGTAATCTTAGAGTCTTAGATATTTCTCTTCAATATTGGGGAAAAATTATTTAATCAACATGTAAGTGCTGTCATTGTTAACATTTATCTTCTCAATATTTGGCTTCAACTTTCACCCTTTGGGTCTTACTGCATCTTTTTTACTAGCCTGAAAAATGTTGCAGTGCCACTGTTGGCCATCCAAGTTCTTAAAGAAAACTATCAAATCATTGCTTCAGCTCTTCTCTGTTAAGCTGAAAAGATTGAATCTCTAAACCCTGCACCATCAAACCTCTAAATCATCCCTGTACACATTTTTTGATGTAATTGTAGTTGATCAACGTTGTTTTTAACACATTAGCTTGAAAATTGGTTATGCTTAAAAAAAAAAAAAAACAAAAGAAGGATGCAACACTGCCAAACACAGAGTTAAAGGAACTACTGTGCTCCTGCTTTCTGCTGCTTCTTTGTAGTCTTCATTTTAAATAGCAGAATCACAGTGGCCCCTCTGGGCACAGAATTTGCTAAAACTCCATGTTGATTTGACTTTTTTCACTGTTTCTGATCACCAGAGCAGAAGCCATTGTCTTTGTTCCTATGCATGACTTTGATTTGCTCATCTTAAAACGAGTTGGGGTTGCTTGCGTCCATGTTAGCATGTGATCCTGATTGCTCTGTATCAGTCATCTCTACCCTTCCCGTTACTTGCCTTTTCCCAGTCTTCACATCTTCCTCAGTGGCTTTTATTTCTTCCAAAGTTTTAAGTTGGAGGTGATGAGAACTGATCCTATAGACTCCCATTAAAAACACATTTCATTCCCTGATCCCCTGTGGTTATGTCATATATTTATAAGCATACCCTGCTTGTAAGCCTAAGCCTGGCTTTGGCTGCCATCTCAGTGAGAGTGATGAGAGCATTGGGTGGAGCAAGCATGAAACTGCTTTAATTTGGGGATCTGAACATGCTGCACTGACACTGTTTTTTACTATCAGCTGGACTTGTAAAGACATCAAAAAAATCTGTCAAACCAGTTCCCATGATGTAATGTAAACACAGATAAATCAGCATGTAATTAATGTTCTTAGCTTTCTTATTCACTTAGTACTGCTGCTGGCACTGTTTTATTTTATCCAGGATTTTTTAAATGTTGGCAGGACCTATAGCATTGAAAATATCTTAGTTATATTTGCTGCTAATAATACAGACTGACTTTCCTTAAGTCCGAGTATTTTGTGGCATCCTCTGACCTGAAAATTGTGAAAATTCCTCTGCCACTGGCTTTTCTAACACATGGTCCCAACCTGATTGAGCAAATAATGTCCAAATTTAAAGCTTTATATAGAAGCTTTCTTAAATATTTCTGAAAAAAAATAGAATTTTATCAGCCTTGTGGTATGACTGCATCTGATTTATCATGCATAAAACAGGCAAGTGAGCTATTCCTTGTACATTTTTTCTTTGCCCAAATTATCACAGAAAATTTATGATAATACCATTACATTCTCTTTATTCTTGGTTTACTTAAAAATAATTGTCAATCTTTTTACACTGCATTTCTTTTATGACTCTTTTATGGTTTTAATGATTTTTTTTATGATTGTAGTTAGTTTTATTCTATGCAAGTTTATTTACTTTTGCAATGATTTTTCTCTCAGATTGTGGCTTCTTGAGGAACTGTCTCATTTACAAATTATTATGCTTTAAGAATATTTTCTTGCAGCTATTATCACTAAACTATGTTTAACTTTGTGACACTGACCCTTTGAGATAGAGACTCATATATGTATCAGCTATGTGCTTTTGTGTGCACATGTGTACAGATAAATGGGGAAGGCTCTTTTGTGGTGCTTTTGGCAACATCAATTATGAAGTCCCTGACATGCTTCTTCTGAACCTTTTGTCTGGTCCTTAATTTCTGAAGATAAATTTTGAAGCACTGAGACCTGTTTGTGTTTGTGACCATTAAGCACAGTGTAATGAGGATAATTTTCTATGCAAAAAAACCCCAAAAAGCAGCAAACCAAACAACAACAACAAAAAAAGGTAAAACTCTGGTTATCAAGATCTAAAAATGATAAAGCTCATCTTAGTGCCTCAGCTTTCATTATTAGTAATGTCTGCTAATCCCATTTAAGATTTCTTGGTCCCATGAAGCTCTGTAACCCATCTTTTCCTGACTTTGGCTGCAATTTCACAACTGTCCCTCCTCTTGATGATGTGTACCTTTTAGAGGAGAGTGGATAACACCAAAGGAGACCTGCAGCCTTTCTCTTTGCATCCTTGATTTGCTCAAGGTTTAGGCAATACCGTAGGGGAAAATACTGCTGGGGGTCTCAAACCAAGCTAGATAATAAAAAAATATTTGAGCTTTGAAAGGTGTGAGTGAGCTTTAGTTAAAGACCATGTTCCAGTTTTTTTGAATGAGTAGATAACACCCTGTAGTTTGATACAGAGCTGCACGCTGCTGAAAGCCTTTTCCATGCCTGACAGAGATGCAGGATGCGCAGGAAGCAGCGTCTCCCCCTTGCCCAGCCTCGGGCACAGCAGCGTGGCTCTTCTCCCCCGGAGCGCAGGGAACAGCCCTCCCTCTGCCCGGATCCGGGAGAGAAAATTTCAGCGCTTAGCCTGGCATCCCGTCTGAATCTGCTCGGGGGCATGGGAATCTGGCAACTGCCCAGCTGCTTTAGGATCACAGGATACACGATGCTCTGATTCAGCCACCTGAGGTAGGCAGAGACCACGAAGAGGGAAATTTCTCTACTTGCTCGATTAGAGCAGTTACTGACCCAAAACAGCCCCAAAGGCAGAAGGTCTGTACTATTTCCATTTCAAGTAACTCAGCTCCTTTGTAAAAGCACAAATAAAGAGACCTTGTAGTAACAGTTTGTAAAACGAGGAATACTGGGAAAGCAGAGCAGCTCCTCCTCGGCCACAGATGCTTGACCTCTGTATCCCTTTATTTGGATGGCTGCATTTTCACATTTATTTACTTACTGCACTTAGACAAGAATAAGGGCACCCTGATGCTGCCTTTTTGTGTTTGGTTTCGTTTTTTTTCTTTTTCTTCAGTCATTGTGTTGCTCTCAGATATTTGTTGCATGTTTCCTGTTAAGGAAGCTTAGTGCTGCCTTTTGTCCAGCAGGTGGAAGACTTGCTGCAGTATGTGGAGCTCAGCAGCCAGGATATATATAAACATTTGAAAGAGGGTACAGGAGGTTTAAGCCATTGAGGCAAAGAGATGCTAGTGAATAGACAGTTTTGAATTTTTTTTTTTTTTAATCACTGTGTTAGTCAAGGAGACAGAATGGTAAGAAAGGCAATCTCTGCACAAAAATTGGAAAACCTGAATTCAGTAGTTGAATCCAGGAGATGCCACTAGGGTAAATCCCAGGACTACAATTGGCTGTGAGAGGCCTGCTGGGTTTTGTTCTATATTCGTAGTGTCATCACAGCTGTAGAATGTAACTCTTCTCGAGTTCATGGAATACACTTCCCATAAGCACTTGCAGCTGGCAGATTTAGAAAGGCTTTCTTGAAGTTCAGTGGGACAGTACCATTAGGATTTATCATATTTTCCGATCAGGGAAAATACATTTGAAAACATTGGAGATATCTCTGTCCAGGGAATTCTAGGGAAGGCCACAGAACTTACTGTGACTGGTGTGCAACTGAGCAGACAAGATATTGCTTCTGAACCTGGGAATACAACCCAATCTGTTGTGTTGTGTTGATCTTCCTAGAGGTGCTCTGGAATGTGCCTAGAGATATCTGATACGGGCAGAAAGAGATGTTTAAAGTTGCTTTTAAGAAGTAATTAGCTGTGTGAAGAAATTTATTTGTATAAAGTAGATAAAGGTTACTTTAAGTAATATGCGATATACCTTGTACATATTAAAGTGAAGGAATTTATGAAGAGATGAAATAAAATCTGTAGTGATTTTTTTGGCCATGAAGCTATTAAAAATCATTATGTGATTGGTATGAACTAAAGGAAAAATTGAGAAGTTATGTTTTATGGATAAGGTGAGGTCTTGGTGTTGCTGGAATAAGAATCAAGAACTAATGGATTTAACAGACCTAATAATACAGATATCCTTTTGAGTACCTGGAATATGCTTGAAGTTGTGATCTTGGGTTTCAGATCTCAATGATTTCCAGTATTTCAATGACTTGGTGGCTTAGAATTAATAATTAGAGACAGCAACATTGTTTTCATCTGACAGAGTGCAGTTATTTGGGAGATGAAGATGGTTGTGCTGATTTCAAGTGGATGAACAAATGCTACAGATGAACAGGATTTGGTGTAACAACAACATGTTGAGTGTTTTGAGAGGTTCTTTTAGAGAAAGGGAGAGACAAAGATGATGTGTTTCTGTTAGATTGATGAGATTGCCTGAAATTGTAGGAATCTGGCAAAGGGTGGGGTGTGGAATTTGGTCATGACTCAAGGAAGTAAATATATTTGTTTGCCAAGCATGACTGTTTCTATCAAAGGTATTCAGTCCTTACTCCTAAGAAAGTTCAGGTGGAAGATGAATGAGTTACCCTACTGAATGTCATAGCTGCAAGGCAGGTTTTTTTCATATATATTTTTCTAGTTGTACAAATGGTGATCTAGCTCTTCAGTTATTTTCTATATAAAATATATTACTGTTTTTATGCTACTATTTGCTTACCAAAAATTTAATATTTTGGTTATTTAGAACTCAGTGTCCTGGGGTTGCAAAAATGCTGCAACTGTGTGTGTAACAGGAAAAGAAACATATTAGCAGCAGACTACTAAAGAGATACTCCAAACACTTATTACAATTCATGATGTAAATGCTGTGATAGAGACATAATGTTCCTTCTTCAGGTGAATTATTGAATATTTTAAGATCTGTTTGACTTTAGAAGGTAGTTCTTTGTTAGTCTCTGTTTACAATATGATATTCTATTGAGGAGCAAGATGTTGTGCCTGGGCAGCCCCTCTGCACCTTGAGACTGAGCTCACAAGAAGGCTGAATGGCTCACAAGGGATGACAGTAGTGCCTCTGCTAGTTTTGTTGCTAAGAATGAGAATTTAAGGCCTAATGAAAGGCATTGGGGGATGAAACTTTCTGATTGCTACTTCTCATTGAAGCAATTCAAGTGTGTGTTACATGATTTATAATGTTTGCATAAAGAGAGAAGTGTTCAACCATTGCAGATAATTGTAGTGAAGTGGTAGGTATGCTTTTCTTTTAATAACAAAATATTGTGAAACTCTTAGCCATTTTATTTAACTTATCAGAGATCAACTTATCTGTGAGGTGAGAAGCATTTTTCCGGCAAACCTTAAGGCCTTTCTAGTATTTGTTTTTGGAAGTTCTATGGACTTACCTAAAGCCATGAAAGAAGATCTGTGTTTTAGAGAAAATGTTTCTGTTAAGTGACAGTGAGCTGGGATCCCAGATCTGCCCTTTCTTAGATGAATAAGCCTAGTCTTTTGCCAGACTCATGGAAATCACTTGGTAAGATTCTAGAGTCAGAACATATTTTTTTTCCTTTGCTTGCCTTGGCACAAAGCTTTAAGGCTGTGTCATTCATAGCTGTGATACAGATTTCAGCAAAGGAGGAAGAATAAAGCATTCAGATCAGCATTTTTTTCCAGCTACTTATTTCCTCTGAAGCAAAGAGTGTGAAGTAGAAGCAGTTATTCTGACAACAGGGATGTCCTCTCTTAAGGCACTGGTAACACAGTAGCCCCTTGTTCCCCCAATAATTAAGTCAGATGTTTTCTCTGTGCCTGAAGAGTGGCACCAACAGAGGAATTCTGTGTTGTTTTAAGCCCTGTGTTTTACTGTGGCGCCAAGTCAAGTACCCTGATGGAGTTCAGTGTCTTCCAGACTATTTGACCTGTTTTAAAAATTGATTTGAGAGGATACAAAACCCCTAATTTAGGAGCAGCAGAGTGTTTGACAGCAGATTCGTGTGAGTTCAGTATTCTGCCTTCTCTCTTAGTTGTTCTTCAACTAGTCCAGAACATTCTGCTGCTTATATCATCAATATATGATTAATAAGGAGAAAGAGGAGGAACATTTTGGATTCATCTTTTCAATGTGTGTGGCTTATGCTTGTTTTGCTGCTGGACACAGGCCTGTAACTGGAAGTTTGTATGGCATCTTATTGATCCCACTACTTACTCAAAAAAGGTGATATGTAGGATCTTTACTATTTAGTGCACAGAAACACAGCATATTATAGGGGCAATGCTAATATTAATTTTAAACCCTTATAAATCTGCATGTAACTTTTTAGTGCCACAGGCTTTGTTCTAAAGATGTATAAAACATGCCTGGTTTTATACAACCTGAAATTATGAATCTAAGTATTTTTGGTTTCAGTGTTATTCTATTTTAGAAACAGATTTTCTTCCCTGTTTTAGAAGTTTGTACTGTATGGACCTGTCTTAATTTTTGTCTTCTTTTTACTTTCATTGTGGTATAGCAGAACCTTTGGAGCACAATCAACACATTTATTTTTGGTAGAGTACTTTTACAGGACTGTAGAAACAGTCTGTCCTGTATAGCTGCCTACGCTGGTGAGTGAGCCAGAAAACCTTTTAAATAAACAAAAAAACAACTGCACAGTTTAACAGGGTATATGTAAAGATTAACCATATTTGTAATCAAATAGCCTTTTTACTCATGTTCATCTGCCTTCATCTTTCTCCCGCTTGAAATACTTGAAGTGGCAAAGATCTGAGGTGTGGTGTCTGACAGGCAATAGCATCACTGTGCTTGTGTACTTCAGTGTTGGCTTTTACAGGAATTGCACAACTGAGGCTATTATGCCATTCATTGATTTTCTGTAGCAAGACAGTGCTGTAGCTGTCTCAGTAGATTGAACAGATTATCTCTTTAGTTACTTATGAATGTCAGGGTGTGACACAGGCAGGTGGCTTCCTGAGGCCATGCCCTCTGGAGCTGCACAGTGTCCCCAGGCAGTCCCTGGCCAGGAGTGGGACAGCCCTGGGGATCATCCCTCCCTGGGCATGGAGACCAGCCCTGCTCCAGCCCCACTGGGACAGGGTCTGACAGCCCCGGGAGCTGATGTGGGGTGCTGAGACCTGGGCAGAGTGTGGGTCCTGGGTGAAGGGTCAGGGCCAGGGAGCCTCTTAGTGCCACCAAAGCCCCAGCACTGAATGGCTTGGCAGTACTTGATTCTTGGTATTTTTTGAGTTTCATGCTGTCATTGTTTCCGGAAGAGACCCAGTTAAAAAGACAGAGGAAGAATTCAAAACCATCTGGCAGTTTGGAATATGGAAAAACACAGAGCAGTTCACTACATTTTTGGTAAAAGGCATAGGTTTCTTTTGGAGGAAAATGGCTGCTGTATGAGACTTGCATTCTGATTGCAAGAGATAATTTGAAAGGTGTTAAAAGTGCCACTGAATTTTTTATCTTCTGCCATTTTATAGTTCACTCCTGCAAACAGGTATGATGTCATACGCTATTTACTAGAATTCAGGGTTATATACAGGATGTTTTCTACATCAAATGCTAAGTGGGAAGTGCTTGGGGGCTAAAGTCTAGCAGGGGGATGAGAAACTTGATTTATGTACATCCTCAAATTTTTAACATTTAAACTGGTGCAATTGCGCTTGAAAAATCTTCTCTTCAGTTGAAATTAATGAATACAAATCCAGGGTATTTTTTCCTAATATCAGCTGACTCTAACTTGAGGCAGCAGGCATTAATACTTTAAGAATGCCTTTTACAAGGTATAACTAGAAATTCACAGAAAGATAGCTGAAAGGATATTTTTGTTAATTTGGTTTATTGAAACAGAAACATTCTCTACGATAATGGAATTTCAGCGAAAGTCTGGGAAAGAAATATTTGTGTCATTTGTCCATACATGCATTTATTCTTGGCAAAATCTGTTTACATATTTTGAACTCAGTTCTTCATGCCAGCAGAGTACTTGGTGTTTGAACACACTATGCCCACTCTAATTAAAATGGAATTTACACTGAACAGTTCTTGTTTCTTCTGTGGCTAAGTAGTTGGCTCTTGGCAAAGAAAATTGATTTGGTGCATCAGTAGACTGTCAAATAACTCTTCTTTTACCTTAATCCAAAATTTTATCTTTTCATTCTATCTTTATTTTGCTTTCATTCTTGTTTTTTCTTCACATTCTGTTGGCATTTACCTCTTTACATCAACAGTGAAGATAATGGCAAGGAGTAATTTGTTTTCTGACAGTATAGAATGTTTCCTTTTTTCCTTTTAGTTATTTATGTTCTATTTCTATTATGTTTTCTTATGACTTTTTGTATGGATTACTTTCAGATGTGCTTGCTACATGGTAAGTCCATATAGAAAGGCTACAAGGGATATTTCTAGAAGCAAATCATGCCACCACAGGGTGCTATTTGGCACAGGTGGCATTACAAAGATTGCTGCTTCTTTGAGATCTTATTGAAAACAGATGGAGTGGTCAGTGACAGGACCTTGTCCTAGGTGCTGTACACAGACTTTTCTTTGGTAATACACAAAGAGAGGTAGCACTTTCCAGACTTCCCTTTCATTAAGGCATGGATATTACACTGTACATTGGTCTGTGTCAGCAGATGGAGCAGGACCTTCAGGGGTTCTGCAGTTTCCTCATTGCAGATGGAGGATCACTCCTGGCAGAGTCTGTCTAGCTTGCAGCTAGAATACTGTGTCATTTTAGGACCTCAGTACAAAAAACGACAACAATAAACTGGGGTGTGCTCATGAAGGGCCACTGAGGCAGCTGGAGAGCCTGTTTCATGTGGCTCCATTGGGACAGTGTGTTTAGGGAAGAAAGGTCTCAATACTGATTTTATACAGCACAGGAGAAATACAGGAGAAATACAAAGCCCTCTGACTGAGCAAAGAGCCTTATTTCCCTGGGCAACAAAATGAACCATGAGATTCTACCCTTAGTGTAGCTGTGGGACTCAAGTGTGTGAAACCACCCTTTAAATATAGGGTAGAATCTCAGTGCAGATTGCACTCCTCCCTTCACCCACTGGTGACCTCTCTGAGGACCATTTCTATTATAGTACTCTCAGACCATTAAGAGATTTTTGCATTTATGATTTCTTTATAGCTGTTGTAAAAAATGAGCCCTGATGTCATTGGGGATGAGAGGCTCTCTTTCACCTCTGGGTGGCACTGCTTAAAAACGCTTCTGTTAGCTTTAAAGGTCTCTGTAGAGACTGCCATGGCGCTGCTGTTTCACAACTACAGCAGTTGGCATCATCATGTACAACAGAAAAACTGATAAGTGAGGCAAACTTCTGATCACAAACCACAGACACAGAGGGAGCTCAAGGGTTTTGTCACTTTGCCCTCATTTTCCATATATCACAATTTCAGATTGCTGTTTTTCTGAACACATATTATTAGTGTTCTGATTGTTTTTCTGTATATTACTCAATAAAGGTTTTAGTACAGTTTTTACATGCACTGTTTATATGAAGTTATGCTCACCTGCTGATAAATGATCAAGGGGGAATCACACCTGGAAATACCATTCTGATCATCTGCCTGTTCCAGACAAATACTGTGATATATGTTCTTACACATATCAAATATTATACCCTTCCATTGTCAGGGAAAGTCAAGAGTTCCATTTCCAAGCTTCTTAGAAGTCATAATTGAGCATCTGAAAGAAAAAATACAATATTAAAAAGAATTTCAGGTTTCCATTTTATTTGTATCTGCTTGCAAGTTGTTAGGCACTGCTGGCTTAGTCTCTTCAGAACTGCCCATGTGACTACAATAAGTGGAGATGCAGTTATTCTCAATGAAAGCTGAGAATTTCACTTTTTCTGGTATTTTAAGAAAGATAACACGGGCTATGAAAACCACAAGAGCACTGAAACCACTGGTTGCCTTTCCTAGACACAAGTTGTACAGTGATTGTCACCTTTTACACCTTGGCTTCCATAATCCCATCTCAACAGCAGGTTCTCTCTTTAAATGAGAGAAAAATTTAGGGCAGATGCAGAGCTGTGGTGTTCCCTAGATTCTGCAGTCATTTACTTGGATTGGGGAGAGGCTACTTTCTTCCTGCATTTGAAACAGTCTGTCATTGATCAGTTGGTGACATGAGGAGGTGGGATGTGGGAGGAGGTCTGAAGATCAGATACACAGTGAGGGAAGAAGGAATTATTGCTCCACTTAAAAATAAAATCCTATGAGCTGCATGTTTATTTATTTTAATGGTAGATCACTGTAAATTGTGTAACTCTTAAAAAAATTAATGTAGATTTAACTTAATTTATGCTTTTCTGAATTTTTCCTTTTCTTTTGGTGCTGGAAAGCAAATCTGCGAAGAATACTGAAAAGAGAAGAAAAAATACCTCAGGACTTGGCCAGGATATATGCTTTGGTATCTTGTTCTTTAAAACCTGTTTCTATTTCAGACAAGAAGTTGTTCATCTACACACTGAAATGTGAATATGTTGTACGGTGTATTTTAGGCATTATATTATACCCTGATCCACCAGAGTGTTCCTCTGTTTTCATGTAACTGCAACAATTTAAATGGAACAATATTCCAAACTACAGTGCTTTTCTGTAATAATATCAGTAATACATTATCATACCTGTCATGTAATTCCAAATGAGTAATATAGCCTTTTGTTACATAATTTCATAATTTGCATAGGTTGTTAGGGCTGAGTGTATGATTTAGATCTGCTCTTAAGCTCTCCTAAATATGATCTTGGATTTCCACAGTTCCTGAGCCTTCAGCAAGTCATGTATTCTTGAAACAGCAAAGCCCTTTACCTGATATCTAACTTTAGCAAATGAATCTGTACCACTGTGGTCAGAGAAATATAGCATTTCTCTCAGCTACTGTACACTCAAAAAATTTGTCTCTCTGGTGCCCTAATCTTTGCCTTTTCCCCACATTTAATACATTTAATACAGTTTTGCATGAAAAATCTTATAAAGGTTCATTAACTAAGATTTGTGCAATGTTTTGCATGATACCCACAAGCTATTATATGACTATTGGAGGTGTAGAATAAAATCTTAAACAATGTTTTCAAAAGCTTAAATAAAATTTTTCTTTATAATGTTGAACTATATTGCGAAAGAAAACATTTGTACAAGGCAAAGTGCACAGTACAGAAGACACAAGATTCAGGATATCATTTGCACAGCACTCAAAGATTGCCAACTGAAACTCTGACAATGGAATGATCAGGCTGTTGCTGAAGTATTCAATATGTGTTTGCTGTTGCTATAGGTGGTGTAGAAAATTATATTGAACTAACATCAGCATTTGTTTTCAGGTAGGGCAATAGCATTTGGAGCACTCTGTGGCTGGAATATGTGTGAGCAGAAAGAAGCAGTATCCATCACTTACACACTGTCTGTCTTACTTTGGCTTTTCTCTCACCTATTATAACACTTCAAGGATCGTGATTGCTAGCAACTTCTTTCCAGAGCACCAGGTAATACCTCTTTCACTTGTTTCCCAATTATTATTCTATAATATAATATATCAATAACATATGGATTTCTATTCTGATTACACTGCAGCATATTATATTTGTGGTTGTTTGGCTTTTTTTTTAAGAGATTGTGTCAAAATATTTGAAAAATGTTAATTTTTTTAATGCATACATTTTTCTATCTGATAGTTTCGCTGTCAGTCTAGGAAAGATGTATACCAATACTTTTAAATTTGACTGGGAAAGTTAATCATATTACTTCATGTATAGGTTTTTTACTCTTTAATTCCATATCCACAGGATCAGAGGCCTGGCAACTTTCTTTGCAGTCACAGCCTCTTTTTTCTTCAGAAAGAGGCTGTTTTTATTTAAATGCTTAACCTTAGGTGCCTATATTTGAAAAATTTTGTGTTAGTGATTATGAATACACTTCCAAAACTCTCTTAGATCTCTTAGAGATCTCTTAGTCTGATCTCTTAGATCAGACTAAGAGATACCACTTAAAAATTATAGGTTAGCACATGCTGCTAGATCATGAGAAAGAACAGTGCATATTATGCTTTGTACCTGTCAACTACATTTTTACCCATCCTAACTTTGCATTTAAGTAAAGATGCAATACTTTGCTTTGTTGAAAACTATTTTTTCAGAGTTGTTAGAAATTTCACCACTTGAACATCTCAGATGAAATTAAAAGAGTTTAATTTGCAGAAACTTTGACTTAACATTTTTGGAGGCTCCTATAAATGATATTGGGACATAGACAAACTGCAACCACAGGCTTACTGGGTTAGGTGGTAAATTTTCTCCTACATTTTACTTAGCTCATGAAAAAAGTGATGTCTTATACTCAGGGGTGCCAGCAGTGATCCTGAGTACAGTAATTGTCTATTTTGTCCTCTTTTTTTTTTTTTCTGTCACATAGTGTTATTGCCTCTTGGCTGAATATGGGATTTACATTATCAAGGAATGGTAGCTATTTGTCAGTGCTGTTATATAGTGTTATAAATTCAAGTTCATGGATTTTTCTAGCCTGGCAAAAATATATTAAGAGTATTCCATCCAAAATCCATGAGAATGACAATGCTGAGTGACCAGATACATCTTAAAAATATTGCTTTCAGCATTAGAGAAAAACAGACAATAAAGCCTCTTCTTTCTCTCTAGACCTGTCTGAAAGATTTGCAGCTAAGTAATCCATCTTTGTGTGTCTCAAGCTCCTATTCTGGGAGATTGCATCTATGGCTGTGTACCTCCTTTAGGAGCAGGATGACAAAACACACAAGCTGTGGCTCTGTGTGATTATTGGAGGAAAAAATTTGAAAAACCTCCTAAGAGGCCAGATATTTGCTTTAGAAACTTCTTTATTCAGACATCATGATGTGCTTGCTGTATTAGTTGGGCTTTACTATGAATTTCCAGCAATCTGCTTGAAGTGTTCTGATTTGAAAAGAGAACGAAGTCATATTCCTTCCACTGGAATTTATTACTATTATTTTTTTAATGATTCAATTATTGTTTTAACAACCTTTCACAGTTTTCACTCAGCACATGCTGATGTAGACCACTCTTGTCTATGCAGGAAAACCATACAGTTATGACCAGTATAAACAATAAAATGCAACTGCAACTGTGGAGCAAAGCCTACCTACCAGTATGAAATCAGGGTCTCATCTCACTGTTCTAGGCATTGTTTGAACAACTTGTTGAAACAATTTCTGTCTCAGTACTCACAGGCTAAGTATGGAGAGGCAAAGTGCAATGAAGGGATAGAAGCTTTTTACCTGCCATACCCTCTAGATCCTATTTTTTAGCTTAAGTGACATGGCTTAGAAACCTTGAACCATGAAGAACCAGAAGTACTAAGGTTGTAAAACAGACTTTAAAGGTCTGAAAAGATCATCTTATTGGATAAGTGGAACCTCTTCAGTCAGGTACTTTATTTTTGTTTTGTAGTGCATGAAGCCAGTTTACTCAAAAATAATAAGGTATCAATTTATGGCTAGTGCATACAGTGGTTTCAGATAAAAGACATGTTTGATTGAAGCCTTCAAAGTGCCAGGCTGGGAAAATGGTGCCTTTCCTTACACTTGTAAGGAGATGTATTTTGTTACCCCCTTTGCCAAAGAGCAAAGATGAAAGAGCATGTTTGGATGATGCTATCACTGATCTCACTTTTGTACTCAGTAAATTAAAATGGAAACCAGTTTTTTTAGCTTTTTATATTGCTTTGCAATGATAGAGACCTGACTTGAGTTTTTTGAAAGTCACACTCAATTTTGTGTTTAGAAAATATGAAAATTGTGCCAAGTAGGACAAGAAAACAGCAAGAAAAGCCATTAATCACTCCAGAATAAGCAGCAGTAAATGCTTTTACTGGGATTGGGATGGTATGGACCTGCCTTATTGCAGAATTTAATTCAGCAGTACAATTTAATTTTGATTTTGCTCCAGCTATGCTATGCAGAGATAGATTTGGAGCTGACATACATCTCAAAGCTAAGTATATAAACACAGCAAGTTTGTCTTTGCCTTTCTAGATAAACACTTCTGGAGACACAGAATTCTCCTGTGAGATTCCTGGATCCCTGTCTTGGCACTGCAGACACAGTGGCTGGGTGGATTTAAGTGTTATTGATATGCTTAAAAGGAAAATGTATTCTACTTCTTTTGATTCTGCTTAGGGATGATTGCTAATACTAAGTGGAATGACATAGCCATATTCACATTTATAATGCTGAAGTTATCTTAACTAACCTAATGGTAGCAAAATACACACTCTGAGATGTTATTATCTGCTTTGCTATGATATAAACAATTTTATTTACACATCAAAAAGGAAGTGGTTTGTTTGTCCAGTTATAACCCTTTAAAATGCTTTAAGGAGCTCCTTCCTTGCTGAAGTGAATGTTCAATACATTCACTCTTTGTGCCATGGCAACACATGCTTTCAGTTTCTTGGAATGTGTTCTGCCTTGGCATCAGTTGTGTCAGCACCACCTGGAAAATAAACAGCATCCTTGGAGACTGTAAACAAAACATGGGAACACCATAGAGCTTGTGTGATTGCATTTTGTGTCCTGGTATGTGATAGAGATCACCTGGGAATGGCTTGTCTAGTCTGAGTTGTACACTATTCAGTGATATGTGTTGCTACCAATGAGATTTGACCCAAATGATAGCAGAGAAAAAGGATTTTCTGCTGTGTAAGGAACAGATTGTTTTAAAATAGAAATATGGCTGGAAATAGATGATAGAAGAACTGTAAGATTTTAACCTGACCTCTGTTTTTCTTCTTTTCCTTATGCTTTCTTTATGAAATGCTTCAAATGAACAAATAATTGTAAAATTTCATTTTCCATCTCACATGCACTTGTTGTATGGACAGTTCAAACAGATAATGCCAAACAAGGCTAAACTTGAGGACACATAGAAGAAGTACCTGCTGATGGTTTAGAAACAGTTAATAAAAGAGAATTTATTTCCCAAGAAAGTGTGCACTGCAGCTTTATTGTAAATACATTAGAGCATAATTTTAAAAAACATTTTAGTCCTCATAATTCCTTTTCTGTATCTGTCCTGCTCTGCTGTTGTGCTGGCCATAATCCTCTTTATTTCATGAAAGCCTCTCTACCCAGTGGCATATTTCAGGCATTCTTTTCTGGTCCATTTAACCTCTCCCTTTTCTTACAGGTGGGAGAGTGAAGAAGTGGCTTGGTTGGTGGCTGAGATTAAACCATGACAGTGATGCATCCTTCACTGTATTGGAAACTGATCTGTTCAGATGTTAAATATGTCTTAATCTGTGCTGGTTTAGTTGAGTAAAAGGAACAGGCTAAAGCAATGATTGAGAAAAATAAACTAAAATAAATTCAAACAGTAATGATACTGAGAATTAATTACTATTTCTCACAGCTAGGCCAATGTAGCTTTCAGGTAGCGAATTTGAAAGGAAAATGTTGAAAGGTTGGGGTTTTTTCCCCACAGAACTTGAAATTGTGAAAATCCTTATCATACCTTTCATGGATGCTCAAAAGTATAAATAGATAAAGGAAGGAATAAGGAAGAGCTAATGGAGAATATATTCATCAACAACTGTTGAACACTATGATCTGTAAGCCATCTCTTAGGATGCCTCCCATAATTTGGAACTTGGCAAGTTTGATGGGCCAGAGAAAGGCCATAAATATAGCATCTATCACAGATACTTTCTCCCTAGGATTCTGATGCTCAGAGATTCTTGCTAAGCTGTTTTTTGGTCTGGTTTAGCCCCAGAGGCTTAAGTTCAAAGATTTCTTTTTTCTTCACAAAGACGAAAACCTTGCTTTTGCCATCCTGGCACAGGAGGATAGTAGCCCATAAACTGGGTATTGTTGCTGTGAAGGTCCAAATAAGCAATGATATTTTAGCACAATGACTTAAAGCTAGCACTCTTTCCTCCACCCCCAGTTTTTTGTTGACACATGACCCTGTTTTATTCTGCCATATACCAAATGTGTCTGCTGCTGAAGGATTTCTGAAGACTACGTGTCAGGGTGGAGCTGTCTAAGAGATACCTTCACCCAAAAATTATTAGGGTGAACTCTTTGGAACGTAACACATTAACAGGAACCTTCAGAGTAACATTCCTCTGAAGCAGCACATTCCACATAATTTCTGTTCTGTACAGAAGTGCCTTCTCTGCCCCTTAGCCACAGCACACTCTACTGTGTTTCATTCCTTTAGATGATGGTAGGTGACTCAGTGCTAGGCCTTAGCTTTTTAAATGCCACAAAGATGTCATTAATAATCTCTGTGTCTCAAAAAGAACACAGTCATCAGGAATAACAAATTAATAGGAAACAATTGAACTGAGAAGACCAAAGACAACGCAACAACACCAGAAAATACATCCCAAAACTTCTGTATCTACTACTACAGTTTCCAACAGCATGCCTGTGATACAGATCTTTTTCCCAGTGATTTGCATTTGCCAAGCAGTGAAAATGTACTTTTTCCAACTGTTTGAATATGCAGGCCCACTCATCTTAAAAATAATTCAGCTTTGAGTTTGTCTTTTTGTTCCTTTGACAACTCCATTACAAAGCAGTCTTCTTCTCAATGTGAGGGTGCTTTGGTCCCCTTCTAAGTGAGTATCAACTCTGCATCTTTTGTTAGTCTCTTCAGTCAGCAAAGGTCCTGCTGTTGTATAGTGATCTAGGTCCCCAAATTCATATGGTAGTTTCTGACAAATTTAGACCATAATTGTGTTTTGTTCTAGTAGGAGAGATGGTGTATTATGTTCAACATTATATTTGCACTTAGTTCCAAATATATTTTGGCCTTGGTTCTCTGCAGGAAGGTGCTGAGACTTTTATTTTAACAATATACTTCACTGTTAGAATCAGGTACCTAAATTTATTTTAAATCTCAAAATTTACAAGAAGAAAAGGTCAAATCAAGAGCTGAGAACTCAAACCTCATAATTTAAAAAGCTTTAAAAGTTTATTGAATTTTCTCACTGTCATCAGCCTGAATTACAATTATTTTCTAAAAAAAAGTTTTATCAGCATCTCAGAATCACCCAGAGAGGATTCTCCAGTGCACTGTAAAATTTTAGATAAAACCATTTTATAATTTTTGCATTAAGATACTGTACTTTTAGAGTACCACTTCATGTGCTATTTCAGTAAATAGAATACAATGTCTACCAACTCTGTCATTTTCTCCTATTTAATAACTACACTTGTCCAGTTTAAGAAACTTGCTTAGTTTAGTTTATGTAATTAGTCAGATCAGGAATGTAGCTATTTCTCATCAGTTTTGTATTTCTGCATAATATTAACTCTGGTTAGTTACCATTTATGTAATCTTGGTTTTGAATTTTGAGAATGTTTATGAATTATGTTTGAGAATGTTTATGAATTATGAAAATTTAATGAAAATAGTTAGGGCAGAAGTGGTGTAGAACTTCATTTACTAAAAAAAATTACTTTTGAAATTTTTCTGTAATTAGAAAACATTGAAACCCTGCTATGGACAAAGAGATAAAGATGCATTTTATTGGAAGCCTGAATGGAGCTACATCTAGAAAAGTTTGAGCAAGAGACAAAGAATATTGTTGAAAGCTGCTACACGAGACAGCTCATACAGTTTGGTAGTAGAGGGTGTTAAACATGGCACATGATCTGCCTGACTTAACCTTGGACTTTGATCTTGTTAATCACTTAGGAGTTTTCCTCCCTTTAATTTTGACTTCCGCTAGGCCAGGCTATAAACATAAATTCACTTACGTGCTTTAATCCACTGGGGCTTCCTGTCAGACCAATCTGCAAGGTATTATAATAGAAGCTGAAGCCTTCAGATAATAGGAGCTCTTAGATGAACACTGGACAGCACTGGTTCTATGTATTTGGATCATTTACAGCTCTACATTTATTATCATGTTGCTCCAGAACACTGAGTAGTATTAGTTGGTGAATAAAATCCCAGGTAACTGAAGCAGGGCAAAAAGGATACTGGTGAACAGGAAATACTGAAAAGCTCTTGCCCATTATTCAGTTTTTTTTCATGTGAAAGATGCACGTTCATAACCTTCCTTTTAGTTTTCTGGTTGAGAATTCCTTCTGTATTCCCAGCTGATTCTAAATTTCTTGGGACTTGTTAGACAGTGGCCTGAATGTTCTGTCTGTAGGCAAGTGATAAATGTAGACATCACTGTTTGGGAATGTGGCTTGCTGCTGAGATCTCCCCAGCAGCATCACTTCTTGTGAACATGCCAGCTTGCCTTCTGCTGGCTTCCCACAGAATTTTCACTCAGGTCACCCAAAAGACATTTGATGGCCTGGTCACACAAATAGTCTTAAATACAGATTAAAGCAGTAACATCTTTCATATGGAAAAAGGAGCTCTCTTTAAAAGGCTTGGATTGTGGAGGAAATAAACTTTTTTTTAGACTTAGCTCAAATATGCTAATAGAAAAGTTTCCACCTTTCTGACTTTTCATCTTCTGAGGACAAGTTTCAGTAGAAAAGACAGTTTGTTGTTCCAGTTCAACGTTTACTAACAATTTGTAGTGTTGAGTGTACAACAAAGACCCGATTTAAAACCTGTCATTAAACCAAGAGCCTGTATCATACACACTTCTGCTTTTGGGAAGAAGAAAATAACATGTGACACAGGAAAATTAAAGTATTCATTACAATATTGGGGAATAAACATACACTGTCTTCACAAGTACGGTTTCATACCTTTGATACGGTGGACAAATACGCACATGAAAATTACATTTTGGCTAATGGAAACTTAAGGGATTTGGATGAGTCTTGACTATCTTATTCAGAAAGAACAAATTCCAGTTTTTATAGTAACCAAGTAGAAACTTAATGGAAAGGTTTTTTTTCTGTGTAATTCTTTTGCACCTAAAATGATTGTCAGTGTTGCAGTTTTGTTGAAATCCTAGGATGTTAGATTTACTTTATTACACCCTTCTCTTAATGAAGGAGAAATTCAAAGCCTATTTCAAGGTACACTTTTTGGCAGATATTTTACTTGAAGTTCATTTTATCAACTTATAGGTGAATTTAACCCAGATCAAAATATATTTTGTGGTTTGGCTTGTAACATTAAACTATTGGCTTTTTCTACCACGGCAAAATGAAAAGAAATAAGGCTGTGACCATTCATAACAAGGGAGAGTGCCCACTAGGACAGATGGCTTACTTGTATTCAGATAAATAATTTTTTTTGAAGCAGCACAACACATAGCAGCTTAGATGATGCATATTCTCCACTTTCCAATTAGTCTTTGCAAAGCTAAAAGATCCAGGATTTGAATGTTCATTAACCTTGCTGTTTGAGCTGCTCAGACATCAGTCTTTAAAGGCTGGAACTGCAGTTATTTCAGTGAAAAATGAGATTCAAAGTGTTGTGAGAGTTGCCTGCAGATTGTTTAATGATGGCTTCAAAACAACAACAAGGGTAGAGAAAAACAAATTAGCTAATTTATTCAGATTCTGAATAAACAGCTTTTGTGCTGCTTTCAGACTGAGCTCTGTGGTCCCTAAATTCCAACAGCTGTTTTACAGACTTATATCCCATGACAAAGCCTATCCTCATCTTTCTTTTGCAGAATTAAAAACTGTGAGTGAGCATGCACTAGATATCTAATGTCCTTAATTCATTATTTTGTGCGCTAAAACCCCCGGGCAACAGCACATAACAAATCCTGCTGCCATTTGCACCTTAGTTTACTTGCTGTGTGATTTAGGGATTGCAATAAATTTTAGAGAGGATTATTTGGATTTCTGGAAATGGGCTAGCCAATAGACAAGTTGTTTTCTCTTATATGCCAATGTTTTTTGGCATATAAGAGCAGTCTTCTGTCCAGTGTTACCCTGTGGCAGGATGTCAATAGGTAACTCCAGCAGCAATGGAGAGGAAGAATCTCTCCTCCTCCCTTTCTAGAGACAGCTCTTGCTTTTTGGCCGTTTCTGTGGCCCTGGCACCTTGACCCTCATCTACCACATTTACAACAGAAAAGGACATGTGAAAATATTATTTTGCCTCTAACTATTGCCTGGATGTGGATGAACAAGTAATGCCTTAAAGCAGAAGACTGCTGTGCTGGTGAGATTACTTAATTTTTTTTCTCCTCTCAGGTAGGAGTAATTGCATTATGTTTTGCATTTGAAATTGTACTCATTGGTTTTCTGTAGTTAAAAGGATAAAAATTCTGGAAAGTCCAAAGTTTTCTTGGCGTTAGTACGTGTTTAGTATGTGGAAGATATGTTTCCAAATCTACAGATTGAAGGAAAAGTAAAAGAAAAACCAATTCCCAATACAAGAAAGACATGGACCTTCTGGCATGAGTCCAGTAAAGGGTCACTAAGATGATTAAGGGATTGGTGGAGCATCTAATATTTAAATAGAGCCTGAGAGAGCTGGGTTTGTTTAGCCTTGAGAAAAGTCAGGGGGTGGTTGTTAATGTATATAAATAGCTGATGGGAAGGGAGTAAAGAAGATGAAGCCAAACTCTTCTTCAGTGGTATCTAGAAAAAAAAAGCACAAGTTGAAGTACAGGAAATTTCACTGAAACATAAGAAAAAATTTTTTTAATATGAAGATGATGAAACATCGCCACAGGTTGCTCAGAGACAGTGGTGTCTCATCCTTGGAAATATTCAAAAGCTACTTAGACATGGTTCCAGGCAACCTGCTGTGGCTGACCCTGCTCTGAGCTGTTGGTTGCATCTGAGCTGATGTTCCAACATCAGCTGCTCTGTGATTCCAAGTCAATACCTTTACAAACTGTCTTAATGGTCTGTTTATACTGATCTGAATGGACACCAAAATCTGTCTGTTTATGTGTCTTAAGAGGAAATTGTAACAAATAAATGAATTTTTGATTCACAGATGATTTAGTCTGGATATTAAAGGAATAACTGGTATTTGCTTCCTTCCTTGTTCTGTATATGTAAGTTAATGCATTTGACTGTATGGTGTAGCCTAATCTTGCATCTATTTTAGAGTAATTATAGGCTTTAACTGCTTTTATAAAGCAAGAGTTTGCACAACATTCAAGAAACAGTCTGTGCTGGGATCTTGGGTGTTATAAAGCTGGAATATTTCCAGAAGGTTATAAGATCTGGGTTTGTGTTATGATGTTCACATATAGAATCAAAAATATATTTGTAGTTGTGCAACATGAGTTTTTAAAGTCATCCTCTAAAGTTTAACTATCAACTTAATCTGAACAGATGCAAAAAGAATTTTTTCCTTTCTTTCTTGCCTGGCTTGAAACCCAGTATGATCATTCAAGTGAAACAAGTAAATAACTGTTTGCATTTTAGGTAGTTAAAGAATAATGCTATCAATCAATTCTGAAAATTAAGCCTGCAGTTCTATGTTTGTGTCACAGAAGTATTAATTCTCTTCAAGCTAACATTTCTTCACAGTCCAAGTCAGAGTGAAAACCATATGAAAAATGTTGAAGTTTGCAAGTGAGTACACAGGGAAGTGATTTATCTCAGCAGGGAGGGAGCTAATCTCTTTCCAGTTTTTGTCTTGAAATTGATGGGTTTGTTTCACAGATAAGGCTCTGGCATCAAAGACAAACTGAAAAGAGGCACTGCAAAAGGCTTATGGGTGTGGACAGCATTTGTCAGTTCTAGCACAAGAGCAAATTTTATCATCAGTTATAAATACATTGATGAAGTTAAGTGATATGAATAAATTTTTATGACATTTCAAAAGTACCCTTTTTTAGCTGTTTTCTCAGTCTGATATTAAAATATGAGCAAATAGAGAATGAGACATGACTGAAATTACAATTTTCAGATTAATATGTTGTCTTTGCCAGAGGTTGGGGCTGACACAGAAAATTTCCTGAGCATTGTACAACCTAGAACGTTTTGCAATAGGATGAATTCCAGAAATATTGCAAACTTTATGCTTTAAAAAGTCAGTCTCCTTCTTAGACATTAACAGAGAGCTCCTGAAAGCACTAGCTCAAAATCACTGCTGGTATACTTTGTTTTACTCAAATATCTGCTTTTTAGAAAGAAACAGCAGGATTCTGTAGGAGAAGTCAAATGGGCTTGTTTCCCTTATACAGATTTTTGCATCAGTATTTCTGTTTGTTGAAATGAACTCACTTTAGCTTTGCCTGCCTAGAATGGACAGAGTTGGTCCCTCGTGTCACAGATCTCTCAGGGGTTTCTTTTTCTGTCCCTGTGAGACACCTTGTTATGATATAACCCTTTCTTTTGTGAATATTTAACTTTGCTATAGCAGTTCCTACTTTAGGACACAAAGAACAAAAGCCTAAGTAATGCAATGCTACTGCTTCATAAACTTTGGGAAAAAGATTTTTTTCCTCTGTATTTGTCCATTAACTTCACATTAGGATTCTGAACTGAGCAGGATGCAGTGGCTAAATTTGATTCTTAGATGGGTACACTTTTGCTACGCAGTGACTTCAATTTTCTTCAAACAGAAAAAGTTGCCTTTTAAAATTGAAATATATTGGCTAATTATGGACATTATTGTGAGGAGGAAAAGGTTCAAGCAGTGATTTGACACCTACTTTTTATAAAAGAGACATTACTCTTTACCAGCATAAAGATATTAATCCTTCTTTTGACAACATGCACTAATAATTTCAAAGCAGTACTTTTAGTACTGAATAATGTTTGTTGGCTTTATTTTGACCATCTCTGTTACTATACCTATGCTCTCCCTAAGTAACGTTTTACTTTTTCATGCTTTAGTAGTGCTGAGTTTCTTGTAGACATTTGTGGAACAGCATGCTCATAATATCACAGAAAGATCCCCTTGATCTTCTGTTGTTGTAATTTGCTGCAAGTCCCTGGGGTTTTAGGAGAGTAAGGCCAACTTATGTCAGCTGCCATGTGGCAAGCTCCCAGTTATGCAGTTTTTATGTTCTTGTTTTAAATGTTAGAAAAAGCAGCATTTGCTTTTTAAGATGTGATTATAATGCTGATTGTCCTGTTAAATTCTAATCATGACCTTTTCCCATCATGCAAGCATTTCTGAGATTTCAGTTGGGCTTTTTTTTCTCATTTTCTGTGAATCCAGAGTTAAAGTCTCAGAAGAGAGGGGAAAAAAATTGGGCACCAACCAAGAAAGCTCTCATCATCTAAAAATACTTCATTTAAATGGTTTGATATGTTATTTTGATTGTGATTTTCCCTCATTTTATAATTTTAAACATATGGCAAGTTTATAAAAAAAAGAGTCTTCTAACCAAAGAAGAGAAATTTCATTTAGAAAATAGCAGAATAAGTTTTTTGTGAGCTCTTTTTTTTTTTTTTTGAGCATGTTAAGCATTGGAATGCATTGAACCAAATTTCTTCTGAATAGTTTGAATTTAGACAACTTTGAGTTCAAAACCCTTGGTCTCAGTACAAGTTGCATTTACTCGAATGGGATTACTTGGGCAAAGGACACAGTTTGTGTCTGTTTGTGGACAGGTTGTCTGAAATCAACCAGTACCAAGGCAAATATTGCTCTGACTAAAGACTTCCTATTATAAGAGTTTAGCTCTGAATCCTTTGAAGATAACTAAAGCAAAAAGTATTTTCAGCCTCATTTGTCCCTTATCTACATCTGCTGCTGGCAGGCATTGTGTTTAGAAAAGGAATATTTATGAGGCAGCAAGTCTCATGAAACACCTTGATTTTCATCTAGATGAGCTGCACAAGCCCGGAGATGCAGTTCCTGAATTCAGGGATCTGTGTTTCTCCTGGGGAGCTGCAGTGTGTTAGCCACTGCTGAGAGCCAAACACCCACCCAGCTGCTCACCCAATCCTCCTCAGGGGCCAGGGGAAGAAAATAGGATAAGGAAACTGGTGGGTTGAGATAAAGTTAGAGAAACTGCATGCCAATTACTGTTGTGAGTAAAAAAACCCTGACTTGGGGAAAATGAATTTAATGTATTGCCAATGAAAATAGATTCAGGTAGTGAAAAACAAAGGCAAGCAATAAAACAGAGCAGCATCTTTTCTCTCCCTCTTCCAAGCACAACTTCCCTTCTCCCAGATCCTGCCCCCCACCCCACAATCAGTACATTGAGGCATAGGGATGGCCACAGTCAGTCCGTAGCAGATCCTCTCAGTCTCTCCTTCCATCTGACACCTTTCCTCTGCTCTGGTGTGGGTCCTTCCATGAGCTGCAGTCCTACAGGGAAAAAAACTGCTCTGGCATGAGGTCTTGCCAGCCCTCAATCAGATCTCTGCTTCGGTATAGGTTGTTCAAGGGGCTGCAGGGGAGTCTCTGCTCCAGCATCTGTAGCACCTTCTCTCCTTCTTCTCCTGCATCGGTGCTTACACTGCTGTTTCTCACTCCTGCTTTTTCTTCCTCTGTCTGTCCAGCATTTTTTTCTTCTCTTAAATATGTTATCACAGATGTGTGAACATGATGGGTTCATCTGTGTCCTGTGTTAGGTCTGTTGGAGTTGACAGGAATCAGCAGTGTCCAGTGCAGGGCAGCCTCAGCCTCCTCCCATTCCTCCCTTTATCCCCCCTGCTACCAAAATCTTCACATGGGCAACCAATGCATGAGCCTATTTGTCTGCAATCCTGCCAATAGTTCTTTTAAAAATAAAACTTCTTTGCTCTATGACATAAAAAGTAATGTGGTCTAAGCTGCAGAAGTAACAAAACTTTGAACTCAACAGAATAAAAAAGCCCTTGCAATATCTGATAACAGTTTGTCTGTCTATTTATCTTATTCTGAGTGCTTATATATAAACAATTTGATCGTTTTAAAAGGACTATTATTACTAGGTATTAAATATCCTTTTGAAAGCAGATGGATTATGAGTCATTATTATTCCTTCCATGATTCTGTTCTCCAACTTTGAGATTTACACTTCTGTTCCCACTTGAATTGATAACAGAAACAAATATGTCTTGCATATTTGTGTAGTGCATATAATGTGATGGGGAGCACATGCAATATAGAATGAAACTGAATTATTGATGATAGATGAAAGATAAAACAAAATATATCAGTTCAACAAAGCTCTGATGTATTTAAAATTAAGAAAATGCACAATTACATTGGAGAAGGGCAAGAAACAGTGGTAAAATTCAAGCACAATAATGGGAATTAAGGACCTGATGGTACGTGCCTGTGTGGAGGGGACTTTGGGTATGGCTCTTGTTTAGCATATTTGTTTGCCAAGGTGGTAGAAATGGTTCTCACAAATAAAAATTAATCTAATTTGAATTGGCTCCTTTTGTAGTGAATAGACATGTTGCTATTACGTAGTACCCTCTCATCTTACCTTCTTGCTTCTGCAGCTATTTCAGGTTACATCTTGACAGGGAATTTTGGTTTTTGAGTTTCAAACAAGTTTGTTGTTATTTATTGCAGTATAAATAACATAATGTATGTTAGGAATTATCTCTCAATTTATATTTATTTTTAGTCTGAGACAATCCTAGGAAGATCTGCAATTTAGGTGGTAATAAAAAGAAAGAAGTATCTAACTGATTTTTTTTTCTAGCTAGTAGTGGGGTTTTACAAAAATTATTTTTCACCTCCATTCTCCTCAGTTTCTCAAAGGAGATAAAAGTTAAGGACTAGTATCCAGAAAACACTCTGAACAAAGCATACTGCATTTTCTTTGTAGTTCAAAAAGGCAAAGGAGTAACTCAGTTCAGCTTGAGGTTATACATCTTATAAAAATGATGCAATGACTTTAATAGCCTCTGATATCATCAAAGTGCATGGAAGATGTGGCATAACATGTACTGTGTTTTTCAAGCAGCAAGTTCTCTTTCCAAAAGCAAAAATTAGGCCTAAAAAAACATTAAAGCACTAAGACAGTCTAATTGCTAAGAGACAGTTCGCGTGACCAGATTATAGTATGTCACTTCTTTTTAGATCAGTCTCTTCTAAGCAAACAGACATCCTTCAGCAGCTGAGTATTTCCCTGTGGCACTCTGCTAAGAAAAACACGAGGGGAGACCTGCCCGACACGGCTCTTTCCGCTGGCTGTGATTTATCTGAAGTCATGGGGGTGCTTATCTGCCCAGATAGAGCCACAGAGCCCGTGCCTGCCGCTCGCTCTGAGTGGAGGGCCCATTGTTCTGTCACAGTGCTGCAGAGATTGCCAAGGGTTGACCTTGCCTGGTGACCTTATCAGAGGTGATTTTGCAAAAAATTTACTGGCTTGTTTCAGTAACATTCAAAGAATTTTCTGCAAGTAGGTTTCTTTTCTTGGCATGTTTCAAGTGGTAGCCACAATGATTGTGATTCTAAGCAGAGGTTGCTCCGGAGGGGGTTTTGTGTTTCTGAGGAGTTTTCTATTTTTTCTATTCTCTAAGGCCTTGTGATGTCTTCTGATTCTTTGAAGAGGGCAATGGCTGTGCCTGCAAAAAGCAAGTGTCAGCTGCTGTTCCTCTGAAGAAAAGTGTAACCACATAAATGTATCCTATGGAAGCATGACCAATATTTTACTATAAAACATACTTTCTTTGTCACTGTGATAAGTCATTGTAGGGGGATAGAATATAAGAAAATAAAGATAGTGCAGAAAGTAATCTTACCCCTAAGGAGTTGCAGCTGGGCCAATTATCAAAGATTAGGAACAGGCCTGACTTTAACAGGCCACAGCTGTAACCAGTGAGAAGAAGAGTGCTATAAAAGAGTGGGTTGGCTGATTGAGAAGGGAACTGGAGTCAGTTGGCCACTTTGTGAAGAAGAAAGAGTCAGTGCCCTGAGGAGCTGCCTATGAGAAACACCAGGAAGGTATGAAACTCTTGCGATAAGGAGAAAACAGTGTGGAACCCCTGCAATAAGATGGCACCAATTGGAGACCCTGATGTGATTCAGGATAAAAGACTCAAATGCTAAACTTTATGACCTTGTGGATTTGGGAAAAAGGACTTAAGTATGGACCAATGTGATCGCGTGGTGATTCAGGAAAGAATACTTAAACGTTAAGCAACGTGATCTCATGGTGATCTGGGTAGAGAACAGCATGAGGAAAAGCAGCAAAACTGAAAGAATAAGGGGAGAATTTACTAAAGCAACTGTAAGAGCTGGAAAAAGAATAGTTCTATTATTTAGTACAATTGTTTATTGATTAGTGGAGCATATCAATTTCAGCTATTAATTTCTGTTAAATATGAGTATAAAAGATTTTGAAGATAAGTACTTTGTAAACTGAGAAAAGCTGCAAAACTGAACCAACACCTAGTAATATAGATATATTCATACTGTAATATGTTGTCTGAACATTAGTATAACTATTAATTCTAAATGAAATATATAAATGTGTCACAATGTTAATTTATTTGAACATGTCCTTTTAGAAATGCTGCAACTCCATAATTAAAAGAAAAAGGGGGAATTGTAGGGGGAATAGAATGTAAGAAAAACATAGTGCAGAAAGTAATCTTACCCCTGAGGAGTTGCAGCTGGGCCACTTATCAAAGATTAGGAACAGGCCTGACTTTAACAGGCCACAGCTGTAACCAGTGAGAAGAAGAGTGCTATAAAAGAGTGGGTTGGCTGATTGAGAAGGGAACTGCAGTCACTTGGCCACTTTGTGAAGAAGAAAGAGTCAGTGCCCTGAGGAGCTGCCTATGAGAAACACCAAGAAGGTATGAAACTCTTGTGATAAGGAGACAACAGTATGGAACCCCTGCAATAAGATGGCAACAAGTCATCAATACCAAAAGGTTTCAAGAATTGATCTGAATATATTTCTCCCCTTCAGCATCCCTTTAGACAGTATTAGATCTATATGTGAATACTCTTTTCCTTCAATATAATCTGAAAATCTGAGCATTTTTTCTTAATTAGTGTTTGAAATTGTCAAGAAATTAAAGGACAATAACAAAAATTAAATAATTAAAATGTATCATTTTTTAATCTGGAAAATAATTTGAAAATAGGTTCTGCTCAATATTCAATGGAGTGAAGATAACAGCATGTACACATTTCACAGAGTAGCATATTATAATGTAGCTGTATCCTGAAGGAGAGTGGAGCATCTGAACACACTTCCTTTCCAGCTGCAGTCACATTCATGGAATCACAGAATGGGTCAGGTTGGAAGTGTGACCACACTGGGTCATCTGTTCCAACCTCCCTGCTCCTAGAGCACATGGCACAGGATTGCATCCAGATGGTTCTTGAACTCCCGGGTGAGGGAGAGCCCACAACCTCTCTGGACAACCTGTTCCACTTCGTGGTCACCTGCACAGAACAGAAGTTCTTTCTTATATACAGGTGGAATTTCCTGTGCCTCAGTTTCTGCCTATTGCTTCTTGATCTATTGGTTGACACCACTGAGAAGAGCCTGACTTGAAAACTAACAGGTGATGGGAAAAAGAAGGATTGTTTTAAGTGAAGAATAATAATAGCAGGGGGAAGAAAGCTTAAAAACATGTCAACTTTCTGTAGCAATGGAGCAGCAGAACCTGTATTGACAGCCAGACCTTTCCATCACTGACCTCTCCTCAGTTTTTAATGATAGGTGATACATTGTCTTCTAAGTTAACTCATCTGCTTTTTCTCGGCTTTGTGATGTTTTATCACTGGAGAAACACCACAAGGATCAGTCTGGGACTCAGTCTAATGAACAAATCCTTTCCATTAAAAATGATATGCACTGGATTTTATCTGTGTCAAGCACTGAGTACATGATTTGACTAAATTTGGTTAAGAGATAGAAAAAAAACAAGATAGTGGGTCACCTATTCTTTAACTTGGCCAATGCAAGCTTTTTTTTTAAAAAAATCAAATTTTAAAATATTTTGTCTTTTCTAATATCAGTGTCTCATATGATGAAACTTTGAGTTGTCTTTCTTATATTTTACTGAAAGAACTTGGAATCAGCAATGATACTTCTAACCACACTGTGGTCATGTATTCATCTCACAGACTTCCTACTAGCAAATATTTTTATGGCTTTTGGTAATTTAATTATAACTTGATTAAAAATTAACAACTTCAATACAGAGATATGTTATTAATTAGAAATGAGTAATTTTGCTAGTGAACATTTAATTAAAATGAAGTAGTAAGTTTTGTTTATGTATAATTTTTAGTCAATATTACTGTGTGTAGAAGAATTTTATTGAAAATATATGGGACTTGATTTAGACAAGGGAAGAAACATTGATATATGGAGAATGGGTGGTGATTACACCAATTTGATTGATGGTATAATATAAAACGATTTGATTATTTTTGAAGGAGGTGGATATTGCCTTTCTCTTTTTCATTGAGTATATATCAAAAAACTCTTATAAATGTAATGTAATTTTTTAGCTTTATTTGAAATTAGAAACAAGCACTATGACAAAATTACAATGCAGAAATAGAGGCTGGAAATCTTCATAAAAAAACCCAAATATGGATCTAATTGGCTCAAAATTCTATAAATGTATAAGATCTTTTGGTAAAACACCAGTTCAGCATATGAGGGAATTTAGGGGAATGTACTTCCAAACCAAATAAAATGAAAGGGAAACAACAGGTCTGGGAATTTGCAAGGAAGACACAACAAAATTACTATTTAATCTAAAAGATACAAAAATACCTGAAGATATTTAAGTACAGCTTCTCTTTGGGTGTAGGTGTGTGTTTGTGTATCTACACATACCTACTCAGCCATAAACATGCATATGCAGAAATATCTACTTAAAATGTTTGCATGTAAGTGAGAGGAAATGCAGAAATGGCAAAGCCAAGTTTCTTGGAGAGCTGCAGTAACAGAAATGGGGACTGACTTCTGCTTTGAATCTCAGAGTGGGAATCCTGGGCTGATACTAGGAGCACATATTTGGGTCCATTTTCCATCTAACGCTGCAAGTATGACAGCCAAATAAAAGGCAGTGGTACTTGTGTTTTCTCAGATCTTCTTGCTTGTGCCTACAGTTACCACAACTGAGCTAGACCTGTACTGGGAATTCAGGCACAGCGATACAGTGGCTGGAGGTGTTGGGTTGTTTCACCCAGACATGCTCAGATTTGAGTTGGATATTTTGGCTTCTGAATCCTGGGCAGATACAGAGCTTTTAGATGGGGGGGGTCTGTATTTGACACTATTTTTGTCTGTCAAATAAATGGGTATCAAAACCAAGGCTTAAAATTAGGTGTGTCTTGCCACTGGGCATTTGTACCTGTGAGGTCTGTTGTGGAATTAGATGTTGTGCATCCATCAGTCTGTTCCTTGTACACAGCCCGGACAGGAGGAGGAGCACTGAGCTGGTTCACAGGCTCAGATATACGGACTTAAACCCTTGCTCTAAATCAGGCACGGAACTGGATCTCTGGAGTGGAAAGATCCCTTTAACTGCTAGCCAGAGGAATAGAGGACAGCAACAGCTGGCTGCCTGGGCTGGGACAGGGGATGGTCAGGTTTCTTCAGGCAAGATTGGCAAAGCAGTGATGAACTGTGCATTGCACCAAAGATAAGACATTAAGCAGCTTAGAGTTGTCAGAGCTGGAATAGTTGTACATGTGCCCAGCAGCAAAGTTGTACTGTTAGTAATTTGGGAGTCTCAGGAGCCTGGGCACCTACAGGAGTAGGCAGCAGATGTTTGGAGATGTAGTCTTTTACATTAAAACTTTTCATTTGTATTTTGTGGGAGGCAAAGCTGTAAAATATATAAGCCATGAAAGAAATAAGACCAGATCCTAGCAAAAGGTTTTATGATATCTTCCAGAAGGAACCAAAAGGTTCTCTCATAGTCACTTTAGTTTGTGCTTCACAATGTCTCCACAAAATAGGAAAGTTGGCAAGTTCTATGCAAGGCCATTGCATAGAATTTCAGGTAGACAAACTGAGGCAAATGGCAAGGTAAGATGAAAACAAGTTGATCAAGAAACTCATGTGCTGCCTGCTTAATTTTTTTCTTTGGCCATGCTCTTTGGGAGATGCAAAGAATAATAGTTATAAATCAACAAATTGTTAAGAAATACAAAGGAGGTAAAAAATAATAATAAAAAAAGATTGTATGACAGCCCTAGCTGTCTTAAGTAAAATTTTCAGTAAAACATTAAGATTTTATGACCAATACAGTAAGAAATCAATCTTTAATAAGTTGACAGCACTGATTAGGTTTGCAGTTAGTTGTAATATGACTTTTTTACAAATCATGGCATGTTAAGGATGGTACAGAGACAACTGCATTATTAGTTTGGTGAAAGGGCTGTGAGGGTCATGAAAGCAAATATTTAAGGAAGAAAAGAAACTTTTTAAATGTTGTAAAAGATGAAAACTAGGGATATGGAAAAATTTCTAGTCCCTTTTTGTCTTGTTTGAAGAATTTGTTTGAAGAATTTGAGAAGCTCTATAAGCATTCACATATCAGTGCAGTGACTTGTGTAAATGTACTGTAAACAAATAAAACACAGTCTAGGATGATTTTTTTTTCAGATGGTAACACAGAAAAAATGAGAATATTTTGACTCTTGCATTCAGTTAGTATGTACTACCGAGCAGAAGGTAAGTGTAGATGGTTCAGTACATCTGAGGCAAGAAAATAAGGAAAACTAATCTGAGAATTGTTATGCATTTAAATCTGAGGTTGGCTATACATTACAGAATTAAATCCTAGCTCACTTAAAGCTGATGGGCTAATTTGTACTTGTGGAAGGCCAGACATTTCCCAGAGGAATCTGTCTACTGAACACAAATGGTATTCAGATTTGAGTTAAATGTACTGGTGGTCAAAAACCAGAACTCAAACAGGAGTTTTTCAGTTCAGCTAACCATTCAGGCAGAGTTCTCTTAAAAGCAGAGCTCTGGTTTTATTTTATTTTGTTTTCCTCCCCAAAGGCATACTTTTTTCCCCTCATTCTGCATCCTCAGCTCTTGGTTATCAAATCTCTGTTGGAGAATTTAATGAATAAAAGTGTGTGAGGATTACCTTGATTAGAAGTTCATGTATATCAAACAGTAAAATGATATTGTAATGTGATGGTTCAAAATCTTATCAGTAGTAACTTATAAATAGTGCTACATTTTTTGGAAAGCTTTGCTGGAAAGGATGTAAACAGACTGGGCACATTGAAGGGAACTTAACCCAGGACCCTGCTTCTAATGTGGTAATTTCCTTTTTAGTTTGATAGCAGTTTCCTAGTTCCATACCTTACTGAGCAGTTCAATAAAAAAAACCCAACAAAACAAAACCAGAAGCATAAGAGGTTGCAGGGACTTAGAAATATAAGGCACGTTATCAGCATTTTCTTGGGGCATGAAATCAACAGTGTTAGTTTAACTGGTGTAGCAATTGCCCTTTCTAAAGAAGTGACTCACTCTTGAATGATAAAAATACTCAAGTGTTCACTGCTGCTCCATATGGCTCTGACTTAAACAAAGGGTCTCCTTCAAGGGCCATAGGATTGCCAGGCAGGGAAGTCCTCATTGCACACATGGCCCTGACCCTGCTCCCACTCAGGGTAATTCTGCAGAAAAGGTTGCTTATATTTCTCAACCTGGGATGCTGATTATCTGCTAATGAAAAAAGAATTTATCAGCAAGCATGCTGTACATGTAATTGCTAACACACTTTTTCTTTCTCAAGCATCAGTTTCCTAGGTATGATAATGGTCTTGAGAAACACTGAGGACTTGTAGAAGGAGGTGGAAAGTGTAGGTTGTATTTAGGTACTTGTAACATTTAATCAGTTCAGTTACTGAAGAAAAGTATGTAGAAAAGGAGGAGTAATTGGTCAAAACTCAGGAAGAGTAGTGATAAAAATATTTGTTACAATTATTTTGATGGTGTATTTTTCTGGTCTCATACAAAGAATTTTTGTGTCAGTTAGAAACCTTGGACTTTGAAAACTTCCACTGGAGCTTTGGTTCAGCCCAGGTTGGGCTGAACTCAGTAGGTCATGTGTTTGCTTAGGGTGCAGGACTTGGGCCTTTTGCCTCATAGAATGGTGTTGCAGGCTAACTGCAGGCACTGGACCTTAAAGCAGCTGTGTCTCTTCCACTGCCTTCCTAGAGGGCAACCTTTGGGGAAAAAAAGGGAAAACTTCCACTGAGGCCTGCAATCATGAGAATAGATCCTTTGTACTTACCTGGCACTACATTCACAAAGAGCCAAACATGAGCTTTCTTCTTTTTGCTTCTTTTCAGTGAGAGACAAGACCTCTCACTGAAACTTAGTGACAGTCTCACAGTGATATGGTCGTAATTTCAGTCATAGCCCAGTCAATAACCCCTAAAAAAACCAGGACCAAGAGGGATGTTGCACCAACAGGTTAAGTGTAATATTTAGTATTAGAACCTAGAACTAAAGATGTTTTGGAGATAAACAGGCTTGTCATTTAAAAATGAGAATGACAGCAACTCAAAAAAAATTGTAAACATGCTTGCCATTACAATTTTAATCAGTGATATGTTTTCTCATGTGGCATGATTTTGCTTGCTTCAAATTTCTAGACCAATTTTTTGAAAGAACAAAAGAACAACTCTTCTCCAGATATTAGGGCTAAATTCTTACTGCAAAATTTTAACAATTCCATGGATGTCAGCCAAGCTACCCAAATGAATGGATGAAAGGTGTTTCTGTGTCAATATTGATTGCTTTAGAACAGTGATAATTTTTTTTGTGACTTGTTAGCTTTAAGCCTGAGTAAAGCATGCTTCTATTGATGCTATTTTTAATATAAAGTTGATGATTTCTTATATCTTTTCAGAATAAATGAAATATTTGTAGTACAAGAATGAATGCAGTAGGCCTTTAAGCTAAGTCTGGACAGAAGCTTTGCAAGCCTTTTGAAGTCTTAGAGAAATAAGAGGCATTTACACTGTCAAATGGTGACACTTGATTGCCATCATCACCAGGTCCCAGCAGTATGATCTCTTGAGTCCCCAGTCCTACTGATACATGAAAGTCACTGATGGATTAGCTGTTTATTGAAAGTGACTCTGCATGCACTGGAAAGTTAATGAGGGTAGCAGTGATGTTTTAAATCCTACACTGCAGGGATATCCAACCCAATAGAAATTCCTGTTATAAGCAGTTTAGTTTTAAGACATCAGAATAGAGTTTGCACTTGTCCATCTTCTTAACAAGTGTAAACAACAGAATACTGACTAGAATAAAAGTACATTAGCTAAAATAGATTAAGGACCAAAATTATTATACTAATATATTATTTTAAAAAGCAATATTTATATATAGCAAAATATCTTTGCAATGTTATTAATTAATCTTTGTTTTTAATCTTTGTTTGTACCTATATATCTCATGAAAGTCATGAAACTGCTATAAATGTTGAATTCTCTACTAAGGAGACTGGTTAAAAACTTATTACAGCATGTAGTGGTAGTGTTTTCTGAGCAGTGTTTTTGTTACTGTTCTACACAGCTAGTTTTGAGAGCTTGGTGTAATCCTGATTAAGCAAAGAAGCTCCAAATCAGATTATACATCTGTTGGCAATTAGATGGAACAGTCACCACCTGGGAACAGTATTTCTACTGGAAAAAGGAAAAAAAATCCACATTCCATGGTATAACTAAAATACAGTTAAACATAATCCTCCTATCTCTTCCTGAACTATATTCACACATATTAATAGTCATGGCTTTTTTTCCAACATGTAGAAATGAAAATGCCTCATGGATGACAAAACTCCTTCAGACTTTCATGTTTTATTGACTAGTGTTAGAAAAACTGTGGAACTATTTTCACTATGTTATCTGAATAAAGAAAAATATGGGAGAATCTTTAGCACAAAGAGAATCAACTTGAGGAATTGAATGAAGGAAAGCAAGAATTAGGGGTAGATAATAATTAGAGATAGTTAATAAATAGTCTCAGAAGGTGAGTGGTAGAAGCCCCATTTTTAACATAATAAAAAATTTTATCACTAAAGAATTTAGTTTGGATGATAAACCTACTCTGACAAGAAGGTAGCTTAGATAACTCATGCTACCCACCCACATTTTTATTTTATGTGGTTACGTGACTCTCTTGGGCAATCTAGGTAAATAGAAAATTATACAAACAAAATATTTAATAGGTAAATTTTGTTTTAACATCATATGAGAGGACTTGCTGGATGAGATGTTAGACATTCTGCTCTGAGCAGTAGCTGCCTGTGGTGAACCTGGTCTGGTGATTCACATTAGCTGAGATTAAGCAAGTGGATTATGATGTTTTTCCTGGCTGAGCATACTTGGAATAAGACTAAAGATGTTGTTTCATGCAACATAGATGTGGTACAATTTATAAATCTCTGAAAACAAGCTATTCTCTTTTTTATTTACATAGGACTCTGGGTGAGTATGATAAAATTATATGCAATGCTTACCAGCTCTATGGCGTTGAAAGTATTCTTATGTATTTAGAACAAAGTGTTCCACTTAGTGTCTTTATAGAATTGAGCTTTGTGCATAAATGTTGTGGTGGTTTGTTTATAGAACACAGGGAAAAGATTAAATTCTGATTTCTGTTTGACTTTATTGGAGAATAAATTTCTCAACATTTTAGTTGCCAAAGTATTTTAGTAGACATCCTATTTCATGCGATATCAGCTATTTCTTAATTTTAGAATGATATCATTTAAGTATGAAAATTGATAGTATGTTTATGATGAAATTAAAGTATTTTGTGGTGGCATGTAGTATGAAAAAATAACTTCCACAATAAGTAGATTGTTAATTGTTGAAATGTTTTCTGTTTGTAAAAGGTAATTATAAGGTATCTAAAAGATGTGGAAGAAATTTTTACTATTAAAATTAATGCTAGAAATGTGGTATGCCAAATAAAGATCTATCATCCATTTTCCTAAGGTAAACTTATTTTTCTTAGTTAGTTTTGTACGTTTAAATTAGTTCATGTTTACACTGAAAATTGTCTGTTTTCTTAATTGATATGTATATTCCCTCTTTGTCTTGGATTTCAGTACTTCCACAGTGCCCAGACTAAGTATAATAATTAGCTTTATGTAAAATCTGTTGCATTTCTCTTTCAAATGCTGATGCTTATGTAACTGACTGCTTTGCACAAGCACAAATATCTAGAACAGCTTCTGAGACTCTAATTCTAAAGTGAATAATGTCACTGGTCTCACGAGAAAATCCACCTATTTTATCTCTTGTAAGAGTGAATAATTGAATCACACAGGTAGATGAAATTCCACTCCATTTTCAGAAAGTGTTGGGAGTACAGTAGAGAGTATCTGAGGAGCTATGTCTGTTCTTTCCTCTCTGGCCATTATTGACAACAGCGCTTTTCCCCCAGAGATCTTGGACTGGGCTCTCAAACTCCACTCTTGGCCAGCTGAAATGGAGTAATGTGACATTCAGTTCACTCAAGAACTTCTGTCATTGCTGCTTTTACTCAAGTAGAACATTTGCTCTGCTAAGAGAGTAGGAAAGTTTGTGTTGCAGCTAGCAAAAAAATTGTCCTTATGGATTTCCACTAGGAACATCCAGCTAAGCAGAATGACGCATGCAGCATAAAATTTACAACAAAAAATGTCTGTTTCAAATTGTGTCCCTAGTCTAAACTCACCAACCAACCTCTCAGTAGAGAAGTATAGCGAAAATTTACTCAGCTAATGACTAGATCTGCCGAAAGAGATGAACAACTGTAGCTCTCAGTGGTTTCAGTTGAAGTGGAGCTCCTCCCTCCTACAGAGAGTAAGCCATTTCAGAAGCTGGGTTGTATAAATTGCTGCAGCCAACCTTGAAAACTTCTTCTTGCTTATTCCTTAATTAAATGCTTTTTTTCTTCTTCATTTTTTAGGCTTTTAAAATTTGTTAATTTATTTTAAATGGAATTGTGATTATGCAAATCAGTCAGAGTACATCATTCTATTGAAGTCCTGTTGGGCTATTTTTTAGTTTTAGCACTTAGAGGAGTATATTTTACAGCATAAACTATGTCTTATAGGGAGACATTTCTTCCTGTGCTCTGATCAGTGTTCAAAATAATTAACTCCTAGTGAAGGCAAAACACCTGAGCTGAAGCAGTGCATTATTGCACTTCAGCTGAAGCTGAAGTATTATTGGAAAAGCTGTAAGAACACAGTAAGATAAAATCTTATCAAATCTGACTTTATTTGAACCTTCATTGTCTTGAAACAACATATTTTTATCAATTTCAGAATGGATATATGCAGTATTAAAAGAATCAAAATACTGTTTTCCATAGCTTCATTAAAAAATACATGGTAGCCAGAGGTTGTTCCATTACTCAATATGGCAGCTATATTAAGATTACATCATCAAAGAATTTAATTTCTTTTATTTTGATGACAAGTGTTCCCTGAGGCTGCTATGTAGCTTTTCAGTAAAAGTCTACTGAAACTGTTTCCTTGAGTCTAATTAGTTGAAAGTTTTTACCCTGTGTTCCAGTGAAAGCAAGCCAATCATCAAAATAGTTATTTTAGTCACTGAAAGGGTTGTCATTACAGTATCTGTATTTACATTGGATTAAAATGGAAAGATTGGTGCTCTATTTACAAGCATGAAGACTATCAATATGATTGTCAGACATAATTTGTTGTTTATAAGACCAGTTTTTAAATGTTTTCATTTCAAGGCTACTTCTCCTGAAGAATACCTGATTTTTTTGTATCTTTTTGAGGGACTTAAAGGCTTTTCTTTTGCTAAAAATGCCTTATTTTGTCAGTAGTTTTTTTGTCTCAGTATAATTACGACTGTTGTAGTAGATATGTATTGTGAGACATAAAACTTGTAATAGAAAAGCAAATAATATGTCAATTTATGATAAAACTTCACTCTAACATATATTTTGGGCCTTATTATTGTATAGATTACAGTTCCATGAATCAGGAGACTTTTCTTTGACTTCCATGGTTTTGCCTTGGTATGAAACTAGTATATAAGATCAGACTGAATTGCATTGTCTTTCAGTTTAGCTATTTTGGACTAAAAAAGGCATATATTATAGCACAAATTGCTCCCTCCTAGTAAGGACTTTTCTTAAATATCTTAAATGTGAAATATCATCAGCTTCATGCTCAAGAAAGGATGGACTGACAAACCACCTCCTTCTAAGAAAAGGTCTCTTGTACCAAAATGATAAGAGATTTGAAATTACATTGGAGAGTTTTGGGAATACTTGCAAGTAGAGCTATGCTAAATTAATCTGACAGTATTGGAGTCTTTGTGGAATTTAGTGATAACAGCTTGAATCCATTTAAATCCAACGATTTTTGGCACAACATGCTGCTGTTGGTTACTCATAAATCCTCTTCCTGCACCTTTCAAAATGTAGATCATATTTTACTAGTCACAGAGGAAGTTTTACATCCATCTCCTCTTTCTTCCAGATTGCTGTCAAAATGAGTGAAACACCTTCAAGCAGTTACTCGGCGAATCATCCAAACTCCTCCGAGAGTGAGCAGAGTTTGTCTGCGCGCCATTTCAATGTTACCGAACCTGTTGTGGCAAAACGGATTTGTTTCTATAAAAGCGGAGATCCCCAGTTTAATGGAATCAAAATGGTTGTTAATAGCAGGTCTTACAAGACGTTCGATGCCTTGCTGGACAGTTTGTCCAAACGGGTCCCGTTACCTTTTGGAGTAAGGAATATTAGTACACCAAGAGGGAGACACAGCATCACCAATTTGGAGGATCTGGAAGATGGAAAATCCTATATTTGTTCCCATCAGAGGAAAATGAAGCCCATCAACCTGGAACAGGCCAGCAAAAAGCCACTGCCCTGGCAGATCAGCAGGCCTGTCAGCGCTCGTCGGCGAGCTGTGCAATTAGCAAGGCAGAATGAAGATGGGTTTGGCCATCGGGAAAGCAGGATAACAACTCCCAAAAAGATGCTTGTTTTCAAAAATGGGGATGTAAGACTTAGGCGCACCATAGTTTTGGGAAAGAAAAATACACAAACATTTGAGGCCTTTCTGGATTATATGAGTGAGTTAATGCAATATCCAGTTGCAAAGCTCTATACTACTGATGGCAGAAAGGTGAGAGAAAGGACGAATACTGACTTTTTTTTGTGATTTCTTCTAGTATATTTTAAATAAAAAAGAAGTTGTATCCATGATTGAAACATGGTCCTGATGTATGATCTGATGTGCTAGATTTCATCTGTTTACCTTCTATGCTTTTTTCCCCCTTCAGAAGGGCTACTGGCTTGGAGGAAATATACTGGAATCTTGTGAACAGAGAGAAGTTAGTGAGGACACATTTCATTTTAAGCCAAAGAGAAAAAAACAATTTTTTTTCCTCTTACTCAGACCTTTTAAAGGCATGCTCCCAATTCTGTACTTTTATCCATTTACACGAGATCTTCCTTTAATCTTAATGATATTTATGTGGGATTCTTAATGTTTTAGAACATAGTAGGGAATATCTAATGTCTACATGCATTTTTATCATTGCACAAATGCAGAGTGGTTTGGTATTAATGACTTGGAACTCTGACACCTGATTGCCTATCGTAGTTTCAAACCATGGACCAAGTTCTGTACCTCTAAACTCGGATGGTGCAGCACTAATAATTCAGATTTTAGTCTCACATGCTGTCTGTATAATTTCATCTCAGTATTTTTTCTGTCTGTTGTTTAACCACAGAAAAACACTTATGGTTACACTTAGCAGATATCTAGAAAGAGAAATCTGTGCAGAACTGGAAGAGTTCAAAAGAAATCTCCTGCTTTCCCTTCACTTGTTGAAATTGTATATTAGGTTGGGAAACTCTCCATATTACCTACAAGTTAGTGAAGTACAGTTTGTAAGTGTTAATTTGCAATATATTTTGGAACATATATTTAAAACTGTCAGACAAGGCTCTGAGCATTTTGATCCAGTCAGATCTGCTCTGAGTAGAGGGTTAGACTACATGACCTACAGAGGTCTTTTCCAAAGTATAATGCTCTATGGTGGTGTCCTATTCCTTTGTGGAAGTATGAGTCAACTGCTTGTGCTGTATTCTAAATTTTTCCTCCATGTCTTCATAGGTATACCTACCTCCAAATGCATATTCATATTTCATGACTATGAGCAGTCACTGTGCAACAATGAAACAAAATTACATGTCTAAACACTTAAATTTTAGGAAAATTTTGATCTGTTTAACAAAATTTTGATCAAGTTGCTTCTTGAAGTAATTATCCACTATATTCATATAACTAGATACATCCTCACAGAAATAGGAATTGCCTTATAGGAATTGAAAAATTAATTCCATGCTGTGATGCATATTTAATAGTCTGCTGCAAATGAATGTAGAGACTAAGGAGTGAAGATATTAAAGCTTGAAAGAGATGAACCTCTTACATTATTTTTTGGTGGTTACTAAGGCAGAGAATTTAATGTTACTTTTTTTTCCAGGTTCCTAATCTTCAGGCCCTGATATTGTGCTCTGGAGCTGTAGTCGCAGCGGGGAGAGAGCCTTTTAAACCAAGCAATTATGAATCCCTTGGGTATTTGCGACCTGCTAGATTGCTTGGAATTGGAAATCGTGTGTACCCAAAAGCAAATGCCAAGTCAGAAAGTGAAAAGAGTAAGTTCTTTGAATTAATTTGTATTTTAATAATTTGTTTATCTCTCTCAGCATAAGACATAAACAGTGACAATCTTACTAGGATCAAGGATATTCAGAAAGGCCAGTTGAAACTGTTTATATCTGCTGTGACTCCTCTATAAGCTTATGAAAGATCAAAGTGTTAATTTTCTTTTTAAAATGCAAGTTTCTGCTAAATACTCAGCTACTATGCATATTTTGTTTCTGATAGACTTAAAACATGGATGAAAATTTATGAGTATACTTCACTTTAATTCACTTGATTGCCATTGTTATTAATTTTTTTGTCAGAATTAATAATAACAGTGGTAAAAGTAAAACCTCAGGCTACTTCAGGGTCTCATTGAATTGCTTGGGCAAAACTTTTCTTTGGTTTTCAGAACTTAACAAGTGGAGGTTTGGCTTGTCATGAGTTACTCTTCTTCTCTTGTTGCATAAATAGGAAAATAAGTATAGCATCCATCCACTCACAAATTCATCATGTTTTTGAAGCTGCTTTTGCCTAAACAGTGTTGTCCATTCCTAGATCCTCATGGCTGTTATATATACTTTTTAATAAGTTTGGGGAGAGATACACAAATATGTACTTTCTCTTTGGTTACTCACCGTGTTGCTCCACTGAAAAGGATCAGGAAGGATCACACTGATAAGATCAGGAAGAGTGTGAAGTGGCCAGTGGATGAGCCAGAACATGAGGAGCTCTTGGAATGAAGTCAGGCTAGATGAATAGCCTAAGGGAAACAAAATCCTGCAGTACCAGAGCTTTAAATCCTATGGGAATTCCTGACATTAGAGCATCCTGTAGGGCTGAGGTGCTGTCTGCAGGAACTTCCTTAATCCAGAGTACTGCCTACTCTTGCTACAGCTTCATGCTGTACTGGAGAACCCAAGGAACACTGTAATTGTTACTGTACTGAGACTTTCCACAGTAACCCTGACAGTGTCATGGAGCACATTAATATATGACATTTGATTTCCATTTTCTTGAGGGAGGTCCATTCACATTCCTTGCAGTTTATTATCTCCCCACCAGGCTATTAATTTAAGTTTTTTTCAGCCTTCACGTACTTTGACTTGCACAGCTTGAGACCTGTTTGCAGAGCATAACTAATGAGTCAAGAGAGAATGAATAAGAACATTTTGAGAATGAAAGATCTGCAGAAACAAAAATCCTACCTAGATTCTGCTTTGAGACAGTCTTGCAATTGTAGAAAACCTGAGTTATTGAATATGATTATCTCCTGCTTCTAATTCTTAGTCAACAGCAATCACAGAAGGAGGGAGGAAAAAACCCCCTCTTTTTGTCTTTAACCTGAGAATTTAAAAAATATGGGATGTAGGAGATATCACTGATGAAATGAAAGCATGGAAAATGAAATTTCAGCATCTTTGTTCCAATTCCATTTCCTGAGACAGGGAAGGTGAGATTTTTACTTTGTGAAGCATAAGTTCTGATCTGTGTTAGAAAAATTAGTACAAGCCTTTGTTTCTTATTCAGTTCATGGTAAAGCCATTTGCCTCAAGTTATAGACGTGTTTCCATAACAGTAATATATTACTGTAAAAGTATTGATGTGAAACCACTTAAAAAACCAAACTTAAATTCAAGAAATGTAGATAAGTTAATATTATATGTGTTAAAATGCTTTTTGCAAATGGTGGATCATATATATATTTAGATACCAGTAGCAGTTGTTCATACCTTTTTGGGGGTGTACCTGCACTGTTTCCCTTGCACATGAAGAAGACCTTGGAAGATAGCAAAACTTTTTTCTCACTCATGTTGTTTTAGCTCTCAACTCTTCAGTGATAACTATGTGGGAGAGAAAAGAAAAAATTTTTAAAAGACCCAAGTTATTGCAGAGTAATCAAAATATATTGTGGGAAAATATATTGTGTATGCTAACACATTTTGGGCAACATTCAAAAATCACTGAAGTCTAGAAGTATTCTCATAGTCTTTACTGAGTTTTGCACATTTTCTACAGTACAGATACATAAATGTGTTCCAGAATGTCATGATTTAAGTTCAGATTTTACAAGGAGTTCAAGAACTTCAATGTTTCCTTCTTTACAGAAGGTCAGAGGATTGGATATGAACCCTTTTGTCACATGTCAGTGACATTACAAAGAGTAGTTACTAATGTACTGTAGATTGTTAGATTAAGTCCAAGAACATATATATTGACCTTGACTGACATGTTTTAGTGATAACTGTAAGAACTAGTAGGAAGTGATCACTAAAGCATGAAGAGGAAGTAAAGCTGGTAGCTCGAAACTCAAACAAGTGAGTACGTATGAATCCTTTGAAAAGCTCAAGACAACATCAGCTCTCAACTAAGTATAAAATGAGGTCATCCAGTACTTTTTTTAGGCTTTGGAGCTTCAAATAAGACTGTAGTTCTGGCATTAGAAAGAACTTATTGTAAAATAAAAATAAGTGGACAAGCGTTTAAATGCTTAATTCTTGATTAAGACTTTCTCATATTTCTTTCTCTGAAAACTTCATAGATGAATAGTGAGATTACCCTTGGGAGTTTTTTTCTGTACTTTCTAATGCAGAATAAATAAAAAAAGAAAGTATGTAAAATAACACACTTCATTAGCGTCTTTGATACTAATTTTTCTCCTTTCTTCTTTTCCTTTGTTGCCTGTCCACTGTCTCATCATCTGGATCCTTATCCATGGTACTTGCCTGCTCTACTTTCTGTCTACTGAATGAATCTGTATTCTTTCAATGTAATTATGGGTAGTGAGAGCTGAAATGGACTCTAGTTCAAGATCTCAGATATACTCAGTTTCTTCTGATAAAGGATCCAGCAATGATAACAACTCAAATGATAACAACTCAGATTCTTCCTATGTTCTTGACAGCCACAATGGGATAGGAGGAAATCAGTCAGTTATTGGTGAAGACTTATCTGTGGCACAGTATCAAGATGACATTGAGAAGTCTGTTCATGTTAACCAAGATGGCAGTATCACAGTGGAAATGAAAGTTCGATTCAAAATTAAAGAGGAAGAAACCATTAAGTGGACAACCACCGTAAGTCGTGCTGGCCTTTCTGATGACAAAAATGTCTCCATCTGCAATTCTTCTGCAATGAATGTGGAAGACTGCTCATCCAAAGTAAATACATCAGACTGTATAAATCCAAAAGATGCTCCATTTTTGAAGAGCTGCAATAAAGGAGAGGAAGACTCGTTACAGCAATCCAATGAGGAAGTGTCAGAAAAAGAATCAGAATCTGATTTGAAAACTGCTGATTGTAATGTCTCTGAGAAGAACAATTCTGCAGATTTAGATGTAAGCAATGTACCTGAGGAAAATATCAAGCCTCGCTTTTATAGGCCTCCCACCCCTGGGCCAAGGCGTGTTAGACAAAAGAAAGCAGTAGTAGAAAGTGTCACCTTGGTATCTGAGAAAGACGTTCAAGAGAAGACAATAGGACAGTTTTCCTACAGTGAGGAAGTACAGAATGGAGAAAAAACATCTGAGTATTGCATGGTAGCTCATTCAAGCAGAAAAAAATCAAGTGTCAGTAATCCAAAGTTTAATGAGATGAGTGACAATGGTTTATTAAAGCTGTCTTCAGAAAATATAAAGGAAGAAATGCTTTTTAAAGTAAGCCACAAAAGTAGTGAGTTAATAGAAACCACAAACAGGAAGACATTAGAAGTGCCTAATGAGGATGAATTGGTACAGAATATATTGGAGAAATCAGTTGTGGAACAAGGTACATACAGTAGTTTAGTATCAACCTCCAAAGCTGACATCAGTGGTTTCATGCCATTGTCAAAAACTTACCAGACAGCTAGGCCAGGTACAGCAGATCACATCCATAAGTCATGTGATATTAAACAAATAAAAAGATCAGTGAGTTCTTTCATTACATATTCAGAATTATGTCAGTCAAAAGAAGAAATAAAATGCCAAGCTGCTGATTTCATAGGTATTTCTCAAGATTCAGTGCATTCAGCCTGTGCTGGACATAACCAAATGAAAGAGATGGCATCTCCATGCAGTAAGAGTCCTACTGAGAAAGTAAATCAAACAACTGGATTCTTTCCTACTGTTACTGAAAGTGAGAATCAAACCAGTGTCACAACTGAATCTATGAGGACAACACCCATTGAGAACAACGAGTCTGCATCATCCTTCACCGAAAAGAAAAAGAAGAAAAGAAAATCATCTAGCTTTCTAGAGCAAGATAAGCATCAAGAAATTTCAGGGATAATTAGAAGTGGGGGACTGCATATCACACAGGATTCCCCAACAGAGACTATGGATAAATATTCTGAAATGCCTCAGAAAAAAGGATCTGAATATTTTGTAAAAAACAATGATGGGTCTGCCAATTCAGACAAAACCCTATATCTTGAAGATGAGTTTGATCACCAGGATTCAGTGGAACAAAATGGATCACCATCATCTAATAAAAAAAAAGGAAGTAATAACAAGAAGTTAGCCAAGGTAAAACTGAAGTCAGGCAAAAAAAGCATTATCATTTCATCTGCAAAGAGTGAAGATGGTCTGAAGACAGCTGCCTCAAACAATGAATCTGAACACGGTCAGGATACACTTAGTACTGAGAAAGAAGGCACACACCTTATGACCAGTTCTTTCAAACAGACACCTGACTCATCAGTGACTTCAAAGCTATTGTCAGAAGTGCCAAAAAATCTTAGCTTTGAAAAAGAAAAGGAAAGGAATAATTCAGAACGTTTGCTATCAAAGAAAGAGAAAAAGCAAAAGATGATGAAAAAAAATCTAGATAAAGGTGTAAATAAGAAAAATATGTTAGAGAGTGTCATTACACTAGAGGCTCTAAACCAGGAGGATTTTCAAGAGAAGGTTGTTGAGCATTCACGTGAAAACTATGTCCAAACTTGGCTGAAAAATTCTTTCTCAAATCCTGTCTTACCTCCTATAAAGAAAAAAGAAGGGCCTGTAGAGAATAGCAATGCCTGTTCTTTTCCTAAAGAAAATACAGATGATTCTATAGAAAAAGAAGCTAGACTTATCACAAATAATGTTCATGTAACTGGAAAAACACATCTACTTGAAGATAATCTAACAAAAAAACCTTTAAAACCTATTGGTAAATTGAGAATTTCAGAAGACTCAGCCAAAGATTCAGATGAAAGACTATCTGACTCTTTGATTCATTCTAATACATCTATACTAGAAGAAGCCAACTATTTACTAAAGTCGGAATTTCATCAGGATAGTAAGCTGCATTTGTTTCATGAAGCACATGACAATGATAAAAACATGGCAGAAATTGACATTCAAGTTACCAACCTATGTCAAAGAAAAAGATCTGAAGTTGCTGTTCAAGCTGATTGCACAATTGTAAGTGAGAAAATTGGAATTGAAGTTCAGAATAATTGCATGTCTAGCATGTTGCTGCATGAACTTCAATCAGCCTTGCTTGGTCTGCAGAAAGGACATAGTGGATGCATTGGAAAATCTTGCAGCTTTTCGGATCTTTCTCCTGCAGCTTTTGGTTCTTCCTCCAATGCCCTCTTAGCCTGGCTACTTTTACTGAATCTGAGAGAGAGTTTGATTGGGACAATCACAGATGATATACAAAAAAATAACTGTAGCTGTTCTGAAATATTTACACAGTTAAAATGTCTGAAACAAACTGCAACTATAGAACAAGCTGGTGAGCTGAAGGCTGTCTTCTCACATCTCCAACAATCAACAGAAAATAACTTAGTACACTTCAGGAAGGAACTTGAAAAGCAGGGCTCCACACATGAGAATGTGCCCACATCTGAAATTCCGAATGATACACATTTGCATGAACATGAAGAATCAGTTGAGCCTTGTACTGTGATGGACAGTGTCAATTCTGAAGAAGCTCTAAAATTAACTGGGGAATCAGAAAGCTGTTTTGATATAGAGAGGGATCTTTGTAAAGAAGCAGAGACTTCAGACATGACTGCTCCCGGAACACTAGATGGTGAATTTGCCAATACTAATTCAAATACCTGTAGCCTTCCATCAGCTATAGAGACACCAGAAAGAAATGAAAAAATGCCTGGTAGCCTATATGAAAAAACTCAAGATATATCATTCACTAATGAAGAGTCAGAATCTTCAGTAGAACCTAACTCCACAGTTCATAGTGTAACTTCTAATGATAACAATTGTATTTTAGACCAGGATACTGAGTTAGAAGGAGAAAAAGGCATTGTACCTGTTAGTACTGATAAAAGTGAAGATGAGGATGTTGATCCAAATTCATCAGATATTGACAAAACCCCTAAAAACCAAGTTACACTAGATGCTGAAACCTCTCTAGAATATAATAATGAGGATTATTCTGTACAGGGTGACAAAGAAGATGAAGAAATATCTGAGGAAACCTCTGAGAGGTTATCTACAGTCTCTCCATTATCATTTCGTTATGAATCAAAGCAAGTTACAGAATGTGACATGACTGAAGGAGAACAGAAATTGCAAGTAGAAGAACTGGAGAATAAAATGTGTTCTGACAGCTCTCAATTAAAAAAATGCTTAAAAAGTCCTGCTACTTCAGACTGGTCAGATTACAGACCAGATACTGAAGAGAGTGATAATAACTTTAGAGCATCCAGTGACTTGACCAATGAAAGTGGGGAGGAAGCACTTGAAAAACATTATAATACTGGCTATGTAAAGAGAACTATTGAAAGACTCTATGGCAAGACAGAAGCTTCATTTAAGCCTGACTTTCATAAAGGATTTCCTTATATGTCGAAGGTATTTCAAGCGGATACTGAAGGATTCCACTCTGCAGTGGGGGAAAAAATAATTTATTTTTCTCAAGAATCTATGTCTTGTTCTGCACAGAGATTTTCACATTCCTCACTACCATCACAAGAATATCCAGTAAAAGTAAACAAAGATGACAGTATATCAAGAAGAGAAAATACTCCTTTACGAACACCACAATCTGCTCTTAACAGAGAAGAGACAAGTTATGCTAATGACTGTTTAGGGGAATCTCCAAATCAACATTGTCAACCTAGCATTCAGGCTAGTGAAGATGAAGGAATATTGATAGATAAAGGCAAATGGCTTCTGAAAGAAAATCATCTGATAAGAAGGTCACCACCTGAACAGATTGGAATGTATGGTAATTTGGATACAACATCAATTGAAAGTGATGAAGTCCCATACTCTCACTTTGGCAACCTGGATCAGTACCCTGCCCTTGATGAGATCCCTTCTTCAGAACTTGAAGACATGGTAAAACCCCCTGAAAATTTTTGCAGCTACTTTAATATGCCTCATAATAGTGATTCAGACCCCTTTCAGGATGAGTCAAATACAAAAGGCAAACCTAGTCGCAATGGCAAGATCCTTCCTGCACCAAACAAAGACAAGACCAATCCCTCAACCACGGTAGGTTCTACTTCCACACAGGCTGACACCAATTTTCCAGCCTTTTCATCTGTAGAATTTAGATTACCTGATAACAAGGTGCATCCTTTGGAAAATCCTTCAAATGCTGGAACCATACAGTCTCAGCCAACCAGTGTTAGTAATGTTGATAGAAGTGCTCTTCGTGAAGAAGATTCTCTGGATAGACTCCATGCAATATGTGGCCAACATTGTCCAATTCTTATGGTAACAGTAACACCAATTAATGAGGAACAGAGAGGGTATGCCTACCAAAAGGCATCTGATATTGAGAACCAGCTGGGTCCATATTTGTTGGCCAAAAAGAGTAAACATTTAGAATGGTCAGGTCAAGACCTGACAGACAAAAATCATGTAACTTTGAAGAATAACTCTATCAATAAGATTGTCAATAATATCTTTAATAGGTTTTATGCTGATAACACCTTAGATTTTATTAGTAACTTTGGGATACTTGCATCCTCAACTTTGAAAGACACAAATGTTTTAGGGGAGTTACATATTACAGAGGATATGAATGCAAACCCCATGGAAGACAGAAATTGTCAAATTAGTATATACAAACACATACCCAGTGATCTTGTCACAGGCACAAATACTGAGCTACCCAATGGAAAGACAAAAAAAAGTCAAACCTTAAGAATAAATTTAATTTACATTGTTGGAGAAAAATGTTCTCCCATGTTGGCAGATTCAGCAGAAACCTGTCACTCTGAAACATTTCTGAAGTGTGACACTTCCTTAAATAGCACTGAACATAAAGCCTCTGAAAATCTGAAAAACAAAAATGCCTTTCCTACAGAAGAAGACAAAGAAGAAGTAGTTTGCTCTTCTACAATGAACAGTGGAAACAGTAAAGATGAGAAAGACTTGGAATAAAGATCTTGGAATTTCCATTATATTAGATTAGTGAAAACATCTTCAGAAAAAAAACCAACTACATAATAAACTGCTGTACGGCACAACCAGTAAAATTCCCAGTGTGAATAACTTGATAAAAATAAGTCACAATTTTATATCAGTGCTGAAATACAAATGTTAATTAATTTTTTATGGGAACCACTATACGAAGAAAAGTTGTACTTCCAGGGCAATGATTTCTTGGCTAGGAAACAGTTTTTCTGTGAAATATTATCTTTTAAGAGGTAGTGGCGTACTAATAATCTAGTTTTAGGGAAATGTTGGCTGCTTTTTTTCAACCGAGAACTGAAATTTGAAATACCTGCCCAAGATTTTTATATTCCAGGATATTTGAGAAGGAGGTTGAAAACTGCCTTTCAATAGAAATGCTTTTCCCAGAAGAAAATCAACAGATCTGTTTAATTTAAAATGGAAAGTAGGAAATACTATTCAAATGCTGTAATACACTAACAAGTAGGAAACAGAAGTCATGTTAATTTTATATACATACACATTATAAAATTGCTGTTTGAGATTTTAAAGGCCAGTTGTAGAATATGTATGTAAGTAAATAGATTTTTCCATGTAGGATCATCCAGACACCAAATAAGGATGCTTATTTAACTCAGAGGACACTAGAAAAGGGGGCATATTTAGGAACTGAGAACAGAGACTGTTTGCAATGGACTTCCTGACTGCTGTTGCCATATTTCCTTCTGAGACAGCACCACTTACTCTTTAAATTGCTCTACATACACTGAAAGTTTTAGTTGTGTGTTCTAACATTACCTCAGTCTATACTTTAGAGATTGTATTTGTGGTTTTGTTTTGGGTTTTTTTCCTTACTCTGTTTGATTTTTTTTGGTAAATATGTTGTATTTTGAGAATCCAAGGCATATGCAATATGTTCCAGGATCTTTCAATTTGTTGTTAGAGTTATTTCGGATACCTGTTTACAACATTTTTTAATACTACATGTACATAGTAAGCACCTATGTATGGTTTACAATTTTCAGTAAATGATGTAACACACAAAAATGGAAAATATTTAATGTATATTGTGATTAGGGAGAGTGTTTCAGTTTTTTGGTTAGATTTTAATTCCTAATACTGCACAGTACCCCTCTTCATTGTTAATGAAGTCAGAGGTGTACCTGAAAAAAGAAGGTGCTGCTTTTCAGGTAGAGAATGAGAATTTGGCCATTCTGTACTCCTGAAGACCCTGTCTAGAATAACTAGTATCTACATGCTGTGATAAGCCCTGGGTCATAATCCTTTGGTTATCCAGATTGGGGACCTAATAAAAGGCTGACGCAAATTCCTCTTGGCCCAGAGGCTTTGATTGTGTCTGTGTGGGACAGAAGGCACGTGGAAGGGAAGTAGAAGTTGGATGTGAAGCAAAAGGGGTTTGTAGCACAGGTAGGAAACCTAGAAGGCCTCAGTTTTTTTTAGAAGTCCAGTGGCTGATATGTTTCCCCCTAAATGAATGTTATATTTCTGTTTGAAGTGGTGTATACTATGTAATAAACAAATGCTATAACTCTAAAGCAAGATGTATTGTCTAATGTATTTCACACCAGATAGCTGTGTGTTATTTCCTATACTGCCCTTGTTTCTGACATTCTTCTGTCCATCTCCACTTCTTTTGGTGTCCTCCTTCACTTGTTTTAGAACTGCTGTAAGTGAAGAGTCTCAATGGTATTTTTTCATCCCTTTACATGTTGATACAGAAATAAAACCTTTGTTTGAAAAATGCAACCTTTTTTCTATTGCTAGAATCCATCTGAATGTCACATGGCACTCTGTGCTGTAAATAATGTCTAAATTATAGGTGAGTTAACAGCTATATATCTCTCCAACATTCCCAGTCTTTCTGCTGGATTCACAGCACTCTGCGCTGCATTCACAACACCTCAGTATTTCCAGATCAAGGTTCAGGAGCCTTTAATCAGATCCTTATTACTGAGTTACTGAGGGTTACTGAGCAAACTAAGCACTCGAAACATGAGATGTGAGGTACTCCCTCAGGATACAATTAGCAGAGACCACAGTAAGTGGTGAAATGAATATTAACTGAAAGACTTGGTTTTTATTTCTGTTAACTGAAAGAGAAGGAATAAAATAGTCACCTCAGAGCAGGACAAAAGGTTGACAGTGAGATGTACCATACTGTCATAGGGTTTATCTATTCATTAGTGGTACAGGGAAGATCAGAGAATTGTGACATCATTTAGGTTAGAAAAGATCACTGAGTCCAACCATTAACCCAGAATTGCAAAGTCCACCATTAAGCCATGTCCCCAGGTGCTGTATATACACATCTTCTAAATAGTTTCAGAGTTGGTGACTCAACAGCTTCCCTGGACAGCCTCTTGTGCTTGATAACTCTTTCAGTGAAGTGATTTTTCCTATCCAATCTGAAATCCAATCTAAACTCTCCCTGGTGCAACTTGAAGCAAAAATAGAGAATATCAGGTGTCTGAGATGCACAGATATAAAAAAATTGTTTTCATAGTTAAGATTGGAGAAGGCTGAAGAGAGAACCTCACAATGCTAGAGGAACATACTGATTGACAGAAGCAAGAACACCATGAGGAGTAATATGAGCTACTTTAATAGGATAGAAAAGCATTCAGCAAGCATTCTGGGATTTATAGAGAGTATGCCGTACATCTGGAAGGAATTCAGTTTTATCTTGCAGTAATTTAAGAAGAAACAGCCAACATAACATATATATCACAGTTGCAGGGACTCTCAATTTATCTAGTTTAGCTGCTTGTGAGAGGGAAACTACACAATTAGATAACTAATTCCACGTTATTACTAAATCTCATTTTAAATCTTTTTCTCTGTAGTCATTACAGCTTCTACTAGAGAGATGGTCTAGAGCTTCACTCCTGCTTCCAATGTCTGTCATGAATGTTTTCTAGTTTCCATCCTCAGCCTACTCATGGTTAGTTTAAATACACATGTCCCAAAGCCATCGCTGTAATTGACTTAGAAAAGTCTTTTTCCTCCTTGGTATCCATCAACAAAATCAGACATTTTCTCAAGTTTTCTCCTATATAAATATTTTCTCTATTTCCGCTAATCTTCTGAAATGCATAAGGCATATTTCTCTTAATTATAAGGATGTTAGAAGAAAAGAAGACCATTTAATTGTTTAATGTATCACTATTAAACAAGTACCTTGACTTTTATAGCACTAATGATATAAAATATCATTAATCTAATTGCAATGTTGATCCACTGTAAGAGTTATGGGGAATATTTAATAAAATTTTCTCACCTTGTGTCACAGATTAGTCCCAGTCAGAACTAAGCCCCACTCAGCTGCTTTCTTACTTCCCCACCAACGGGATTGGAGAGAGTAAAAGAGAGAAGACTCATGGGTTGAGATAAAGATTAATATGTAAAGAAAAAGGTGCACACACAAGCAAAGCAAAACAAGGAATTCAATTCAGCTAATTTCAGCTGAATGAATGGTTTGGGTTGCAAGAGGCCTTAAGACCTATCTAGTTCCACCCTCACTGCAGTGGTCAGAGACACCTTCCACTTAGACTCCATTCAGCCTGGTCTTGAGCACTTCCAGATATGAGGCATCCACAGTTTCTCTGGTCAAAATATTTCAGTGCCCCACCACCCTCACCGTGAAAAATTTTTCTCTAATATCTAATCTAAAACTGTTCTCTTTCAGTTTGGAGCCATTGCCCCTCTTCCTGTTACTACATGCTCTTGTAAATAGTCCCTCTCCATCTTTCCTGTAGGCTCCCTTCAGTTACTGGAAGGCCATCCTGAAGCTTTCTCTTTTCCAGGCCGAATAAACCTGATTCTCTCAGACTTTCTTCCTAGCAGAGGTTCTTCATCTCTCTGATCAGCTTGCTGGCCCCCTCTGGATTTTCTCCAACAGATCAAAGTTCTTCCTGTGCTGGTAAAGCTTCAGTGTGTTCCAAACAAGCTGCTACATCTGCGTAGCTGATCACACCTCTGCAGAGATACAGATCCTTTCTTAAACAGTTCTTTTTCAGCAGAGCTAATTTGCTTTCAGGGTCCCTAATGTTTAAAGTGATGAGTGTCAAAGCTCTCATTACACAGCGCTGCATTGAGTAGAGCTGATATTTCCAAAGCAAGGAGAACCCCATATTTAATACAATATTTCAAAACTGTGTTTGAAAGGTGATCTACATTCATTGAAATTTGGTCATAAAGGACATTTAGAATAAAAGATATGAATACAACCTGACATTTCTTGTCATGCCAAACATAGCAAATTCATTATCCGCCTGCTGTAATTTTGTGAGACACATATTTCTGTATTCATTGACATGCTATTACTTAGAATTTTGATTACCAAAATGCATTTTATTTAAGAATTTTGAGTTTAAGTAATTCAGCAAGTCTTTTTATGTTTTGATAGCTAGGAAATGGAATGTGTCAGTCCTCACCAGTGATGTGCCATCTGCAGGAACAAGCTCAAGGGTTTATATTGCATTGTATGGGGATCGTGGCAGTTCAGGTCCTATTTTTCTTGATGGAGAGAAGGGAAAATTATTTCAGAGAGGCAATGAAGACATCTTCACAGTAAGTAATATAAATTCATTGTGTTGCCCTCTTGCTTCCTGCCAGATCGCATGACATTTCAAACTCTATGTGATAAAATGGCAGCTTTTTGTATGTTGCTCATATCTAGAAATGAGAAACAAGACTTAAATGTAGAGCTAAATTTAGTATCCTTTCCCAATCACTTATCCAAAGCTCATTTGATTCAACATGCTTATTGTCTGTTGAAGAACTACTGTTTTATTTGCATTGTGCCCAAGAAAGTACCTAGAAACATACAACAACAGATACTTCTTTAGTTTGCAAATTTGAAACAGGGCTACAATATTAAAAATTAAACGAAGAAGTGAAGAATTAGGATATGGAGTAAAATTTTAACCTTGTTAAACACCTGCTGCTTTATTGAAATAGTGGCAAATTTTATACCTATAATAAATCAATCTGAAACGGCCTCTGCTTCCAGTTACACAAACAAATTCTTCCTCAATTAGTTTTATATGGTGGTGATTTAGGTGAGCCAGACTAGGTCCTTTATCACAATCTGCATAGTTTCTGTGTGTATATAGGATTGTCAGGGGTTGTCTACAGGTGTCTGCTACAGGGCCATATGACAAACAGGTTCTTCTATCATTAGTATCCAGTGTAGCCACTCCCCTTCTGAGAAAAGGTGTTTGATGCCAGCCCTGATGAAGAGGTCACCTTTGCCACAGTCTCCCTGTAGATGTTTGGGATGCAGGAGTGCAGCTCTTATCCCTTTTCTCAGGAGAATCCAGCACCCCTGAAACAGAATGACATTCTCCATCCATGATATCAAAAGCAGCCAGTTTGAAAGGAGTGGATAAAACAAGTGAGCAGGTTCTGACAGATTGAAAGACCCTCTTCACCACAGATGTTGTTGGCTGTTTCCTGTTGCCATTACTGAAATTAATTTCACCATTTAAAAATCGTGATGACTTTTAAATGCAAAAATATGGAGGACAGTCCCATTGTTTGAGATCTAGGATTCCCCTGTTAGGCAAGTACCCACAGCACTGAATAAAACTAAGGAGAACCTACTCTGAAATGTATAGAAAGAGAAAAGGCTCTCTGAGTGCACTGTATTTGCACATAACTGTGGTCTGTCCTCACTGCTCTGCCTCTTTATCATTTATAATACTGAGTTCAGGGAAATTCATGATACAGGTAGCTCAGTTCACACACATCTATACAATGTCAATGAAAACATGAAAATTAATTCTATGGAAAACAACGGGAGAGAAAATCAAGCCTACATTATAACAAAACAAATTATACAGTGAGGAAGGAAGACTGATGGTGTACTTCCAGTTCCTTGAAGATAAGCTTTCTATTTCTACACTTAAGTTCATAGTAAGGTTGTTTGAATAACCTTCACACAAAGTTATTCCCTCAGTGCCCTGTTATCTGTACTGGACATATTCATCCAGCCTGCCCAAAAGCTAATCTTTCAAATACAGCTTTTTAACTTGATTTAATTGAAATTTTTTGTAAAAAGAAGCATCAAAGCTAAACACAATTGTTTCCAAAAAATTGTAAGGCATACGCTCCTGGAGGGGTAGGGGGAAACTTAGAGGTATATGGGAGCAAAAATAATTTTGGAGCAGTATAGATGCTAAACTGAGACAAGTTTTATGGTCAAGAAACTTTTGCCTTTTAGTCATACATATGGTCTCGATTCATCTCCCACTGAGGCAAATATTCAGCCAGGAATTACTACAGCAACTTCCTGAAGATATTTAAATGGGATTGGCAGGCCAATTGGATTTTTGAGGGCTGTCTTTCAGAAGACCCAAATGTCTAAGGATTATCTGAAGTAAAATCTGTTGGAAAGGCTTGTTTAAATGTCAGAGTATTTATTTCCTTGAATCAAAAGTCTCATCTTACAGTTACTAAATTAATTTCTGTTGCATATCTTTTCTTTTTAAGAAAATGTTCTGTGTTTCCTTAGTTGTGTTTCTTTTACAGATCAATACCAGGAACATAGGACACCTCTACAAAATCCGTATAGGACATACAAATGTAGGAAACTCCCCTGCTTGGCATTGCAAAGAGGTAAAAGCAGTGAGAAAGAATTTTATCTGTCCAAAAGCAGTCACTATGATAGTGGATTCAAAATATCAGTAAGAAAAAAAAAACCCCTGGGATTATATTAGCCTCATCAAATGCTTTCACCTTCATTTAAAGGATTATTTATGAAGAAATGGTTTTGTGTGGAATTAAAGCAGCTTATGATGTCTGGGTTGCCTGTTTGAAATTTAATATATTATATTTCTTTAAAAATATGTGGCTGGGCAGCAAGGAAGACTGCTTAACTTAGCTGCTATAGACTGGGTCTTTGTCATGGTTTGATGCTGGCGCAATGCCAGTGCTCCCATGAAAATACATTCTCTCTGGTGTCTGCTGTGAGATGTGACCAGGAAGAAGCAAAGCAGGCCCCCACTTAGAAATAAAGAAAAGAAAACTTTATTAACTAAACTACAACTATATATAAAAAGAAACACACAGGAAAAATGAAAACCTTACAAAAACATTTCCTCCTCCCCCCCACCAAATTTCCAATACATCCATCCCTCAGATCACCAACTCTCGGTCCATCACTACCCTTTAGATAATCAATTCTCAGTTCATCAAGAGGAGAATAGTCCTTCTTGTACCATGGGCTTCCCCAGGAAACACAGCTGAAGCCTCGTGTGTTTCCATGTCACTCGTGGCACTGCCCAGAGAACATCTGCCGTTGTGACCTCTTCCTTCCATGTCCAGTGCTCTCACCACTGCACTCCTGGTGCTTCTCCCACCCTTCCATCCTCGGGGCCTCTTCACCTCCCCTCTCTGTCTAAGGCCTGGCCTACCTCACCAGGCCGCATGGCTTCCCCTGCCCCGCCCAGCAGCAGCGGCTGGGCAGGGGAGGTCGGAACCTTTCCCCTCAGGAACCCAAGAGAGGAGTTTCCTGGGAGTGCTCTGCTTTTAACCCCTGTGTTCTCAGAGGCGTATCCATGTCCCCAGTGGCCACACTAGGTGCCAATATTCAAATCTGAACACATATTACCTTGACCACAGCATCCCAGAAAACTCACTTCCTCTCAAACTACGACAGTCTTCTACAATCTTTGTACGCTACAAAGTGCCTGGCGTTTGTTTAAACCCACAAAGTCACTGAACCCAGCCTAGCCAAGTCCTCCCCAAATCTGTGGCTGATACCTTTGGGTCCCTATGCACAGCACCACAGCTACCTTGCAAATGTTTCTCGTTCTGTGTCTCTGACAAGAAAAAGACAAGAAGAGGTCCTTTTCCCTCCTTATGTAAAAAATATCTTGATGCAGGTTAAGCAAATATAATAAAGCAAAGAGAATGAGGTTGTTGCATTTCAAGATCAGGTTGGGAAGCATAATATAGAGGTTTCTGGACTGGAAACTAAAGGATCTGACTTTTATCCTAATATCTGATGTGATACTATGTGTGCCAATTATATCCTATGCATGCTTGAAACCTTTCCATCTTTGTGCCAGAGCTTCTTATCTTTCAGTTAAGAGACTGCAGTTTATGAAGAGCTTTAAAAGCTGCTGGTAAACTCAATGTTTAAATTATATTTCATGATATATCTAGATCTATCAAATGCAAAGTGCCCACTGAAGTCAAATATTCATTGATCAGTGCTCAAAATCTGTGGCTATTTGATGATTATCCTTACCCTGGCCTGTGACTCAGAAGGAAGAGATCTAGGAAGTGTTAACTGAAGTTTAGGCAAGATTGTGTGAGTTCATACCTCTAGCCAGTTCATGTCTACACTGAAATATTATCTATCTAAGACTAAACTATCTAAGACTAAACTATTATCACTCTAAGAGATTTCCTAATAGAATTATAGGGATTATATATCTTTCAATGCAAGTGTTGACTGCCTGATTATAAAACCTAGCTATTGGTTTTCCAGCTGTACTGAGTTAAAAAGGAGAGACTGAGGAAGTCTGACAAAAAATAAAAGAAAACAGAAAAAAAAATGAAAAGTTATTATTAACCTTCTTTCCGCCTAGGATATATTAATTTAAATCAACAGTAAAATAAAAAAAAACCCCAACACTTCTGTGTAAATAACACTTTAGTTACTTATTTTTAAGTTTTAATTGTCTCTTTATGGAATCACAGTCAATCAGGTACAGTTTTTTAGGGAGGATCAGCCAGGACCAGGTCATTCCCTCTTTGCAACTGTGGGCAGAAAGTCAAAGAAAAGAAAAAAAAATGGAAATACATTCAAACCCTACAGACAGTGTTTTTATGGTTCAGAGACAAAGGAATACATTGATTTCTGGACTTCACACAAGAGGAACAACCTGCAGACACTTAGCATCACTCTTTCTTGGGAAACTACATTTTTTTTCAGGAAGAACTAAAAGGAAAAGAGCATTTTATGCAACTACAGAGCTTTTCTGGTAGTTAGGCACATTAGTCCTCCATCAGTGTCCCATGGTTTCTGTGTCTGTATCTGTCCTGAGATGACATCAAATCAGGAAATGTCCACGGAGGTGCTGCTTTGCTAATCCAAATTTCCCTTTCAGGCTTTATCAGCAGACGTCGACAGGCTAGGTGTGCCAGGTTTTTCAGACAAGATGAATCTTTGTTTTTAAATTTAATAGTCAAGCAGCAAAGGAGATAAAAATGTTTCCAGTAAATCTGAGTTTGCTCAATATTCAAATTAAAGAGATTAGATTCTGCAAAGCACATAGTGAAACTACAAGTAGGAGTGTCTTCCCTTCTCTCTGCCGATCCAAAATCTAGTGTAGATATGGGTATAAATTAGCATAATCAGGGACTATTAGAATATATAGAAGCCTCTGAAGTTCTTACTAAGGAATACTTTGAAGTACAAAATAACCTCTTTTCCTCCTTCAGCTGGTTTGCATATGGTCCTTTTTCTGCTACATGCTTGAAGCTGGGCATGAAGAAAATAATGTAAAGCATTTTGTAGGCCTTGGTGTTGGGGCTAGTTGGGGCACTTCCATGGCTCATTTATGTCACAAGGAGTTTTGAAGAGTCAAAACCTGTCCCTTTAATTCCTGTTCTGATAAAAGTATAAGGAATAGAGATACAAGCATTGACAAGCTTCCTGGTGAGAAGTCCTGTCTGCGGTAAGCCATGCCACCTAGTGCCAGCCCCCATGGATGTACCAGCTGGAACAACAGCTGCAGCTTGTGGGAGTGCTCCTGAGCCGACAAAAACCTCTTTCTCAGTTGCACTTGAGTTACTCTGCCCTGAGCTTTCAAATATGACTCAGCCAAAAGTCAGATCAGGCAGTTGGATCCAGGGAGCAGAAATGCTCCAAACCCATGGTTTTGTGGTTATCCACAAAGCTCTACCTGCACAGATTTCAACAGCATCCCACATGTTTCATGTTCTGTTCCATGTGCTCTGAGATCAGCAAGCTAAATTGAAATTCTTGGTGCTGTTTAGGTGCAGTTGCTGAACCTTTTCTCAGGCGAGCAGCTCTCTTTCCCTGCACATCGATGGCTGGCCAAGGACCAGGCTGATGGGGAAATATCTGTGGAGCTTCCTGTTTTCCAGCAGGGTCAGCCTATTCTTCCAGGTAAGCACAATAGCACATCAGCAAAATCAGAGCCCAGACTGATGTCGATAGAGGTGAGTTCATTATTTTTCATCAGGCCCTCTATTACTTTTTGGCTGCCACAACACTTTTTCTGCTTTGCTTTCCTGTTGTTACTGTGCATAGTCAGGTGAAAAGTTAAAAAGCACTGGAAAAGAAATGAGAGAGTCTTTAATGCTTTAAATTTCACATGTTCTTTAAATGGATTCCTTGTTTGGTAAGATTTTCTGTCCTTATGTTTGGTTTAAGACAAAGGCAATAGTAAAGACATGTCAGACATGTAACCACCATGAAGCCAGCATATGAGCCAGATCACAAACTCTGTTTTCAATAACTGAGGATTATAGCTCCAAGGTTACTATTGTAGCTGCTGTTTCATTCTCTTTCTGGTAAGTGGCTCAGACTTCCAGAATACTTTTAATTTTTGGATGTGGAATAAAATTTTCAGAACAAATATTTCAGGAGGCTATAAGTGTTAAAATCTCCATTATTCACAGAGAGATTGTATAGTAATTCTAAAGGTGAATGATTCCAAAGGATATGAAAATTATTGGGCGTTGCTGTTGTTGCACTGCTTTAGCGTCCTGCTCTACAACACCAGTCCCTGATGATGCTAATGATCCCTCTGCTTGATCAGTGCAAAGGGGGTGGAAAATCTGTGCTTCTTCCTCCCTTCTCTTCAATTGGCATTGTCCTTTTCTGGAAAATTTCTAAGAAAATTACAAGGGCTTAACAAGAGCAGTGTGTCCTGGGAGAGGTGTGTTTGAGGGAGAAAGAATACTGTGGCAGATTCTCATCCTATTGGGGTATGATGCAGGAGGGGGAAGAGCCGTAACACCACTGGCATTACTTGTGCTAGGACTTCACTAGAACAAGATCCACCTGGCACATGTCCTCTTCTCTTCCCCTCAGAAATTGTATCAGCTGCAGAGGACAAAATTAATGGGATGAGAGAAACTTCAATTCTAAGTTCTCTAAAAACTATGAAACCCCTTTTTCAGAATGTTTAACAATTTATCAGTGCTTTATGGTGCATCTATGGTCCCTTGTGTTGATCTTGCGAAGTTGAAATCGTAACAGGTATTTCAGTGGTAACAGATATTGTGGGTGCAGGCTAGGAGAAGAGGATATATACAAATAAAACTGAGGGGCAGAAGTCTAGAAAATGGATGTGGGAAAACGTACCTTGGGACAGTTACTCTTATGATGAAGAGATGGGTGGCCTGCAGTTATATTTATGCTTCTCTGTGATGACTGAGCTCTGACATTAAGAACCATCTTAAGAAGATCAGAAAAAACAGATTTGTGCCTCAAAAGTATGTTTTAAGAGAAAAAGAATAACTGGGGAGATTTCCCCCAGTACTTAGCAGATGCCAATGGCTCATAAGATGCTCTAGAGAGAGAGAGAGGCTCATCCACATTCACCACAATGATTTTTGGTCTTGGGTGGTCATGATCTTCATGACAAGAGAAGCCTCAGAGGCATTCAGCCTGCTTCCTCACAGGTTTGGTCTCTTTGGTCAGGAGACCAATACTGTTTTTATATGAGGACATACAAACACACTGGTATAAAAGTCAAGTGCCTCCTCAACCCTTTGAATAAATGCTAATTAATGATAATTGACATATCATATTGAATATGCTCTATTACCCTTTTTGCAGTATATTTTCTTCCCCAAATGTCCTTTTCTTTAAATATCCTGAGATGCCCACCTCAACAACCTCAGTTGGTTAGCACATGGTGCTAATAATGCCAAGGTTGTGGATTCAATCCCTATATGGGCTGTTCACTTAAGATTGTAGTCAATGAACTCTGTGGGTCCCTTCAAACACAGAATATTCTGTGATTCCCTGAACATCCTAATTTTTGGGCTCTTTCTGAGTAGCAGCTTTCCTTGTTTCTGAAGTGAAGATACAATGAAAGATTTTTATTATTGAGTAATCTTCATGCATGAAAAGCACAAAGACCCACTTATAACCAACCTCTCAATCTGCATTTTGTAGTTAACAATTTCTCTCTCACACAAGGGAGGAAGAAAAGAGCTTCTGTGCATTTCTACCAGCTTCAGTGTAAAAGGGGTCATGCAGAAGGCTTTGGAGAAGGCAGTTTCATCTCTGATTTAGTAACTGAAAGACGGCCCCTGTGTCTTTTTGCCAGTGTTATATTTCTGCATGAGACAGTGTAAAGGGAACACAGCTTTTAACTTCAGAGAAGATAGTTTGATAACAGAACAGTGGAGGGGTCTGGATTCAATGTGAAAGAGAGATGATGAGAGGCACTTTAAAACCAATTTCTAAATAAAAAGAGGCTGAAGCACTCTCTGATTTAACATTCTTTTTTATTCAAAGGAAAAACATGGGAATTAAACTGTTAAGAAGTGTTACATAGAGACTTTGTTGCTATAATGCTGGAGGACTGAGCAGCATTCATTTGATGTTTTATCTCTACCATTCTACTTTTTGTCCCTGTCTGCTCATGGTTTATGACACAATCATTAATTATATCCTGAGAATAAATCAGGGATACACAGTGTTGGTAGATGGTGGATCTTTCCTTTTCTTCTTACAGGAATTGAAAAGCAGGTAGTTATTGAAGGAGGAAATTGTTGCAATAGAGCATTATTGCAGTCCTATGCATGGAATTGCTGGTCTAGAGAAATTATCTCCCTCTGCTGAGGTCTGTTCAAGGGGCATGTGTTCATGTGGGTGCTGTAAAGGAAAAAATTGGGCAAGTAAATAGATCAGGTGGTGACATGTGAAATTATATGGGTAAAGTTCAGAATGAATTAACAGCTGCTAAACAAAAACTATCTTGAGTATTGAGACAGGCGTACACTGGGAAAGATAGTGCCTGATTATGGTGCTAAGTCAAGAGTGTCAAAAGCTTCTGTGTGTTAAATGTGGCTGGCCTTTGCTACATATTTCAGAGGAGCTCAGAGGCTTGATCTCAAAATGAGTTGGCTCTCATGCCAGAAGGAAATTACCACTAGTGTTCTATGTGGGCACATTACAACCTGTGCAGGCTGTTTAGTGTTTTTGCTAAATGATTACCATTGTCCAAATTGAATTCTTTAAAGATAGCTTACTTAGTAACAAACAAAAAAAACCCCTGTGTAAATAAATTAGAGATAATAATGAAAAAAATAAGGAGGAATGGAAAAATTGCAACACTGACCAGCCACCTAGCATAATTGCAGATATGGGCTGATGGTGAATAAATCTTCAGTGCATATTAAAGGAAGGTGTTTGGCCATCAGAAGAGTGAGCTCTGGAAGCAACCTCCTTCAGAGAATTACAGCCAAGCTTCATAACATATTTCAAATAGAAACTGACAATTGAATGATGATAATGTTGATGCTGTTTCGGACCCAGTGGTTCAGAAACTCTTTTCTGCTTGCAAGACAGAGAAGTACACGGACACCTACCCTTGGAAGAAGAGCTTGTGTGCCAGAAAATGAGGTTTTCCCTTCCCCTTTCATTCTCTCTGTACCTCATCTGGTCAAACAAAATATTGTTAGTGTATATTGGCTTAAATTTCGCCTTTCTCATGTTAATATGGAAGATTATGATTGCATGTTTTATCTTACTTCTGGATTTTATGGAGTTCCTACATCTGCATTTTAAGTACCACAGTTTTATACTGGTAGATATTTTTATGTAACATAGTCTTTAGTTTCATCATATTTTGACTTACATTTAGTTTTACTTGCAATATCCATTCTTATTAATTAAATGATTTATTGAATTTAAGTCTTAGTTGTTCTGCCCTAAATTTATATGCTTTAAAGTATTTCCACATGGAATATAGAGAGGTTACTTATCCCTGGAAGCGTTCAAAGTCAGTTGGACATGGATCTGAGTGACCTGATGTAACTGAGGATGTCTATGATCATGGCAAGGGCTAGATGGTCTTTAAAGGTGTCTTACAAACCAAACCATTCTATGATTCTATCCTGTAGCATTAATTGCTAAAATAACAAAACAATGCAGTGTTCTAAGTCTTGAGGTCCTAGAAAACTAAAATTATGGTGCTAGATTTTAGCCTGTTTGTTTAACCAGTGCATTCAAAATGGTAATGGCTCCCATTGCTTTTTATAGTTTTGATCTCACCACTAATGGTGACTCTAATCTTGGATTTACGTTATTTACTTTTCAGTTTATGATGCTTTCAAATGATGCTGCTCCAAGATATGCTACCAGGGACTTAAAATTACCTTCTGTTTGCATTCTACACAAGTGACAGTCTGGGACACAACAATAAATGCAACAACCATAAAAAACATAAAAGCAACTGTATATTTTATTTTATTGAATAGGATTTTTAAAGTTTTATACCCTTTACACAGATGTCTTTGGACTCTACAGCCAGCTAGATGTTATTGTAACTATATAATAGTGCTTGTGATATGAAAAGTTGTCATCTTTTATTGTCAGTGACTGTCTACAAAGTGCATGTGACAACGGGAGACCTGTGGAACGCTGGAACTGAGGCTGATGTCTATATTTCTGTCTATGGAGAAAGAGGTGATACAGGATCAAGACAGCTGCTCAGGTCACAGAAATCCAAGAAATTTTTAAAAGGACAAGTAAGTGAAAGGGCATTTTTTGATATGTTTGTCTGGCTTTTCTCTCTAGGGTGGGTGGTGATTTCAAGAAAGATGCAGTTAGAAAAGAGATATTTACTACATTCCAATGGCTCCCCAAAATTCCCTAATTAAGTTCCAAATACTTTCTAAAGTTATACCAGTGCTTTTGGAAGTGAGAATTTTCATTTAAAAAATAGGTAAGCTGTGCACTTTTGGTTTTAATTCTTCTAAAATTTTTATTTTATAAGCAAAGAGGAAATTAAATTTCATTTTATACCTGCATTTCTAATGTTGAAGTCTGCTGTAATTTGTAATTGTTTAGTCATTGACACTTTCAACATGTTTCTCTTTCCTGACTCTGATCCCATTCATTTGAATGGCACTACTCCCATTAGCAAAGTGATCAGGCTTACCTCTGCTTCTGTTTCAGGAAACCTGACCTTCCTGTTTTGCTCTCACTTTATCATCAGCTAATATTTCAAATTATGATCTTGAAAAAAGTTATATTGACAAAGTTATAAGGGTTATATAAGACAAAGTTATAAGGGTTCTTGGGTCTTCAGAATTGTGTGGCTGAAGAATGCTCTGCTTTTTACATTTTTCTGAAATTTTGTTGGTTGATTACAGACTGACATCTTTGCTGTTGAAGCTGTGCACCTTGGATGTTTGTACAAGATTGTTATAGGACACAATGGGCTTGGATCAGGTCAGAAATCTCACCTGCACTCTACTCTCAACCATTATGTTAAGGACAGAATCTGATAGTAATTTTTTACTAATCCCTGTTAAAAGCTGTGAGGGGCAATGTTTTCATGTTAAACATTGCTTGTGTCTTGTATTAAAGTTAAAATTAGCTATTATAATTTTAGGTGGATTAGCATTATCAGTTGCACTGTAAGGATGCAATTGAAGATTTTTGTAACCCTATCTTGTCATTAGACTTCCAGTTAATAGTGAAATTTAAAATGCTTGCAGTCAAAAGTCCTATTTTTCAAAGTCTTGAGCCTAAATACTGTAAACACAGCAACTTATTTTGAGCCATTATAAGCTGCTATATAATTTTGTTGTTATTTTGATTGGCAAAACTCATAAGACTCATATGATGGCAATGTTAAAGGAGGGAGGGATGTAGGCAGGGACAGACTCAGCAGCTTGCAGGCCCATAAAGAAGCTCCAGAGTACCTAGAGCAGGTACTGTCCTCTCTCTAGCTGTGAGGGTAGCTGTCACTCTTTCAACCTGCCAGTGGAGCTGCAGATTTTGCAGCTCCAGTAGAAGAAAGAAAACTATAGGAAGCCTGACATAATTAAACACATCAATTTTTCTCTCATGAACAATGTTTTGTTTTTCACTTTTTTTCTTCTAAGGAAATGGATGGTTTCTGGACAAAGTTGTAATCAAGGATCCTATAACAGATTTGGATTATACTTTTCTTTGTTACAGGTTGGTTATGGTTGGTTATATTTGATTTGGGTTAGATGTTTAATAAATTTGTAATTACCTAATTACCCTTAGTTTTTCTCCTGAAATATCCTGTAAGGGGAAATATGTGTTTCCTAAGAAGGGAGTTGAGATGGTCTGATTCTTTTTACAGCTCTAAGAGATATATCTGGTCAAACATTTGGTCTTTGAACTAAGGAAAAAGCAATAAGAAGTTCTGTGTGGGAACTTTCTATTCTCACAACTTTTGAACTATTTAAGATAGGCTTTTGTTACACATTTTGCATATCCAACACCTTGTACCTGACACCAGCAGGTTCATCCGTTCTTCCATGTCATGCAATGCAAGGCTTTTCAGAAGAATGGCTTGCTGGCTCTCGAGCAAGCTGTTCCTGATTTACTGAAGTTAGCATGGAGATTAGCTTGGGGTTTAGTGAGCTCAGGATCAGACTTTAAGATCCTGTGAAATGACAATCACAAATGCAGCTGCCTGACCACATCCCCTTTACTCATTTGCTTTGCAGCCTGTCACTGAGCTGCAACGTAATTTGAAGCAATCTTAACTTCCCTGCCTTTTCCCATGCAGATGCTGCTGCTCAGATTCTTCTGTTCTATAACTCATTTACATGCCTGATTAATCCGCAACACCTTGCGGAAAAATCTTAATCGATAAATATCTGTGCAAATATTAGGAATGGTAAAGTCCAGTCACGTAAGAGTCTAGCTGCAGCTTGCCAGTGGCACCCCAATTCTATTTCCTCCTCTCACTTCTCTGAGTGAATAAATAACTGCCTGAGACAGCCCAGAGTGAGCGATGTGCACACTGAATCTGATTTATGTGTGAGTAAGGGCTTTCTGCCTATCAGATACAGCACCTCATCCTTGCCTGACCTAATTTTGAGTCTGTATTCTCGATGAGATGAACTGCTATGAAGAGATCTATAATGCTGGCTTCATACATAATTTAGGGAGAGTTCAAATCCATTTCAGGCAGAAAAATACAGGGTATGTGCTAGTTATTGTTAGAGCTTGATGCCGTGCTTGCTATCTTGCTCTGAGTGTGGGCATGCTCTTGACTTAAATGGAGTTAGACTTAACTTACATAAGTAGATGTGTACAAAGGCATTGTGAAAGTACAGTTCAGACATGGTGAAAGTGTTGCCACTATTAGGTTTGCCTCCTTTTATAGGGATTTTCAGGGCATGGAACAATTTGCATCTTGCTGTAGCCTTCTTGCAGACAGGAAGAACAAACATTGTGATCACTGCACAATTCATGATTGATCTGGGATGAATACGAGTTCTCTGACATGTAACAATTGGGTTAGGCCCTTTTACCTCAGTCCAGGAAAGCATTTATTGATGTTTCACCAAGAGTAAGAAAGAAAAATAATTTTTTGCCAATGTTAATCTCTTTTTACTAAAGCTGGATTTTTGTATTGCTGTTCGTCAGTCTTGAGACTTTAATGCATAGAACAGCAAGTATTGTATACAAGTGTCATGCATACTCTGGAAGTTGCCAATAAAAGTTATTACTGAAAGAGGTTCTGGTTCTTAGGTGGCTGGACCAGGGACAGGATGATGGCAATATTTCTCGAGAACTGCCTGTGACAGATGCCAGCATGCTTCCAGGAAGTAAGTGAAAATTGGTGGGGAAGAAAACTGTCTCAAAGGGAATGAAGAATTTCTGTAAATTAATTACACTGTTTTTAACCACACAGGACAAGAGCTGGAACTCAAGAGAGAAAAAACTGTAAGAGTATACCTTTTCATTTTCATTTATACCACTGAATTCTGCTTTGAGGGAAATCAGGTCAGTTGAATGCTTTGTATGACAAATTCCTGTGTATCATCTTCTCATAAGTCTTTTCTGTTTGTTGTTTACAAAACTAGTGGGCTGCAGAAAAGTGGAAATTTCGGAAAGGCATTACACTTCAATTTTACAACAGGGTCACTCGTGGCTTCGTTTGCCTCTACCCAGATAGCAGAGTTGATGCTCTTGGTGATAAGAAAAACAAATATGGTAAAGTATTTTCTATGTGGATGTGTGCATAAGAGATACAAAGAAAGACTTTAATATGGAGATTCCTAAAATGGATAAGAGTATATAATCATACTAAACATTTTCCTTGCTTAAAACATACATGTGTTAATGACTATAAAGACTCAGAAAATATATGCTTAGTTTATATACACACAAAATTCTCATACAGTGTCTTGTCACTGGCTTTCCTTTACCAAATAGAAAAACTTCTTGTCATCTTCAGTTTGGTGCTCCCACAGAACTCACATGGCAAGGACAGCTAGAGTCTTTTGAAACTAGATCCATCTAAGATAACAACCTCAAATTTAGGTAGAGTTTGTTAATAAGGAGTAGATATATGTCTGTGTGTGTACATATATATATTATATATATGTGTGTGTATATGTATGTGTCTATGCATAAATTCATTTTATTTCATCTTTATAATTTATTTTAATGGCAGTCTACCAGTTCCACCCTTTATCAACTTCCCTCTTCTGCATTAGTAACACTTAACTCTAACACATATCATATTAGGTACATGTATTTTATTCCCTTGGAATTGTTGGAACTGTTCAGTCATTCTGACATCTCACCACGGACTTTACACAGGGACCTTACACAGACCTTTTTTTGAAGTGATAGAATCTTTCACGTCACGCCAAAGTGTGCATCAGGACACAACAGGATTCCTCGAGAGACAGCTGCATCTTACAAAACTGCAACATAATGGATTGGTAGAACAGTTGCTTAAAAAAATCACTGTTGTCCCTGGGAACAATAAAAAATGGCAAGAATTTACCTTTCATCAGTATTTTGTAGCTATAAGAGTTAATTGTTTGGAAAATTGGCCAGATTTAAAATTTGAGAAGCCATGAGTTATGCTGCAGGATTTGCTTTACAAATTCTAATATGAGTATAGAGAAAATGAAGTCCCTTTTCTTATCGGAGAGCTTTATGTTCCCTACATCATCTGTTATTTATCATCTAAATTCAGTGCTAGAGCCCAGATCATTATGCTGGAGTTCTCAGCTCCTTTTTATGGATTTTTTTTAAAACATATGTGCTGATAAAAAGAAATTTGTTCCTTATCATTACCTCTCAGGGCTTTTCTCCTCAAGGCAGCAAAAGAGACAGTAGTCTCCAGATGCCCTTTCCTGAATGAATGAGAGAATTTATTGATCAGAGAGGTCAAAATGTTGAGTTAAACACTTAATTAATTCTTTTTCCTTGAAAATGATAAACCATCTATTGTAATTAAATGCAAATATGAATTATTAGACTTTCATATTTCTGGCTTTTTTTTTTTCATTTAACTCTTAGGTCTTTTTGATGTAAATGTCAAAAGGAGAAATATATGTATATTCAGCAGTCATCAAATGCCATCTCTTGCTCTTGCTCTTGTCAGTGGCCATGTAACTGGAAAGGTAGGAAATGCTGTTACTTCATAAAGATATGTCATTTTCTGATTAAAAAAAAGTTTTTAAAATCTGTCTAATAAATAATTGTACTTCCAATCAGATAAAGAGTGAAGAATTGCAGAACAGAACCCAGGAAATTGCTGATAAATAGGTGAATTTAGAGATAGGGCTTTGTTTCCTCACACTTTACTTTTTATTTTTTGGTTAATTTCTTTAATTCAGAAATACCAGGCCAAGATGTCATTTATATTCTTTTGCCACTTGCTGACAAGCTGCCTGGAATGTCCTAATTTCTCCTCTTTTTTGATAAGGAAAAATTCTCTGGCTTGATTTTAAATGAATGCCCCTTATTCCTTTGTGTTTTCTCTTTTTCTTTTTTCAAGTAACATGTGCCAGTCATAAGACAGCTGGTATAATCCAGGGTTTGTTTTGATGCATTTTGATTTGTTCCAGCCCAGCTTCAAAGTCTTACTATGACTTTTCTTCCTCAGCACTTGCAGTGTACGAGTGAGTAAATGGAGTTGCAGAATTCAGTTCCTTCTGATCATAGAATCAGAGAATATCCTGGGTGGGAAGGGACCCACAAGGATCATGGAAATCTGACTCCTGGCTCTTCACAGGACAGCACCAAGAGTCACACCATGTGCCTCAGAGTGTTGTTCAAACACTTCTTGAGCTCTGTCAGGCTTGGTGCTGTGACCACTCACCTGGAGAACCTGCTCCAGTGCCCAGGCACTCTCTTTGTGAAGAACCTTTTCCTAATATCCAACTGTTATGACCTATCCCAGGATATGGGAGTTATCCAGGTTCTTGTAAAGGGACTCCTTAGGGCTGATTGGAGTGAAATGGCACTGGATTATTAATGTGTGTAAATATATGAACAGGGTTTGAATGAGGAGTGTAGATATACCCAGGTACCTCCCCTCATACAGGGGAGCTTTCAGTCCTATGGTGAAAGGCCTCAGAAATGAATCTGAGGGTGCTTTGGGAGTCTTTGATGGTTTATGACACCTGTAAGACATGACACCTATCTCTCAGGCACTGGAGGAACAAAAACGCAACACAAAATTGCAATTTGCCTTATAACACATACTTAATTGTACTTTGAGGACATGCTTACTTGCTTGTTTCACAACTATTTGTAAAATCCATACAATTTTTCCTTTACTTTTACAGGTATATTGAATCTGATAGACAGTTCTTTTAGCTTTTTCTTCAGAGGGTAATGCCTTGAAAATGAAAAATTTTCCTAGAAATATTGCTTCTTTGTACTCTTGAAAATTCTAAGATGATGTAAATCAGAAGTATTATCAATTATTAGAGGGACTGTTAGCCTTTTACATTGATTAAAATCCTAATTTTATTTAAATATGAGAATGATGATGATTTGATAAAATATTTAAATAAGTATTATTATGTATTGAGAAATGGTTGATAAAATATTAAATTATGTATTTCATACAATGGTATCATAAAGCCTGCCAAGCTGAACAGGCAGTCATGGACTAAAGCATGTTGCTTTACTCTTTCATGTAAAACTTCTGATTTTCTGAGTGTTTTCTGTGAGAACAGTATAAATGAATGAGGACAAACACAAAAGCAAGAGAAGATGGGCTGGTGGCCAAGAGTTACCATGGCTCATTTCCTGCTTGTGTCAGCCTTATACTTTGTCATCTTTATAGGCTGTGACACACTCTCCAAGTGAGGCACCCATGTACCTTTCATATTATTGCCAGATCTGTGTCATTGTACATTGAACTGTTTCTGTCAAATTCCACAGAGCCCACAGTTTCACAATTGCACATCTGAAAAATGGAAAGATTTTTGTACTAGACTGCTAATATTGTGGGAACTTCAACAAGGCAGAAACTCTGTTATAATACTCTCTCTGTTGTTTGGATTTTGCCATATAGTTCATATAATTTATTATTCCTTCTTTGACTGTGTTAGAGCAAAGACAAGGCCTGCTGTGAGCTCCGTGTCCACCTTCAAGCAAACAGCCGTGCCATTCTTGAGTCAGCCAGCTACCCAGGCCACACTGTGGCCTTCAATCTCCAAGGAAAAGTAGCTGATGAAGCAACAGGATATGCTGGGCTTTCCAGAGAGTTTGTCGTGCATGTCAAGGTAAGGTGGGCAGAGAAAAATTCGGAAGACCCTTCTAAAATTTGCTGTTATAAAGCAGCTTGTTTCTGAGGGAGTTTCAGAGGTTGGCGAGGTAAAAGAGGGATCCTCTTCCACGAGGTGGAGCCCAACTCCAGTGTAACAGGTAGGCGGCACTTGAGAGGGTTCCCTTTGCTGCTCTCCCGATACCACAGCTGGAACACGCAAACAGAGTGGGCAGTAACACAGGAAAGATGAGATCCTCAGCTTCCTAGCAGACTGTCAAAAAATGGCACACCAGAGCTGCTGTTGAAAAGAGACAAGTTCCTTAATTTGCCACTCTTCTTGTTCTCTGGATTTTGTGCTGTGCTGCTGAGCAAGAAAAAGCAGGGATGCTGCAAAGTAGGGAAGGATTTCCACTGCTCTGGTTGGTGCCTGCACAGAAAGCAGCACATATTCAAAGACTGGAGGTATACTTGAATTATATACTTGAGACTGACTCTTTTATCTTTTATACAAGGACATGCATAAGTAAGTGCTTAAAATTAAATGGTAGGAGCAGTATCAATATCAAAATTTAATAAGGAGAAAAGCTGTGCTATTCACAGAGGACTTTTTGTTCCTGATCTAAAGGGTGTGTTTCATCATGGTGCCATCATTCTGCTCAACACAAGTCTCTGCCAGGCTCTGTCTCTTAGACCTGATGGGAGCTGCAGTGGAGCAGGTCAGCAGCAGCAGGAATCCTACTGGAAAGTGCATAAAATCAGCTCTGGACTCTGCATGTTTGAAAGTGTGAAAAAACCAAGAATGTATCTGAAGATCAAAGATGACCAGTGTAATGGAACAGTAAGCAGTTATTGTTTGTATTTCCCTCTGCAGATAGTTTGAGTGAATTGTTAGAGATAGGAGAGAATCTTTTTTTATTTGCTTGACATAAAACTTTGTTCAGATTAAAAATGTTTCAAATATTTTCCTTCATTTACCAAAGCAAAAGCAGAAAAATATAGCAAGAGAAGGTGTTGTGTCAATTTGACAGTTGATGGACTCAGTAAAGATCTGATTATATTACTAAACTATTGAGAATGTGGATGTAGTTAAAACTTATGTACTGTTAGATAGATGATGCAGATAGAACCCATCAAAGAATAACTAAAATGTAAGTAACTGTATACTTCACTAACTTTTAAAGTGTTATTCTGTTCAACTAAGTTAATAAATGTAAGAAATATTTTTGCATAATTTTTATTTGGGAGTTTCAGACAACTGAATATGAAATTGAGCTGTGTAAGTTCTCAGGTATAAGGTCCATGAGATTTTTTTTATTGCCTCCAGTACAGTTTCAGGGATTAAAATATTTGATCTATATTTTGAATATAGGCTTTGTGAGTATCTTATTTTTCAGCAGTCCTCTCACCAATGGATCAGGACATCTGGGAAAAAAATGTCATTGGCTAAAGGTTTTGAAATTAAACTTGTACATGCTCTGAAATTGAGGAAAAAATGAATTACATCTGTTAAACACATGTTATATTATGTAGCATTAGCAAATCTGGGCTATGCATAAAATTTGCGTAGAAATATCCTATGTGTTCTGATACAGATATTTTCACATTCCTTGATTATCCTTTGGAAACTGTTTTAGTGGGAAACTCTTTTCAATATATTCAAGCCTTTGCCTAAATCCTAACATAAATCAAAATGCTTTCACTTGGTCTTTCACCTTACTAATCAACTTACTTGATTAGTCTTTCTGGTCATAAAAGAATAAACAGGGATTAGGTGCAGCTATGTCTCTGTGTGTGTAGTAATGTATCATGTTGTGAAGAATGTAAAGTCAATCTGAAATATTACTGGAAAGTAGTATAATTAAGACTTTAAAGAAGTCTTCTAGCTACATTCATTCAGTTGTTGAATTCATGTTTCTGTTATCAATTTCTTAGGGCACAGGTGATGAATACTGTCATTTTAAAATTGAGAAGAATTTGGAAACAGGATCTGTGAGCCTGGAATCAGTGCGAAATAAAGGGATATATGTTGGTCTTCTGCCAGATGGCCAAACTAAGCCAGTTGTTAACACTGGAGAGAGAAATATCTTTTTCTACCCACAGGTCATCAAATGTATGTGATTTCTCAATAGTGTATGGTTTTATTTAGTAATTAGTGTTTCTAATGGACAAAATTCAAAGCAGAAGTGTAAAAGATACATTGACACAATTTCCCTTGTGTTTCAGCAGCTTTAAAGGTGAAAATTTTATTGTATGCACACTTAATTTCTCCTACATATTCAGTTAACTTCATTCAATAATAATAATAATAATAATAATAATAATAATAATAATAATAATAATAATAATAATAATAATAATAATAATAATAATAATGATGATGATGCAGTAGATGTCAATTGTTTTACTACCAAGCTTTTGAAAATGAGAATTGAAACAGGGGACAAGTTAAAGATGGCATTGGCTTCCTGGTGTATTCCCCATTCTGGCCTTAGATTTTGGAAGCCTGGGAGATGTTGTCTTGCTACCAACACTACCACAGTTTTTCCTGATCTTATATGGGTATTAGCAGACTTTCAAGAAGGCCTACTTGGCATTGTTCAGTTTCTTTTTCAGTGATGTGAAATACATTGTACTCCCCACCCAGAATATTCCTTATGTTATTTCTCTGTCCCATAGTCAGATTTGAGAGCTATTGCAGTCAAAACATTTCTCAGTAGAGAGCTGACCTAGTCAGCTATCCAGGACTCAGAAACTGGGTCTCAGCACACTCTGGGTCACTGTCATTGGGTGGCCTTTTTTGGCCATTGCTTGTCTTTTCCCCTTCAGGAGAAAAAAGTTTTTAATTTGGTGAAAAACTGGCTACCAAAGATAGCCAACTGACTTAGATTATAACTGCAGGAAACACCATTCTGCAGGAAACATATTCTTATCTGGTGGACTTGACAACAGACATCAGGAAACGAAACAACTCGTGAAAAGGCTAAATGGACATCAGTTTGCAATTGAAAAGTTGCTCAGATTTTTTTCCAAACACAAGGAGAACAAACTTATCTTAGCAAAAAGAGAGTCTTAAAACCTACAACTACTTTTACTAATTGTTCCATGTATACTATGATCGAAGCATTGTGAAAGTCACTGTAAGCACATCCCTACTGTTCTGTCCCTGTTTGCTGCAGGGTGATAGGAATATTTTAATCACTGTGTCCTTGCAGAAATGAGAAAATTATTTTCCTTTATTACCTTTTGGAAGAGCAGTGTTTTCAATAGAAATTCTCAACAAGGCAGTGCTTACCAATGTCATTAAATAAAGCTGAATGTTACTTTCTCACAGGCTTCAACCCTCCTGAATTTGTGTTGCTCACTAAAAGGAATATAAAAAGGATCTAATATTTCCTATGCAAGCAATAAATATTGTCTGTCTGACATGTTTATATTAACAATATCAATTTACTTTTTATTATTCAGGTGGCCTCTAGCAATTTTCATTTCAGCACTTCCACTCTTAAGAAAAAAACTTTTTGGGGGTGGAGAAGCTTATTTTGGGGAAAGCTACATGTTAACAAGTCATTTTATTCCTACACCAATGTTAAATTTTTGCTTAGATTTTTAAAACATTGAATGGATTTTAATTGGTATGTCAGTTCTGTTCCCAGTTTTTGTAGCATTCTGTTAACAAAGTAGAAAAAAATCCTTTTCCTTAGACAAAGGATTTTGATGTCTATTGTGTGGAACAACTGTGAGATCTGCTGTTAGCTTCTGAGAAAGAAAAAGCAAATGGCTTCTAGCTAGTTACAGATTTTACATTTCATTGTTTTAGTTGGCCGGGAAAAGCCAATGGGAACATCTGCAGCACCCAAACAAGAGAAGAACGACTTCAGAGCATCTCAAATCCAACCAGCAAAAGCCCAGGAGCCAGTACCTCAAAGGCCTTCAACTCCCCCACCCTCAAGTAAGTGACAATTCCCAAACCAGCTGTGGTACATGTTTTATGCTTGTCCTCTGTGTGTGTTTGCAGAGAATTAGCTCAGGAAGGACAATAAATGGCTTTTCTAGATTTTTTCCCTAGATTTTCTGAATTGTGAGCACAAACACACTACATAAAGTACATTTCCAGTTACTCTTTTTTCTAAAAGGAGTACTGGAATGTGGCTTATTGATAAGGCAACAATCAGCAGGTTGATTAATTTGTTAAATAACTTCATTTTAAAAAATTAATTAGTTATTTATTGATTGAATATTTCTGTGGAAATTAAGAGGTTGATATGGTGCAGAACCCTATCTAAAGCTCACTGAAAGAATGGACTGTTTCTCATTTATGCTATCACACTCATGTTTCCTGCTTTATGGCTCACTGGAGGAAAGAGGAAGGTTTTGATGCATTGCATGCTAGATTTATAGCTATGATTTTTCAGATAGGAGTTAGATAAACAATGTTCTGGTCATGCTTCTGGAATCATGGTCAAGCAGATGTGTTTTTCTAGAATAAAATGCTTCTTCTTTAGCTAAAGACGTTGCATAAATGGTCTAAGACAAGAATTTTTGTAATATTCAGTAACCAAACTAAGGAACTAAACAACTAAACAAAACAGGGTCTTATATATCTCCTAAAGAGTGGAGGTGATAATGTTTGCTTCCTGCATCTCTTATTTCAATGTACCCAAAGACCCTGACAGTCTGAATCGTGTCATATCACCACAAAAAGCAGGTGGGGTAAATGGAGCTGCCAACAGCACATGGAGGCACATTCACATGGTGGAAAAATAGCTGCTACTTTGAAAGAGCTTTAAAGACAAGATTATATTGCAATTTCCAGTATGGGAGACATGCTTACTCAGTTACAGGTGGTCTCAAAGGCATTTATGTAGCAAATAATTCTGGTGGGTTGCTGATTTGGTTTCAAACTTGATGCTCAGATTGTTTCATGGTGTACATGAAAAGTTTGGCTCTGTGAACAAGACTTAACATCTGGCATCCTTGTTCATAGGGTAAAATGGGAGGCATCAAGCAGGATTTTAATTAAATTCAGTTCAATCAAACTGTTCTGGTTAAATTCAAGCATAGTTGTGAATCACTATAAATACTTAATTCTTTTTGGAAATATTTTTTCCATTTTTAGCTCAAAACACCTAATCTGTCAGGTTTCACATTGTATCATTGTGTCACAAAGCCTTCCTGAAGTGTGGTGGGTTGTCAGCAGATATGCTGTGTCTGAAACCCATGACAACAACACACAAGCCATCAAACCTGTTTTCAAAGAAACTGGATGTTTTTAGGGTTGGATACAAAGGATCCTTTTATAGAAGCAATATCTGCCATGAAATTGGTTGCATAGAGTCTATAGCACTCTGTAAGTAGTTTTTCTGGTATTCATAAATATAGATTCTGCTTACAGAAAATGAATAGAAATATCAATATACTCTGTCTTTCAAATAAAATGATCATTTTTTTAGTAAGATACTTTTCACTCAACGTATGTCTTTTGACATGTACAGGTGAGCCTTGAGTTTTAAACTGATATTCATTAAATTGTTATTTTCTATTTTTCACTAACAGTATTTGGAAAAGGGTAATGCTTGAACTGAGTTCACAATCCAGCAGTGGGCTTAGCAGGCAAACTCGGAGCAGATTAACTCTTAGGCTGACCAGACCCTCCTTTTTATGTCTGTGTCTGCTAACTTGTAGGTGAATTTTGATTTCTGTTTTCACAAATAATAATTGATTTAGGATTCATTAAACTGAAAACCATGCTACATCATTTGAGACTTCTCCCATTGCAGCGTGAGTTCAGTGTTCCTCAAGAAACTTCTTTCATTGTACAGAGATGATGTCAGGTCCCAGCTTCCACTTAATAGCTCAGATGTCATTAGCTTCCAAGAGACAAATGCAGTCTGTGACCCTGAGGACACCTCTGTGGTTTATACTAACAAATTGTAGCTCTGAGAAATGCTCTCTATATCCTCCACGTTCTTTTCCTGTATGTTTGGCATTATCAGTTGCTATTAATTTTTTAAAATATTTTACTTAGAAGTTAAAAATAAAATCTGATCTCATTTCCACCTCAGTTAACATTGGAAATGATGGTACACAAAGGTGTAATAAAAAATACATCCACTTTATTGCCCAAACTTCTGCTCCAGAGATTAGTTTTTCTGATGGCTCATTTTAAAAGTGTCACTCAATCATATGATTTTCTCAGACAAGATAATTTTCCTTTTGTGTTACATTTAGGATAAGTAAGTAAATTTAAAAAAAGTTATTTCTGTGAAGTTGTGGAAAGGGTTGTGACTTCAACATTCTTATGCAGGCCTATTAGAATTAATTTTTGTCACAATAGATTTACAGCATGGTGTCATGAAGTGTGTAAAATCCCATGAGTAATGCAAGGCAACCATCAAATCTTCTTTTCAGACTGGAATATTTTTAGCCTGTAGCAAATCAATGCTACCGATTTCCATTTGTAAGAAGAGCCAGTAATTTATGAGGCAGAAAGCATTCCAAGCCTGTGAATTGTTTGTGCATTATAATTGCTCCAAGAGGTAGTAGTTTGAGGTTGCAGTAACTGTTTTGGGTAGCAACTGTCCAAGTCTGGAGTTCTTGTCCTAAGCATATGAGGCAGCATGGGGTTCCTTATGTTTTTTGAATAGCTTTGCTTTTTATGAACATTTTAATCTCTTTGCTGTAAGAAAGTTGTGGTTTTGGATAGCTGGAAGGAACTCCATCTTTCAGAGTTACAGGTGAGAAGTTAGGTAACTACAGTTACAGAAAATCTTATAGTCAAGTTCTCAGAAATATTTATCAGACCAAAGCAATTTGGTATAGTTCTGTTATTTCAGGCACTGAAAGACAAGTGTAATTATGTTATTATTTAGGTAAACTCTAGATGTTTGCCTCTTGCTTTATTTTTGGGGTGTTGATTTTCTTTTTCCTGTCAGAATAACTTGCTCTCAGTCATGATGAAGAATACAATAAAACCAGCCAGCAATGCCTATTCTAAATCACTATGACCATTCCAAAGCATAAATCTACTCTTAGAGGCACTGCTGTAAAAGTCATGATACTACAGTTCTGAATTTCTTAAAAATTGATTAACCAAATATTATAATATTTTCCAGTGCTAAATTTCCTGTGATTCCAGAAGTCAGTCCTTATTTATTGTAGAACTTTGTATAGATCCTAAGTCTTTGGCAATTCCTTGTGCAAATATTTCACATCAGTGAAGATATTAATGCTAGTGGATCATAATTCAGTTTTGGTGCTTTAGTTACCATGTTGATTTAAATATAGGACAATATGATGATCCAACCAACTGTATAATTCCTTTTCAGTAAAACTTCTAAGAAAAAAGGGCTGCTGGTGGTGAGTGATAGTTTTGCATGAGTTCTGTCTGGTTTTGGTTTGATTTTGTTTGGTTGGGTGTTTGTTTTTTTCCTTTGATGTGAGGGTGGTGAAATAAGTGAAGGGGAAAACTCCATCCAGAGAAACCCAGTACAGTATTTTAATTGAGCAAATAAAAAAGGAAAGGACTCTAGTATCATGACATAACTTATGCAATGCAGCAGAAACATCTACAGTGACGCATGGGAATTCTTTAACAAATTCATATTTGTGGCAAATAAAAAATTCTTTTTGCTGTCACATGGAAAGTGCTCATGTGAACAATTTGGAACCCCTGGAGGACACAGTATATTGGCGATGTGTAGGTTCATCTTTTCAAATGTGGGGCTTATAACTGCCCCTTGTGTCAGACCAGACTATAAATTCCTGGCAGCAAGGATTTCCTCTTTTGGAGAGGGCTCCATGGTCAGTGGTCCCGTTATTGAAAAGCAGTGTTCCAGACATTTGATGTTTGTAATTTCCACTTTGATTAAATTACTCAAAACTAAATTCCTTTCCCATAACAGAGTCTGGTTTTTCCATATCTCCTATGCAGAGGTGTCATTTGATGTCTCTGCATGTATGTGTGTATCTCTCAAGGGTAAATGGAAGATCACTAGGTGTTGTTCTAGTGAAGCCTATATTTTATAAAATTATATTTGCTTAGCCATTAGAGCTGTGAAATTTATTCATAAAGTGCTACTATGCTGCTATTGTCTCATTCATGCAGAGAATGCCTTAATTCAAATGATGGCACTGCATAAATATGGTTAAGCAAGGCTATATTGAGGTTTTTTTTTTACAGTATTTAGTTGATATTTAATTTGAAGAAAGTTAATTTCCTGATTTTTTTTTTTAAATTTGAAGTGAAAATTTTCTGTATTGTCGGACATGTGACTCTGCTAATGGTGTCCCAACACAAAGCATTAGAGGAGAAATTCTCCTTGTTTCTAAATGTCAGACTAAGAAACTAGAAATACCAATTTAATGGTCACACTTCTGCACCATAGCATCCTTACTCTGCTCCAGAATATGTACAAAGAATATGATGATGGCATATGTGAGAGATAACTTGTTCTTTTCCACCTGATTCTTGTAGCTCAACTAATCAGTACATTTTGGTTTAGACAAGAAACATAAATCAATCTTTTCAGACTATCTCACTTGCCGTGAAAAAAATACAATCCCCCCGCTGTTATGGCCTCCTTATGTGCTGAAGTTACAACAGCAACTGGCAGTTTCATGTCAATTTTCATCTCCCACTAACGTTCTGTATTTCACAGAGGAAATGAAAAATCCCCAAGGTGGTGAGAGTCCCCTTCCTTCGGATGATGAATGGAAAGTGTCAATACTGACAGGAAATGCAGGAACTGAAGCAAGTGTTGCTCTTTGGATATATGGAGACAGAGGATTAACTGGACCCATAACTCTTGGCAAGGACAACAGGAAGCAGCTGTTTTTTCCCAGGCAGGAAGATGAATTTCAGGTAGCTAATGAAGGCTAAGAACATTATTTAATAGGTACCTTTCCAAGGATTATCCTGTCATAGAAAACAAAAATTGTTTTGTTCCTATATTTACTCCATAAAATAAATCTGTATCTAATCTCCATGAATTCTGTGTTAAATCAGCTTGTTACATATAGTAAGCAACAGAAGAAATAATCTTTCTTTTAAACCCCCTCCCACACATAGAAGATCAAATGGGACAACTGCAGAAGTAAATTGATTTCTTTAAGGCAATTGATTTGAAACCAGCTTTAAAAACTATTCATTTTGAAACAAACCATGCCTGATATAAGACTTGCATATTGTTTAGGGATCTTTAGTAATTAAATTTTCAGGCATACAGTTTTCAAAGCATACTATAAAATGTATGCTGTGGAACTTGTTCAATTAAAGAAGAAAACCCATTTTAGAGCTGCCATGCTATAAGTGATTAAAATGCCAGAAAAGTTGACCTGTGGAATAACTAAAAGTCCAATGAAATCTGTATGTTACCATGCTGTGAAAACACAGGGTTTCTGCTTTCATTTAAGGATAACCCCATCTCTATTTTAATAAGGAAATTATAGGCTGAGAGGAAATTACCAAAGGAGCTAAAATTTCTCTTTTGCTTAAATCTCTGTCTGAGATGCATGTAACATTGCTGTTTTCAGCAGCTAAAGCAGAAGTTACATATTTAGTGATTTTTTTCTGGACTCATCAACTCTTCTAATACAATCTTCATACAATCCAAGATTGTTGTCCAATTGTCAATGATATTAATAATAATAATTGTCTCTATGAATAGGGCATAGGCAGGGAGACAACATACCATAATGTTCATTTCCTAAGCATATAGGCTATAGATTATGATCCACAGGGAATCCTGTTCTCCTAATTAGTAAATAATTTATAAGCAATGTTGGATAATGGCATGTTTGCAAAGTTAATCCATATGTTCAAAAGAGATGGACCAATTTTTCTTCTTTAAAATGGATGTGGCCCATTATGGCTGTGTACTGCAGATATTGATCTTGTGAGAGAGGAGGATCTTTCTTTCAGCACCTGGGGCTACTCCTAGGGTTTTTTTCATCACATTGACACTATAGCTTTCAGGCATGAAACAGCAAATGTCACTGAAGTGCTTTTCACTCTTCAGTCTGCAGTGGATAACTCCACAAAGAAAAAGCCTATGAGTAAGAGCTCTTTCTTCTCTTTTTCCCCTTAAAATTTATCCTGTACTTGTTTAACAGAACAGGTCTTGAAATGAAGATAGGAGTGTAAGACATAAAAAAAGTTACATCTTCTTCTTACCACTTCTGTCTTTGAACTTTTATGTTTTTACTGATATATTCTAGAACAGATGATACCAAATTTTATTCTTAAAGTAATCAACTTAATCATAGCTCTTGCCAGGAGTTCTAGGAAGAAAGCAGCTTCTGAAAGGCTAAAATAATCCAGCAATTAGGAATCAGTTTAAAGTTCTTTAACTTTACGTTTATCAGCAACATGTGCACCTGTAAAAAGTTTGAGTAGAACTAACCTAAGAACTGAAAACCATTCAATATGTGGCCTTCTCTTTCTTATTTTACCTTATCCATGTGAATTTTCATTGCCTGCTTAATCATTCCTAAGACAGTGCATGAGAAAAATCAAGACTACCGGAGTTTTACTTTGGTAGACCTATACTTGTTTTAGGAAGACCTATACTTGTTTTAGGAAGAAAACACTCTTGCATTCTGACTTAGTCTTCTACATTTTGTTTTGGGTTGTGTTGATACATGAAATTATGTGCAACCTTTTTTCTTTATTAACTGAAAGTCTGAAGAGGGGTTTATTAGAATAAACAAATGACATGACAGCCTTGTATATGCAGTGAGCACCAGCTCTGTGAATGAGAAGACCATACCCACATTATTTGAGAAGTAGCTTAGTTTGTTTGTGAAATGGGGGAAAGACAATACATGTGGGTTTTTTTTTTTGCATTCAAGCTGAATATATGCCCATAATTTTTACTGCTGCTTTAATCCCAAAGTCTCCAGGTTACTCTAATAAGACTACTTTTAGAGGGGAATATTATGCAGCATAAACAAGGATATGACTTGGCAGAGCAAAGCAAAGCAATTTTCTTAAGCCAATGGAAAATAAGGAAACTATATTGTCACATCAGTGTTTCAATACTGGTGTTCACTTTTAGTTGGTTAATGGAAGTCAGGTTGATGTAACAAGTATACCAACACAAATAACATGTGTGAAACCCACAGATTCTGTCTCAAACAACCATTTGGAAATTTCAATGTTCAGGAAATCCAGAGTAGCAGTTTTTTTATTTTAGAAATCTTTGACTAAAGCATGACAATGCTGTGACTATAGCATAAAATTTTCTTACATAAAAGCACAAAGAGCCAAAAGCTGATACAGGAGAAGAGGTAATACTGACCACTAAAATGAGAAGAGTGCTTTTTGTTAATGAAAGTATAGAATGAGTGGATAATATAGTGTTTTTAAGAGAATGAAGACAATTTTTGTCCAATGTAAATGGCTTTTTGGATGTAAATTGTGGAAAGAAATAGGCTGTTACCAATCTTTTATGAATAGAATTATTATTTGAGAAATAGCATAATAACACACTCTTCCATTCCTAAAGGTACATTATAAATTATCTAAAATTATTAATGCTTGCTTTCAATAGTGATTAAACTTCAAATGAACCCTAGATAAGTGGAGGTTCATTTAAAGTTTTGAACATAGGGTTGCATAGAATAGTTTTTGTAAGTAAGAACACACTTAATGCTTGAAAGGGAAAATGAATGCAAATCATAGTTAGAAAGCAAATATAGCATCAGTGACTTCTGAAGTTTTGCAGAAGTTCTGCCAACCCTTGGGAGTTATTCTTTGAGGTCTCCAAAATTTTGTATCCTTCATGTTGACATATTAGGGTTTATGGTCATCTGTGCAGAATTATGAAAGTTTTGTGACTTGTAGTCAGAGGATGTAATTTTGTTTATAGGATGTAATTCTGTATTGCTCATTTCTCTCATGAAAAACCCTCACCAACATTTTTTTACTCTTGAAACTTTGAAGAGTTCAAATAGCTTTCAAATCATTCTCCTGTCAAGCATTGTGATTCCATTAGGCTGTGATCTGGTCAAACTGGGGCTCAGACAGTAATCTGCTTAGTCAAAACAGAAGAAATGTGTTTTCTGAATCCTATAACCTCAAACCTGCCAATCAAATATTATGCATTGTTCCTGAGCACTCAGATACTACGATAGTTCAGATAAATCTAGAATCAATTGCAAAGATAAAGATGTAATTCTATGTTGTTCTATACTGTACTGTTCTGACTTTATTCAGGTTAAAATAAACAGCATTGGCAATATCTACAAGATAAGAATTGAACTTGATGGATTACCAGATGAACAACCCGAGTGGAACTTACAGAGGGTGAGACTTTTATGGTGATTTTGTTCCCATTTTATTAAATTTATGTGAAATAAAGGCCCATCTTTTCATAAAGACATAGGTTTATGAAACAATAAATGCTGATTGGGATAAGTTGTTACTGAATTGTGTTCTTAGATTGCTGTAGAGATGACAAAAACACTGATACAGTTCACCTCCTAAGGGATAGAAATATGTAGGATTATTTTGCAATTATTCCTAATTCCTGCAGACAGCAATTTTATTGTATTGATGTATTTGACCAAATTTTGCTTAATGAAAATTTGCCATACTCTTTAGTGTTTCTATACTCTTCAGTGTGTTAGGGAGATTCTAGCTTTAGATTCCAGCCCTGAAAATTTGAAAATGATGGAGCATCAATCATTCCATGACAACAACTTGCCAGGAATGAATAAAGTTTGCTGGAAGGTAAACAAAGTAAGTTATAACAGGCCCCACCATTTCTCATAATTATGAATATTTTCAGGGGAAAAAAGCTGCTGGTTTTTTTTTAATTTGGTGAGAAAATTCTTCTTTGTTTTGTTTTAATTCTATATTTCTCTTGATATTTAGGGATGTTCACCAGACAAAATTTGTTCTAAATACTTCCTAAGGCTGACACCCATGTAAAACGTATTTTAGAACTAGGATAAGAATTTTTCGTCTGTTTCTTGTGTTGAATTTGTAAAGGAAACAAGTTTATTCAAATGAAAAAGAATAATCTTAAAAGCTTGATTTAGACAATCAGAATTAGGCAATAATAGCAGATTTTTACATTAACCCAAAGGTCTTAACTGAGAATGTATAAAACAGGATGTGAACATAAATATTACACTTTCCCGCCTGCTGGTTACTAAATATTTCTTTAATATTTCGTTCCAAATTTCATAAGGTAAGCCAGGGATTTCAAAAACTTCATTTCAGATCAAGAAATAAATCGTGTTGAAAGCTGTGTTTTTCTGAAAAATGAGTTAACATATGCAATTGTTATGAATCAGCAAGAGGGCACTGCCAGTAAATATTAGAGATTTGGAATCAGTGCTGCCAAAGTATTTCACGTTAGAATAAATACATGCTTTGGTGTTGAAAGCAGTATTCATTTTACTTTAAATAATATTTTATTGCAAAAAATGAGATAAAAACATGTATTGCTCTGATCTCCTAAGTGTTGGAATTTGGATGTGAGTACTTGTTTTCATAATTTTGTTTGCAAGGCTTATGCATATTATATGCACACTCAGAAACACAACTGCAGAAAGATAATTTTTGATTTCCTTTTGCTAGTCAAGACCTCTGGAAAACCCTTGTAGTAAGTATTGTAATTCAAGACCAAGAAAACTACTTTCATAAAAGATTATAAAGAGTGCTGTAATTATAGGAAACAAGTAAGGCAGCTATCTTACTGTACAGCAGCAAATAACTCTAGAAATTTGAATTCTAACCATCTTAAGAATAAACAGATGGTGATGGTACCCAGGTTATTTTTTGTTTTGCTGTAGAAGAGCCAAAGATAATACAAATGGATTTAATATTCCAATGTATCCTCTACTTGTCAAAGTTCAGAAGGATTCAGCTGATGAATTTCATCCAGTTTTCATTCTAAAATAAAAAACCTGTGTCCATCGTTCCACATCTTCCAAAAGCTCAGTGTCATGTAACAGCAGCTACCAGAAGGTTTTCAGTCTTGAGTTCTCCAGGCAGTGTTACATAGAGGTGGTTTACTCACTGAAACCAGACCTGGGGACACTGCAAATGGTAAACACACAAATTACAACTACAGATTTATTTGTTGCATTCTAGTGGCCAAAACAAAAATATTTTCACACTGAAATTTTGTATGCCATATTTACTGATTGTGTTACTTTTTTTCTGAGATAGAAAAAAACCATATATATACAAAATTATGTTTTGCTGTTGAGAAACAAAGCACTGGAACTATGTTATATTTGGAATTGCTTCTCCTCCAGGTGATACTGCAACATCTAAGGAGCAAGAAAACACTGAATTTTCCAGCAAACATATGGCTATCAAAGAATCGTGATGATAGAGAACTTCTGTGTGAACTTCCAGTAGTGGAAGCTGGAAAACCTATCTATCCAAGTATGTGTGTATACAGTTATTTATATATTGGCTACCTCTTTTTCAGTGTTAATGCCAACCAAATTGTGGTCCTAGCAATCTTAAAAGCAAATAGTCTGACTGATTTCTGGAGAGTATCGTCCAGAAAACTAATTGCAGATCAGACCTACTGTCATTGTTAGCATTAAGCTAAAATTAGTTATGATTACATATAACTTGAATTTTCTTCTTTTGGTTATTTCTGGAAGTTGTTTCATACCGTGTTTATGTCCACACTGGTGACTTGGAGCAAGCTGATACAGACTGTGCAGTTTATTTGTGTATCTATGGAAAAAGAGGAGATTCTGGTCTAAGACTTCTGCATAAAACTGGTGCACCAGTACCATTTCAGAGAGGAATGGTAAGTCTGAAAAAAAATTTGCCTAGCCTTGTGAATATAGTTAAGTAATTGTAAACAGGCTATACAGGTTCCTAATAATAGTAATAAAGCAAACCACATAAGTTTAGCTAAATAACTTTTAAGAACTAAGGAAAATATTTTTCTACTGACCCAGGATTTAAGAGGATGAGTGAAAACATAGTCAGGAAAAGGGAAAGAAAAATTGTTTGAGGGCTTCACCCTGAGATGGTGAGATGAACTGCCTATGAATTTAAAACATATCCTTTCAAAGTATGATGAGTTACAGATGGCTCCAAAAGAGTGTACAGAAATTGTTCCATGATTTCAGATCTTAGTAGGTCTGTTTGTTATGTATTTTAATGTATAATAGTAAAGCATTGTGATTAGTACAGGACAAACTTAAAGTAATTTTTCTTTCACTTGATTACCTCCTAGCTCGTTCAAAGGTAAAATATACATCATCCTGATTTTCTGCAGTATGGTAAAATTTCAGGAACTACTGAATTTAATGTTAACTCTGCCACTAGCCTTCTTGTGACCTTCTATTGAGACTGTTTCTTCCTTTGTGGTCTATTGAGGATTAACACTTGTATGTACAACCAGCGGTACCAAGCTTTTAGTGGAACACTTAATTACCAAATGAAAAGCAGTACCTAAAGTGCTAAAAATAGCCATAACCCACTGGAAAACTTTAAATGTATCTATACTATTTTAAAATAGATATTTTATGCGTTAGTAATGTATGAGAGATAAAGTTTTATTCAAATTAAAATGCAGAATTTAAGTGGAATTTTCTGGGGGCCATTATTCAAGCCAGATTGATAGTCAGTTCAGCCTATTATTTACACAGGGGCTGAGGGGACTGGTTCAAAGGGCACTTTGTTATGGAAATGGGTGAATAAGACAGTGGATTGTTTGGAGCAGCAGAGAAGGGACTGGGATGTATCATTTTTGGCAGAGATAGTAGAATGCTGACTTAAACAACTTGATTTCATCCCTGCCACAGACATTCTGCATTATATTGGGTAAATTGCTTAAAATAAAACTTTCCTGAGTGACCACATTTTTCATGCTTATGTATTGCTGCATAACCAGTTTAATTTCTCTGAACAACCATAGCTGTAACTGAGTTCAAATAGAATTCTGCTCTGCACACCTAGTAAGCTCTTTGAAATGTTAAATATTTCAGTAAATTAACCCCTCTGTTTCTCAGTTGAGCACCCACACTGCTCTGCATCTTTGACAGCTTTTGGCAGCAAACTCTGGGCTTTAACTAGGTAGGTAAATTGAAATATTATGCAGATGGCCTTTTAAAAAAGAGATCAAGCAGTTGCAGAAAACCAGGGTGCTATGGGAGAAGTGCAAAGGTGAAGTCACTGGGGAAATCAGTTTCTATTTCACTGAGCTCTTTGGGTGGTTGCAGTAAATAATGCATAGAGACATAAAGATAATGAAGACAAAAGGAGATACTGAAAAATCTGTCGCCCTCCTGAGCACACTTTGAGGCAGGAATCTTTCAGAGAGACTAGCTTGTGATCATATATTATCTATACACAAGGGATAAGTAATCTTGCACAGGCAGTCTCAATTCTGCCATTTGCTGAGGACTGAGAACTTTACAGATATGAATTTTCCAGTGTATTTCTTTCCTTTATTTCCTTTGTACTGAGAAGAATGATCTGGACCATTATATTTAGAGACAGAAAGCTGTGTGCTTTTTCCTGGGACAGAAAATTATCAACCTGAACCTGATCAGCTTCATGTTTCTATGAAAACAATCCTTTCCAACTATAAGCACAAGCCTAGATGAATAACAAGGGGAAAATAGCATGTCAGATTTCAGTTTCTTTCAGTAGAATAAAATGTAAGTAGAGGAGGTGAAACCAAAAAGAGAAAATTATGAGGTCTGATTTAATATCAACAAAGGAAACAACAGCTTTAAGTGTTTCTTACCTAGAGAAGAGTAATGTAAATGCCAAGGCATTGAAACAATACTAAAGGATTGTGTGCAGCATTTTGGATGATGGCTGTAAAAGCCCAATATTTTGGGGGATTGTTACTGCATCCTGGTTTGGCTGTGCTTTCCTATTTACTGTGACACTTCATCGAAAGGCATTTAACTCTTCAGATCCAAACTCTGAATACGGTCCAGCTGTCATTAAAACCAGCTGAAATCTTTGTACCTTGTGGGAATTGATCTGGCTTTTAACACACTTCAGGTTTTGGACTGCCTTATTGGTGGCAAATTGCTGAGTGCTGTGTCCTCTGTCTCCCAGGTCAGTGATTTTGCAGTGGAAGCTGTATCCCTCGGGAAGCTGCAGAAGGTGCTGTTGCGCTGTGAGGCCAGTACCCAGTCCCAGCACTGGTACTGTGATAAAGTCATTGTCAGAGAAGCTGAGAGCAACTCAGAATATGTTTTCAATTGTGAAAGGTAGTTTTTACAGCAAAATTTTTAAATATTCTTCAATATGGATCACTACAAGTATTGCGTCAATTGATGTACTAAATGTGAGTTCTTCAGGCAAAGACATTTTTTGATTATTTCACAGTTTCATAAAATCCACAAAATGTGTTATTCCGGAACAGATTGCTTGAATTAATGTTCTGTATGATCTGTAGCAAAGGTTAAACACTTATATTGAGTCTGTGTTACTGGAATTAAAAGTACAGCCTTATCTTACAGGATCAGTGTTGTAAGTGTGACTTTTCCTTTCAGGAAGGAAAGATAAAGCACCTGAAATATTCTAAATTAAGTGTATTTTTAAATGGGAAAGAAACAAGGTTTTCCCTCCAAGACTAGCATTCACTCTCTTTACAGCATGGCCAGAGAGACAAATATGATGCCTGGAATTATTCTGTAGATGTTCCATTTAAGTTATTAAATGAGCATCTTAAAAGTCAATTGATAAATACTTAATTTTGCATTTTTAGAAAAATATGGTAATCCCACTTTTGGAGTTTCCAGTTTACAGTTTCTCTCATGGGAATATGCATGACTCGAGTGAAATAAAGAAAGTGAAGAGGAACAATATGCCTATGTGACAAGGCACCGGAATAAATAACATTTAATTAATAATATTTAATAAATACATGTTGCCTAGTTATTTTGTCTGGATTTTAATGAATAGGTTACATAACCTTGAACAGTTTCTTGCAATTCTTGGTGTCACATCCTCAAAAACAGGAATAAAGATGTTTTCTCACCTTGATTAACTCTCTAAATCTGAGATTTTTCTTCAACTGGCAAGATGCTTATAAATAGTAGTATAAGACTGAGGATTTCTCTGAGCAGATTTGGATGCAGACCAGCTGTTGTTGCTAGCTGGAGTTGCTACCTTTCAAAAAAAATGTAGGTGAAATTTTCTTTGTGTCATAGCTATTTCTAGTGAGCAATATGGCTTAGGAATGATAAATGGCAGGGCACTTTGCTGTGTTAATTCTGTGATAATTAACACCAGATGTTTATTATTCTGTGATAGAGAGTGTTAAAAAGGAACAAGTGTTTCTTTTTTAATGTCGAACTTCTCTAGAAGGAAACCCTTCCACTGAAAAGGGATTAAAATAAGTTAGTGGTAGGGATCAGGTGTAACTTCCATGTTTGCCAAAATGTACTTGTGCTCTATTCAAGGAGGGAGAAGGTTTTTGCTCTTCAGAAATCTAATTCAGTAATCTTCAGCCTCACATTTGTTTTATTTTACAGAGCTATTTTCTGATCCAGGACATGAAAAAAGTTCTGTCTTTATTCTCATTTAACCAAAGGAACATAAGCATTTTATCTGTCTTAAAACCTGATATTAGAGTCTGAACATCTAACACCTTCTGCTCGATTTCAATTATACAGTATTACTAGTTACTGATACCTTTTAGCATCTGGGATTTCAGAAGATGTCTGTGCCATCAGTTTTTAGCAGAAGTAATAGAAATAAGTAGTTTAGTAAGAGAAAATTTATTTCTTAAGGAGTAGCTCTTATATGAATTTGCCAAGTACTGTTTTCAAGACAAAAAAATTGGAAACTTCATAAGTTACTCTGGACTTTTCTTGCCCAGCTTGTACTGGAATCCCAATAGGCTTCATAGGAGACTGAGTGATTTAGGTCATTCCTGGAGAGTTCATGGAAGTGGATTGAGAAAATAAAAAACTACAGCCCAGAAGATTGCTGCATTCCTTTTCTGGTAAAAAAAGAGCTGATTTTTTACCAAGCAAGAGGAAATAAAAGCTGTTGGTAATCCATGTTCTCAAGGAAAAGTTTTCAAAATTATACATAGCCTAGGGTAACATGACTAGGAAACCTAAAGAATGTTTCCTTGATTTGTCCTTTTTTGAGACTCATTTATCTGTCCTCAATTTATAGGAGGAATAAGAAAGAGAAATGTTTGGTTCCATCTTTGTTTTAACACTGAACTGTAGTTTTAAGAAATACTGCAATAGGTACACACAAATTATACTTACCTCTCAATCCATAGTATTGAAAAAAAAATGTTCTGTGCTATATTCTTCTGTTTATCTATAGAAACAAGTAAAGTAATGCCATATGAGTCTCTTAATCTGATACAAGTGTATTTTTCACCTACATAGCTCTTATTTTTGCACAAAACAAGTTCCTTTGTTGAGTCAAATAATTTCTACTGTAATACTAACATTTTAGGAGTAGAGACCCTTTGCTGTTAGATGTACACAGTATGAAAATTGGATATGGACCATTGTTATATGGTAATGTAAATAAAAATTGATTCCTACCTGCTTTCTTATTTTCTTTCTTATTCTTAGGTGGCTTCCATTTATATCTCAAGGTATAATACATTCAGAAATTGAGCTGTACCCTCAAGGTAATATTTATTGTTACTTTATGGAAGTAAGAAAAATAATTAGTAATCCTTTTCCTCTGAAAAAATCTGGGCAGATTTTACACTGTAAATATCAGAGTTAACTGATTTTGCAGCTTGATTTGCTATATTTCTGAGAGAACAGGATTTATATAATTGGTATAGGTGATAATGAGAAAGTAATGAGGGAACAAATAAGAAAGAGTCTTCTTGTATTGGCTAGAAAAACTGAATGTCCTTTTGATATCTTATTTCAAACCTTTTCTGTAGTATTAAAGATCCTTTATTAATGGATTTTTTTTTTGCAGACTTTAAAAAAAATCAGCAGCTGAAAATGCAAGAAGCAAATGGTAAATACTGTTCTTGTTTTCTGATTTTAATGAAGACTGTTTCTGTTTCAGAACTAATTGCTTTACACACTTGTTGCCACTTGTATTTATTTTAAAACATTAATTATAGCACACTATTTGAACATTTCAGTAAACTCTGAACTTCACATTTTAATTTAATAAATAACTTTGCTTATACTTTATTTTTATTCTGTCATTTTTCTTTCCATAATGTTATTTTTCCTTCTGCTTCTTTGAAAAATTCCTATTCTTCTAGTACTTACTGGTGATCTATCTTAATTTCAGTTTTTTATTGTTAACATTTTAAAACATGATTTTTTTCTCTTGGACTATAGTTTTTCATTTACTGTTTTACTTGTGATTTCATATTTTTTCAGGTTGACTTCTCTGTTCTGGCAACTAGAGCAGATCAAATTTAATTTCTTAATAACACATTAGAATTTCTCAGCTATGCTGCAGGATGAACAATGTTCTAGAGGAGTTGTGAGAAAGTTTGAAAATGTTTATTCAAAATTTGTTATATAAATCAAAATATCCATGAAGACCCAAATATCTTGTCCTAAACCTTGTTCCTATGGCAAGTGGTAATGATAAAATTTTTGCCCAGTTATTTTAGAAAATACATTAAAACCCTACCCTGTTATAGGCTTTCTTTTGAGTCACAAGTGTCTTTGTCCTTCCTGCTTTCTATTCTTTTTCCAGCAGGCAGTAATTTGCTCTTTGTTCAACATTCTTTGTACGTTAATCTGTTCCACACACCTCACTTTTGCATGGCCTGTCCTGAGAGACCTTCCCTTCCATAATTCAAATTCTGCACCTACAGCTGGGTCTGTGTCATTTAAGCTGTGCAAAAGTCTCAATCATCCAAAAGTGTGTGAAACAAATAGCCTCCTGTTTGGGGCACTTGGTAAAACATGGATCAGTGGGAAAGAGACTTGAAATCGTGTATCCTATACCTAGAGGGGCTGCTCCAATTCCTGGTTTAGTGGTTGATCTGTCAGTTTGTTCACTTACCTTCTTTTCCCATGAGCTTTTAAATATATTGCATTTTCTTACTGTATAATTTCTTAAAAACCCCATAATTATTTTCACAGGAAGTAGAACTTTCTAGTGTATTGTTTCTAATAATATAGAAAATTGAAAAAAAAAAAACCCAAACCAAAATACATGTCTGGACAGTCATCTGTGGCAAGTTACCACTTTCTGCTGCCCCCAGGACCCCAGGTGATAGGTTGTACCTTTCCTCTGCATATGCTAAATGACAGTGATGCCATAACACCTTAATCTGTACTCTTTTCCCCTCAAAGTGTGTTCCTCTTCAGTCATTAAGGAGCTATCGGTACTCTACCTCATCAGAACAACCCAGCTTCTGATGCCAACAAGAATTATGTTTTTGTAATACTTTTGTAATACTGTTTCCCTTTTCTATTTGGAAGCAGGCAATGCACTGCAATGAGGATTTCTGGCATCAGAGAGATTAGAAATTTAAGGGCTCTTTTCCTATACCCCCATGGTCTTTCAAACACAAGTCCTTTCTACTTCCAGGAAAAAGGAACAAGCCTCAAAGTCAATATAGAGGAGTTTAAACCAAAACTCTTTTAAATTATGTTTTTGGGGAAGTTTGATCCCCTAATTTACCTTCATAGGGGTAGTTGTGTGCAAAATAGTTTATAGATACTAAGGTTATAACTTGGGAGGTTGGAGATGAACTAGCTAGAAAATACAGCCTCAATCACTGCATCATTTCAGAACCACCTTGCTTAACAAAAGACTGACTTTGAGAGGATAATACAATAGAAAGGGCCATCAAAACCACTTGAGGCACAATTAGTCACTGAATATGTCAAAAAGAAAATACGTTTTACCTGCTTTAAAATGTGTATTTATTTCTGAATGATGTTTGAAATTTTAGGAGGAGTAGTGGGTCATGTTTTACCCCTTGTCTTCATAAACCCTAGTAAATGGAATTGTCCTTATTTTCCAGTCAAATGGTTCAAAGGAACTTTGTCTTTAAGACATTAACATTATATTGTTTGAAAATGGACAAGGCTGAATTTTTTGTAAACAAGCTCTTTTTCTATGGGTCAGGGAGCCCTTGCCTTATGCTCTTTATTTCCACCATATAGAGGCTTTTCTCTCTTCTAATTGATGTTTATCCTTTTGTTTTCTGGTGCTATGTGTTTTTTATCAAGAAAGTGAGTCTATAGAGAAAGCTGTGAAGATGCAGATTTTCAAAGGCACAAAAGAGTTTCTTACAAGCTGGTGTCTGATAATTCTTAGTGAAAATTGGATGCTTCACTTCCTTTATGGAATTGTAGAATAGTTTGGGTTGGAAGAAATACTTAAAGATACCTAGTACAGCCCCTGACATGGAGAGGGACATCTTCCACTAGACCAGGTTTCTCAAAGCCTCGTCCAGCCTGGCTTCAAACACTTCCGGAGATGGGACATCCACAACTTCTTTGGGCTGCCTGTTCCAGTGTCTTACAATCCTTATTAAAAAAAATATATTCTTCATGTCTTTTCTAAATCTACCCTCTTTCACTTTGAAACCATTCTCCCTTGACATATTACTACATGTCCTTGTAAAAATGCTTTGATTTTCTTTTAAGTCCCTTAATATATTGAAAGGCTGTCAATAAGGTCTACCTGCCTGGAACCTTCTCTGCTCCAAGCTCAACAATAACCTTTTGTCACAGGAGAGGAACTCCAGCCCCTAATCATTTTCATGGCCCTTCTCTGTGCCTGTTTCAACAGGTCCACATCCTTATTTTGTTGGGGAGCCCAGAGCTGGATGCAGTACTCCAGGTGGGGTCTCTATCAGAGCAGAGTACAGGGGACAATTCCTTCCCTCTGTCTGTGGGCCAGGTTTGATTGGACAGGACAAATGAGCTATTGCTGCTTTCTGAATTCCCAGCTGTGTATTTATGTGTGTTTAAAATTCTATCACCTTCCCAAACCAGACATCAGCCAGACCTCTAAAGACTTGGAAAACAGGAAATCAAACTTCCTGCTCCAGTTCAATTTTTGTGGGGCAAATTACTGACTGATAATGAGTCTGGCCCAAGATAAATACCTCTGTCAGACAACAGATTTAAATCATGCAGGCATTACCAGACAGCTTTCTACTAAGAAAAGTGCAGTGGACGCTATGGCATTTATTTATAAGATGACTGGGGGCTGGTATTTCATTTCTTGTTTGCCTTGAACAGAATGAATTTAAGTCGCTGTGTGGAACTTGTTTCACACAGACAAAAGCTGCAATCAATGAGGGGTGGAGAAGCGTGCAATCCCATCTTTTCAGATGCAGAAATGCATTTTACAATTATGAATTGTTCTTTTTCAAAATAAGAATTATATTAAGCTGCTTTTGAATATTTAAATAACATGTACATTTTATGGGAGCAGAGATGACATTTTAGTGTCAGGGAGCTTTATATAAAATGATTTTCTAATGAGTCCTAATCTAGTTCAGACTTTTCTACAAAACCTTTTATTTTTTTATGCTGATTTCAGTATCATGCCCCCATCCAGGCAAATGGAACTCTGTTGATGTATCACATCACCCTAAAATGAGAGGAAATTGTACTTAATCGGGATACTTCAACATTTTTCCTTTTGCATTTCTTGGTTATACTGTTATCATAATCCAAATTCTGGACGGTGGTCTGCTTCTGTGTTGACCCTCAGGGTTATCACTAGAAATATCACTTAGCTCTGTGTTCATATTTCTGGCTTTAGTGCAGTGCAAACCTCCTCAATCCTTGGTCCATAACTTGCTTAAGATGAGTTGGAATGATGTAGTATTTGGCCAGTCCTCTGTTCCCTCTCCTGACATCATTACCTTTTGGGTGCCAAGTAGTCACAGTCCTTGAGCCAAACTGCTTTCATTTACATCTTTCAAGTAAAGTGCTTCATATAAGTAACATTTTTAAAAGCATTTAATTATTTTTTTTTACTTTACAGAAGGAGACTGGAAGATAACAGTAGTCACTGGGGATTTTGAAACAGCTGGCACAACAGCAACAGTATTCCTTTATGCTTATGGAGAAAACAAAGCTTCTGGTCCTATTATTTTGGGATCTGGGAAACAGCAGCTGTTTAATCCCAACAGTGAAGATACATTTAAGGTACAGTATGGCTGTTATATAAACACTGGAGAATTCAAAACAAGTGCAAAGTAGCTTTTCTCAAAACTAGATAATAGAGGTAATAAAAAAGACTCAAAGAAACATGTAAGGATGATTAAGTATTTCTGAGGGAGCAGCTGACTTTTATGGCTCTGAGTTTTGAATCGGGAAATGTGTTCACAGCTGCATGGGACAGACGTGTCTCTCAGAATCTACTTCATACTTGCATCTTCTTGATGTGCTAGATTACACTAGATGTTCATCTGAAGAAGTAAAAGAACTTTCTTTGCATTTATGTAGTAAGATAGTCTTGGTTGTGGTTTGTGTTGCATATCCATCTTTGGAAGGGTCCACTGTAAATTCTTCCACAAACTTCCTCAGACTTCCACTGAAGCCCAGTCTTGTGTGAACTTTTCATTGGAGAAAGTAAGAAGGAAAGGGGGAAGAAGGGTGGCCAGAAACTAGAGGTAAATCACATAGACTAAGTTTATTCATGTGATTTAAACTAGTGTTGTCCTGTTGCTCCAAGCAAATGGAGATATTTCTCTCTGCTGACAAAAAAGTCTCTGAGACATGCTTCAGAAACATGACATTTCTCAGGACTTCTACCAGATCCTGTAATTCGTGCCATTTTCTCTACTTCATGCAGTTCCTTGGTCAGGACTGTACCTGTTGCAGTAGTTAAATCTGTGATATGTCACCTAGGTTTAAATAACTTATGCATAATAAACACATGATGAGGAATCAGTGACAGATGGGACAGAAAGTATCTTTTGATACCAAAATCAGCCAGACAGAAACTTTCTAGCATAGTTTTTTAAAAAGGAAGTGTTTACTGATGAAGGGTGCTGGAAGAGATCAGCATAATATAATGGAAACAAATAAAACACTGTCATGCCTCACAAAAACAATCAAAATACCATACAGTTTCAAAATCCCTGTAGGCACACTTACAACCATAAGAAATCACAAAGAAATGGCCCACAAAAAGAGAATGAGACCAAACTGTACAGGATTGTCTTAATAAAAAAAACAAGGATAGTAGTCTGATAGAAAGCACAGTTAACTGTTTAGTAAGTTGGATATCTAAAAGTATGCAATGAATATTCAGTAAAGTTAAAAATAATGGAAAAAGAAAGTTAATAAAACTTGAGTAAATCAGCTGGTTCTCCTTTATACCCTCCTGAGATTTCATTCTAGAACTTAATTTTAGTGTTGCTTCTATTGCTTTATAAAGCAAGTGCAACTTCATTAACCTTGGCTATCTCTGATTAAGGTTTGTGTAAATGAAATTAAAAACTGGCCAAAGTCCATTGTAGTGCAGGTATAATGTAACAAGGCTATTACCCTCAGAGATTTCCACATGATGGCAGTACATGAAATTCATTGAAGGTAATTTACAGTTGTGTGATGGGGACAGCTCTTGTTTCTGACTGGAGTCCTGGGTTCTAGGTTTCCTCAAGCCAGTCATATGTACTCTGCACAGCATTTTCTCTTGTGGCTTAGCAATTTTTCCTACCAGATGGGTATGTCAAGGATAAACAATATGGGAGCAGGAAAAAAAGAGAATTCAATCTGATGGATTTCCTTTTCTGCTCTGAATTGTCCCTGTGTGTTCAAAGAAAATAGTTCTGAGCTGTGGATTTCTGCTTCTGTTACTATTCAGGCATAGTTTTTAGGGCATCATTTTTCTGTTGAGAGTCATTCCTTCTCCAGTAGAGGAATATCAATCTACCATAAGTTACAGCTTTCATCACAGCTCTGATCTGTTTCCTGCATCTTCCTCTGGTGTCATCACAGTCCCTGAGTATTTCTCAGTATTTCAAAAATACTGATTTTGGCAGAACGCTGGGTTGCTCAAGACACTGGAGCTTTAATTGTATTGTAAATTATATTCTCTGGAGCCCAGTATTCTGCATCATCATTCTTTGAAACATGCCAAATTATCTCTTATGACTGTACACACTGTTTGATAAGGAAATTATTTTAAAAATATTCTTTTAATGTTTGGTCATGCTAAATATTCCCTTCTGTGTCAAAGAGAAATAAGCATAAGACTGTAAGCATATTATCTTCTGTAAAAAACAGCTGCAATCTCTCAATTTTTATTACTTCCATACATAATAATAATTCCACACCTTCGGGTACAAGTTCTGCCATTCTAGTAATAATGAAGTCAGTAAAAACACTGACTGGTTCAGTAGATCTGCTTTCAAAATACTGCTTGCCTTAGTCATAGTGGCAGCACCTAGCATTTCCCTAACAAGACTTTTTCCATGATTTGCTTTGTGAATTTGCTTCATAATCATCTCTTCCATCTCTTTAGGATGGTGTTGGTCTTAAGAATCTCAACACATTGTCAATTTTTTAAAAAAAATAACACTGAATTAAACTACTAGAAGTGCTGGAATTTTTCCTAAGAAATCTTCAAAATCTTCAGTTTAACCTTAGATTATACTTTGGAGTTGGTGGCTGTCTTTGTAAGGAAGGTAGCTGTTCCATGTTTGCAAGTACAGATCATGAAGTATGCATGATATTTTAGGAGCATTGGAAACTGAAATCCATCCCTGGTGTGATTTTTGTTGCATGAGCTCATTTTTCTAACTTTTAAAGCTGGTGCCACATCCATTTACATGATTTGGAGTTTGTTCATCCACATAAACAATCCTTTAAACACTCTATGGTCTAGGGCAAATACCAGAGAGTAATATAGGGAGATGTAAAGCAGGGCTCATATAATACTTGAAGAGCTACTTAATACCATAAAACTTAATAAAAGTGCTCCTATGATGAGACTGTTAAAGTGTTAAAGACAGCCATTTTCCTTTCACTTCCACTTTACTTTTTTTGTTAAGAGTTATGTTCATCAGATGCACCTTCATGCTGTACTGCATCTCAAGAATGTGCACTTAGAACTTGACCTGTTATTTTTCATTTTGGTTTCCTCCTGTTTAAATAAAATTATCAGTCATTTTGACTAACCTATACATGAGTAATTAAAAATCCTTTCTTTAGAATCAGCCCTAAAGACTCTAAGAATCTGTTGTGTTTCACTGTGAGTCCTTCGTTCCTGTACTCTGGATCCATAGTCATTCTTTCTTCAGTCAAAACTAGATCTCCAAAGTAAAATGAGAAACAGTGACAAGAAAACTAAATGTTGCAAAAACAGGTTGAAACAAATCCATTTTCATGCTTTTGCTCATGATGTTCAAATAAAAGGGGCTGAAATGAGCTCAGTTAGAATCCTTCCAGAGTGGGAAGATTGCAAAAGAGAACATAAGAACTGATGTAGCTATCCACACTCCTAACCATAGTACTGACAGCGCCTGAAAGCTGGACATTGCTTGTGTCCTGCTATTTTACAGCTGTCCATGCTTTCCATAACGACCATTTAGGTCCAGAAACAGTTGAATAAAACTAAAAGAAGCCCAGGCTTTAGTCAGATCTGCTTAAGGCAGCACAAAACCGTCATACCCATGGCTGTTACTCCACATGAAACTGTCACTGTCTGTGAAATGCATATGATAACAAGATGAACCTCATCCCTTACTGAGATAAAAGGGAGAAGTATGTAAAATTATCTTCATCAGCTACAGGCTGTGCATTAAACAAAATTTAGCTTGTTCCAAGAAACAACACAGGATTGTAAAGAGCTTACAAAAAATCTTGGAGAAAAACACTGCTCATCTCATCTTTAAGAAATGGGAGTGGGGAATGTGGTGTTACTTGTCCAGTAATTAGGCAGTATGTACTGCAGTACCAAGTGTGTGTATATACATATATATATGAATATTTGTACTTGCTGTTGGCATAATTTGATTAACCCCACAGTAAAAGTGAAGTTCTTCCAGAGCTTGAGTGCACTGGAAAAGAAAGTGTTTTAACAGTCACTGTGCAATGAGCAGTATTTGTTTAAGCAATTTATTTTTGTGACCAAAGCATGTATGAAGTAGGAAGAAATAATGCTGATCTTTGTGTAGCCTTTAATCCTATTCCTTTCATGTCCATATCCACCCTTTTTCATAACAGTGTTATATTTCTGTGTGAGCACCTATAACATATTCTAATTCTTGGGTTAGTGTGTAACTGTGCCAAGTTTTCTGGGCACAATTAACAAAGTGGTTGAATTCAGACATCTGGAAAAAGCAATCAGCATGGGTGGACCCTTTGTACTGTACTGGTATAATAGTTATTGCATTTTTGGCAACAGTTATTAGCTGCGTGTTCACAATTAAAAAATATCATCTACTTCCAAAGATTTCTCTATTGCATGTTGATGCTGTAGAATTTAGACTGATGCAATCAATGATTTTTCTTTCTTTTGGGAATCCAACTGCTCTACTTGACTTCTCTGAAATTCTGTTAATGAAGTGGCCTTACATGAAATTAATAACTGTCTGTCAAGCACATTCTCTGGTGGGTGTGTTCGACATTAGGATTTTGGTGCAGCTGCCTCTGAAGTGTTGATTTATCCAAATGATTTTCATGCTAGCCTGAGTTTATCTCAAAGAGATTGCAGGATACTCTCTGCACAACAGGAAAGCAGTGATATTATTTTGCTTATTCTAGTAAATAAAAGAGAAAAGGAGTAATCACAGGTATTTTTCCATCCTTTTATTTAAGTATCTTTCCACTGAATCTTTTCTTGTTCAGACAAGGAACTTCACTTTTCACTTAGTGAAACATCTTAAGTACATGAAGATAGGTCATACCGACTCCATTCAAAATACCACAGGTATGCTACGGACCAAAAAGTGTATTTGCATAGCTCATTTAGAAATGGAATTAAAATTCAGTCCTTGCATCCTCTTGAGGTAGAACTTCTTGCTGATAAACCTGGATTTCAATTATGCTTAGAGACAAATGGTAAAATATGAGCTTTGTTAAGCTTCAATTTCAAAAAGTAAGGCCAAGTTGTCTAATACATGATTTAATGAAAATGTTCCCATTGCCTATGGTAAGAAAATTATTTAGTCCTATAAATAGTAGCAATGAGCAAAGTATATAGGTGTATTGTTTAGCAGGTCAGTCTAGTTTAACTGCTTGCAAAAATTTAGAATATGACTAAATCAAAGATGCTGTGTGTGAAAACATGGCCCTTTTGAAAGTGGTGGACAGTTTTTTCAATAATTTGTACTGGTACTTGTCCCATGAAATATGATGCATTGATATTATTGCCTGTAACAGTGAAGAAAAATGCTACAAAGGCAATAGAATGACCACTATCATGGTAGTCACAATGATATTTTTAAGCCTATTAGGTGCTGGAAGTCTGTCACATAAGCAATGTCTATATGAGGCCCATTGCCTTTAGAATTTATTACAGGACATGAACTGATTAATGCTTCAGGAGTTCCACAATCAACCAACAAGTTAACTGTAGATGATGACTCAGGTGTTTTGCAAAATCATTTTCTGGGAAGAGGTTGGCATTTGTAGAAGATTTCTCTAACAGGCCATCCCTAAGAAGATCACCATACCTGATGTTTGTGGTGTCTAGATCCCTTTACCTCAATCTGTGTTTCCATGCCCTTGTTTGTCACCTCTGCAGTTTAAGTTTTATGTTCTATAGGTGGCTGATGTAAGCCACATCATAGTGGAATTTGAATTTCCCTCCATGTCCAAACTCTATTACAACATTACAATTCATCATTTTTGACATCTCAATTGAATTTTAGAGCAGTAGCAACTAACTCAAAATGAACAGAACATTATAGAAAAAAATATAGAATTTCAGAGTTGTGCCTTTTTCTGAGTATCTCAAAATTTATGAAGAGAGATTTGCTATGTCCCTGTAAAAGACATGTAAATGTTGTCCTTGTATATTTGAGAAAGTGGAGCAAAATGAGCTTGTGAATTTTGTAGCTTCTCAGGAAGCCTAAAGCAAATCCAGGAATAGAACTTAGCTGCCTGATTTTCAGAGTGACACTTTAGTCCTCAACTCATCCTTTCCTCTTTGGACATTTATTACAAGCTTATCAGAATGGCTCTTTCCATATAAAAAGGAATGTTACTTTTGCAGCTTTAGTGCTAGAACATCATAGAGCAGCTAGACTGCAGCTTTTGTAAACACATTGTTAGCAAGGGCAAAAAAGTCAACTTTGTTCTACAACTTTTTACAGAATATTCTGGCTGTGAAAGTAGATTTCTAAATGCCAGGTTGTGTTCAAGTCATGCAGAAGTTCAAGGCAATTTATTCAACACAGGGAAGGAAGAAGCAACCTCAAGACGCTGTTTATGTTGTCAAAAGAATATCGTTAGCTCTGCTGTGTTATGAGAATATTTTCCTCTGCATTTCACTGCAAGAGCAAATTCTGACATACATTTGACGGCATTCCAATTGACAAAAAATAACATGTTAGCGAGTCAATACCACTGAGAAGCCAATGTGATATCTGAGCAGACATCAAGATGAATTGTTCCAAGGCCCAAATATGCAATTGGCACAAAAAATAAATTTCTAATTGTATTACATGTCTTTCGGAACATGTACATCATATAGATTTGATTTCCTCTCTACCGTTGCCTGATTTCTACCTAAGAATAAGCATGACTTTTCTCCCCCAAGGTCACTAGTAAACAATTATTCAGAAAAATAATATTATGCAAAAATTATGAGCATATTACTAAGCCTGTTATCAAATAGGCAGTGTTCTGTCTTTTGAATTATTTTTGAGACTTTTCAGACTCAGAAATATGCCATTACCTCTAAGTCCAGCATAGTTTACCATACAAAAACCTCTTATTTTGTAAGTCAATTAGACAAGAATGCTTGATGCTGTTTCTCCCCTTAGCTAAAAGCAAGCAAATATATTTGACTTGAAACTTTGGGCAAACTGCCCCTTAGCATGTGGTCATAACTTTCTTACTTTGGTTATATCATAACTGCTTTTAGAGTGTGAATGTTAGGGAGCGCTAGGGAGTACAGAAAGACACAAGGACATACATATTTAGAGATGCTGAACAGGACTTCAATAAATCTAATTGAACTAGTTGCAACTAGATACATCTCCTGGAGAAACCTGAAGGTCTGGACAGAACTTTCTGTTCTCTACCTTGAAACTTTATTTGATTAGGTTTGATGGATTGCTCTCTTGCTTATCCAGTAGCAGGAAGTCTCTGCATGCTGATATGGTGATAAATGGACATAATTTCCCTCTCCTTTTTCAAATTTCTTTTTTTTTCTTTTCCCCCCACCTTTCTTGGTCAGCTCTCCTACGTGTGCTTATTTTTGTGATATTTTCTCTGGTTGTATCAGTGGTCTGCCAAAAATCATATACTATGCAGCTGGCAGGGTGAGGGAGGTGATTCTGTCCCTCTATTCTGCTCTTGTGGGACCCCAACTGGAGTGCTGTATCCAGCTCCAGCTCTAGGGCCTCCAGCACAAGAAGGAAATGGATCTGCTGGAGCACAGCACGAGAAGAAGGACCAGAAGGATGTGTTCATGGTCTTTGCATGGGAATTCACCTGGAAACATATTCACATCTTAGATCTCCTTCTGGAACAACAACAAAAAAAATCCACTTTAGCATAATGTGATAAATCAATATAATTTTAAAAGTTTTAGCTTCACTTTTGAGCCAACTCCTATAATACATACTATAACTCATATATATATATAAAATAGAGAGGCAAGATTTGCTTTATCAGTGTTTCAGTTTGCCTCATAGCCAAATGACTGATTAGCTGCTTCAGAAAGTGAAAGGGACTCTTTAATCGTTTCCTGGTCCTGACCAAGAATCATGGTAATGGTTATTGCAAACAATAATCTGTGAGGGCTGTGATGCTTCTCTTTCAACAGGGATTAAGCCAGAACTTAATTATGGACATAAGATCGCAAGGCACCAGTGTTTTATTTACAAAATTTCCTTTTAACACTTCTGCACCACAAATAGCAGCCAGTGCCTGTGTCTCAGGAGAGCACCACCTCTACTACCATACTACCATACCATACCATACTCTACTCAGTTTGCAATAAAGATTGAGAGTTCTAATATAATTTTATATTTATTTTCAAGGTAACCTTAGCATCCCTTGCCCACTGCAGAGGTCTCTGTTTTGCAGCTGGGTGGCATTTATTAGGGCAACTTAGCCCATGTCCTGGCTACATTTTTTGGCTAGTGTCAGAGTACTTTTTTTATCTGTTGTAATTTCACTGTGATTATTAAGAGTATATCTTTGAGGTATACATGGTTTTATTGCATTAATGCTATAATTGTATCTTCAGCTGGCTCATCTTCCTTTAACATACTGTTTTAATATAGCAAAACCTACTATAATGGTCATAAGTATGACTCTATTCAGACTTTTTACTACTAGCATACATGTCATACCCTCAGCCTGTGAGACTTAGTTATGCCAGGCTTGCCTCAGGGATGTTTGTTTCCTTTTTTTCCTTTTTGTTTTGATGTGAAATAGTACAAAATTACTATAATAGTAAAGGAAACAGCTCTTTTTTGTTCTTTTTTACTTGGTGATTTTTTTCCCAATTACCATGACCTTTCAAACACAACATTGATAAAAAAAAAGTTAAAAAAAAGGTTGAAAGTGGTTAACCCTGCTCTTGTGCTTCAATTCCTGCCATCAGAATTGCCCAAAATACTTCTGCAACTCAAAACACAGTGGCTCTTATTTCAAGGCTGCAGTATTCAATGAGACATAGTCATGTTTTATTGTTTAAATTTGCTGCAGTGTAGCATCAGCACTTACAGAAACAGTTAACCCTGGCACCAGAGCACAAAAAAACAGGAGTCAATGAGAAAAGTAGCTGACTGATAAGTGGTAGGAATAGATAATAGGGCTCTGCTGATGGTAACTGTATGGACTTGTATGATTTGGTGTAGCAATGACTGAACTTAGTTCTGCTTGTTAAAGGATTTGTCTAGCAAGAGAGATTTACATTATGACACTAGAAAATGGATTCCTTGAAGAGGTCTAGAAACAGACTGGATTCTCTGAGCCCTTTACTCACTTTAAATAATGCAGCACTGAAGTCAATAAAATTACACTTGCAGACTACTCCACATGTTTTTACTCTTTGTCTCTGGGATTCATTGTATATTAAGGCTTTGTTTTCTAACAAAGCTCATTACTCTTGGCTATGTTAGCTGCACATTTAGCTTGCATGCCCAGTATAAGAAGGATGGCTAAAGACAGCAGTGTAATTTGTTATTAAAATCTGGATTTTTTTTAACTTTTTTTTTTACAGATTAATCTCAGAAATCTTGGGCAGCTATATAAAATCCGCATTGGCCATGACAACTCTGGAAATGATCCCAGCTGGTACCTGGAGGGAGTCAGACTTGAAAGAGTGGTCCCTGTGTCTGCTGAAGAGATTTGTCTCCCCATAGAGAGCTGGCTTTCTGAAGACAAGGGTGAAGGTGATACGTGGAGAGAAGTGGCAATAAGAAACCCTGCAGAGGAGCTTTTGCCATGTACGTGCTCAGTATTTTAGCTCATGTGTTCACTGACCATATCCTGTGAGTATATGACAGTTTTTCATGTTTTCTCCAGGACAACAAAAGCCCTGCTGCCCAAAAGCCAGTGTAACCATGAAGCAATCCCTTCCCTAGCTCCAAGAGAGGGAAGTGATCCTTTACCCCCACTCCCTTCCTTCCCAAAATCAGAATAATAGCTGATGGCCAGGGCATCTTACCCTATAAAATGTTTGATTTCTCAGAGTGTTCATACATCACTGGTAAATTCTGCTCTTTAGAGAAAGACTTCAGGTAGGAAAGCAAGGTATGTAATGTCATGTGATATCCAGCTCCTTTTAGCAAGTTTGAGATCATCCTTTCTTGTCCTGTATATGTCACGATCCGTCCTAGTGAACAGATGACGTGATGGTTCGTGGGAGTGATCTCAGGGTACAAAAAACCAACACGGTACAAAGGGGTTTGCAGTGATAATCAAAACAAATGCACATTTATTGAATGACCACAGCAAAATGCGATAGAGAGATTAAAGGAGAGAAAAATATAGAGAAAGAGACAGAAAAGAGAGAGAGAAAGAGGGGGATATAGCTACCAAACATAGAGATGAAGTCCTTTGGTCCAGTCCAGTCGAGGATCCACCTGTTACGTTGGGAGATCTCAAAATCTGTAGCTAACTCAGAGGTTTTTATTATGATAATTCTATTGAAAATTGGGGGGGGAGGGGGGAACAGATACAATAAGGAATAGGTGTAACAGGTAGTCCATGTCCTCAGCAGTAAGTGAGAGTCATTGTTTTCTTGGTCCAGTGGTCACAACCTGACAGCAAACATCTCGCTTTGGTCAGCTTGCCTCCCCCACACACCTACCCCGGGTTGGGGGTTTCAGTCCCAGTCTTGGAAGGAGGAGAAGGGCCTTTTCACACAGGGGTTTCATGTCTCAGTCCTTGATGGAGAGGCTTCTTACATCTCAGTCTGTCTGTCACAATGGTTAAGGACGGGCGAGAGGGGTCTTCTCTTGGAGGAGGGACCACGCCAAAGCTCAAACCAGCCAGGCCAGGAGGTGGGGAGGATTCCAGGGCCATCGTGCAAAAAAGGGCAGGGTGCCCCTTTGAGTTCAGCGTGGCATATAGCAAACAGCACCTGTGGAAACAGTGAGCTAGGAATCAGGCACATGATTTTGACCCCACTGGTGAAACAAACAGGGGTTTTAATTTTTAAATTTTTTTATGTTTTAAGTTTTTAATTTTTCAGTGGTCTCTCTCCATGACAATCGTGAGGCAAAATGAAGGATATTTTGGACAGACTCTCACAGCATAAAACATACTTTACAAGAAATCAATTATCTGAATCATCACAGATGTGTTTCTCAAATCAGACTTGAGCCACAGCCAAAGAAATTGTTAGCTGCCGGGTGACACTTTGGAACTTCAAAGTTTATGACAGCTTTGATGCCCTTTGATGCCAATTTAAGTGAAGTGGGAAACAGCCCATCATATAAAATTATTATTTAAAAGTCCTGGGCCTTTACAGAAGAATATGGATTCAGTATAATCACTACATGTGGTTTTTTTTAATAGATACTCTTTACATTAATAGAATGACAACAATGCAGCTGATGGCTAATAATTTCTGACAGTGATAGGTCTTACATAGATAGGTGATACCATTTAGTAATTTGATTCAAGTTGATGCAGTCAATATTGCAAGGTGTCTGGGATTCAACATAAAAGAAATCATCATGCATTTAATGACAATCAATTTCATAAGAAAATATCACAGAAGTGAAAACCCCTAAGTAAAAAGAATATAATTCTCTGAAAAAATATTAAGAATATGATATGTGAATGTTTTATTGCAGAGGACAAAGATGTTGAAAAACGTGTATGAGCCAGCTCACATTTCTGCTTTGTTCTTTTTTGCTTTTTTTTTTCTTCAGAGTAGTTATTAACTTCAAAAAGTGGAACTGATCAGGATGAACCAAGTTTTATGATCATTGACATGTACCACAGTACCATATGACACTCACATGTCATTTACTGGTGTAATAGAAAAACAGTGCAGAAGCCAATTCATTTGTACAAACAATCAATTCAGCATTAATAATTCAAATCTGCATTACGCAGTTTGAAAAACATATTCATAGAAAGGTACTAATATTCTGGTCAGTTCAATCTCTATATATATTTATATATGAAAAATCAAATCATTTCTATCAAATGCTAGAAATATCTTTAAAACAGCACATTTGTATAGTCTTTAATCATTGTATTACTGCATATTTCCTTGTATTTGCAGGAACATTATTAAAATATATGTTTCAAGTGTGTAAGAAAAGGTACATTTCCAAAAGAACTTGGAAATTTCTCGAAAATTTAAGTTTTACTAATTAGTTATTGATTTTAGGAACATTTAAATTGAACATCAATACAAACTCAGCAAGGATTCCAAAGGATTTCCTATTTATTTTCTCAAGAACAAGAAAATGAAACACTATCCATTTTCATTTCCCATTTAAAAGCTAATTGCTTGCAAGCACTGAGCAAACCACATCAAGTCACTTTCTCCAGCAGAAGAAACTACATGTTGGTAATTACTTAATGAGGATTTGATATGATTTAGGAGTTTGTATTCTGTACTTTCAATTTAATCTGTGATCTTCTAGTGATAACAGATTTGCTTAAGAATAAAAGTCATGTGCTAGAAACTTTAAACAAAGCAAACAAATGTAAACTAAGCACAGAAGGCATTGGTCTTGTAATTGCTGTTCTTAAACACTTTCCTCATTGCTCAGCTTCTCTCTCAGAAGAAATGGTAATTTTTCCTTCTTTTTCTCCCTTTCCCCAGCTGAAGTTTTCCATGCAACCAATATGGACCCAAAGCCTTGGAACAATTTTTTGACTCCTTGGCTTTCTTTTTTTTGCTAGCATCTTTTCTTAAAATCTGAATATATTTCCTGAATCTGTTAGCTTTTCTTTACCTTCCTCTCTGAACTTGCTTCTTTTCCATTCAGATTTCTCACCTTGGCAGCCTTTCTTAGTTTTTCTCACTGTTCCTCAGCCACTTTAAAAAACTGACATTAAGCTGGTTTCCTACTCCAAGTATTGATTTCAGTTCTTTGTCAATCTCTCCATCACACCAGTCTCAACTTACTTTCTTAACTCAGATTTCTTGTCCCTCCAATGCAGGTCTGGCTTTGTCTTCTCTTTTCTTATTTTTTCCACATTGCCAAAGCTTCTGGGTCCATGGCTTCTTTTTCTCTTCCTTTTACATCTTCTCTTTTGCTTTTCCAGCCCTGGGATCTAGAAAACACCTGATCGGTCTTTGAAGTTGTCCCTGAATTTAGCATGCTGTTGTACTGTGTGATTCCTGGAGTTTTCCTCCAACCTGCTTTGTTTTTTGGGGTTTTTAGGTTTTCTTCTGTGATTCTTCTATGCAAGGTAGGTCCAACAGCTGGGCTCACACACTCTATCTAATCCTCAGTTGCTCCTGGATCCCAGTCTCTCCAGTTGCTGGAAAATGGACATATGAGCCCCTGAGGCTGCAGCCCTGCTCCAGTCTCTGGTACAGGCCATTTCCCTCATGCCCAGACCAGCAGGTTTCATCCCTACAGATACCTACACCTCAGGGTGTCTCTGGCAGCTGAGCAGGACTCATGTGGTCCCTCCAACACTCAGCTGCTCATGTGGTCTTGTGTCACGGACATATTTTATGAAAAACCTTTTTGCTAGGATTTTTTCTCCTGAGATGCTGAGAAGCCTCAGAAATGAAATGTAAACAATAATTATCTGCGGCTGTGGAATGCACCAGGTGCATCTTTGATTGGTCTCATGTAGTTGTTTTTAATTAATGGCCAATCACAGTCCAGCTGTCTCAGACTCTCTGGTCAGTCACAAGATTTTATTATCATTCCATTTCCTTTCTATTCCTTTCAAGTATTCTGATGAAATCCTTTCTTCTATTCTTTTAGTATAGTTTTAATATATAATTTTCTTTCAATATTATATATATCATAAAATAATAAATCAGCCTTCTGAAACATGGAGTCAAGATTCTCATCTCTTCCCTGTGAACACCACCACAGTCTTGCGAACACCACCACAGCAGTCTTGCACTCAGAGTCATGGGCTCTGACCCCTGATCCCACTCCACTCACTGACAGTTTTATTCCCTTCAGTCTCTCCAGTTGCTGCCATCCAGGATTCCAAGTCCGGGTACTGGTACTTGGACTCCCTACCCAGACGTGCACACACACAGAGAACAGATGTGATCTATTTTCTAACACTACTTCCTCCCCAGGTCACCTACATCCATCTATTTCCCTGCCTTTAATTCCTCTTCTAAATGTCTTATAAGTCTTCTGCAATCACAAAATCTTCTTCTCTTCTGCCCTATATTGCATCTGACACCCTTGGGGCATCAAACCTCTTAAGTATGAGAGATACTCCCAGTTGTCTCATGATGGTGGGTTTTTTTCTCCCAGACTGAGACTCCTGGGACAGCCCTGCTGCAGGGGTCGGCAGAGTGTTTCTTTTCCCTAAGTCTCTATGGGTTCCCACCTGCCCTTGTGCACCTGTGGTTGTGGAGATGGGCTGTGATGGGCCTGAGCAAGATGTTACCTGGACTGTCCCCTGCCTGTATTTGTCTGTACATGTACAGACCTTTATCACAGATCCTCACACGGGTTGTCTTCAGATATGACTGAACTTTTGTTCCAAAGGGGAACTTGATGCAAGAGGTATTGAATTTTCTTACTGCTATGGTTATGTGAACATAAATGTCAAATGAGGATATAAATGGGTAAATGTGTCCTGTTCTTGTTCACATATTCAAAGGTATAACTGTAATGAAATGAGATAAAAGACAAATACTGAGACTGAGGCAGGAAAAATTCCAGCTCCAAAGATTTAGTATTCTTTTCCACTTGGAGAAGTGTGCAGGCAAATACAGAAAGGTCAGAAGGTGGCCACTGACTGAAATAGTGCAAAAGATGACCAAAGCAAATAGTAATAACACAAGTGTTATCTCTACAAAATATTTATCCCTGTTTTATCACTCAGGAGGCACCAACTACATAAGTAAATAGTCAGGTTTCTTTATTGTAAAATTCATTAGCAAGTGTTTTTCAAAGCTGATAATTTTCTTGCATGTCATGAAGAATATATATATATATATTTAGACTATTGCTCCAAATATTACTAGTGGAGATTAGACAGCAGTTAGTGGAGATTAGAGTGAGAACTATAATTCTAACTGAAATGTCCTAAACTGATATTGTTTTTGTATTTGTGCCCTTTAAAATAATATATGCACCACTTCTGAGGAATAGAGTCCCTCTTAACCAGTATCAGCCATTAAGAATTTGCTCTCTTTTAGCCTCAATGCTGCACTAACCTGTATCTTTACCCTTCTGTCATGGCAAAATGCCAAACACCCTTTATGAAAGCCAGGTGGTGACAAAACCAGAGATTCAACCTTGCTGCTTGACAGATTGAGCTAAAATGACCATTTCATTCAAGTGGGCATGTCATATGGAAAAAAGGGAAACCCTGGAGCAATACTGTGCAATACTGTTCTGGGACATTGGTATGCCAGCATAAAGAGAGGAGTGAATAGAAACAGTTGGACAATTTTAATGTTGTGTGTCATTTAACATCTCTCCAGGTTTTGTGCTCTTTGGCCAGTTTGTCTGTTTACACTGGCAGCCTGGTGGGAGTGAATTTGCTCAGTGAAGCAGTCAGTGCTAAAATCCCACTTAATTAAGTGTCCTATGTGCTCTTTATGGGAGTCTAGAGGGAAGTTACTTCAGGCTTGTTCTAGTCTGTTCCCCCAGACTGACTGCCAGTTTGTGTCAAGATTGTTGTCAATGTGTTCCTGGAATGTATTATCTGGTGTAGTTTCATCCAAAAAGGACCTAGTTCTTTGCTCTAAAACCAGTCCATGCTGCACACCAGAAAGAAGGAAGTAGAGCCAGCCAGGGGATTCAGCAGCATGATAAGAAAACCAGTGTCATTAGGCACAGACAGCTGTGGATCTTCAATTCATTTGCTCTGAGTCAGAGCAAATGAATTGAAGATATAATTCTCAAATAATTACTGTACTTTTAGTGGAATTATTTTCAAAAAAGCTGACAATAGGACAGCAGTTTGTACCAAGTGACCAGTGTTTCTGCTATGAAAACTTTCATTTTCAGATTCTCAACCATAAATTCTTCTTTAATTCTATTAGGTTTCTTTTCTTCTCCCAAAATGTATCAACATATTAACTTAGTCTTTAGTGCGAAGCAACTGGAGGTATTTGTTTACTGTTTATATTTTCCAAAGGCAAGTGTCATAAGTCATTGAGTTCTCTACATTACTTCTTCCAAAGGAATTGGTAATTATATACTGTGCCCACAAACTGGGATCAAACAGTCTCTTGTAATTGGTGAAGACTCAGGTATATATCAATTTTCTCTATTGGAAACCCTGATTCAGGTGCCCAGAATGGGACATCTGGAAAAAAGGGCTTTCCAACTCATGTTCTACTGCCTTTAGTATGCCCTTAGGTTACCTCTTCTTCACAACCAGGAAAACTTCCTTTCTCCTTCTCTTTTGTCCAAGGTAGTTCACTCCTTATGTTATCAACAGATGCCAGAAGCTGGAGGTGGGATTTAAAAAACCCCTGAAGCCTCATGATATTATCTCAAGAGATAGCATTTTTATAGGCTGAGCAACAAGAAATTTGGTACTAGTACACTTGACTGCTCATATGACTCTACAGTACTTTTTAGATATTTGCTTCTGTCATTTTTTAGCACAGTTATTATGCTGCTTTAAAGTCTGCCTTTCAGAAACTCCTCACCTCTGTCTGAAAACACTTTCCTTCCCTTTTTCATCTGTTTCATCCATGCGTCCATGTTGCAGATTTTTCTGTTTGGTTTCTAGAGCTTATCTAAGCTTACCCTGTGAGCAATTTGAAGATTTCAATCACTTATTTTCTGAAAGGTCATTTTCTTTTTTATTGAGTTCTAGCTGAGATTTTTTCCCTCTGCTATTCTGCATTAATTAATCCTCTTATATCCTTTATCAAAGTTACTGTGTTTTCCAAGACATTTCTTCTATTACTTTGATGTGCTCCACAGATGGACAGATGCCTAGATGTGAGTCTCACAGGTCCCTCTCAATGCTGAAATGCTGTTTCCTGACTTCTGTTGAGTGGCTGGTTTTATGAACTATTTTTAAACTTTTTTTGCCTTTTTTTTTTTGCCTATAGGTTTACCTCTCTCTGAGTGTTTTGTCACCCCAGTTTACAGCTGGTGAAGTTTCACTGAATCAGCATATAGTAAAATGAAATTTCTACTACGGAATAAGGGATCAGGCCGCACATTTCTATTTTTCAGAGTTTTGGGATGGCTTTTTTCTTCCTGCAGTGAAGGAGGTCTCCATTGCAGATGGGCCTGCAGTGGGGGCCTTAGAATAGGTTGGTTACTCAAAAGAAATGAAAGCCCAGTCTCAGAGGCTGAACACATTATCTAGGATTATTTCACTTTACTCTCTACACAACAAAGTGTGTTTTGTGAACAATATACAGAAAACTGCAAATGGAAAAAAAATCACATATGGTGAGTCTTTTTGTCTCAGCAGTATATTCAATGGGTAGGTTTGTTCTCCAGATTTGGTTGTATTGTCCCATCAAACAAGTGGTGTACCTTGTTTTATCTGTTACAGAGTGGCACCATCCCTCTTTTTCTCTGCTTTAAGCAATCTTTAGCTCAGGAGCCATTAGCACTAGCACCTTTTGTAGCTGCTCTGCAATCTAAAGGAACTACTTGATAAAAATTCAACAATTTGAATCCTCCCAGGCTGGTCTGTGCCTAGGTTTCCATTTGCACAGAAAAGGCTTAATGTCTACTATCTATTTAGTGAATGTTTATTTGAATATGCAGGTGTTTCACCATAGTGGCCATGTTCACCATGTTCTAGTTAGGCATGTGTGCATTGGAAATTATTTTCCTTGCTTCATTTTTTGTGTGATTCCCATGAAATGCATTGTAACATATACTCAAGTTAAGGGGTATAAACATTCCTTTTATTATCCTAATACAATAGCCTGTATTGTAGTAGCCTATATTTGTAGAAAAATTTAGAGCACAGACTCTTACTTTTTGTTAAGAAGGTTCCTGTATAAATAATGCAGATTTTGTATCTTAAATAAATGTCAGACTTAACATTTTACAGATGGTGAGGGATGTATAGACACAAGAAACTATGGAAAGTATTTCCCAGTTTTTTACATTTCAAGATGTGCATGCTGTCTACTTCAGACTGATTTATTTAGGCTGGTAGCAAAGGAAAGCTCTATTTAATGATTAGATCGTTATCGTCTCTCTGGTTACCACAGAGATGCACAGTGCTACAAAATGCAGTATAATTTATTTATCTGTTAATATCTTTGTGTTTTGTTATAATTACCTCTTGTTCTCTTCTCCTTCCATGAAAAGACTTGTTGGTATTTCATTTTCATAAACATTTATTGTTAAATGGTTTCTTTAGAAAACTCCATTGAATATGCTTTAAAATTCTGCTTATAGTTACTTAATTTTTTTATTTTTGATCATGGAAATTACTTGTAGTTGTAAGTAATACTAGTCTTTCTATGTAAACAGTCATAACATAAACACTCTGTACCCTTTCCTCCCACAGATACTTTGCATTTTCAAAATTAAGAAAAAGTAAGAGGGTAAGAATGTGAAGGAGATTTCAAGTCAATATGTCCCTTTTTTTACTCCCTGCAGTGTCTTGCTTCATGGGTAGTGCAGCCCTGTTATTAAAATTTCTGGTCACAGATTATTATAATTTTAAGGGTTTTTTTAAATGTAACCTCTGTCCTTTCTCACTCCTAAATATTTTCCCCCTTCATTATCAGTGTGGCTCTTTGCTTTCCTGCACATTTTCTGTCATAGTTTGCTGCCACCCCTTATTCTCTGCCCTTTGGCCAGTTATGATTATATTAGCAGTTATGATATAAAATTTAATTTGGATATATAGCTCAATTATGCTAATTATCAGGTCAATTTATCTTTTCTACTTGCTATTAATATCTAGAATTTTTTTATCATGATTTTTTAATGTTAAAAACCTTGAAACTAGTTTTTACAAGGCTCTTCAAATTTTTGAAGATATGTGTGTATTATTGAGATAATTTATATTTCACAAGCAGTGTTGGTACATTAATGCATGGATGTGAGAGCTGAAATGAGTGCTTGGAATAACAGAAAATAATAAAATTGGTCAAGGAACACCACTTCTATTTAGAGTCCCAGTTGTAATAGTGATAAATAGTTGGAGACTCAGTGTTTTCGGATAATTTTACAGATTAAAAGAAATACACTATTTTGATTGAGCATAGAATCTATCCATAACATTTCTCCTATCTTTTAATACTTGTGGTGCTACTTTTCTCCCTCCAGTATATGTAGTATTATTTTACTACTTGTTTAGTTTCTCATCTGGGAATCAGAGTAGCTGTTTTTCAGTGATGTGGACAACATGATGTTTGAGTTTTATAAGCTGACTTGGGACACAGTGAATAAAAAATGTATGGAAATGTAAGATTCTAGTAGCTATCTGGTGGTTTAAGGGGAACAGTATTTTAACTAGTTTTTGTACAGTACTGTCCAGTTTCAATACTCGACCTTGTAACTGTAGATTATATATATGTGTGTATATATATATACATATAAAATCTATACAAATATATTCTCTTTTATATATCATGTTATATTCTGTTTTGTTATATTCTGTTTTCATCTTCGTTCCTTCTTAAAAGGAACTAATTGTGTTTTTTAGGACTTCTGTTACCTTTCTTCACTCCCAAGAGCTGTTAAAATTACACATAAATGAAACAGTAATCTTCCATGTGATCTACCACATAGCAGCAGAAATGGCCAGCTGTGATTAGAATAAAAACACTGCATGGAAAAATTGCCATTAAAATGTAAACAGGATTTTTTTTTAAGTCAGAGAGAGAAAAACTGAAATGAAACATAATAATATATGATGACTGCAAAGAATTTTTTAAAAATAAATTTACGCATCTGGATAGTTATAAAAATAATATTAGTGGGGCATAGAACATCTTAATACAGTAATTCTAAATTATATTGCAGAATTCTTTGAAGATGTATATAATTTTTGTAAGACTTTGGTCTAGACTGTAAGGAAAGGCATTAGAAGGTTTTAAATATATTTTAACTGAGAGCTGTTTTTGGAAGTCCTATCATTCACTAGTGACACATGTAGAAACCTTCAAAAGCAAGGTTCATTTTTTATAGGTGTGGGAGCTATTAATCTCTTGCCCAGCTTTGTACATGGGGTGAAAATCTATAAACCTTTGGATTTGTGATTGTTATTCCTCTTTTAAGAGGAAACAAAGGTTAACAACCCAGATAATTGTTTTGCATAAATCTGGAGGTTGAAAATGCTTTGGTACCAGTGAAAAGTAGCTTTTATTTCAGATGATGACTCGATATAGTTTGGTGGTCTCCAGATAAATTGCAAAGAAAGACTTTGTGAACTAGCAATGCGTAGCAGTGCTCAGAATAATGTGGTTTTCTTAAGCTTGGTGTTTTCATATTTTTTGTGAAGAGAATGAAAATATTTGAACCTAGAAGTGACAAATTCATGGATAGCTGTTGCTACTTGCAAACTCGAAAATCAGAGTTTTCTGGCAAAATTTTGATGAGGACACTTTAAAATCTTGTGCAAGCTGCAACGATAATCTCAAGTTTTTTCTCTTTTTAGTGTTGGTGTATGAGATCCATGTATACACAGGGGCTAAACTTGGTGCTGAAACAGATTCCAATGTTTATATCAACATCATTGGGACAAGAGGAGATGCTGGCAAAAGGAAACTCCATAGATCTAAGAATAATAATGTTAAGTTTCGACAAGGACAGGTAAAGTAAAAACAATGGTGCTTCTGGTAAATAAGAATAAATTATGGCTAGAAAATTGTTTCATCAAGAAATGTAAAAATTCTTTTATTTACAAGGTTTATTCAAGCATTGACCATTTTCCTTATTCAAAATTCCTTACCTAATTGCATTATATGGTTAATTTTTATCTGCTTGATCAACCAACTGAGAGCTTTAGATATTAGAATCTGGGTATTTCAGTTATTTGTATTGCACATATAAATAAAAAGGTAAGAATATTATATTTGTTGTCCTGAACAGATCACTTTAGATTTTAGAATCAGGTTCTAAATCTGTATTCCTAAGTATATTTTCCAAACTTGGTGAGGCACATAGGGCTAGAAAATATAATGTAGACACAACATTGAACTTTGAATTACAACAAGTAATTGAAAATGATCATTGTGTCATGCCGAAGGTATCAGTGCTATCTTTGGGGAGTAATTTTCAGGTGTTATTTACCTTAGAAAATTTTGAGAGATCCGCTCTGTTTGGCCAAGATGAATATAAAACAACTATATTCATTTTGAAAACAATCAATCAAACAAACAAAAGATTAAAAAAAGGCTTTTCTATAATGTTAGAGTCAAAGCAATAGCTATGTTTAAGAACTTTATAATTTTCCTTGTGTGGTTCCACAGATGGATATTTTCTGCATAAAGGCTGTTTCACTGGGTGTCTTGGAGAAAGTTCTGATTAGCCATGATGGAGCTGGTCCAGGTAGGATTTAATTTCCTAGAGACCAGTCTGTTTTCAAGTTCTTTTTAAACCAAATGCACTTGTTTATGCTGCATCCTTCATAGAAAATGTGACAGAAGGTCTTGCAGTGATAAAAAGTCTTCCTGCAGGTTGGTCACTGTGATGGGATGATGAAAAACTGTGGTAATGGACAGAAAAATGGTCATGAGTTTAATGTCATATAGTGTTATTCTACTCTCTGTTTTCACAGTTATTTATAAGAAAGAACTATTTATTTGCATGTAGAAAACTCTCAAAAGTGTGGCTCACACTGGTAAGACAATCTTTCACTAGACAAACAGTGAAAACTATCCAGGAAGGAATTAAAGATATTCAGCAGCTGACAACTGAATACATGACAAAATTTGAGCAGCTATAAGACAATGTCCTCACTGCTTTGGGCAATTGTAGAAGATTTGAATATACATTTAATCTGTGAAAGTCAATGGGGAGCTGTTCCAGTGAGTGACATTGCATTCAGCTTGTAGGTTTTAGAGGAAAGAAGAAAGAATTTGGTAATGAGATGAATTTTGGGTACAGGCCCTCGAAGAAGTGTGCATTTCCCTGGAATGCAAAGAAAGCATTTAAAAGCACCAAAGATGTAAATAATGCAAATATGCTTGCAGATTAATATCTAGAAAGAAGCTAAGTGAAGAGAGGGATTTTAGGCAGTTCAGGGCTTCACTGATAGCAGATTAGAAAAGCTCTTCTACCCTACTCTGTTCTGAAGTTGCCCCAGGAAACGCCCATCTTGCTGTCTGTACTGCCAAAGGCTCTGAGCAGGCTTGTGACTATTACAGAAATAGCCATGAAAGTGCAGCCTTGGAATGGTGTGTAATCTTGTTTCCTGTAGTTCCATAGAGTTTGCTGCCTTCAGCAACATGGATGATTGTACACCTGAAAGTTTCACATTACAGAAACCCAAGATATAACACAAAAGGCACTGTGATGGAGCCCACCTTCCCTCCATTCCCCACAGCACCCTGCCATGCTCTCTTCCCTGATACCTCCTTTAACAGGCAGCACAGATTAGCAGGATCAGCATTACAAATCTGTAACCCAGTTCAGCTATCTCAAGATGTTTTTTGACATTGGAGTTCAAATGTGTGGGTTTGAAGGACTGTCTAAACAGGACAATGGATTGAATTCTATCTGTAACAAAATGTATGCCTTGGTAATTCAGGAGGCTGTTCATTGTACTCAGCACAGACAGATCTCACAGACATCTTTTGAACTGTATCCAAGATTAGCCCCACATAAATCTAGCTTGAGGTGGCTGAGGGGTTGAGAGCTGGAAAAAGATGGTGGCTCAGAGAGATTCAACCTTTTGGGGATTGAGAAGGAGAAAGGAAGATTCCTTCAGAGGTGGGGTACCCCTTTTTCTCATCACTTGCCTGAGTGACAGGGCAAGAGGGTCTTTATTCTTGATTTGGAGTCTGTCTTGAAAAGATCCTAGAACATATGTTTTCTTTGGGTCTGCCAGGCTCTAGGGCACAGAGGTACTCCCACAGCTACTACTGTGAATGAGAAAAGTGAAGGACTTTTGTCCTAGGGAGCAGAGTTTGCTCCATGCACTACCTGGGGATGCCCTTTCTATGTGACAGAAACTGCTGCCTTCCAGACTCAGGTGCAGCCAGGAGGCAAAGCACAAGGATGAATAGGATGGTTGTTTCTGACCAAAACATCCTGCATGATGTTTTGCTGCAATGTGCTGCTGGGTAATGGTATGAATCAGGTGAAACCTCATAAGCAATGTGACAAGTTGTTGTTGGAACCCAGGACATCCCTCTGGCTGTCCTGAGCAGACAGGACCCCTGCCAGGGGGCTCAGAGACCCTGGCATGGAGCCCAAAATGCCTGTGGTTTTGATTATGACCCATGGAGCAAGTTACCAACCTTAGATGAAGATCTGCAAGTTACAACAGTTAAGTAGAATGATAGTGAATTTATCATGGAGTGAAAAAGTAGATTTTGGGGTTTTTTTAGAATGGGGGTTCAGGGGCAAGATGGAGGGATCTGGGTGTGTCTAGCCTTTCTCCTTCTTCTTCTTGGCCTCCATCTTCTGCTGTGATGTTGGCACTTTTAGATTGGTTTAGAGTAGACGCTTACTGTCTAACATAGGTGATAGGTATTGGAAAGTAATTGTAAATATTTTACATGTAATTTTTAGTATTAAGACATAACACCACTCCGGGGGCAGGCAGAGTGCCTGAACTGTCTTCTGAATGGACCTCAGCTGGACAGGAGAAAATATTTTATAGATAGGGAACAATAAGCAACCTTGAGACCAAGAACTGAAGAGTTCTGACTCCTTCCTTGAGTGCTGGGCTGGGAAAAGAGAATTTCCAACTTTTCTCAGGGTCACTCTGACCAGCAAAAGGCCCCAAGACAAGTTGTGAGTGGTGCAGGTACAATGAGAACAGGATATTTGAGAAGGGCTTCACAGGACAACCAGACCAGTCACTAGGATGGTCATTGGAAGTTATCTAAAAGATCAGCATGGACGTGCCAGTGGTTACTGCAGTTAAAGATTAATTCAGTAGCCCAGCAGAAGTGAGAGTGCACAGCCCCACTCCTGCTGGTCTCATAGCAGCAAGGCTGAGTGTGTGCTCCCCACTGACATGCACACAAACACATTTCTAAAACACTAATGTGTGCACACAGCTGGCCATGCAGACCAACACAGGCAGGAACTCAGCACGTACACAAACAGTACAAGCGGCCTTTCCCTGTTACCCTCTCCAGCTGAGCAGAACAACAGTCCATCAATGTCAAATCCAAAAAAATATGCACAGGATGAATGTATACAGCCTCCAGTAGCTGGCCTTAGGCAGTCAGTCTTTCTGGTTGCTGACTCTGGATCCTTGGATCCTCAGTTTTGCCAGTTACTGGCACCAAGACATAAAAACCCCCTCCAAGACAGCAGCCCCACTCCATTTGCACATGAGAACATGTGGTAGTGTTCACAGGGGTTCTTGGATGAGGCAAGAGACAAGAATGTCGATTCCATGTTCAGAAGGCTTGATTTATTATTTTATGATATATATATTACATTAAAACTATACTAAAAAGAATAGAAGGAAAGGGTTCCTCAGAAGTCTAGCTAAGAATAGAAAAGAAAAGAATGATAACAAAGGCAGCTCTCTCGGACTCTGTCTGAGATAGCTCGGCCTTGATTGGCCATTAATTATAAACATCTAAGATGGGCCAATCTCAGATGGACCTGTTGCATTCCACAGCAGCGAATAACCATAGTTTACATCTTGTTGCTGAAACTTCTCAGCAGGAAAAATCCTAATGAAAGGATTTTAATGAAAAGATGTCTGCGACAAGAACATAAGTTTTAAAGATTTGTTAATTAATACTTTTATATATGCAATAAGAAGTTCACTCACAGAGGACAAAAATTTCCAGCTTTCACACAAATCTTGATTATGGGCATAAACAGATTTGTATACCAACATTCTTGTGCTTGATTACTGGGAATAATCAAAAGATGTAGGCTGGGATGTGAATGGTGTTGACAGTTCAGAGATGTATGCATGTATTTGTCTCCAAGACAAGAAACCCACCCCTCTTAAAATTAAAACAGGCAAAGGCAGAAAAGAATTGCATCTCTTAGGAGACACAAAAAATAATAAAGCTTTCATTCTGTTAATATATCATATTTATTTAGATGAGATCTGTCTAAATATGATCTGTGTTTCTGCTAGAAAAAGATAATCTGGGCTTTTTTTCTTAAAATTTATTTAAAAAATAGTATGATTTCACATTATAAACTTTTGTCATTTCGACACAGGCAGTGGATGGTTCCTGGATAAGATTGTCATCAAACATAAAGAAGGAGAGGAAGCTCATGAGGTTGTATTTCCTTGTAATAGGTATGTCATTCATGGACAAAAAGAATTTGTTACCTGCCAGCAACTTAATGAAAAAATTTTAGAGCAGGTATGTACACACAAACTATATGTTTGAGCAATGCCCCGGAGTTTTTCAACATACAAGTGATGCAAAATTTTGCAGCTGAAGACAAGGAAAATGTTCCTATATTGGCATGGAAGGGAGTAATAGCCTAATGCAGAGAAGTGCCAAACCAAATGTTGCATAAGAGGAAAGGTGCATTGATTTTTTTTTTTTAAATATAGATTATATAGAAACCATGTGAAATTAAATAAGCTTTCAGTTCTCAATCTTTTGAGAAGTATTGTTTGTGAAGATCTGAAATGGCATAGTTGTCATCCTGGAAACGTGCTGGGATGACTTGCACATGACTGCAGTGCTGCCATGGATGACTGTAAACCCTTCAGCAGGGAGAGGCAAGGAAGGACAGGAGGTGAGGCAGCCCTGTATGTTAGGGCATATTTTGATTTTCTAGAGCTTGGTGATGGTGCTGATAGAGTTGGGCATTTATGGGTAAGAATCAGGGGGAAGGCCAGCAAGGCCAGTGTTGTGGCAGAAGGGTCTGGGTCTGTTACAGACCAGCCAGCCAGGAGGAAGAGGCAGACAAAATTTAATACGAGCAGCTGCAAGAAGTCTCACAATTGCCAACTGCTGTTCTTGTGAGGGACTACAAATACAATGCAGCAGAGGAGAAGGAGTTTAGGAGGTTCCTGGAGCCCATGGAAGAGAACCCCCTGACACAGTTGGTGAGGTAGCCAAGTAGAGAAAATACCCACTGGATGAAGGAAAGATTGAACCACTTCATGCCTTCTTCCCCTCAGTCTTCAACAGTAGTACCAGTTCTCCTCGTAGCCAGCCCCCTGAGTTAGAAGGAAGGAGTGGGAAGCAGAATGAGCCCCACAATCCAAGCAGAAAGAGTCAGTGGCCTGCTGCAGCACTCAGACATTGACAAGTCTACTGGGCTGGAAGGGATCCACACAAGGGTGCTGAGGGAGAGGCATTGGGTCACAGCAGTCCCATGCAGTGCTACAGACCTGGGGATGAGTGGCTGGGAAGCTGTCTGGTGGAAAAGGATCTGGAAGAGCTGGTCAACAGCCAGCTGAACACTAGCCAGTGTGTGCCCAGGTGGCCAAGATGGACAGTGGCAGCCTGGCTTGGATCAGCAGTAGTGTACACCAAGGCCGTGATTGCCCCCTGCACTCAGCATTGGTGAGACTGCAGCTTGAATCCTGTGTCCAGTTTTTGTCAAAAATGCCTTTCTACTTTTAGAAACTGCTAGTGATCTTTTGTTTCTTAGGATGGAATGAGGAGATAGGTCTCAAAAGTTAATCAAGCTATTTATTGCAAAAAAGTTGAAATACAGTGGAGTTTAGACTTCACGCATAAAAGATTTATTCATAGAACTTGGTTCCATACAAGAAATTAAATGTGATATGGATCTTCGGTTTAAACAAATACAACATCAACAATAGAATAGAAACTGAGAGTGTGCACATATTTATTTATTTTTAAATAAGTGAGGTTGTTGAAGATTTGGAAATATTATGTGAACAAGGGGGTTCAACTGAGAGGAGTATGAATGCATGTTTGCAGCGAAATGATATTGCAGAAAAGCTCCTTAAATTCATCAGCATAAAAGAAAAATAAAGTAAGAACTGAAGTTCAGTTTGTTGCTGCAGATCTGCAAAAGTTTTAGAAACTTCCAGACCTGAAGGTTTTATATATAATTCTAAGTACAATAACTATAACTAACCACTGCAGGTTTTATAACTCTCTCACATGTACAGCTGAGTCTCTGAACAAATAAATAATTAGTATTTCACACAATGTACTCCACTACTCACTTCATACAGCTACCATGAAAATTCTTCTTTGCCTGGAGCAAATTGAACCAAATTCTTCTTATATGAATAAGGCCAACTGTGCTGAAGGTATAAAAGAAAATTTGATCCTGGAAGTAGTTTCAAGGTGTAACATGATAAAAGGTGTATAAAAAATACTATTGGAGACAAAAGGTAATGGTCAGATGATAAATACTATACTAATAGTTTTTATTAATCTTATTATTTTTGTTTTTGCAATGAAAGATGGTTAGATGAATATCAAGATGATGGGAAAACAGAGAGGGAGCTAACTGCCAATAGTAAGTATTTTGTTAAAGAAAATTTGTTAAAGCACTACAGTATATACTTAATGCCTAATTATTACTAAAGAACCCTTCCAGATTAGACCATAACTCAAAAAAAGTGATAATAAAGCTAGCTCACAATTATTTTTCCTGCTCATATTTTAAAGCATGGCAGTTCAAAGAAGACATTTCTTAAAGGTAAGAGTTGTTTTCCAACCATTGTTTTCTATACTATAGTTTTTGCTGTTTGAATTTAAATCAGCATTGCAAGAAATATGTGAGCAAATGACCTCATTTGTATGTGTGTTTTCTTGTATATCATCTGTGAGAGAACATGACAAATTGGCTGGCAGTACTCTACAGGAAGGACTAGACCTTTATAAGCAATTGAGAAAACACAGAAACCATTTCTGGTTTTCTTCCTACTTCTACTATTCTGTTCTGAAATCAACCAGGAATTCCTTTGAGAAGAGATTCAAGTGTTCTTTTGTTTACCCCAATGTCACTGTCATTTAATACTTGGGGACAGGTCCCCTAGCAAACATCAGCAAGTTGAAAAATGTGTTGTGAAGTGTCAGTGGAAACATTTTCAGGTCAAAATTCCAAAGTAGCCAGAAATAATGCAAGCTTAAACTCCAAATGCTCTAGTGAAGCTAAATGTAGTATGTGCATTCATTTGCCTAAATGTGCTTAATTAATAAAAAGACATCGATAAAAAACTTCCCACCCAGCTTTCTGTTTCTATATCTACAAAGACATTCTCAACCCTGTAATGCACTAGTTACAATCTCTGTGTTTCCTCCTAACCAGAAAAGAGAAACAGACTAACACACATGTTTTTTATGAACATATAATGTAAATGGCTATTCTGTGCAATATCTCTGGGAATTTTATGGGAACAACTAAACTAAAAAAAGTAGTGTTTCCATTTTTCTCTGAAAACAGTGACTTGCTTTCTGTAGGATGAGTCCTAGCCTCTCAATCTAGTTCTGGTTTCAGTGAAAATTGAATCATTCGCATTCAATCAAACAGTTTAGCCAACAGGTTTATTATTCCACAAAAGCATGACTTTGACAAGAGGAGAGTGATGAACTCTGGTAACTAAAGACTTTCTCACAGAGACAGTTGATTTTCACGAGTGACTTGGAATTGGATTCTGCATTCTCCTAAGTGCACAGTTCTGAGAAACAACCATAATATCTGTTTCACCTTATGTTCAGAAAATAGACTGTATTTTACTACCAGTTCAAAATTTTTCCCAGCACAGTTTCATTCTTCATTATGTTATAGTAAGCAGGCACAGATGCACAGACTGCTCATTGCCTGTGAGCGTCCAAAGTGATCAGACTCAATATATTGATTATGAGGAGAAAGGAGTGGTTTATTCTTAACTAGCTTTTGAAATGTCACACTGCCAAGATGTCCAGGAGGACCCAGAGACCGTTGAGATCAGAGCTTCTGAAAAAAGAGGTTATAAAACAGAAGAACATTTTTAGGAATTTATCTGTCAGTTAGCTATACGACGGCTTAGCTTGAGCTGCTCTTCAGCCATCTTTGTTTTGCCCATGGGCTCATTCCAGTGAGGAACTGAGATAGGTTAGAGATTGGACTTTTATGCTTTATGAGAAAAAGATGGTGGTTGGGACTGATTTTTCACAGTTTAATTTGTGTTGTTGTATCAGTGATCTCATAGACGTTCCATGATTGAGCTTTGTAGGAGGGAACCATCACAAGAGGTTTGGAAAGATATTCTGTAGTCAGTTCTGTGTCATTCTATCATGACTCAGTGCCAATGTCAGAGCTGATAAGAGAACATTCCAGAGATGCAGAGTCCTGGGAGAAAAAATAATTCCCTTAGATTCTCCCAGCACCTGTTTATCACTATTCTACATGGTAGAATACTGATAAACAGTCCCCTTCAGAGTGGGGGTGAACACTTTCCATGTAACAGATATTTACTGAATAAGAGGCAAGTGGAAGTTCTGATGTTAGGGAGCCAGTGTTTTAGGCACTCATGTGGCAATATTCTGTATGAGCTGCACTCTAAAAATGGGCTTCAGGGAAAGTCATAAAAATCTGATTGGCATAGTTCAGTGTTCACTGATTTTCAGGGTAAGATCAATGTGCTTAGGTCAAGTTTAAAGCACCAGATACAGAACAAATTACTTTATAAGTCACTCTGAAGGTCAGAAATCTCATTCACTTTGGATAAGGCTAGTTCAGCCACCTAGCCAAAGAGGGAACTTTGAAAGTCACCATTGCTAGGCAGGTTACTTGAGGGCTCTCTGTCCTTTTTCAGCCAGGCTGGCATTATGCCAGCTCTAATGAAGCATAAATCCCAGATCCCTGTGACTGCTGCTGCTGGTTATGGATTCTGCCAAAATGCAATCTGCCCCTATCAAGTTTTCTCAGTAACCTTTGTACATTTATACAATACAGAGAGGCTCTGGCAAATCAGGCATAGGAATAGATTTATTTGTATGCCTCTGATTCCTCCTTGTATATTTGATGCAAGATAAATAGAGAAAGTGTATTTTCCTAGTGGAGAAAGCAGATAGAAGCTCTCAGCTCTCAAATGAAGTTGATTTGAAGGATTTGAAGTTGATTTGAATGAGACTTTCTGTTACTCTCTTAAAAGTTTCCTACATGGTAGGGGTATTTTACTACTTTTTCCTTCTGTTTTCTCTATTTATTTTCCTTTTGTGCCTCAAAATAGATGACCTATTGTAATAGCACATAGGAAAGAATTTTCTCTCAAAGCAGGGAGACAAGACACAGTATGTTCCAATGAAATCCTCTCTGCAGTCAGCTGAAAGGAGCTGGCTTCCTGTAATGTGATGCCTGTAGGGTGTCCTGAGGTTTTGTGGGTTATTGTGGGTGGTAAATAAAGTGTGGTTCAGTAGCAAAGTTTGGTTAATAGATATTTCTCAGCTGGCTCTTCTGTTCTGCAAGGTTTTTGGTATTAAGGCATATAGAAAATTCATATCAAAAGAGAAAATATTCAGTAAGTTCTGCTGTGATTAATTTTATTTTGGAATTATCACCTTCCTTGCAAGTACTCGATAATGGACTAAGAATTATCACAGGATTCCCAAATTTAAAAGGGAATGGACCTGCTTCTAAAAAGCAGCAACAGCGTGTTTCCATTGCCAGATGGAGGCAGAAATCCCTAAGAAAAAGAATTAAGCAGACTGACTGCTCTGCCTCAAGGAAACACAAATTTCTACAATCTTCAGGAAATAAGCAACCAACTCCTATGTCTTGCAAAGTGTGAATGTCATTCTAGGTCTTAAGACCAAAAACACCAGAGTGAAAAACTTCTGAAATAGTGTATTGTAAAAACAGTTTTGGAAATCCTTAAAAAATACATAAATGGCTCATATTTTAAAAAACACAGAAAATAAACCTTCCTTTTTCAGCTTTCTGAATTTTATGATGAAAAGTTGACTTTGGGTTTTGCCATGCCCACATTTCTCTGTACAGAAATCATTGTAGGTTTCATTTCCATGGTTTTACTGAAGGAACTTTCAGGTTCCAGACATGTGGTTAAAGGAATTTATGGGAGGAAATTGTTATACTGATCCCCATTTAATTTCTGAAAGTCAAGAAATGATCCCTAATTCTAACATATCTCTGGATAAATCTCTGTAATGTGAATCAGATTCTTGGTTATATCCTTATAGTAAACAGAGAATTCTGAGACACTTTTTCCCACAGAATTCTGGTTTTTCCCTTGCTATTCATTTTAGTGCTTTCTACATTGGTGTCTCAAAGTAAATGGCTCTAGCTTCACACGTAAGCAGTAGAACTACAATAACACATGAACACACTAATCACTCTGAAAGGAAGTTAACACAGGTCAGTGATATCAGGGGAAAAGTCTTTTTTAATGTGGCCACACAGATGAAACACAGAAAAATGACCTATTGAAGCCCAGCTATCTCACTTCTACACCTTCACTCCTGGAGGGGTATAGAAATCACTGAACACAGTAAATACTTGGCATCAGTCTTCTGTCTCATGTAGCAATCCTCACCGAGTAGATGTCTGAATGAAAAGAATATTATACAAAGGATTTTTTTATTCCTCTGGCATGAGCAGGTTAAATGAATTTGTTGAACTGAGAGAAAATGCAGTCAGTCAGTGTTAGTTCATTTAATAAACTGTAGAAGCATTAAAAGTAAGTGTAGGAGAATAAAGAATCACAGACACTAAGAGGCCTTAAATCTGTAACCATTGATTTATTCCCTGGAAAACTCCCAACTGGTGTCATAGCCTTCCTACTGAAATAATAATTAACAACACAATCATGGATGTTAATTAAAATAAATCACTTTGCCTGAAATACCTTCTCTGAACATGCTGCCACTTTGAGGAAAGAACAGCCAGTTATGTATTTCTGATTTCTCTTAACTTAGGGCTTGCTCTCTCCTGGAGCAGAAGGATATTACAAAGAGAAAAAAAAAAACCAACTCCACTTGGGAAATACAGAATTGCAAAATTATCTTAATTTCCTTTCTGCTGTGTTCCTGGGACAGACTTCAAAATGGAGCATGCTTGGACAGGATAAGAGATTCAGGGCTATGTTGGGAGTCTTTGTAAAAATGTGAAGCTCCTCATAAACCCTTGGAGTGCTCAGGAGCAGCAAAAGCTCAAACAATGCTTGACTTCACCAAGTGTGACACCCTGAAGAGTACCACATGCCGACCTGGCACAGGGAGATAAAATTCAAAGCTGGCACATATCTCAAACAGCAAAAGTTCCTCATTAGGCAAAATGTGGATCTTCCACACACTACATCTGACTCATTGCTGGAAATGACCTTAAAATAAGAGGTCAGATGGAGGGATTCTTTCAGCTAGTGTGTTACTCAGAAGACTGGCTGTGAGATGAGTATTTGCCTGCTGTTTTCTAGCTGAGCCCAGAAGAGTCAGGGAACAGACAGATGTAAGGCAGAAACAGGTTCTATAACAAGAGAAAATAAAACCAAAACAGAAGTAGCTGAAAAAACAATAAGAAAAAAGAGGAAAATTATAAATCAAGGAAACCAGACCAGGTTTTCATCTAGTCTCCATCTTTAAGCAGGCAGAGGAAAACAAAAGGTAGGAAAAAAGCACACAGTTCTGTAAGAAAAAGACACCTCTGATTTATTTCTGAATGAAATTATTCTAAAATTCATTTTATCAGTGTATTGTATTGGGGGCTTACACAAAATCACAAAATAGTTCTCTTTATATCAGTCCCATTAGCAAATTATTATCACAGTATTGGCCACATCTAAACAAAAGCTTTTATTTTGCTTCCACTGTTAAGTTCCTCTTGCCATGCAGGATCAAGTGTCTTTTCAACAAATAATTCCTTTGAAAATAGAGGATGATTTACCTTCAAGCACTTAAGTAGCTTCCTATACTACACTATCCATGTAAGACACTGTATTTTTCCCACACCTGAAACAGCTTCCCAGTTGCATACTGGACTTCTAACACTGTTATGAGTGCAGGTGACACCAAAAAACAACCTCTAAAAGGCGAAAGCCATAAGGTCAGAATAAATCTTCTCAAAAATAAAGAATTAATCTCTTCAAAATTTCCTGAATTTTGTATTCAACCCTGATGAGTGATCTGATCTGACAAATGAGCATACCGAACATGACAAATTAAGTTAGAAAAATCTGAAAAAAAGTTGAAGTTTCATTGTTTAGCTAGTTATGTGTTAGCCAGCAGGTCTTACAAATGTATCATGTACAAGTCTTTCAAAATGTTAATATTCTTTTCATGTTACATAAGAACATTCTAAGAACTGAAATGTATTAAAATTATTACTGAAATTAAAGTAACTATTTTGATACAAAGAATGCAAAAAACACCCTTAAGCAAAGTGCCTTTTTTCTGCTTCCTAGGTATTAATTACTGTTTTCATACCCACTTCAACAATTGTATTATGTTTATCAAGTCTGAGCTATAATTATCTTCAAGGGATTTAAAAAAATTAATTATTAATTAGTAATTTTTTTAATTTAGTGAATGGGATGTAAACTTGTGGTAATCTATAACTCTTCAAAGGCATCCATTGCTCTCTACCATTGATCCTAAAAATGTTTAATTCGTAGATTGATGCTAAAAATGTTTTTCCTGTTTTAGCACAACGGTGGAGAGTGCAGGTTAAAACAGATGGAGATTCCCCAGAGCCACAGGAGTGTAAAAGGACCTTTGTGATTTATGGCTCAAAGGGCAAAAGTAATGAGCTTCTGCTTTCTCCACAAACCCCAGGATATGTGTGCTTTCTCCCCAGAGCCACTGATGAATTCATTGTAAGTCAGAAATATACAGTTCTACATAGAACTTATCATGACATTGCCCTCTAGGATACATATATATAGATATATAGCTATCAATATGGTTATAGATATATGTATAGATGTGTGTGTGGGGGGGGGTTTACATAACTAGCATTATATATATACAGTTGATTTGTCTGCTAAAAAATGATGTAATTATTTACAAAGATGGAATGACATAAGTATAGGTCTTGGGTCATCTCCTCCTGCTAGTCCTGTTCTACTGCAGCCAGCACCATGGACCCTTGTGTGTATTTTATTGCATTCACCAGCTCATCTTGCATTTTTTCTGAATCCCTAAAGATTCCTGAGTTGAAGTTCACACAAAAGGCAATATACAATTATTTGTGAATGCAGAAGATGAAGGATTGGGCAGCACTCCCAGGGGATATAAGTGGGCTTTTCTTTCATTCATTTCCATCTTTGTAAAGTAGTATCCACTCTCCACAGGATTGTTCTGTCTCTCGGGTCAGCAGGCGGAGGATTTTTCTGGATAATCACAAATCACTGGAGAATGCATTCATGCATATCAAAGTGTGGTGAACTCTGAAGCAATAGCTTAGAGATGGCCAGTATTAAAATCAACCCTACCACCATCCTGACCGCCCACATGCCTGACACACATGCTGATAATTTTAGAGGATTCATCTGAAGAGAATCTTTTAAATCTTCAATTCTGTCCTGGCTTTCTAGGCTAGGTCATTGCAAATTCTGTTGATTGTCATGAAGTACAGCTTCTAGCCAGCAAGATGGGAGAAATAGCTTGCAATTTGAGGCAGTTTTATATAGCTCAGAAAGACTTTTCAATGGCTGCAATAAACATTCTGAAAACAATGGCAAAACTACATTTAGAAAATTATGTCAAAGACTCATTGTAATGACCTGATCCAGGCTGAATTTTTAGTTTAAATAACAAGCTAAAGCAATTTAGGAACTTTATGGGGAGTAAATGAAAAGATAAATGGTATTTCTTAAGGACAAGGAAGCAGCTGCTTATCAGGAAACACACGGGAAACACACTGAGCAACAAAACAAGCTTCCTATCCTATTCCATGAGCATAAACTGAAGAGATCAGTAGAGGCAGAATCTATCTGTGGAGCAGGAGCACCAGCTGACTGAATTTTGGCAAGCACCATTGCATTAAGCAGCGATGCTGCTACATCCAGCATGTTGGTAATTTCCCAAGTGGCGCGTATTCCTTGTTAAGGCTGCCTAATTTCAATGATTAGGTATCACACCAGGAGAAATTTGTATTTCTGTGTGTCAGTTGTGGTTGTCCCTCATAATCTACTACCCTTGGTACACAGTACCACTATGTGTTGTAGCCTTCCACCCTAGCAGCTTTCTGAATGCTTGTTCATGTAAGGGGACAGAACATAAGTAAATAAAGGCATAGAAAGTATGCCTAAATAAAGTATAGAAAGTAATCTTACCCCCAAAGAGTTGGGGCTGAGCCAATTATTAAGGATTAGGACAGGCCTGATTTTAACAGGCCACATCTGTAGCCAATCAGAGGAGTGTTATAAAAGAGTGGATTGGTTGGCTGAGGGGGGCACTGGAGTCAGTTGGCTGCTGTGAGGGCAGGGAAGAGTCAGTGCCTTGAGGAGCTGCCTACAAGAAACATCAAGGAGGTGCAAAACTCTAGCAATATGGAATCCTTGCCGTTTAATGATAATAGAACCTTTGTAATATATGACAGCATGTTCATACTTTGGATAGACTTTGGGTTAGTGCTTGTGTTCTCCCCACAGCTATTTTTGTCCTTGTTTTTATTGCTTCGTATGAAGAAGTTTGTACTATTTGAGCATTATTTACTGTGCATGGCGTTTTATCTCTTTGCTGCATTGCTTACAGTGCAGGTTACAGAATAGCAGCTCTGGTATAAAGGGGCATTTGGGGATTCACAGGTATCTCCATAAACACCCTCACACCTCTTTAGGTGCTTGAGCCAATAAACCCAGTTTCATTTTGCTTTCCCTTTCTTTGTTCTTGCTAAGACTATGCAGAAGAATAAGAAGACTTTGCTTATGTTTTCTCACTGTAGCAGCAGGCTGGAGGCATGAACGTGATATCACAATGAGGACAAGCTGTGACTTCAGCTTTCCAAAAAGCCTGAATAAATGAACTTTTAACCTTCCCCCAAGATCCTGGTCCTAGACAAACATCCTTAATAATATAGCACAGTAAAAAGAACAACTGGTTATGTGCTATAAGCAGCTCACATAGTTTTCAAACAGTAAGCTTAATTTTGATCTCAGAGATACATTTATTGCACATTGAGGACAGAAAGGCATGTAAATTCCTGATTTTCCAGGTGTTCTCACACAAATATATGCACAGATATGTATCATATTCAGGATGATTATTCCATCCCAAATATGCCCAATCAACTCCTATGAAAGAACAGGTGTAGTTTAATTGCACATAGCAAGCATAAAGAATAAATTAAAAGAGAGGAAATAGAAGCATGCTCTTAGGTACACTTGGGTTCTAGTAGTCTCAGAAATGTGCAGTATGGTAGTTGAGCTGCTTAAAAAGAAAGAACTTAATTAGAACACCTGAGCTTTAAAAAATAAATCAAAAAATAGGCGAATGCATCAATGTTATGAAATCTGACAGGACTAGTAGTGCTGAAGGCAGCATGGCAAGAAACCAGTGAAGTGGTGGAATGTTTTTCCTTGGTAATCTGGTGATGATTGGAATCAATCATTGATCTCAGATGGAATGAATAGATTTGTAAAGTATATAGATCTTTCTCACAGTCATCTCTGTTTCCTGGTTGCTAGCAGAGTAAGCTTGCCAGAGTGTGTCTTTGGAAGGTCCTACTGTATTGTGCACATTCTTTTCTCCAGAGAATCTTAAAATATATGGGACAGGGTGTGAGATTAGGATGCATAAAACTGTTGTCCAAAGTACTAACATGGGCTGTACGAAATGAGCAATAGTGCTCTTCAAGTAGGACTGTTGGTAAATACACAATAAATTCTGAATGTATTTTGTGTTAAGGATTAAAAAGGTGACAGAAAGTTTCCAATCACATAATACAATAATCCAATTCCACAGTATGAGATGATGCTCCAAGCAACAAGCAGAAGGATTTCTGGAGTTTAGGACAGATGGCTGTCCAATTGAATTTTAATAGGTTTGATGAAACCCTATTAACTAGAATAATTTATGGGTGGGGTGAGTGTGTGTGATTTTTTTGGGTTTTTTTTGTTTGTTTTAACAGAGAAAAGAATGAAAAGGAATTACATTTAAATATGCACCCAAACAGTAAAATATACAAGGCTTTCATTACCCTAGGCATGATGTCTTTGAGAAGCCCTGTGTGAGTTGAAGAGGAAAAGATTTAAAATGTTATGCAATTTTCTAATCATCTGTATCACCAGTCTTTAATATCTTAAGAAACCCAGTGTCTCCTCCTAGTTTTAAGAGCCTCACTCTTAGAGATTCAGTCACGTAATGGAAAACATACTGTGTTTTTTAGTATGTGACAAATCACACCAACTCAGCTAAGATTTCAAGTTCTGAATATTAGAAAAAGCTATTCAGGAGAAATAAATGTGAAAAAATTAATTAGAAAATTATAATAATGAATGAGGTAAAGTATCCTCTTGCAAATATTCAAAACCAGGACATTCACTGGATATATGCTTTGTGATGGATTATATGTCTGCCTCTGCTTCAAAGTTCATGTTGCATCCATTAATAGACATTGGTGGAGGGAACAGACAATTTTGGAACCCAGGATAGAATATCATATTCCAAAGGAAAACTGCTTGTACCAAACTGGTCAGAAAAAGATTGCAAGAATGATGTAATGGCAGTGCTGGGTACAATGATGGAGCTGAACAAAAAGGCTAATGCTGGCCACAGCTGTAAGTGAAAACACAAATCCATGAAAAAAGGGGAACTATCTAATATACTCATTTGAAAATAGCTGGTGTTTAATTCCATGGATCATAAACAGTATGATTATTAGTACTTGCTGGTTCAATGGCAGTCAGGGAATTGAGATTGTGATTCTAGAAACAGAACAATTGTGGCTTCTAAATACTCTGTCCTGTATTCTGGAATTATTTTCCTATAAGTCTCCTCTGTGCATTTCCTACCACAAGGATTATACCACATGTATTTATGTCAACTTAGAATCCTAGTGAATTGCAAATTAGGGTAGCAGAAGACAAAGTAAAATGTGAGTTACAGCTTGCCCTGTCACATAAAAATAACCAAGTTCTGTACTTTTGCAACTCCCAAACAGAGCTTTATGGAATAAATTGTTCACAGTATTTAGAGTAGCTGTGTGATACAGTCATGGGATCCCTGCATGAGAAAAAAAATCTGCAGGCAATAATTTAAAAGTTGGTAGTCTGGTTCTGAAAGAGAAGAAGCAGTGACTTTGTTGTCTGGAAAAGAACTGTAGTTTAGAACCTGTGCACTCTCCTCTCAATGAACCCAAATAATTCCTGTTAAATTTAATAAGGTGGAATGTATATTTTGCAAGAATTAATCCACTTAGTCCACCACAGCTAATGATACATAGCTAATTATATCCTTTGCAACATACACAGCATGAGTGAAAAATCTTGATGCAAAACTGCCCACTCATTTCCCTTTTCCCGGTGCAGGAATGGGGACTGAGTCAGGGACACCTTTGATCTCTGTCAGCACGATGGCACAGAGACAGGCAGGGCAGGCTAGGCTTAGAGAGAGGACAAGTCTGGTGCCCTCTTTCCTGGTGTGTAACTACTGCTGGGTGGCCTTTTTGGGTACTGTGCAGTCACAGCTCAGGAGCTGAGAGGTTCTGAGCAGCCCAGGGCTTTTATATAGGCAATGGAAAGGAGTTCTTCCCTGCTCCCTAAACAATGCCCTAAGTCATGAAATTGTGTAGGAGTGGAATGGCAACCATTTATAATACTTACCTCAAGAAATTCAGACCAGAAGGGATCTTTTAATCCATCAAGTGCAATTCCTTCCTACCAAAGGCCTCTTTTTATAAGTTCTGCATCATAAACTGGTCATAAAATTCCTGTAAAATGGTTTGGACAGGTAGCTTTATTTTCAATTAATTATTCCTCTTCATACTCTGATATTTTACTATATCTTTATTTGCATACCAGTTACTAAAAATGATGTCCAGCTCTCTCAAAATGAAAAAAGCACATTTTTTAGTACCCCTCTAATTAGAATGAGGTAGCTGATACTCCCCTACATGCTTGTGTTCCCTGTGCATGAACTAGCTTTAAGCAAGCGAGGTCAGCAGTGAGGGGCTGTCACGTTCAGAGCTCTACTGAGAAGCAAAATAAATTGATCTGTTAGGTCTGTGCTCTGTCTTAGGAGCCAATCTGCTGGTAGTGCTGTCAGAGCTAGGGCATGATTGTGTAAAGCTAATTTCAGTTTATTATTGTGATGCTATAGGGTGTACAATGGATTTATTCAGTGGAAAGACACCAAATCTTAAGCTGTGACTGATAGAGGGGGAAAAAATCAGCAATATTAGAGAAGAACAAAGCCACTGGCAACATTTTTTTGGTATTAAGTATTTTGATACTTCATAAAAAAATGCTTTTAAAAATTACTAGTTCTCAGTTGTTTCACTCAAAATCACTTTCCATCCTGTCTTTCTTATAGCTGCCCAGTGCATGGCTGCCGCATTACTTCCTGTTGTTCAGAAGAGTTATCATGCAGTGGTTAATGTCATGCAAATAATTATCCACAATCAGCAACCAATTTCTGAATTTCCACGTGTAGTATGGGAACAGGACTGTGTCATGCTACACAGCTATTTCTGTAACATAAATGATTTATTTTTTTCAGAAATATCCCTTTCCTTTAATGAAGAATTGGTTGAAAAGTAGTTTTATGTTCTAGACAAAACCATTTAGCAAATGAGAATTTAGTAAAACTTCTTCACCAGTAGGGTTGCCAAGCACTGGGACAGGCTGACCAGGGCAGTGGTTGAGTAACCATCCTGGAGGTATTTACAAACATGCTCATGTGGCACTCAGGGACATGGTTTACTGGTGGAATTGGCAGTGCTGTGTTAATGGTTGGACTTGATGATCTAAAGGTCTTCTCTAACCTAAACAATTCTGCAATTCCAGGCTCACAGTAATCATCTTTAAATTAATACCTCACTTGGCTGCTGATATTAGAATTTTTAATTGTAAGCTAATGCTCTCTTTCTCCAGTAGGGTCACAACTTTGTGTTACCTTTTGTCTAAATAGCTTAAATGCATAGATCATCCTAATTTTAACTGTGACTCACTCCTAAGTTATCATGTTTTTACAGTATGTATGCTTACAGAGTATCATGCTTACAATACTAATAAAGGAGATCATTTCACCCACAATTATACCATGAAATAAAAAGGATTGATTCCATCATACACTTATCCCAGCCTCAAACTCAATTTTTCCTTCATTTACTGTTAAGTTTAGAAATTCTACACTGGGATTGGGGAAAATCTTTCTAAGTGAACCAGCCTTGACAGTACCCTCTTCCTCATGCTATTTGGTGCAGGTTGAGACTGGAGATCTGGGAGAAGTATACAAGATTCGAGTCAGCTGTGATGATGTGCCAGGCTTTAAGGGCTGGCATCTGAAGTCTTTTCACTTACAAGAGCTGCATATGAAACAAGAACTGAACTTTGAGTGCAACTGCTGGCTCACTCTAGAGAGGGGGGATAAGGAGCTGGTAAAAGAATTCCCTGCATTCACTGAGGACCAGAAAACTTTACCAGGTAAAAGCACCAAGAAGACATAAACACTGTAAATTAATGGCTTGAAAAAAATTCAGTGCTGCAGATATATATAGTGCTTTGTCTGGATTTGATATCTTCAGTGGCTCTGTTGCACCTGTCTTCACATATGCACTGCAAGAATGCTGAAAATTATATTTTAATTTTCCAGTTAAGTTGTGTATTGGATTTTACAGTTGCTAAGTCTTCTGAATTTAATGAGAAAAAAAATGAACAATACAATTGGACCTTTTAGGGAAATGAACACATTCAAAGCCATAGAAATGAGTTGTTCTAGAGTTACTATAGAATAGTATAGAAAGCTTACAAAAGCTTTACTTGCTGATGCAAGTATCAGAAGTAAGCCTTATTGCACAGAAAGGTTGGGGTTTTTTTCCTAAAGACTACTTTTTTGCTATGTTATGAGTTCTCAGAGATGTCCTTGAAATGTGAAGACTTACAGAAGTCCTGCATTTGTTCAGAAAAGCTAGCTGTTACACATTGAGATAAAAGTAATTAGAGACACGACTACTTTGCTAAACTAAAGTTCCAGAAGTTCAGATCCATGGATACTCAAACCTATTCATGACCTTAAAAGAAAGTATAGTGTTACATTAGTTAAATGTTAATTCTGCAGAACTGTACATTAAAAACACATTTGAAAAGTTTTGGTTATTCTTTTTGTACGAGCTTGAATCTATATGCAATTAAATGATCTTCCTTGGAAGAAAATCTGATCTGATTGTAGAAATTCATTCATACAGGATCAATATAAAGGCACAGAATTTATAGTTTCCTTCTTTCAGTTAGGAAGTGCATTTTGTACGTTTTTATACTTGTATGTCATGTCATGCATCCAGAGGCTATGTTGCATCTGTTTGTTATTTAAATTTTCATAACCTCATTCTTATTCTTTGAGCTGTGTTAATTATTATCTATTTCAAAGATAATTCAGTTTTTAATTAGTATTTAGTTTTGTTCCTGAACTAACTCAAATCAGTTAGTTCTTACTTTCCAGATCATGCACAATAAAACAGGGTTGGGCAGAATTTGCCTAGATGCATAAGTCTAAATTGTCCTAGTCCAATTTTGTTCAAATTTATAAGAAAATGAATGGAAAGTCTTCATTGAGCTCAGCATGAAGAGATCAGATTCATAAAGAGTAACCTGATTATTTCATTCATTTTGTAGCAGATTTTTTTGTTGCTGCAGAAATTAAAAAAGCCCTATAGTCTTACTAAATATTCTGTGTTGCAGTTTTATTTTAAGTACAGCTTGTACTTATTCAGATTTAACTAAACTTTTTCTTTTCTTTTTGTACAGTCTATAAGTATGTTGTTTCTGTACATATTGGTGACCGCTGGGGAGCAGGGACTTTTGCAAATGTTTATATCACCCTCTATGGCAAAAGAGGGGACACAGGTGTGAGGAAACTTGATACATCTCTAATGAAAGGAAGAAAATTTCAAAGAAATAAGGTAATGGCACCATAATGCAGTCTTATATGTGCAGGGGTCAGCACTGCATTAAATATAGCTTAAAGCCTACCCAGAATACATCTGGCTAGATAGGCAAGAATTTGGAAACATTCACAGAATTTCTCTTCCAGATATTCACAGTAGACCAATGCCAGTGTTATTCATTTCCTGTACAAGAACATATCCACGTGGCAATAAAGGCTTCACATGAGTGATACAAAGCAGATTAGAGGGGAGAACCTTCTGTGATCATGCTTCTGACTTCATCTGTTCCAAATTTAAGACAGAGCAGGGAGTAAAAAATTGAACAATCAGTGAAAAATTAATTAGAGAAATTTCCATGAGACTTTTACAGTCTATGATTTTTCTGAAACCACAATTCCACTTTGAAACACCAACTCAATATCAGTAAGTTTAGGCAAGAAACAAAAGTTCCACTTAGAAAAAGAATGCATATAAAGCCAGTGTTTCCAGATAATCCCTATAAATAAAATTCTCTTGGGAATTAGACTTTCACTCGCTGAACAAGAATGTTTGAAAAAACACATGCAAAAGTGTCCATTGTCAAGGAGAAGCTTAGCTTTCTGTGAAATAATTTTATTTGATTATTACCACAGCACTTGTTCACGTGAAAATGGAGTCAGTAATGAACTGAGAAAATTTTTAAATTTCATTTCTGTGTATGTCTCAGAACCATGCCTATATACAGAAGACAGTACTATGTTGTAATTATTTTATGTTCATACATGGATTTATTTCCTAAAATACCTTAATTAATGAAGTTAATGATTTTTGCTCAAAATCTGCTGCTGGGTTCTGACTATTAGTAGAAAAAAAATCCTTTTGTTATATGAAAGTACTTTCAATATTAGTAGCAAAAAAAATGCTTCTCCAATATTTTATTTAAAAAGTAATAGAGACAACACATAGGACTTTGGCAACCACTGTATTTCTTTAGAGATGAGCTTTCTAATATCTTGGTTTTTAAATTGTTTTGACATCCAGTTTAGTTAGTTCCTCCTACTGAATTCTTTTATATGAATCATGGTGTTAATTATATTCCTAGATATTGCTGTCAAACCCCAGTTGTTCATAACTTTCTAACCTTTAGCAGTTACTGTGACATCCATCTGGCCCCTGGCTGGGCCTTATACAGAACATCTGACTTTTGTACAAAAATGTAGTGAGGCATAAAATTTCTTTCTTTGTATTTCTCATTTTTACTTATCTTGTTTTTCTGGTCCCTTTTCTCATCTACTGCCACTTCTGTTTACTTCTCTTGTGTCTTTCTTTGCCTTCTCCATTCTGGTTCCCTTCCCATCTCTCATCTTTTACTCTTCAATTTCATATTAACTTCCTCCCTTACTCTACTCAATTTGCTCCACAATTATTTTTGTTTTGTAAGGAAAGCAAAAAGTCAGGTTTTCTGACTACTGGAGAATAATTATAAAGCTATCTTGGAGTAAAAACACTCTTTGAATTTCTAACTTTGGTTTAGAACTATTAATATATATCTAGCTTCTCTTATATTAATTTATATTTTATATTAATATATATCTAAAGCTTATCTTGTATGATAAGCTTTAGAAACTAGATACCTGAAAGATAGAAATTTCATTAGAACCAAAATCTTATCATAACTGATTGTCAGAAAATTGAGGTATATAGATTTTAATGTAATATGAAATGATTGATGCAGTGATATATATTGGCCAAACATCAAATGAAATTAAAATGCATTATTAATGATGAATATAGGATTAAATGTTACTTCTAATCAGTGTGTGCTTTCTTCGATTCAGCAGGGACATGCTATGTTAAACTTTGCAAAGAATCAGACTATAAAATTTTGAATTCTCAGATGAATTCAGGCCTATATTTTCCCCAAAGTTCAGGTCAAAATTTTGTTTTATTAAGTATTTCCCTGTTTTGCAGGTGGATTCATTTTTGGTGGAAGCTGTTTCTCTGAGTCATTTGCAAAAAGTGGTCATAGGTCATGATGGAGAAGGCTATGGGGCGGGGATGTATCTCAAGATGGTAACAGTCAAAGAATCACAAGATTCAGACAAAGAGTGGGTCTTTCCACTGTGGAACTGGCTTGATACTCATCTGGGTTTGTGTGAGACTGTTTGTGAGATTGTAACAGTTGGTAAGTTCTGCAAAGCTGACCTGCCCATTTTTATATACATGTGTTTGACTACAGCTCATTTAGATGTCTACAGTATCCTTCTTTTATTGATAATGTGAATTTTCAGTTTGATCTTAGTGTTGTAGCAGAGCCACATCTGGTAAGGTCAAAATTAGTATAATTCTGTCTTCCCAATGTGCTGCATATGGAGCACCTGCCTTCCAAATTAAACACAGCACTTTTTAATGAGAGATAAACAGCCAAGCATAGGATGTGCACCTTGTGGGGATAAATAGCTTAAATTTTATGTACTATTTTTTGGCCTAGAATCTCATTTGAAATCTAAAGAAAAATTACTTCTGTGAAATGAGCCTAGTCTTTACCTGTGAGAGCATTCCACAACACAAAGCAGCCATTCTGGTATGCTTGTTTCTGCTCATTTCACACCTACTACTATGCCATGATTTGCACAAATCTAAACCTGGATGTACTTGGCAAAAGAACACTTACAGCAGAACCTTTAGTCATTCAGAAGTAGTAAAAGACTTCTTCCTTCAATCCTGTGAAAAGAATTCAATGCAAAGAAAATGAACCACATGTCTTTGTCCAGAGGAAGTGAGACACGAGATGTCCTTGATTCAGTTGTGTGGTTTTTCTGAGTTGTCGAAAGTACATTTTCCTGAGGTGTTCCTCTTCATGAAATCATTTTCACTCCACCTAGACTGGTTAAAACTAAAATGAATAATAACAACAATTAATGAAGAGAAAGAGAGGGAGATATTGATCTTCTGAGCATCTGGCAGATAACTTTGTGTGTTTATTATAGGTTACCTGCCAGTCTCACACTATTAAACCACCTATTATTTTGCAAGGCAACATCTGGTGACAAGCAAAGTTCATTAGAATTGTTCATTTTGCATTAGGTGCCTGCATGCTACATATGGTTACATGCTCTTAAATGATAAATTTGCTTTAGTAACACTGATTGCTCTTTAAAGAACAATTACTTAGACCTCTAAAAGTTGACTGGGTATTCTCTTACAAATTACTTCCAAACATGACAGGGAAAATACATTGGCATCAAAAAATGCCATTGAAACTAAATTTTAAACACAGAAAGAGCATTAAACTGCTAAATTCTTCACAAAAATATAATAAAGCTATTGATGTGTTCTTCTTAGTGAGCAGTTGCTATAGATACAACATAACCTGCAAAAAGAGCTTTGTTTGTGTACTGTAAAGGCTGTGGTCCTGCTAGATTATGCCATTCTCTCATGCTGTCATCTTTCCTTTCTCTTTGATAATTTTTAAAGGTAAAAGGTCAACTCTTACTCCTAAACTGCCTGAAATCAACATGAAGTCAGGTTTCTGGATAATGGATATCACTGGATCTGATTTGAGTGCTGAAGAGGAGCCAATTTGCCTTTCTTTTATCTTCTACGGCAACCTGAGTCACAAAAAGTTGCCACTTCAAGTCACAGGAAAAGCAATTCAGATCAAAGTACTTCAACCTTTCTCTGTTGCAAGAAAACCCTACGAATCATGTAGCCAATAATCCACTTAATTCTGAGATAAATTGTTTCTTTAAACTAAACTACCAGATTGATTTTTAAGTCCTCTGTGTAGTTTGGCACAGATCATAATTTCTGTTTGTAGGGAGCAACACATGAACAATGGTTTTTGAATGAGCAAATTCTCCCAGTGTCTCATACTGAGAATGTTTAAGTGAGCGGATTGGTCCCTTGGTGCACATCACAGTGTATAGCACGTGGCAGGTACTGATTTACAGGCTTTGTTGATCTCACAAAAATCAGCAATTTGTAAGCATACAATATGCCATGGTATACTGTAGAGCTTTTGGGGCTGATGATAGAGAAGGAAGAATCATAAATGAGACTAAATGCACAGAAGGTTAATTTTTCTCTTTTCTCTCTCATGTAATTTATTCATCCCTGCCATCAGTTTCTCTGAACTGGTTTTTCGAGTACGGTTTCTTTTTTCCCCGTTATTTATTGTCTCTTCCTTTTTCCTCCTAATGAATTGAATTTTATAATTGAGCTAAAGAAATCATTTGTTGTATTTTGATGCTCCTCTTTTCTTTAGTGAAAGAGGAACTAAGCAGACTAGACTAACCCACAAACATGATCCAAAATGAGGAGTACTCAGAGGGCTTTTAAGCTATTTCCAAGAATCTCTGGTAAATACAAAAAAGAAGTAGTATGAAGATGGAGGTGCCCTGTCAGAGGAAAGGCTGAAGTCAGGCCACATGGACTTCTACTCTCTGGGCATACCTAAAATGAAAGAGCGGGGGAAAGGATCCAAGAATAGTATCGAATAGGAAAACACAACTTCTCTTTTCTCCCTTTTTTTTCCTTACAGTGGAAAAAAAAAATTCAATTTAAATCACTAATTATAACATCTAAGGCCTCCTCTGCTTTCACCTACTCAAGCAATGGGGTATGTCCTAGAGATGGTGCATTATCCCCAGTAGAACCAGATTCAGTTTTTCTTCTCAAGTATGAATGCAAGATTTTAATGTACAACATCTATGATCTAGAGTGAGGATGAAGGATGCCTTGAATGTTCCCTCAAAACTGGATTAGCTTTCTTTCAAAATTATGTTTAATGACATAATTTTTATGGTTGTAAGAAATATTTCCAATGTTGTCCAAAGTTTTAAAAATTGGTTAAATCTTGTGTGCCTAAACATAATCTGAATCTGTGTAATGTTTATGAACATTGTGCCTTGTTCTATGCACAAATTTCAGCAGCGACTGCCATTGCTTGTTCCTTAATATCAAACTTCAAGCACACACAACCTATTTGTGTTTTTAAATCAATTTTATATTGATTAGAAATTAGTAAAGTTAATTAGAAAATAGTACTATTTATAAATCTGCCCCAATTTTTTAACTACTGAAGTTTGTTCAACTGTTCCATACAGCTGCCAACTATGTTTGCTCTGGCACAATTGAAATGAGATCCATTCATCTTCTCTTTCTCCTCACACAGGATGAACTGGCAGGTATTGGCTCAATATACAAAGTTCAGGTAACTGGCCCACACACTGAGTTAAAACAGCCATGGCACTTAGATTTACTGCATATGAAGCACACAGACACAAAGGAAGAGATGTATTTAGCTTTTGACTGCTGGTTCAACCCTAAGGAAGACAAATGTGTGGAGCTGCCAGCTCTCTATGCAGATCAGGAGCCTTTGCCTGGTAAGCTGTGTCCTTTTTTGTTGCTGGGGTCAGGATCTGTCTCTGGAATACCAGTATATCTCTTTTGGGCCAAAAATACTGTGTGAAGATTTCCATAAGAAATTAATATTACGGAATGTGTTGGTTTTGCACATGCGTTTACCATAACAGAGAAATTACTGGTATGAGGATTATGAGAGATGATCTAAGTGATGATACCAAACACAATATTTGGCTTCTTTCACATTAGATGATGTTGCAGTTTTAACTCTTGATTATTTATTCTCTCTTCAAATTAATGGTATGTCAGCTGAAGATGAGTACAAAATATGTACTCATCTACTGTGTGATACTATTTGTCTCTTCCTATTCACAAAGAAATGTATGTGATCTAGAAACAAAGTAAAGAGGGAAAGAATTGCAGACCCCCTGCGCAACAAAGGTTGAATTTTTAAAATGCCACAGGTAGCCAGCTAAGAGATGTTCAAGAATTTCAATTAAACTAGTGTTTTATTGATGTCAATGAGAAATTCATAGCACAGCAAGTGATGTTCTACAAAAATACACATGAAGTTGCATGTTTCTCTGCTGTTAGTAGTACATGTGAATGATACGATGCCAGAGAGATAATTGATTTCTGCCAACCACCCCCAACCACTTCCCCTGGAACAACCAATTGTATACTGATAACTTGATCACTAGTACTTAAGGACAAGCTTCCCAGTTTTTCAGCTCATTAGAATAAAGAGGATTGATGGAGAGAGTAAAGATCATATATTGAGGCTTTTAGTGCCAGTTAAGAGGTTTATTGCTAGAGGCTATAGTACAAAGAGTGTTCTGCTTAAATGGAAACTAATAGAAAAAGATGGAAGCAGCCCAGAAAAAGAAATAAAATAGACCACATGGACTTTTGAAGACTGTTCTCTAAAGAGAGTTTCCTAAATATTTCATCTAACCTAAAGTTGAAACTTGAAGGAAATAGCTAAGACCCTTTAAATTTCTGGTCTTGTGTGGGTTTACATAATTAAAAAAATTGTCGTCTAGTATTCATGTACTGAAAAATCTTACCATTTTAGACTTCGGATCCATCAGATTCAAAATACATTGGGTGTTGGATGTAATATATGTTGGATTTACAATCATGAATATAGTAATTCCAGACTTTATTAAAAGGCCCTATTTCCCTAATTTATTTAAGAAAAAACAAGAAGGACTGTAAATATGAACAGTTATCTTCTGAATTCAAGCTTGTTACATTTTTTACTGCATATAAAATTACAAAAATTTTAAAAAGTTAAAATGCTAAAATATTCTAAATACACCTCTCAAAGCCTCTGTTGTGCTAAGATATATGGTGCTGAGAGCCAAATGGAGACACTGTCTGAAAGCATTTTTCTGATATGTAAAGTAATTAATTATTGAGGTATATTAGAGATTTAGGGTGTTTTTCTTGGAAAATTTCTGGGAAAAGACATGTATGTGTTCTCTCTCTCAAAAATTAATCTTTATATGGAAGTATCTACAGGCCTAGAAAGCTTCTAACAAACCATTTTATGGAGTCCAGTGATTTACAACTGGAACTGTTAATATCACTTTTATTCTTTGGGGTCCAAATACTACTTCAGTCTAAAATTTCTTCTTTGTTATATTTTGGTTTTATTCATAGACACACACACAAGAAATACAAAATAATAATTAGAAAAAAAGTTTTTAGTCTCCTATCTTTCATTTATGGGTTTTTTTTTCCTTTTCAATTGAACATTAAGTGATTACTTTCAGTTTTGCAATATGTTGGCTTACATCTGAAAGAGAATTTTTTTAAATAGGACTGGGAAGAGACAAAGAATTAAAAACTTGAACAGAATACCTTGTCTTAGTAGATTTTTGTTGTTTGGGTATGCTGTTCATACAGAACACAATCAGAATGCTCTCAAACTCAGCCTAAAAACTTTTACCCCATTTCCCAGCATTCCCTTTCAGTTATGACTCCTTTCATAGGGGCTACTTTTTGTACTTTTATTTCCCTTAAATAGTGGAAAATAAATGGTAAATATTTGCTATGAATACATTGAGCTTTAAATTATGCATCAATAGATTCAGCAGTTTCAGCTGAAAGCACTGACTCAGCAGAAGCACTACATACATTTCTAAGCTAAGCTTGTGGGTCTATATATTCATGATTCAAATATTAATGGACAAAAGCAGTAAAAATGTGAGCACTGTGCTTTCTCATCTACCCCCATGGAAGTGGCCAGCCATGATCTTATTCAAACAAAGTATTTTGATCTTGTTCATACAAGTTGCCTTTTGACTTCAACAAACCTGCTCCCATGGCCCAGTTACACAGAGGAGGCAAGACTCTGAATGAACAACGCAGAAACTTCATATCCTAACTCTCCTGAAAGCAAAATGCCATTGGCTAAATGCTAACCAAAGTGTCACCTGGACAGATCATGCATTTTCAACCATCTGGAACTCCAGAAAGATCAAGTCTGTGTAGCTGCACTGACTTTAATGCAGCTATGTTGTCTTTTACCTGGCAGAACATTTTTAACTCCCTTGAAGAAAGGAATGAGATATGTTAGGGCTCCAGGATGGGAAAACTCTTGATTTACTTCTTATCTTCACATATGAAGTGATACCATCAATGATAAGAATTTTCCCAGTCCTTAGTTTAAATTATTAAAAAAAATAAAGCAGTCCCAGGTGGAGCCCCTGAAGCAAATAGTGCTGCAGTGAAATAAAGCTACATTTAAGCAAACAGAATTTCTCAGACATCATCCTCATGAAGTAAAAGGCAAAGATAAATAAATACATCTCAGAAGTTTATTGAAATGAGCACACTTTCATTAGCAGACTTATGCAGCCCTTGTTATTTAATGACTCCTTTAAAATATTAATGTTACAGTCTATACCAACCCCCTCTTTAAAACCATTTATCCTGTTATGGGACCTTTGTATTTTAGAAATAGAAAGGAATAGCTATATAAGATGTCACAATATTTGAATTCAGACCTTTTGATTATAACACTCAACATGAATTGCACCAACTTGTGAAAAGAGCTGTAAGAAAAGCTTAAAATAAATATCCTCAGAACGCTTTTTTTTCCCCTCCTTGTTTTCCTATCACCTACGCATAAAACTAAATGACAGCTTTAGCTTCTGGGTTCATTGAATCATTCTTAAACCTACTAGAACTTTCTCATAATTATAATATTTTTAAAGAATGTACAGTTTGTTTAAATAGACCATTTCTACCTTGGAAAAAAATTGATTGAAGGAGAAAAATATACTGAGATTATCAGATGTTTCCAGGATGTATACTCAGATATTCATGTATCCTATGATGTACATTAGACTGAAATACATGTTTCAGACTTGAATAATGTGCATTTCCATGCTCTCTAGCTTGTACTGTCAGCTGTGAAGTTGAAGGTGCTTTGTTTCTCCTTGATTTCATGTCTGTCTAAAACACCACTCCCCTCCTTTGCACACCAGAATTGTCTGGGAAAGCAGCTAGTGTAGAGCCAGCCAAGTTCCAGGGAGGGACAGGGGGCAGAGTGTGCCTGGAAGTCTTTCTCCAGCATGTAAATGTCACATAGTCTAGATGCTGTCTGTGTTTTACTGCTACAGTGATGAAGGCTGTGGGAGAAAGGGCTGATAATTTTTGGTAGTCAAACATAGCTCAGGACTTGTAAGATGCTGAATTTTGAGGCTGCTCAGTTCTTAAAAAAAAATTCTTAGTGTTTGTGATATAAAAAGTTCAGGAGATAAAGCAAATATTTTCATATACATTCTTGGTACATGCGCATTGCTCATCACCTGCATCCCAAATGTGACTCTGCATTTTATGGTGGAGAAAAATGTTGTCCTTATGAAAATATTAGACAGTCGTGTTTTACAAACGTGCGTTGCTACAAGAGCCGAGCTTTTATTCTTAGGCTGAAGAAGCAATGCCTGTGGTGGGAAGCAGAGGAACATTTAGACCATCTAAATTTAGACTCTGAGTTCTAGTGTTTATCTCTAGAATGTGTGGGAACCCATCAGAGGTGTTTTCTATAGCACCTGCCTTCCCCTGCTGGCTACAAAAGAATCTCAGTCCTAATATAGCCACCGAAGTTAGATTCCTAAACTGACAGTACCAGCTCATAACACAAATGAGCCCAGATGAACACACTATGCAAATGATACTTACTATTATAATCTGAATTAGAGCACACAACACCAGGAGGAAAATAAAATCTATTCCCCAAAAACCTTTCTTATTTTGTCCTGGGGTCCTTGTTGTTAAAATGATGTAAATAACAGTGAATATTGAGACTGTGACCTGCTTCTGTTTAAGTGTTTCCTTGTTCCTTGTTTCCATAGGAAACTCAGGGACTGAAATAGGTCATTTAAAAAGCGAACGTAGGAGATTTCCATGAAGTTTCTTTGTCATGAATTCAGTCTGGTCTCATCTGCATCACTTCCCTATGTATTGTGACAAAAAGAGGCAAGGAAGCAGAAGCTTCATATAGGGGACATACATGTCTCTTCTAATCTCTGTATTATGACCACAGCTGAGAAACTAAGGAATGCTTTCCCTTAAACTCAAAATTCAGTTATCTGACCAGATTTGTGGGCCATTATGTCATTAATGGCCGGTTCTTTGGAGAATGATACAAAATGTCAGTAGGCTTTTCTATTTATATGTTAAAGCTGATGTTGAAAGAATTTTTAATTCTTTATTTTGTATTAACATATTTTAACTTAAGAATATTGTGATAGTATTATGGTCTAACTGGTGATAAATAAAAATAGAGGGAGGGAAAATCAAAGAAATATTAGAAAATAATAGAAAGAAAAAATTAGACTTCCTGAAGAAGGATGTATGTATGGCTTTTTCCTTAAGAAGGGTTTTCCTACCTTTTATGGAAGGGGATATTACACAAGACATCCTGTGCCCTAAACAGCAACCAGTAGCACTTATTTTCTGGGAGTGGTGTTAAAGCAGAGCAAATCTATATTCTCTAGATTGCCATCCTGTTATGCAGCAGGAATGTGTTTTGGTTATGTCTATGTCACCAGAAGTGAAGAGACCTTGCTTGGTGGTACAAGAATTGGTACTTAATGTGGGTGTCAGGCAAGATGAAAAGTGTTTTCTCCTGCTGATTTTTTGGATTTATTTTGTCTATTTTTTCTGAAGTTGTGGAGTATGAAATCTATTTGCACACGGGAGACTTGAAGAAGGCAGATGCCACTGGAGAGGTTTATCTTCGTATACAAGGAGAAAAAAGTGACTCAGGGAAGCGATGGCTTAACTCAAAAAACAGCCTCATCACTTTTGCTAGAGGGCAGGTAAAATAATGAGGAAAAATGTAATTAAATCTGAGAGTGTCTTTTTGTTAGAACTTATATTTTCAGAAAAGCTTTCATGGATAGAATATCAAAAATATTAATGTTTTATATTGCATATAACAATTGTCTCCATAGCTAACATATTGTTTTTAAGCTTCATCACTGTCGTGCTACAGTAAAACAGCTAAGGTGATAAATTATTCTGAATTGGACTAAACAACATCTAAGAGTTCTGTTTTAATATTCCAGACTTTTAAGACTAGGGAGGCATCACTGCTTTATTAAAATATGCCTGTTAGAAGTGATAACATTTCTGTAGGATAACTCATATTTGTAGCCCCTCCATCTAAAGTAGTCTATGAACTTTTCTTGTTATCTTTCCTGAACACTGTCAGTGTTCCAAGAAGACTCTTATTTTTTTCATGTTTCAAATTTTTCCACCCGCTTCTTGCTTTTTGGTAAACATATTTTTGCTTTTTGAGATTAAATAGCTTTTCCTAGAAGAGTAATTCCTTGAGTAGTTGGCGAAAGAACAAAGTAACTAAAACAGACTTCAGATCAAAAGGAAATATCTCTTTCAAATCAGAAGAACATGTCTAGCTGATACTTTATTAGATCCTAATGTTTAGAATTTCATCTAGGAGGGTTTTTTTTGTTGTTGTTGTTTTAGGGAAATCATTAAATGAAGTACCTGGAAATCTTTTAGGGAGAGTGAGAGAGAGTATTTCACTCTTGCCAGCCAACCTAGTGTAGATTCTTCTCTGGTGCAGAAAGCTAGAGAAATGTACTTGATATTTGTTTAATTTATTCTTTACACATAACTGTGTTTATTTTATCTGCTTTTCTTACTATTTTTAAAGACTCTAGAAGATACTAGGTTTTTGTATGAAAAGAAACCCTGATTTTAGTCATTATGTCTACTGTATTTTCTTTCTCCATTTTGGAAGAGAATATGCATGCCCAATGTCATGCTCATCAAGAACTGATCAAACTGGTAGATCAGAGTTCACAAGTTAAATCTGAAAATAATGACAGGGTAGTAGAGCTCATCTGGATTGAAGGAGCATTGTAGGAAGTTGAATAGATTAGTCTTTTTGATGATATTAGATAATAGTCCTGTGTAGTATGTCTTAAGGATAGTGTCAGAGAAATCTGAACAGCAAGATTGCCTGCTACAATGGATAAGGTATCAGTACAGATACAGAAGAGGAACAGATTCTTTTTTCTTTCAAAAACCTAAACTGTCCCAATCTTTTAAAAAACAGTTTATTTTATAAGAATGTGTTACATTTTTGCCAAGAATAAAGCTTGTAGAGTAAAGCCTGAACAATAGCACTTGACTTCTGTGAATACTCATTCCTATGGAAGTACTACTCATCTGCAAATTCAAGCAGATTTTTTCTGTATAATCCAGATTCTGTGTCAGTTTTTGAACAGGCTTGTTCAGATTTGCTAAATCCTTCCTCTGAAATTCTAAAGGGCTTTTCCATATCCTGGGCTATAAGACCCTAATCATCTTCTTATAGTAAAGATTTTGAGTAGCAACTCTTTGGGTATCCACTCTGTTGCAATTCTCTTTACTCCAATTTATTCTCAAATTACAAATGCTCTGGTCTTAGTCATTGCTCTTTTTTTTTAGATGATTCTCTTGACCAATATTATTCTCACAGACATTGAATTCTGGAACTGTGAGACTATGGGAACAATGCAAGGGTTTTATTGTTGTTTTTCAAACCCACAAACTAGTCCCCAACTGTTATATTCAAACTTGCATTTTCAACCCAACTTTCTAAGACAACTGCTTATGTGTTCAACAGAATAACTCATGAAGTCACATGAAATAAAAGTCTTAGCTGTAGAGATTTAGTTTTGCAGCTCGTTTCTCAAAAGATTAGATGAATCCATTCATAAATAGTATGTGTCCAAACCTCATTTCTTCAGGCCCAGTTAAAAAAGGCCAATGAATACGCATTTTAAGCAATGTGTCAGTGTACATACTTACATGAGCTTTCCCAGAGATTATGAAGGTGACTGTTCAAAGAAGAAGATGAGCACATAAAGATTTAAGGTGTGGAAAAAAGGAAAGACTCCATGAAGTCTATTGATCATTCAAGTCTGTTGTATGTAGAAAATTTGGCCTATTATAGAGATGATTTCAAGGAGACATCCTTATCCCAAAAGCACAGTGGTTGAAATCTTCACAGATACCATTCACTTCCCATTTACATGCCTGATTCCCACTAAATTAACTGTGAATTAACTGTGAATTTTAGTGAAAATGAAATTACTCCAGATTTTCATAATTATTAGACATCTAGTATTTATCAGTTTCATTGCAAGTTCAGTTCTGGACCAAAGTAAATTTCAACAAACTAGGATTTGTTTATTTCAATCCATGAAGGTATGAGAAAGTAGAACTTTATTGCTAGTGAGTGTATCTGATTTTTCCATAAATACTTCCTACTAAATACAGAGGCATTCTGAAATTCATAATTCATAACATCAACTGGATAAGAAAAGATGAGCTATAATACATAATATTTAATTATGAAGTCAAACACAATTAAATGGCATAGATGAGATAAATTTGCTTCTATCAAGGTGCAAAACAATGATCAGACACGCCAGGCTAAACTGATAAATACTCAAAACCAGACCCCTATTAAGTTTAAGTAAAATATCATTTTGATTATTTTCATATTGCAGGTGGATATTTTCAAAATCAAATCTGTATACCTTGGCAAGTTGAATCAAGTTTGTGTTGGATTTAAAAGTCTAAGAAAAGGTTGGTAATTTTTTCAGTTAATGCAAGATAATAATGATGTAGATTATTAGGTTTAAGTGACCCTAGTGCTTCAGAAATGTCTGAAATTTAACACCAAAGTGTTTTTAAAAAAATTAGAAAATATGAAATTGATTTCCATTTTATGCTGTTCATTACTTCTTTTGGATTATACATGTCAAGTATCCAGATACAGCTTGGTTTTACTAAAATCTGCAAGGGATTCCAAGGAAACGTTGTGACAATGTAAAATTATATATGAAATTGTTCTCCGTTGAAGTTTCTATCTTTTTATAAGCACAGTGAACAAAACTTTTGTTTTTCATGAAGTGGTATGCCCTCATGATTTTGAAACTTTTGTAAATTTCTTCTTCCTGTACATTTTTAGATGATGGATAAGTCAAAAAAAGGAATTTATTTCAGGACTATATGCTTCTGTGTAAAGATGAGAACATAGAATTGGTTCATTAGATTGAGAAGTTGAACACAGAAGAAAGGCTGTTCTGGCCTCACAGGTTCTTTCCTTCTAATCCATGCAAAATATTTTTTAAGGGATCCTGCATATGTGAGGTTGACTGGCAGATAAAAAGGCTTTATTGCTACAGCATTTTTTCTCATCCTACTGCTGACTCCAAAGCAGCTATTGTAGCAAAAAAAATTGCTTATTTCTTGAAAATAAATACCAGCAGCAAGGAGTATCATGAACTGGCATTTTATTCAATCCTTTGGCTACAATTTTGGCCCATTGTTTTTTAAAGATAACAGAATAGAGATTCTACAGGTATTTTACTCCTGCAGGACAATGTTGATAATGGAAATGATTGTTATAGAGTATGATAACCTGAGTCTCTTGTTCTTTCTTCTTTTCTAAAAAACCCCAATATTACAAAATGACTCTGTAGGTTAAACCTGGACTCAGAAAAACAGGATGGGAGACTATTTGCTAGATGGCAACATTAAAATGAGCACTCAAACTTTCATTCACTTCAACAAGACTGGGAGTGTAACCAAGTTTACCAAGACTCAGAGATCTAATTCTACAAACGCCTTGTTTCCAAATAATCATGGTCTCAAAACAAGATAAAATTAGCTGAAATTTCTTCCTTATTATATAGAATGGTATCTCTCCAGAAAGAAAGCTGTGGGTTGAGTGGATTTTCTGATAGCTAATGTCATAGAAATCCTGATCCTTTTTCCATTAGGACATTGATAGTATTATTTCCTATTGGGGTTTCTTGTGTCTAAAGACTGCATGCAGAAGCCTTTCCATACTTTGAGATGTAATAGATATTACAGCAAATCTATCTCATTTAATTTAATTTACATTTAATTTAACAAGATCTGTAAAAACATTTACTATTTTGGAGTGTAGTGGAACAGATAGAAACACATACACATAGCCAATATATTTTCAGAAGTTTTATTTCCTTAATAAGTCTATCAAAAGAAAACTTTTTATTGATTTGATGAAGGTAGAAACTTATGACTGCATATACAGGATGTTTTGTTGCTTAAAAGGTATAAATTAATAATGTCCTGTTTATTTTCAATCAGATGGGTGGTTTTTGGAAAAAATTCTTATAAAAGAAGTCTTCTACCCTTTTTCTACACATGTTTTTTTCCACGATGGATGGATCAATAAACGCTCCAAGGAAGATTATTTAGAAGTTGCAATTCCGCTCAAAGGTAATACAAGCAGAAGTGTCCTTCATTTCCATGAATCACTCTTGCATGGCAGAGCAGTTCACAACTGGTATAAGGTTACATCACACAGTAGGAAGAACTTGGCATTGGGTACCTCAATGGTGAGGGGCTGGGCCTGGACCAAGGTGAATCATGCCTTTTGTGAACAAAGGGGAAGAAATTATGCCTGAGATGGAGAAATTTGAAATGGCAGTATTGAAAGATTCTCCTCTGGCAGAACATTTCCTCTCCTTGGAACAATACAAAGAGAAGAGGCATGGCCTCTGTGTGTGACATGGATCCATGAGGCCCCTTGCCTGGTTTCTACCCCTCCATGGGACTAACATGAGTAATGAGGGGTTTGTGGCTTTGTTGTTGAATTTCCTGTGCTACATCCGGCACTACCAGGCAATAAAATCTTTTGGTTTATACTACCTTATAACAGATATTGTTCTAAACATAGGTTTGCTTTTACTGCAGAGACATCAGTGACATCCCTTCCCACGGAAAATTTAGATGCAAAAAGTAGAGGACGATGGCAAACATGGGTGCATTGCACACAAGTACCAGAAGATGTTCCTAACATTCAAGTTGTTGCATTTGGAAGAAAAGGGAAATCCCCTGCACAGAAAGTTCAAAATCTGAGTGATACTCCCTTTTTGGTTGGTTTCTTTTCTACTTCATGCAAGTCTTACTAAATAGTTTCAGTAAAATAAGAATTGTAGCCAATATATATGACTTTATGTGTACTGGTTGTTTGTCAGTGTTAATGTTTATACCTCTGTGTCTTAAATAAACACACCTTGGAGAACTTCTCACTTGTGGGCCAAAACATACCACTTAAGAAAACTCTCCTGAGGAAATACCAAATATTATGTGAAAAACCTCATTAACTTTGAATTAAGTCAGGGGAAAAGAACTGGCCTTGAAAATACAGAATTCAGTTGTACATTTCCTTCTTTCTGTTGTGTTGGCCTATGCTCCGCAACCATTTCCCTCAGTAAAAAATAGACATGATTTATGATACAAATGTGAGTCTAAATTGCACTCTTAATAGGACTTCCTCATCCTAACACTAACCTCATTAACCAATATTATTACCTGTTGTATTTATTGTTGTATTATATTGTTTTGGGTTTAAAGTATGCCAAGCAAACTGTTGCATATGACATATATTTTTTAACTTTTTTTAACAGTTTACCATTGGTGACATTGGAGAAATAACAAAAGTCTCCTTTGTGTTATGTGGTCCATCCTTGAGAAGAGGAATTAAACTCCACAAGGTATTCCAAATATAATACATGTAAACTTGCAAAAATTTTCAACAGAACAGTAAATAACTTTTGTTGAGACGCAGATGGTCTCAGTTACCTGGTATCTACAAATGACTGCCTACAGCTGCTGCAGACCTCTTTGTGGGTAGCTCAACCTTGTTGGCACCTGCTGAAGTGCATATTGCTATAGCTCTTCACTGGTGTGCAGACCCATTATGCACAGTTCATCCTGCTGATGTTAGGAAATGTTAATTCCTGCATGGAAATACTGATGGTCTCCACACAGACCAACCTACCTGTGGAAGCCAATTAAGATAATATTCAGTATCTGTTCATTTCAATATGGCCATCAGTGGTCCTCAAACCTCTGATCGTAGTTTAATACATCTTTAAGAATTCTCATAAAAAGGAATGGAGAAAGGACTTAATCCTATCAACCTTAAAATAGAATTAGAATTTAAAAGTATCTTTAATACTAAAACTTGAAGGTTAATTCAAGGAAAAATTGTGTCAATGAGCTCTGCCTATAGGCAAGGGCAAAAAACCCCATTGTGGATGAACTCTGAATTAATCTGAAGTAATGATTTGAAGAATGAAGAATGAATTCCTGAACTGTGCCTCAGAGTCCCTTAACCCTGCTATGGATTTGAAAGATAAAGGTGATTCCTTAAATGCAAAAAGACTCCAGAAACTGTTCTGATGGGAAATGCTAAAGACGGCTGCATTCCAGACTTAAATGTGTATGGGCTTGTGACACTCAAAGGAATGCTGAGTCTGAATTTATGAGCTCTTCTGGGGATAGAGGAGTTTATCTTACATTTTCTCCCCAAATGTGTTCTGTGTCAGTTAATATTGTATTCTCCGTTTAGGCTATAAAAATGGAAAGAATAGGTAAGCAAAGCTAATTTCTCATTTTAAATATGCATCTCCAGGCCATTTGATAAAGCATTCAAAAAATATTTTGAAACTACGTATCCATTATGTAATATAAGACTTCAGCCTCCAGATTGGTGGCTTAAAACACGGGAGAAAATTCGTAAATGTAATAGTTTCCTTTCTGCTTTCTTTTCCAAAACAGCCCTATGCAACTAGCTAAGTGATTTTTGTCTGTATTTTCAAATACTTTACAATTCATTTAATAATTGGTCTATTAGTAGCTATAAATTGTTACAATCTACAAGAAGTCAGTAAGCTGCTATAGACCGAAGTAGTTTCTTGTATGCATGTGCAACCCACAGCACAAGCCACAATAATATCTATTGCTTTTGCCATTAATATGCTTATAATATCTAATACTAATTTATTAGTCTATTTATAAATTAGTTATTCAGGGAAGCATAATATAAAATGTAATAAGTTGGTCTCACTCTAGTAGGATTCTTACAGTGCAGAAAAAAATACAGATGTTGTATAGAAAAAGAAAAATTAGAGGTAGATGTCAGGAGGCTTACTATAGCTTACTAAGCTTACTATAAGCTAGTGGTCAAACCCAGCCCCAACTATATAAAATTACCTTATTTGATTTCTTTTTAAGTGAAAGAAGTAATAGTCAAAGTTCCAGAAATTTTTCAGAAACACAGATGAAACTGCAAAAAGGGGATAAAATCCCTACATTTTTTTTTGTTACTCTGTCTTCTCTACTTTGATGTTTACAGGGTTCTTCCAAATACCAGAATTTTTCCTGTTATCTCCTACAGTTTTCTGCAAAATTCTGTAGTGAATTATATAACCTTAGCTAAAATTTATGTATTTTCTGTAACTTCTGAAGATTTATGTACTACAGAATGAGTAGCTATTTCTTGCTCAAAATAGTTTCTGGTCTTTCTTAAAATAGAATTCAAACCCATTTTTTATGATTGTTTAGAATAAAGAAACACTATATGATTTGAAGATTAAGTCCACACTTAAATGTAATCTTAGGACTAGCGAGAATTTGTCAGGTATATTTTATTTTAAGGCCAAAGTCTGCATAAATATACACACCTCATTTTTATGAGTCCAGTTTCTGCAGGCTGTCTGCCTGGTATGCAGGTAAACCTTAGTGCAGTTTTAAGACAGATAGGAGTTTGTGATATGTATTGATAATTGGGGTTGCACATATTGATGGAAGTTAGTGGGAAATATTTTTGTATAAGAAGAAGTTATACATTTAATATAAAAATGTTGTTATTGCAAGTGCAAAAAATACCTATTTTTTGTAAACAATGGGCTGCAATTTTAGTGGAATTTAACACTACCTAAATAAATCTACTTTTTATTCAAGTAATTAATGGTTTAAGTCTGGAAATGGTTTGGGGATATTGTTTACTTTCATCTGGAAGCCCTGTGACTGATCTTGTAAATCACTGGACAGAATGAATAAGCAGTAATGGAAAATATTAAGTCATTGCATTTCTAAGAACTCAAGGGCAACACAGTCTGACAAAATATTTGAGAGTGAAACTGTCAAATTCCCAATAATTTAGTTTATCTCATTCAATTATATAAATATTTATACATCTCAAAGCTTGCAGTTGAAATCTGTGTGAGGAAACCTGTACTCAGGATTTCCAAGCCCTTGTTATGTTTATTCTGTATGATGAACACAAAGTTTTGCTGTTGCAGCTGCTGTCAGTACTGGAAAGAAGCGACCACAGTAATTTTGGGAATCCCTGCCTAAGAATTCCAATTACTTACTGTCCTGATGAAATTAAGTTTTTGGTTTTTTTTATTTCCTTTTGTTTCAAATGTCTTGGATATGCTATTTCTACAAAGAGACACAAAGAAATCCTAAAGACTGAAGAAACCATTTCTGCAAACTTACAGTCATTGGCTATTTATGAAGTTCAATATTGCATGTAATAGTTACTACAAATGTTTCTGCATATACTTGACAGATTTTAACTCTGTATTTTAGAACCTGACCTAGGATAGAGTACATGACCTGAGTTGATGTCCTGTAACCTGATTTCCATCTTGACCCTCTCAGCGGAGCTATGTGAGCTCCTAAGGCTGTGCTTCCTCCGCTGGTTTGGATGTTCTAAGTCCACACACTTGGAACCTAATTTCTTCACTCTCCAATAAATACTTAAAGCCAAGTAGAATGAAGCTGCACCTAAGCTTGCCCATTCTATTGAAATTCATTCTTCAAATAACTTATTTCCACAGGCAGCCCTGAAAGCCACTGGACACCTAATTTCTGCCAACTTGGAAAATCCTACCTGAGATATAGCAAGACTCATTTAAAAAAATAAAAAGTAGCAAAGCAAATGTTTTTGGAAAATGGGCATATACTATTAAGATTGATGTAACTGTATTCATTCATTTGACACCCTGAAATTGCAAACACATACAGGTCAATTTAAGCTGAATCTCTCATTGGTTCTTTACAAATGGGTCCTATGCTTGTGTTGATATGCAATGAAGAATACACCTATAAATAGCAGGCTGCAGAATTAGCAGAATTAGCAGCTTTTAGAAGCTGCTCTAACTGTTATGCAGAATCAGATAGCTGTTATAAAGTGTGTGCAGGAGGAAAAAAAGTCAGTTTCTTTTGGGATGGAAATAGGAAATTAAATACTTCAAATAAATTAATTTCTTTCTCTGATTCTACCTGCAGCTTCAGCTGAAAGACCTGGACACCAAACAAGAGTTGAGCTTTCACACTGAAGCCTCATGTCTGTTTGGAGAAGATGGATCTGAGACTGTGACAGAGCTTGCTGCAGTCAGGCCAGACCAGCCACCTCTCAGGGGTATGCTATTGAAATAAAAAATAAATACATGAGCAAATGCATGCACAAATACAGAATTGTAAACTGCCCAATAGGATGAACACAAGGCACAAGATTGCAAAGTATTTTATATATATTAAAAAACCACTCAAAATTACTTTTAACTATTTGTTCAATAAACTTTGGGATGACAGAATCACTAGGTTGGAAGAGACCGTCAAGATCATTGAATCCAATCCATGCCCTAACACCTCAACTAAATCATGGCACCAAATGCCACATCCAACCTTTTTCTAAACGCATCCAGGGATGGTGACTCCACCACCTCCCCAGGCAGACCATTCCAGTATTTTATCACTCCTTCTCTAAAAAACTTTTTCCTAATATACAACCTATATTTCCCTTGACCCAGCTTAAGACTGTGTCCTCTGGTTGTCAGTTGCTGCCTGGAGAAAGAGACCAACCCCCGTCTGACTACAGCCACCCTTCAGGGAGTTGTAGAGAGTGACAAGGTCACCTCTGAGTCTCCTTTTCTCCAGACTAAACACCCCCAGCTCTTTCAGTCATTCATCACAGGCCTCGTGTTCCAAGCCCCTCACCAGCCTTGTTGCCTCCTCTGGACGTGCTCAAGCCTCTCAAAGTCCTTCCCAAACTGAGGGACCCAGAGCTGGACACAGCACTCAAGGTGTGGCCTCACCAGTGCTGAGTACAGAGGGAGAGTGACCTCCCTGCTCCTACTGGCCACACTATTCCTGACACAGGCCAGGATGCCCTTGGCCTTCTTGGCCACCAGGGCACACTGCTGGCTCATGTTCAGTCAGCTCTTGACCAGTACCCCCAGGTCCCTTTCTGCCTGGGCACTGTCCAGCCACACCATGCCCAGCCTGTAGCACTGCAGGGGGTTGTTGTGGCCAAAATGCAGAATTCAACATTTGGACTTGCTAAACTTCATCCTGTTAGACTCTGCCCATCCATCCAACCATTCCAGGTCTCTCTGCAGAGGCCTCCTACCCTCCAACAGATTGGCACACGCTTCCAGCTTAGTGTCATCTGATTTACTGATGAAAGACTCGATCCCCTCATCCATGTAATCAATAAAAATACTGAACAGAACTGGCCCCAGCACAGAACCTGAGGGACACCACTGGTGACAGGCCCCAGCTGGATGCAGCACTGTTCACCACCACTCTCTGGCCCGGCCATCCAGCCAGTTCTGAACCCAGCAAAGAGTGCTCCTGTCCAAGCCATGGGCTGCCAGCTTTTCTAGGAGGATACTGTGGGAGACAGTGTCAAAGGCATTGCTGAAGTCCAAATAGACAACATCCACAGCCTTTCCTGCATCCACCAGCTGGGTGACCTGGTCATAAAAAGAGACCAAGTTGGTCAAATATGACCAACCCTTCCTAAACCCATGCTGGCTGGATCTGATAACCTGGCCATCCTGTAAGTGCTGTATACAGGTATCAAGTTAAAGCACTTTCTTCTGTTTTAAAACAACTGACATGCATTGTTTTCACTAGAATAAGTACCAATTTGGAAGTCTGAAAAATGCACAGAGCCCAGTTAGTATATTTGCATGGCAGTTTTCAGAAAATGATTGATTTACACTTAATGAGGGACTAATTGACAGATTAAAAAAAAGGCAGGTGCAAAGTTGTAATGGCATGAATCACAAAGAGAAAATGCAGGGTTTTTTAGGTTTTCTTCAAGCCCTATTTCTGCCCCCGAAGCCATATTTCATTTCATCATTGTACTTAAAATATGATAACATCTTCCTTTGTTCAGATTACATTTTATGAAATATGTAGAAAAGAATTCTCATTCATTACACTGTGAACAGAAGTCTTAGTTAAAATATTTAAACCTTTTTGCATGTAATATCTAACTGGATGCTAGACTGCAAATGGAAATATATCTTAAGAGTCTGTTATAACATTTAATTCTTCACAGAACCCATTAAAAATCCTCTGTCATGCTGCCTGAAGGAATATGTACTGTATAACTTACCAGACAAAAGTCATGGCAAGCCATCCTTTGTTGTGAAGAATAATAATGCGTATTTGTATAAATAGCTGAGCCATTTCTGCTGAACGTATTAAATAATGTTGGCCATAATTCTCAAAATATGAGATTTAAACACAGTTCAGTTGATCCAGAACAAAAAGTGCCTTTCATCATCTATGTCTGTGTTTTTTCCTTGGTAAAATGTTAGAGTTGGTAAATCCTAACTCAATTTAAGACCTATAATTCCTACAAGAACTCCCGTTTTTTTACAAAGCACTATAAAATCAGTCTGAGTCTTTCAGGTGATTCCAGAATCCAGAAGTTGGGTATCTTCTCCTTTTGTAATGTGAGCATGGATTCTTGAATTGATTCATAAAAGACATTTCATCCCTAATGCTGTAGTGTGTGCTGTGAGATAGCTAGCAATCCATATGAAACTCAGAAAATTGATGTCAATTCCTATAACTTAATTCCTTGGTCTTGAAATTAATCTTGTACCTAAAATATATTGGTTTATAATGTTTGGTAATTAAATTGCTAATAATCTCATTTGGTAATATCTTGTGTCACTGATTTTTCATGGCAGAAGTCTGTTACTTCATCAATGTCCATACAGGAACACTTCCTGCATCAGGAACTGATGCAGATGTATTTATCACCATATTTGGAGAGTGGGGAGATTCCTGCAAAAGGAAACTCAGGCACTCACATTTTGAAAGAGGACAGGTTAGTACTCAGTCATTTTCCTTATGTGTTTTTTTAAATATATTTAATTTTATTATTTTCTGATACCATACATCTTTCCAATTATGAAATACCAGCATGGATGTTAGACTCTGGTAACCTGTGAAGGGAATGTGCTGCTTGCTAAGTATAGGCATTTCACCTGAATTGAGATTCCAGTTTAGAAATAGTTTGAGTACAAATAAATCTAAAATCCACAAACTCTAGGTAAATATTCTTAGAATCTGAAACTACATCCAATGATAGATGAAATTCCATGGCTTAATTTTCACCTATTTGTGAAGCTAGTATAGAAATCTCAGGGCTTACTTCCTGTGGCTGCTCATTTAATTTTTTTTTTAATCCACCCAGATAGAGTTGAAAGCAAGATTTTAAAGGTGTTAGCTGCTATATGTTAATTAATCCATTTTTCTGTTAAATTGCAAACAGGTAAACCTGGTTGTAGACATAATTGTCTGCTCAAGATAAATCCTAGGAGAGATTTTCTGGTTAAGCTTTGCTTTTTACCATATTAATGATTATCTCTACACAGCATGCTCACCCATACCCTGAACTGAGAGCACTAGATCAATTCATCCTGCACAATGAAGCAGAATCCTCTGCATGTTTTCACACTGTTTCTTATGCTCTCTCATGCCTGAGATGTCATAACTTTCCTAGGCAACCTGTTCCACTGCTTTCCTAGCCTTGCACTTAACTCTTCCTTCACTAGATTCATGTCTTCTTGGGCTTAGAAAATTAGAAACCAGCCACATCATTTTGTTCCAGAGTCATACTCTAGTCATTGATACTTTTTCTTCCATGAATTTGTATAAATTCTTCTATACACATGTGATAAGTGTCCATGGTCTCCTGTGTCAATTTAATTGCACTTGACCTTCTACCTGAGTAAAACTAAACTTTCACATCCACTTAAATCTCATTCCACATTTTCTTTGGAAGACAGTGAATGTTTTCTTCCACATCACTTTCTCTTTGCTTCTCCCATGCTTTATAGACCTCTGCCTTCTGTGCACTTGTATTGCTGCATTGTTCTTTGCAAAGAAGAATGTCTCTTTAATCTTTCTACTTAGACTTTTCTATATGTTGTTCTGACTCTTCAATAATACTTCCTTTTTTTTAAGATGCTATCTTTTTTCAGAATCCTGCTGTCTTAGTCCAAACTGTGCTTTAATGATACAGGAAGAGCTATGATGTTGATTATCTGGATAATATTATTAAAAATACAGGTTAATCCTTGGCATTTTTGAGGGCAAATGTTTATGGAAAACTAGAAGGGTTAATCAAAGGTGTAAAGGCACATGGTCAGTGTCATAATCTAGAAAAGAAGTCTAAAAAGAAATAATTCACATGGCATTTCATCCTGGATGTTAATACAGAGTCAGTGATACAGCTGTTAGTAATAAAGAATTCACAGCCTCTATGTTGAGCTGCAGAGTGCTGGGTGTCTTCCCAAGCAGATTCTTTGTTTTCAGGGAGCAGTTTTTATGCTGCAGACAATGGAAGTGTTCTTCAGTTTAGGTATTTTAGGTATTTTGTGTGTTCACTTTCTTCATTGTTTGATAGGTTCCTGGGAAAGGGTTGAGCAGTGGGATGGCAAAATGTTCTGACCATACTGAGCTATTTAAGGTAATAAATATTAAAGCTGGTGGCAGAGACTGCAGAAGAACCTCATACACAGTGAATGGGTAATAAAATGGCAGATTAAATTCTTTGTAGCTAAATGAAAAGCAGTGGCTGTGAGGAGGAATAACCCTTTAAATTTGCATGCAAAATGATGTGCTCTGAAATATGAAAGTAGTAGGATATCACCTCAGTAGAAGCAAAACAAAAGGAAAACAGAACAAAAATGTTTAGAAACTATTAAAAAAACCCAACAAAAACAAAACAAAAAATCCAGCCACTTAAGGCAGAAAACACAGTCATACCTCCAAAGATGTTTACTAGTGCAGATGCATAATAGATGCTGTGTTTTGTTGATTCATTTGTCTTAAAAAGTGCAAGAAGAATGTCAAGTGATATGAAATATCTTCCACACAAAGAATAGTGAAGCAGACATGTATATTTATTCTGGAAAAGAGGTGATGAGAGGAAAGGTGAGGGAGAAAAAAATATAAGATGGCATAGAGAAAATAAACATTTCTATTTCTTTGTGAAATACAAGAGCTCAAGAGCATTCAATGTAATGTGCAAGTGGCAGATTCAAAACAAAAGGAGGTGCCTTTTTGCTCAATGTGTAATTAATACATTTTACTTTCTGGCACAAGATGTTGCAGATGGTAAAGACATATTGGTGCAAAAAGCCATTGCACATTGTCATGGAAGACGACTTTCCACTGAGGCTGTTAAGTGCAAAGACGTAATCTCTGCTCAGTCAATCTCTGAACCACAAATTGCAAAAGGCTGAGAGACTTTATATTCAAGAAGCATCTCTGTGTATTTGCCCTGTTTTTCAACTCTTCCATAGAAATCTGTTAGTGGTAGCTGTTGGCAACACTATACGTGATGGACTAGATGGTTCTGCAATTTAAAGTAATACTACCAGTCTAACATTCCTTTTACATAGAAGTTCATCAATTAAAAAGTTGGAATGGGGTTTTAGTGAGAGTTTCTAAGACTAGAAGGTGAAAGGAAGGAATATAAAGGGTAAGCTGTCTTGAGAGACAAGATTATGTCAGCAATATCCCTGAAAAATGTGGAATGGACAGGCAAAGAAAACAAAGTTAAGGAAGCTTGAGATACAAAAAAAAGGATCTCTCTTGACTGATAATGAATATAAGGAAAAGCTAGGAAGACAGAAAATTTCAACCAAGTGTAAGAAAACAGATTAAAATGGGTTTGCAAAACAGTTTAAATAAAATCATTTTGGGTTTCATTAGTTGTACATCCAGTAGTGTGTTTAATACAGTTCCAAACATCTTTATACTGAAGGGAAAAAGAAATGTAATGACATCAACTAAAAGTACATTCTTACTAATGCTGAGGGAGTAGGCAATTTAATGTATTATTATGAGAATTCATTGATAACAATGGGTGATTATGACCACTGTTGTCTAATGAATGTTAATTATTATCACAAAGAATGAAACTAATGATAGGTCCCTTTTTCAATTAGAGTTAGCTGTGAAGGAACATGAGTGTTAGCAATACAGGATATTTCCTCTAAGTCAAAGGTCATGTAGACTGACAGGAAAATTATATTTGGCTTGGAACTACAAAGAATAAAATTAAAAAGCAATGAGTGCTCCCGAAAAGTTATTTGCAAGATGTTCCTCCCAGCTAGGTCTTATTTTGGGCTACATTTACTTACATGCAGGGGTATAACCTGCCATGGTAACTGTTTGAGGATATCGAGGATATAACAAGGTATGAATGCTGGAAGTCCTAAGGCTGTGCTAGGAATAACAACTTGGATGTTTTCTTTTTCTGATCGCATTGTGGAGAATAGTCTGACACAGACAGGAGAATGGACGAGATGACATAATTCATTCTAAAAATCATCTCTTCCTTCATTGCTTTCTGGTCCTCATCCTTTTTCCTGCCTGGTGGCAAATTGGTTGGCAACAAATAAAAATTATAGCGTCTGTTTCTACTATCCATCTGGGGTTTTTTTAATGTCACCCACACACATGCCCATGTATCTACCCACCCACTTATATTATCTTGCACAGAACACATTCATTCTCTCACTCACATAATTTATTCATCCCAACATGCACTAGTGCAGCTGCCATTTAGCTTTTGTTTACTGGTAGCCGTAGCAATATTTAAACAGATGTCTATTTACATCCGAGGAGCACATCAATTCTTGCCTGTATGCGTGTACAGCCTTAGTTATAGTTTCTAATGTCAGTATCTTCCTTTGTTTGCATAGTCATCAACAGTATTTCTGTTCAGAGTTGAATAATACAGTATTTCCTATTTGAATAATAGGGTGTCTTAAAATGTAAAATACTTGAAAATGTTTTAAAATAAAATGCCTTATTCAAACAGAAATTTAAATTACCAGGTCTATCCTGATTCTTGAAGAACTCCCTCTGTTTCCTTTTTGAGGGGTTAGTTGAACTTCAATTTTTATGAGCTGTAGGTTTTTTGATCAGAGGTTTGTTTCTATCCAAAACAAGGGGATGGTTTTTTGTAATAAAACCTGAACTGCAGTGATCATGATGAGGAAAAAATGTATATATTCAAGGATCCACATAGTTTCTGAACAGGTTCTCCAAATATGAGTGTCAGCCTGTAACATCTTTCCTTATTCTCCGAAAAAGATACTTCAGCATTGAAAGGGATTTGTCTTTCCAAACGCAAGCTCCTCAAAGACAGAAGAAAAGATATACGGTCTAATCAGTTTGCTATTCTTTTTGCCTCTTTCTTCTCAGGTTTGTGTCTCTGAAATGAGAGCAGTAGACCTTGGACAGTTAAGCAAAGTGCTTGTTGAGCACCATAATGTCGGTTATGGAGCTGGATGGTACCTTGATCAAGTTGTCATCCATGAATTAGGCAAGACTGAAGAACAATATGTATTTCTTTGCCAGCAATGGTTAGACAGTGGAGTTGGTGATGCACAGATGGAACGAACATTGAAACTTCTTGGAAAAGTCAGGAATGGAGTGTTGACAGGAAAGATTTATGGTAAGGTCCAAAATCCTCAAAACTCCTTCCAGCTTTGGTTTTAATTGTAATCCATAATATTTTTTTGTTGTTGTTATTTTTAAGGCTAAAACCAAACTACAGAAACAGTATAGCTTGAATGTGAACTCCCTCTCCTACACCAATTTTCTCTCCAAACGCTTTCCTGAGATGGTAAATGCAATTACAATGCTCAGGGAAGAGAAACTAGAGCATAAGGGAGATATTAAGTGACAGAGGCAACGAAGGTACTATGATTTTAGTTGAGGTTAGAAAAAAAGCTGAAGCAGAAAGAAGTAGGTTGTTCCATATGGCATTCAATGCAGAGCAGAAGGCTTCTGCAACAGTGATGAAATCACAAGAGATACAAAAACTCTTTTAGCAGAATGCGATTTTCCCTTATGTTCGTATATTTGCAGAAAGCATTTGCTTTTATTTGCAGTTTTCTTTTTTACTTATATCAATGGCACAAGTTCTTGCAAACAGTTAGTTGACCTGAAGTCAATATTCTATTCAGATTGTTTAATTAACAACAAAAATTCAGAAACAACTTAGACACTGAAAACAACACTGCTTTGCCAGGATACTGTATTTTTTACTCTCTCATGTGTCTTTCTTGAAGAGGTGTAAAATGCTGGTTTGGGTCCATTTATGAAAACTGAATCAGAACTGATAGACCAAGCTATGTAAAGTTTAACTAATCTGAAGGTGTGAATTTGCATTCTACATCAGCCATTTTGTAAACCAATCTCTATTAACTACCATGATCCTGCATATTTCCTTTTATGTTCAGAGAATTTTATACTATACATAATTGCAGATAAAATGAATAGATTATATCCTCATATTTAGTCATCTAAAATTAGTCCACTTGTGAATATCTCATATCATCTAACAAAACAGAAATAATGTTACTGATAGTACAGAAGAACAGAAAACCATGGAAATATTAGCATAATATAAGCAGCTAGAGTAGTGACAATTTCAGAATTAGACATAGCTGTATCTCACCATGGCAAGTATTCTAAGTCTCTATTAAGTAGATTCCATAGCTGTCCTACATAGTCCATAGAGCAAGGCAGGAGTCTCCTGAGGGAAATTCAGAGAAGCCCAAGATTGGTCAAAACCTGTCATATATTTCTTCACTGATAATATGAAGAGTGAGAGAAGTCTTGCATCCTTGTTATGCGCCTTGATTAATGTCTGAATATCGCTGTGTAAAAGCAATTTCCTTCCTTGGTTTCCCACACACAGACATAGTCCTCAAAAATCTGAGTACAGATTTGATAATAATTTCATGTCTGTGGTTATTAATACTCAGTGCTGTATCTATTGAAAATAATTTTTGGTATGGGTGTATAATAAATCCAGAATTAATATGAAAAGTAAGCAGAGAGCCTATGAAGAATGGGTAAATAAAAGACAAATCAGCAAAGAGCAATATACCTTAGGGGTCAGAAACTATATGGATACAATGGAATTTACTAAATTTCAAGCTAAATCAGATTTTGTAAAAGAAATAAAAGAAACAGTAATGGTTTAATGGTTCTTCAACCCTTTATTCATTAAAAGACCCTTCAAAGATGAGTAACTATTCAGGAACAATAGAGTGCAGACTGAAGATTGTAATTCCTAAACAAATAGAATACTTGTCTCTTTTCTCATTAAGGAACCATAATGTTAGCCAGGGAAGCCAAAAGCACAATTACTAATGGGGTGAGCTTAGCGGAAATCAGAAAATCTGAAGCACTAATAGAACTTTGAGCTCCATTTACTCAAACAGTGACAATCAGGGTAGTTGTTAATCCAGTGGCAGATCTAATAGCAAGGATTTAAAACAATTTTATGAAGACTTAACAAACATAATGCCTCCATCTAAAGAGTAGAAAGCATGATGTAGGTGAATACAGACCTAGTAATTGTTCAGATGAAAATCTTTATAACACAGATTTCTGTGGCAAGCAGCTTGTATACAATTAGGTGTAAACTCAACTTTGCTATTGGAGCTCTCAATTCTGATACATGGTCCCAATTTCAATTGTTTTGGGTTTTTTTTTAAGAATTAGGAAGTAAGTAGCAGCTAAGGGTCCAAAAACTGTATTTGATCTGTATTGCCATCTTCTGTAGTGATTTCTGCTACACAAATTCATCAGCAGGAGGACTATGAGAAATACCTGGGTTTGTTATAAGATCACAGGATAATTTTGAGGCAGTACTGTGACATGTCTATAGGGTTACTGTGACCCCACAGTGTGTGTAGGCATTATTAATGAAAATCAAAGTAAATTACTGGCTTTACAGAGAAACCTTGATATTTCACCAGCAATGCTGTGTGTAATTGTGGCCACCTCTGTCCAGAAGGACTGGATCAAGCTGGAATAGTTGTAAAGAAGATATGATGACTGAGAAAATGGCAACTCTTTGTTGTGAAAGGGTAATGAAAAAAAGTGACAGATTCAGAATAGCTAATGAAATGCTCAAAATGGACACAGTAATGATCTGTCAAATTAATGGTGGCTTACACATCAAGAAGGGAAGAGAGTTATTTAAGCTAACAATTTGTCATAAAAATTAATGGGTTTCAGCTGCCCACTAATGCCTTTACAAGAGAATGAAAATATTTCTGAGAAAGAAACAAAGAAAGATTAGATTTTTAGCACTGCACTCTGTGTTGGGTTGACCCTGGCTGGATGCCAGGTGCCCATCAAAGGCTGCTCATCCTTCTCCTCCTCAGCTGGACAGGTGAGGAAAATAACACAGCAAAAGGCTCATGAGTCAAGATAAGGACACTGAGAGATCACTCAGCAGTTACTGCCATGGACCAAACGGACTTGACTAGGGGAAATTAGCTTAATATATTACCAATTAAATTAGAGCAGGATAATGAGAACCAAACCCAAATCTAAAAACGCCTTTTCTCCTTCTTCACGGGCTAAACTTTACTCCCAGTTTCCTCTACCTGTTCCCATGCAGTTGTGCAGCAGGATAGGAAATGAAGCTTGTAGTCAATTTTTCATGTTGTCTCTATTGCTCCTTCCTCTTCCACTCCAGCATGGGGTGAAAGAGATAGTCCTCCCCAAACTTCTCCAAAGTGAGGCCTTCCAATGGGCTGCAGTTCTTCCTGAACTGCTCCAGCATGGGCTTCTTCCATAGGATGTAGTCCTTGAGGAGTAGACGTGCTCCAGCACAGCCTCTCTCCACGGGGCCGTAAGGTCCTGCTGGGAGTCTGCTCCATTGCAGGCTCCCACGAGGTCACATCTTCCTTTGGACATCCACCTGCTCCATCATGGGATCCCCCAGGGACTGTAGATGGATCTCTGGTCCACTGTGAACTTCCATGGGACACAGGGACACAGCTGCCTCATAATGGTCTTCACCATGGGCTGCAGGGGAATCTCTGCTCACCCTCTTTCTGCAATGACCTTGAGGAAATGCAGAATTGTTTCTCTTGCATTTTCCTTCTCTTCTCCAGTTCCGATTGTGCATGTCTTTCCATCCCACTTTTTTCAATACCTTATCCCAGAGGTGCTCTCACCATCACTGATGGCTCAGCCTTGGCCAGGGATGGGTCTGTCTTGGAGCAAGCAGGCATTGGCTCTGCTGCTCAGGGGGAGCTTCCAATGGCTTCTCACAAAAGCCATCCCTGAAGCCCCTCTTCTACCAAATGAGGCCCTGCAAACCCAATACACTGCTTTATACTTAACTAAGGAGAAGGAAGGAAGCTGCTTTTAAATTGAATCTTAACAAATTTATCAGAAATTATACAATTTAATTTATGTGCTATAGCAGTTTATGGCACTGTACTATCCAACTGACATAGTCCTGGTCTGAAATCTATATATTCCTGGACTGGAATGTATAGATTCCAGCTATCTATATATTGATAGTTTAAGACCAAGTATTACAGTACTAAAGGGGTAAAATATCCTAGATTATGTCACATGGGATGTGATAAGTTTTCATTTGATTTCCATTTTTTCACAGATATCATTGGTTTCATTTACATTTAATGTTCATAGGCATGAAAATAGATTTAGGATTATTCATGAAGTCGTAACACTGAAGTTATTTTAGACGATTTTACAGATGGTGAGTGCTAAATTTTTATGTCAACAAGTGTGGGATTTATGGCACAGATCCTCACCTGATCTAAAGCAATAAAGCTTTATTTGCATTAGTTATAGTAGGAGACAAAGACTTTCCTGTTGTGGTTAGGAAGATGAGGTTACTGAACATTCTGAAGCTGAGGTAGGAAGCTGGAGTTTATGGACATAAACTCCAGGAGTCTCTGATCCCATTACTCAAAGTAAAACAACCTGTTTTACAAAATAGCTATTTGAAATTATCAGATACATACTTTGTCTCAATTTGAAGAAACAGAGCTAAGTCATGTTATTAAAAAATTCTGATCAATTCTGAAGTAGCCTGGGTGACCAAAAATTCTGATTTTCAGTTTTTTTAAAATAGAAACCAAGATTTTGATAACCCTGAATTTTCCATATATGCTATTAACATGAATTAAAATATTAAACCTAGCTAAATCAGTGAGATTTTTGGATGAAGTTTCTGATCTTCAAAACTGTCTTGTTGATTGAAATTTTAACCAAATATCTGTTTTACATAAAGTTGCCAAAATTACTTAGGAGCCTACCTGACACCAGACTGCAGTCTTTCTGAGCCTTCAGGGATCTGTCAATTCATCTCCAATGCTTAAGTGACTAAATGCTTAAAAAAAAACCTAGCAAAAATTCTCCTGGAGTCTTTCCTGAGTCCCTAAAGTAGAACAAATCTATGTGATACTATATAGGACTATTTTTAATCTCTCAGCAAACATTATTCCTTCACAGAAGAAATGGATAAAGTTTTTTACTTTGCTGTCATGATAATTGTGGTGAGGTGTGATAAAATATTCCTTTTCAAGCACTGAACCAGTTTATCTCACCACCATATTCTTATGGTATGTATGGAGCATATTTTAATGTGTTCATTTAAGTAAATCCCAAAAAAGTTAAAATGAAAATATTCCCTGACCAAAGGCAAACCTTTGATCAGGGAATCTTTTTACAAGATACAGTAGTATCTTGTAAAAATATACTGCTGGTGACTAGTGATTTAAAATCATCAGGAGATATTTATAAGGGGCAGGGGAAGAAATCATCAGGTTGTCATGGCTCTTCACAAGTCTCTAATGTGGAACTCACAGTCTCATCTGCACATTGCTCTTGGACTGGCCCATCTCTAAAGTATCAGCCACCACTGTGAAAGGACTGATGTCCAAGTTTGCTTTTCATTAAATCAATAATAGGGAGTTAACCTGCCATGTGCCAGTATCTGAGCTCAGTACAAAGGTGGGAATGGGTTGCTAGTCCCTCACTAACTCAGCCTCTTACAAACTGATGTATTATTTTGGATATTCAGCAAACCCTTTAATTTTTTTCTGCTGTTTTATTTCAACAGGGATTTGGGATATCCTCGTCACAACTAGTGATATTTCTTCTAGTTCCACGAACCCTAAAATGTCTTTAACTGTATGTGGTGAAAAAGGAACTTGGACTTCAGTCACATTCCCCAAAGGATCCCTTAAAAAAGAGCAGATTTATGAGACTTCTATTGAACTAAGTAAGAAATTTAATACTATATTCAAAGTTCGCCTAGAAATTGAAGAAGCTGGAGAAGGAGAGACTTGGCATTGCCGTGAGGTAAAAACTAAAACCTAAAGCAATTATTTCTTGTGTCTCTATTGTATATAATTTTTTTTTTGCTTTCCATATTCTATTGTTAATTCTTCCAGTTTTCAGTCCTGTCTGAGATTGCTAAATTTTTAATTTACAGAAGCTGCTGCAGTTGTAGAGTGCTAACTTCAGAGACTGCTTAAAACACTAGGATAGCTATGGATAATAAAAATCTTGTGAACCTGGATGGATTTCTCGACAGCCATATATACAGATGTGCTATCATCTTTAGCATATCAGTGATGTCTTTTCAGAACTGTACTCACTGGCATACATTGCAGTATTTACATAACTCCAAATTGGCTGTTACATGTTGTAGAGTCAGTGATCCATGGCAAATAATTAAGTCAGACACTAGAAATGCATTTTGATGAAACTATCTGCCTTTTAAGTTGGCATGTAAAAAAAAGAAGTGAATAGCAAAAGTGACAATCTTTCTTCTGATATCCAGCTAAAACCTGACATCACACTGAAATTGCAGTGGCATTTCTCCATACGAAAAAATATCTTCATCTTCTTCTGCTGGAAAAATAAAAACAATTCTAAAGGAAGGATTAATCTTCTTTAAAATTGCAGACATGCTTTTTGTCCATTAATGTTTCAATTTTGTTCTTATTAAAAACTGGAGAAAAAATAATTTTCCTTTTCAATACATGGTATTACTGAGCTGAACTCCCTGACATTTAAATGGTAGGCAGGTTGTTAATTTCATCTTCATAGCCAGATGAAATAGTCATCCAACAAATCTATCAAAATTAAGACTGCTTCTGGAGTATTGTAGGAGACAGTAAATCACAGCAAAAATTTCACAACAGAAACCTGGCAGTTGAAAACAGTGACATATATTAGTCTGCTGTATTTCATTAGCTCAGAACAATCACTGAAAGCTCAGTTTAAAAGAAATCAGCAAATTTATATAAATAAGGAAAAGATGCACCCTTACCTTAGGTAGGAAGAGGTAGAGAAAGAAATTATAAATTTCCCTACTTTGGGATACATGTCAATTATGTGGGTTTTAGGGAGACATTTCCTCTTATTCCATAGTTTTTATAGCAGGACTGGCTGAATCCTTGTATAAAATAACTAGGTTGGTATAGGAGGTTATGGATAATATCTGTTATTAAAGACAGCTTAGCAGTGTATTTACACTGCTGGTTAGAATCACCATGGTCATTTCTGTGCTATTTTGTTTTGATTTTACAAGATTGTACTTCCAGGGAGTCTGAGATTTCTGCCTTCTATCAAAAGTAAATGCAGCTGTAGTTGGTTGAATTCCATATTTAGATTCAGACTTCATTCTTACAGCCATAACTACAAAATAATAATCCTGCTTTTTTGAGGAAATTGAAATAATTAGAAAATAATGGCTAGAACAAAATTAATTAAGGTATGCCTTATTTCTGCAGCATGTAATAGCTAATATCTTCATTCTTGCTTCTTTCACTTCTTGAAGAAATAAAACACAGTAAATGAAATCAGAGTTTCAATAAACTGTTCAGGGATATAGATATTATTATGAAAGGAAAATTGTGCTAGCATTATACTTCACAGTGCATTTTAAAATCTCTTTTCAGTTTGTCTGTCATAATGAAAAATACCGAGTCTTTTGAAGACAAAACAATGCTACCATCTCCAAGTGACAATTCCCAACCAAAGCTGGTTTTGCTTACTGGCTTAAAGGTTTGGACTTTTTACTGAATTAGGTCACAAAGAATTGAAATGAGTGAATTATAGGTGCCCTTTTTAATGCAGGGTTACCTCCTACAAAGTACTTTCAAATATGTTCTCTGGTCTGAGTTTAAATAGTTTAGAAAATGGGAATTTATGTCAGTGGATCTGGTAGTACCATACTGTAAGATATCTCATTATTAAAACATGTTTTCTTATGGAAAGAATAAGCTTCTTAGCTCAGGATCACCATTCTCTTAGTTTATACACAGAATTTCATAGAGATTGAAATTAGTATCAAACTCTATATATTCAAGTGATACATATGTACTGATATATAGATATAGATATATATACAAGTCAGCAGGCATTCTTAATTTCTGTATTTCAGTTTTTTCCAGAAACATTTCTTTTTCTTTCTCCTGTTACTTAGAATAAGAAAACATTCTGCACTGAAAAATATTGTGGCATATTGACATTTCTCACAAGCTGAAATGTGCCCATATCAACACTTCTTTTTCTTCCATATGCTGGATGAATAGGTTACACAAAGGAAACTTTTTGAACAATTTCAAATATTTTTTTTCCTTCACTGCAGTCTCTGCAGCAGTAATGTTGACAACACTTTAATTACCTTTAATTGGGAAAGATATTTATTCCTTCTCATTTGAAAGGCTGTTTTCAAAAGCATTTTAGAAAAATTTATTTCCTCTTATTTTTAAATTTTAAAATGATGTGTTATAGCTGTTTAATAGTTTGTCTTTAGCTGTAGTTTCCATTAGAGCGCAACAGATTCCAAAGTTATTTCTTTTTATTTCTTTGATAAGGTAAAGCTTCAACACAGAGAAACTAAAAATGTTCTAGAATTCCCATTTTGTCATAACTTTGTCGATGAAGAGGGAGGAAGAGTGACTGAGCTTCCAGTTCTCACAGCTGGGTCTCCTTTTCCAGCAGGTTTGTCACAAATTGGAAACACTGGGAAAGATTTGGTCAGTGATGATGTCCAATTTTCAGAGAAGTCCAAAGGTTTTTGCAGATATTTTCTGTTAATTTCCACCATGGCTAGGTCCAGTCCAGTGTTTAAAACCAATATCTTACACCCTAAAACTGAGCATTGTGCACTCAAGTCTGATTGGTATCAGTTTGTGACACATAAAGGAGCAAGCATATGGCGCTGAAACTCCTAAAAGGGTTTTGAACAGTGCTCAGAGTTTAACTTTTTCTCAATAATATGATCTGGTTCGCTCACAGGCTGAGCAAGGGAAACACAGAGGAGATAACTCTTCTACTGTAATTTCAGGCAAGAAGGAGCTCTATGCCTCCCTCCATCCCAAGCAGGTCTCTTGTTGTTTGTGTTCCTAGAATTGCAGGCTTTCTTTTCCTGTGACCTAGCAGTTGCATGTCATCCAACTCCATCAGAGTTGTGCCTTGGTCCCCTCAAGACTGGATATGTTTGTTTGTTGGTTCTGTGTTTTTTATGAAGTTCTGTAACCAAAGTTAGAGAAGAATGGAAGAACTCTTATCCTAAATGAATATTCTGCCATGATAATATCATAGGCTACTCCAGAAGTAAAGGGTTTAGACCAAGCACAGAAGTAATCTGCATATTCTTGCCTCTTTTGCTGTGCTTTTAAAGTTAGTATCAAACAAAGCACTTAGACAGAAGCTTCTTAAATGTGAATTTGAGAAAGTATTGATGGGAAATTCATTGAAAAAACTCTTTGCTTATAAATACTTCTTAGATTTATTTCTTTATGGAAGAACACAAATATTTAAATCTTTAAAAATGCTGCTCCTTTTTCTGAGGAGCATTTAATGTGAGGAAAGGTACTTTTTCTTTACCTCTCCCTACATTTTTTTTTCTCCTTTTGAATTGAATGTTTTGGGGATGTGATCTCTTTCTTATTTTAGGGACCACATCACCAGAGTGTTATGCATTTCTCTGGGAGTACAAACAGGTATTTTACATAAGCAGCCCTTCAAGGAGTGCTCAGCTGAAAGGTTGTGTGTTCACACTGTGTGTTCTCTCACATGTCATCTCCTCTCCTGAGGCCAATACTTCCAACTGGTGCAGTGCAGAGTGAACAGCCACTGACTGGACCATGATCCAGAGGAAATACAAAAGTTGCTTTCTTCCTGACAGGATCCAGCTTCATTTGAACTCCAAGAGGCTCTGAGCATAGATGCACTTGTTCAGTGATTTAGTATCATCCATGGACTAGAAAATTTTTCATTGGAGTGTCATGCATTTAAATGCATGCAAGAGGTGATAGGAGTATTATTTACATGCTTTTATACCAACTTGTTATGTGTTTATTTTTTTTTCCCTTCTGCTTGTGTTTCAGGCCCACTCAAATTATTTAGCTTATTATTCTTCATAATAGTTGCTCTTAAATTCTAATTACAATGCATCTATGTGCTTTCACAAGCATTACACTGTATTTTGGTCCTCTGATCACTCCAGATAGGATGAAAAATGAAAATATAATAGAAGCAATTCATTAAATAGCATATATTTTAACTGGTTTAGGTTTGGTAAACCTTTGCTCTCTTTCTCCCCACAGTGAAAATCTATGTTCTCTACATCACCACGGGAGCTATTCCTGGGTCAGGAACAGATGCAGATGTGTACATCATGCTGCAAGGCTCCTTGGGAGATACTGGCAGAAGAAAGTTAATTAGAAAAGGACATGAAAATTTCGCTAAAGGAAAGGTATACTTATAAGTTCTGCAGGATCTTTTTCACTTTTAGAACCCAGTCCAATCACTGTGGATTTAGTGGGAATAGGGAAGTCTACAAAGTCCAGTTTACAGCACTCTGTGATTAAGTGTTTGTCTATCAATATCTCAACCTTATGTGTGAAGTACCAATCCTTATGCAGCTGATGCTAGCAACACTGACAGCTGATAAAGTGGCTATATCAAGTGCTTTCATATTCAATTTTACATTCAAATTTTAATACCTCTTTTCTGCCCATGCCACTCTTCAGACTATGGCACCTTTCCTGATTTTTACTGTCTACCCCTCAGTCTGGCACTTGGTCTCCCTCCAGACTGTCAGACACTACTGTCCATAGTTTTCTTTGGCATACCAGGAGGGCCCTTCACTCACTGTGCAGGAGTCTTGTAGCTCACAGACATAGACCAGTCAAAGTCCAATATTGCTGCCAGAGATGCATTTCCTTGGTGCATTGTCAGTATAAGCAGAAGTTGGAGGGAATTTAGGTACTGAATGTGCTGCAGAAGCATGGGTAGATTTACAGAAAAGTGCATGTCTTTGACATAAAACCTTGTGCCCATCAGAAGTTCTGGACAGAGGGACTGAAATTTTCAGCTGAAAAAAATCACTAGATATTTTGAACGTGGAATAAACAAATTGCTTGTACTTATTCTGGCTCTTTTTTGGAAACAAATTTGAGGACTGAAACAATTTTTTAAGTATTCCAAAACAAATATCTGTTACAGAAGACTTGTGTTGGAATAGTTGAAGTTTAGAAAAAAAATCCACCAATGTCTTGCAACCAGTAAGTTATTTTAATCTGTTGGTGTTGGCTGCCAAGAAAATGAGAGTTTCTTCAAGGGTGCAAGTTTCCAAATCAGCCTAGACTGATAGCCAAAGCAGACATGGTATGTGTGATTAGGAGGGGCTCAGCTCCTAACTACCCCTAGCCTCATCAATTCAGTGTCAATTGAAAGTGTGTATTATATTTCTGGATTTCAGCTACTTGAAATACTTACTCATAAGAAAAGTTGGAGAGTTTAAATCTTTTTTATTTAAGGGATTAAATACTGTGGATGAGGCTACTCAGTTTTGATAAAGTCACATTTGTCTTCCCTAATGCTGAAGTTCAGGTTATGGGTAAGCTGATTTAACTGAGTTTTAGAGCTGCAGTCCTTTTGTCTTCATGAAGTAAAGTTAGTTGAATATAAGTTTTACTAGGTTCCTCCTTAAATCATAGTCCCACAAGTGAGTAGTCTGATTTCTAGACCGGTAGTTTTTAATGAAGAGGGACCAGGGATGTACATCTAGAAATGTTGACTAAGAAAGCAGAAGTGAACCACAAAGATTTATAACCTGAAGGGTAGTTTTATGGTATTAGCATCTACTTCGGTTTAGCTCAGAATTTTTCTCTCTTACAGAGTAAGATGCAGATCTGGCATGTAGCCATCTCATCATTATTTATTTGACATTTTATAGGAGCAGTGTGTGAATATAACACAGTAGCCTTATATTTCTAAATGTAGATATCAGCACAGGAGGATTTTAGGGCTCTAAAAAGAAATTGCTTGTAGATAAGTAATAGAGAAACACATAAAAGTCTTGATTCACTCATTGTTCAGTGAAAATGAAGGTATTTGGTTAATTGAAAAGTAAAAAATTATTCTGCAAGAAAGGCTCATGCCTATGTAGCAGTATTTTTTCATTATATGTTTTGGAAGTTTCCCAATGTTTTCTTCCCTTTAAAAGTAATCTCCAAAAAGACTCTCAAGTGTAGAATGTCTCTTTCTACACCAGCCCAATCACATATTGTGCCAAGCACCCCTGCAGTCAGAGATTCTGCACTTGGTGGTTTAGGGGATTTGGAGTATAACAGGCAGAATTTGCATTTGGAATCTTAACAGTTGTTCTGACATTTTAAAATGTGCTTTTCCTTGCAATAATTTTTCCCCTGACTATACTGTAACAGCTAGTGAACTGGAACAGTGTTTCTGTTCAAAATCATATCAAAATATAGTGTTAGTCTCACAGAATGTCAGGGCTGTTACAAGCAACAGTTTAGCTATGCAGAAGTACATAGAAATGTTTAAATATTCAGCAAATTTGCAGTGGATTGGAGATATTCTTCTCTCATTTAACATGTTTTTTATTTTCATGAGCTAAGTTACATGATAGTAAAAGAGTGAATTATCATCTTATATCTGAAAAGTTTCTTTGTGCCTTTCCAAAGTCCTTACACCTGTGAGACCATCAGAGAACTTGTAGGTAAAGTAATGTGCATGATATTATTAATTCACCAGTAAGGCCCTGCAGGTCACCCCTGAGAGGGCAGCGCTGTTGCCATTGAGAGCTGAGATTCTGGTGATCTGCTCATACTAATGAGTGTGAGGACTTGTCCTGCAAGATCCATAGTCTTTCAAATTGCTGTGACATTGATGCCTTGTTTGATGTTCTCCTAAAAGCTGTGAGGACAGACAACGCAATCTCAGCACACATCTTCAAGCAGTTCAGCTTTCCTGAAATCCTAACAGTATTTATTCATGATTCATGAGTCAGTTTAAGCCTGATTGATGTTACCTGCTTATGAGCATTTTCTTGAACCAAGTATACTCAGTTCAGACATTCTGTGAAAACCAGGGCCCAGTTGTGTAAAATCCTTACAGTATCTCCATGTTGCTTCTGACACGCAATGTTTTTTCAGCAAATGTCATTCTTGATGCTTCTTTATATGGCCTTTGATAGACTTGCTGTATGCTCTGTCATATGGCTGTGATGTATCCAAAAATTTCCTCTTTGGGAATGTGGGTTTTTTTCAGATTAGTCCCATCAAAACCAGTAAAGTACACTGAATATGTTATAACTGATATTTAAGTATTTTAATCTACGTTTTATGAAATTGGCCAGTATTTTAAGTATTCCACTTTATAGAAGCACTAAATTCTCTGACAATTTTTGCTTCATTCTGTTAGTATTTGAAAAGATATATTCTTTATCCTGCCCTATATTTAGACATCAACTGCTCAGGTTGGTGCCATGGTAACTGTAGCACATACAAAAATTTTCAGTGAGAGGTGACTGTTGGTGCTCAGTTTCAGTACTCACAGATTAAGCACTGACAATTTAAAAAAACCAAAAAACCAAACTTCAGGAAAAAGTCAATATGTGCCAGGATACACAAAGAGTCAGAATGTGAGGCAGTGTCCTGAGGTCATAGGTAGGAAGCCAGTGAAGTCCACATCCCACCACACTGACAGTGCTGCTATTTTGTGACTGCACATAAACCTTCTCTTATGGAAAGCATGCCTGACATAATGATTAAATAGGTGCCAAATGTCATTGATCCAAATGTATTAATCACAGTGGCAGGCTGTTGGCCAAGTTACTGTTATACAGAAATGAACACTAAATCAATCTGGTCATCATAGAATCACAGAATTGTTTAGGTTGGAAGAGACCTTTAAGATCAAGTCCAGCCGTTGACCCAGCACTGCTAAGTCCACCACTGAACCATGTCCCTGGCTACATGTTTCCTTGGGCAGCCTGTTCTAATTCTTGACAACAATTTCATTGAAGAAATTTTTTCATATAGCCATTCTAAACCTCCCCTGGTGCAACTCAAAGTCATTTCCTCTTTTGCTGTGGCTTGTTATCTGGGAGAAGAGACCAACCCCAATCTGGTTGCAACCAATCTCGCCCCTGAGCGTCCTTCCTTTCAGGCAGTTAGAGAAAGCAATCAGGTCATCCTGAGCCTCCTTTTCTCCAGGCTAAACACCCCCAGTTCTATCAGCTGCTCCTCTTAGGATTTCTGCTCCAGACCCTTCACCAGCTTTGTTGCCATTCTCTGGATACACTCCAGCACCTCAATGTCTATCTTGTAGAGAGGGGTCCAAAACTGAACACAGAATTCAAGGTGTGGCCTCATCAGTGTAGAGTACAGGGGGACAATCATTGCCCTAGTCCTGCTGGCCGCCCTATCTCTGATACATGCCAGGATGCCTTTGGCTGCCTTGGCCACACTGCCTCATGTTCAGCAGCTGTCAACCAGAGTCTCCAGGTCCTTGGTGGTTTTCCAGCCACTCTTGCCCAGTCCTGTAGCATTGCATGGGGTTTTGAGACCAAAGTGCAAGACCTGGCACTTGGTCTCGCTGTACGTCATGCAGTTGGCCTTGGCCCTTGGATCCAGCCTGTCCAGATCCCTTTGCAGAGCCTTTCTGCCCTCCAGCAGATCAACACTCTCACCCAACTTGGTGGTGTCTGCAAACTGACGGAGGGTGCCCTTGATCCCCTCATCGAAATTCTCAATAAAGATATTAAACAGGACTGGAGCCAGTGCTGAGCGCTGGGGAGCACCAGTAGAGACCAGCCACCTGCTGGATTTAACTCCATTCACCATCACTCTCTGGGCCTGGCCATCCAGTCGGGTTTTATCCAGAGAAGAGTGCACTCATTGAAGCCATGAGCAGACACTTTCTCCAGGACAATGTTGTGGAAAATTGTATCAAAGGCTTTCTTAAAGTCCAGATTACCAAATTTCACAGCCTTTCCTTCATTCACTAAGGAGGCCACTCTGTCATAGAAGAAGATCGAGTTGGTCAAGCAGGACCTGCCTTTCATAAGGTCATGATGGCTGAGACTGTATGTGTGTGCTGTGTGATGGTACTCGAGGTGACCTGTGCCATAACCTTCCCTGGCAGGTAGACCAGGCCTGCAGTTACCTGGATCCTCCTTCCAACCCTTCTTGTGGATTCGTGTTACATTTGCTAATTTGCAGTCAAATGGGACCTGTCCAGTTAGCTGGGACTTCCTGTAAATGATGGAAAGAGGTTTGGGGAGCACTTCTGCCAGCTCCCTGGGTACCCTTAGGTGAATCCCATCAAGCCCCATATGTGTGTCTCTTTGCTGTAGCAGGTTGCTGGTCCTTTCCCCTTGGATTGTAGGGGCTTCATTCTGCTCCCTGTCTCTGTTTCACATCTCAGGGGGCTGGAAGATCAACTGGTCTTACTATTAGAGACTGAGGCAAAGATGGCAGTAAGTACTTCAACCTTTCCCTCAGTCTTTTCCAGCTCTGTTTGTGGCACTCATGGTTGCTTGCACTCCCTCAACCCCTCAGAGCTTCTTCTGTATATGGGGGAGCTTAGCCACCATTGGTTCTGGCCCTGTGTCCGGTCACCTGCTGTGGCTCAAGATGTGGGTTCCTGGGGGCTGTCTCTGCTATCCCGAATTCCTTTGGGAAAATTTCCCCTGTACCACACTGCAGCATTCAGCTGCTGATTGTGCCAGTGCCAGAGCAGCTCACCTTGGCCACTTGACTGCTACTTTTTGTTACACCATCTTTAAATCCATTGAGCAGAAGGATTAATCAGATGGGAGCTAGGAAAATATGGAATGCCAGCATAGTGAAGGAAAAACTGGTGAAAGTTGTCAGAAACTGCGAGGAGAAATGCAGAAAGAAAGAACATTTCCAAAGCTTTATAAAATCGTAGGAGACAGTGGCAAATACCTGAGTCATGTGCAGTTCTCATTAATACCTCCAGGATGGCATTTTCCAGGCAGTGGTTAAAGTCAGTGAGAGATTTATAAGGGACAGAGTCAGAACATCCCATTGCAATCACCCAGCTTGTCTATACAGCACTGGCCAATGTCTAGAGCTGAGTGAATAATTAATTTCAGTTTCCTGACATATTCCTGCAGGGCAAAAAAATATGTAAAACTTTGTTGCAAAAAATTAAAAACTGGTCAAAATTAATTAATGCTAAAATTACCTGCAAGAGGGGAGTACTTCATTCTGTCTATATAGATCTTAAAAATAAATCATGTAAGTGACATTTCTAAAGCTGAAATGCATCTCACTTAGTTTCACTTGCCTGCATTCTACACATTTGTTCTAACATGATGGCTTAAGTATCTGCTGCAGAAAGGGAGTGATGGTTACCTTCTCTCTTCATTTGGACATTTATCTTAAAATGAAATTAGTTAACCTCAGAGAGTACCTGCTGTTTTCTTTGAAGGAAATTGTCTTATTATATAGACTTATTTTAGATATGCCAAGTTGGGTAAGTGAATTTTATGCCCTGTTCATTTCGGTTTTGATAAACAAGGTAATTTTAAAATAAAATGCAGCTAAATTTGCTTGATTTAATAAAAATCTTAAAAGAGTTATGGTTAATACAAGTGTGCTTTTTTCAGGAAACAAAATATTCAATCATTTTCCTCAATGCATCAAGAAATAAATTAAATTCAGTTCAAGTTAAAAAGTTTAGAAAATATATCTAACTCCAAATGAATAGCTACCAGTGATGAAGTTTAAATCTAGCTGGAAAGCTGTTTCAAAGCTTAAGGATACTTGGTTTTTCTTTTAAATATTAGAGATTCACACTGTTTTCTGGCTAAATTTGTCAAAATCTAACTTCTTGGAATTGAATTTTGTCCACTTTTGACTGCTAGTTTGGATAGCTCTCTTACACCAAATTTCTACTGCTTTTGACAGTATTTATGACAATAAGAAAATCAGTATGCCTTTGACAGGTTAAATAGATTATTCTGCTTGATTCACTGAAAGGAAGGCTTTCCAGTGATTTATTAACTCTCACAAATCTTTTCAGAGCACTCTTCAATTTAGCACCCTACTTCTTCAAGTGTCATAATTGGAGATTGTATTTGCATAATCTCTGAAATCTTGTTTTCTTCCAGATAAATCATGGAAATACTAAAGAGCATAAGCTTATTAACTGGCTTCACTGCATTGAGATGTGCTTGAAAATATTCTCTTTTTACAGCTACACTTGGAGACATACAAGTTAGACATTTTATTATCCCATTATTATATTTGATTATAGTGTCTTAATCAAAATATCATACAATGATATGCATTTCTGAAGTTGAAGAAAATTACATTCATCCTATTTTCTTTGCCTGTTAAACCAGATCTCAGACTTGGACTGTTATTCAATCAATCCAACAATCAAGCTGCAAAGTGATAGCTGTCTTATATTTTTTTGTGTTTTATTGCTGGTTTTGCTTGACTTTTAAATCTCTTTTGTTTGATATAATTCATGATTACAGCTTTGGATGTGGCTGATGACACTAATCTATATAGCAGTCCTTTTGCATTTTATTAAATACATTTTAAAGTCTGATTGAAATGTCTTTACCTGGTTGGCAGAATGTTCACAGCTACTGACCGTTATAAAATGCCCCTATTCTTTCCTACTCCTGTTGCTTTTTTATGCATATAAATCTTGTTTCAAAAGGATTTCTTTCCAGTTAAACTAAGATTATTAACATAAGACCAGTGCAGGGCAAATATATTCTGGGGTTTTTTACTACCCCTATTCTTTCACTGATTCTTCACCAATCTTGTTGAAGACTATGATAAATGTGGGTTATCAGAAACCTCAAATGATTCATTCATTATAATCTATGTTAATTTTTTCATGCAGAGATAAAAATTTTCAATGAATTTATAGCTGAGAATTTAACATAATCCAAAATCATGCTTGCAGAAATGTGAGTCTAGAAGGAAATTCAGGGTTGGCTTTTTCAGATGCATGAAAACCCCTGTTTTTAAATAAGCATTTTTAAAGAAGCATGCAGAACACTACAAGGCAGTGAGGGCACAGTCAGAGGCACTCTCCATCCTTCCACTGAGCTGAGCCAAGCCAGTACTGCTACCAGTGCTACTTACCGCCCAATATTTCCACCTCTGAAGGCTGCTTGCACAGTGACATTTGCTCTGTCCAAATGTTTATTTAGTTTAAGCAGTTCATTTCATTAGTGATTTGGGCTTTTTCACTTGGTCTATCTCGATAAAATTTTGCTGGAGCTGATTTTGTGGTTGTTCTGGCCCAACTGAAAAGGTGATAATGTCCATCTAAGAGAAGGCAGTGATGTGACAACCATTTGGGACAAGGTGGAGAGGTTCTGTTCACACTGTTCTCTCTTTCCAGGAATGTTTACACACTGTTTCTGATTGGGGTCATTGTTACAGGGGGCCTTTATTTTGCCTACCTGTGTTAAAACTGCTTTGTTTTCAGTGGAGTTTCTGCAGATTAACAAGTGAGATCAAAATAATCAGGCAGCAAATCAATAGGTTTGCTAAGCTTAATAGAAAAGGTCCTTTATCTAGACACTCTGACTCCTTTTCCAATAAAAGCCTATTAAAATGATACTAACATTAGCAGTATGGGAAATCACTTGTGCATACAGGTTGATGAAATGAAGCATATGGTGTGTCTTGACTTGCCATTTTCAGTTCTTCTGGGAATATCATCATTAACCAACCATCAAGTCTCAGTACCAAGCCTGTAAAATGATTGGCATTTATAAAGGTAAATATTGCACAGTGACTGTTCAAATGCTTCTTCTGTTACAAGAGCTATTGCAGCTGCTGCAGACAGTGATATGTTGCCAGCACTGTCACAGAAGAGTACTGAATAAAGTCATAATAAACTGGGTCATAGATTCAAAGAAAAGGCTCAAAACGTGAGTCCCTGGAAAAAAAAGAAACATTTGAAGAAAATCTGAAAAAGAGTTAAGAAAAAAACCCCAAACTTTAAATATTCTGAAAGGATTGCTGGAATTACTGTTATAAAGGAATTTTTAGTCCATATTTTTTTAGCCAAGAAGTATGAAAAGTACCAGTTCTGGTTTTGCTAGGGCAGCTCTTCTGGGTCACAGAGGATGTATGGCTCTACCATTGTCAGTCTTAGCTGCTCAGACTGGGAGAATATATCTCTTTCTCCAGGCAATATTAATTAAGAAAATTTAGTGGGCTGTACATACATACAAATTGCTTTAATGCTATTCTGAGAAAATTCAATATAAGCTCTGCTGAATTAGACAAAATGTATTATTATCAATATTTAAGGTGACTTTTCAGTTCAAACCTAATTTGCTAGTAGTAACTAAAAAACAATTAACATTTTTTTCCCTAGGGGAAAATGATGAAGATAAATTTCATATTCTATAGGTTTGCTTATGTTCTGTGTGTTTTCTTCCTCTCTCTTTCTCTTTCTGCAGAATTAACCCTCCAGTAATTTCAAAGGTCCCCATTTGTAAGTTAAATAAAAGGTAGAATATCATGTGATGTACAAGACCTGTCAACAACTCGAGTATTTAGAAAATTTTATGCCTAATCCATGGTCTCAGATGAATCTACAAAAATATTAGCTAAATTATTAATAATAATTGAATTTCATAAAATTAGAATGAAATATATGTCATAATCTCCCTGTTTGCAGACAGCTTGAGAGAAGAAAAGTGAATTAAGTTTAGCAAATAAATTATCTCTAGCCAATTGTTTTTAGCTCTAAGAATTATGGTTGCTCCTCTTTCTCTGTTCTTTTTTGGTCTCTTGACTAAAATAAAGCTCATTACACTGCATAGATTTTCAAATGTACACATAAAGAGAAAATGTTATCTTATCTATGAGGTGAGTTTATCCCAGATGACACAATTTCTAGTCTATTTAATAGTTCCTTAACTTGCACTTTATTAGATGTTTGAATAATCTGCAGATTTGTCCATGGATTTTTGAGATTTTACATTCTCTAAAGTGAGCTTGTTAAAATGGCACAATGACAAACGATAGTGTGTCTAACACAAACCAAACATCAAGCTTTTCACAGATGTTTTTTTCCATCAAAATGTACTTATTTTCATAGGAAAAAGGAATTGGAAAACATTTTGTGTCTTAACTATAGTTGCTTTTATCTGTGGCTGGATCCTCCAGGTCATAGATAACCCATAGCACATACTGCCCCTGATTTATTAAGTCACTAAGTTAATCAGTGCTAAAAGTTTGTTATCCATCAAACTTGATGCAAGTCAGACCCAGCTATTCTTCTGGGGACAGCACAAGACTAGAAGCAGCAGATTATTGTCTGTAGTTTTCCAATATTCCTAACTCTCCTTTCCAAGGGTGGATCACTGACAACAGATTTTTCTGGAGATGCTGATGACCATGCCACTAAATTAGTCATTCCCTGGAAAACTCTTTTCTCTAAAAAAGAAATTATTCTAACAAGTATCTGACAAGAGCTTTCTCATGTGTTTCCAGTAAAATAATTGTGCTTGTTTCAGCTGGGGTAGAATTAATTTTCTTCCCAGTGGCTGGTATGGGGCTGTGTTTTGGATTTGTGCTGAACAGAGAGTTGATAATACAGAGGTGTTTTTGTTATCACTGAGCAGGGCTTGCACAGAGCCAAGGCCTTTCCTGCTTTTTGTGCTGCCACGCTGGTGAGGGGGCTGGGGGTGCTTGGGAGGGTGGGAGGAGACACAGCCAGGACAGGTGACCCCAGCTGACCAAAGGGATATTCCAGACCTTATGGCATCATGCTCAGTATAGAAAGGCAGGGGAGAAGGAGGACGTGGGACATTTGGAGTGATGGCATTTGTCTTCCTAAGTAACCTCTGCAAGTTCTGGGGCCCTGCTCTTCTGGAGATGGCTGAACACCTGCCTACCCATGGAAAGCACTGAATCAATTCCTTGTTTTGCTCTGCTTGTGTGCATGGCTGCTGCTTTCTCTATTAAACTTTATCTCAACCCAAAATTTTTCTAGCTTTTACCATTCTCATTCTCTTCTTGATCTTTCTGGTGAGGGGGTGAGCGAGCAGCTCTGTAGGGCTTGGATAATGCCTGGGGTTAAACCTCAACAATCATGCATTAGTATAAGCATTATCATTTGCAAGAGCTAGCAGCAATTTTAGGATAAATATGCACATTTTGTGAACTTAATTTTTTTTTTTTTTACTGACAGACACAGGGGTCTTACTTCAGGTTTCTTACTTCAGTCTGTGTTTTTCAGTCATCTCCTAACTGCATGTATTTTTAATACATTTCATTTAATAAGTGTAACAAATTCATTTTATTCAGACATGATGGTATAACTTTACCAATCCAATTAAAGCTGGAATAAAGGAGTGATCAAATTAATATCGCAATTAACGTAAATTAAGAGTTCAAGTTAATGGTATTCAATCATCAAATTAGTCCAATAGGTAATAAAATAAAATTATTGTGTTGACACTAAACCTTAATTTTTTGATATAGCTAAGGAAAACATGAAGAGGAGCCTCTTTTCCTGCAGTTCTGCACTCCTAGAATTTCAGCTGTTCCAATGTATTTGCTCTGCTGTTAGATTCAGTAAGCCACTGATAACCTTGACTCCTTGTGAGGAAGTATAGATATTCAAATGCCTCTTTCAGATTTTTTTCCTTCATATCATTGTCTCATTTTCCCATTTCACATGACAGCTTAAGAGTGATAATGCTGATGTGTTGATTAGATGGTACATTGTAGCAGTTTGTGACTAACATGACCTTTCTGTCTACAAGTTACAGAGTAATCAGTATCAGGTTGATTATTATTTTTAGGACACTGTTAAAGGTGTGGTTCACAAATACACACTTTCAAATTCACATGTACAGATATTAATGAAAAATGAGGAACAAAAATTGAAGAACAAATTTAAAATTTTTCTGTTTCTGGGGATTCTTTTTAAGTGAATGGTCATATCTAATCTGCAAATTTAAGCTCAATATTTGAGCTTATGCTGTGTCTTATTAAATTGCAAGCTTGTTAAGCTCATCTTTGTGACACAAATCTTTCATAAGTTCTTCAGCTGGAAGACTTTTCCAGGAAAGAAATTATAAGTGGTGGAGAAAGAGAACTGCTATTCTTTGTTTCACCTCTGCGTAAACCTTTAAGGGTTGCTCTGGCAGAGCAACTTCAGTGTGAATTACTTTGGGAAGACTTAAAGACTTCTCAGGACTCAAGTGTTTTCATCATTATTGCTACCTATTCCCTTCAAAACCATCTCTGCATCTTTAAATCATGCTGGAAATTCCATCACAAATAACACTAGATTTTAACAGTTATCAACCCCAGTAGAAATGAGACGATAATTCATAAATCTATAAAGCAAAAAATGTGGAAAGTCTCTGTGACAAGAATTTAATGTCTGTTTTTCAGCTGAGGTAACACTCACAAATAGCCAGAATCAGATATTGTGAAAGTATTGAATGTCTGATATATCACAATTCTCTTTAGGAATCTTACTTCAGTGTTCTAAACATTGTAAAATTATTGTGGGTTTTTTTAACTGATAGAGAATAGCAGAACTTATTTCAACATAGTTTTATTTAATATTTTTCTTTCCATTCAATTACTTATATTGAAACTAATCCTACAAGTTAATCCAAATCTGGAACCAATTTTGTCATTCTTTCTTTAGAGATTCCTTCTGTGATGCTTGTTTCTACCCTTCTCATTCCCTGTATTTCATTCCTGAAATAGCCCTTGGGGTCTATTTTGTTGAGAGTAAGATATTTTTAAAATATATTCCCTGTAGATCATTAAACATCAATTTTGGGAAGGAAAATTTCTCATTAAGCAAGCATAGGCAGCTGATAATCTGTGTGGGCAAAGAGGGGGTTTAGATGTAAATTGCAGAACTACAAAGGGAAGAAATACTTCTTACTGCAGGCATTTAGCATGGTTAAACTTGTCATTTCTGGTTCTGTTGCTATTTATTGAGTTAATAAAAAAATCCTGATTTTCTTCTCACTTTCATATTTCAAAATACACTGATAATTTAGTTACATGATTCTGTTTCCATATGACTTCTGATTCTGAATTTTTCAGGTGGATATTTTTCCAGTGGAGGCAGTAGATATTGGTATTCTGCAAAGGATGGTTGTTGAAAAAGGGAGAGGCTCTGACTGGCTTCTGGAGAAGATCATTGTGAAAGAGTCAGCATCTTCAGGGACAGAAACACTGTTTATGGCTCAAACATGGCTTAAAGACAGACATGATGGAAAAAGATCTGCCTCAGTAACTCTGGATGTCACAGGTCAACACTATCTTCAAACTATCATCTGCTAAGAAACTCATTCCAAACTGGAGAATGCAGCTATACAATTTCCTTCTACAAAGAAGTTGTGATTTAAAATATTCCAGTAGAACATTGTCATTATACAGGGAATTAGTGTGTCTGAACACTTTGCGTTTTAATACCATTGAATAACCACAATTTGCCAAAGGATAATTTCTGCTTTGTTACTCCAGATTTAAAATGCTGTAAATGCCAGGAAGTTTGTCCTATTCCTTTTTTACAAATTCCTGCCTCTCCAAGTCTTACTTCTACACCTGCAAACTATTTTTAATCTTCTAATACCAATTACTTGCTAGGCAGAGTGAAAATGAGGTAAAAAGCAGGGAAAACTCTGTTTAAGCAGTGCAGAAAATGTCTCCATTGTATTCAAGAAGACTAATTTACATTATTTATGCTACACTGTTTGGACAACTTTTGCCAGAATCTGGAGATGCTTTTGACTGACACCATGAGAGTAGTCAGGCCACAGAAGAGCAGTTTTGAGCCCACTGCCTGTGGCTCTTTGTCAAGACAGGAAAGGAATGTACACCCTCCTTCCCTCCCTGTGTCATGGCTTCAATCCAGGAATGGATTTCAACACAATCTGGTGTGCAAGCTGGGAGGAACCACAACACACTCCAACCAGATCAGTAGGCACCAAAACACAGAATGTACCTCTAAGACAGATGTATTTATTCTCCTGCCTCTCAGAGAAGTTAATTGACAGTATAGATGAGTCCTTGGATTGCAAAACGTGTTCTAGATTTATTCTTCCTAACTCCCTGAGCATTTGCTGGCACTTGTCCAGCAATAGCCTCTTGAGACTGAAGAAGATTCTAGTTCAATTGATTTCCTCTGCTGTATGATCTCTAACTTTTGATCATTTGAAACCAGGAAAAAAAAGAGAAAACTGTTCGTATGCAAATACAAATAATTTCAGCTTTGGTTTGGTTTGTATGTTGGGATATCTCTGAAAAAATAAAAAAAGGCAATATTTAGTTCTGTTTCTATCAAACTTCATTGATTAGGACAAATGTTCCTGTGAGTTTCTTTATACAATAATTGGCAAATCTAGTCTTGGTTATGAGGTCAAAAGAAATCTCATTTTCAGTTCAGGTCACTACCTAATGTTTACAGGCAACTTTGATCTATACCAAATCCCGATGAAATCAGTGGAGACTCATATCTGTGGGAGGAGCATCAACCTCTAGAATGGGCATTAAAGACATCCAATTAGTGCTCATTCATCCAGAGCATAAATTGTACAAATGAAGGGAAATACTTTAAAATGAAAAATACTTGAATCTTCATCTTACTGCCATTTTCCTAGTAAATAGCCAGCCTTAGAGACAGTTTATTTAATGGGATGATATTTAGATGATGCTTAAATAGAAAATCACACTGTACATTTCCTAGTTAAATCTTTAATCTAAATGATATAATACTCAGTCAATTGCCTCACTAGACATGAATACAGACCTTTATTATCATATAGACACTGTTCTACAAAAGTATTAATTTTATCTTTTTTTAATTAGAAGTTCAGGAGAGGAGGAGTACATCTGCCTGGCCTTTAGGAAGAGAGCAAATGAATTCAGGTATAGCTTCTGTCATTACCTTGACTGTTTTATTAATCAGTTTTGAAATAATAATGTGAGAATATTTTCATCACAATAGTCATTATACTTACTAGTACTGACAATAGTTTCCCCTTTGTAAAAAATGGCAATGAACTTAGGGAGCTGCTCAATACCCAGGTGACATCCTTATAAAATAATGTTCCCCATGTAGAACAAGGCATGTCTTAGAAATTTTATATCAGATAACTTTGTTTATATATGAAAACAGAAACATCCTTAATATTTTTTCCTTTTTATTTTCCTTATTTTATTTGTTCAGAAGGCAGATGGAGGATTTATTTCACAAAGCATCAAGAAGAAACAAAATCAGAATTTGAAAAGTTGTCAGAAAATATATCCAAGATGGTTATGGTTTTTTATGGAAGCAACAGCAAGTCAAATCCAGTTTCCATGGAAAACAAAGTGGAACATCAGACTGAGAACCAAATAACATATGATGTAAAATAATATATAGATTTGCCTATATTTAAATTTCCTTTGAGTTTCATTTTAAAGAGAAATAATAGCGTAGTGCTGTAAATATTGTTTTTAGTGTTTGTATTACTGTTTAAACATTCAAGAAAATCAGAGCTGAAGTTTTCAGTCGCATACCATATATTATTTTTAATTTCTGGCTTTCTCAAGTTCATGATGATCAAGCATATTCCTTTTTTCCCCAACAAATAGTCATAGTTAATAATGCATATCATTTTAAATGACATTAATGTTACTTATTCACATTAGAAATCATTGGTGTATGTAATTTGAATTTGATAGATCAATTACAACGAATGCCCCTAGAGGATAAAGCTAAAATGTCCTTAAGTGCCTACAGTCAACCTGGTTCTGCTGCTTTTGAAGTGAATGGCACTTCTAGCACCAAGCTTGATGCAAATGGGTTCAGGATTGTGCTGACTCCTTTAGAGCCAGCTTCCTCTCTTCCTGTAAACTATGCATTTATCTGCACACCTCTGTTTGGATGCTAACTCATTGTTTTGTTGATTCCTAGATACATTTGCCATCTGATTTGGGAACGCTTTATAAAGTGAGGCTTGGTCTCCAGAGTTTGGAAATCAACATATCCCAGTTGTCTCTTCATCACTTTAAAATACAGAACACATCAACCCTGGATACCTTTAGTCTCACCATAAATAAAACACTTCCTCTTTCTCCTAATGGAGACATATGGGTTGAATTCCCTATACAGTGGCCATTAAAAGAAGCACTTTCTGGTAGGTATAAATCTACTTCAAAGCAGTAGAGTGGTTCAGGAGGTTAACATGTCCTAGTATTACAGTAGAAACCTTTATCAAAATGGAAATTTTTATTGTCTTTATTTAATGATTCATAGAGACTGGATAAGAAGTTAAAAGGTATGAAGGAAAATATTACCCACTCAGCTTAATTTCTGTACCATAAAGTGGGAAATTCAATATTCACTTGATTGCACAAAAGCATTATTATATGCTAGAAAGAACAGTTTATAAGAAATATTCTTTTCTTGCACTGTTGTAATATTTTTATTCTCTTTTGTTTAGTCCTCAGCTGCTCATATTGCTGACATTAACAACATGATTTTTTATAGTTCATTTACTATTAGGTGATTTTGTTGTTTGTTTGCACTTTCCAAACAAATATTCTCAGTAAATAACAGCTCAAAACTACATATAAGCTTCAGCTTTATTACCTTTATATACTCCAAATATTTATGCCTCCTAAAATTAGCTCAACAATTCTTACATTTGTCACCTTGGTTAAGTAAAATAAAAGAAATCTTTTCACCTAAATTCCACCCTATTCCCTAATGTGATACTTACTGAATGCTACCATATGATGGAACAAATACTAACTTAATTAACAGACCAAATAATGATACTTAATATCCAAATAATTTGTCCCTGGGTTTTATGCAGAAGACAAATAATTATTTGGGTAAAAAATAAGTCAGCTCATCTAAAGTGGGCTGAAGTAGACATAAAATAAACTACCCCAAAACACTTTGGATTTGAACTTATGGCCCAGTTTCAGTGAGGTCTCTGAATGCATCCAGAAGTATGTGAATGATCTCAGTAGAAGTAACAGAGGTTGAGGTTTGGGGTTATTTTGCATATTTTGGCTGCAACTGAAAATCTAATATTTGTATCTAGGCTTTAAATTTTATATTGCTTGGAGGTGTTATTTTCACTTGGCCACTTACACAGTATGGGTACAGAATAAGCCTCAATGGCTTTCATCTCCTACACACAAGATTGAAACAAAGAGGATCTTCAGATTAACATAAAGCACATGAGTGCACCCCTTGCAAAGGACTGATCACTGTCAAATGCAGAAGTATTCAGGATACAGGTCCAAGCCCACAGAAATGAGGAGAGAAAGATGCAGCATGGGTGATAAAGGAGGGATGAGACTGGAGTCCTTATGACCTTGGCTCTGGCTCTGTCACTGACCTCTTCATTGAAAAAATAATTTCCCCATTCGTTGGTTTTTTTTTTTCTTTCCTGGTAATATTTTTGTTCTTTGCATCTATTCTGAAATCAAGAGACAAAAGACATCGCAAACAAGGAATAGGTGTTATATTATCTATAAGTTTAGGTAAAAGAACTATCAAATGAAATAGCTAATTTCTGTGGTTTTTATTTCTTTCCACCCATGCTTTAGATATTTTCAAGGAGGGATTTGTAAGCAGTGAAGGAAAAAAAACTAGGACAGTGATTCCCCCAAATCTTTGCCATTTATGTCCAAGAGAGCTTTAAGCAGCTCCACAGCAGGTGGTACACATGGAGTTCAAAGTGATCTTTAGAGACAAATTTACTCGCAATTTATTGTGAAAACCAGATATGCTTTTTGACAGCTTTCTAAACCTAATTTATTTTCTCCCTTTTATCAGCTAAAAGCAAAACCAGTATTGTATTAATTGGAATGGAAAGCAGCTAATCACACTCACCATAACCAGAAGCCATGTGATGTTAAATTTCAGATACAGCTCTGTCATTCATAGAGTGCCTTAGTATTTTATCTCAGTTATATTTTCCTTTTTTACAAAAAGTATGCTTGGGATTGTGATGAAGCATTTGCTAATGGCTAATTGAAGCCATCAAAATGCAGTTGATAGAGTACAGACCCTTGAGATCTGGCAGTGCACACTTGTGCCTTTGGGTGTATTAATGAGCAGATGCAGGCCTCCAGCTGAGTATATACATAAGTAGTTTCCCTTTAGTGTACCTTCCTTTGAGATGTTTACACCTCAGGAATCCCCAGGGATGACATGGTGCTGTCTGTCTCCTCTCACACACAGGGCTGTTCAGAAGGTCAGTTTTGCACTACTGTACTTTTTAAGGCAAAACAATTAAATATTGAGAAGGCAAAAAAACCCTATTATACTACTTTCAAGCTGATTATTCCCATAAATTTAACAGAGAGCCATAGAGCCATAATTCATATCAATCTTATGAAATAATTAGAATTTTATAAAATTAATGGAGTTGTAACATTCATATATGTTACCCTTGTTGTATGTAATTTCTTTTCAGAGACCCCTTTAAACTTTCCAATTTATTCAGTACACTAAAGAGATAAAAGCTTGGTGGCTGCACTTGTGATCTGGTCACACTACGCAAACAAAGACCACTATTTAAGCATTTTAGGCCTCCTACCCTTCCTACATTAATCTCCCTCCATTGCCCTCCTCTGTACAATGGGCTCTCCCAGTGCTATCCACTGTATGATTTAATCCGAGGTTCAGGAATGCAGCCTCTCCATTTGACTCCAGTGCATCAGGGCCACGATGAGTCACAGACTTGACTTGTCTTGGACTCCCCTGGAACCTCCAGCCATGATAGGCAGAGGATGGCCCAGTCAGCTCATGCCTGAGCCACATGTTATGTGCATCTTTCCCAAGTTCTCTCTCTGCCCTCCTCTCCTGCACAGACTTTGGACCTATGTTGTAGCCTTGTTCTCATTCCTTCTCTGGCCCTTTCTCCTTCTACCCCCAGCTCAATCCCTGGATGGATCCCAGGCCTTTTTCATTGTTTGCTGCATCTGGGACTCTGGACAGCTCTGCCTGCCTCATGCAGATGCTGCAGAACGTGGTCAGAGAGGGCACTGTCTGAGCTGGGGCTGTGCTCAGCTTCTACCTTGTCCACTCTTGTGGGGCAGGTCCACTCTTGCTGGTCTTTGACACAGTGATCCAAGAACTAAACCTTCCAAATGCAATTCTTTCACTTTTTTTTTGGGCTGGTCCAGCCTCACTTCTCAAATTTCAGATCTGGGAGATGGTGGCAAAACAATTATGAAGAAAAAATTGCAAAAATTTGGGGTTTTGCTATTATTTTGAAGTGCTTAAATTTTAATTACATCTGACTGTAGAATGCCATGTTGTCAAATTGCCATGCAAGGTTGTGGCACAGTCTTAACAAGATCTCTTTTTACTTGATATTGCAGTGGTTACATATCATCTAACAGTATTTTCAAGAAATATTTTGAATGAGAGAAATTTAGTGCATATGACTGCATGTATCTATGGTACTCATGGTGACACAGGAGACAGATCCCTTCTCCAGTCATTGCAGAATGTACAGCAGGGAGAGAAAAACGAGGTACTCTGTCTTAAAGTATTTTAAAATTTACCCTTTAATACATTCTTGTACTTCCTACATATTATTTTCAAATTTCTCCATACAGCTAAGAAACATGGTTTTCTATTACAATACTGAATAATTTTATTTTAGTCATTTCCAGTTATGGTGGATGCTGTTGACTTGGGAGAACTGGAAAAAATTCTTCTTTCGATCAGCAGTAAAACAGGTAAAATGCTTTTACTTTCTAAACTCAGTCATGTAAATCACACAGCTAGCATCCCATTAAAGGCAACAAAGTCCCTGCCAGAGTTAAATCCTAGTTAAGTCCTTTTGGCTATTTTTTCTAAAGGGTAGTGTTTTATAAAGCAAAATTCTACATTTCGACAAATTAAAATCCTGGGATCTAAAGGTTATAACATTTTTGCATCAAGAAAGTAAATGAAGATGAATATAATTATATTCTGCACTTAATACATGCTCTACTAATAAGTTATCTAGGAGAATAATTATTACTCAAGTAAGAAATTGGTATTGTTTAATTTTCCTTCTATGATTCAATTATTTTCACTGTTTTCCCACCAGTTCAGTTTTCTCCCTGTGACATTCAGAGGCAATTTTTACCTCTGTTTGGCATTCAGCAAGTTTTGTCACTGAACTTCCTTAAAATTGTCTTGACCTCAACATCTCTCTGCTTTATCTGTAGGATGGCTATCGTGCTACTAATTCAAAGAATTAATTATAAACTTTTTTGTAATCCATTAATGAAATTTGCTATAAAATTGTAAATCATTCGTATGCATTACACTTGACCATTTTCAGACAGTTTTCTAGGGAAGCAAGGGTTCTATGTTTGCACTTTATCTTTTTTTTTTTGTTTGTTTGGTCATCCAGAGGCTCCTCATAAAAACCTTTTAGGCACAGCACCCTATTTCAACCACGTATGTGAGGTGACATTTGGGCACAAACTCCTTGGCTGGTCACACATCCCGTGCCCAGCACAGGGTCACCCCCAGGGGGACACGGTGTGGGGCTGCAGTTACTCCAGAGGGGAAGGGAGGGACAGGGACAGCTGCAGCTCACTGATTTTGTTTCCCACAGCCTCAGTTGTGGAAGTTAACTGCAGCCATCTGTCTGAGTGACAGTCACTGAATGTGGCAATTGTGTCTAGCCAAAGGGCACCACGGAGAACGTGACAGGAGAGATTTTTCCATTCAGGTTTGAAAACACAGTTCACAAAGAAGGGACATTGGGCTCATTGCCTCTGTGTGTGTTATGAAGACAGGATTGAGATGAGTTTTAACAGATATTTCTTCCAAAGGAGTTACTTAGATGATAAAACACTTCGGATGAGTAAAGGTGTCCATATTGTAACTAGACCTGTTTGAACTGAGACTAGTTTGGACCAAGACTTTGAACCAAAAATCCCAAATCCCATACAATCTCTTTAAAGTCAGATGTACCCTGCAGGATGATCAGTCCAGGCAATGTTCTCTAGTGCATTTATGCTTTCATTGCTTATCAGAGCAAGTTTTTAAGATTAGATGGTACATTGTCCCTTCCTGAATCTTCTGACTCTCTCTATGCACTTATCTTGGCAGGTCATAGTGTAACACAATGTCTTGGATTCCTCCACAGAAGCCTATTGATATAATTAAAGAGAATTGGATAGTAGCAGAAGAGATTGGAATGCAGTTTGTTGAACAGGGCTGCAGCTACAAATATTAGAAGGGAAAATGAATAGTCTTCATTTTCTCTTATTTTGCCATAGACTGACTAGTGGCAAGACACTCAGGCCATGCAGCTGAAGTCCCAGCAGAAAATTCAACAATTCAATCTGTCTTACACTCAGGGAGCAATGTTTCCCAAACAGCAGAGGGGTACAGTGAGCTGCTGAACTGCCTTCCCACCTGCCACCTAATGAGATCCTCTTTGTGCTGCATGTGGAATAGAGCTCCACTCCTCTTGTCAAGTGGTCACTGAGGAGGAAGCAACAGACTTGTATTTCTGCTCTTCTTTCTCAAATGTGCCTGCCCAAGTCATGCTGAAGCTTTTCTGCATGCCCATCCAAGGACAGTGAGGACAACACTCCTTTGCTTCACTAAGACAAAGGAAACGCTTACTCCTAAGTTTCTAAGTTGAGGTTCACAAATAGGAACAAAATAAAAAAATCTTGTAGTCGTTACAGCACTTTCAACTGAGTTGTTTGCATTCATAAATTAATGAAAAAAATGAAGTTTTCAGGTAGTAAGAATGCAATCATTACACCAACAACATCCTACCTAATTTCTTGTCATGCAATGGAACACTTTCACTATGTTCTCTTTCCTTCTTTGCAGACTGCAAACTGGACATTAAAAAAATGCATGTGCAAGAAGCTGCGAAGGAGCATCCTATCTATGTATTTGAAGTGAATGAGTGAGTATATTGTGTAAAGCTAGTAATGTTTTTTAATAGCATAATAGTTGAAAACACTGAGCAGACACTGAATTAAAGTAAATGTGATTCTCTCAATAGATATTTTTAAAATATGCCCATCTTTAGCTGTTCCACATAAATTAATAGGATTTTTTAAAATTAATATATTATTTACTTACCAAAAAAGAAATGTGATTCTGTTTTTCAGAGAATTTTCTGTGAATGCAAATAAGCCCAAAATACAGAGAGAAATCCCAAGATCCTTCGTTATTAGAGGAGAGAAACAAAAGAATGACATAGATAACAACTTGAACAAAGAAGGAAGTAAAGTAAAACATTTGAGAGAGTATACTATTAAAGTGTACACAGGTGACAAAAGGGGAGCAGGGACTGATGCCAATGTGCATATTATTTTATTTGGGAATGAGGACAAATCTGAGGTATTTCAACTCTCTCAGTCACTGGAGCATCAAAACCCCTTTGAAAGAGGAAAGGTAAGTACACAGACTTTATAGGTTGTATCCATTTCTGTACCAGAAAAGCAAACATTAAATCTATGCAAGTTCTTTAGAAAACTTGAGGCATTTATTCTGTTTTCCACATCACTACATGAGTCTCAGCTCGCCCTGTGTTTCTTCTTTCCACCAGATTCACCAAGGAACATTTTACTTCTATTTATCTAGCTACCTCTGCTGCTCTTCTGCCTTTTAGTCCCAAATACATCTTCACACTGCCTCCCCTTACGTGCCCAGCTCTGTATTTCCTCATTCTGAAATGCACAGCACGAGTGGGCTGTGCATGTGTGTGCACTACCCTGTGCTCTTGCACACACGTTGAATATCCTGCATGAGAACACATCAGTCTCTTACATCCCATCATTTTACTTTGCCATGGAAACTGGTGCTGCGAGCATCCCTGGATGTATAAGCCTAAAACCAGGTGAAATGGAACCATACACATCAGCCTGATTCTGAGATCCATCCTGCTTTAGGCTGTTATTCAGAGACCCTTAGTTCAGATACAGATATTTGCATAAGAATGCAGATTCTCTGCATGATGTCCTAGTGCCTCGACTCGATGTTCTCCTAATTTAATAAATATATTATTCTGGCAAAGAAATTGCTCTGTTTGGTCACCACTTGTGCAAAGGAGTACAATGATGGTTACCCTTAAGTAAAAAAGAAATATATATATTCTCTGTAACTTTCTCTTGTGGAGTTATTGAAAGGTAATGACTAAATAATTAGAACTCCAGGGAGAATATATACCTTAAGAGATCTACCTCATTATCTCCAGCAATATGAATCATCTTTTTACCTGGAAGTAGTTTCTTCAGCCAGGTTATCTGTGAGACAAAGATATTTACCCATGAATTGTCTTCCATACTGAGGAGAATAATAAATCTAGCTACCTATAGGCACAAGAAGCAAGTAAAAAATGTCTTAAGTGGTACTTCCTTTTGCCTGGTACTACACAGGAGGTGTCATTACTCTTCAAAAAGGAACAGTAGATATGTAGAAATCCTGTTAGCAATCCAGCTAAGTAAATGGATAGCCAGTTTTTTCCTGAGACCTAAGTCAAAGGTCTTAGGAAAAACAATTTCTTTTTAAAAATCAGCAATATGAAATAATGGAATATTTCATATTAAAGTGTATAATATTTGAGAGGAATAATGGTTAATCTAGTAAAAGCCTTTAATTTTATATTTCTGAATTTTTGTTCACATATGATATACAAAAATATTTTAGAATACTATATCAGTTGTGGAGTCATGAGACCAAAAATATTTTCACAGTAGATGAAAGTCAAGAAAGAGATAGGGATTGTCATACTATAAGTTGAAAAGTGAATCTTTTGTGTTGAAACTGGGACCTAATAGGAGAGAATGTATGCCACACATCATCAGTAGGGAAAATAAGCCACATTAGTGGTTCACTTATTCTGAACTTCTACTATTACACTTGAATTGGTCTCAGAACTGACCTAGACAAATATGTAAGCTTCCAAACATTAGTATCATATTTTTAATAACTGTATTTTAATATTAAAGGTTGATACCTTCAAGATTAAGACAAAAAACTTAGGCAGCCTACGTTCAATTGAAATTGGCCATGACGGGAAAGGATTTGGTAAGTATTCTGTGTTCAGTAGCCTTGCAAACATCTTAAGGATCTGCCTGACATTTGGAAAGGTGCTTGAAGTCACACCACTGCTACAGCTAGCTAATACAAACCTGTGTATAAATAAGGTCAGCTTTACTGCCCTTGTTTTCACCCTCTCTAGCACATTTCCCTTGACTATACCACAATTCTTTTTCCAAGAGTGATCTAGTTAAAATAAACCTCAGATAGTTTTATCCCTCAAATATTGCTCAACCACACCCCTCATTAGATGTCTTAAATAAGACAATGATTGTCTTGTGGACAATAAGAAAATGGATTGTCAATAAGACAATTGATTGTCTTGAATTCAATCAATTCAAGACATGATTGAATTTTCAAACTGCAGGCTAAACTTTCCATGATTTGAGCAAGTTTGAGGACTCTGGTCAAAGCATGATGTAGCTCCCTCTCACACCCACAGATCTCCTCTTGTGAAAGTGTGAGAACACCAATGTGCACCAGGTCCTCCTCTGATGTTAAGTTAGGTTGTGGCTATAGAACATAGCCACACATGATAATGGAAAATGTTTCTGTGAACAGTAACCTTTAGACTCTGAATTTTACAGAAAAATAAAACAGGGCATATAATTTTTTGAGCTTACATTTAATAGTGCTAAAAACCCGTAGGGATATGCAGAAATCAAGATATATACAGACATATATAGATATACAAACACAAAAACAGAATTTTCAGGGAATGTATAAGTTGAATCAAAAAGGTCTGGCTGTATTAAGATACTCTGGTCAGGTGAAGTTTGCTTAACTCATCTCAAAGAAATAGGTTTAGGTTTAATAAAAAGTTCATGAGGCATAATAAAGTGTCAAAGGGTTTCTCATTTCTAGAATGAACCAAGAAAAATTCTGCAAATAGCAATTCCTATTGCTATTTGGAGAAAGTTGAACAGCTTTTTTATTTTCCTAAGCACCCGTCGTAATATATGTCGTATATTTCATGGTTTTGAAAACAGAAAAAACACCAAACCTGTTGAAAGATTATAATAAACAAGATTTTCCTGGTGACTTTCATCTTATTTGTGATAACTGCTATACATGCACACAGTCCAACTTAGATCTGATCTGGGAAGGGAACTCCACAATGGCCAACTTTTAGTACTGAGAGTTGCACAGAAGTCTGCAGGCGAAATAAAAGATTGAACTTTTATTTCCTGAATCCTGATCTATCAACAACATTATTATTTCCCCTCTCTATGTCCTGATCAATACCACATAGCTGCTAATAGTGCCTTCCTAGCACAGCTGGGGTGTGTTGATTCATCTTAGACATGACAACCTTCGTCTAAATATTTCTTTGAAATTCCCTCCAAGTGTCATTTGTCACATCAGCCATCAGCTGTTATCCCCACTGGCTTCCTAAAATGTTACAGTAACTCTTTGGGATGTTTCATCTGTTTGCTAACATATCCTAGCTGATCCTACCTCTAGATTTCTCCATACCTGGAGATTTCAGTGAGGTCTGTTGGAGTTTTGTCAATAAAGGATGAAGCGTTAGATTTTAATCTTTTCAAGAGAGCAAACTTGCCTTTCTATTCTTTTGTAAAGTGTCGTGTAAATTTGAGAGGCTGTAAAATTTTATTGCTGATGATCTTGACTCTGATTTAGAGATTTCGTGAAAGGTCATCTATTCCAAGTAGAGTCTATGATATATTAAACCATTCACAAGGTTTCATTAAAAGAGTTTCAAAAGTACTTCACAATATCAATAAATGGATCTTGTGAATTGAAGGTGGAATACTTAGACACCTTCATGGCCTACTTAACCCAGGTATTTTTTTGAAAATGTCATTGAATAAAAAGAAACATCGCTGTACCTTTAGATTTTATCCAAACTGATACAATTTGCAAATATTTTTATATTACATTTTTAGTATGTACAATTAAAATTTAGCATTTATGAATAAAAATATTTTATTGGTTTTTGCCTACTTGGTACTTCATGCAAATATTTGAAAACCAAAATAATTAGATAGGATCTAGTTCTTTATCTCTAGGACACGTAAAGAGTACCAAAATGTTATCAACTACTAGCAGTATGATCCTAATTAGTTTAAAAATGTTTTCATTAAGTATTTGCATTGGCAAAGACAACTAAAGATATCAGCACAGACATTGTATATATAAAATAAACTTTTGGTTTTAAAATATTATTATTTTTATATTTTATGAAATAAAATTCTATATCACAACAATGAAGGTATTTCTTCACACAGCAAAACAGGGGATTAAAGTAGAATATTGAGTATCTTCTTAAAGCTGAAACAAATACAAGTGCTGGCCTAAATGAAAATGCTATTCTGAATCATGACTGCTGGAAAATTAGGGATATGAGAAACATTGAGTTTCACCACTTGGTTCACATCCATATCAATATATTAATTACAAAAGAGTAGTAGAATGCCCACTAGGGGTGCATTCTGAGTGCATTTCCAAGTACCTGAAAGGGCAAAATGGGTTTTCAAGAGTGTGTTCGATATTACCATGCACTCTGTTTCATTTGTCTTACTGCCTGTTCTATCCAATCTTAAAAAATAAGTTAAGTCATAACAAAAATCTCCCATTACATTTTCTGTCAAAAACATCAAAGACCTTCCCTGTAAAACTGAGAGAAGTTGGTAGTAATTTTAATAATTTGTGTTTCAGCTATATTACTGATGTTGAATATACTTAGAAGTACTGAATCACATGGGGTTTGAGAAATGAAATTAGAAACCTTTCTTATGCTGTATTTGTGTTTTGTTTATATTAAATTTGATCTTTTTTTTTCCTTCTACAGCAAGTGGCTGGTTTCTAGAAAAAGTGGAAATCACAGATGCAGCTAGGAATTCAGTGCATTGCTTCAACTGTAACAGGTCAGTAGATCAGTCCATCATCCCTCTGTACATGCTGTTTTCTTTTTCACAAATCTCTCAGTTGCTTCTGTCTGGTTTTCTAAGACAGTAATGATTTTTTTTAACAATGTTGTGTTCTTATCAGTCCATCCCCAATGACTTTTGAACCCCCTGGCCAACTTGAAACGAACTTGTCAGAAGAATTGCTAGAGGAAGACACTAGATTTTTCCCCTCAATTAAAACTGGATGATTGTAGGAGGGAGAGGCATAATTTAATGCCTTTGCCAAGAGAAAGCATTCAGACATATTTTGAGTTCAAGAGGTAGAAGGTGTCTGGTGAACCACCATACAAGCATTAGCACATAAATAGCTCTGGCAAACATATCAGGGATAAGCAAACAGGCATGGAAGGGAATCAGAAAGGAAATCAGTGGAACATGGCAGCATAGATTCAAAACTCATGGAAGAAGTAGTGTATTTTATTGAGCAAGGGCAACAGTAAAACATTAGAATCCTTCTGTTTCAATGTTTGCTTAGTATGGGCCCAAGACACATTCAGCAAATAGGATAAAGATTAAAAAAAGCTTCATATAATGTAATGTAGAAGTGTAATGATCTAAATTTAGAAATGTATTTAGGTACTGGGTTGCTTGGGTAAAGGGTACTGTTGTACAAAAGGAGGGTGCACATCAGTCTGCATCAAACTGAAACAACACAGTTTCAGAAACTGGAAATTAAATTGAAGGGTACATTTGGAGTGACTGTTCACTAAAATATATCATTCATAGCTTGAAGAATTTCAGAATAAATAACTGATGCAAACATATTCATGTCCTTCCAAGAGGAAATTAGCTTTTTAATGCATATGGAGAATATAGAAGTGTGAAAATTTACAAGTTCCCTATATCTAGAAAGAGAATGTTACCTGGTAATCTGAAAACAGAAATGGTAGCCAAGAATATTTAATTTTATCCTTTCCTTAAATGTTTCTGTAAACTTGACAATTAATGGAAGCCAAATCCCAGCCCCTGTACCAAAAAAAGGTAACCTTTGAAGTTCTTGGATACTCAGTTGGTCTCTACAGTCTAAATCACTAGAGTGAGGGTGTTACCTCAACAACCTTAAACTTCTTCCAATAACAATAAACTTCCCTTGCTTCAACTTCCTCCAAAGGCATGCTCTCTAATCTTCTAGATACCTAAATCTGAGTTAGTGGGCATTAAGCAAAGCTCTTAACCCACAGAATCACTCAGATGTGCAACACAATCCATGACAGGATTTTCAGGATTTGATGCCACTTCACCCCTTTTGCTTGTAAGAGTTTTCAGACCACACCAGTCAGAGGAAGATTCTTGCAGGAGTTAGACTGCAGGAAACATTTTTTTCCAGATATTTGGGTTTTTTTTCAATTTTATTTAGAATCTTATAGTAAAAGTGCAAAGGTATATAAGAGACTAGCACACAAACTGGAATCACATCATTGATGTGGGTGAGTGACTGGCACAGATTGATTCTACATGCACCTGACAAGAACATTTAACTGAGGCTTGGTGGACTATGTGCCTACCTTGAAGTATATAAACCCTACTAAAACTGGAAGTTATTCAGTAGAAGAGATTAGGAGGTTAACCCCAGGGTACTCAGAGACCCAGAGGCTCCTCAGATAGAGGAAACTCTAAGTTCATGGTCCTCTTCCAGCTGAGACATGGAGCTCCTCATGGAACTCCTCGTCTCATGGCCTACGGAGTGAATGGGGAATGGGCTCATTCTCTCACATAAAAAAGACTCCTCCAATACAAAAAACATCTCTAAAAGACATTAATCACTGAGAAACCTGAATCCTTTGCTAACTCATTTAAATGCCTGTTGTCTAGCTTACACATCACATCTTTTCTAGTCTCTGTGACTTCCACATGCAATTTTAGCTGCCAAAATCAGTTATGCTTCGGCCTGGACCTGTTTATCTTCAGCCATATCTCCCAGCTGCTGAATGGTGCAGCTTCAGATGTGAGCTACTTTGATGCTGTACTTATTGTCTGGGAATCTCTCCCACACATGTAGATATCAAATCAGGCAGACTGTCATACACCTTTCAAAGTACAGAAGATTTTTAACTCTCTTTGGAAATTAATACCACTGTATCCATGGTTCCAGTTAAAATCAGTCTACCCAAACTTTGGACTCAGGCCTGTTTCTCATATAATCAACAGTAAAAGCTCCATAGGCTCTTACAGAGCTAGGATTGGGCCCATCATGCAACTCAGTATTTTGTGAACCAACAAAGAGATATGGGAAAGACAGAGTTCCTAGAATTAATTACAAGGAGAATAACTTGCTATCACAGAATATGTTTCTCTACTCTAAATTATCCTGATTTTATTGTCATTCTTTAGAGCAATTTACTAGTTACCTATATGACCAAAAAATAAAATTAATTTATATTTAATAAATATATTAATAAAGTTAGTTACAATTTAAAATTACACATATGTGAATACTATGTGAAAACAAAAATTTTAAGTTACTATTTTCTTCAGGTTGGCTTTTTTGTCTCTACAAACAAATGTAAAAACTATCCTAGAAAATCAAAGGTGCAGAACCAGGCTCTCACAAATTGTCTGTTTCTTAAATTTTATATGTGCTGTGTCTATGACAGGTTTTTGTTTTTCCCTTAAGGTGGCTTTCTGAAGATGAAAATGATGGCCTCACCATAGTGCAGCTTTACCCACAGCTGCTTGATTTCTGATTCTTTACAAGTGTGATCCTTCTCCAAATCCATGCTGATTTGATTTTCATGTCTTTTTATAATTCTGAAGGCATTGTAATTATTGTGAAGAAAAGTCAAAACAATGTATTAAAAACATCACAGTAAATTAAATATGTCTAATGTGAACACAGAATTCTGATCCTATTATAGATGCTCAAAATCTTTGCATGACAGAGATTTAGATATCAGAAACTTAAATCTGTAACACGGCTCTGTGGACTTGAACTGAGCAATCATAATTGTAGTATGTAGTTACATATGTAGTAAAATACTCAAATGTTTGTGTTTCAGTAATGATCTGTGGGTAAGCTAAATTTAGCTCATTTCAAATCTGTCAGTATGTATTCATTTGATGATATTTTTTCATTTTCATCATTTATTAAAATTTAGATCTTTTCAAAATCATTTTCCAAACAAACTGCAAAACTCTTCAGCCCTACTGAAGTCTTGCTTGGCTTCTCTTAAGTTCATAGCAGAGACTAATAAAGATCTTGTTATTCAGAAGTTCACCCTGTGTTGGTAAGCCTCTCGCTGGCATTTGATTGTAAAATCTTGTAGCTGAGCCAGAACCTCAGCTGAGAACCTTTAGATCCAAAGGTTCTCTTAAGAGAGGCTGTTATCAGTAACACTGCAATAGCTTAGGCAGGCTTAGGCAGCTCCCTGCTCAGCTTGATGATTTTTGCAGTGCCTCTCCTTAGCTTTCAAACCAGCTTTCCAGTGCCACATGTGTGAATGCCTTCATGTCAAAGAAAAACAAACAAAAAAAAAAGATCCAATGATTTTTTTGCAAATGCACAGTAAAAAAAATGTATTTAGCTGTAAATGCACAAGTTAATGTTTGATTTGGTAGGCTTTGATATCATCAGAATTGACTTAGGAAGGATTTAGGATACAGACAAATCTGAAATGTAATCAGGACTTAAATACCACCTGAAGTTACATGTGTGTGGTCAAAATACAAATATTTTATACAAGCTATGTAAGGCATCCCTCTCTTAATCAAAGACTTCACCTTTTGTACCTCTAAAATCTAAAACCTTTCTGAAGATCTGAATTTTAGACTTGGTTCATCCTCAGGACACTACCTATGTTCTGTAGCAGCAATGGGCTTTCTATAATTATAAGAAATAAATGAGTTTGTAATCTGTGTTGATAAAACATTGTCTAGCTGTCTTGTTTAGCATGTTTAATGTATATTTACTCACACTATTCTGTGAAATTAGGATAGTTGGCTGACATCTGCAACTGATGAGATCCCAGTTGTTACCTTGACACAAGAAATAATACATGCTTATATTTGGCCTTGGTAGGTAAAATAACTGTTAAATATAATTTTATTTACTTATGTCATCAAAAGGACAACTATTGTAAGGTGTGGTTGTGGTCGGTCTGAGCAACAGAACACTGAAACTCTTCTTCTTTTCTTTTTCTGCTCACACTCCTACCACACTCACTGGAATGGATTTGAAATTGTATCCCCAGAGCCCACAGTTCACTTACTTGGTATCAGTATTCATTACAATGAATCACTTCGTTGTGATCTATTATGTGATTTGTTTCATTATTATGTGTTTCATTAATAGTTTGTAATACTAGCTCCCTTTGATGCCATCTCTGATTTATCAAGTGTAAACAATGCCTTCCTAATCTGTTTTTCTTTACTAAGAGTGGATACCCTTGTTCTGCAGCTGCCTTCCATACTTGAAAATTATTTTCTCTACCTATACAGCGTCCAAATCAGGTTTTGGATTTGCTTCCCTGGATCCAGAGCCATGTACACAACTCTCTAACCCTTTCAATAATGGGACCGGGACATCAGAGGGCTTCATTTCAAGAACATCATGGGTGCTTACAGCACACAATACCAGGGCATTACACTTTGATAAGAAAATGTGAAATACCATATAACACCCACAAGCTCAGGTCTTGCTTGGAAGACATGCCAGTTAGCATATTTAGCTTGTGAGCAGTGCCAAATCCCAAACATGTTTCTTCCACATGATGTGTGCTGTGTTTGGCACAGAAGTCACTTAATCTCTGTCCCTTGCCAGTGGGATGATATTTTGAAAAATCGCTGGCCAAAGAAGGGGAGATTACAAAGGTACCTCCTCGTGTGCACTCTGCTGTTCCTCCACAGCAAGGGTGCTGCCCTGCTTTTTTCCTCCCAACACCCTGCCCTGCCTATGGAGAGCCTGGGCAGATTTTGACACTGCTGATGCTTCCATGGATGTAGCATGGAAAAGAGACTGCCTGGCTCAACAAGTAATTCAGGAATTGGACACACAGAGGAGTCTTGGAAGGAGCAGTGAGGTAACTCAATCAGCGGAGCAGGCAAGGCTGTAGTGGAGAGAAGGGTTTCACTTCTACTGCCTCTCTCTGTTGCAACCTGACTAAAGAACTGTGAAAGAAGGCAGGCTAGAAGATTTTGGTGCTATTTTTATTAAACATTTGATTACGGACTGCAGACAAAGCCTGAAGTTGGGTGCTAAAATATTTATCCTGTAGACAATATCATAGACTCTTAGAATTGGGTCTGAAAATGTCCATTAGAGTCCAGTTAACTCCATCTTTTTTCCTCATCCACCTCTCCTGGTGTGCTGTTATATGTCTATTATTAGGTTGATCTAGATTATACATTTCTGCCCTTTTAAGCCCTTAAGTGTCTCAGTTTCTTTTGCTGCTGATGTTAAGGGTTTGAAAAAAATATAAACATGTTCTGACTGGCTCACTGGACCATTTAGTATTCTCCCAGCAACTCCAAGTACTGTTTTTCTGAAACTGTCAAGTTGTGAATGCATGTCAAGCAAAGATAACTGGTAAGCCAGCAGCACAGGAATTTAGACGTCGCTACTTTGCAGCTGCTTAATACATTAGGATATATTAACTTTTCCATCTACTGCCTTCTTCATGGTGTAAGTGCAAACAATGTCATCTAGTTCTTCATTGTTAGTATTTATAAATGTCTTTGCAAACATAAACAACCTCTGCTCACATATCAGTCTGAAGTGGTTGTTTGCACTTCTCCATGAAGAAAGGCAGTAGACTGGAAAAGTTAATAAAATCCTCTGTACTTAGCAGTGCAAAGTAGCGACGTAACTTCCTGTGCTGTGGCTTAACAGTTTTCTTTTGCTTGACTGAAATTAATTTTAAACAGTAAACCAAGAAGGGGAAAGAAAATGGGACTTTTAATTTTCTTTTCAAATTTTTGAAAATTCTTAATTACATCTTACAGCGTCAGAAGGCATGTTAATATTTCCTTAGGCATTCTAGAAATGCTTTTCCCATTTATCATAAAATATGATGTGCATGGTATTTGGGTTTTTTTTTTGCATGCACAATAGCAGCAAAAGAGTTGTGAGCATTTTAAAAGGTTGCAGGCTTGCTTCCTTGCTGTTTTCCTGTATCTGTCTTCTGCTATCATTCCTTATACATTTATGTCTATCTTTGATTATATATTTAAATACAAGCTATGAAGCAACTTGAAAGGTGACTGACATCCATTTCTAAATAATAAATGTAAATTTAAGAAATCCTGAGTAAAATCTTAAAAAAATCCCAAGAAATAATTTCTTCTTTCATAGGTAATTTAAAAATCCATATGCTATCTTCAAAGCATGGCTATTCTCTGTTTGCTTAAACCTAGAATCAATCAGTCTATCTATTATCTATCTATCTATCTATCTATCTATCTATCTATCTATCTATCTATCTATCTATCTAATCTATCTATCCATCCATCCATCTATCTGGAGTGTACAGTTGAATCTATGTTTCTAATGCTTAGACATATGGAAATATAATAAAACAAACTACAGCCACAATTCACCATGAAATTCAAGTATGGGACTAAAATGTGTTTGCCTAAACAATAAGGATATAATAATCATTCCCACTGCTCTGATTTATAGTCCTCCTTAATTTAAGTGTACACCTAAAAACCCCACGACATTGGGCCTCTTCCTTTAAGATCTCATGTGGTGTGTGTGTGTAAAAAAAATAAAATAATCTAAAGCTAAAGACAGAAACCAATCTCTGTTTATACTTTTAAAAATAGATAGATTTTAATAATATTTTTTTAAACAGCGTACCGATTTACGAATGTATTTCTGATTTGTACTTATGTTAATTTGCAGAAATACTGTCCTAATTGAAAAATGTATCCTCTCTTTGCAATGAAGTATCTTGGGTATCAGAGCATACAGTCCCATGTGCCTGTTTGAAGGAAGCTAGTTGGGCAAAAAGACAATTAAGTGTTTTAGTACATAAATGTTAAACACACAGCCTAGATTACAACTGCCACTGACGCCTGTGTGTACAGTTTAAACATAAATCTATTGAAAATACCTGAAACCTATTAACATCTTGTAGAATTGTTCTTACTTGATGCACCTAAAGAAATTGATTTCATGTGCATCTGAGGGCACTGTTTTAACATGGAAAGATAAAGCCAGTTGTATGGAAAATGTAGGAGTGAGACTATGTCTGAGTGAGTGAATGAGAAAATAAATGTTCATCAGATTCTCCATCAAGTCAGCCTAGTTTTGTGTCAAACACATCTAGACAGAAACACAGTGCAGGAAAAGACACTGGGTGCCTTTGGAGAGAAATGATACTAGAAGGTAGAAGGTAGGTAGGTAGGTAGGTAGGTAGGTAGGTAGGTAGGTAGGTAGGTAGGTAGGTAGGTAGGTAGGTAGGTAGGTAGGATCACTAGGGAATCCCTTAGGACTTCCTTTGTTTCTAAGAGGGGCTGCTCAGGAGCTCTGCTAAGCATTGCAAGCCCTGCCAGGACAGCAGGATTATGCACAACTCCTTCTTGATGCAGAACTACTCCCTAAAGGACTGACTAGAGTAAGAAAGGCAGGCTTTTGTGCCAGAATGCTTCCAGAGGGTGTCAAATTCAGGTACAATGATCTTATTCTAATGCTTCAGTTGGTCTGAACTAGAAGAAAGTGCAGAAACTAAAGCACTAAACTGCAATTGACAAAATACTGTCAAACAAAAGAAAATGGATTTTGGAATCATTTTGAAGGATGCATGCAAGAATTGATTAGACCTGTAGAGTATAATGATAGTCTAATGGCAAAATGAGAGCTATACAAGCAAAAGTTCAAGTCTGCTTTGAAAGGGCAGTCTGTACAGCACAGCTAAAGAAGAGATGGAAAAACATCATTGTTAGGATGTGAAGAACTAAAAAATAGTTTAGAGTAAAGATAAGAGGATTGGAAGCTTGTTTCCTGGACATTTAGATTTGAGTTGATAATGGTCTACGGTGAAACAACAGAAGGGCATACACACACACAAAAAGTATTCCTAAAGTAGACCAAGATTCTAAGGGGCAAAAAAGGGAAACAGTTGCAACTCAGAACAAAGCAAAAGAAGTGATAACTATAAAAATGTTTTCTTTAAAGAAAGGAGAAGAAAAAGAAAGCCATGAATAAAATCTCCTTCAGAGAAAAACTAACTTTGCATGAGAAATGAATGTACTTGGTTGTCTGTACTTGGTTTATGAAATATGTATTTATGTCTGCGATCTCATTTTTGTCCTTCAATTATATTTTGTAATTAATAATTTCTGAGGTTTAGTAACAACATTGCCTTGCTGAATGCATGCTGGTTTGTACACAGTGTGTATACAAACACTTCTGGCCTTGATACAGCTCCACAGAAGTTATGCCGATCTAACAGAGAGGAAATTTGGTTCTGTTGTTATTATCATTATTATTATTTGGGATCCTTTTCATTTGTTATCTTTAAAGTGAGAAAACAAACCAGAAGACATTCCTCTTATCAAGTATCAAACAGCCTTTAATTTAAGTTTAAATGTTCATCTATTGCACTGCCTTTCTTGTCACAGACAGCTATTGTTAATATGAAAATCAGTGTGAAAGAATATTATTTCCCTCTCAAATGCAACAGTAGCTGAATCCAAACAGAGCAAACCTAACCAACCAACAAAAAGAAGAGGAGAGGAGAGGAGAGGAGAGGAGAGGAGAGGAGAGGAGAGGAGAGGAGAGGAGAGGAGAGGAGAGGAGAGGAGAGGAGAGGAGAGGAGAGGAGAGGAGAGGAGAGGAGAGGAGAGGAGAGGAGAGGAGAGGAGAGGAGAGGAGAGGAGAGGAGAGGAGAGGAGAGGAGAGGAGAGGAGAGGAGAGGAGAGGAGAGGAGAGGGAGAGGAGAGGGAGAGGAGAGGGAGAGGGAGAGGAGAGGGAGAGGGAGAGGAGAGGGAGAGGAGAGGGAGAGGAGAGGGAGAGGAGAGGGAGAGGAGGTAAACATATAGGAAAGAAAGCGTAAAACTGTCCCCCCATCTCCAGCAAATTATCTTGCAAATTGAAGACCTTTCAGATTTAGAGGTCTGAGCCCACCAGGGTGAACTGAAGTCTTCCTGGAAGATGGGTCAGCTCCTAGTTCTATCAAATGCTATCCTTTAGTGAAGTGGTTCAGGACTAATATACCAGAAGATTTGTTCCACATATGGAGCAGGGAGGGGAGGATGTGGGGACACTTGGCCTCAGCACTTACCTTTTCCAATGGCAAGCAGTGGAGTAGCCTTAAGCAGGATCCCATGACTTCTGAAGATGATGTACACTGAGACTGACACCATTTATGTTCCTAAATATCTCCTGCATTGCTCAGAGCAACTTTGTGCCTTTTTAGTATGTTGGACCTAGATCTCTTCCATTTTATTCTCTCCTTCTTAAATCTGACACCTTAGAGTTACTCTCTTACCCCACCTGCAGCCCAAGCAATTTAGGTTAGGATTTCAGCTCCAGGAGCACAGTTGCTCCCCTACTGCCACTCATGTATCACACTATAACCTCCGTTATAAGTTTGTGGCATCTTTTAGACCTGTATATGTCAAACAGACTCAATTAAAGTAACCTACAGTGTACACTAAACCATTTTATTGAAGACATAACTACAAGAAGGCTCTGGGGAAACCTTATAGCACCTTCCACTACCTGAATGGGACTACAAGAAAGCTGGAGAGGACTTTTTACAAGGGCATATAGTGACAGGACAAGTGGTAATGGCTTCAAACTGACAGAGGGCAGGTTTAGATTAGATGTTAGAGAAAAAAACCCAACAATTACTGTGAGGGTGGTGAGGAACCAGAACAGATTGTTCCCCAGAAAATTGGGGAGGCTCCATCCCTGGTTGTGTTCAAGGACAGTTTGGATGGGGCTTTGAACAACCTAGTCAAGTGGAAGGTGTCCCTGGCCACAGCAGGGGATTGGACCTCAATGATCTTTAAAGTGCCTTCAAACCCAAATCATCCTATGAAATAGAGTAACACTGAAAACTTGTTGGTTATAAACCACAAACTTGCAGCTAAAATAGCTTTATCATTAAGCACCATCTCTGCTCACAAGGTAATCCTGGAACCATAGAATGAATCATAGAATGCTTTGGGTTGAAAGGGACCTTAAATGAATATATTGTATTATATATAGGTGCTGACTGAATTATTAAAATATATCTTGAGAAAGAAGCAATTTGTACTACAAGTCTCAGGCAAGAAAGATCATGCAGATTGTAATGAGAATAAAACACAGGGTTCCAAAAGGAATAGAAATAAAGTGCAGTTATACCATTTTAACAGAGACTGCATAGCAAATGTGTATTATTTAAGAACCATTATGTGACAATGTAATTAAAAGACTCTTGTGTGATAACATGCAAAATAACTAGTTAAATTAGTTTCATGTGTGCTTTTCACCTTCCAAAGTTTGATTTTTGTGTGTTCAGCACTCTGAATACTGTTATGCATGCTGCAGTCTTTTCTTGAAATCTGGGATATACATCAGTAAAAGCTAATTTCCTAAAGGCAATTTTATACTTACCATGTACATTTAAGAGTTAGAAGGCAGATTTCTCAGCTGTCCATATGACTTCTTCTGTTTAATTAATGAAGTTAAAGGGACTATATTTAGTCACAGAGCTTAACATAACACTACCCTATCAGTCTCACTGCCGTTCCTATTAAGATATTCCAGCAACGTGGTTAAACGAACTCACTGCTCTATTTTAAGAAGGGAGAGGGCATGCTCATAAAATATTGCAGAGGCTTTAAAAAATTTTAAAAAGGTGAAGAGGTCAATTAGTTTCTCATCCCGTATGGTTGAAGATGCAGGAGGACAGAGAGGGCGGAAGGGCCAAGGATGGGCGGTAAATGCGCCCCCACCCCGCCAGCAGCCCGAGCCCTGTGATTCCCGTGTGACTCTCGGAGGCCGATGCTGGTGGCCTCCCGTGACCGGGTAGCCGTCGTTCACTTGTGTCCCCCGCCGGGCTCCGAGGGCGACGGTCGCCGCGGGCCGCCCGGGGGAGTCTGCGCTCCGCGGCGGAGAGCGGCGCCGGCTCCGCCCGGGACAGCTGCTCCCGACCTCAGCTGCTCCCGCCGCCCCGAGCCGGGAGCTGCCGGCGGAGCCAGCTCCGCTGCCAAAACACCCGGGTGAGCTCCGAGCAGCGACCGCGCTCTGTGAGCAGCCGGGGCTGCGAGGAAAGGGGCGGGGAGCGGTGAAAGGCGTCGTGAGTTCGCCTGGTGAATTTTACGCCCAAAATGCGATTTCTCCAGGTGGCGGAATAAAACGGTGTCTCCTCACCTTCCCCCGAACGCCTCTGAGGCAGCGTGAGTCACGGCACAACCCGAGAACTGCATCTCGCAACAGCGTTTCACAAAGTTAGGGAGCGTCGGCAGCGCTTCCTACGGGACGGCCGGGAAGCGGCCGCCGCCCCGTGCGGGACCCGCCGTGCCGGGCGCTCAGCGCGGCTTCGCCGGGCGGGCCGGTCCCGCTGCGGGCATCGGGCGGCACGGCGGGGCACCGCCGCCCGGAGCTGCCCCTGTCACCGCGCTGGGGCGGCAGCAGCGGCGGCTGCCCCCAGCCCAAGGATGCCCGCTAGCAGGGAGAAGCCCGGGGGAACCCCCGCCCTCCCGGCCGCCCCGTCCGCACCCACCCGCGTTCCACCACTCCATCCCCGCGCCGGCGGGGCAGACGCTCCCAAACTGTTCGGAGGACACCGGAGATCGGCAGCGGAGCCGGCGGCAGCGCCGCGACCCCCTGCTCCCGCAGCCCCGGCCCCGGGGGGAGCCGGCCACACCCCACCGCTCCCCGCCGACCCGCTCTCTCGCCGCCGCCGTGCCCACCTCCCCGGGCCGGGCAGCAGAGACACCGCCCGGCCCCGCCGCCGCAGGGCCCGCTCCGCACCCTCGGGGCAGCGCCGCGCCCTCCCCTCCCGGCCGCCGAGCGCCCCCTTCCCCGCCCCTGCGCCAGTGCCGGTGCCGGTGCCGGGCGGGGGGCGGTGGCAGCGAGGGAAGAGGGATGAGGTCATCCTCTTTCCCGGCGTCAGTCAGCTGGGTGGTGGCGGCGGCGGGTGCGGGCGGAGGCGGGCGGGGAGGCGGGTGCGGGATGCGCTGCTCCGGGCAGCGCAGCCCTGCCTGCTCCCGGCTCGAGCAGAGCGCGGCGGCGGCGGCCCCGGCACCGCCGGCCCCCGCGGAGGCGGCGGCGGGGCGGGCGGGCTGAGCGCGGCTCCCCGCAGACAGGCGGCGCTGCGGACGCGGCCGCCGCGGAGGAGCCGCCCGCGGGCGCGCAGCCCGGCGCGGAGCGGGGACAGGGGACGCGGGGAGCGGCGGGTCCGCGGCGGCGGAGGGCGGGAGGCAGGAGTCAGGAGGCGGAGGAGGAGGAGCAGGAGGAGGCGCGGGATAAAGGAGCGCTCGCTGCTCCCGCTCGCTCTCCAGCGGGGCTGAGGGAGGCATCATGGCCGCGAAGTCGGACGGGCGGCGGAAGATGAAGAAGGGCGGCGAGGTGGCGTTCACGCCGCTGCAGAACTCCGAGCACTCGGGCTCCGTGCAGGCGCTGGCCCCGGGGCTGCCCGCCGGCGCCGGGCCGGGCGGCGGCAGCGACGACGATGAGGCGCCCGGGGGCGGGTGCTGCAGCGGCGGCGGCGGCGGGGACGGTTCGGGCGGCGGCTCCCGGTGCTGCTGCTGCTGCTGCAGCGGCGGCAGAGGAGGAGACGGCGGAGGGGGCGGTGGCGGGGGCTCCCGGGGCTCGGGCGGGGGCTCGTCCTCCTTGTGCCTGCGGCTGGGCAGGGAGCAGCGGCGCTACTCGCTGTGGGACTGCCTCTGGATCCTGGCCGCCCTGGCCGTGTACTTCGCGGACGTGGGCACCGACATCTGGCTGGCGGTCGACTACTACCTGCGGGGCCAGCGCTGGTGGTTCGGGCTCACCCTATTCTTCGTGCTGCTGGGCTCCCTCTCCGTGCAGGTCTTCAGCTTCCGCTGGTTCGCGCACGACTTCAGCACCGAGGACAGCGCCGCCGCCGCCGCCGGGCACTGCCCCGCCGCCGAGAGCAAGCTGCTGGTGAGCAGCGGCTCCGCGGCCGCGGACATCGACGCCGCTCGCCCCAGCACGCCGCAGAGACAGGCGTCCACCGCCAGCAAGGGCAACGCCACCAACAGCAGCAGCAACAGCAGCAGCAACGCCGCGGGCAGCGGCGCCGCCGGTCCCCGCGCTGGCGGCGGCCGGTCCGCGTCCTGCGCCTTCTGCATCTGGCTCCTGCAGTCGCTCGTCCACATCCTGCAGCTGGGGCAGGTCTGGAGGTGAGGAGCAGGGCGAGGGCGGTACGGGGGCCGGGGCTTGAGCCCCTGGCCACGGGGGAGCACGCCCGGCCGCGGGTGGGACCGCACCCGGCGAGCGGCCGCCTGCCCCGCCTCGGGGTCCCTCCTGGGGACAGCGCGCCCCGGGCCGCCGGGGTGACCGGGCTCCCGCAGGGCTGACCGGGCGCGGGGGGCAGAGGGGAGCCCCGCCGGGTCCCGGAGAGTCCTGTACTGCACAGGTGACCGCCCCGGGAGGCGCCCGGCTGCCTCCAGCCCGCACAGCGCCAGGTGCCCAGAACCACCTGGGAAACCTGCGCCGGACGCTCGGTAAAATTAGGGAACAGGTGGGGAAAAGTGGGCACAGCCCGGTAATGCACATCTCCGAGTCTCCTCACATGTGGCCAGCACACCGTTGCCGCCAGTAGGGAACTTCACTGGCAGTGAGGAGTTACTTTCCCGTAACGCCCTGATGCCTGTTTTGAGATTTATGTGTACATATGCTGTGAACAGTCATCTCCTTGCTATGCATATCCATTTTCTACATGCGTGATGTATTAAAGGAATGTCTTCTAAATCAAAGTTTTGAGTAGCAGTTCTCAAAACCATCTGCAAGTGACGTACTGTGCATTATGGAAAGGATGTGCTGAAGTGGGTTGGGAAAGGCACTTGCTGGAAGAGGAGATGACATCATAGTTTTCAAAAGTAAACTTTTCCTTCAGTTTTAGCAAATTTCTGGGAAAGATTCATATGGAGGCTGAATGCCCTGCAAATACATTTCGTGCTGCCTGAAAAGAGCAGAGTTCAGAAGGTATAGTGTATAAAGAGGTAAAACTTTCACATAAAATTTTGGAAGATAGATGCTGTGTTGAAGAAGGTCATGCAGTAGGGCAAGTGCACTAAAGCAACAGTGGAAAATACCTTTTGTGTTTCTTGTCTGCGGATGGAAAGAAATTATGTCATCCTTCTCTTTTGGAAACACTTGGGACTTTTTGCAACTACTTCATTAGGGAGTTTAATTTGTTGTTCCTGTAAACTTCTAATGCTGGTACTTTTAATATCTGTCTCATTCTTTTGGGCAAAGTCTGTCTTTTGCTCTGTCAGCACAGTATCCAGCACAGCTCAGTTCTGCTTGTGGCCCTTAAGCATGAAGGAGTCCAAACGCTGCTAGATACTTGGCCAAAGATCTTGGAATGCCACAACTAAGTACCTTTTGCTTTCCAGAGTATTTGGTTCATTGTAACAAATTCAATTTCCTAAACTTGTGAAACTAAATTAAAGTTACAGGTGTGCTCATATTAACAATGATGTGACTTGAAAGAGAAGAAAAATTTTGAACAAAAAGTGATGCTTTGTTTCAAATCTTGAATGCTTGTATGCTCCTTTATCTTCTACCTTCTAAACACAAGTTTAGGACTTTCTGAATATGATGGGTTTTGTGTAACGTTTAGTCCCCACCCTGCAGAGGTAGAAAAATAAGTACAGTGGCTTAAATTGTACTCAGAAGTTCATGTTAATATTCATCCATATAGAAGTCAAACAGGGTGGATCATGCTGAGTGATAGAGGAGAGAGTTTTACAAGGTTTGGTGTCACGACTGTATTGGAGAACACAAAGAGCAGGGAGGGCTGTGGGTGGAGCAGGGTGGGATCCAATACTGTACAGCACTTCTGTCAGATGAGGTGGCTGGGATTTAGACCTCTCCAGCTGCTTGCTTTTTGATGAAGCACACTGTCTTTTAACACAAGATTTCCTCCTTGCAAAAGCACCTACTCCTCTATATTTAAAGCTAGATGAGTCTCTTTTGATCGTATGTAGCTTTTCTTCATGTTTTATGTGCAGCAGTGTAAGACTACCAGAATATTAAACTGATAAGGCATGTTAGAACATTATTTATGGTTTAGCCTGTTACACTTTTTAAATTTATTTTCAGTGAAACAGAGCCATCAAATTGCCTGTCTGTCAGCAACTTTGTAGTATTTATTTGCAGTTTTCCACAAACTTAGAAATTATATGGTCAGCAGTATGGAGTGTTTCATATCAGCACTTCATAATTGATTAAAGTGGCTCCATTTTAATTCCTTACATATATTCCTGATTAGGGAGAGCCTTTGGAGACATCTACAGCTAATAATCAGCACCAAAGAGAAGAGGTCACATCACACCCTGAGAAACTCTGTACATAAGCATGGTGTCAGAACTAACATGATCTGTAGAAATTTTCTGGAAACAGTATCTCTAATCAGACACTTAATAGTCCAGAACTTCTACTCTACAGTGTAACATTGGTTACTGCCTTGAGCAAATAGCTCAAGCTGTTTAGGCAGAAAGATGATCTAAAATGTTTTCCAGTTGCCTGTGTTTGGAGATTTAACTCCTTCTTTGACACAGCTGAACAGACCCTGCTGTCAGACAGGGGCACACGTGCTGGGGTCACCATCCCAGCAACTGACAAAACGTGTTACCCTTTGTTCTGTGCCTCTCATTATGTTTCTTATTAGCTTTCAGATTTTTCCTTTTTTTTTGTTTCTTTTGCCCCTGGTTAAAGCTCTCCTGTAGCTACGTTTAAATTTTCTGTTACTTATTGCGCTGAATCTCCCCCAAGTAAAAATGACAGTAATATGTGTCTCATTTTTCTCTCAGGGAATGAGGAGAAAGTTTGCTTGTGCCTGATTTTCTAGCTACTAAAATTGGTGATCATTTTGTTTTCATGTGGTATTTGTTGTCTTCTGTTTCCTCTTAAAATTAATATTGAATCCAGAGGTCTTCAATTTCCCTTTATTTGTCCCATTGCCAAAGGTTTTGGAGTCAATGGTGTCAACTGTTTATTTAAGGAAGCCATTCTGACGAAAGAGCAATGCAACTGACAATTCCAGTGCTCTTAATATCCTTGAATTAAATAAAAAATTTGTAAAAATGTGTTTTTAGTGATTAATTCTGTCAGAATGACTTTTAACAATTTCAAAGCTTTTCCTCTGAGATTAATTTTTTGTTTACAAACATACTGAAAGCCAGATCATCGAAAATTATTATGTGTTAATTTTAACTAAAATGTGCTAATGGGAAATGAATGAGGTCTTTAATGTGGAATGGAACAATTCTAGAAGTAGGCAATCAAAAATCACTAAAACAGTTTTTATTCCTTGAGTGTGAAAAAGGGGAACTTCAGGATCAGCTAAGCTGCCAATAAATTCCGAATAAAATATTAATTTTTTTTTTCTCTTGAAATTGGTGTAACTTTCCCCCCCAAAAACATTGAAATATCAAATGGCTCCTTTTTAAAGAATATATATATATACATATATATATATGTATATATATATTTTTTTTAATTTTCCTCTGGGGTTTGGCTGTTTATGGACTTCCTGATAGCAGTGGCCACCTGTTAAAATTCCAGTGAAGTTTCTGAGGATCTGCTTGCCATAGGAGAGTGCAGGAACTAGGCATTTGTTGGCAGCTAATTTCATGGTGAAATGTGATCACTGGTGCAATTCTGCCTTCAGAAATAGATACAGATGTGCTTCCTTATCCATACTTCCAGTGTGTTCTGCTTTTTACCAATATTTGGCCATGGAAACCACACTATGGAGCCCTCTTCTCCCAAGGAGGTGCTGTGAGAGACCTCTCTTATTATTGGTAGACTCTCTGGGATATGCAATACACAGGGTGGATTGCACAAGGAGGATGCAATACACAGGATGTTTCTATCCCATTGAAAGGAAAAAATGAAAGGGAATGCTTTAATTTAGAGTCTGTAAGGACCTCTGTAGAGGTATATTGGCCAGTAGGATTCAGATAAACTATTACCCTTTGAGCCTGGCCTGAGAGTGTGTAACCACTGCCCTTGAGCATCCCTTTGGTTCACTAAACTTCACAGGCTTAACCACGACTTTCAGATTTTGCTGTGGATAGCAGGATTTGGTGACTGGATGTAAGAGATCATAGTGTTCATTTGGCATCTGTGGAGCTGGTTCATTTCCTTAAAAAAATTTGGCTGAGGTTCCCTTGGTTTGGCAGGATTAAGATAGCCATGCTCCTGAAGCTGGGAGGGAGGGATCAGTCAGCCCTGGGCGGAGTGTGCGTTGTGGGAAGTTGGGTGAACAAGAGGAGGAGACTGGAGAACTTGCTGGTGCCTGTCTTGTGGTGTCTGGAGAGCAAGAAGTAACTCCATGAGACAGCTCCTGTGCCTTGCAGCAGGGTGGTGTAAGCAGGCTGTCTTGGTGCTTGGAGTGCTTGGGAGTTCCCCCAGTGTCTGTCATTTTGTCTGAAAGGCTGCAGACAAAGTGCCTGAAAGGGAACTGTCAGGTTTCTGTAGCTAACTAGGCCAGAGGAAGGGTGAATCATTGAAAAGATGAGGACTGGAAATTACCCTGTAAAATTATTTCTGGATAGCAGAAGCAATACTGAGATGATTAAGTATATCCCTCTCAACAGAGTGAGGGGGTTTGACTGAGACTTCCTAGCTCTGTGGGAAACCACCCAGAGAAGGAGGAGGACACATCAAGTTGCTTACTTGTCCTTCCTGGTGGCATTGTCCAGGAGAGGTGTCTGTTCCGAAGTGGATCCAGTTCCCTGACAAGTGATGCTATGGATTGGCTGTATCTTTTTATGTGTAGTACTAAGAAGCCATTATTTTCCTCATCCTTCCTCGTTCTTATTTGGTAAAAAAAGGAGTTGGAGCAAGGTTGTAAAGGTGATGCTGGATTCTGGGACCAGGGTGAGTTGTAATTTCTCTGGCGCCCTGTGGAAACGTTTTTCACAGGTCTGGATCATCTGCTAAAGAAATGCCATTGCTTATGCTCATAACCTTCACTTCTGCAATAACTTGACACTCTTAGATGTTAAAAAAAAAAAAAAGAGGAAAAAGGGTGTCTGCTCTGCGTGTGAGAAATCCTGACAACTTCTTCAGGTGCTCACCACTGAGCATGACTGATGCCCTAAACTGGAAGTCCCAGCAAAGTAGCTCAAGTTAAGAAAAACATCAGTCTTAGCTCAACTCCAGACTTAAATAGGTTCATTTCTTTTCACACTTTTGATCTACATAGTAGTTTTTGACACTTTTGTTCAGTAACAATGTAGGAATTTGGTGTAGTTATGTGGTCAATAATTCCAGCTGCCATTGGACTTCACACTAAGATGCGATAATATCTCAATCTGACACCAGTTTTTCTCACTGTTTTGAAATCTGTCAGATAATTTGTCACATGGAGTCGAAATTTATGAATCATAACTATTTCCTAGACAAGATTATTGCATATCCTCCCCATCTGTCTCTTAGTGTAGTGAAATGCTGCCACTCAGCAATGCCATATTTCTTTTATTGAGTTACTGCAGTGCTTGAGTTAAAATCCTACTGACTAACTATTTTGCTTGCTGTGTCTTTAGGTCTCAGGAAAGGTTATGGGCTGTCAGAAACAGGAAATAAAGTTGTGGGTTTTTTCCCTCAGCAGGATTAAAAGGGCAGCCCACTGTGTAAGTGGCCTGACCACATTTAAACTTTTGGTAATATATTCATCAGAATAAATATTCAAAATTTTTGACTCTTTTTTAATTCCCTTTTTTTTCTTTATTTTTTGTTCTCTTTTCTGAAGATAGTGGTATGCAGATGAAGTCTGTGCCTTTCATATTTTTTTTGAAACAGGAGTGAAGCTTTACTATGTTCTTAAAAATCTCTTACAAGTCTGCATACAAATCAGATTTGGTATTCAGTTTATTCTAATAACCTTAGCTATGTGTAAAAGATGCTGATGTACTTTAGAAGAAAGATACTGTACTTTAATAATTAACAAGCGTTCTCTCTGTAGAGAATATTTATCAGTTACATAAGTTTTCATATTTTCAAAGGACTGCTTAGGCACTGATTTCTGATCACACAACTGGCTTAGTAGGAAAACTGATATTTTATGCACAGAATGCTTTCTAGAAACTTATATATGGGAAGAATTTATATTTGCCTTTTTCCAAGAGTGGAAAATTGATAAGATTATAGGGGTTTGTGTTTCAGAGAATTTCATATCACCATATACATGTATTCTTTTAGAGTCCTCTGGTGCTGTGAACAAATGATTATATGTACATACCATGAATTGAAAGAAATGCATCACATCATAATTTGTTTCTAAATGTTATAACCTTGCAGAATGTTCTTGCAACCAGATGATTTTTTTTTTTGTTTTGGTTTTTTTTGTTATTGTTAAAATTTCTGTTACTTACATCAGAAAAAGTATTTCTTTCTGAAAGGTCAGTTTGCATGTCCACATCTCTTGTGGGAAAGCAAGAAAGTGTAACACCACAGCATAATCTGTGGCTTCAGTTATCCTCCTTCCTTCATCAGGTCATTTACCTCACAGTTTAACTTGTTCAGAAGTGTATTCTCCTTGTCAGCTGGCTTAGTTGTTAATATTTGTCCGTAAGAACTGACTTGGCCACAAAGATACAAAAGCTCCAATAAAACTAAAATTAAATCAATTCTTCTGTCACTTGGTGTTACCTTATTCTTCTGTCTCTCTGTTCCAATTAAGTAGCTTTTAATGTGTAGCAGATAAATCACAGCAGTGACTTACATTTTCAGTAAACAAGTTGTTTGGGAGGGATTTGTCAGGCACAGAGAAAATCAATAGCTCTTTTGCTTGCACTTCAAGAAAAATTTTTTGTTTGCTAAAGTACGTTTACAAAGTGGTGCCTTTTTTGTCAATTTTAGCACAGCTGTCAGTTGTATGCATTGTGTCAAGTGGATATGGGCGTGGAAGGGGCAAACAGGCTATAAAAAGAACTGCTTTGATTTACTTGATTTTTAAAATGAAAGGAGGCTGATATTGAAGAGCACATGAAGGAGCATGTAGAAAAGGAGGAAGGTTCTGAAAAGGCATGGGAATATCAGCTAATACTCCTAACTATGTACCTAATTCTAGTTTGTTTCCTTTTAGCCACTGACCAAAGAGGAATTGTTTGAATAATTTCCTCAGTGACTGCTTGAGAAACTGTAGAAACAGGCAAGCAAACAGAAGAGTTGTAGGTCTGGGGAAATTCACAGTAAAAATATTAGATACATGGAGAAAATGCTAGATAAACTCTCACTGCAGTGAGTAGTCATCTGAACAATGATAAATAAAAATGTGAGATATCAGTCTGGCATAAGCTGACAGGAAAGAGAGTACTCTAAAACATCTTTTCATAAATTTTAGAATTAAAAAATAATAGGTCTTGGGTATATATTTTTCCAAGAGATTTTACCTGAATTTTCTGACAACCATAACATGAATTATCATCTCCCCGTGGGCTCTGGTTGCTGAAGTGGTTTCTTATCACTCTCCTTCTCATTCTGTTTCCCTGCCTGAATGGCTGAAATGGGTTATAATGTACTTTTTCCCCCAAGATAAAATAATTGCTGTATCATGTTATTATTTTCATTACCTTTCCTTTGACAACAAGCCTGTGCTGCTCAGTGTGTTCATGGTAAAAGGCTTGTGTGGTGAGCTGTATAAATCTGTTTGATTGGCAGGGGTAATCAGTGGGGGTGGTTAATGTTATCAGTCACAAATGATTTGATGTCACGAGTTGGAGCACATGGAGTGAGACTGTTTTGTGGGGTGTTTTCAAAAGAATTTTAGCAGGTAATGATATGACAGGGAGAGTATCTACTTTTTGTTCTTCTAAAGTTGGAAGGTGTGACTTAGATGAGACTAATGTACCAAGGATGGTGCCAGCTGCTTTAGAGAAGGATGCAAATGTTTTATGGTGAATAAAAAGGGAATTAACCTACAGATAGATGGACAGTTTTCCTTATCTCTATCAGCTGTTATATATCAGATTAATTTCTGCCCTTAAAAAATGAAGGTTAGCATTGCCACAGTTTTCAACATTACTCGCTTTAATGGGATGTTTTCATGTAAACATCTGATCTATTCTAGGATCCTGCCAACTTCTTTGAGTGATGGATAGTACATAGGATCGGTGGGTTACTTCCTGCAGGACCAAGGAAAGTACCTTTAAATATCAAGCACCAGACATCAGCTATCTGTAGAGAGATCTATACATGCATAGAAAGCAATGAAAGCCACTATGCTGATATTTTCACATTTTAATAGTGGCTTGTGTGGAATGATAAGCTTTGTCATTATAAATGTGTGTGGGCTTTTATCTAAAGGAAGGGCATGGATGCAGTTTTGTCTTTTCTTATTATTCTTCAACCCTAACCTTTATAGTCTCGCTTTATATGGAAATATTTCTGTGAGACAGATCTATAATAGCACTTTGCTCTGAAAGCAGAATTCAGATGTTCTTCAGGCATATAGACCTGAAAATATGACCTAGAAAATTTGGCCTAACAGCCTTGTGAGGAGAGCTTTTTTACTGTGAGGGTGTCAGAGCACTGGAGCAAGTTGCCCAAAAAGTTTGTGGAGTCTTCTTCTTTGTAGATATTCAAAACATGCCTGAATATGCTTCTGTGCAGCTTGTTCTGTGAACTCGATTTAGCAGAGGACTTGGACTGGATGGTCTCCAGAGGTCCTTTCCCACCACTGTTATTCTGTGATCCTGTATGAAGTTACCTGAGGAACTTAAACATAATGGACCATAATGTTCAACTTGAAAGCTGCCTGGGGGCTTGTATTCCTGCCTGTTATCTGTGTCCAGAAATTCCCCAGCACACACAGCCTGAGTTCTTCCTCATTTGAGCCCATTGCAAACTGGATGCTAGGCTGCAGTGGCACAAAAATCCCTCAGTGGATCCAGTTGGCAAGCATTGTTTAAATCTGCTTTATGAGCAATGACAAGCTTATATCCCCAACAAATATTGCAGACTCAGCCTTGTCTTGTAGTACTGGAGAAACGTCCCTTGTGATTAGAGTATTTGCTCAGGTTTTAGGAGATTTCAGTCCACCGCCCTTTCCAGCTGTGAGGGGTCAGTTCTTGTCTCCCTGAATGGTTTCTGCACTGATGCTTAGGCAAGGCTGGATGGGGACATTCACTGCCCTTCCTGCCAGAGCTGTGACATAACACTGATGTAGAAATGTCATGTTTGTGAGGATACAGAGGAAGACCTAATAGGGCTTTGTAATGAGACCAAAAAGAGGTTTCCCTGTCTTTCTTCATTACAGTTTAATTAATTTTTTCTACCTTTTCCCACCCTTTAACCTTCTCTCTTTCTCTTACCCTGAAAGTATTTCTGTTAACGAACATTCATGCTTCATGTATAGTATAACCACAAAGGGCACTATAATACAGATGTCCATGAAAATGCCTGCTTAAGCTTGTAGGAGTAGCTCCAGATTAACTGAATTAGCCGAAGGATTGGTTTATTAATTTTTTTTTTATCAACCTTTCTTTGTCATATGTAATCAAACTTAGAAAAAGAGATAGAAGAAAGCTGTTTTTGATGTATGCAACCATTAGTTGTTCTACACTTTTTCTCTGCTGTTTCTTGTAAAAGTGAATGAAATAACAATTTTAAAACTGCAATTTAAAAATTGTTTGAGTTCCTGGTTCTTGCTCTGTGTTCATTTCCTGATACTATTTTTGTAGTTGATTTTTATCAACATAAGCAGAAGTTTTGTGGCTGAAATAAACCTCAGTCTTCATGTCCCAGCTTCTTATTTCCCAACTCACCTCAAGCTCCACAGCAAGTGGAGCCTAGCTTTTCAGTATGCATAATTTTGGTTTTCTTTTGGTTGCCCTTAGTCTGTGTTTCAGAAATTAAGAACTCCAGCTCCCTTTAACTTCAATTGGAGTGGAGCTTTTTATATTATTTTTTCTTAAAAGAGAAGGATATTTAAAAGCTCAGTTTGGGTAGTCAAAAGCAGAGCATACTTCTGAAGATGTTATTCTTTAGTTATCTAGTACATATTTGCAGTCTAGTCTATGGATATTATGAAGCCTTATTTTTGTAATATACTTTGAGATACTCGGATGGAAAATGATCTAGTTAGAAACAATTAAAAATCAATTATCATTTCAATGTGTCTGTCAAAACCAGTTTTAAGTTAAATATGCTGAAAACATGAGCATCTTTATATAATGGACAGTATTGAGCTATTAAAATAAGATTTCAATATTTTAAAGATTTCTTTCCACAAGGCTTTATGCTTGTTATACCCAGAATATACTACATAGCTTTATCAAAGTTCTGTCCTTCACCCCATTTCCTTCACATACTATTGCTGCTTCAGATTAGCTCATCCCCTCAGCTTTTGAGCTGTTATCCTTATTTGTTTGTTTGCTTTTTAAGCTGGATCCAGCATGCTGTGGGAAACTGGCCTAAGGGTTAGGAATTTTTCTAAACAAAGTGGAGGAGCTAGAATCAACTTCAACCTGAAGCTTCCAAGCACCAGACACTTCAGCTTCAGAAACAATGACATAAGTGACAAATAGGCAAATAGGCTGAGCATAGAACATTACCCATAGTATTGGTGGAAACTGGACTCAATGCAGAATTATTGAAAAAAAAACATAAATGTAAACAGAGCTCACAGAATATTAAATGGATAAGTAATGATTGGGCACTTAGGATTTACCCAAGTGAAGCCAAATACAGTGCAGAGGATAATTAATGTGGCAGAGAGAACTCAATAATAACGACTTTGAACTTTTACAATAGTGTGTTAATGCATGTGTCAAAAGGAGGGATTGCATTTACAGTCAACAACCATTTGTTAGCAATTTTTACCACACAGACAAATTAAGAACTCATGATAACATTGTATGAAAATTACCTATCTGGACTAAGGGCTATGTTTAGTCCTTAAGTATGTTATTCATTATTTTTTTTCTTTACCTAAAAAATAAAATTTTGGACATGTACATTTTTCTATAACCTGTCTTCATTCTCTTTGTGTCACTTCTGTAGAAGAGCTACTCCATTGATAATCCAATTGATTATTCTCAAGTATTCTCAATTGAGTTAGAGAATTAGTTATTGGGAGTGTTCTCTTCATAGTTGGATTAAACCAAGAGAGCTTCTGAGAAAACTAACATTGAGTGCAAAATAAGTCAGTTATTTTAATAATATAATAATTAATAAGTCGGTGCAAAATAACTCTGTTCCTGAGTTTGTCTCATAAGAGGCTTACTCAGCCCCTGATGGTCGGTTTGGAGAAGCAGAACATAAAATCCCAGGAACTGTGGAGGCTGTAGTTGAAAGGGACCTGTTCCCTTGTCAGTTTGTACCTGTTACTCGTGTGCTGTCAGGTAGACTGAGAATTTTGGCTTGTTTTGTGTGTTTATGGATGCTTTGCACTCATCAGTGAAAAAGTACAGCTCCTTTAGAGAGGGAATGCTGGTCTCCTGACCAAACTGGGAATTGGGCCATTGAAGGTTCTTCAAGTGGGACCTGCCTGAGACAGCCCAGAGCAAGTCTTTAATCTTTGTGTGTCCTCTGCTCTTCCAGTAGAGCTTATTAACAGCCTCCAGCCTCACCCATGTTGAAAAGGTGACAAGCTGCAAGAGGGTTCTCCTGTTCCTATAAAAACTTCCTAGAACAGCAGGAGGATGATTTTATGTGCAGGTTTGGGGATAGTTCTGAAATAGAAGTAATGAGGAGTTGCTACTAGTTCTGGTGGTCTAAGTGCATGTTCAAGATAGGGGAGTATTTTTGAGCCTTTCCTAATTCATCCCAAAATCAATTTCAGACCTAGAGTCAATCCTTTTTCTTGAATCTAGCTCTCATTACACTGCCATATCTTTATAACACACTATGCACTCACAAGGGAGTCAACCCATTCTCTGCTAAGAGCCAGAATTTTGCTACAGGTCTTTTATTAGGACAGGTGTGTGGAATACCCTACAGTATCAGAATTCATGTTAATAGGTTGTTATCATTAATTCTTATGTTGTTTTACAAATGGGAGATTTAGAAAACAAAAAAAGAAATTATACTTTCATATCTTTCTGATTGGCTTTCTTGAAGTGCAGAAAGTATTGGATGGAAAGAACATTTTTAAAAATGTTGACTGTCACCATAATTAAGTATATTTCAGTAATGACATGAAAAATTATCCTAATGCATTCTATTGGTGGGAAATAGGGGCACATTGCATGAAAAAACCCCATAAATTTTCAAGGTTTTAATGTAATGCTATGTCTTAAAGGATATTAAATTTCCACAAAATGATTCATTGGGCTTTGAAACAATCGGCATTTACATAATCAGCGTGTATTAACACAGAATATTTTCAATACCTCAGAAAAATCTATATCCCTAGTTTTTAATTTTATGCCAGCACCTAAGGAGAAAATATGGCCATTAGCTTCATATGACAGCTAGCACTAAAAGAGGAGTCAAACTTAAAAGGACACTGTACATACCCATCATCATAAGAAAAATCTTACAAGTATTCTTTTGAAGTTCACGTATGAATTCAGTTTGACTGTGTTAATGACTTGTACTGATTTCTTCAGCTTGAGCTTTATGAGTGCAAATACTTATGGAAGGTGTATTTTAAGCCTGAGTGCCAGAATATTAATCAAAACCTTAATTACATATTCAGTAGTAATATTCACAATTCATATGGGTCTTACCTAATTTCATTACTCATCCAATCAAGGATCAGAAGCAATGACATATGATTTAAATAGCAAATTGTTTTGGATATTTCTAATTAGTAGGAACAAAGGATTGGTTATCAAAGAAATTAACTTTGGCACCTTGAAAACTAAGAATAACCTTGAAATAAGAATAAACTCAACATTCAGATCTGTTCTGAAAATTTACTAAATGCTTTCATGCATGTTTACTGTATATAAACTATTTGCAAGTAAATAAACAACAGAAATATGTCTTCTAATGGCATTTCATAAATCATTCTTTGGAGAATTCTTCATGAATAGCAACCTTAATAGATATGGAGAAGACAGCAGGATTTATGCTCATTTCAAGCAATTGTTTTGGGTATAAATATTGCCACTGTGACTCAACAATGTAGTATCAAAATAAGATACTACATCTTTGAGCAATGAAATTCTAATTTGGCCACAATGGAGAATGTCTCACACTGGATTTATCTTACTGTGTGGGAGCCTGTCACTGCTTCATCTGTGCTTTCAATTCCCCATCCTCAAAAACATGTGAAGTCTTTCAAGGGGACAAGGCTTTGAAAAGTCTGTCTGCAAACTTGAAGGACCAGTGGGAGAACTGGGTCCTTCTTTCTGTCCTGCTGTCACACCATGCTCTGTTAAGTGTCCTTCATCTGCACTACAAGCCAAAGCTCTCTGATTCTGTGATCTACCACTCATGATGCCAGGATGCCAGGGGAAGGTTGTTCTGTGGCTCCCTCGAAGCTGTAGTGGATTCTAAAAGCAAGGAAGCACAAAGCCATGGGAATAGTTTAGGAATGATATTAACTGCCATCATTGAATGTGTATGTACCTGGGATTTGTTGCAAGCAATTTCCTTACACAGGCTGTCCCATGGCTTTTTTTGGTTTGGTTTTTTTTTTGTTTGTTTGGGGTTTTTTTGGTTTTTTGTTGGTTTTTTTTTTAATATGAACATAATTTTTGCCTATAGACTTCACAAAGAGAAGAAATCCATGACAAAATAAGGTAGAATCTCAGAACTGTCAGGCATAGAAGTATCTTCTTTAATTTCCTTTTTCCCTTGGCAAGTATTTTTATCATATTCAAGCATTAGCTCTTAGAGAGAAATAATGTTCACTTCAAAAGCCACTTCCTCCTCAATAAATAATTCAGAATCATAGATTGTTCATGAGGAATTATCAACACACTAGTAGTAATTTAATATACCAAGCAATCACACTCACTTTAGCCTACATATGATTTAAATAGAGTATGACAGTTTAGGGTCTCCATTTGCCCCATGGCATGTTGGGATCAAACTTGGCAAGTGGTTGCAGTGTTCTCATATCTTCTGAAGAAGTGAATGAAAGTTGCATAATTCAGAGAGGATTTCTTAATTACATGCTAAATCAGAGTTTGCTTACTTGTGTTCTGAATCCAAATTGTAGCCCAGGACCAGCTTTAAAGCATGTGAATATTTTCTCTGAACCTTGTTAACTAGCATCTCACAAACTTGTCACTTTTCTTTTAACTTGTTATTATTTTGAAGCAGTGTTTCAGTATATTAGTTACCTTTGATTTATCCCATGGGTGAAAGACTGAACCAACTCTTCCTGAACTGTCTGACACATGGGATCCATCAGCTGAGGACAATGCGCTTTCTGGAAGTTTTACCTCTTTTGCATTTTCGAAGAGTCAGTTTTATTTTTTTTCCCTTCCATTCCCACTAGTAACCCAACACTGCTGAGTGTTAGCTACTGGTTGAACAAGATTTGTTTTTCTCACAGTCATAAATAACTGTGGTGAAAAAGAGACAAATCCCTTCTCACTCTAATGCTTTTGCCTGTTGATAGGAAAATGTAAAACTGGTAGTATACCAATGGCATACATTTCATGTACCACTAGAACTCTCATATCTGAACTCAGACTGGGACTTCTCTTTTCATGCATTGCTTTTTCTGTAGTGGCTCAAATGTATTCACACTGGTTTGTCACAAATTTGGCATAAATTTTCTTCTGTTTTGGCTGAATGACAGTAAGCACTCCTACAAAGGTTTAGGGCTATAATAATTTAAACCATAGCAATTTATCTTCTATCCGTGGAAGGGGGTTTGTATGGAAGGCAAGGGATGCCTACAACCACGAAATGTTAAGTACTGTGCTTAATTTTATGAATTTGCCCCTTATGTTCTCTACAGTCTGTATTTTCTAGAAAGCCCTTTTTTAGGTAGCCTTCTTTCTATGACAGTGTTTATGCCAGAGATGTATAATGAAATCATACCTAGAGACCTGTAATTGTCTTAGTGATAAGAGGCAGTTCAGGACTGTATTTCTCCAGGAAAATTGCAGATTGAAACTGAGACTGAGGAGTAACATGTTTTCCCATGTTGCTGTGAAGAAAATAATTGCCCTTCAAACTTCTACAGTATTCTCCAATTCATCTGGCTGATGAGGTAAAAAAATAGCCAGGATTTCTCTCACAGCCTGTTTGCCTGCAAGGAAGGCCATAGCTGAGCAATTTCTTCTCCAAAGTTCCACTATAGTCTGAATAGATTTAGGAATGGTTTAAGTGGAGCCATACCATCTTCATAGAAATCCCTGTTTCCTGGAGGCAAGGTAATGCCACAGGTTTTGGCTCATTGCTGTGAATGAAATGCTGGTCTTGTTATTTAACTTCCTGGTTAACCTGGCCTTTCATCAGAACTGCACCAGAGATTTTAATTTTGGAAACAGTTTGCTGATCATACAGCATGCATGGAAGAAGCAAAGAACATTAGGTCAGTGACATGTAGCAGTAAGGAACATTAGGTCAGTGGTGGATGTGTTTCTACTTTGATTTAAAGTGTCTTTAAGATGTTCAGAAATTTCCTTTATGTTCCAGTGGGATAAGAGATTGGATGCATGATGGAGCACTGGTGTTCAGCACATAACTCAGGAGGCTACAAGGGATGTGTTTTGAAGCATCAGCTGTTATTGTGCAGCTGGATGAAAGAGGCATCTAAGGATGTATTCTTCTTGTCTGACTTAGAAACTGGTCTCAGGTTGGTGCTGACACATCTGGAAGAAGGACTTCAAACATATATATATATGTATAAAATAGGTGCAAAAGGAGGAAAATGGGGAAAATGAGGATAGGACAGTGGATCTAGAGTTGTTAACAGGAATTTGGTTAATGAAGAAAACTCTAAGGTTTTCTTAACCTTAAAAAAGTGTCAATGGTACATGGCTCCTAGGATGGTACTTGATCTATTCAATGGCTGCATGTCGTCTCTAAGGAAAAAGGTGAAATGTGGATACAGACCCATCAAAAACCTGTGCAAGAAAAGAGAAGAAGTGGAAACACCTGTACAGGACTTGAATTATGTGAATTCATGACTGGAAATAGAGACTTGTGTGTTGTGTGCTACCAAGAAAAGAGAACTGAAATTAGTGACATGCTGGTATTCTACTGTGTATTAATCACATGATAACTTGAAAGAGAGGGGTATGTGTGTTTAAAAAGTAATTTTTTAGAAGGTCTGGAAAGGTGGTTTACCTGGCCAAGCATTGGGTTGCTGGAGTAGTGTTGTGGAAAGGGAAGGGTAGGAATTCCAGAAATCTGTGAAAATGTTATCCATTGTGGGGGATTTAAACTGCTTGAATGCATACTGGAGAGCACAACACATTAGTAACCATCATAGATGTTTTCATGCGGAGTCTTCATCAAGTATCTAATGTATTAAGATGTGTCACAATGCTCTGTTTTTGATGGGGATAGTTTAGAACTTTTAAAATTTCTCAGTAAGGAATGAGGACACTATGGAAGACTGATAACACTGAATAATCTTCAACAGCATGATGACAGATAACTTAATTTTATGTTTTTTGAAGAAACAAAGTTGCTACGTGGTTTGTTCTGTTTTGTTTTGTTTTCCCCAAAAGAGCAAAATTTCGTAACTGAGGCAATTGGCTAGTAAGAGAAATTTGCTCCTGCAAATATATAAAGAAATTATAAATTTCTTTGAAATTGATTATGCTAACACTGCAGAGAATCTGAACATCAGAAAAAGAGAAAGAATTGTAGGGTGTAGCTCTTAAACAAAGTGTGTGTTTGTAAAACCATTAGTAATCTGCAAATAATGGCTTGCCACCTTGTCTCCTTTCCTTCCCAGTTGTTTAAGCAGCACTGAGGCTCAGAGGTTTGGAAAGTAAGACTTTCCAAAACCAAGCTGATCTGGCCTTTACAGAAAAAAGAAACACAAAACAAATAATAAAACACTCTTCAGCTCTGTAATAGAGACAGAAAAAGGAGGAAAGACAGCTGCTATTTTATAAGAAGAGAGATTAAAGATAAACTAGATAAACTAGATGATTTCCCCAATTTTTCAGTAAAGACAATTCTATTTATCATAGTGGTAAAGGGAAGACAGTGTATATGATGATAGTAAAACAGAAATAACCACAACTGCAGTGAAAGCAACAGTAAATGAGGTTTTCTTAGAAAAATCAAAGGGAATTAATAATTCCAATTCCAGAATACTGAAAGAGCTCGTAAATTGCATCTGTGTTTTAAATCTGTTAATATAAATGTGGCACCATAAGACTGGAGAACAGCTACATATTTAAGAAGCTGAGAAATAAAATTATTCATCAACTATCCATCTATGAGTAAGTGATGCTATAAGTGTCCTTTCCTTTAAAGACTTTTGTAAAGACATACAGTTAAAGGACGAGAGGGGAAGAAACAAAGTGTAACAGGGTTTACTAAAGATTGGCACTGCCACACTGAGCAGGGAACTTTCCCAGTACTTTACTGAATTTTATAGGGAAAGGAAGTGTGCTGCATGTTTACTGCTGCAAGGAAAATTTTGTAATGCACCCTGGAAGTTTTCAGTAGAGCTGGGCAAGAGACTGTAGAGTATGAAAGGAACTAATTCACTGGCAGGTGTGCTTAAATACAACCAATGCAGCTGAATTTTGAGGGGCACTGTGTGGCCACAGCCATGGCTTCACTGAGTGACCCAAAGCTCATGACACACTGACAGTTTATACGCCTGCTGTTAGTCTCTTCCTTCTCATCCTCTCATCCAGGAGACATGTTTAAATCCCTGCAGTGCCATTCTGCCAGAATTTCCAAACCATAGCTCTTTTTGTTTTCAGAATTCTGAATTTTATATCAGATAGGAGTTTGCATTTCACAGCCTAGTCTGAGCATAGTGGGATTTTGTTTATTCTCCAGGCATGATCTGAACAGATAAAAAAAAATTGCTGGTAGAAATACAGTCAAAACTAATTGAGTCTTTCTACAGTTTAATTTTGCTCCACAGAGATGTATTGTCACATGCTATGAAATCAGGGGGTTTAAAAACTTCAGAGTCAATGATTTAAGCTCCCGTTAAACATCTTCTCAAATAGGATTCCAGCTTGTATATTTGTGGCATACCCTGAGACCACAGTTAAACTGGAGCTTTCCATATGTTGTGGCATGCCAGAAAATCTTGCTTAAGCTTTGCTATGACAATATATCCACAGGACCAAGTTTTTTCAAAAGGTAGAATATTCAGTTTAGATACCTAGTCTTGGTGAGAGTTTACTGGTTGCTCGTCCTCTGGGAGCATTCAAGTGTTTATTTCTGTGTCTGCAAAGTGATGGAAGAAATGCTGTCACTGAAGATTGAGTAACTTTATGCCATTTAGATCCTGCATGTAGGGATAAACTACTCCAAACAAAAGCTAGCCTGGGTGTTTTACTTGACTGTGTGCCTTTGAAAGACTGCCTGCTTGGGGTTTCAGGGTACTTTCACCAGTTCCTGCAAACTGAGGTGCTTGTGAGTTTTGTGTGTGTAGAGTTGTATAATATCCTCAAATTAAAATGTGGAAATAACATCATGTTACTGTGTAAATGTCTTTATTTTAATTTTAATTTCAATATTTTGAAGCATTCTTACCTGCTGCTGCAGAATAAGCACGACAGCCAGAGATTGAGACTAAATGAGAAGAATAATGGTATTGCATCACTGGGCCAGAATGTATATTCCTTGTCTACAACTGTATATGTCAAATATATAAGTGTTGAAGCACTTTGTTTAGACTGTGTTATGTAGTGTTTGTTGACTGGTTCACACTAGAGTTTTTTTAACCTCAGATGTGGATGTGTCTCCTTTCCTTTGTGTTATGTAAATCTAGGTGCTAGGTGATTCAGAAACTGAGTCAATCTGAAAAAGATGCTTGTCTGAGCCTAGAATGCCTTCTCTCTTGTTCAGAGTGCCACAGCCCTAAGTAATTAAGTAGTACTTTACTGAGTGTCAAACAAGTTTAAAGCACAAAAGGTGAGTGGGCACAATACCCTGCACGTTGGTCTGCAGGCAGAGGCACCCCTGCTTTAGGCTCCTCAGGAAATCCCCAGAGGCTTAATAATGTCTGTGCCCCTTTTAACCAGCCTACTGACTCCAGTTCAGAAATTCACAAAGCATGTAGTGTCTTAGTCAACCTAGGGAAAAAAATAAAATATATATATATAGAATCAGGCCATTAAGTTGTATAGTAAGGTTGCTAATAATAGTTGCAAAAGGGATTACTCAACCACTGAGAGCAGTAGAACAGTGGAACTTTTTTTTTATCCAAAGAGTTGGGATTTTTGTTTGATGAGTAATGCTTCAGCAGCCCTCACAGTGAGGAGATGTGTACAAAGCTCTGGTCCTGCAAGCACCATGCCACCTGTGCTAAGCAGACACATAAGCAGATGAAGAACCTGGCCTGTGCTTACTGAACTCACAAATTCAGTCACATGAGTGAGACAGAGAAATAGATGACTAAATAAATCAAGTATTAAGTGTGTGCAATGTGAAAAAAAGTTGGGGCTTACATTGTTTCTTTTTCTGTTTATTTTTTCCTTTTAGGAAGGTAACTATCATTCATTCAGATACAGCAAAAATATTGTTGGACCAAATGCTTGACTCATGAGTAGACATGAGGCAGCTTGGGTGGCAGGTTAGTTTGCCCTGCTAAACCATCCAGACTTGTATAGTCTGCTGATATGCTGTATTTATATATTTCTTGATCTTAAAACTAACTTAAAAACTTTTAGAAGTCAACAAAACTTATTCCAGTTGTGCTTTATACTAGTGAAATTTTTGCTGAAAAACAGGACACATTTCAATAGTGAGATTAGCTAGACTGTGAAATATCACCCCTCAGGGAAGTCGTAGGAGACCAGTTGCACGGATCATTTAAATGCAATTAGAAAAACCAGCAGAGGATGGAGCCAGGCAATTCCCCCTCCCTGCCCTCCTTTGCTTCCTCCCCAAATAAGTTTGAAAAATGTCATTTGGGGAAATATAATGGAGTCAGGTTGAATTTAGCAAGTAGTTTTGTCTGAGAGGGAACAAATTTAAAGATCTTTTATTCCAGTAATTTTGTGAAAATGCCTGCACATTAGGGAGGAAAGTTTCATGCTAAAAATGCAACTTGTCATTTTGAAATTTAGTGCTTTCATTTATGAATTGGGTCATACTTGTTCCAGGTTGATGCAAGAACACATAATTATGTTTTTCTTTTCTCTGCTTCTTTCCTTCCCCAACATGAGATTTTAATTAAGCTTTTTTTTTTTTTTTTTTTTTTTTTTTTTTTTTTTTTTTTGGTGGTTATCTCATACAGACAATGAATCTGTTTTTGGACAGTTCGAGAAAGTATAATGAAGAGTCAGTTTCAGGCTGATAGAAGGACAGACTTTATGTCTTTTCCTAGGAGATCTCTTTGGCTTGGAGCCTGTGATTTACAGGTTGAGTTGGCTGTCTCAGCTTAAGTAATGCCTTTAGTAGCTTTCAAGTTTGATTTTTCTGAAAATCTGGTGATGTGTATCAACAACTTCAGTTTCAGTATGAGGTACATTTTTGCATTCCTTCTCAGGTTTCAATATCTCAAATTTGGTTCTTAAAGCTAAAGCAGTTCTAAATAGAACTAAAACTGTGATACGCCAAGAGGGTTTTTAGTGGTTCTTAAGTCTTACATTGCTTTTCTGAGCAGGGAGGAATTTTACCCACTGAGCCCTGGAAGGTTTTCTCCCATGCATCTTCCATTGTATGGATATCAAATTCTCTGACAGATGGGGAAAAAATTGAAACCAGTGAGGCTTCATAAAAATAAGAATTTTTGGGGCTACTGGGACTAACAGTGCAATATTTAGCAATCTATTGTGAAGCAGCAGATGTATAATTTGATATACATAACTTCATTAATGATATTTCTTTCTTAAATGGTGATTAAAAAGAAGTGCTTAGAAATGAAAGTTGTCTACAAAAGCTCGGTTTTGTCTCATTACTTCAGAAAGGTGGTGGTTTGCTCCCTCTGTTGCTGTCTCTTGTTAATTAGGGATGTAGAGATGGATGTGTAGAATTAGGTTGCACATAATCTCATCTGAATATTTAATCATAAATGATTAAGATGAAGATTTATAGCACAGATTTTGACATGCTGGCTGATAAAGCAAGGTTAATAGAGCTATATTCTCCCCAGTTATGGATTGTCTAGGAGAGCAGGCAAGACAATAGTGTCTACAGACATTAGAGGGCATCAAGAATTCCAGGAATGTTCTTTCTCTTCTTTATTTTTAGAAAAAAAAATTTGCTGTTTGTCTGATGTAACACTAAAAGTTCCATGAAAGAAAATTTAAGCAGAAAAAAAAAGCAAAATTGAAAGGCAAATTATTTGAATGAATAAAACATAAGGCTGTGGATTCTAGTAAAAGGATAAAAGCAGATCTGTTTTCTTTGAAAACTCTAGATGTTATTTGATGGAATAACCTGCTAATGTGATACAGTATGACCAAGGTCACATATTTTCCTATCCTGTCCAGTTGTACTTTTTTGGATTGAAGATTACTGAGTTGCATGTTCCACCTGCTCTGTAGAGTATAAGACCATTGATGGCTCCAGCACCACATGAGTTGGGTATGGTTGCATGCATTTGCTACACAAACAAATGAAAAGTTATTAGGAAGTGCAGTAGTAACACAATTATTAGTACATTATTCATTCAATATATTCTCTTGTAATCTCCCTAACAATAACGAATAATTGATTAACTATAACACTGCTCTGGAGGACCTGAACTATCATTAGGTAATACTTGATTTGCTGGAGGAAGAACTGAGATAAGTAAAAATATGCCACCAATTAAAAAATGAAAAAAAAAGGAAAAAGGCAGGTATGGAAATTGAGCATCAACCTCCAAAATTCAATGTGAAACTCAGTTCAGATACTATCTCTCTAGAAATATTCTCTCTGAGAACATTGTGGGCATCTTATTCTAAACTACACTTTTATGACTAAAAAAGAAAAAAAAAGGACATGTAGAAATATCTCAGCATTAACAAAGATGGTCAGCTTGTTCTGGGTCACTCCAGCCCTGCCAGGGATCTAGAAATTAAGAAGTGTTCCACACATCCGTTGTGAGGATGCAGTGAGACAGAGAGTCTGCAAGGTTGCCAGTGGATATTTCTGGGATCAAAACCTCTGAAATCATGAGCTCAGGTGTTGTTTCATGTTCTGTGGTACTTTGTACAGGTGTAGCACCTGCCACTGATCACCTCATGGTTGTATCAGAGTGGGGCTTAGGACAGGGTACCCACAAGTACTAGCCTTGGCCAAAGAATACTGCCACTCACAGCAATGAGAATTTTTATCAGAGCCTTTAAAATAAGAGCGAGGAGATTGACATTTTTTAAAATCTGTGGTATGGGAATTCACAAAGACTGAAATTTTCCTAGGAAACCTAATCTTGCATTCAGCTTGGAGGAGGCAGTCTCCCCCAGGAGGGGAGTTGATGGCAGAAGACTGGTTATAGCTGCTTGGAGCTTTGAATTATCGCCCTGGAAGATCCCATCTCCTCTGCTGCCTGTAGGAGGAACCTAGGGAGCATGGGAAAAAGTCAGGCACTGTAAATATCTCCCCAAGTGGCTTTCCCTGCTGTCTCCCTTACTTGTGTATTTCTAGCCTTGGGCTGTAGTTGCTGTCCCTTTTTTGCATTTCCTGACATTCCTCCTGCCTACCCCTATCATTCTTGCACCCTGTTACCAGACTAAAGGTGGGAGTGTTACTTTTCCTGGTCACAAATGCCTTCTGTGTAACATTGATCCAACTCTGGTGGTCATATCCTGTGATATTGATGATGCAATTTGTGTGGAGGATGGAAAGACAGCTGTTCTGTGCCATAGGTAGCTGTCCTTTTTCATTTTGTAGGGCATGGAGAGGATTTTTTTTGCCAGACTTAAAAACTTACAGCAGTAAATGAGCTGTTTAAGCCTTTTTGTAAAAGCCATTGTTCTCTCTCTGTAAAGTCAAAAGAATTGACATATCTCATTAGTCTGTTAAGCAGTACAAAGATAAATGCTTTATATATGAGAATGAATACAGATGATGATACCAGTTATGTGGTAGGCTTCATAAATGTAAACTATAATGTCTATAAAGAGCTTTTACTTATAAATTCTCATGATATTTTGGTTTGTTTTTTTTTATTTTCACAGATAATTTATTTTTCTAAGTAAATGAATACTAATATTAAGTGGTCACAGATGAAAACAATTTACAATAAACCACAAATATTGTCTGTTCTTGTTAAGCAAAAGCATATTTAACTCCTGTTTTGCTTCCTTCTTAAACAGTTGGATATTTTGATATAATAGGGGTTTTGATGACTGTAAACAAGATAGGAGATGTCGGAAGTCTCATAGGCAAGTTGTGAGTTGTGATCACTGTTGCTTACTAACTACAAATTAATTATGAAGGTAACCCATGCTAAAATGTATGAGGTTTCTTCCTGTATTTTGTTCAGCTGGATAGTTATCTACTCATGCAAAATGAAGTTTGATACACAAACAAAATCTTGGTATTTTTTTCTCAAGTATACATAGATGTCTGTAAGGCAGAAAATGTGCTGTTGAAAATCAGCCCTTCTCAGCAAATTCTGCTCCCTTATGTATTGGTATCATTTACCTCCCAAGTCTTGCCTTAGAACATGTTTCTATGGGTAATTACACTAAGTAGCCCCATTTGAAAGCCTGCTGAGCAGGGCTGGACCTTTAACCTGTAAACTTTGTCAGGCAGAGACCATAACTAAAGTGCTTATAAAATTTGTATCTGGGCAATGATGGGTAATATGCCTGGAATCATAAAATAATAGCAGAAGGTAATGAGGGGGTTTCCCAGAAATTAACATAATCAAGTAGGTTATCTGAGCTCCTGATGATAGAGATGCCTTCTTTTTTCAGTCAGAACATTGTTTTGCATGGGAATTGTGTGATGTCAGGTGAAGGGACAGCATATCCTAATGATTGGCTGCTTTACCCAGTGTATCAGCAGGACTAATAAAAGACATTTCCTACTCCTACAAGGCTTTATGCCTTTTATCATGAAGCCATCATGCCTCCAGCAGCACTACCAAAAGACAGTCTGAGAGAGATTTGTGTTGCATGCTTGGGAGTTAGTTACACCACTGAACTGACAGCACTGACATAAGCCAGGGGTGAAGGTACGGAGGGTAGGCAGAGGTGAATGGTCAGTCTGTTAAGATTTGGTTCCTGTAGCAGTCCTTCCTATGCAATTCCTGAAGGGCAGGTGTAATAAATTCAGATGAGAGAGATGATGTTTTGTATGCACAACACTACATCCATAAGGGAAAAGTAAACACTTTTTTTTTTCTGAGTTCACAAAACTGCAGACAAGTGACAGCATGATTTGGTAAAAAATAGATAAATAAATTGTTCATCTGTGTTGCCAATGGTAAAAGAGCAGATGTGAAAGATTTTCCTGAAAGAACTTTCTATTCATATGCTGAAGTCAGGAAGAGCATAATTAGAAGTTAACTAAAAATAAGAGCCAGTTTTCTTATTGACAGCTGTCAACAAGCATCTGTACAGCAAAAAATATTTGACCCCATCATGTACTTCTAAAATTGTTAGCTTCTAAATTTGTTCAGATGGGTCATGATGTTGTTGGTTCTTTTGCTGCTAAAAAGTGACACTAACAATTACATTTCCATTTTGAAGCAATTTTTGTTGCAGTACTTAGAAACTTAAAATCTTTACTGGTACTATTGGCAGGAAAATTACTTTTTCAAAGCCATTCTACTAAATGGAGTAAAATTTCCTAATAGCTGTTGATTAAAATAGTCTTTTTAAAATTTTATCAATTCTTTAAATATTTTCTGCAAGTGCTTAATTGCATTACTTCAACTTGAATGCTGTCAATGCAAAATTTCTCTTTAAGGGACACTTGAATTCTGCCAAGAGGCAACACCCCTTCTGTTCTAGACAGTAAGGTAAATAATAGATTTTTTCCTTTTTAAGAGATCTATCCAGGAAAAGAAAAAGCCCATATTCATCTGTATCCTTGCAAGCATACACAGACCTTCCCTAGTTGATTGTCCTAAGAGAGAGCATAATTAATGCACAGACCTACATAGGGTAATATTAACCATGTTCAGATCCATTGTTTCTCACTATTTTTACAGCTCTCTTTCTGGTGCTGTGTGATGGCTTGAATTTCAGACAGTTACAAATGTTGTCCCTTAATACTTGAACTAGTTCCAGTTTCCACCACTGGTATCTTGAAGCCTAACAGCAGTTTTCCTGCAGTAATGACTGGAAAGACAAGAGTTGCTCAATGACTGTGTATCATTTCAGTTGATGGAAATTGAGAAGTTTCCCTATGAACCCCATTGATCCTGCCTGCTGTATATGAGGAGGCATGGTGTGCACATTTGTGTGCCCAGAATGGTGTGCTTTGTGGCCCTTGGGACCGTCAACCTGCACGACCCTGCCCATAGTCCTTCCTCCTGCTATTTTGGTATAAACCCTCATTGGGGCCTGCCTTGAAGGACAAGTAAACTCTTTGGAAAATCATCTCTGCTGGTGGCTTGCTGGAGAGCCTGTGGGACCTGTATGTTTGTGAAGCTCACTAAATCCCCCTCACAAAAGCTTTTCAAACCATTTGCTGTCAGTCAAGGAGATCAATTGTTCCAGCCTGTGATGGCAGCCCGGTGCTGTTACTGGTGAGCTCTGCCTGGAACGACCCTCATGGAAGCAGGTGGGGAGCACAGACCCCCAACAGTACAGTGAAACATAACAAGACAAAAAGCATGGCAGATTAAGTAAACAGTCAAGAATGGGGGCAAGGAAAAATCATTTAAATCTTATCTAGATCTGTGAATGATATGGGTTTCTGTCAATGCCAATAATAAACAGATTAATTTCATCTGAATTTAATTCCAGGAGGCTTTAAATATAATGTTTCAATGAAAATGTTTATCAAATTACTTCTTTTGTTTTAACTCATTGAGCTTAACACTTCATAAATGACAGAAATCAAATGAGGGTAGCTTTCTGTCATGAATTTTAATTGTATCACTGCTCCATAGTTTATTTTTAAATTCTGAGGATCCTGGCCCAAGTCCAGCATCACAGCTAGTGTGCACTGGAACCCTCTAAAAAGGTAATCCAAATTAAATAGAAGTGTGAATCCACAGTGGATTAATTAAATGACATTAAACTCTCATGTGGATACTATGAATCAGAATTTAAAGTGTCTTGATTCAATTTAACTTAATTTCCAGAGAAAATGAGTTAATTAAGTGTGCTGCAATTTTCAACCAAAATGTCTACACAGACGTTTAATATGTTTTGACTAATCCACTTTAAAATTTAATTCAGTTAACTTTCCTGAGTGACCCTTGGACTGACAAACCTTTGGTAACCTGATAAGAAGTTAAAGAAAGGCTAATGCTCAAAAAAATATTATTGCAACTAGTAGTTGAGACTTGATATTTGTATTGGAATCTTTGTCCAATCAAGAAGCAGCTTTATTTCTTCGGTCAGAAACTGTTCTTAATTAATATGTTTCATTCTGTCAAAGAAAAAGAAAATAGTTTGCAGCTCTAGAAGTGAACTACAACATGATGGTATGCTTGGTTTTGCCACAGGAGGTTGCTACATATGATTTGTTTTTGCATATCAGAGCAGGGAGACACCAAGTATTTCTGGTACTACAAGAACAGAATAGCAATATTTCTCAAATAGTGAGGAGGATAGAGAAGTTCAGTTAACATTTTTTTTATTTTGGAAAGAAATAACAGACCACCATGGACCTAATCCACTCTTGATAATAAGCTGGAGGGGAATCATTGAGATGAGGATGTCAAGAGGAGAATACTGCCATGGTATAAAGAAAAAGCAAATTATTCAGTAGCTTTCCATGATCAAATTGTGGTTTAGGAGGGGTTACAACTTGTGATTTAGGAGGGGTTACAATACTGCCAGGTAGAACTGTGAATGTGGATTGACATCTGCACAACAATGGAGAGGGGAATGACAAGGAAGAGGAAGGGGAGGAGCGCAGGTCTTTCAATGGTGCAGATTCCTGTGGCAATGTCCCACCTTAGCCTGGGCCATAGGTCTCCCAAATGAGCTATGGAGCATTAACTGGGCCTGACAAGCTGAGGCTGGGGTGAAAGAGATGAAGAGTGACAAACCTCAGTAAGCCATGCCCATGAGGGCCTCCCTGAGCCACTATCTGTCCCATTTTTCCTGGCACTGCTGTGATGCTTTGGACATGTTGACCATCTCGGCTACAGGCAGGGAGAGGGAGATGTTGCCTCTTCCTTCAGCTGAGTATAAAGAACATGTAAGGAGAATCCAGTTTAGTGCCATATGACACCCAAGTACTAGCAATCAAACAGCAGAAAGTCATGGTCACAATTGGGATGAGATAGGAAAAATATAAGGGAAGAGTGTCCATATATAAAGAAATATAAGATCTCAGCTGCTGTCTTGCAGAAGTAGTGCTTGCTCCACTGATGCAGAGACTAACATATTTATCTTGGTCAGCTTTTCTTTTCTTGATTGATGTTTTATCATAATTTTTGTGGTAAGTAATTTGTGGATTCCTGGAGACTTCAGGACTTGGTGCTTTGTAATGGTAATGTGATACAAAGAAGCTACAGAGCTGAGAAAATATCAAATGCGTGCTTTAATTGTACTTTGAATCTTAGTTCCTATTACCCGCTTTTATCCTCTGTCCATTGCAAGTGCCTTTAAGACCAACTATCATCCTCCAAGCACTTACAGAAATTACAGCAGCTATTGCTAGTAAAACGGAGAAACAGGTGCATAAGAAAATGAGATTTTGAATGCCTGCTTTAATTTTACTGCAAGAATAAGCTCTGGAAACAAAGCTCTGATTGGAAAAGTGGAGAGAATCAAAAACGAGTTGCAAGAGTGTCTTCACTACATCTTTTAATTATGAGGAAATTTTGCCACATTTTCATTCTGTATTATTATCAGAGCACAATTTTCATGCCTTTCATATTCTAAAAACTCCAGAGTGACACACACATTTATTTCTAGTATTAAATTGTGCTGCTAAAGCACATTCTGTTTGGCATGACGTCCTTTCAGTTTAATTTTCTCCAAAAATCCGTTTCATCTTTTCAGAATATAAATGGCATACCATTGACCCTTCAACTTCCTGCTATTCCCTCCTGCCTTCAGTACTCAGATGACTAAGTTGGGAATGTGTTCAAGTGGTGGCATCTGGCTCTTTGGGGAGCTCTGTGAGCAATTACACTGGCAGCTTTACAGATGGCTCTTCATGCATTGTGGGGTGAATCTGAGCTTTTATCTTTTGGATATCTGTGATTTGGAAAAACTTGCATACTGGTAAATAACCATGCTCTTCCCTTCTTGAGTATCCGTTCAAGGCTAAACCAAAAGCAGCTGCATGAAAACTCATTGCTTAATCAACCAGACACAAATAAAAAACATACAAGTGTTCAGCTACAAAGTTGTTTTTAACAGCTTGGATAAATGAATATCATCCTCCTTGAAGACTCTGTTCTTTGTCTTCCATAAAACAGACATTGTCTCAGTACCCAAGTATTTCCCAACTAGAAATTTGAGCACTAATCCTTGAAAGAGAAACTGTTAGCTGTTTAAAGAGATTATTTCCTTCTAATTCCTTTTAAAGACTAGTTAATTCAGGTGTGTCTGGAGGATTTTAAACCTGGATGCTTTGGAGTATATTTTTAAAATAGATCTACATGTTAGACATATTTAGAATAATGAGAAGGCAGCCTTATCAAAAGGTTGCACCTTCCCAGAAAAAAGTTAGTTTACACTGAAGTACAATGTGGGGACAAGCTGAAGTTCAGAGAACTCTAATGGATGCAAGAGGAGGAGAGCTTTCAGATTCCACAGCCTTTGACTTTTTTAACCCAAGCTAAAGTACGGAGATCAATTTATTTTTATTTTCGGACCACATCTGACCTGATGTCAAGAAATTTATTAATGTCTTTTGGGGACATTGAGTTGTGTGGATAGGCAAGAATAAGGCTTGAAAATTTGTCAGGACAGGTTACAGAATTAGCTGGAGCATCTAAAGGACATCCAAGTCTTAAATAAGATGTCTTCAACTGAAGATGTCTAATTTCATCCCCTTTCTTGGCTGAGTTCAGCGGACAGCAGTGAAAATGTCATGTTTGCACCTAAAACAGCAAATTCAGGGATTTGTGAAATCAGAGCAGAGGGGCAGTCAGGTCCAGTTTTTCACTTGTAGCCTGTAAAGGGAATTGCTGATAGGGTTTTCCTGCCATTCTGCCTAACTCCTTCCTGTCTAGAAGCAGTGCTTTTAATCAAACAAGAGGGCACAAGAGAAATCTAGACAGTGAGATTTTAGTGATTTCTATAGATAATGGATTTATAGATAATATCTACTTCAAATAAATCTGGCCTGGATTATAGAAAAATATTTACTAGTTGCATTACTGGCAAGATTACATATTGCCTGTTGGGATCTGAGATTGCTGAAATAAAGTGAGTGTTTTCCAACAATCAATTTTTCTAGTTGCACGACTCCCTCAGGAGCAAAACAAGGTCCTTGGACTTGGAAATGAGGGAGAGAACCTCCCAGAAGTGCTGAGAAAATGTTTGAGATAGATGATGTAACCTCCAAAATCCTGGCATCAGGATGCTGTATCATTTGAGAGGATTCTCTAGAATTGTCACTGTGATTAAAACTGCTTGATTATAATATTTGATTGTAAAAAAATTTATTATGTGTATTTCGTGAAGCATTCCAGGATTGAGGAATTTTACACAGCATTTTTAATGAGATGGATTTTGAGCAAATACACCGTATCTGAGTTGCTATGAATCCATAATCTCTTTTAATACTTAGAAATAGGAACTTCTGACTAATCTTTTTCCAGTTGTAAGACTGTAATGTACTCATTTGGAAGATTAGCTGATATTTTGTAAGGATACCTAAAGTGAAATGTGAATCAGCTTAAAGGACTTAGCAGAAAGACAGATTTTTGTATATCCCATAGAGGATTGAATTACAGCCTTTGAGGATCCTGTGTTCATGCTCTCTGTCAGAGCCAAGAGACAGTAAAAATCGTTACTGAACTATGAAGGTCCCATGACTTCCATGTGTCTTAGACTATTTGATTATAGAACTGTCACCTGGTTTTAAAAAGTTGATTTCTGCCTGACAACTGACACACAGAGGCACGTGGCAATGGCCTCAGACAACCCTTCTGCTGGCATTTAAGAGAAAAAGTAAGAAACTAGCTAATTTTGAAGACAATCGTGACTCTCCATTCCTTCTCCCTGGGGGAGAGGGAGGAACAAAACTGTCCAGACTCAGAAGGGCCAGACAGGGGCCTCAGGGAGAACACTGAAATTAGGGAAGACAAGATGTAACCTGGCTTTTGTGTCACTGTTTTTTCCCGTTGCTTATTTTTACGGTTTCTAAAGAAGCTGTTATGAGCTACTGTATTTGTCATCCTGCCTTCTCTCCAAAGAGATGTCCCTTGCAGGTGTCAAACTCATTGGGACCTGCTGAAAAATGAGGCTGGTACACAGTGAAGACATCTAACTGATGAAGAACCCAGGACATTTTTCTGCTTTTAGGGTGCTCACCCCTGGGACGCACCTTGAAACTATTTTCTGATGAAACCTGGGTTTCGTTCCTAGGGTGGCGTTATGGTGCTTGTATCCCCATTTGTGTGTTCTGTTTGTGCTGGATGTTATGTTCTGTTTTCTGTTCTTGTTTTCTCCCAGATTTGCCCTAAACCAGGACAGATGTTTACCCGTGGTGTCTCTGCAAATAAGCTGGGTATGTGAGTGGAAAGAGTTAAGGTACATACCAGCAGATCAGTTGATGTTGGTGACAGAGGCCAAAAATTCAGATAGGACTGTGGTGTGCATTTACCCCACATGTTATAAGCAGTTTGGTGCTCTAGCTCAGTTATCTCCAAAGAGGGTCCACAGTCCATTGAGGTGTAGGCAGAAAAACCATTTTGTACCATTAATAAGTTAAATAATAATAGTTAGTTTGTTTATTTATTTATTAATATTTTAAAATAGTATTTATTTCATCTTTAGCTCATCCTCTTCTGTTTTAATTTTTTGTATGCTTTTCAATATGCATAATATATTAAAATTAGTATAATTAATGAATGAATTAAATTTATTTTGCTGAAAACATTTTTACTGATAGGTATCCACCATCAAAAAATTTGGAGGCCATTGTTGTAGTTTATTTCTATAGGTGAAGGAAGATCAGTCCCTTCTATAAAGAAGGAAAAGATAAGTTCTGTATAAGAGGGTTGCCTTAGGAAAAGAGTCTCTGTAAAATCAAATGTACAGTCTCCCTGCTGTAGATCTGCCAAGAACATATAAGTAATTTCTAAAGGTAGAGTGTAACCAGGGAAAGATTTAGAAGAAGGAACATTTCCATCAGCATAGAATAATCTTTATTTGTTTAGTGTTTAACTGCTACTTAGGAAAAGTTAGTTTAAGTCTCATTATAATTATTTTAAAATTACTGCATTTACTCAGAAACAATGAATTACTGACTAAAGGGACTAAATGCAATAACTCATTCCCTTAGGAAGATAAGTTTTCTTACAGAAACTCAATTCCAAATTTGTTACAAAAAACCCAACAAAAATATTTTGAGCTATTTTATTTCTGATGCTAAGTATTATTAAAATAATTATGTGTACATATGTGTGTTTTCTTTCTTAAAAAATTCTCTAGGCAGATGAAATCTCTTATGCATTGAGTAAAGTAGAAGCATAACCAACTTCATGCAGTTTTATCAGTAGAAAAGAATAGTATGAAAGAGAAATGGGAAGCAAAATTCTAGCATTAATCAGTAGGATCAGTTTTGCAAGGTATCTCTGTACTTGATTTAGAAAAAAGTGTGAATGCCATGAAAAACTTTAAAACTGCAAATAACTTATTATTCGTTTAAGTACTTCAGGTTCTGAATGCCTGCTTCTTTTTGCACTGGAAAATGTCCAACAAAGCTCTCTATGCCCCCAGCTCTTAGGATCTACCTATAAAATAGAGAAAACCAGTGGAAAACTCACTTCTCATCTCTCTTTTGGGTCTTAATCTATGCCATTAAATTGAGATAGGTACACATAAAACACGGGCTGACAGCAGCACGCCAAAGTCCACCACAATGTGTGTGTGTAAGGTCAGCCAGCATCAAAGCCTATAAATAATAATTTCTAAAGTCTCACCTGTCATCTCAGAGAAGAGAAGAGATGACACAGCCTGCAACACACCTTGGCTTTGGCAGAGCTGTTTCTACTGACCTGCCGGAGTGAAAGACAGGACCACAGAGGAAGGGTATGCTGGGGTCATGGCTTATGGAAGAGGATTCTCTCAGATTGTGCCTTTTAGCTGCTTCCAGCTGACACTGAATCATTTGGTGAAGTCCATTCTCTGATTGTCTTGGTCCAAACCAGTTTTCTGTCAATTTCCTTATCTTACTATTTGTATTTGTACAGAATTCACATTCTACATTGTATTGGCCTCTGAAGAGTTTCTAGACATACATATGAGGGTATCTGTGTAACATATGTGACACAGGCAAGTCCCTGCTTTACTAGCTTTGGTTTCTAAATGACTTAGAGGTATGATGTGTTAGCTGTTTAATCTGCAGAGTAATGGCATGAATAGCTAGAATAAGTTGTTCGATGTTGCTTTAATTTAGGTGAGCAATCCTGTTAATAAGGGATCTAGAAAATTGAGGGCAGGCATCTTTTACTGTACCTGAAAGAACAATGTAAGTGTAATAGCAGATGATTTTGGTGATATATCCATACTTCTATGCATTCCATTGTGAAACTCAAAGAATTTTGGGAGAGGTAAAGAAGCCCGTGTGCTGAACACAGAACACAGTAGCAAAACTGCCACTAGAAATATTTGATGAACTGAAACTACAAAACACTTTTGGTAGTCACTATCTGCTGCACTCTAGCTAGTGCCACATAATTCTCTTTTGAAGGTTTTGAGTCAATGATGCTCTCCCAGACACCCCATGCAGTGAATTCTTTCCTTCTCCTTCTCATATTGTCAGTTCTTTGCTGACATGGTCCTTTCACTGACTTTCCATGTTGTTCCACTGAAGAGGGAGAATGCACACAGGCCTGTAGTCTTTCACTGGTTAAGCAACAGCAGACAGTGTCCAGTTAATGAAAAAATTAAATTACTGTATTTAAATAAGATTTTCTTTCCCCTCAAAGACACATATTGAACTTGTGATGTGTACCTAAGTTAAAAAAAGCTTCAATCCAGAGCTAATCCACATAATATATGATGGAGAGGCAAGTAGAAAATGTTAACAGCAGTTGTGGTTTGGAAATGGGGTCATTAACTCTGCTGACATTCCTGCAGTACTGACAACTTGATCTTTAGGTGATCTCTATTGCCTTAAAAAGAATGAAATTTTAACTGAAATGAGTTTCACAATTTGTTTCCTTCTATTTGTTGACTTTTTAAGATCAAGAACAATTACTTCAAGACTTTTTCAAGCATATGGCTCAGAATTGTATTAGTTTTTAAAGACGTATTATTTTTATGTAATCTCATTATACCAGCCTTAGGGAAAATACCAATTATTGTGTGATTTGCATGAGTTGGCAACACCGAAATGGTAGTGTGGTAGGGTGCAGCGTATCATATGCTAATATCTCAGCACTGAGGTGACTAATCTGCTGTGTTAATTCTCTTTCCATGGGGGATAGCTTGAGAAACCCCTTTCTTGACAGCGCTAATCTCACTGCTGACCCTTTAAGTATCTTAAAAACAAAAAAATTCTTAAAAGCTTACAGAGAATAATGTGACAATATTTTCTGTTCTCTATTCTGGATCCCATGAGAAGTGATAAAAGGAACAGATATAGAGCAGACAAAAGAAAACCCATAGGTAAATGCCTTTTTTTGATTACTTCATATTTTAAACATTACCACTCTTCACAGAAATCTTTCTAGAATTCTTTTAAATAACATTCATACTTGTCAAAAAAGGCACCACAACATATCTTTCTTTACCAGTTCTGTTAACACTCATGAATAATGAATTAAAGCTCATTTTGTATGTTCATTTAGTGCTTCAATTGGCAAGTTGAAGGTTTTTATGGCGTTAAAGTATGCTGTGATTTATTATCTTTATAGATTTATTGTTCAAGGTAGAGACTGAGTAGACCAGTGGCATGCAAGAGACCAAATTCTGTTGGCATTTACCCTCTGATAAATTCGAGGTATCTTTGCTGATTTTAATTAATAATATTGCAGATTTGCACTGAGATCATACCCACAAGCCTTCCCGATTAAAGCTAAACTGAAAGGGCAAATTATGATTTGTTTAATTAATAGTCTGTAGTTCAAAATATTATAATTCAGGATGAGATCTCCAAGAAGACTCATCTGTGAGCTGGGTTCCCAGACCACTCAGTGAAAATATTAATGCCAGTTAATGTGAGACTAAAGTTCAGGGCCTTCGGAAAGCTCCATTTGGTTTGTGTTAGTATTAAAGCTTCTGAAGTAAAAGCATCCCATTCCTGGCTATTTTCAAGGCACTGTAAGAGCATACAAGACATTCTGACGGTAGAATTCCACCAAGGTGGAATTATACCTTGTAATTGTGGGGTTTGATTTTGAAACAACGGAATTTACCTGTGTGGTCATGGGGTTGGTGCTGTGCAGGGCCAGGAGTTGGACTCAATGGTCCTTGTGGGTCCCTTCCAACTCAGCATATTCTGTGAAGCTGTGATTCTGGTATTTATTACATATACATATTGCTGTATTCATGATTGCATTTCAATATTTACTTCACAGAAGTATACAGGGACCTGTCAATATAAAAGAAAAAGAAAACAACTCTCTTCCAAATGGCTATTTTAAGATAAAAAGTAATCACTTGTACTCAGGGGCCAAGAGGACCAAGAAATCTTCAAACTAGAGTGGCTGTTAGGAAAGACTTCCTGTGCAGAAAGAGGGAGCATCTGAGTGGATAAGATTGACTTGCCCAAGAAGTGGTGCACAGCCTCTGTGGTGATGGTATTTTGTGTAGGGGGATACAGTATGGGTAAATGAAGGTGGTATAGAATGTAATCTTACCCCCTAAAGAGTTGTAGCTGGGTTAATTATTAAAGATTAGGAGCAGGCCTGATTTAAACAGGCCACATCTGTAGCCAATCAGAAGAGTGTTATAAAAGAGTGGATTGGTTGGTTTAGGGGAACTGAAGTCAGTTGGCTGCTGTGAGGACAAGGAAGAGTCAGTGTCTTGAGGAGGTGCCTATGAGAAACATCAAGGAGGTATGAAATTCTAGCAATATGGAACCCTTGTAATGTAATGACAATAGAACTCTTGCGCTATAAGACAATGATTTTGGGCTATGGAAGGGGAACAGCAGCTAGGATAAGTATAGGTGAATGTTTTTTGAGGTGTTTGATCTTGGAAAATCCTCACAGTTCTGCTGAAATAATCATAGTACTCTGGTAAGAAGGACTAGGAAAACATCTCATTTCAGGCAGCTATCACAGCAAAATATTTAAGAAAAAGTAATGCGTGTACTCCTGCAGTCTCTTTTCAGTTGAAGGAACAATGATGCTGAATGTATTTAATTTGAGATTAGAAGCCTTCTGAATATTGGGATAATGATAGTTCTAGGGGTATATTAATGAATCTGTGCAAAGGAAGGCAGAGCTGAAAAATGGCTAATCAAAGCACAAGCTATTTTAAATGGAATCCAATTTTATCTCATGACCTTCATGAAAAATATGCAATATCTGTATGAGTAAATACTCTGCTTTTTTTTTTTTTTTGCTGACTTGGCACTTCCAAAAATATTCTCTCCTTTATGTTCAGGAAATAGAGAATACATAGCATTTTGGACTAAATAGGAGTCAAAATACATTTCTTATCATCACCTATATTTGCAGAGTTCTGCCAGTGGTTGAAAACAGCCAATTATTTTCAAGAAAGATGGATTTGAGGCAACTTAAAAAAGCATAGAATGCTTTGGATTTGAAGGGACCTGTAAAGATCATCTAGTTCTAACCCCCTTCCATGGACTGGGACACTTTCTACTAGACCACGTAGCTCAAAACACTATCCAACCTGTTTATGTATTTTTCAGAGGTAATAAAAACAAGAGAGGAAAAGAAATCCCTGCACAGTATCAGTTAGGGTAATTTCTGACCCTGAACAAACATTTAAATATAGAAGCAATTTAGTTTTGTTTTATTAATGTATGAAGCTGCGAATCACCATCATCTCCTAATTAGTGGCTGGCACTTGTAGCTCTTGATGCTGTCTAGGGATCGAATAGCAGTGCTCCTCTTATGAGGGACACTGTTATTTTTTTCCCCAGTACAGAATGCCATGGTGGTACAATGAAAATAACAGCTTTTACTTCTTTCTTTTGTATTCTCATTTGTGGCTGTTAGTCACACAACTGCTATGGCTGATGAATTAAATCCTGCTTATGGTACTTCATGAACCCAACCAACAACATTGCCACCTCCTCACAGATTCACAAAAATCCTTACCCCGTGCAAAGTTCTGCATTCTGCTTAGTGTAACACTTCATGTCAGATGAAATGATAGAGTTTTCTGTGTAGAGCTTCCAAGCATGTGGGTATTTGTTCTGTGTATCACTGGATTCCATCAACTCCTAGTCAACACAATAGAAAGTACTCAGCACCTTACAGAAATTCTTAGTTCCTGATGGAACTGGGTCATCTTTTTGGTTTTGCTTTTTGCAGGGGCTTTGTTTGTTTTGCTGTTTTATTTTAACACAGGAACCCTTTCCTTTTCTTAGGTTTTTGTGTTTTGAAAGTGGGTGTGCTCTTCCTCCATCAAATTTCTGATACTTTCAGTATTCCATGAACAGCCCCAGAGTGAGTCATGACCAGAAGAGCAGTCAGGTGGTCCTTGGCTACTGTAACAAAGGAAGAAGAGAATACAAAATTATCAAATTGTCCCGATTTCCTTTTTTTCTTTCACAGAAAGGGAGCTAAGAGCTACAAAAGGCAAAAAAAAAAAAAATCTGTTGCATTAGGTTGCTTTGTATATATTATCCTCCATTCTGTTCTATGGTTATGTGCTAATTTTTTAATAAACATTTTTAGGAAATGCTTCTCAAAAGACTTTGATCTGAGATGCTGTTTTGATAAAAGCTGGAACATTTTCCTTACCTGTTTCTTTAAAAAATAATTCTTAGAGCTTTTTTTTATGAAATCCAGAATGAAATTCTTGTTGAACAGCAAGAAAAGCCAGTAGCAGTAGTAGCAGAGTGATCCAGATTTGCTTTGGAGATGTGTGTTCAACAGTCTGGCTTATGGTAGACACAGAAATGGTTCATATAGGTTTCCATAATCAAAGAACTGAGCAGAGTAGAGGTATGAATTTGGGTCTCCCTCCCACTGTAGAATAAATCTCTCTCTCAGATTTTTTTTTTCCCCATTGGAGTTCTCTTGCTTAGCACAGATGCTGGGAAAGAGCAGGTTGATTCTAGGAGCAGTTGGATGATCCTATGTGCTTATTTTTGGCCCACTGAAATGTTAATTCAGTTGTATGTAATCAAATGGTTCCAATAAGTGTGTCTAGCAGAGGTTTATTTGGTGTCAAGTTAAGAGTCAGGGAGATCCCTCACCTTCATTATCCTGTGTACCCACTCCCTTTTCCTACCTCCCCTTGTCTGTCTTTTATTTAGCATGTTTTGATTGCATATAGGAGTGGAATAAATATAATTTCTGAAGCCTTTTTTTGATGGACTATTTCTTACAAAGTAGTTTTAGGTTTTAAGACAATGAAATGCATGTCTTCTTGCATATTTTACAGGATCACGATAAAAAGAGTACTATGCTTATTTCAGGGTTCATTCCTTTAAAGCCTTAACTGCTTTTTTCTAAGGATCACTTCCAAAAAATATATTTTATAATTAAGTCTAATATAGTACTTTTATAACACCTGCCACCTGTAAGCTCTTTAGCTAATTCATAGGAAGGACAAATTTTAACTTTAAAACTTTGTGACAAGTAATAACAAATATTTTCTTGTTTAGCTTCCTTTTTTTTTTTTTGACTGAGAAAGCTTAGAAAATTGTTCCTCCTTCTCAAGTCTTCACAGTCTTTGATTTCACAGTGGTTTGGCTCCAGTGATTTGTTTCTTTTGGGTAATACACAGCAGGGCCTTGGACTTTTGGATCATAAGTTGGAATAAAAATCAAGATCATTTTAACCAAAAGCCACAGGCACTTATCACTGAAAATCAAATATAATTCCTATTAATGTGTAATAAAATTTGTCTGTTAGACTGGATACTAGAGGGCAGCATAGCTGCTGCAAACTCTAAAATGTTGTTAACATGGGATTCAAAATGTGCAGTAGCCTGTTCTGGATGAAACAGAATAAATAGCAGCTGTTAGCAGACCTGTACAGAGGGAATTATTCCAGAGCCAAGGAGAGCAGAGCTTTTACCCTCCCTGATTAGCTCACACTCTTGATTTCCTTGGTCTTGAATTGTCCACAGAGGGATCAGTGCTGCCCATGGAAAGGAATGGTTCATGTTGTGTTTGCGGTCACCCATCTCCAAGCATCCCAGCCAAGGTCCCTAAGCATCTCACAGCATCCATCACTTTGAACCAAATCTCTAGGATCCTCCCTGGCTTCCAGGATCACTCTTCCAGCCAAGATCTTAAACTGCTTTCCAGGCTGGAAAGTGTCCCTGCCAATGGAAAGGGTGGGGGGTGTAACTGCATAAGCTTTATGGTTCCTTCCAATCCAAAACATCCTATGATTCTTCTTTCTGAGACCACCTCCTCTGTTCACCAATCCTTTCTGACAGCAGCTGATTTATCCAGAACCCAAACCCTGAATTTCCTGATCTGTACAGTCTCTGTGCACAAGCACAAGGTGCAACCAGCCTCCTAATTGGTGGCTCTGTCTCATGCCTCCTTGTTAATAGGAGGATTCAGCATATGCCAGTTCTGTTTAGCCCAGGTGTTACTGAATTTTCCTCCCAGCTTGTACCACTTATAGCTAGCAAGAGTAGGCTTCTGCTTGAGGACTCACAAGCTCAGTTTTGGACATTCATACCCTGCAACATGCCATGCATTCATTTACCAGCTGCCTGTTTGTGTCCACAGGCCAAGCTATTTTTTCACCTACAATGCCCATTTACATTGGGTAAACCAATGGGCATTGTAGGCATGTAAGTCTAAGGATTACAGGCTCCAGGAGCCTTCTTCCTATTTTCACTGTAACTATTCTCCTAGCTATAATATTCTTAAACCGAATTGAATTTGTATCTGCAGAGACTGTTAGCACCAGTGTTTCTTATCTGTAAACAATCTGTTGTCTCTTTCTTTTTGTTCTCATCTTAGCCCTTTATAGATTATGACAGAATTTGAGTTCCTCATACCCTCCTGGGTCTGTTCCCAAATCAGCCTTCACATCCAATGTTCTCTCTGCTCTGCACACCCTTTTTTAATCGCAGCATTTAGCTATGTTAAGATACCTTTTCTGGTTTGAGAAATTATTGATATTCTTGGATGCATTTTAACTGCACCGTACAAGGATGGGATCATGTGATTCCCATTAACATTTACAGGAGTTGTATAATTAAATCCCTGTGCAACACAATGAAAAAAAAGTTCCCATTCTATCTTATTTCCTTTGCTGGACTGTTGTATGCCACGTAGTTGGATTAGTCACAGTGTGTTAAAGAAATGCAGAAATGCTTCTTTCTTCCTCTCTTTCCCTGCCTCTAGAAATTGCCCCTTCTTAACAGGGGAAATTCTTCCTTGTCAGTACTTATTATGCCAGAGTCAGGATGTGAGTTTTGAGTATAGAAGGCTGTTTCTTGCAGTTCCCTGATGCTGTCATATTTCCAGGACTCGTGCAACTTGGATGTATTCCCAGCAGCTGCCATGTAGCTCCAGAGATAATGGATTAAGTTTAACTTAGCATCTCTACATAATGGAAGGAGGTCAAGGTTTTCACTTTATTTTGGTTCTTGGTTTGAAGCCACCTGGCTTGACAGTAGCCAGAATCATTACTAATTTGCAATTGCTTATGAAACAAACCCAATATTCTTAATAGAGCTCCAAGAGGACAGGTGTTCCCATGGCAATTAGCAGTGAAGGAATTATTAGGGTCATTGCAAAGAAGCCAGAGATGATAGAAATCCTTGGAGATCCAGGCAGACCTCTGACCCGAGGTCATGATTGCTCATGGTAAATGGTGAAAGCAAAATACCAGCATTGTAAAGAAGGGTTTAGTGTCATTGCATAGGCAACCCTGATATTATGGCTAAATTAGTTTCTTTTGCTTGTGCAATTATAGGCTTTCAGAGACTGTCACTTTATTATTTGTATATTGCAAAGAGAATGGGCAAATAGCATTTATTTGTTCTCATTATAAGAGTCAGACTGGTCTCACTGTGATTTCTCCACTTCTGATTAGCTAATTGCACACTGTACTGTGCCAAAAGGAACAGTTTTGTCCACTGCATAAAGAATATTCCTATTTCTCATCTACATAAACTATAACTTGCCTTTGGATCCAATGCAATGGCTTAGCAGTCATCTGCCATTAAATGCTGAGTCATTTGATTGCTGTTTCTGCAATCTTTTGCTGACTCCAGTGATGCTTCAGCTCTTTGCTTCCTGGTCAAAACAAAGACCCGAATCAGAAGTGGCAGCAGCCAGTTAAGTACCATGACTATATTTTTAAATTAGAGAAGTCCTCACTAAGAACAAGTTTTCGTGTGTTCTGAAGTCAAAACAAGCTTCAGGGAATTCAAATGCATCTTTTATTTCCACCTGATTTCTCAGGTCTTCTCATATATATTTGTATGTGTATATGTATTTGGGTTAATAACTTTTATCTCAGTGTTGACTAAAATAGTTGTTATATAAAATATAATCCACATTAAAAATAAGAGCATATTTTTAAAAAGTAATCTCAAGATTTAATTTAAAAAGAGCACCTAAATTAATTTGCTAAGGCAGAACTGACATAAGGCAAAGTGGATCTTGGTCTCTTGAAAGTGCAGTTCATAATTTTTAAAGGTTGTGGGGATTTGTCTTTCCTTTACCAATTAAGCCTGGAAGTCTGTTTTACTTAAATTACATACCTTGATATGAGAGTGGAAAAATCCATATGGACAAAATATTCTAAACCTATTACTTTTTTTATTAATTTGACTTAACATTTTGAAGCAATACAGTGTAAAAAACTAGGCTAATGCTGAAGAAAGCATTCCTGGAGTGATAAAAACAAAATATAAACTCCTGAGTGAATACTTAAACCTGCAAAGGCTATTAGTAAGCCCCTCTGCTTGTTTATTCTGCCTAGATTAATGTAGAAGTTGACATAAATAAATTTTATTGTTTAAGTTACTTAATGCAATTTCTTTCAATCCCAACTGAAATATTTACTATCCTGATAACATATCCTGTTTTCTCTGTGTGTTGCTATAGCCACCATTAGTCCTTGTAATGAACAGGTGTTTATTAAAATCCTCCTTCAAATACACAGCAACTCACTATCAGTCTTTAATTTCTGTTGATTTTCTGCATTAAATCATAATTTTTATGACTGAGATTTGTATATTTTAAAAAATGCCACCAGACATTATTTGCTCAAGCTTTTGACCAACTGGTGGGAATCACAGCTCAAATACAGTTACCAAAATATACTGGTTCTTCAATATGGGGCTAGTACAAATTACAGCCATTACTGTGTTGTCTTATTATGATTTCAACTGGAGCTTTTACTCAAAGTAGAAACATCTGTCAAGCCTGCTTTCAAAAGCCTCAAAAGTTAATTTACAAGTCAGTTAATGATTTCAGTGCATTTAATAATCCAGTTGGTCACAGAAGAATGACTGTATTAATGACTAGGCATTTTATTTGAAACTTTCTCTTTAGCCAGTCTTCATTTTCTACTTTTAATAAACTGCAGTTTATTAAAATAGGGTTTAGTGAGTTAATGGTCATTATTATGAAAGCAGTATTTGCTTTTATTTTTCAAGCATTGCTGTAAAATATCTCAATGATATTTCTGGCTTGAGAAGGCTTTTTCTGTGGAAAGCAGTGAGTTTTCAGCCCTCAGGATTTCCTTTCTAACATAATGCACGTATTGTTGCGTAATAATAATTCCAACATGGAAATAATACTCTTCTCTTTGCCTAAGACCAAAATGTGTGTGCTATTAAGCATAGTAAGATAAAAAACATCCTGTAGTTATGTCTTCCATTAACACCTTGAGTGAACACAGGTCAGCAGTAGTTATGTTCCTGCTAACAGAGGGAGATGGTTTTTAAAAAATGTTTTCACACTTAAGCAGTTATCCTTTTCCATGCAATAAGGCATTGTGTAGTGTGACTTGGGCACCTGGAATCTGACTGCCAGCAAGAATCTGTTCCTATTTGTATTGAGAGGAGATAGATAAGAGGAAAACTGCCCAGCAGCTTGGAAGGTGTGTTCTGTGAGCACATGGGCTTGTTAGAGCACACATGCAAGTTAGTTAGTTTTTGGTAATTCACTTCTGTTTGAAGATGCCTTCTCCAATAGTGCTGCCTTTGTTTTTTTTTCCACAAAAAAAGATGAAAGAATGAGCATCAGTCTAAAATATGGTACAGACTAGTTAGTAGACTTGCTACGTGCAATGCTGCCAGGACTCATCTGCTTCTGTTACTGAAATAAATTTGTTACTACAGTTTGTGCTAGCATCAAAGTACTGATTAAACTACAAGGGAGTGTATTGAATTCTGTTACAGCATAAACAATTTTGTTAACTACTTTGTTGCTAGATGCTTCATTGCAGTGTTGAAATGCTTGAACTAAATTAATTAGCAATTAACTAGCAATTTGACTAACTACAAAAAACCCCAAAACAACTAAATAAATAAATATGGAAAATGCACAAAGACCTCACCTGCACAATGAATGGCAGTTTACTCCCCTTCAGAGCAGGGTGAATTTGGCCCTGCTGTGCCATTCCCCCTGGATAGCTTGGTACCCAAGCCCCTTCCCTGCACGTCTATCCTGGGCATCTTAAGATGCAGATTTTTCCTGCAGACTGCACTGTAAACTTCAAAGGAAACAGGGAGGATGTGGCCACCAGAAAAAATGAACTTTGACTTTCCAAACACAGACTAACTTTCAAAGGCTGGAGCTTTTGCCATGTTAACTTCTACATAACTAATCTGGAGACACTTAGCATTTAACTCAGTGCAGTCGTCTTTCCCTATGTGAAAAAAATCAAGATATGAAACCTATATCTTTAACAAAACAAATGACTCTTACAAGAACTGAGATGTTCAATTTATTGTATGGAAATGGTTATTCAGCTCAAAAAGGAAGGGGAAAGAGGAGTACTGTGTGCACCAGAAGGGGAAGTGCTTTATTTAGAATTTCTATGACACACAATAGTTATCTGCTGAACCCCCAAACCATGAGTTAGCTCCTCCCAACCTGGCCACAAGAAGAGGCAAATGAGCCTGTGAAATGCACTTCACATAGATTCCATGCTAGATATTTAGCAATGCTCTAGAAATGCTCAGAATTATTGCTTTTAAAAGAAAGTTTTTGCTTTGCCTGACAGAGATTAGCTGAGATAAAAGCAACTGTGCCCTCAAAATGGGTTTTATTTATCTTTTACTGCTAGATAACCACTTAAGCTCTCAGAGTTGATAAAGGTGGGAGATAAACAGTTGGGGTTAACAGACCTTCAAGGAAACCTTAAGGCAGACGCTCTCTTTGTATTTACCTACACTAAATTTAACAATTATAAAACATTATCATATACAACATTGGCTTCAGTTAATCTGTTCAAGAGACATAGATCAGTTTCCTTATGTAATGTCTCTCCCCTAAAAGTGACAGATATCTCTGTAAAAACAATTTTATTTCTGCAATGTTAAAAATAAGGGTGATATGGGGCTTTGTGTGACTGCCTCCTAACTCCAGTGTTGCTTTCTGCCACTGAAGCAGGACAGCCTTATCTCTTCTGACTTTTATTAGCACAAATGAAGTTAACTGGAAGGTTTGATCTCTCTAAAGCAGTGTGTGCATATTTAGTAACACAAATCATTTAGAACTATTGTTAAATCCCCTGAAGCATGCAAATTTTTGTTAAGCTTGATTAGTATTTGTTAGTTCCATATGCTCAAAATCTTTTCATTTTAGGCCGTCTGTTGTTCAGTAAGGAATTAATTTCCAATTTAATCTTTCTGTCCACAGTGTGTCCTTCACAGGTACAGTCCTACAATAAGATAGTATCAGTGCTTGTTACAGAGAGTAAATTGTACCATGCTTTTCTCAAATCTCCAGTTATGTGAGCTGTACATCTTAGAAAACTTCTGCTTTGAACTTTAGCCATTGCTGTTGCAGATGATCAAAAACAATCTTGAAATGAAAATTAAAGACATTTATTTAAATTCCATCTATGTTCACTCTTACTGAGCATCTGAAGTTAGCCACCAGTATTTGCAAAATTAGTTGACAATATTAAAAACTCGAACCCTAGTTAACAGGGAGCTTTACTGTTCTACTTCTCCCTCTGTAGAATCCAGGTCTGTACATTGTTGGAGGATGCAGCTTCCTTGGTATCCAGTCCTGTAACCATTTACAAGAAATATGTGGTTCAGGAATTTGGGCATTACCATTTGCTAAGTAGCTAACAGTGATCAGCAGCTTTGGAAAGATGTTTCTTACCACAAGGTATGAAGGGATAAAGTCAAGCCTTTCTTTTCTGATTAACCTGTTCATTGATAGCAAAGTTTTGTATCAGTTCATGCTATGCAGTAGAATTATCATTCCTCTGAACAATATTGAGAGCAGACCTACATTTTTTTGGCTATAGGCTTAATAAAACCAATGGAATACTAATTGTGGGAAGCAATTCTTCTGCTTGTGTTTTTGTTGTAATTAATAACAGTAGATAAGCTTTTCTCTCTATTGGACAAATACCCTTTTAAATTTTTTTTGACAGAAACTTTTCAGTTCACAGTTGCAAAATGATTAATTGAACAGTTAGAACAATGACCAGATTTGCATGAGCTTATAAATGTCAGATGTAGGTCCAGTCTGGGTTGGTATTTGAAGTTATTTTTCTATTGGATTTTTGGTGTTAAATATCTGCATTTTCCACACATGAGGGGTCTTGGGTTGATTGGTTTCCTTGGTAACAGCTCTTTGCTCTGATTGCATAAGCACACTGGAGTGGTGCAGAGCAGATTACTACAGAAACACACTGGAATTTGATGTAATGGGATGTTGTCTGAGCTGTTACTGAGTTCTTAATTCCATTATCCTCTATGTTATTCCCATTAATACTGCCTTGTAGTGAAATAAAAAGTAGCTTACTTAAGATTAATCAAATTTCCTTTAACAAGTTAGCTGTTGGTTTCTGATGGAAAATTTTTAAATTAATGAAGTTAACCTCACAAAACTCTGAATAAAATGTGCTGTCATGACTGGTGCAGAAGAACACTTAATTCTTGGCAAATTAGTTTGCAAGATAAAAATATTTATACAGCTTAAATTTATGTTGATGAATTGTCTCAGTCATTCTTTCTTCTTAGTCCACAGAAGAGCTCCTTTGTGTAGTTTTAGCAAATACTCTGTCAGTCTTTGATAGTCTTCAGAATATTTGTATTTTAATAGAAATTGCATTATTTTGAAGATTATTATTAGATCTAAAATGGTAGAGAGTTATTTCAATCAAGTGAGCTGTAAACACAGCAATGAAATTTTTGGAATGGGTGAATTTAAAACTAAAAGGCGTTAGCCACAAAAATTAGAAGAAATTGCATGGACATGTTGTCAACTGCCACATGCAAGGTTAGTGCACTGGAGGCTTTAAAGTTTTCTGGAGTCTTGTGAAGCTTGTCAGACACAATACCCAGCATTACCCTGATGCTGAAATAAAAGAACCTTTGATCAGTCACAGAATATCTGGCTTTGGAAATGTGTAAGGATGTGTTTGCTGTAGCTGGCATGGCACCCTGGAGTGAAACTGGATGAAATCCTCATGTCCATGATTCCAGAATTTCTGTTGTTTTTTCTTTGGACCAGCTCACTAAAAATTCAAGTGGGTTAGGTGAACTTTGTGTCATGGCTTTGGGGTTTTTATGTCCAAAAGAAGAGTGGTTGCATGCCCTGAGATCTCCTTATGACCAAGAGATAATGTGCCTTCTTAAAGTAAATGAGAACAGCAGTGGGGTTTGCTTTGGAAACATGCCACTGATTGAAGCCAAGACCCCCCAAGGAAGGATGCCCTGAATATCCCCCAGAGCCCCAGGAATGTGGTCATTTTCATGTTTATAGGTTATAGGACATCTGAAAGAAGAACTGACCAGAAAGAAAACCTCTCTAACTGATAAAGGAAGTGTATGCATTTGAAGAGAAGCAGATCCTTATGTATTTTCCTTATTTTCTTCATCTTTTTTTGAATATAATTAGTATTAATGAGAGTCATGGGTGAGATCTGTGACTGGTCCCTTTTATTATTCTCTTTAGAGTAAAAGGACACTTTCTCATTCCTTTGTGTAGCCATTTTACCTCATCCATGGTCTGATAATTACAGTAGATGTTTGTGTAAAGGCAGCAGAGCTGTCGTCTTTTCTTTTCCTGTGACATTGAGAATGTCAGTTCCTTTAAGTTGCTCACACTTTGAGGCCTCTGAAACCCAGGAATATGTCTGGTTTTTGTTTTGCTTTTGAGGAAACTCCACTCCTTCTAGCCCAATTCCTTCAAAGAAGCTCTCCAAGGGGGATTTTCTGATGTATCTCATTATTGTGGGGTACTTCCACTTAAATAGGTCTTTCTAGCAAGGGACCTTCCCTTATTCCTGGCTAGAGAGAGACATGGCACAACCTTGGTCAATTCTATCTCCCCAGAAGTATTCAGTAAAACAGCAATTTCATTAGTACAGACAGGATTTGTGAACAATACCTGGGCAGCCATACCATCCCTGTCATGTAGATGATCCTGAAAATCCCTCAGGTTAGATACTAAAATTGCTCTTTGAGTCAACTTCAGAGAGTATTATCAATATATAGGATAATGGCAGCATCTGTAAAAGCACATGTAAGAAGCTCTCTCATCACCTGAATTGATTCAGGAAGTTTATTTGCAACTTTATATATCTCTCCTGAGCCCCTTCCTTGCTGCAGTTGTTAAAACAAGGTTGGATGTGCTCTGGTTTTGTGGAACAGCCCATAAACAGCTGTACTGTCACTAGTCAGCAGAAAACAAACTGTACCATAAGGGCAAGAAATGAGCTGTGGGCAGAGAGAACCACTTAAACCCTCTTTATCATGCTAAGAAATGTGAAAATGCCCATGTAGAAAAGGAATGTTGACTTCCACATAAAAACACTATGTAAAAGCAAGGCAAGAGACTGAACTGATTCTGGCTGTCTACTTACATATGAAAGATAATGGAATTCCATTTTGTAATTTCAGCTCAGGTTGTGTGGTATTCAGAGAGGAGCTTTCTCTTTAGAAAAATATACATTTCAGACTGCGAAGATGTTACTCAAATTTGAGTTCTTAGAATCATCATAGAATCATAGAATGCTTTGGGTTGGAAGGGACCTTTAAGCTTACTGAGTTCAAATCCTACTGTGATGGGCAGGACACCTTTTCCTAGACCAGAGCTCCCTCCAACCTGACCTTGAACACTTCCAGGATTGGGACATCCACAAATTCTCTGTGCAGCCTCTTCCTCACCACCCTCACAGTAAAAGAAATTTTTCCCAATGTCTTATCTAAACCTTCTCTCTTTTCATTTTAATCTGTTCCTCCTTGGTTTGCCCCTTCTGCTTCCATACACACTTAATTTTGTTGATTTAGCTTGAACCTCCTTGAGTAGAGGCCCTTCATACAGGGACTGTCTTGTGAGAACCCTGGTTTCGGTTGGCACTTCTTGGTGAAGATATGTTACAAATGAATAGTGACATTGTACTAGGAGGGGGTTGGAAAAGTTGACTTTGAGAAGTATTCACAAATTATAAACTGTATTCAGAATTCAAAAATGTCCAGCTTATAAATATTATTACTATTTAATATTGGCTATTATCTATTTTTTTTTAAAGTGATGCAGCATTTGATGTTAAAAAACCCAATTTTGGGGGAGGTTGCAGCTCAGTCAGAAAACCCAACCTTTAATGAATATCAATTTTTCTGGAAAAATCCAATGGCAGTTACAACTTTTTACAGCTAATCCTTTCCATGCTACCCATTGTCACATCAGGCTGGTACTCTCACATAGACCAACACGAGTCCAAAGCTGCAGCAAGTCAGTGGAGTTAGATCTGCTTGCAACTTGTGAGAGAGTGGATTTTGGGTATCTCTGCCAGAAGAGGATTGGGAGTCTTAAGTTGCCTGGAGGCCATTGGCCGTGCAGTTGTGTTGCTGAAAGGCAGATGGCCTGTACAACATGCCATAACTCTGCCTTTTCTTACCCTGTCAAGTGAAAGGGACACATAGGCCTTGAAGCTGGAGGCTGCAGCATAGTCATTCTCTATATTGCCCAGGCAGAACAATCAGGGGAAATGTCTTCTTCATCTGAATTTTTCCTCTTCTTCCTTGGTTATCAAATTTACACATAATTACTGAGCATGTGGGGTGGAACCTAATCTCTTTCTATCCCTAATGGTGTTTAAACATCTTGAAAGATGTCAAATATCATATTCCTGATTATTTTTCCTTTGTAATAATTTTGCAAAAATAAATATTAACAGTAGGGAGTGTGATCAAGGTTCATGTGAAAGGAAAAGAACGCGCAACCCACAGGAGGAAGGGGGTTAGTTGCTGCAGCAATGAACACTGCAAGTTCACTGTGCCTTTCTTTCTGCATGGTGAAACACCTTACATAAAATACAGCCTCTTCACAGGCAATACCAAGGTTTCTCTGAAGGATTCTGGAAGGATTAAATAGCCTATTCAGACATCTTGATGTCAGAAAAAAATATAATGGCATAAAGAATATAAAAGTAAATTGCACATGTTAGCTGTTAGACATACTTAAAAATAGGAGACAGTTATGTCTGTAGCAGTGAAATGTACCTGAAAAATTATTTGTCAAGTCCCTTCTAGAACCAGCAAGGTTGTCTATAAGGACTGTATTGTTTGGCTCAAACTGCTGAATAAAAAGTCTGTTATTTAAGGATGTGAAATCTGCCTATGCCCAATGCTCCTGATTGAGAAATTGCATCAAAAATATCACATTACTTGATACAGTATGTGACTAAGAAAAAAGATATTTGAACAAATATTATTGTAGCTTAATAAAAACTCACTTTACTTCTTAAACACATTGTGTCCTTTAAGAGTTCAACAGAATAGATTTTAATGCATCAAAAGAACATCTTTGTGTTTAAAATGTCTGTCAATACTAAAAATTGACTATTGAAATTAAACAGAGTCTGACTATAGCTGCTGTCACTCAGTGACTTCCAAATCAACATTCGCCATTCTATAATTAAAAGTTTTACCCTATGAAATATGTGCAGACTGCTAAATACAGTTGTGTAGTCTAACCACCTTCAAAGAGATTTCTTATTGGAGAACTCCCTAAAACAAAGATTCTTTATAAAACTTTGCCATTCTATTTTTAGCTATACTAGCATAAACAAGCTCTGATGACAAGCCAAGGAAAGTTTCATTATTCAGTTGATGTATATATTACACTTTAGCTGTATTTATGTGTTATTGTGGGTGGACCTTGGCTGCCTGATAGGTGCCCACCAAGACACCCTCTAACTTCTCTTCCTCTTCGCCAATGGGAAAAAGGGAAGAAATAGGATCAAAATCTCATGGGTTGAGATAAAGGCAATTTAGTGAAGATTTAATCTTGGCTTTCCATCAGCAGGTGATGCCACCTAAGATCTTGTACATGTAGTGATTGCTTCAGAAGACAAACACCTTAATAGCTAATGCCCCTCCTCCTCCTCCTTTCTCTTAGCTCTTATTGCTGAACATCATGTCATATGGCATGGGCCCCTTGGTCAACATGGGACAGCTGCCCTGGCTGTGTCCCCTCTCAGCCCTTTGTCCACCCCCAGCCTGCTGGAGGAGGGGAGCAGGACGTTGCAGAGACATTGCTGATGCTGTGCCAATGCTGCTCAGCAGTACCAAAACACCAGTGTGCTACCAGCACTTTTCAGCTGCCAAGGCAAAGCACAGCCCTGCAAGGACTGCTGTGGGGAGGCTGGCTCCATCCTGGACACAGCCAGTACAATTACACTAAGCTGGGGTCCAGCTAAGCTTTCTTTGCTGTAGCCAGGCTGGCTCTGCAGTGTAGACACAATTATAAGTGGTTTGTGGTTAAAGAAAGGAGTGGTATAAAGAAATATAGACTGGGATAAATTCCTGCATCTGCTCCTGCAAAATCTCCATATATTCCTGCTGGCTTTTTTTACTAACATAGGGACAATATCCTCTTTGCTGTGCTTTAATTACCAGGTTAGATGACAGACTGGGTGGCACAGGAGCTGACTTTTGCTACATTGCTACATACACAGAAGTGCTGTATGGTGATGCTCCTCATTTACTGCACCTCTGTGCTACTGTAGCAAAACTCATCTTCACTAATGCTCATAATTATATCTAAATAATAACTTACAATTCTGAATAAAGTGATTGAATAAAATACTGATTAAGAATGTGGCATTTTCACAGGTTTAATCTATAGGTTGACTTTTTCTTGTCCTTGTTCCTCATCCTGTTCTCTGTCCCTCAGTTTTCTTGGCTGAACCATACTGGTTTCTGGAAATTTACCTGTATAAATATAGACCACTGGCAAATCCAGCTTCACAGCTACAAGAATTTTTTCAGGCTATTTTTATCTGTAATATTTACATTCAAACTTGCAGGCAATATCAAGTCAACATTTGTAACTGCAAAAATATTTTATTTCAAAGCCCTAGGTACCTCGAAGTTAAGGCACAACAAACTTTGTTCTACTTGTCTATTGTCAATAGGGTATTTAAAAGGCTTTCATCCACTAAAAGGAAAGAAAAAGCCCTTTTTTATTAGATATGGAGTATAAGTGATTGTGGTCCCAGGTAATTTTAGGATTTTGTGGGGCTTTTGACCTAAAAACAGAAAATTAGGTTATTCTAAAATACAAGTAGGAGAAGAAAGCCACTTCTACATTATTTTTCCCATTGACTCTTAAAAAGCCTCTACTACTTCTAATGAAAATTATTTGAAGGGAGTCATAGGTATTAAAAAACAATCCAGATTTCAAAGCTAGTATAGCCACAGAATCACATGAGACATTTCAGTGTTGACAGTAATCAGAAATAATCATCTTTAATGCTGGTTTCAAAGATATCAGAGAAAATACTTTTCTTTGAGGGAAGAATATAATTTGATAAAATATGCTGGTAATAAGAGTTATTTCCCTTAATATTTTTAACAGCAGATTACAACATGCAACTGAAAATAAGGATCTGTCTTCTCTCTGAATTGACAGAGAAGGGTAAGGACAGCTATGGCTGCTGACCAAACAGGGATGTGGCTCCTAAACTTTTGCAACTTTGGGCTGTAGGATGCATCAGAGAAGTGTTCCCACCCAAGGAATCATTTGTCCCTCATAATCCTAATAATACAGGTATATTTCCAAAAAGACAAAATGTCATTTTTAGATCTATGAGGTTTTTTAAAAATAAAGATAATGTATAGTTTAGCGATTGTACAGAGTGTCAACTCATATACCTTGTCTTCTTACTCATTCCTGACCAGGGGTTCAAACCAGTAACTTTTGGCTTGGATAGAATATACTGAAAAGGACCCTGTATCCAGATGCAAGGAATACTTCTCACGAGATAGTGTCTGCAAACCTCTAGATCCATCCCCAGAATATTTAGTTGGCCAGATGTGCAATAGCTTTCTCCTCCTGGTCATAAAGACTGCAATATAAGCTTTTTTACTCAACCAGCCAATAACTTTCATATCTGGGACAGCAAAAAATGGTGGACCAAACACCATATTTTGTGGCTTCTCATCTTTTTAAAAAAGTATTGTACTCTACTGCCAGCTGTGTTTACTTTTCTAATGAAGTGAAACCTCCATGCAGCTGCTCCTTGAGGTCTTTCATGACACTACTGCTGTTCCTTAGTGCTACAGAAGCACCATGGGCACCCCACAGACACAGGAATTTGTGAGGTCCTGCTCTTGGTTATGCAGTGCTTCTACAATGCTGTAATGATGATTAGGTGACTGCTGAGGCAGGACTTCTGTGGTTACTAGAGAACATTTTAATAGAAAATTATTATTGTTCTAAACCACATTTGCAAGTTTGAATTGTGTTGCTCCTTAATGGGAACTGTGCCTGGTTTTCTTTGTATTGATCATAATAAAAAAGCTGCCAAGGGAGTAAGCAGGGTTTTACTGTGTCAATTCTGTGAGATTGCAAAAAGTTTTTATGGAGCAATTAAAAGATATGATAATTCATTATTTATCTATTATTAATTAATATATTATTAAATATTATAATACATTAGGTATTGTTATAATGTATTATTATAACTAAAATTTATTATTTATTAATTAACAGATTAGAGCCCCACAATCTACAGGGCACCCATTGGCATTGTGGATAAACATTTTTGTTCCTTTTCTGTGGTGCATCACAACACTTTTCTTGCATTTTATATAATGGATTGGTGCATAAAGAAGAAAAACTTAGTTTTTGGATAAAATATGATGTGGGTTTTAAAGCAAAAATATGTTTGAAAAAGTAATGCTTGCTCTTTATTCCTAGTTTTGAAATGCCTTTAAATATTTTTTTTAAAAATCAAATTCTCAAGGTTTTTTTCCTTCAGGAGCTGGATTTGGATAAGGAATGGATTCCAGCAAGAAAGATGTAGAGAGAAATGAGCAAAAATAAATAGAAAGCATTTCTATACTGTCTACAGTTCCATTTCATTATTCTATGTGTTGTTTTGAGGGACTCTTCTTGTTGGACTTTATTTTATTCTTAAATAGATATTGACTTTGTTAAACAAAGTGGACATGGATGTTTTGCCCAATAGGTCTAGCACCATTTCTTCTTAAATTTGCATACTAAATAATGCCATAGAAAATATTTCAACCTTTTCTAGTCAGCAGCAAATGATGATCAATGGTTTTATGATAATTAGTATGGCTGACAGTCAATCAAAGTGATGAAAATAAAAAGTCTGATCAAAAGACCTTTTCTTCTGTGCATTTTAAATTAGCATAAACATAGCTATCCCTTCATAATGCCAGTAAATCAGAAAACACTGCTTTGACATGAAAAGAAAGAATTCTTATATGGTTAAAGGACAATGAATTTAATCCACTGCTATGTTAATATTTTTTCTTATTTCTTTAATTTAGATAATTAAAAAATAAAAAACCTGTTCTTTGGGTGAGGAAGTTTGTACTGCTTGTTTTTAATGGCTGTGAAAGTGTATAATTTGTCTGAACAATTGTTTATGAACCAACCAAATTTAGTGAGGTCTTAGGAGCCCAATGACTGTGTCAAGAGAGAAAATAAATTAAAAGCACTCCCTGCTTCTATCCCTGGATGTCTGGGAAACTGTGGAAATGGTGCTTTGACAGATCCCATGGACAACCCATTTTTACCTTGTAACCATGTCTGTTTTCAGCATAGCACCTGTGACTTGGATTTATTTAACTTCACTGCTGTTAGTGGAATGACTCATGATATTTTTAAGTACTCACATGATTGAATCCTGCTGTCTAACAATAGCTTGATCTTGTATAACAATAATAACGAAAAATACTGAAGACAAAACCTTATCACGAAATCCACCTTGGTAGGAATTTTTCTTTTAAGACTGAGGGGATGGATCTTTTATGAACAGTCCTCATTTAGGACATTTGTGCCTCTAAGGATTAGAGTTAGGCCCTTAAGAGCTAACAGCATTAAGCATGAAAGATCTGTTTTACCTGACCTTTATTAATATGCAGTGCATCCCAGCCCATCCTATAATTAAGGTACTGCAATACAGAGATAGATGCACAAATGTTTAAAGAATAATTCCCATTTCTGAATACTGAAGTATTTTTTCCCTTTTGTTATTATTAATTGCTCATAACATGAGCTACCAAACATATAAATAACTCAATCTCTCTCACTGCCAGCTTTTGTAGCCATTATATGTTGTGGTTTGTTGGGTTCTTAATAAAATACCTGTACTCCACTGTACAGGGGGTGTTTGGTACATGATGGTTGACCTTAGCAGCAGTGAAGTCCTGTTCTGAAATGTCAGGTGTCACTTATGAGTGAAGTTAAGTAAGAAAATAGGGCTGTGTCCTAGAAAATTGCCTTTCACTAATTACACACTTTGCTGTATTTTGCTGTTAGGGATGGGGCTGCACAAGAAACAATAATATTTGATTTTTTTAAAGATCTGTTTTTATTTTGTTTAGATGTATGCAGTCAGGTATAGTCAGGTTTTCATTTAATTTCTTTGCTTCTTTTTGCTTATCATCAGTTTATCTTTTTTTTTTCTTGCTTGGAAACTGGTGTGTAGCTGAGAAGATAATGAGCAGGTAAGCTTCAAAAATTTTCTTCTTTTAATGAATGTACTGCATGCTTTGAACTTTTCTTTATGCAAGTGAATATATGGAGAGTGCAGATCCTGTGAGCTCTGGACTTCTATATGTCATTCTAGTCAGTTGGCTTTGTGCCTGAAAATTGTGAAAATGGTTTACAAAGCACAGCAGAAATCATTTTATCCTCTGAACACGATTTCAGAAGTGTAATTTACCAGCAATTAAAACCCCCCAAAATGTAAACTGAATTACTCTTCTCTTGGGATTCCTAACACCATTTAATTTGTGTTTGTTTTATCCTTTGGCATTTTATCTTCTAATAAACCTTCGAGGGAGAATGGAGTATTAAATTTCTATTTAAAGGAAAGGACAAATAAAAGTAGAGTAAGTACACTCTAATGGGCAAAATTATTCAAGATTTTTGGCTTCAGCAGCATGCAAACAAACATCTGTATTTACTGTGTTGGAGAGGCTTGTTTGTTTTACAAAAGCATTTGCTAGAGATTTGTTTACAGGTAATATTTATTTACTATCTCTTCTCCATTTGAGTAGATACAAATTTCCTAAGGTTGGTTATTTGTGGAACACCAGCTGTGTCACCATACTTCCGACTCATCTTTCGGTATTTCTGTATTCTGATACTTTGAATATTTCCTTAATGGAGAAGCTGACATTTGCCTTAAATTATTTCAGTTGTTCATTTATCAGGTCTCTCATGTGTGACCCACACATTTTATTGACTTGGACATCTGATGGTGAAAAGTAAATAACCAATATACTACCAAAGCCTGGTGGTTTTGTTTTAAAAAACAGAGAAACAGATCTGTTAAAAAAAAAAAACAACAGATAAAACTAGAATTGTTTTTCTGAGATTCTGTTGCCTTTTTCTAAATTAACACATGTCTTAACTGGCTTTCTATTATTCTAACCCAATTTCTAATTATAAAATTAGAGAAATATGATCTCAGAAATGCTGATTTTTATTTTGCGTTATTTTTTTTTCACCAAGGTACTTCAATATATCTAGAAATACCCTAGAAGAGCACAGTCTCAGCTTGACAGTGTTTGCAGTGTTATTAGTTTAGAAGGGTTTGCACTTTGTTGTACATTCGTTATACTTTATTGTCTTCAGGTCTGATTTTTATCCATCAAAGTCCCAGAGATTATTCTGTCTTCTGTTTTAAACTTTCTCTTTGGAGACATATTCTGAAGAGAAGACTTGGAAGACTGAAGCAAACTCATTAAAGCCCTTAGTCTGCAAATATTTGCTGGGTATCCAGCTATAAGTTGCTCTGTTTTCTCCCAATAGTAGGGTGAAGCGCTTGCAGAAACGTTCAGTTGGGGTTTCCCTTCAACGCGCTCCATGCTGATGGAGTCTGACTTAGGGCTTGCTTCATTATGCGTTAGCTGGAGGTCTGGATGCGGAGAATTCCTTGTCCCCATATATATGTTCTATGTGTTTGAAGGATGCTGGTAGGTTGGTGCTTTGCAAGCACATGCAGCTTAAAGGTGACTGTAGTGTAGAGCTCACAGGCTAGAAACTCCTTCTGCTTTTGTGACATACCTCATAAAACCCTTCCAGCAAGGTTCCTGCACAGCCACGTGCTATCCAGAGGGGTATGGGCCAGCCTGCAGGCTTCTCCTAACCAGGTGGAGGGAGTGAATCTTCCACCCAACCCACAGTCAGGAGCTGCCCTAGGTGTCTGAATGGGAGTAGACTTGCACTGATCTACTGTTTCAATTTGAGTTTGAATCTGAGCTCTTGCTTGGATTGCATTCAAAATACAACCAGAATTAATTTTTTTGTGCCTTTGAGGAGTAAAGTAGTGCCTATTTAATTGGCTCATTCATTATGCTTATCTTGGGAGGGGCTCATATGGCTACCTTGGGCCTGGAATGAGAAAAAATTCTGCCCATACAGAACAGCACTTTGGATTTTGGTGCATTTCCCCAAGTGACTACAGTGTTTCCTTTATAGTGCTGAATGTGTTTTTCTCAAAAGAGGAACAAAACTAATTGCTGAGACCTTTGTGTCCTAGGGGATGTGTCATGGACAGAGAAAAATATTCTTCACAGCCATTACCTTCTCATAGTTATTTCTTGCCAGACCCTCAAGGATAAACTGTCAGTGTCCGTATACAACAGATTATATAAGATCATCATTTTCCACTCCATATAAGATGTTACTGTGAAAGCTATATTCTGATATTAGATAAAAAATACTTTGTACTATATTAAGTCTTTCATCCGAAGACATTAAGGAGCTCTCCAGTGTTGTTATTCATGTTGAACAGAAGATTAAAATGAGCCATGCAAGGGTGAGGCAATCTGCCCAAGGTTACAGGGAGTCAGCAGTTGTTATCCCAGTCCAAGACCTCTCCTGAAGTATAAGCAAAAATGGATGTTCTGGTTGCCATTTAGTGCAGGAAAAGTCTTCTTGTGTAGCATTAACACAGCAGGAGGAGCTGGGGGAGCCTGCATGTCAGTAGCTGGGATCAGATTACAAGGTAGGGCTTTAATAAGCAGCTGTGGTGTAAATCCAGTAGGTGTACAAAGGTAATTTTATAGAGTACAACTTAATACGAGATGCAGGCAACATTTTTTTCAGTGGTGATTTGCCAAAACTTGCCAACTGCGTTAGGCAAAACTCTTTGCTAATCTAGCTAAAAATGTTCTGTGCAATTTTTAGTAAAGTCTTCTATTTTGGAGTTGTACTATCCTCCCTTCAAATGCTCATCTGAGGTTTATACTGTGTTTTCTGTACTTAACGAATATTTTGGATCACCAAACAGAAAAGACCTATTATTTTTACTGTAGTAACCCAGGAAAAAAAAATTTACTTGGAAGTAACCAAAATAATTGTAGTATAATTTTGACAGATAAATAGAAGATGGATTGTACATTATGCAAATAAGTTTATAATATGTAGAGGTATATTTTGAGCAACATTGCTAGTATGGTGGTATAATATCTCTGAAGCAAAGATAAAGAATTCTTATGGACACTGGATATCAATTTGGATGATAAAACCAAGAGCTTTCTACACCCTTTTTTCTTCTGATTGTATCTTCTGTTCCCATTTCCACTTATTGCATGAGAGAGCTGACCCCAAACCCCTTTGCATTGCTAGCAAGGAACCTTGTGCAGGTCAGGAAATTGCCACAGCTGTCACCAGCTATGAAGGCTGGCAGAGCCAGGGTAATCCTGTGCTGTGGCCCTCCCTCTTCCCCTGGGTTTGGGGGAGTTTGGCAAGATCATGGTTCTCTGTGTGTGTGCCCCCTCTCCCCAGGCTGGCACTGTGCTCAGAAGGGAGCCATCCTCCTCTCCCCACATATATTTATGTCCATATACATTAGCTGACTTACCTGAATGGCTGTCTTGATAATTTACAGTGACTTTTGGGCTTTGAGAAATGTATGCCACATAGCATGCTAATCTACTGTATTAATGTGAGTGATAAATTAGGCTTTCAGTCTTACTCTGCTGGCTGGAAAAAGACCTTTCTTGTGCACTCAGTGCATTCCTCTTTACCTAGCCTTTCAAAGAACCTCCATTTAGAACATTTCCATAATTTTGAGGTTTTTAGAGTGGAATTTTAAGACCTCTGCAAAACTTTTCACCAGCTATCACATGTCCTAAATTTCAAGATAATGCATCAATTTTATCATGAAGTAATAATCTTAGAACCATAATAGCTATAAAACGAACAGGTATTTCTGGAGAAGAAACAAATAAACAAAATAGAACTTCTTTTTGATGTTGGAGAGTGGTTTCTGGCATCCACACAGATCTGTCTTCTACAATGTTAGTACTAACAGCAGATAACAAGGCTCATCCACAAAGGGACTTGAATGCTTGTTATTACTGTAGAAATGAAATTTCAGTATTTAGACACTATTGAAATTAAAAATTGCTGAACTACTGCTTAACTTACATCAGGTAGCTGATACATTTATATTCCTGCCAGGGAATCTGACTATCCTCCTCCTTTGGATGCTAGCCTTGACTTGTCTGACCTTTTGGAGGATTGTCTGTGCACTCATCTGCAACTTCTGCTTTTCATTATGATAGAGGTTTTAAATAATATTTTTACTGAAGAATATGACTAGTATGGAAATAAATATCTCCAGTAGTTTTGCAGTATAGTTATATGTAGGACAGAGAGAGACAGCTATTATAGTCCAGTGATGATATTGCTTAGTAGTACTCCTTGTCTTAGCTTAAGTTACTTTTTAATATCACTACCATTGCAGCCTTCATCAGTGTCCTTTGCCTAGCAATCAATACAGAAAGTAGTTACAAATCCCAATAAACTGCAAGAGCCAGGCAAAACCTGTACCTGGTCATTTCATTAGCCCTCATAGTCTAGCACATGCTTATGTGCTTTTGTTGGGCTTTGTGCACTTGAGGACCTTGCCTCCTTTGCTTCCCATGTTCCATTTATGACTTTGTGTTTACAGCCTGTGGACTCATCAGGTCAGGAATCACCACACAGTGTGTGTAGAGAGTGGTCCAAGCACTTGAAGCAGCACAGCTGTGTGAGTTAGGAGATTATAGAGTCCTGTTAATGCAATTATAGTGCACACATTCAGATCAGGTTTAGATCATTTAGCTCTGGTTTGGTGTCTCTGGGTGGTGCTGCATTGCTTTGCTTTGGCTTCCCAGTGTTCATCTGACTAGCATAGAATAGCCTCTAAATGACATGTGATCGTGATGCCTAACAAAAGGTTGACCTAGCATACATTGAGCAGGTATGATTTGTAGGTTTTTTTTTTTAAAGAATGTGGTTCAATGCAAGATGGAAGCACAATGATTTTTTAAATTACCAGAATTTCCAACAACAAAAAATAGATTATTCTGTGTAACACTGCACCTATAATACAATCTTTTTGACAAGGACCTTGCCACATAGGAGCCCAGTTCTGAAGACTGTACTGAGGAAGATACTTAATGGTGGTCATACATATTGGGAATGGGCTGTACACAGATAAAATTGTAAATTACAGTATATTAAATATCCTGCATTTCATTTCTACATTTTCTTACTGGAAAGAAAGAACAACGATTTATTGCCTGTTGATATAATGAGGTTGTACAAGCCAATAGTTATTACTATTCACTGCAGTGCATTAGCTGTGTACAGGAATAAACCATGAGGCATTTGTCAGTTAGACTATTCCTTCCTTTACAGATTTGAATGCTTTGAAAATTTATCTAGAAGTTACCTAAGTATGCTCCAAGAATCTAATCCCTGAAGGTGAGGTGAAAAGAGCTTTCTGTTCAACGTCATTCAGCCAGAGCTGCAGAATGAAGGGTGACAGCATCATGTGAGAGCTATTCACCCGAACTGTCATTTTACATTTCCAGGAGGAAAAAGATTTAAACATCCACTTTATATGTATGATTGTTTTCTTATCTTTTTTCTCTTCTCTCTTGACCCTTCTGGAATATATTTTCTCCACTCTTTCTTTGGGGCAAAGCCTTAGCACCCTGTAGGTTTTCTGTCAGACGCTGTGGTTTGCACTCGTGACCCAGCTGAGTGAACTGTGAATGTGTAACTAGATAAACGTCTGAATCCTCACTAAATAACAGCTGTTCTCCACTAGTACAATACCAGTTACTGAAACAGAATTACTGCAGGTTTGTACTGAAATGTGTGTTGTAAGAAAATTGATCCAAAAATTACCTGTGCCAATACCTTACTATTAGAACACAGCAAATTATAGTAAATCTGTTGACTTGTGACTTACATACCATTCTGCTCTCCACAGCCTGCAGAAAGGAATGCAATTCAGATTGAGGAGAGAATGAAATTTCAAAAATCTTCTGGAGTTATAGTTTTGCTTATTTCTTGCCACAAAGCACGTTCATGTGGCTGGTGGTGATACCAATGCCTCTCTTTTGGCATTTAATAGTTAATGATTTGAGAAGAAGCACATGCTTCTTTGAGAGTGTGGGTCCAGAAAAAGGAGCTCTTACCCCTTTCTAACCTGTGCTACCCCCTCCATTATGTACAGCTCACCACATCTGGTTCATTAGTGAGGCAGCCATTCTGGATGAGCCCCTCTGGTAGCAATGTAAGTTGTGACAGAGCTGCTGTGACCCTCTCCTCACCATGCAGATGTTCTGAACACATATGATGTGACATGCAGCTAGTTTAGTAGATTTTTATCAAAAAGGCTTAAAAATGTCTTTTAGCACCACTTCTCAAGTTGTGCACAGTTAAAAAGAGAAATATACTTGTCAATAGCCTATTTTACAAAGAAAAAATATTGTAGCATTTAATCTGTGTAATAGTTTGTAAAATGAAAGCTGCAGGTTATGTTTTAGTCACTGAGGGATTCTAAATAAACTGCTTTGACCAGACTAGGAAAACCTGAGTAGAGTCTGAAAATGTTTTCCAATTCAGATCTTATTCCTGACCATTTACAGAGGGCAAAACTGCTTTCTGACTTCAGATATACCATGGTAGATGACAGAGTCAGAGGTATGCAGTGAAAGAATGAGAAACAATGGGTGCAAATCACTGCCAGGCATAAGGAACAAGTTCTTTGCCTCAAAGGCAGCCAAATAGGAGGGTGGGTTACACAGAGAGCTTGTGAAATCTCCATTCTTGAAGACATTCATAATGTGACTGGAAAAGACCCTGAGCAAGCTGATATAACTTGAAAATTGCCCCCAATAAGAAGCCTAATGACCTCCATTAGGCCTTTTCTATAGGCATTATTTTCTAGTTCCATGATTTTGACTTCTAAATAGAATTTTGAATTTCAGCAGATATTTCCATTTAGCTCTCGTTAACTCTGAGCACCTCATGTATGCACACATGTGCACCATGCTGTGCTTGTGCATGGTTAATGTGCCCAAGGTCACTTGATGGAGAAGGCTTAGGTTGTAGCAGAAGAAAATTTGGATTCTACTGGGGTTTCTTCAAGCACAGAGCTGGCAGTTCACACTCTGCTGCACTTCAGCATGGCAGGTCCCATCTGCCAGGGCCATGAACCTCTGGAAAACATGAGTTATGGAGCATGACATTCACTGGAGAGTTGTGTCTGGCATATAGGATTCTTAGATGAGCATGAGGAGAATTATTAGCAGTACTCTGTAAGCTCAAGACAGGGAGCCATACTCAGTGAGCCAGACTGAGGCTCCTGCTCCTCTTCGTGACTGGTACCATAGAGGGAAACTGAAGAGAGAGCAATGAGGCTCTTGCTGAATGCAGACTGCACCAGCAGTTTGTTCTGGCTGTGTTTCACACAGGAATATGTTCCTCTCAGCTGATCCCAAATATTTAATTCAGTCACTGGGTTCACTCTGGAGCAGCTCCACAGTCTCTGTCAATGAAGAGTGTCATGCTGTGAAGTGTTTGGCCCCAGTTACCCTGGTTAAGATATTTAGAAGAGTTCTGGAGGTGCAGAAGCTGAACTTCTGTAAAGCTTCCATTTGGCACAGGAGAAATGGCAATTTTTTTCAGAATTTATACTGATGTTTGGTGTCATCATGGATTTATTTTCTCCTAAGTCTCATTTTAGCTAATTCTCATTGTATCCTTACCTAGTCCTGCCTGAAAAGTTAGCTCCAAATATTCTTATGTCTCATGAGCAATATGGGAAGTGGAGAGGATCCACATAGGTATTCTTAATTTCTTTTCTCCCATACCTCCCAGTTGCTTTGAAATTTAATAGAGCTGTTGATTGCACATCCTCCTGCATGTGTCCTCTTGCTTTTTTGAAATTAGAAATAGTGGCAATTTAATCATAGAATTCATACTAAGTTGAGATATTAAATATGTCAATGCATTGTGTATTCAGTGTTTTCTTCAGAAATATATTCTGTGATCCAATATCATAACTGAACTTGTAAATATGTGTGTATATATGTGTATGTGACTATATAAAATAGCCTTTAGATAAACATTTTCACAAAAAGTTTTCTCATCTTTGAATATTGTGAAAAAACTTTTGATTTCATTCAGTTCTCAGAGCACCATTTCATTATAAATCTAAAACAGATAGGAGAATCATATGTTGCTGTTTTTAGTTAAAATAGGTTTTATTCATGCGATTCTTTATTCTGCCTTAGATTGTGAACTCCTTGGGTGGGAACTGTCTTTAGTAATGTCACAAATAAGCTCTACTGGGACTTTTGGTATGCTATTTACAGTAGGAACAGGAGAAAATAATGTCTGTATTTTTTAAATGAAGCTTAGACTGGTGATGGTGGCTTTTTTTTTTTTGCTTTCTAAAATGGTCTTTTCTTCATCAGTCTGCTCTGTGTGTGTATTCAGAACTAAATTGAAGAACTTTCCTTTTAATAAGAGTCATTCTTTTGAAAACCTCTATGCTTTCTGTGATGCTGATAGCGATGATGCCTTGCAGGATAACAAGAACATTGGTCTGTCTTGTGTCATGGATAAAGTTATTTAATGAAGTTGTGAATGTCAAAATCTTGCTGATAAATGATCATGATGAACACAGCTTGCTTTTCAAACCCCAGACTTTATTTACAGGGCTAACAATAATAGCTGTCTCCCTGACTATGGTATTGTTCATCTGTGATCACTGAGAAGCAATAAACACAGGCAAGAGGCATCTTTTGAAATATTATAGGATTCAAAGTATGAGACACATGCTAGAGTTCATTCTGTGACTCTTTACAACTCTGTAAATCATGTGATGAAATACTGTATATTTTCAATACAGTGCTGCATGGCTTGCTGAAAACAAGCCATGGTAACAAATTCTTTTTAGATTGTTATTGCTCAGTTGTGAATCTGTTTGTCATTCCCACTATTGCCCAAGGAAAGTAGGACTCTTCTGAAAGACACTGCATGTCTTTAGGTAGAAATTAGATGGGACATTCATTGGTCCTTCAGGAAGTGTAAAAAGATTTTTGGTAAGGATGAATGAAAAGAGAATTATTTCAATTTTGAAGTTAAAGACCTTGCTGCTTGGGTAGTATCTTTAATGCTACAGTCCCTTAATCAACTCTCTTCCCTTCCCCTTTGTGTATCTTGCAGAGAAACCAAAGAAATCAGCTTATCCTGTGCTTCACAGGAAGAATAAAAGCTTCACTCAAAGAATAAAACCTAACTAAATACCAGTGCTGAAAAGTGTTTTGAGATTTACCAATAAAAGGCTCTAGAGCAAAGTTATGTTTATTAACAAATAACAACAGTCAGGAATGGGGGTATTGGTGTAATGGGTGAGTAAGCAAGCTAATCTGTAATTTTACATGGTCTAGCAATTCCAGAAGGCACTCTGTCCCAAGAGATCTGTGGTAGGCTGTTACTACTTGGGTTTTTGTCTTACTGGATCTTCAGCTGTTCAGATTCACAAATGGGCAAAGATCCTTGTACTAGTGGCAAAATGTATCCTGTTTCAGTAAGGGATGGACAGCATTTCCCTTTCCTTCTCAATATTATCCCATGTGGTCTGTAAACCTCCATCTTTGAAGAGGGCTAAAATACCAACTGACTTAAAAAGAGATAGTTTTGCTACCTTCATTTAGAGTGACATAAGAGTCTGAAAATTTATATAATATCTGTAATAACTGCTCCTGCTTTAAAATATGCTTTATCTGTTGACAAAAAAAAAAAAAGAAATGTTGCCTGTATAATCAAGCAAAGTAGGTCTAGGTCTTGAAGTAACCCTTTATAAAGCAGGATATACTAAGCCCTCTCACTATTTCTGATACTCCAAGTTCATTTAGGATTAGCTTATATATCCAGCCACAGCACTACATTTTCATCTTACCTTGTGATGGTGTTTCTTTCAGCAGTGTATTACCTGTGTGCCTCCCGATTTGCCATGTAGCTGCTTGTTTGGTAATTTCTGGTTGAAACTCAGGAGATATGTTGATTGGATTCTCAGGGAATGTTGATGTTCTTCAGGTGGGAATTTAGAGCATCAGGTTACTAGAAATGGCCTTTGATTTTGCAATGCTTTTTTCTTCTTATATAGTACATTTTCAAGGTGCTGGTGATCTTCAGGGTATGCAGCCTCTCTGCTTTATCATCTTTCTTTTGAGGAAAGTTTCAGGACAGTTTATAGAAAATAGGAAAGCAGAAAATTATTATTGTGGGTTCATTCCTTTATGAAGCTTATAACAATGCATTGTTCATGGTAGTGAACTTATGTGTCTCAAATGTAAGAAATATTAATTCTTTGCTGCTGGTGATCTAGGTACCATGCTTTATGGTTCTTTTGTGTGCTTCTCTGAAAACCTCTCCAAGAGGAGCCATCAAGGCTAATCAAGCCAGTGGTGTCTGTCCCTCTGCAGCAATAAAGAAGAATAGGACTTCATGTTTGTCATTCTAACAATTGAATTTTTATCACAGCATTTTATACTTAAAGATAAAACTTGAATTATGTACTGGACCGCAATTTTGTTTTTTAGCCCTGTAGCTAAAGGATTAGATGACAGAATTAAGTTTACTTAAAAATAAAAATGAGTGTGAGCACGCTTGATACTCCAGTTTAGTGAACTGCCTCTCATTCAGCTCTATTAAAAGGCTTATGTGGAAAGGATATTTTATTAATGAAAATATATTGGTTTTAAGTTTTTCATAGTTTCATGCTAAAAGATTTGACCAGTTAAGTTTTCAGAAACCAGTGTGCCTTTTTCAGAGAGAAAATCAGACCTTGAGCATTTCAATAGCCAATGAAAGGAGCTTCTATAAAGTGTTCCAAAAAGGCTGCTGTTTTTAAAAAAATAAACAAACCCAAACACTAGTTAATTGAACTTCACAGGATGATGCATGTTCATCTGAGAATTTATTTTGGGAGCTGTAGAATGCATTTCCATATTTAAAGGGAGCATTTATCTGTGATATTACTAAGTTCCCTAATTTTCCCTTGCCATCTCAGGTAGCACCTAACAGAATGGAACAAAAGGGAATATTATTTGGCAATGCAATACCATGAGAATTTTCCAGCATTCAGTATTGTTAAACCCTGTAAAACCTTTTGGTATCTATTCAAAGAAGGGTAATAACTGAATTTTGGAACCTCCTTAACAGCGTATGGTACAGAATACCAATAAGCCTTTTCAGTTTATTGAAATATAACTTGAATTTTTCTTATTTATCTCTAGACTATGAATGTATGAACTGAAGTTGAACTGCTTTTGATAGTCAACTGTCCAACTCTTCAGTGTCTATTCAGATATTCTTCATATCTCCTGGGTTCCTATGAGACTTTTTTGCCTGAAATCCCATATTTTGCCTTCAGTTTGATGCATATTCCTTCTGCATTGCACTTTATCAATAAGTATTCTGTTTCATCTATTCATCCACCAGAGATCAGGGCTCTTTCTAACTCTTCCTCTATAAAATTAGGAAATTTGACCTAAATAATCCAGGTGTCTAAAACTCTTGCACTGAGTAATGAACCTCATGAAAGCATAATTCATTTAGAGCAGACACCTATTCAGTGTTCTATGTTTATATTTTAAAAGTTATCTACTTAAGGAAGAGTGATGGAGGTAAATACTTTTAATGTCTATGATAGTTTTATTGAAAGACTTCAGTGTGCAAGAGAGAAAGGAAAATGTGGAATTTCAGGAAACCTGAATTCTTTCCTCATTGTTAATAGGAGAATGACACTTTGTTATGAACCTTGCTACTTGCTCAACTTTTGATGTCATCAGACAGCATTGGCTGATTTTAGAAGAACAGTCAGTTTTGGTAGGAAAATATTATAGACTGAGTCATCAATTGGTCTTAAATTCATCTTGGAGATAAACTGCATCCTTTGAAACCTTGTGAAACATTCTTGTGAAGTCTTTAGCTGATTTAGAAGTAAATTAAATGCTAATCTTCTGAATACCTCTCTTGGAAGATTGATTCAAGTCCTAGCAGAATTTTTTATAGCAAAGAAAATTTGTGATTCTGAAGTTCCTTAAAGATGATTCAAATTTGCTATTCATATTGACCAGCTGTGTTAGCTCAAAGAGCCAACTCTGACTTCCTCTCCTTTCAGGCAGTATTTCAGAGAGGGTTGTTTGGTTTTGACACAAGAAGCAGTGGTGCCCCCTACACTACCTTCAAAAGATACCAAGGCACAATAGAAGGGTGTGCAATGAACCTTCCCTAAAATTGTTGTCTTTCAGGTGAGGTGACAAAGCCATTGAGAATTTAATTGAAAAAATTCCCGCAACATCTGCATCACATTGCATAAATTTAACATTTGTTGTTTTTCAGTCTATACTTGTTATTTTCTGCCTTTTCTTTTCTTTTTTTTTTTTTTTTTTGAGGATACTAGCTGGAGTATTCTTTCCTAAAGAGTTAATAGGTGTTAGTGAATCATCTCATTATACTGAATGATCCTTTTCTGTATCTGTTGGCAAAATACACTGTGAAAGAAGCATCATCTAACTCATTCTTGTGGTCCAATAGATAATTCTATTGGCTGAATGCTGCAAGCAGTGTTTCTTTGTAAAGAGTGTGTAGCCTGGTTAAAGGAAGATTCTCCTTGGATTCTGCTTGGGTGTCACAAAGGAGAAAAGTGTTTAGGGAGAGATGAATTTGGCAAATGTATTCCACAGTGTGTCATTTTACCTGAGGGGTTTTTATAGGCAGCTTACTAATGAACCATATTTTTAGAAGGATCATTTTTAGAAGTAGTACATGCAAATTAGGTTGTCTGTGTTATACATTGGAACAGGAAGGGCCAGATTCCCCTTATGTGGCTGATGGTACCAAAGTAGCTGGACTTACAGCAGTGCCAAATGGACTCACCTCTCTCATTCCACTGGCAAATGGAGATATGAGTCAGAACAGCCAGTAGATGTCAGTAAACACAAATCTGAATGAGAGGAGTCTGAAAATACTCTGCCTTTTGGGGAGTTTGGCTGTTTAGTATTGAAGAGTGATTTACATGGATGGTAAAAGACCATTAAGTGTCTTGTAAAGGACCTGATTATTACATTTCTTGTGTATGGGAAGTGCATATGATAAGAATTTTTTTATTTTCATTTTTAACCATCTTTTCAAGGGTAGAGGGAAGAACATTCAGTTTGTCCTGGAAAATTCAATTTAGCGGGTGGGCAAGATTACTTTTTGGACCCTTCCAGCTCACTGTGATTTTATGATACCAGTGCTTGACTTCAATGACTGGGAATGGGGAAGAGGAGCTGCAGCAGTAACTCCCAGGAGCTTACCCCTGCCCAAGCCTTTGTTAAGTCCTGGCCTTCCCTCTAAAAAAAGAAGACCACTAAGGGAATGAACCATTTCAACCTACATCACTCTGAGGCACTGACAGGAGTTATAGGAATATTTGACTCTTAAATTGTTTGTTTTCACCCTGACCACTGACAGTTTAAGACAAGTTTTAACACTGCCACCATTCAAAACTGTGTTCAGAGACTTCAGCCTCTAATGCTTTTCCAATTGCAGAGCGTGAACATCATCAGCAATTCTTCTGCTGATAAGAGCATTTTAATGACTGATATGAGAAAAATACTTTTCAAATGGTTTTAAAGAGCAGCTGAAGGATGCAGCTTGGTAAGGCATTTGTAGTACTTCCACCACACATTACTAATACACTAGGATAACTGTTGAATTCATTAATAATGGATTCAGCCCCTTCCCATGAGGAGATAGGCTATGCAGTCTTTTAAAAGGACACATCAGAGAAAGTAATGATGGTACCTGTCTTTTATATAGCACTCATATTTTGAGGAGGAACCATGCTGGGAGGACTCAGTCCTGGAGGCCTTACTCTCTTCTGTAGATTCATTCAGTGGTCTCCCCCTCAGTAAGAAAAAGATGATTTTCAGCCCCTTTTATCTGGGTAGTTGCAGCACACTCTTAGCTTTGAAATGCCTCATGCTAGAAAAGGAAAATTGGATGTCTCCCATGTGTGAGTGTCATTCTAATAATGAAGATGTTACATTATAGACTGGTCTCAGCTGTGGTTTAAGATGTAATTTAACATACTCCCTCATTGGAAAAAGGAGAAGAGTGCATTGGGTTGGATTTTGGGGGCAGGTAGTTCTTCAGCAGAGAATGAGGCTTTCTGGGTTTTGGTGGCCTGAGATCATAGAATCACAGAGTAAGTGGAGTTGAAAGGGCCCACAAGGATCATCAGTTCCAGCTCCCAGCCCTGCACAGGACCATCCCCAAGAGTCACACTGTGTGCTTAAGATTATTGTTGGTCTAGCACTGAATCAGGTACTTCAACTTAGAAGAGAAATAGGGCATCAGCTACAATTCTGCTATAAGTGTTTCTGGGAAATAAGCTCTGGGCACTTAATTCTTTAAATGTATTGGGTTTTTGAATTACTGTGTTGAGATGTTTTACCTTGTATTGCATACTGGTTGTGAAACCTGTATGCTTAATGCAGGTTTCTCAATACTACATTTCTATGTTGGCCATTGAGTGGAGGGGCTATGGAGCAATGGTGTGTGATTGAGACCTCTGAAGAGTGGACTAGGTTCTGTGAACTCTAGGATTTCTCCTGTGATGTTAATAGAAGCCAGACATCCATCCATCCATTGTGTTAAATGGCAATGGGAAATGCAGAGGAAACTTGATTTTTTTCTTATTACTGTTGCTGCTTAGAGCCTTTGAGAAGGTTCTATTTTAACTGTACTTTAGATGTGCTTCAGTCTCTTCAGGTAAAAGAAGAATGAAATAACTTTTTAGTGAGTTTTGAAGGCCTTCACTTCTGATGAGTGCATCTTTTACCTCCATACACCATCTCAACTATCTTTGCTTCTTTTGTTTTCATACCTGCAACTAAATTAAAGTAACTCAGGTTTAATTTATTCAAAGCAGAATATTATTTAGCTGCTTGCTTAAGGGTCATCAAAACAAATGGTAAAAAGCAAAAAAGCTTCAAATCACACCTTTGCTTTCATGTAAATCTTAGTCTTTTCTCCCAAGCTTTGGGAAACACTGTTCAGCTCAGCTGCTTTCACGGACAACCCAAAAACTGCAGATATTGTGATTTTTCCTCTTCAGAACTCTTTCAGGCTTCTGGTGATAGCCCCATTCATCTTCATCACCAGTCTTTTATTTTTCTCTGCCTTCTTCCAAAAGGGAAGAAGAAAAAAAATGTATTTGCTGGAGTAGTTATAGTCAAGCAGCAGTATTCTCCAATTAATAGCTCCAGGCACCATTCAATAAAAAGGCTTCATCTCTGATTTTGTTCAGTTTTCTGATACCTTCATCTACACTAGCCTCCTGTGCTTTAAAACTATTGGACCACATAAGCTGAGGTATCTATGATGTATTTTTTTATGTCTAATATAAGTATTTCTGTAATGGAAGTATTGTTTCCCTTTCTCCTCACTCTTTTCTTTCTTCTCTCTGTATCTCTTGCTGATTTGCTTTGATGGAATTCACGTGCACTTTGCATATATTTCTGTTAACATATGGCTTCAAAGATTTAAACTGTATAAGCAAGTGTCTATTTCTGGTCCATCAAGATTTAACATGAGAGAAAATCCTGGCCTTAGGTTTTTTCCATGAGTCACATTAGCCATACTAGAATTGAAATGTGCATTTTGAGTTACATTCATGTGAAGGCAAAGACAATTCTTTTTCCTGTGCTTCTATATTTTAGTTCATCTTAAAAGGTAGAAAATTATTACCTTTGTGTACATGCATATGGGTTTTCTATTTCCAATGTGTCTTTTACTTGTAATTTTACAACAATCTGGTAGAAAAAAAGAAAAAAGGCCAGGAAGCCTCACAAGATATTTCGATACAGACTGCAAATTGAACTCACTCAAATGAACACGTGTCAGGTAGGATTGCCTTGGATCAACTGCATTGAGTGAGCTGAATGGAATGCAAATGTCTGTTTTGGTTCTGTATTACCCACTGCCAGGCAGATGGAAATGTGTCTTGTTGGGAAGGGGGAATGAATGAACTTGGAACAAGGGTCATCCATTACAGCTGCTGAAGAGAGTGAGGAGTACATAAGAGTCTCAAATGATTGAATGGTGTGTGATTACAACAGCAGTGGAAAAAACATCCAAGAAGATTACATTTCAGTCCAGGGAGGTCTGAAATAATGTTGCAGCATAAAGAACAAGAACAGTCTATTAAATGTACTGAAAGTAACAGAGACTAAATTCACAACAATGCTTTGTAATTGTACACATAACTAAACCACCAAACTAACTAGTTCTGTTTGGAAAAATATGTGTAGCTGAAGATTTGAAAGCAGCAAGTCCAAGGTATGCCTATCAGTTTGAGTTTCCCAATAAATTACAGGCTTTTTATTTCTATTCTTTTTTCTTTTTCCTGAAATTGATATTCTAATGGCAGCACTGCAAATGGAAAAAAACTCCTCTGCCTTTTGTTCGGGCATGAGGCAGCTGAAATCAGTATTTCAGCAAAATACAGCCTTTCTTCAAACATGAGAGCATATTGTATATATTTTGCAACCATTACAAAGAAGTTAACTTCAGATATATTTCTTACAAATCTTCTGTTTTGACCATTTATCAGTTCAAAGAAGTACCTTTTCTTAGATATAAACAGCTTGCATTTTTATCACTTTTTGCTCAAGCTATTTTCCTATTGAGACAACACAGTACACCAAAAAAGCAAGGCATTCTTGCTGCTAACAGAGAGGCACACTGAAAATCAATTTTGTTCTCATGGTATATTTGCCCAAAGAGAAATAGAACCAAACTTCAGAAGTAATCAGGATTTTTAAAAAGAGGCAAGTTATTATGTGAATGAAAGTTTGGCCTCTTATTGAAGCACAGGAGGTCCTATCAGCCTCTTATTTTCTGCAGGTAAGACTGAAATGCATGAGGTCAGCAGAGCAACATGGCCCAGCCAGGCTCCTCCCTTAAGAGAGACTGCAGCCATGGGTTGCTCTCTGAAGATGCAGCTGTAGAATGTACCTCAAGAAATTTAACAGAAGCTTGACATGTTCTTGCCCTCTCCTGTGAGGCAGAGGTTAGCTTCCATAGCATACAATATGTGACTGAAGCCTGCTCAGGCTTGAACAGAAAGGGTACAGAAATTAAGACAATTTTCCCTGAATCCTGCCACCTCTGCTGGAGAGTTTGAGTTCTGCAGTTGGCAGTAATATGCATAATGGCACAATGAATACCTGCCCCAGAATGAGGGCCCTTCCTGAGGTGGTGATGCTCCATATTTTGAACCCTCTGTGTAAGACACCTTATGGTTTACCTTCAACAGCCCAAGCTATGTCTGAATATAGCACTCGTTTTATGGGCCTCTCTCTCCACAGTCAGCACCTACATCTTCCTGCTGTGAAAGCTGAGGGTTAGTCCTAACCTCAGAAAACCTTCCAGGAGCCTTTTTAATAGAATTCTATCCAGGTGCTGCATAACAGTATTTCAGAGTTCTGTATTTACATGTTTGGGTCTTTAACTAGTCTAGGAAAAAAAAGAAATAGGTGGAAGTGCAGCCATCCTAGTGGGTTGATACCCACAATTGAATTATTATTTATGTGCTTAATGTATTAATATTGCTGCAGACTTAGATAATTTAGTAAAAAAAGTCCTTATTTTCCTCATTAACAACTGTCATTATATGTGCACTAGTTATGTGTCCCTTCCTGTCCTTAGTCCATGTTCACTAACATAAGTCTTCCAGGTTTTCCTCACAATGTTGTGTTTCCAGACACTGTATCTAACAATTTCTGCTGCAGTCTTCTGAATTATCCCCAGTATGCCTGTCACTGCCTTACTCTATGTTTTGGGCAACAACAGACATGGTATTCCAGCTGTGTCAGTACTAATTAAGTTTTTCTGGATAGGTTTTCTGGAAAGGTTTTCTTCTGGATACATTTGTGAAACATCATCATACTCTTAGTCCCTGTTTGTCCATAATCTGCTATTATTCCTGATGCCACTACTGTCCAGCAAGCTGTTGCTTATTTATTGATATACTCCGTATTTTTTGCCAAGCGTGCTGAGATTTCATATCTTTGATCTCATAGGATCGAATTCAGGCTATTCCTTGAAATTCCCAGTACCACTGAGTTTTCATCCTTCCTCTTATATATCTGCAATTCTTGCCCCTTTTGTTCCATCATCCATTGAAAAAGACTGATATGGGTTTCAGGTGAAACCACACAGAGGTCTCTTTGGACAACCATTTCATTTTGACCAAACCCTATTTTAAGAGATATTTGGGAGAGTTTTTTCCAAGTAGAAAATGCACCATTATGAGGATTTCATCTAGACCATGTTTTCTAAGTCTGTGGGAGTGTCTCACTGCTTTCTTCATATTATGGGTTGCTTTACATAAAGTTAACCTTAATGACCTACTTAAGAGTGGAATTTATGTTTAGGAGATAGAGAATTCAGTTGTATTTTGGGGAGTTAGCAAAAAATGCTTGGAGTGCTGAAGTACTAAGCCACAAATTGAATGTTCTATTTAAATCTTTCTGCAACAAATCTGCTGTAACCCAGAACCAGGACATGCATATTCCAAATCTTGTCAGAGTCTGATTCCCTCAGAAATTTTAAAACTTTTCTGGGTTTTTTTTTTTTTTTGGAAGTCAAGAGAGGCTTCAGTCATTTTAAATTTATTTTATTCTGTAAGAAATTTAGGCACTCAGAGAAGCAAGTGCCAGGTTATTATTGTGGTGCAGGCTATACCAAAATAGAAAAAATACTGAATGCTGAAATTTCCATAAATCTATTTTCTTGAATGTATAGAAAACAGTGGCACTTTTGGGAAGCCAATGTTTTGAATAAAAAGCGAACTAAAGACATTTAGTTTTAAGTTAGACAATTATGTCTAAAAAATTATGTGAATATTCTTGGCTTGCTTTGTTTTTTACAAGGCAAGTGTCATTAATTCCAGCACAACATTTTCAGTAAGTCCTTCAGTCAGTGAGATCTGTGTGGCCCAACAGAACAGTTTAGATATAATTTATAAGTAAATCCAGCATACAGCTGACAAAACCACCAGGTAGCAAATTGGCTGGAATTCCTGGATTCAGATCTCTGGATGAGGTAATGGTTTTTGGCTTGGCAGTCCATGCTGCAGAAGTGACATTTTTTGCTTTCAGTGTATGCAGAGCTGTAGCTTTAATATTTGCAGAATATTCTTTCCCTTGTCTCTTAAAACTGTTCTTTAATGATTTCTTTTTTTTTTGGTCAGGGCCTGCTTCAATCAGTTTTACTGGAACTTGAAATGCAAATTTTTTGAGACTTTTGACAAATATTTTTTATCAAAGGGCATGAAGGTACATTCAGAAAGTTCATTCATGGTTACATGCATCATTCATGATTTTTATTCACATATAATCTCCTATTTGTTTTGAAAGCTTACTTCCAAATATTCCATTGTGTGGAAAATGCCCCAGAGCACATTCCTTTTACAAGTAATACAGTCTTTTATAGGTCGCTTCTAATTTGGACACTTCACTGAACACAGCTGCCACAATTAGAGTCAAATTTGTGATTTTCTTCATTGTATGGTACCAGTGTGAATGATACATAAACACAGCTGGCCTGGATGCAGATTTCTTCACATGATGATGCCTATCAGCAGCAGCAGTATTTCTGAGGCACTGACCCACAGAGGCCAAATTAAAAATCAAATTAAGCATCATAAATGCAACTTCATTACTATTCATGCTTTGAAAATTATGCACTGATATGATTTATATAAGAAAACTGACTGAATGTCCCCAGCTGAAGAAGTGCATAAGTCAACAAAAGGTTTCCAAAGAAACCAAAGAAATACCCAAAGAAATTTAGGCATGAACATTAGTCCCCAGCTCCTGCAGATGTAAGTATTCTTTCAATAAAGGACAATATTGTAAGAAAGTCTCCTTCCCAATTGTGTGCTATTGAATAAAAATGCCAATTTTCACTAAAATGGCATTAAAGTTCTGTTAAATTTATTTTAAAGATGCTTATTTGTGCATGTGCCAGGCTCTACAGTGACCAGAAGAAATTGTTTATTCTGGGAACTTTGTGTCTACCGATAGTGTCTGCAGATTGTCTTTCCAAAATTTCAACAGGATTTGGATTTGTGTTTAGAATAAAATTATTCTGGTAGGGGAGAGACTACAAGGAGAATCAAGAGTAAGAAAGATGGAGCAGAAGGAGTCAAACAATGAGCACATTACCAAATTTCTTAGAGTGAGTGAGGGAAATGGAGTGAATTTGTGCAGTAGCAGAGCTTGGGTTTTTTCTGTAAAATGCCTTTTAATCTTCTGTGAAATTTGAAAGTTTCTGAATGGCACAGGACAGCTCAGAAAAAGAGTTTCAGGTTCAAGACAGCTAAATTTTCATTTGTGAACCTGGATTCTATACCTGCCATAAGTTCTATGGAACACTAGATAAATCTTTTAAACCAGACCTCCACAAATGGACACTGATTGCATCTGTTCTTTTTTTTCTGGGTGCTCAGCTGAATTCATTAACTCTTGGTTTAAGCCCATTCAAGGTGGATGGAAACTTATACCTGAATTTCCAGGCAGTTCCTCACGTGCTGAATAGGAGGAGTTATAATACTATATATATATATTATATGTAATAGAGAAGTGCTCAGAAAAGAAATCAGTTATGTATGTGAATTATTTGAGTATCACAGTGAAAAGCACTGCTGAAAAGGGAGTGAGAATGCTGACTCTGATACTGGAGCAAGGATGGTCAGGAAGCAGCAAATAGAATGGCACAGGACCGCATATCAACCCTGGAAGATGCAACAAAAGAGAAACTGAAGCTTGTCCAGCTGATTTTTAACAGAGCACTCTTCTTTCCTGTTAACTGGAATACAACAGTGGTCCTGAGGGAGAAAACAGTGCATGAATGTGTAATTACAAGCCTGTACCATAATGGGTATAACCAAAGGGACTAGATTAATTTTGCACAGGCAACCTTTCTTCTGACATTGCCTAACTGAAATGCATGATTTGGAAGGGGAAGCACAGGAACTGCTCTTTTGGTATTTCTCCTGTGTTTAAAAAAATAAAAAGAAAAAAACCCAATCACTAACAGCTCTGAGGCATTTATATATGTAATAACATCCCTGATCATTTCAGTCCTGGAGTTTTAGGTTTGTTAGTTTATTTTACTAATGCTGTAATATTTGTGTTTAATGTAGCAATGTATTAATTATTTCAACAACCTTGAACTGCAGGTTAAGCAGGTATTTAGCAAGTGATAAGCAATGTATGTAGGGCAAACCAGAGTAATGTAACAATTTTCTTCATAGTGTGCAGGGCCAAGCAGAATAAAATTGCTTGTTTAATATTCGAATCTGCTATGAGATACCCTTAGCAGTCCTTTCTCCAATAACTCCCAGAGCTTGCTCAGAGCCACAGGATGCTCAGGAGTGGGAGGAGGCCTTTATATTTCTCTTTGTGATGAGTTACCCTGTGAGGTTACTGTGCAGAGCAGGGGATATTCTCATTAGGGGAGGCCGAATGTGAGGATCCCACATCAGAGCCTGTTTCTCTTGTGGCCTCTGTGTGTCCATGGCTCTGTCCTCTGAGATCCTCCAGGGCTCTCTCCCAGTCACAGTAGTGTCCAGGAAGACTTGCAAGAAGGCCACTTGATGACTGTGAATATCCAGGTGACTAAGCCTGGGTTTTAATTTATATAAATGTCTTACTGTACTACCCTGTGCTTAAAATTCCAGATGATCAGCAACAGAGACTGGCTTAGGTTTTGGTTTTGTTTTCTTTCACCTGCTGTATGGATCCTATGAGCAGCACTGTTAGCCTTGCCCAGAATGCTCCCAATATATTCTGATGATCCACTGAGTTCATTACAATATGTAATTCTTTTACACCTACACTTGAGCTTTGGGCCAAATAGTAAGCAAGAAAATAAAAATGTTAATAAAAACCCAGAGCACTTATTGTAATCACCTTGGTTTTGCAGAGTTGTTCCTCTAGGAGAGGAAGATTTTCTTTATTTTCAGTTCAGAATTAATGATGACATTTTTTAAATTTTTATCAGTGCAAAGTTTTTAAAAAGCAATTTAAGTCCCAGTTAAGGTATTTGTTTTGAAGTCAAACTCATGATTATGTGGGGGATTTTTAGCTTCCAATTTCAGTCATTTTTTTTTTTCAAGGTGCACAATGGAGCAGCTCCCACAAGGAGAGTTATAGAGTGTGCAGCAGTTGTAGCTCACACTGGTATTTGCTTTTCCTTAATGAAGAAAAAAGTGCTGTGATAGGGATTTCTTCCCATTATCCCATATTTATAGCTTAGATTCCTCCACGATGAGAAAATCTTTCCTCAGATTACCAAAACATCTGGCTGTTTCATATTCTTATATTAATGTCCCTTGATTTGGTCTAGCTGCTATAAGATCATATTAAGGACAGTCCAGCCAGCAAAGGAGAATGCCAGGTAGGGTTTGTGTCATAATTCCATAAACATTACAGACATTCTATTCAACAACAGAGGGATGAGCAGTATGGTCATATAGCCTTCTTCCTTTATGGAGGGGCCCTAAGGTCATGCAGTACAGTGTGTGTAATGGAATAGATACCTTTGAAATGTCTTGTGAAGATGCTAAAATTGTTAACATTTCAACAGCGGGATGGAGAGGAGCTTTGTAGAATCAAATGTGCTTCTGTGGTTTTCATTGTGCCCAGTCTTGCCACAATCTGGTTTCTTTTGCATGCATTTATATTTGGTTCAGAGATTTTTATGAGAAATAGCATGAAATATTCTGTTTAGAAATAATGCTGTCTTAATCTCCTATTTTAGAGAAATATTTTGTGTTCTTATGATCAGTGACATTTCAGGATTTAAATGTGTTAATGGTAACTTTGTAAGATGGGAAAGCTTTATTGTTTCCTCTTAGGGTTAGCAATGAAAAGCAAAATGGCATGATGGCAGTCAGGCTTGAATACTGAAGTAGAATAGGCTGAGATATGTAGCAAGCCAAAGTTTTGTCTTAAATCTGAGTTCACATTCTAGTATAACACTGCCAAACAAGATCATATACTTAAATGATAAAAGCAAATTTGACTACAGTCTCATCTACTTTGTGATGTGCTGACTATAAATGTGTTTCAGGTGTTTGATGGCTGGAATAAAGAGAAGGGCTCCTTTCATGAATAGATGCTTGTCTTCCCAGCAAGATAATCTTTCCAGCATGCGTATGAAAAACCACTTTCCCATTAGAGTCTCCTGAAAACTAAGCACTCTTCCTAATGGTCCTTCCAAAAGCCTTCTCTTCCTATCCTTTGCACTTTTTTTTTGCTGTGTTTTTTTGGTGGGGTGAGGTTTGGTTGGCTTTTTGCTTTCTTGCTGTTTTTAACTACTAGTCATGAGCAGACCAATTGGCTTCAAAATAAACCATGGCTGTGATTATACTTTGGCTGCATGTACAGAGAAGGTATTGGCATAAAATTTAGGCTCAAAAGAATTTGACTATTGAAATGGACTAGAAGTTGCAATGTCTTTGACAAAAAGAAAAGGAAGGTAGACATATTTGTTTACATCAGAACCAATGTTAACAAAGTCTAATCATTGTGAGAATCTCTCAAGGGTTATTTTTTGTTTTTTGTTGTTTTTTTTTTGTTGGTGGTGGTGTGTTAGGGTTTTTTGTTTGTTTGTTTTGGTTTGTTTTTTCAGAAAAAGGAATCAAGAATCCTGGAAAGACAAACATGACTATTTTCAATTTCCTTCTGATTAATAGGAGTTTTACTTAAATCTGGAAATTTGAGTCAATGCTGCTGCCAAAAATTACAGCAATATTATTTTTTTCTGTTTCACTGGATACCCTTTCACTTCATGTTTATGATTTCTAGCTTCTGTTTTTGTACTTCCACCTGAATTATTTTTTATATTTGTATATTTGTATTCTCCTCTGCTTTAATAAATATAAATTGAAAATAACTGAAAAATGGTTAATTCCAAAGCAATTATGTTTAATTTACTATTTTTTTTGCAAAATTGTTTTTGTTACCACTGACAGCAGTATCTGCCATTGGAAGCAGTAATTAACAGGATCTGGGCATAAATCCCTCTCCTCATTGCGAGAGTTTCAGCCCATGTCCTTTGCCATTGGAAAGGGAACACCTTTAACACCAGTCTGCACAAGACACTGGGAAGAGGTTATCTTAGTCTCTTTTCTTGAAAAGTCTTCCTTAACGTAACCTGATCTGCACTGGGAAGAAAGGAAGAGTCTTAGGCTTGAATTCTCCTTTTTATATCAATAGCAGAAATTGAGGAATGAGCTGAGGTTATAGGTCCTTACCTGTTTCTCAGGCCTTGTCAATGTAACCCTCTGTTCACAGGCAAAGCAAAACATCACTTCTGTTTTAGTATCATTCCTGTTTCTTTCACTGAGCTGACAGTAACAGTATTTTCCACTTATACTCATGGACAGAAGTTCTCTTTTCTGAAAAATGTCCTCATTTCTCTTCCATGAGTACCTCCATTGGTTCAGCAATATTCTTTTTGAAAGGATAACTAACTCAGTGTACAATATTGCAGTTGATAATGACAGAGTCATACAGCCAACTACATTTGTGATCTCTTAGAAGTGCATGTCACTTAGCTATGATGCTTCCTGTCTTAAATGGGGTGGGTTCACAGAACTCAAATCTTCAGTGGCTTTTGTAGCAAAGATGCTTAAATTAGCAGGTTTATCACTTGATTTTGTGTTTGAGAGTCTTCTGTTTTGGAAGGTGTGATCAACAAAAAAACACAGTACACCTTAGTAAAAGAAAGTGCCATTAGGTTTATTAGGTATGAGCAAGGCAGAAGATCAGAGGTTTTTGGAAGAGCACTAGACCTTTATGTATATATCTGGTTTATTGCCTTGTCCTACACTATAAAATGTTAAATGGTCAGGAGTTCTGTTTCAAGCAGTAGGATAACCAGTATCTGGCCTTTCAAGAGAGTATTTTTCATTTGTTTTTATCCTTTTGATATACAAGCTTCTAACCATGGCAAATGTGCTCTGTGGCATAACTAGCTGAGTGGGAGCAAGCTGTTCATGTTTGATAACTCTGGAGCCTCTTAACCCTTAAAAATGTGTTAGCTTATTTTATGTAGAGTTTACATCAGATCTCAGCTGACTACTGATAATTTAAGCAAACATATATATGCATATGAATTCAGAAACTTGACTTCTGGTGAAGCTTGTCTCCGTGAACTTTTACAATACCTTGTGGACTGCAATTTGGAGTATTTGTTGCTACTTTTGGATTTAAGGACATGAAAAAGAGAGGCTATGATCCAGTCTGCCTAAATCTTGCTTACAATAGGATGAGAATGCTTTAACCCTGCTGAATCGTAGACACTGATCCAGCCTGCTTACTTAGTAAGGCTGTTAAATCCAGAAGGCATTGGAATTCATTAGATACCTCCCATATAGTCTGAACATCCCCTAGGCACTAACATTTTGTCAGTGTGTGTGCACAGAAGAGCCTTTCTTTCTGGGGAATTGAGTGACAAAAGGTATATTGCAATCTAAGATGAGACAGAAAGGTGCAAGAACCTCCAAATATTAGACTGGGTGATGTGTCTGTCTGGCTGCTTCTTATACAAGGAGAGTGCTGGGAAGGCAGAAAGAGATGGGATCTAAGTTTCTGCCCCTGGTTATCAGCAATATGACAAGGATGTGATTTAATGAGAAATGCATAAATAAGTGAATGTTTTAACTAATAGCTTGGACTTGGGCTTTTCCAGCATTTACACCCTTCAATGTTCTGGACACAGTGGCACGGTATTTGGACACAGCTCACAGGTGGGCAATCACTAGGCCACTTTTCTGAGACATGACCTCAGCTCTGATCAGATAGCCTGGCATCGAGATCTTCACTTCTTTCACACATATTCCTTGCCAATGCAGTTCTTGAAGTGCCATCACTCTGTGCACTGAGTGAATGGAGCAATGTAAAATTTTCCCTTAGATTCCTGCGATTTCAGGTGAAAAGATGTACACATCATTTAAACAGACAGATTGACGATATCTGGAAATGCCTGAATTCTATATATTGGCAGGAAAAAAAGAAAAATAGGTAAGCCAGGAAGGCTGTATATACACTTGTACAAGTCTTCAAAGGTATCTGACTCCATTGACTTGTAGAGAAGCTGGGCAAGCTAAACTGCCTTCCCTCGCCAAACACATAAAACTGAGATGATGCAATATCCAAATTTGAGCAGACTGGATAATACCCTGAAAAACAAAGTTCTGTGGCCAGATGGTTGAATGAAATGGCATGAGTCTCCTGCGGTATGAATATTGCAAATGGCAAAATTTCATGTCACCCTTGCCAAGGAGAAATTTTGTATAATGAACCTTATTGCTGGAGGGAGGAGTCACGTGTACAACCTTTTCTCAGACGCCACATGAACTCCTTCATCCAGAAGGTGCAACAGTCTATTTATTCCTTCTGCACTGTTTTCAATGTCCTGCTCTGTCTGAGAAATCCAGCTTGAAATTGTTTTGATGAATCCAGATACGTTTCTATATTTCACCACCAATGGTTTATTCTGATATTCAGGGACAATGAGCAGCAGATGTGTGTCTGACATATTTTGATATATTGCCCTACCTCCACAAGACAATGGGGTTTTTTTAATGTTATTCCTAGATAACTGCTAACCTAAGTTATAGATGAGTATATGTTTTAAAATGTGAACAGCTCACACATGGAGGGGGCTCTGAATTTTTAGGGGAGTTGAGAAAGAAGGAATAGTCATATTTGTTTGGGAGAGGGAGAGAAGTGCTTTGTTTTTCCCTATTGAGCATCACAGTTTTGCTTCTGTTTTAGGGAAATGAAAAAGTCCATTACATTGAATTATACATACCTTATCAAATTTGACATATTTGAAAAATTCCACTTCACAAAATGCTTTCTCACATAGGATGGTTTGGTGAAATTAAATCATAACCTACTGAATAGTCTGTTCAGATTCCTAAGGAGTCCTTGAATGTTTGCCAGGGTCACCAAATGCACTGTCACTGTCTTGAGCTGAGCTCATAGATGCTCCTTTGTTTGTGTTCAAATAATCTTTAAATTATTAAGTATGGTGATCCTCCATACACTAAGGAAGAGCTTTGTCCTTCCTGTTCTCAGGTCCATTTGGATATGGGTGGTAGAGACATTCCTTTCATCTGTGAATTGTTTGTGCCATTAAATCATTTACCTATTTTGTCCAGAATTACCTGAATAGTAGTGCACATCTGCAAGAGCACATAAAGATTTTGAGTTTGTATCAATTTTTATACAGTGAGATTCCAACCTGTGATGACTTTATGAAATCTTTTTTATCCTAGTTCCATATAACAATAGTGTTTTGCTTCCAAGAAGGGAGATGCAAATTAAGTTTATAATGCATAGCAACCTCTAGCACTTAAAAAATCATTATACTGGGTGTCTTTTCAATCAGAACAAGGGACTAGACTACTACTAATCTGCATATACCTTCCATTTTGTGGACTTTTTACTCTAACCTTTAACAGGGAGTTCCTATATCTTCTTTGAGGTTTGGCCTTGTCATAACATTATGGAGAAGCTGTACAAAAATTTCTACTTTTAAGATATATCACTCCTGTTTTTACACTTTTTTTCCTTAATGGTGGATATTAACTCAAAGGTTTAATACTGTGTTTTCAAGGCACTTAACAACTCTGGTATAAAATATTTGACATCCCTGTTAGTTCTTGATCATTTGTTAATGTAAGATTTGGCAGGCTATGTAGCCCAAGAATGAACTTTATGCCTCCTGAAGATTTTAATGTGTTTTTATGGAGGTGGAATTCCCTTCTGATTACTGGTTAAAATAATTAAATAATTTATTTGTCTACACACTTAAAATTAACATTTTGATTTTTTGACTTTTGTATAAAGTACTGATGAATTTGCTATGAGCCTTTAAGTAATTCTCTGTGTGAGTTCATTTCAACCTCAACCTTCTGATTTATAATATAAATAAACTAAACTGACAGTCAGAGAGGAGTTATGAAAAAAAGTTCATTGAAAAGCCAAATCACCTCTTCCCTGAAGACTTCTCAGGTTTGGTCAAGAGCTTTTCCAACAAAAAAAAAAAAATTAAAAAAAAAAATCACCTTCTACCACTGAGGGTTAGGAGGCACCTTCTACCACTGAGGGTTAGGAGGGGGGTCAGGGAAGGCTGTTTGCTGAAACACAGTGTTTTAAAGGATTGTGTCAGTTCATTTTGGTGATCACCTAACCAGTGGGGCTGGTTTCTTCCTCATGCTTTGCCTCAAACCCTTCCCCATCACTTCTCTGGTCTTCTGCTTGGAGGTGGTCTGAGCCTGAGAGATGCTTGGGGAGATGCAGGGTTTTGTCAGCCCCACTAAGACCTTGAGGTGTCTGGGAATCAGGGCTGTGTAGAAGCTCATGGGACTCAGTCCTGCACATGCTGGCTGTGTGGTGCTGGATCAGGAGGCAGTATAAACATGCCAAAAGAGTCAGAACTAGGTTATATGTAATTTAGGGCAGCTTTGTAGCCTTAGGTCAGCTTCCTGCCAGCTGTATAAGGACAGGTGATATTAACCTGATAAATGTTTATTTCTGTGTATTTTCTTAACAGGGTGAATGCTTTATGTGCTTTATTCATTTATATATTGATATTTCTAATTTGGGATTAACAGGAGCTGTAATGCCAAACTGTCAGGATTTATTATTTTTAGCAATTCATAACTGGGGTCTTTACTTTTCTCTTAATTTTTACAAGTCTGACTAACATGTGTGGTTCTTTCTCTCTCCCTAGTAGGTATTCTGACAAAGCATCCCTACCCAGAAACATTTATCTTTCCAATTTGAAATGAAGGTTTCCTAAATATTAATTTTGTTAACAGTATGGGAGTTGTGAGTTCTGAATGTCTCTACTGATGATGTTGATAAAATTAATTTCCTTTAGGGATGCCATGCCATGGTTTTAAAAGTCTAAGTGCCTTTTTGGAAGAAGGTGAAGGTACTGTTCTGTAATAGCCTGAGAAATTCAGGGTGCTTGTTTTTTTCTTTATTTAATATCTTATAGCCATTCTGTGGTAGAATTACAGAAACATGGCTCCAGCTGTGCTACTCAGCTTCTGTAAGCAGAATTAAAATTGCATCTAAATGGTTTAATTGCCCTTCAGTTTTTAATATTGCAAACTCAAGCTGTGACTTAATTTTTTTTTCAAATCTGTAAATATAGGACCTGCATTTATTAATCCATAGCTGTTCTTATTTATGTTGTGGGTTGTGGGCAGAAAGATAAGGTGTGTACCTCAAAAGACCTACTTTTGGTGGATGTAGCTCTTCAAAGCTGGTAATTGACACAATTTTCATACCTAGGGTGACTCACTGGATTTTGATTAATGTTTAAAAAGAAGCCAACACTCATTAAATACAAAGTAACTGTTATCAAGCTACTATAAATGAACCCTAATGGAGGTTATTGAATTTCATTTTATATATCAGCAACAGCTGATCCCTTCAGAGAGTTCCTATTCAGCTCCTTACAGCATCAAGAACCTGATTTTTTTAATACAACTGAGGGGTTGAATCTTAAATGTTTTTGGGAGTAGAAGCCTCCTGGAGCCACTGGGAAATTATTAGGTGTAGGCAAAATCAGAGATAAGAAATTGGATGACATCTTGAATCATAATACCAGACGTCTTTTAATTTATAAGCTTGAGTAGAGTAGAATTCATTGAGATTTCTTCCATTTTGAGTTTAAAGAAAGCCTTCTCCAGATGAAAAGGTGCAGTCAGGCTCATCCTTTGTAGAGGCTGGTCCTTCTGCAAAACCCTAGATTAAGCAGATATTTTTCCATATTGGATGAAAGACATTTTAGTTATTGCTATGAAGAAATAATGTGCACATGGCCATACTTACATATTTATTTTGACAGGAAATTATTCTGACTGCTATTCTAGTTTAATTTTCTCCTGAAGTGAAGGAGGGAGACAAACATCTATATTTTCTCTCTTTTAATGCTCTCCTAAAGTTGAATGAGTATTCAACGGTGGAACTTCTTATTGCTAAATCAGCAAAAACCTGTTCAAAGTCTATGAAACTATGAATTCCTGTCATTTCATAGCCCAGAAGATATTATTATTCTTTTAGCATAATGGATAGAATGTGATTGCTTATGCTAAATAACCTAGACATCAGCCAGATGCCGTCACAGACTTCACAAAGTGGTGTACTGAGCATAATCTAGTGCTTCTTTAATGGAAAAGCATATGTTTTCCAATTTTATTGCAGGATGAGGAAAGTGTGTTTAGCTCATCCTATCCTGTTTGTGGGCTGAGATAAAAGCAGAGGCATTTTTCATGGGAAAAGGCAAACACCTGAATGAATTATGGCAGTGTAGTGATTGGGGTTTTCTATTTATAGTTCAACAGTGGCCCTAAGGACTCAATGAACTCTCAGGGAGTCATACTTTTTGCTTACAGTATCATTACATTTTTCATCTCCATATCGTCATTAAAATATAGAGTGGTAGCATACTCCTCCTGTCAAAATGCTATTCAAATGAGTTGGATAGCTGTTAAAATAGACTCTTCAACAAAAATGTAGCTGCTGTTATTAATAATATGATTTGCAATTGCAGGCTAAGGTTCATTCATGTTATGTATGTCAAAGGAATGGTGGCAGAATGGAAATTCAGTGTAGTCAGACAGTGTTACCTTATCTCTATCTCTTGACTTTCTCTCTTTTTCCTTTCTTCCTTTCCCCTCATTTTTTTCCTTCCTATCTTTGTTGTGCTTTCAGAAACAAGGCATTACAGGTGAGGTTTTCTAAAAACAAAACTGCTAACAGTGTCTCCCTGCTAGGCCTGTGTGTTATTTAGTAGCTTTCGAAAAGACTAAAGTACATGCAGCGTTAATTTTACTTCTTATTCTAAATCACCTCTCAGGTGATGGACAAGCTTCTCATCCTAAAACTACATCTCTCTGCAGAAACCTAGGATCATAAAAGCAATAAAACCATGAGAAACTGATTAAGTTAAGAGGAAATTATCATTCCATATCCTTGGAGATACTTTTAAAACCTCCATCACACTGCAAGAAGCAAACTTGTGCTGTGCTTCTCTCAATTGCTCTCTTTATGCAAAAAACTTTGCAATGATCTCCAATGCTTTCGGTGAGGAGAATATAACTCCCAAAAAGTGATTCCCAACAAAATGCACTGTTTAAGTGATGAGACAAAAGTCTTTTATTCCAAATAAGGGTTCATTGGGTATAGTCCAGTTTGAGTAAACACAGTTCTGTATGTCATCCTCATTCTACACTCTGGACACTGTTTATCTAATTCGTATTTATGATGGAAGATTAGCAGATCCATCCAAAGATACACACAGAGAATATGTTACATTGTAAGCCACCCAGGAACAGTTGTTTTCTCATCTTGACATGGAGTCAAGTTTGATGACACTAAATTAAAAAAGGAGATAAAAAGAAATTAGTGATAAACATCATTATTGTTTTATTTTCATCTGAAGATGTTTCCCAAGTGAATATGCTGTTATCTTAAATAGAAATGTCAAACAGTGTTAGGACAATTCACTTATCAGACTCCTCAACAAGGCAATATTTCTCCTTGTTTTCTGTTCCTTTTTGCAGATCTCCTTGTGTTTAATTGCATTCATAGAAAACTGCCTAAAGCTCTTAATTTAACAAATTTAGTCTAAACCAGGTAGCAGCTCTCAGCCTCTAGATAATGAAATGTTTCGTGGCACAACATTAGCCTGTGTTATTTATGAGGGCAGGGCTGAGATGCAGCTCCTGGCTGGGTAGACTCAGGCAATGCAATCACCCTGGAGAGCAAATGTCCTCCTTCCAGATCATCTGCACTTCCACATTTCTGCATCAGGTCTGTAGGAGCACGTGTATTTCATAAAGTGAGAAGCCCTGGTTAAGCACAAGTGTTGCATTTGAGGTTTGGATGAGGTGACAATGGCAGCTTGCTGGGTTTGGGGGGGGGACTCTGTGCTCTTTTTAAATATCCATGCCAAGCACTTCTGCTAAGTGATTGCCCCTTACTATACAAGATAGTTCTACTTAAAATGATCGTGAGCCAAAAGATATCCAGGAAAACATCCTGGTTTAAGGCACTGTCACACACTGAACTTGTCAAAGAGTGCACTGATGCCAAAGGCAATTTTGCAAGCAGTAAGGTTCACAGAACATGCTACAGCAAGCTGATTTTGTAAGGAATGCTTGATCTTTGCAAACTCCCATTTTAAGCTGACTGCCATCTTCTTATGCATTATATGTGAAACATCCTGGATTTTCCCGGAAGAGATACTATTTCAGTATCAAATTACCTGGCAAATATACTACATAATTATGCTGTGAAAGTAGTCTTGATTAGAAACTTGCCAGGTAAGATTAAAAATTTTAGCAAAGCATACAGCAGGATGCCACAACTATAAAAGCAAAAAACAGGAATCAATTCCTAGTTACATCTCCCTTTGAGTGCAAATACTCAAAGGGTCCTCTTTGGGTCCTGATTACTGAAAAAAGTATCTTCCTATTCATATGATGCAGCAGTTGCTGAGTGTCTCTGAGTACCATGTTAAGAAAATGTCTGACAGAACAAAGATTCATCCTGAAATTCTCATTCCTTGGGGCAAAATCTCTGATTCAGAATGTGCTGTGTTTGATTAAATCTTCCACAAAACCAAAGCGGAGTTCAAAAGAGGAGCATCTATTTCCCTGACGGCATCAGCAGTGTCAGATGGAAAAGTTTCTTTCACCAAGCAGCTGCAAGGCTTAGGGGAATTCTGCTTCTCTGGAAATACAGAAACATTTGCATTTAGTCTCATTTTGGTCAAAATGAGACTCAAAAACAACAGGAAAAATATCCCTTTCCTGCCATCAGGAAATGCTACTTGTCAACATCTCTGTCTGCATGTCCTGTTGGAGATGACACTCTTGTGGTGTCCAGAGGTTGGGCTGCAGGGAGTTTCCAAAGAGGAGCTGGAATCCGTGTTCAGCCTGTAGTTGAAGTCCAACTGTGCCACCCCCTGTTACTTGTGAAAGGCTTGGTTATTTCTTTCACAAGGCTTTTTCTTGTGAAGGGAGCAGTGGTTAGCACATTGAAGGCTTTGACTGACACAGTAATAGGAACCAGAGTTGGTAGGAAGTAGACATTTCAAATCTGTGCATAATTCCAACATTTGGAGCGTAGGTTGCTGGCAGATTTGTGCTAATGTGAAATGGAAAGAAACCCCAAATTTCAGGTTCTTATGAAAAAGACATTCCTTTTTCTTCTCATTATCTCCAGTATAAGTGCTGATGGTTTGGAGGTTTTTTTATTAGTACAGTGTCTATATAAAATTTAAAAATTACATCAGCTGTAGGCATCTAATTAGTATTAAATTTTGATGGCTTAAAAGCAGGAATCAAGTACTATTCAAATTTGAATTTTGATTTTCTTCCATTGTAAAGCAACATTGACAGTCAACATAATTTCACGAAACTGATAAATTTCTTATGAGTGCATTTTTGAAGGAAAACTGTGTTGCTTCATCATAACAAATATATTTTTGGCAGTTGAGGGCCAGCTTGTCAAGTACTCTATTTCTGAATGTGATATTGCTTGTTGTTTAGTTTTGTATTTGACCAAGGCTTCCATTTGATATGCCGAGTGTTTTATCTAAAGATGATTTAAAAATGTAAATAAATGTATTTGTAGGCAGATATTTGTCAAGAAACTGAATGTTAGAAGGAGTATTAGCAAACCCTGTGATTTCTGCCAGGTAGCAAATAATTAATGTCTTCGTGATGTGACTAATGCTTGTGAAAATGCATGTTTGCAATGTCAACTTGAATCTTCCTGTTACTACTTTAACAGGCATTTGTGTACCAGAGACATCTCTGCAAAGATGTATGCTATGGGTGCAGTAAATAAACACAGAAAAAAAGCGATTATAATACAATCATTAGCAAAGATAAAGCCAAAAAATCTGGACTACCACTAATGCACAACCTCATCAGTAAAGGATTCCTACTCCTTTTTTAAAACATGATGGAACTGAGAGAAGGAAAGATGTGGAAGATCGTATGGAAGTGGAAATGAAAAATAACTGAAGGGAATGAACAACAAATTCTTGATTATATGGCAGTCAGGTTGGGTCACTTCCCTCCTGAGAAGAGCAAAAAGGATTGCAGGGGAGGATGCATAAGAGGCAGTGGCAGACAGTTCGTACCCTGAAATAAGAAACAGTCTACTCCAGTCAAATGCTTGTGCTATAGTATGGTGCTCAGTAACTCTCTAAAATTACTTTGATGAAAAAGAACACCCATTTCCATCTGGCAGAGGATAAAAAGCAAAACAAAAGAAAATTTAAAAATCTATATTGACAGCAGTATGTCCTGAGAGTTCTTTGGTTCTTAAGCATACATGATGCTCATGCCTATGTTCTGTGCCTGGTGCCAGATTTATCTCACTCATCATGGGCTCTTTCTCTTTCTGCAGCTCTGGGGTAGATGTGCCTGAATAAAGCATAGAATAGAAGAGAATGCTAAATAGTACTCAACTTTAAGACAAGTGCCAAATATACATTTATACTAAAGACTCTATCATAGCCTTACAGTTCATTAATATATAGAGGAATGTATTTACCCCAGCCTTGGCATCTTTTTTCTTTTTTTTCTTTTTTTTTGTCTAAAAAACCTCAGCATTAAAATTTCTCATCACAGCATTAGCATTCTCTGATTTAATTTATTCTAAAGGGTTAATTACTTTCTAACAGATAGTCTGACAAAATTCCTTCCAAGTTGCAAACATCTGCAATTTGACCAGGGACGAAGGTAAATGAAAGCCAAGGCACAGTGATTTAGCCCTGCACAGGGTTTTCTGGTGGGAGTCCTCCACTGCTGGGATTTCCTATTACCTTTCTGATGTTCTTACCCATCATGTAGAAGTTTCCACTAGCTGGTGTGTAATCACCTTCAGATGTATTCCTGTGAGGTCAGTGATCACTTAGTCCAACACCAGACAGATTTTACCTGCTCAGGGTTTGCAGACAGCATGGTTCCAGCATGCCTGCACCAGTCTTTGCCCTCGGGCAGATTCATTACCCTGGGCACAGCACCAGAGCATTCCGGGAGCAGGGAAGGATCTCTTGGTGCTATTCCTCCCTTGTGCTTTTTTCCCCAGGAGAGCAGTGCCTATAGAGGGAGTTGTTGGAGATGGAACAGAGTGGGCAAATTCATTCTTCTGGGAACCCAACAACCAAAAAAAAACAAACCAAAACCTCCAAAAAAACCATAATCAACTGAACAAAAAAAAACCCCTAAAACCAAAAACAAACACAAAAAACCCCCAATGAACCAAACCACCAAAAAAAACCCAAAAAACATCAAAAAAAACCATACTCAACCGAACAAAAAAAAAAACAAACCCAAAACCAAAAACAAACACAACAAAACAAACAAACAAAAAAAAAAACAATGAACCAAGCCAAACAAAAACAGCCACTCTGAAAATACCAAAATACCACAAAAAGGAAAAGAAAGTGTAGGGTGAATTTGCTCAAGATTTTTTGAATTCTGCAGATGAAATGCTGTGGATGTCTGCACTCAGTCAGATGGCCAGACCTAGAGGGATTTGGGAATTATGTGTGTTGTCAGGCACAGATCTCTTACCTCCAGGGGAGGTCTTTGACGTGGAAGTGCCCTAGGAGCCTTGGTATTGCCACATTAGAAGGCAGCTGTACTGGAGTCTTCACAAACATTTGGAATAAAGTTTTGAAATTATACCTTTTTTAGCATTCTCTTTTAAGTCTAGTTTGTAATTTTCTAACCAACCATTTATTCCAGATTTTCAGGAAGCATGTCAGCCTTGCCTTCTTCCTTTGCTCCTTCTTCAGCTTCCAAGGAATGGAGTTTTACCAGTGACTTATTTCAGTGTTGTGAAATAACATGCCTGAATAGATGCAGGGCTGGTGTTTAGCACAGGTGAAGATCTAGCATCACAAATGGACTGATGCATCACTTGTTTGACCAATGAAGTGAAACTGCACTGGTCAGATATCAAATACAGCAAATAATTTAATGATTGATCCACAGAAGAAAAAAAATACATCAAATATATTTGAATTCTAAACTGAAGGGAATTACCATCTGCTTGCAGGTATTTTGCAAGGTGTACATGGGAGTACAAATTGTACCCTAAAATTATTCACTCACTCATAATCGCAGTCAAGAAAAATACCTTCCTCAAGAAGAATAAGTGCAAGAATGGCATTAATCCTAAGGAAGGGTTGAATCACTGAACCTGGAAACCAGATCAGTAAACTCTGGTGATGGAAGGCAGCCGCTGTTCTTTGGCACCCAAGTGCTTCCAGATTGCATCAAATTATCAAAATTCTGCAGAGACCTGGGAGGATGGCAATGACCCTCAAGCCATTCTACACACAAAGTTCCAAAGCTTCTCATGTTTCTTATGATCATTTTCTGATTTCCTCTCACATTCCACACAGGAGGAAAAAAGTACAGGAAAAAAAGTCAAAATAGGTTATGTGCTTTTCCTTTGTGATAAATTAAATTTTGTATTCCTCATTCCCTTTCAGTTTCTGTTATCAATATTTACTGCTCAACTCTCATTTTTCATTAAATATCATTTTTGCTGAAACAGGGTTAGTGGTGGGAGTATCTATGCATGAATATTTTGTCAAATTGGAAATTGCTGAGTGCAGCTCTCACAGTAAATTTGAGTTCATTACTAAATTAAGCTGTCCTGATTACAGTTTTATTTTGTGATGGGTTTTGCATTTGTACTAGATATGGGGTTAACCTGAGTGCCACACATTTTCACAGTGTAAATTGGGCTTTAACATGTGTTGATTTCAATTGCTTGCTCCTATCCATTTGGTCACGTGTACACAATGACTGCACAGCTCCTTGCAGGTTGGTTCCCAAAGTCCATATTTACTGGCATTTAAGTGTCATTTTACTCCCTGTTGCAAAAACTTGCCCTTGCTGCCTTCAATACAGTGGCACAATATGTGCACAGGAGGAATTCCAAGGAAAGGCGTTAAAAAATGTCTAGCTGATGGAATTCCTGTGAGTCAGAAGTGAAATGGGAGAGATGTATCCAAGAGAGGGGGGCAGTACTTCAGTACCTGAGGTTGTGAGGGTGACTGGTAAGCCAAGGTGGATGTCACATTTCTTGTCTTCATATCTTGTCCTGAACCATCCCTAACTGCTGGTGCTGGTCATCTTACTCAGATCAAGTATTTAAGTAGCCCTTGCTCTGTTGTCAAAACCAGTTGTTTCATGCTCCCTCTTAGCTATTTGCATTTATTTACCTGTATTCCCTGCTCTGCCTTAGGTGGCAAGTTTCCTGTCCTTCCTCCTAGCTGTGACATACCTCATGCAGGATGTTAAGGCCCCCTCAAGGCATGCCCACAGGAGGAGAAGTAATGACTGATGTTGAAATATGTGTCCCCCCACCTCAACTATGATCCCCTTCCAAGTCTCCCTGGTTCTTTGTGTCTCAAGACATGGGGCAGAGCTATGGGAGCTGAAGTTTAAATGGCTTTTCAGCTCATCACTGGTAGAGACATAGGTGTCTGGGGAGTATTCCTGATCTAGGAATATTGAAAGTTGGACAGCAGGTGGGTGACAGCTCAAGATGCCAGTGGGATGTCCCTGTCAGACATCAGGAGCTGGATACCAGGTTTCCCTGGCTGTGTACTCATACTCATAATGAAGCAAGGCTGAAGCACGAGCAGGGGATTGCCCTCACCATGAGCCTCATCCCTGAGAGCTTTGGCATGGGCGAGCTGTCACTCCCGTACGAGATCAAGGGCAGGCATTGATGTGACTGGTCACTAACACAATGCCAAAGGACACTTGACTTATGGGTAAGGTCTCAGACCACGTTATTTTCTAGCAAAACTGTAGCCACAGGTTCTCCAAAATGAAAGAAAACGTTTCTAGAGCTCCCAGCCCTGATCACTCAGTCATGCTCTCACACTGTGCGGTGATGACAGAGCTGACTGTTGTGAGAGGACCATGCAGTGTCTTTGATTTTCTCTATGAATACTTCTTTCCAGATTATCGGCCTGAGCAAATCTTCTAACAGAGTGGAAACACATGAGTCACTGTTACTTACCTAGGTCAATAGATAATGGGACCCCCTGTTTAGCAAATGTATTATTAAAGTGGTTTTTGGCTATAGATTTTTCACAGACCTATGATTTCTGTGAAAATATAGTTACAGAGAACACCTTCTTCAAAAGAAAGCTTTTCTCCTCATTAGACCATAAAAAGCAGAAAGGAAGAGGTCAAAAAAGCAGAATTTACACCTATTGTTTTTCCTAAATGTACCGTTTTTCTCATAGAAAAATAAATAACATTGTCTCAGCCTTGATTCTCTGTGTCCCTTCAAGCTCTCCTGACCTTTTAACTTCTTTTGGGACTTGTATTTGAGGAGTACCTATCAAAATAATGTCAGGGTTGCAGTTATCAAAGTACTCATGCAATCTTGCTGAAAATAAGCTCTGAGGAGTCATCATCTTGGTTTTCAGAGCAACTGTGGCTAGCTGAAAACATTAACTTTTGGATCATACAGGTAAAAGCTGCATGTAGATCTAAATAGTTCTTTCAATGTTGACACAATAACTCCCAATCTATCAACTCCCAATTAGCAAAATGGTATTTTGTATCACATGCACTAAAATATTCAAAAGTCAAAAAGTGGAGGTGTACTCCTCTTTTGTTTCTCAGCAGGGTTTGGGGTTTGTTGGTTGGTTGGTTGGTACTTGAATTATCAGGCAACCTTTTCTAATTCTCACCCCTTCCTTCATGAACTCCTTCATTCCACTACTGAAGTTAATCTGTTCATGCTGCGTTTAACTTTCAGCTGAAGTTTTTCTGGCTCTTCAGATTTTGTGTGCTCTCTGAGCTAAGTGCTGGGCCAGCAGGCAGATGCAGGGATGCTGAGAAGCAGCCTACACTGCTTCCCATAAGGCTGTCCCAGGAGTATCAAGCCAGTCACCAAAGGTTGCCTCAAGGGCACAGCCAGGCTGCAATCTTGGGCCTTAGCAATAAAATGTCACCAGGCAACTGTCCTGTCAGGCATACCATGAATTAATTGCAGGCTATATTTCCCAAACTGGAGCCACACTGGAGCTATTTTCAAGCCACATATAGCTGAAAAATTTTGGCTTGGTGGTTCTGAAGTGAGGCACATTGTATAAGCCATGCACACTAATATGTATGGGAGAACATGTGAAATGGTGCATACATTAAATTCTGTTGTATTAGGGTGGTGCCTATGATGAAATCTTGTCTGAGAATAACTGATAATATAGAGTCTCTCAAATCTAGGTTTTGGGTGCTAGATACAGTTTCATGCTGGCAGTTGAAAAAAAAGCTAATCTGGTTTATAAATTTATAGCAGTATTTCCATTGTCTTGCCTGCAGAATGATTTTACAGTCAAACTCTTGTTTTCTTTCCTTTTCTGTTTTTCCCCCTCCCCCACACCCAACCCTGATCAAGATTTCAGTCACTAAAATTATGACAGGACTTCCCAGAAACTGATATGTCCGTTTCAGATTCAGATTTTGGCCTATAAATAGAATAAAGGATGGCATTGAACATAATGAAGAGTGCACATAACATCACATATTTAATCTGGTAATGGTGCTGCAAAGGGGTAATTGAGGATTGGTAACATGAATCATTTACAAATGTGTTCTCAATTCTATGAATATTCTTATGGGCTCCATATAGAGTCAGTGCCAATTAAAAGGGGCACCTGAGCTGCAAGACAAATGTGTTTGTAGGTATCTAGGACATGAGCATTCTTCAAGTTAAATCTTCCTCATTTAATGACTCCTAGACTGGGAGATAAGCTGTTCCTTGTGGGTAGCTACGCTGGGAAAGTATCTGCTATCATGTCTAGTAGTAAATCTGACTGATCAACCATGGGAATCTGATTTACTTGCTTATTTATTTATGAGTGCTGGACTCTTTAACTCTAGATGAAGCTGATGTTCAGCCACTGTGAACACCAAGCTTAAATTAATACAGACAGTCTGAGCCTCACATGAGAAAGCTGAGGTTGTGTATTCAGTCCCAGACTGAATACCTGACATAATTCAGGTCTCTTTACACTGTGTGTAGAGAGGTATAGGGAAGCAAAACATGTGTGTACTCTGCATAGAAATTTCAGGTTTTCTTCTCAGAAAATATTTATATCTCTGCCTGGGAGGCTAAGCCCAAAATTCCTCTATGATTAAAGGGTAAGAGCTCCTGTTGGCAAAGTTGTCAGATGTGTGCTAATATATGTTGCCCTGGTGGAGTTATTTAGGCTTTTGCTACTTACTAAACTGCAAAGGATTTGTTTCTCAGTGGTCAGATGTCATCTTTGATCCAGGAAGATTTAGCTTAAAGACCTTTTTGTCTGTTCTTTGGCAAGCAGTTGAATCCAGCTTTCTTTCATGGTCTTCTGAGAAACACATCAAGATTATCAGGATTTCTAATGCTTCACATTTTTCCCTTGTATTTATTGAACCCCACAGATTCCAACTTGTTCTGCAAAAGTGTATAGGAGCTGGAACTTCATGTTGTGGTAGGAAAAAAGTCAATTTCAACTAAAGTATAAAAAAATTGGCAATTAGGAGGTATTCCTTGCTAAAAAGCCTGTGGAAATTCTCCAAGGTTCTGTTTCTTGATCAAAAGAGCAGAACTGAATGTATTAAATGGTATGGGATATGGTTTACAGCACTACTTTTCTCAGAAATTTGGAAGAGGACTTCAAAATACCATGTCTTTTCCTCACCTGTCTTGTCTCTTGATGCAGTATTCTATTATTCCACATCATGTTTTCGTTTTCTTGAGGCAAAATGAAAAGTGGGGCAGTCCATGGCCAGTGTACTTGACCTTACTACCTCTGCAGTATTTGAGTCTCCTCCTACCCAGGACTACTCCAGTGTGGCTGTCAAATTCCCCTTCTGCTCAGTGCCTTTCTGAAAGGGGTCAAATTCAGTGTCTCCATTTTAGCACATTTTAAGCAGCAGTTTTAGTTTTCAAATGCTTTCTTTCCCTTGTGAAGCCTTGTCCTTTTAAACTCTCATGTTTCACCTTCTGATCCTAGCAGTGTAAACTCTTTGTGTCTTGACTGTTTTGACTGTCCATCCACAGACCAAAATGTGATTGGAATTTATTTAAATTACTTACTGTGTTCTTCCTGGAGGCCTTTGGAAAACATGGCTGGGAGCTTGTAAAAAAGAGTTGATCCAAAAGGCAGGCTGTAAAGGAAATAGAGAAATTCCTGTGAATATATGGTTACACACTGATTATCTTCTTCCATGTGTTTATTCCGCAAAATCATCACATTATGTGAAATAGGGTTGGGAGCATCTTCATTTCCTTTAGAGGGTCTACAGAATCCTCTCTTCTAACCCACACATTGGAGGTGATGGGTGTAAATATAGGAAAAGTGTAGAAACTAGTGTAGAAACCAGTGTATTTCCTTGGCTGGCATTATGTTTCTAGAGAAATGAATGACTTAAAATTGCTGGGAGATGTAGCAAAGCTTATTTACAGCTCTATTGATTTTTGTTATCATGAGTGCCATTATTGCCTTTCCAGCCTTAGATGAATGATCAGTAACTTACACAAATGAAAGCAGAGTATGTTTGTGCTCAGGGAAGGAAGAGAGCTAGTGCAAGATGTATGACCACTGACAATTAAAATGAAATTATTAAACATTTCTCATTAAAATTATATACCCAATTTGTAAGTTCAGCTATTGATGTAGATTCGGTAATTCATTTAAGCAGCAGAAAAGAAAAAACAGTGTAAATAAATGAGGCAGGAGAGATGAGATGATACAAGCCTGGAGTGGGGTGTTAAGAGAACTGAGGTCTATTTCCAACTCTGCCAGCATTTGGTCTGATGCCAGACAGTTTGAATTTTTTTCTCATTGGATTTTTTTTCTGCCATATACAAGCCCTTGTGGACCATAGTTTACTTAATACAGTTTTGAAAAATTGGTGAAATGGATCCCAGTTCCTGTCAGCATGAGTTAAAATAATACAAAATTAAAACCCTACAACTATTACTCAAATTTATCCTACACCACTAGATTAAGATGGAGAGATAGAGTTCTGCTACAATTAATAGATACATATTACATATGGCAACCCCTCTAATTAATCTGGCACAATGTTCTTTAAATGTTTCCATTAAATAATTTTTAAAAGGGTTTATCAAGAAGCTGAATCTGCCAACTGTTTTAGGACTGCAGTAGTTCTGTCATTTAGTGTTAGCATTGTTCTCTTTTTCCAAATGCATCCCCCCACAAAGTTACCCAAATGTATTTATCTGCCTTGCATCTGAGATGAGCCAATAGTGCACTGGTTAGAGATGGAGCTCCTTCTGGACAAGCTACCTTCTTAAAATGAGATTTTCATGGTCTTAACTTCTGTTCAAGTGAAAAGTTTATTTGTAAACCACAGGGTAAAAGAAAAACAAAAACTGTTTCTGAGGAAGAAATGAACATAGGGGGAAAAACCAAAATTAATCATTCTTAACTATAGAAATAGCATGATCAAAAAATAGTTACTGCAGAGTAGAAATTACTTGTTTAATTTAGAGTATAAAATGTATTTATGTGATTTATGCTTGATTAATTACTAAATTTGTAGATTAGGAAAATTATAGCACATAAAATATAGGGAATGAGGATAATTTACCTGGAAAACCATGTACAATCAACTTGAAGCAATTCTTGTTTTAAATGGGCATTGGTATGAACTGATAAACAACAAATGGTCTTTGAGACAAACACATGAGAAACCCTGTTATCTCCCTTTTTTTTTTCCTCATTCCTGCTGTAGAATGCTTTATTTCAGGCTTACAATGGATCTTGTAATTTTTAGAGTTAACTTTGATCACATAGCTTAGATCCACTTGTCCACTCAGTGATTTGAACCCATGGAAAGCACAGTCATGCATTTTTCTCTCCAGGCAACACAATCACAGAATTGAATCATGGAATCATTAAGATTGGAAAAGACCTTCAAGATCATGAAGTCAAACCTTCGGCCAAATTGATAGAAACAAACACCCTAAATACTTAATGTATCTTTCAAGAAACACACTCGGGTTAGATTTCTTGGAGTCACAATTGGATTTGGCAGCTTTCCAGTTTTTAATTTATTTCAGCTAGTGGAGCCTTTTCCTGCTCCAACCCTCATAAAACTGTAGTGTTTATCCTTACATTTTTCTGTATGAGGAGACAGAGCTGCAGCAGCACCCTTGCTCACAATGACACAGCAAATGCAAATCTAAGACTCAACCCCAAGCCTGCTCCATTCCATAGATAGTTGTAATTATTAAAATATAGCTTAACTAATGTGATTCGAAAAGCAGTGTTATCCATGACTAAGCAGCAGAGCAGAAGTGTGGAGAATGAAGGACCAACACAAGCACGCAGTGAAAGGAGGGAAGCCCCTAGACAGAGGATGTGTTTGTTTAAATCTGAGTTGTAGGCAGGTCTTCTTCCAGTAAAGCACGTGCTCAAGGTTATGTGGTGCAGAACATTCAGGTGCTTGCGGGCAGTCGCTCTCCAAAATGCCTGTTGGCTTCTTCCAAAAGGGCAGTGTTCTGAATTACTCCAGGACACTAAGTGCCATCAGGATGTAACACAAAATTACTTGAATTGTCAAAGGCCAGACTGGATGGGGCTCTGTGCAACCTGGTCTAGTGGAAGTTGTTCCTCCCCGTGGCAGGAGGGCTGGAACCAGATAGTGTTTAAGTTTCCTCCCAACCCAAGACAGTCTATGAGACTGAGACTCAAATACTTTATGAAAACTGGGTCAGGTCAAGACACAAGTACAGTGCACCAGAAATGGCCCCTAAATAGGCAAGAATTGATCACAAATGGAGCTAGCAATTAAGATGGACCCATGGAAAGAGAAAAGAAAAAAATTTTGAAAGGCATAGGAACACAGCATCAAACTCACACAGATGCCTGGTGTTTCCATTCTGAGGCCAGCTTTCTCACATAAAACTTTGGAATGCAAATTGACAGAAGAGTTCTGGGAAAGAAAAAAAAAACGGCACAGAGAAGTCAGGAAAAAAAAAAGCATGGGAAGATCAATGCTTTTGTTCTCCAAAAGGCTTCATTTAGAGTTTTGCTGGAAGAGAACAAAGCTTTGTTTTGGTCTCTCCCTAGTATGTTGTAATTTTAGTATTCTCATAAATGTTCTTTTCACCAATTCAGAGCACTAGAAAATATGTCCAACCCTAGATTATTGCTGTCTAGGCTATTTTACTAAAAATTTCATGCACAAGAATTTGCACTGGGTGCTAGGTTGTGATAAAACCAATTCCCAGTTATGGGTAACAAATAGTACAGGAGGATGCTTACAATGCTTTTTCTTTTAATAGAAACCATTAAATCAGATATTTACTCATTTTCTCATTGGAGACTACTCAGAATTGTAGTGACTCACAACAGGATTATGCAATAAAGTACAGGGTGATATAAAAATGACAAAACTATAGATTGAACTGAGAGAGAACTATACCTTTGTTCTTTTGGAATCAATAAGGTTTGGGGTCATGAGGCCTTTTGTGTCCATTCCTTATTGCAATTTCGAAAGGTGGGTCTGGGAAAACTGTAAAGTTACTACAGGCAACTTAGCAAAAAAAAAAAGAAATAAAAATTGGTGCATATGTCAATGAATGCCTTGAATGGTCTCTGTAATTAGCTATGGCTAGCTGAGGGCAATCACTCCCCAGGTTACTGACTTCTGAACTCTTGGAGAGAAGCTCTGCCCTAAGCACTGTTGTCACAATAAAGACATGCTGGGAACTTGTGGGTTGCCTGGGAATCTGCTCTGCCCTGCTTCTTTTCAACATCACAAACTGCCTCTTCCTCCTCTTGGCTCCTTATCTTGCCTTCTGCAAGTGTTAAGATAGGTCTGTTGCTGCTTTACCTCATACATACATACCCCCAGGCTCTGCTCCTTTTTTGGGGTATTCTTTCCCATTTGAAGTTTTGTGAGCAGCAAGTTTTGGCCTGATGGCTGACTGTATTCCTAAACTTGGTTTGTATACTGTGCCTATGGACCTTGACAGCCTCACTTTCTCATTGTATCAGTCACTTTTTTCCCCTCATCTACTCTAGGCTTATTCTGCATCTTCCCCCCATTTGTTTTATCAGTACTTGGGACAATATCTCCAGCTGAACACTTCAGCAAGTGTCAAGCCAGGCAAGCTGTGGATTTCTCCACATACTGATGTGCCTTTTACTGCACAGAAGGCACATCAGTATGGCAGTAGAGTGCATATTCTAGTTACAACACATGTTATTACGAGTTAATTACATGATATTACAAGTTAATATCCTTTTCCTATATATTCTTTTCCTCTATATGATACTTAAACCTCTAGCCCATAGCACAAATGGGATGACAGTGATAGTGTGAAAGAAGATTGCTCCACTTTGCTACAATTTCCATTCTGCATTAATAAAAAACTGTTGACTGATAATTCTACCTCATTTCCAGAGATGCCTCTTCTCAGAGGGAACCTGGCATGTAGTTCTACATTTGAAGATGTTCCCATGAATATTGCCTACAGGAAGATGCCTTCAGGACATTCATGGTGGAAAGGAGATTATCTATGTTCTGTGTCTGTATCAGCTTTCTGAATGATCCTCACTCTTGCTTAGGCTCCCTTTTGGCTCTTTCAAGTGGTTTACATGCTTCATGCTCTGAACTTGAAGCAGGCAGAGTCCCAAGGAAACACAAATGCTTTTGTTCCTGTAAAGTAACCTGCATACTTTTAGGGCTTACAGAATGTGAATATGAAATCTAAAAGTCTGCCAAAAATTCTAGGGAAGGTTTGGTCTGTTAATATAATATAAATCTTCTTTTTAAATATAACAAATAACACAAGGAAAATTGGAAATTACAAAAGTGGTGTGAAGAGAGGTATGCATTTCCCCTGTGCATTAGAGGGAGCTGTATAGACACTCAGGAGAATCTGCCTAGTAATATTTTCTTTTCTCTCTAAGTAGTAGCGGTAGAAGAATTTACATGGTAATAATAATAATAATAATAATAATAATAATAATAATAATAATAATAATAAATTGTCTTATACTTACCGTCTGTTTTGCACTTGGTACATGGATTCTCATCCCACAGAATGTTCTAAACACATACCTGAGAGAAGACCTTAATTTCCCTTGTCTTTTCTTATTTGCTTTGGAAGCACGTGTTTAATTTGAACAAGTTGTTGATGATAAGAGTTAAGTGGAGTGATGGAGTAACAGGTGATGGAGCTGTGAGCATTTGTCTCCAGGTGAGCATTTAATAACAGCCTCACAGTGCCCTGGTGCCACACAAACTGGTAACTGGCCTGAAGTAATTGCTCTTGGCTCTATTCCTCTTTCCTCACCCATGATGAAGGGGTACCTCTATAGGATTCAAAGCAACCCCCATGGCAGGGAAAAATGATGAGGAGGACTCCATTGATATCAGAAGGCTAATTAATTACTTTATTACACTATATCACGCTACATCTAAACTCAAGCTACACAAGCACTCAACTCAACCAGATCTCGTGGCTGTTTCCTGACCGACAGGACACAGCTTGAAGAGATTGGTCAAGAAAACAATACAAAACCAGAATCCAATTACTAATTCCCTTCAGGTAAACAATCTTCTACAATGCATTCCACTTGTGCACAAACACAGGCACAGCAATTGAGATAAGACTTGTTTTTTCTTTCTCTGAGGTTCCTTGCTGCGATTCCTAGAAAATATCCTTGGGAAGTTGTGCCTTGCTTTTCTCTGTGAAGAGAAATGTGGTCACACACCTCCTTCCCCAGAAGGGAGTATGTTGCATCATCAGTACCTGCCTGCTCCTTCTCCTCTGTGTCCCAGTTCCTGCTGGGCATGCTGGCTGTGGGTTGACCTGGACCATGGATTTCATTGTCCTGATTCCCTTTGTTGGATGGCTAACCAGGGCAGTGGCAGTAAGACTGGAGGGAGTTGAACAGCACATCCTGCCCTAGAGAGGTGCTAAAGAGGAAAAAGTGCTTATATCAGCAAAATCAGTGCCGTGTCAAATATCTGGCTGCAGTTTATGAGTACAAGGAAGTCTAGCCATGTGTGAGAAGGTAAGATTGGGCTCTAATTAAAAAACTGCAGGGGAATCATTGCACAAGTCAATGTGCAACACCCACGAGAGGAAAAATCGAATTAGGATGGAAAGGTTTTATTGAGGCAACTGAGACCGTATGTGACATGCTACTTAGACTGATCCTGCTGTGCAGGAGCCAGAGAAATTTTTTTAACATGAAAAACATTGTGCGAGAGGGTGCAGGACTATCTGAAACGTGTGCTTTCTCTTCTCTGGTAGATTCCCCTATTTGAAAATGCCACAGTAACTGAAAGTACAACCAAATGAGAACTTGCCATTTGGACACACTGAATATCCAGGGGCAGGCAGATTGTGATTCAGTAGATTGGTGGGCATGGCATTACACTGGGAGGTGGACACATGGGTTTGAGGTTTTACTCCAGGAAATATTTGTATACTTGACTTGTCATATAAATTTGAACCTTATATTTTGCAGGGAAAAAACTTTCAAACTGGTCCGAGCTGATGATATTTTTTTTGTTCATTGTGTAACATAAATCTCATTAATATTACTGCCCTAAACTGCATATCTTAGTCTTTGATTTTAGATCATAGTAGATCTTGTTTACATTATCAGTCCATTACACATCCTGAAGCAAAGTTCAGGAAATGAAAACTAAACCTTTCAGTAAAATATATTTTGTAGAATTTGAGATATGGAGTTTCAGAAAGCTTTCAGAAGTAAAATAATAAAATATTTGTATTTTTCTGTGATACATTTAAGAAGAACAGTATACAAAGGCAGTGTTTTTAATCTTAAAAGTTCAGTTTCAGGGGTCAGTAGTTACTTATACTCTATTTACTGCTCTAAAAGGCAGTAACAAAACCCAATCAAGAATTCTAAATTTTAAATTAGCATTATTAGAAGGCAAAGTAGCATCAAGGAGCTTGGTACACTTGTCTAGTTGGTTTTAGCTGGGGATGAATGAGAAAATCCCCTCGGAGCAGCCTCAGTGATGATCAGACCCTACCCGACAATGCCCATGTCAGTGCCCTGCAGCTGGATCACTGAAGGAAGAAAGCCTCTTGGTTTGCTGCTACACATGGCCATGGTTCATACCATGCAGGTTCATACTTTATTAGCTTTTCTAATAAGGGAGCCACTTGAATAACATTGAATGTCTCTAATAAATCACTAAATGAAGAGAATGTTTATAACATTATCTATTTAACTGGTCTCATTTAGTTTTCTCCTAGACTTCTAAATGAAATGTTATTAAAATAAATGTAATTAATTTATGTTCCAGCCATTAAAAATTAGCTGCTTACCTAAAGACTATAGGAATATAACTGCTCTTTAATGAGAGCATGGCTCAGGGTTTCATTAGGACTCTTAAAATAAGAATGTAATTAGAGCACTGATAACAAAGTATGCGTTCCTCTGAAACTAAGAGAAGGCACTTGTTGTCCATCTGTTTACACCAATGACATGGGCCCTCTTAAAGCTCTCTTTATGGTCTCTATCTTTTTCAGGCATGCCTGCTCAGGTCTGGGTTTGCTACCTCAGAAGCCATTGCTGTGCTAAGCTGGCTTTTTGATGCTATTATTCAGGATGTGAAGTTTCAGGATGCAGTTTCCTGGATGATAATAGGTATATCGGGTTCTTGCCCCTTTGGCACTGCTGTTGCCTCATGCTGGACCAGCTGCATTCCTCCTGCCAATCACAGGGCAATGAGATGGCACTGAGACAGCTGCTGCTTGTAAAAATCATATGAGACCTGAGTTCAATGTCAGTACAGGGTCTGTACTTACATAATAGGAGAAAACAGCACCTAGAGGGAAAAATTTAGGCCTCCCAGCTAGTTGCTGGGTGATCTTCTTAGCTTCTGTTAATCAGGAAACAAAACTAGGTGGATATGGTGCTGTCTTCAGGTTGTAAAATATACCTTTGTCTATAGCAAGGCTAAGGGGTAATTAGAAGCTTTTCTGTAATTCTAAGATCCATAAAATTAATTTTTTTTTAACCATTACATCACTAAGTGTAAAGCGTGACGGAAGTAGAATCTATTAAGTATATGAATTCGTGTTCAGATAGAAGTGGTACAAGATCTATCACCAAGCAGAAGTTCTCCTGCCACCAATTGGTACACACCAATATGAGCAGACTGCTGCCAATTCCACCTCAATCACAGGCATGCAGTGTATCAGGGAAAAGAGAGGTTGGGACTGGTTCTGGTTACTCTAAGCAAAAGCAGGGGAGAGAACAAGGTCACAGCCTGAATGCTCCTGAGGGAAAAACTATAGAGAAACAAGCCTGTCAGGATGGTCAGCATGGGTGAGCTTTCTGAGGCCCCCGTCCTATAGCAATTCCATTGTGCTCTGTATGTTCAGACAATACATGAAGAGTGGAGGGATGCCATCAGACTGTGATGTGAGTGTACCCAAAACACCACTGCCTTCCTGGGAACCATGCAAAGAGAAAAATGGCAGGGTTTGTTTTGAATCATAGAAGCATAGTATCAGTCACAGAATGCTTTGAGTTAGGAGAAATCTCAAGGATCATCTGATTCCAACCCCACTGCCATGGGCAGGGACACCTTTCACAAGACCACTTTTCCTAAAGCCCTATGCAGCTTGTCCCTGAACACTTCTAGGGATGGGGTATTCTTTAGTCACTATGATGATTTCTTCTTTGAAATGCATGTGTAAATTATGAGTTGCTTTATTTTAAAAATGGATATTACTATGCATGACTCAGTTTTGCAGTGCTTCAGAGAGAGTTTTCCTTTGTCTTCAAGATACTATCAGTGCCCGTTATGTTGTCAGTGAAGTGCTGTAACTTAAGTCAGAAATAGTATATGATTAAGCTGTGGTGAGGATAGGCAGAGGAGAGAGAAATCAGACTTCATCTACAGCAATTCCCAAACTGCCATGAGACTCTTTGTTATGTAAGGATTGAATTGTCTGAGATTTCATCGAAAAGTGAAGCCTTGTCATTATGTATTAAGAAATCTTGCATCTACTTTATTTATTCTTTGATATTTATTCTTGAATCACTGAAACAACCAGGAGTAGGGAATAGACAATTAAAGAGGGAATTGCACTACTAAACACTGCGTAGTGATTATTCATTCCGGTAAAAAGTTTTTTTTTTTCCCCTGATATATTTGTATTAGATGGTACAAGTACATCTAACTTCTAGGAGACTATCACAGCTGAACACTATGTTTCCAAGATGTTCCATGGAATTAATATATCTCTCAAAACTGTTTACAGCTTTATAGGTGAACTGTGAACCATCATCTCTGAATCTGTTCATAAACTGCTATAGACACTTACTCCAATACCTCTCAAATGCCTCATATTTTGAGGGTTGTTGCTCATATTATCTCTAAAGTTGCTCATACTCCACCAAACCTAGTATCCTTCTAGAATCCCAAGTACCTTCTCTGTTATGAAAAACTGCACACTGTAATTAAGAGATATCAAGGTTCATGTGGAGAAAGCTGGTTATGAAGAAGATATGGCTTGCAGAAGATACGAATTCTCTGGTTTTTGCTGCTTCCTGCACCATTTTCTGTTACACAGAGCCTAAACCACAGGAGGCATGTGTTCAGTTCTGTGCCCCACAGCCTAAACCCCTGGTGTACAGACCTGCCAGGGCACAGGATGACTGTCCCCATCCCAGCTTCATCATCAGCCTTGGGCTGTCACGTAGCCAAGGTGCACAGCAGAGCCAACAGATGGAAAGTGCTCCTGGGCTCAGAGTTCAGCTGGACCTGTGATATCTTAGATTAAATTTTTTGACGTGAGATTTTGATACTTGTCACTCAGACTTCTGTCAGAAGTTAACTGCTTTTCCTGGTGTCTACTGCTGTAATTTTATTTTTAGTATGCACATAAGTGGCCAAACAAAACCATGACAAATTTGGCAGGGTTCAGTGTGTTTAGAGCCTTCCTGGCCAGCAGATCATTCCCTGTGCTGTTAATCATGATGTGCATCTGGCCACATAGCCAACACAGACTGTCCTGAAAGCCCAGCTGTGGGTGCTGCCTACACATTGGCTGTGGCCACCAGCAATTTAGGCAGGACCAGAGGTAATGCAGTCTGTCAAATGCTGTTATCTGAATGATAGGCTCTCAGTGCAGAAGCAGATCAGAACTCATTCTGTCTGCTGGCAAAATGCTGCTGTGCCACTAAGAAGTTATGACAGGGCTAAACTGACCATCAAAGATCCTCAGATTTAAGATGAAGTAGAAGAAGAGAGGAGGGAAAGAAAGCTGCAATGGGAAGTTAGGGGTGTGTTGTTACTCAAGCTGAAAAACCATCATGGTGGATGTGCAGCAGTGTGATGTTGTTGAGTGGTGACAGCCTGGAGTTAGGGTTTGGGTCACACAGCATCTGAGCAGCATGGTTGCACACAACTGCACTTGGGGCGTAACGCAAGTGGACCTGGACTAGTGTGGTGGTAAATAGCAAACCAGGCAAATAGCAGAAGGATGTGAGTGTTAGTTCCCTCACCAGATTAGTAAATTTGACTTTTACAGTATTTCCCATCTTGTCTTGGTAGCCAATTTTATCAGCTGGTGGTAGAAAAATCAGCCTTATCAAGGCAAATGCTGTGATGAACTCTCTTTGCATTAGAGCCAGCTGCTGCCTTGTGCCCACAACACAGAGGCAGTCGTGTACACCAAGGACACCTGGAAGGTGATTTGAAAGTGAGAATCACACACAAATGGTTTAAGGGCATTCAGCAGAGCCAGCACCATCTATGGTTGTATGGGTTATAGCTGCTAAGTCCAAAGAACGGGGACCTGAAAATAAATGTCTGGACAGCTTAAAAAACCCAGTAGAGGAGTTCCAGGTGGATCAAGGAAAAGTTACACACAGTAGGTGCTGAAGAAGGTGACTGCTCTGAAATCTCAAAGAATGAGTTGTGTGGACTAATGCACTCAGTAACAGCAGCATGTAAAACTTTCTGCAGTGCGGTCAGCAGTGGGAGGAATATTCTTAGAGTTTCCCAAACAGGTTGCTGGGCCTTACCAATGTATTTGACATGGCCACTTCCAAAGTTGCATCCATAGCTCAGATTGCTACCCTCATGTGAGAAACTGCAGGAATGTAGGCTCAGTGCTTATGCATCCGGCAGTTGGCAGGGAAGGTGAAATGGAGAGCAAGTAGCAAACTCACTACCCACCCTTTCTTAGCAATCATTAAAGTGTCATTTCACACTTTTTCCCGTAGCTGCAGGCAGAAACGTTGCTGCTAATTTTCAGCTCCCTGCTAACACTTAAATTAAGGCTCTGGAGAGACTTGGTTGGGTTTTTTAACACCTGAGTGGTTGTTTGACAGCTTGCAAAGTAGCAGCTGAATACTGGTGAGGCTGAGAACTAGGTGTTGTCCAAGGGTAAATACATGTGGCAGGGAGACAGGGTAAATTCTCAACAAAAATAGACTGTACTGACCTGGGAATGAGGATACTTGAAACAAAATTGCTGCAGGCGAACCTGTTCTGAGAGTATAAAGACCAAAGCAAGCTCCTTTGCCTTGCTGATGTGTTTGGTAGACCTTAATATGACCTTGGAAAAGTGGTGTGCTTCAAAAATAAGGGTCAAGAGACAGGGGTCTGGGCTGGGGGACTTAAATAAAAGCCAGGATGGAGTTCAAACCTTAGTTTTTAACCTGTCATAACACACAGAATGAATGCCACAATGGTATGTAAGAGTCAGATGGAGGATAGCATGTCCTCACCTCTTCACAAAAAGCTGCTTTGAGCATGAATTATCAGTGTGAGATCACACACATTTGTGCTGAAAGCTGCCCTGTTGACCTGTTAAAACATTTGCTGTTATGGGAAAAAAAGATTTGCTGAACTTGATGTTCCAGAAGCTGTGGTTGACAACAAGCAGTAACACAGGCTGATGGTACCAGGAAGCCAACTAATTTCTGCATGGTTTTAATGTGAGGGTCTTCCACTGATACTGCAGCTTTGGACACACAAATTATAGTGAACTTTGGATAAAGTCATAAAGGAGGTGAAGGATTATCAGAATTTTGCAAGTTGGGTCAAATAATGGGACTACATATGCTTATTCACTGTCACATGTTTTCTGTAGGGGGTAAGAAACATATTTTGACCCTATTGAAAACCCAAATGAAAATCCACAGTGTAAATTTGGGTAAAAGGTTCCAAAATATTGAGAAACTGTGGCTGATCCAAATCAGTGATACTAAGAGTTCTGTGTGTAGCTGTTGGACTGTTATTAAAATTGTGTTAGTCAGAAGACAAAAAAGTAGTGTGTGTAAATACAGAGGTTTACACTGCTTTTCTAAAAATTTAAATTTTAAAATTATTCAAGGTGTAAATGAAAAAATCTTCAGAAATTTGGCATTTGGGTTTTTGCTGTCTAGAATTTTTACATTTATGCAATAGATATCTGGAGAACATGAGAACAACAGGTGCTGCCTTGTCTTGGACAGAGAGGAATATAATTTTAATACTCCTTTATGACATTAGCATAATGTAAAATATAAAACACAACCAAAAGACATGGGTCAATTTATGTAAGTGAAGACTTAGCTCATTTACTCATTACTGCCTGCCAAAATAATTTATAAATTACTAAGCAGTCATTGACAGGAAATGATATTTTTTTAAGCACTTGTTTTGAATTATTGTGAGAAATTTCCATTTTATTCCTTTTCTAAATAAAGCAGCACACACCTACCCCAAAGCTGAATGCAGCCTTCAAGCTCAAGTATTAAAAGCACAAGGGAGAAACTTAGGGCAGAACCATATCTCTCTGTAATTTGTAATGCATTATTTCACTGCTTCTTGGCTCATCCCTGCATGTTAAAAATAGCAGCACTGTTCTAAAGCAAGTTGGTTTATAAATTTGACTCAAATACCCACTTGGCACCCTCTTTTCCTGGTGATGATTGTGCAGAATATAGTCCCCTTTGGCCTCTTTTGCAGCTCTGAATGCTCCCTTGCAGGACTGGTGTGACAGCTGCTAAAACAGATGCCAATCTCTGTATGATACCCTATTTTTTGTGTATAATCCTGAAGTAGTTTGTGTTAAACAAAGCAAAGCTGCCACTGCATGACCAGGCTGTTTCCTCCATGGTTTAGCAGTAAAACCAAGTTATTCTTGTGTATGGGTGATATGGTGGGAAGTTCACCTCTTTGCTTTTAATATCTATGTTTCTAATATTGTAGAAGGTACTTTCTCTTCCCTGGTAAGCTGGTGTCTCTGCTTCTCTTTTTTTTTGCATTATAATATGTCACAGTACTTCACTGGTTCTTAGCTAGTTTGTAAGTGGTTTTTTTGAAGTACAGGTGAAATCACAAAACATTATTTGTCTCATGATCTTCAGCTGGCTCTCTGAAGGTCTCTCTGAAACAGCATTTCCAAGTGTATAGACACTTCAGAGCGGAAGTGGGGTCAATGGGTGTACATGCCATGTGAGAATAATTTCTGCTTAATTTGTTTTATGCTATTTTTTTTTCCTCAGTGTACTCAGTAAAGTATTTAGCATACATCCCATTAGCATAAGTAGGAGCACATAACAGTATATCACTCTTAAGCTGTACTTACTGAGGCTTTTATAACTATAGTACTTAGAGCATCTAACTTTTTATGATACTTTTTCCAAAATATAAAAGTGACTATTATTTCCACATATTGTTATTTAAGCCTAGCTTTTTTCAAAGAAAAATCTTTCCTATTAACTCACCATTTTCAGCAGATGTTTGCAGATTAAATATTCGCAGGCTTTTTTCTTCTTAAAACATAAATTTGAACAGTGTTCCTAAGCTTTTCAACTTGGCAAAGTCTGGATCAATTATTTATAATTTCTTTCTACTTATTGTAGATGTAAGAACAAAGAATATATCCACAGTAGCAAGAAGGACATATGAGCTTATGTTCGTGCATCTGTTTGGAGAGGTTAACGGATTATTTGACCTTGAATGACTGGGGTATGTGTGTAGAATTGGAAACCAGCATTCTATCTGCTTTATAATATAATAAAATTTACAGTTCTTCAAGTCACCCTGATTTATTTTCACTGTCTTTCTGTGTTTGTGACCCTTTGGTTCAGAAATAGTGCCCTAAATCCTTATTAAAGTATCCTTTGTATCAAATTGTACTTGAATGCCAAGGGACAAATGACATTGAACATAAAGGAGCCAAAGTGAAGAACAGTTTGGGTTTAGACATTTTGCAGTGTTCTTGGCAGTATGTCTTACTGAGTAACACCTTAAAGGCATAGTTCTGCATTATTTCAAAATTATATTCACTGCCACATGAGAAGGATGAAACCCTGAAGTCTACTTAGAGGTTAGTGTAGAAGAGTTAGATTGAAGATGTGCTTACTTTTTTGTTTTAGGGCAGATATCAATGGACAACTACTGGGGGAGAAAATCCCTCAGTACATATTGGTGTCTTGTTCAGACATACATGATGAAATTTAAGGAAAGATGAATTTTTCTGCATAATTCCAAGTCCAATTTTACATGGGCATGGGCCTTTTTACTGCCTTGGAGTATAGGCAAACTAAACTGATGGCTGCTTGCAGCATGGGCAGAAACAATCTGTCCATGGAATGTGCAGGCTGAACAAAAAATATTCAGAAAAATCTCCTGCCCTGCTGAGGCACACTGAGTAAAGCACAGCTCCTGGGCCAGTGCTGATGCTGAACTCTACCATGATGCTTGGCTGTAGCTCTTGACTCTATGACAGTGCTTTTCATAATAAGGCATGGAGCAAACTCTAATATCCAAAAGCAGCAGTAGACATTTAATCTCTAAAGACAGGAATCTCCTTTAGCTCAGGTTTGTAGTGTGGCTGCTGAGACTTACTGTGCTCTCTTTGAACATCACAGTTTACTCCAAGAATCTCCATACTGCAATAGCCACCAAGACCTTTTCTGCATAACCTGTGTGTAAAAATTCTTGGCATTACTCCCATATGTGGTGGCTGCTGAGTGCACCTTTTCAACCCTTAGCTTCCTCATCTTTAAAACAGTTTTAATGAGATGTATCCAGTTCAGAGGCCAAAGTACAAATTCTTAATACTACATTTATGCAAAGTATTATTAAGATGACCATCTGGCAAAGGACAGATTCTGGCTTGCAGCCCTTTGTTCTTTCATTGGGCCATTCTGTTGTTATTTTTCAATGTCTCTAAGTTCCCAGACAGGTCTGCAAGCCTAGCAAACCTTTTAACACCTCTGAAAGCTGGGGAAGCTAAAGAATTCACAGCAGCTCTTGCAGAACACAAGGGAAACGAAGAACAAGACTCCCAAATTCTCTAAAATCACAGAGTTTTTGTTACTGTTATCCCCAATTGTTCCCCATAGGAATAGATGGCAGTTCATGGATCATTGAGCCTGTTGCCTGCAAACACAGCCAACCATATAATAGAGAAATAGTCCAAAAGAGGCCAGAGGAAAAGCCAGCCTGTGTGTGCTACACCAGCCACCACAAAATTCCTGTCTGTAAGTTAAAAATCTCCCAGAATTACAGTGTCACATGAAGAGAGTGTTCCACAGGCACCCTCCACCCCCACAGCACTGTGGGCTTTGTCAAAGTGCCATGGTACGGAGGGGAGCAAGTTCTTCCATGCTTACTGCCTCTCAAGGGGTAATTGTTCACAGCCTGACCTTTATTTCTTCCTCCCCTCAGATCTGGTCACAGGTGCTTTACCTCTAAACACACAGGTTAGAAAAAACTGGGAAATGTGAGATTTCTCAGCTCTGCCAGTTAACCTGCACTTCCTGCCCACAAGCCCAGCATCCTGCCTAAGCTGCAGATACATCTTCAAAGGATGTTTTCCTGCATGCAATGGAGAAGTGGAGAGAGTGCAGTTCTTTCTTCCTTCGTTGCTGCAGTCAAAGCACTGAGTCAGAGGAAGGCAGGTTTGAAATGTGATTTCAAAGCATCTTAATTATGACTTTGCATTAGTGCTTATCATAGAAGTTGAGACATATTCTCCTACTATCATATCACTCTTCTTTTTTCCAAATGAAATCTAGGCATAATGAGAAATGAGATGTTCAAAAATTGAGCAGGAGAATAAACTGCAATTAAATAATGGGTCTAGCCACTGTTCTTACAAGAATTACAGCAATGTTTGAGAAGCGGCTGAGCTGCTGATGAAAGTGTAGCTTAATAACGGTAGAGTCAATGACTTATCAACAGCCCTGATTTGTAACAAATACTACACTCTTTAAAAAAAAATAAATTAGGGGATCACTTGAGGAGCATAAAGCACTTCCATTAGGATCCAGAACAATAGCCGAAAAAAGCAAGGCAGAGCTTATAAAACACTAAACTAAGCATAATAGATACTAATAGATACAAATCACTCTGGCTTCCATGAAGAAAAAAAATCTAATCTTACTAATTTCATAGAATTTAAGCCTGCCATTACAATTGCAGAAAATGTATCAGCTGGATCTTTATCTAGACTTTTGAAAAGACTTTGCCAAAGTTCTCTAAACAGGATTCCATGTCTGGCATTTTTCCTACCAGGAGGCTGTCCAAGGCAAGTGAGTATTATTGGAGATAGAAGAAACAAGTAGCTTTTGTAGAGGATATGCTAAGGAGGAAATAAAATAAATGCTCCACATACCTGCATGATGCTTCATGGATCTTTTCTGTTATCTGAATTACCCTTTCTAGGCTTCTTAGAAAGCAACTCTCCCATCTCACTTCTTCTCCACCTAGAGAGTGGACAAATCCAGCTATGGCCCTGTGATCTTGATAAGGTTTTATCAGTGGTATCTAAAGAAATTAAGCACTCAAGGTTGACAAGAGCAAAATAAAACAGTGTTATAGACTATAAACTGACTGAGGGGAACAAAGAGGAGTTATAGATGGCTTCTGGTCAGTATGGAAGTAGGTTAATTACCACCTTTCTCCAGGGCATTGCACAAAGACTGATGACCCACATGTGCTTTAATGACCTAAGAGTGAAATAAGATTGTGTAAGATCTGAGAATAACTAAGTACTAGATTATTCCCAAACAAATAACACAGTGAAACACTGTCTTCTTTTTTAACTTAAATAAGGTCAACACCAAATGTGCGAAAAACTGATATATAGCATTAAGATTCTTTTCCCTCATGATTATTCTGTCTTAAATCCATATCAAACATCACAATCACTTCTCATATTGATATACATCATTGACAGTGCAAGGAGCTGTCAGTTTAAAGGACCCTGTTCCTGATTTCAAAGATACTGAAAATCTTGTCTTACCAATGGAGAATTCCAGTCAGACCTGAAACCTGAAAAGCTGTTAAAGGTTGGCATGTGTGAGCAGCTGTCTGTAGAGACAGGCTGGCTTAGGAAGCCCAGCAGAATTGGGCCGTTTTGCTCCAGAAAAATGCAAAGTTAAATATGCACACAATATGGTACTGATATTCTTCTCCTGAAACCTTGTTCCTAAAGACTTTTTAAGTAACTTAATTGAACAATTGATCTTGAGGCTTTTTCTCATTGTCCCAGAAGGAGCAGGAAAAGAATCTCTTGAGTCCATTGCATTCCAGTACGTGTCAAGATGGTCACAAATGCTCAGAAGGCTACTGCCTGGGTCTGAGTGTTTTTACTTTGGGTAAAGGCACCAAGACATGAAGACTAAACCCTGGTAAGATGTATTCTGAGACAGAGGACAGTAATGAGGTTCATTTGGTTGGGTTAATACAGAGCTTTATTGGAATACTTGTGGAAATGTAAATTCAGACAGGCTTGTATGAAATAATGTGTTTAGGAAGAGAAAATTGTACCAGCTCACTCAAGTGCATGAGTTCTTCATATTTTTAGCAAATGATGTCCTCACTAGTCGCCACAAAATCTTTTGAAGTTTATTTGCAAAATACTTCAGCTTTCAAGATTCAGTAAAAGTCAAGAAAACTGATGTATCTGCATGCATGGATTTTGTTTGGAAGAGGAAAGAGTTTGTCAGTGGCTTCTGGAATAGGCAGGCAAATTAGACAGTCTAATCAATGGGACATTCCTTGGTGTATGCTCTGTATGCACCAGCTGGGCACTCTAGCAGTTTAAATACTTGTATCATAAAATAAATGAAATGAGAAACCAAAATGTGCATCAGTGAAATGAAAAATCCATGCTACTAAGTCCAGAATAAATAATAATTTAATAAAATTTGGTTTAGTTATACTTATTCTCACAAAGTTTTCTGGTCTGGAACATGTAGGATAAATGAAATTTCTGGGGAAAAAAAAGCCAAAACAAAACTAAAAAAACCCAAAAACACCTACAAAAAAGCACCAAAAAAACCACCCTCCCCCCCCCAAAAAAAAAAACCAACCTAAAAACCCCCCACCAAACCAATAAACACTAGCAAGCTAAAAAATTATCTAGGCATCTTTAAAATACTTTTCTTTTTCCTGACGAAAAGTATGTAAGAGTATAGTCTGTAAATTATTTTAAGAACTTGGTGAATAAATAGATCTGAATTGTAAATCTACCTGCTGGTGCCACTGAAATCTGAACACACAGAAAAGCTACATGATATACACAAGTGCAAAAAACCAGCAGGATATCTCATGCTTTTTCTGTAAATCAAACATGGAATATAGTCCCTGATATGTTTTTTCCACCCCACAAGCAAGAATAGTTTAACTTCTGCCTTAGAATTGAAGGCAATAGTTGAAAATGTGAACTTGACATTTTAAATAGTAGAGGCAGCTGCTGAACACAGCCCTTTACTGTATTTTCTTGCTTGCAGTTGGAGTGTGTAAGTTCTCGCGTTATAAAAGAACAAAATAGAGGTGCACTAGTTCAAACTACACTTTTATTACTGCTACCTGAATTTCCAGTCTCACCATGTATTGCCTGGAGGAGGTTGTGGAGTGCAAGGGAGCACCATTCCAGTAATGTCCCTAATCCACTGCCTCTATAGCTGATATATTTCTGTTATAAACTGAAAAATATACAAGTGATGCTGGTCTTTTGAACCACCAAGATTATTGACAGTACTAGACATTCATGCTGACTGTAAGACTAATCAAATGCACGATGAAGAAGTCACATCATTATAATGGTATTTGAGGGAAAATTCAAGATATTAATAGTGCTTAAAAACTAGGAAGATGTGATTTAAAAGGTCATAGATTGATTCCCCATTGAGATATAAAGATGTATGCTAATGACCACAAAAATAGAACTTCGGACTTAATTTGGGCTTAGTAATGTCACCTTAGGACCTGGTGGTACAAAAAGTATGAAGCAGAGGACAAAGGCAAGCTTGCACTCATGAGAAATAATTCAGAAGTAGAAAAGTGTAAGTGTAGAATAGAAGAGTGGGATGTAAGTCTACTTCTGCTCTGCTATATGCAATTCTAGGTCGAATATTGGTGTAATTGCACTGATATGGATAGAGCTGCTACAGATATAATATATCTTTGCATAGTAAAGAAAATCAGTAAGATTTTTTGCCTATTATTTTGTACAATGGATAGAGCTGCTACAGATATAATATATCTTTGCATAGTAAAGAAAATCAGTCAGATTTTTTGCCTATTATTTTGTACACAGATAACCTGTGTCCATTTTTTTCAAATAAAGAAAAACTTTAGCAAAACTTCTTTGGAGGAGATACTGAGCTTCTGTAGTTCCTGATTATGTCAGTTTAAGACTATTTGACCTCTAAAGGCACTAGCTATACAATGCATCAATAAATTTTCTTCTCTGGTTGCCACAGTTTGGGTCTGGTTTATATGGCCCAGAGAAGCCCATGCTATGGAGAAAAAGAAAGGGGATGTAGCTGTTTGAAATCCCTGACAAATCTACTCTGGATATAGCTGAATTCTCTTAATTTCCATGAGTAACTGCATTTTAAAAAAGCATTGCTCGTGTTGTTTCTGTACCTTCATTGCATGTAATTTTAAGAAAGGTTTAATAAAATATAGCAATTAAAGAGTACTGCATTCAGGAAAAAGTGTGGGAATTAACCTGTCCAAATTAATTAATGAATTTTAAGCAAGCCTTTTTAATATACAGAGGAACCTACTTATTTTCTCAGTCTGTTCACTCCAAAAGGCACAGTATCAAGTATTGAAGTATCCTATCCCCATTTATGTCAGATGTTGTAATTTAACTCTCAGGAATCCTAGATTGCCATGATAATTGCTTTCAGCATTTCTGTTAATGCACAGTCATTCTTGAAAGGTACACAATTACAGGATTTTTTGTATCCTTTGAAATGGAGGGCTGGAGAGTTTCTGTCTGTAGTTATGCTGCTAGAATTCCTCCTGCATCTGGCACTGCTGAGGCCACACCTCAAATCCTCTGGTCAGAAAGCACAAGGAAGTAGGGGAGGTATAGACTGGATATAAGAAAAATTTCTTCACTGAAAGGGTTGTCAAGCATTGGATCAGGCTGCCCAGGGAAGTGGTGGAATCACCATCCCGGGAAGTATTTAAAAAACACCTCTTGGGGAGATGCTTGAGTAATGGACTTGGCAGTGGTGGGTTAATGATTGGACTTGATGATTTTAGAGGTCTTTTTCCTAAGACTAAACATTTCAAAGAATTATATTATTATTAGTAGAGCCACATTTGTTATGTGAAAAAAGCTGAAAAAGTAATTTTTCAAGATTTCATTATGTTTAAGACAAACAGTAACAAATTATTTAGTTTATGCATAATGCAGTGCTCAAGTCAGTACCCTTGCCACTTCTCAGTTTAAGCTTTGCAGGCTAATTTTTCAGGCTATTTCCTGTTTGTTGGCATCTCAAAGAGGGCAGTAATTTATTACTACATTGCAATCCTTTTAAAAAACAGGATATTAGTTTCACTACCTGTTCTGAGTGAATATGAGCTTGCATCAAGTATCAACACGAAGTTTCAAAACCAGAATATTTTTACATAGAACAGGTCTGCTTCCATCCACAACTTAAATAAATTACAGTTGGAAGAATAAATATTTAAATGTTTCAAATCTGTCCACTAACTATGTAGTTCTGATTTTAGAATTGTACTCCACAACTATTAAGTTCTGTATCATATTCCCAGATTTTGCTAAGAATATAAGTGGAATGAGTATCACAATGTATATGTAGTGAACAGGATTGTCTTCATTTATAAGTCTCTGCCAAAGCCTAAAAAGATATTCAGGATAAAATCTCTGGATCCAAGATGTAACTAATCATTTTTGAATATATAGGACTTTTTTCAGTATGTGCATTAACAGTCAGTTTTACTGGGAAGAGGCCAAATTTTTTTGCTGCAGCCAAGGGGTGAGGTGGGTTTGGATGAATGAAAAGGAAACAGAGAAAAAGGAAGTCTTGTACTGTTCATAGCTAATGAATTTCTCTGGTGCAAATTCAATATTAAGTGCAGATTGCAGCTGCAATGGTTCTTGGGGGAATTCAAGAGGATATTGTATGTTATGGGGGATGCTAATTTAAAAGAATGTCTGGTCAGGATGCATTTAATAACCATTGCAAACTGTAGTGCACATTAAAAGGCAAGGGACAAATTAGTGCCTGATGTGATACAGGTAGCAGTCTTCATTAGGAAGTATCTGTGGCTGCCATGAACAGAATGGATACATGCAATTTTGATTTATAATCAGTATCTACTGTGAAGTGATTATTTTCTTTGTCAAAATTGAATTGGTAGGAGCCTTACTTGCATCTAGCTCTTTTAGAAGAACTAGAACAGTCCTCTGCTAACTCATTAATTTACTGAGTAAAAAATGAGGCTTAAAAAGAGTTCAAAACAGAGGAACAAGGTGGGCTGAAGTCCCCAGTCATTTATCTGCTGTTTTGTTTCATTTAACTGGTAATTGTATTTCTGTGCATAAATTTGTCTATCAAGCATGGTACATAGGCATTTTGTGAGTGTGTTTGTTCATACGCATGTTTGTGTATAAGGGTATGTGTGAGACAGGGTAGCATTTTTAGCCCTAAAAAGAAGTAAGCTTCATGTTGCTTACTTTGATTCTTTTCCTCTTTTAAATATGCCAGGTCTTCCTTTGCCATTCTAGATGCTTCAAGATGGGTGGTGTTTTGAGGAAAGAGTGGGAGAGAAAAGAGGGGTTTGGGAGGATGGGCTGGTGTTGACAACTTGCTAATGAAATTTCAGCTTTAAAATTCATCGAGGATTTCTGTGAGATAATCTGAAAAAAAAAAGTTTCTCTTAGCATGACATTTTAAATATAATATCTTTCACTTATATAGCACCTGCTTTCCCAGGGAGCTAGTATTTTGCAGATTCTAATTTAATTAGCCTCCAAACATACCTACAATGTTACTGAACAGTACTATTTCCACATAGACATGATGAGAGATGTACAAGGAGATAAAGCTACTACACTAAACCAGACTTAATGGCTCATCTTGTGTTACCTTAAGCACAGGAGAATTCTTGAGAGGACATGCATACTGAGAAGGTATCTGAAGTCTCATCTGCTTTTTGATACATAGAAGATGCTGAAAATTAGCTGCTGGTTCTAGGTAATTGTCTAAAAGCTGTAGAAATAGTATAGAAATAGTAACTGGATCAATGTACAGTGTGGTGGGTGGAGTACAGTGCAGGGAATGCACGGGCTTCCTGCAGGTTCTGCCCAGCCTGGGGGATCCCAGCCCCACTCTCACACCTCCTGGGAGTTCCTAGACAGGAGACTGAGCTTATAGCCAGAACTGGGCCCATATCAGAGCAGCAGGCATGTAAATTATGGTACATCCCATATGGATGGACAACAGCAAGGAGAAGATATGGAGCTATTCAGCTGGGACAGGGTGGTGGTAGCTCTGGGCATTCCCATTGTTTTGGAGTTCCTAGTGGATGAAACTAGAGATATCACTGGTTGTTTTTTTTCAGAGGAGTAGTCAAGATTTTCATCAGTCTTCAGCTAAAGGTGTTTAAATTGCGTTGCGTCCACTCTATGAGCACACCTGCTTTTTGTGGACCTCTGCCTTCTCTTTTATATTGAATATGTTGTTAGATTATCTCCATTTAAGTGATTCTGCAAGCTTATGAGGAATATACAGAATGAGAATTAGGACTGGATTTTTCTCACTGCTAAGGCCAATCTTTAGAGCATTTTCTCCCTCCTGCTTGAAGTGTTTCCCTTTGTCATCAGGACAGAGTTCAAATCAAGCCAGGAAAATAGAGATGGATGAAACCACATAGGTTTGGCTTGGAACAGCAGTCCAAATGTAAAAAGCTTAACAGGAGCTTAGTCAAATTCCTCAGTTCATTAAAATTAATTTGGAGATCACAAGAGGATCATCAATCTTCTTTATGACTTCTGGCATTCCTTGTGTCTAATTAAGGTCCACCCATTGCAAACATAGGCCAGATTCCCAGACTGCTGAAATTTGTTTCATCAACTTCCAGGCCTGCTTGATATACCAGAGTCTCAGAGTGTGAAAAAAAAAAAAAAAAAAAAAGTTGAAAGCCAGCTAAATGAAGGGATTTGGGCTGGCTTATTCAGGACAGCTTTTTGTTTGTTTATTTGCTTTTCATTTTGAATAGCAGAGGCCAAGTTTACTTCCTTTGAATCTACTCTTCTTTTAGACAAAGTGGTCAAAGCCTACCTATGGCAGCTTAACTCTAAATGCCAGATTCACCCCTGTGGGCAGTGAGGTGCAGCAGAAACATTGAGAGCCAGACAGTGCATCATAGCATGAGAAAGGTACCATGAACTCTGTTCAGTCCAGGAAAGTAGCACACAAGCCTGGGGACCACAGGGAGGGAAATGCACTCTGCAAGATGGACTGGCATGAGAAACTGCCTTGGGCCTGTTCTTTGCCTTTGTCTGAACTTCCTGAATTTACTGTTTTGGTGGATTTAGGTGGGAGAGCTTTGACTGAGGTCGGGTCAGTTCTTTGCCTTCACTTACCTTGAAGAATTTTGTTGAAGATTTGTCTGCTTCTGGGAAATAAAAAACGACACAAGGGTGCAGAATCCTTTAGAGGGTCCAGTAGGTGTATAATGGTATGGTAATGACATATCAGTGTGTATGCATGGCACGTGTTCGCACATATATGTGTATGTATATACAATCCTGAGTCTGTCCCATTTTATCAAACTGTCTCAATATTTAAAAGAAATTAGAGGTCTCAGTCCTGGTGATTTCAGTAAAATTTGGTCCTCTGCCAGTGCTTTCTGGGAAGTGGGATGTTTCAGTGATGATGTAGCTATAATGTGCTTCTAACTTAAGGTAATCTGGAGCCAAGTTTAATCAGATACACATTAGTGAATGGAATGCACTTTCCAAATTATTAAATTCTGGTTGGACCACTCAGTGTAGGATAAGAAAATCAGAGCAGATGCTACTAAAGCAAAGGTGGGAGTTGAGGGCAGAGACTGCCAAGAAGCAGTAAATGTGTTTTGCAGAAAACCCACTGATTCTTGTCAGTCGCATTTTCTTTGCTTGCCATCTCTCTGCAACTAATTTTCCCCTAGGATATTGTAAGGTCACATTGACCTGCATGTTCAAACCATGGGGTCAGGAAAGGAAAGAAAAAAAAAAAGATAAAAACACATTTGTGAAAATATCTAAATAGTTGGTACAAAAAGAACAGGTTTTCTGCAGTCCTTTTCAAACTTAATTTTAAAAGTAAATTAAAAGAGTGAATGATGGTCTTTACCTTGACCTAGGGTCTCAGTGCTTCACAAGTATGTCATGCCAGTCTGCAGCTTGGTTTAGAACTTGCACAACAGTATGCAAGAAAAAATCACAAGTCCTTAGAGACAGCATTGATCATCACTGTATTTTACAAGGAAAATTAGTATTCTTTTGTGGAGTTCTTTTTGGTCTTTTTGCTTTCATGCCCATTTTAACAAGGACAAGATGGAAAAATAGAATGTTAGAAGAAAGCCATTCATAAATATATCCCAAAACTGGAATGTTTTTATCTTCCTTTCAAGTCATTTATACCACAAAATAAGAGATTTAATTCTTCAGTTTAAAAAAAATTGCAGTGCATTGAATTAATCAATTCAGCAGAGATCTTTATTACCTTTATGTGCCTGGTATGAGTTAGTTAATAAGCAGATGGGGTTCTCTGGAGCACAGTTAGCCATATTTGACCAACATGTTGGCTCAAATGCATTTAGATACCTGTGTTTCAAATGTCAGTAAAAGGTAAGGGGTTTCTAAGTAGAAAGAGAAGTGAAGTAGTCTCTGGGGAAATACGGCAAAGAAAAACTGCATCCTTGGAACCACCAAGGTCTTTCCAATAACTGAAGATGTCCTGCCATGGCAGTGGGACTCCATGCAAATGCTGACTCCACTTGGTTCCACCTTCCTCCTCCCTTTGCCCATGGCTTGTTGTTCTCTTGCCTCTTCCTGTGGTTCTGGTGCCCTGTGATCCTCATGAAGCCGTTTCAGCATGCCAAGATGACAGAAAACAACCCCAAATTAAATTAGAAAAACAGGGATAGTGGTGACGTGCATGACATGTGGAAATAGCTTAGCACAGGTTCAGCCATGTTCAGGAACTGGCATGAAGGTGGGAGGTGGTTTGCACAGTCAGGATTCATGGATGGTGGACATCAACAGACAGATCAATGCAATTGTCCCTATAAACATGGTTTTAATTGCTTTTTTTGAAATGACCTTCAAAGCACAGGATCACCTTTGTTACACATTTCTGTAGGTGCAAACACAAGTAAATGTGACCAGAGAAATGGAGGACAGTAGCAGGAAGCCTTTCAGATCATTATAATTGTCTTTTTACATGAAGAGATGCTTTGAGAAAGCAAAGAAATCCTGCCAGAAGCAAACATGTCAAAGCCCATAGAAAAACAATGGAAACAAGCACGTCTGGAACTGAGACAATTGTCTTAAAAAGGTGCTTCACTTCCTTCGAGTGTTTTTTTTCAAAGACCAGTTCTCAAACTTAATTAGTATTCTTAAGACATAAAAGACCTTCTCTGACATGAAAAATGGTAAAAGACATGTAGAAAGCAAATGTGTTACCTTAGCTACCTGTTAGGGGTGACATTTTAAATACAGAAAATAAAGTTGACAGAATTATAGTGACCTTTGAGCCTGAACAAATAAAATAACATCTGCCAAAGCTAAATTGCTGCCTCTAGCTGTAGGAAATGATACGCATCTTTGAACACTAATACACAGGCCTTTGGTACAGCTAGCTTTAGTAATGCTTACTAGGCCTTAGAAATTTATTTTGCTGCAGAACAGGAAAGGCTTAAAATCCCCAGAATATGGTGCAAATGCCAAGGGACCCAGAGGGACCAGCCATGGCTGTGGGTGTGATGAAGCCACCATCATGGTCTTTCACCCTCTTAATTCCTCACAGGTCCCTTGTTTTCTTCAGATGACCCAGAAGGAGCTGTTCACTGCATCATTGTATATTTTCTTTACATTCTCTATACATGCACATTTCTGTGTGTAGAAGCAGTTTTATGAGTTACATTACCCCTTTTTGAATTTCCTCTGTAAACCAAGGACATATGTGTGGCCTGGGAGCCAGCAGCAATCAGGCAGATTGCTGCTAGAAAGGAAACTGGTAGGTCTAAAAAGGGAAAGCTTCTCTTTAAAATAATCTGCATAGGAAAATAAAAAAAGAAAGTAATTGCAAAAATTACTTTTTCCTGCTTTCCCAAGCTCTTTTAGCTTCTGGTCTCATCTTTACCAGCAGATAAAGCAAGTTCTTAATTGTGCTTTTGAAAAGCTGAGAAGAGCAGTTCGTAGTTTTTAATGCCTCCTTTATCAGGCACATTTGCATCCCTCTCCACCTTCACCTCAAATACTCCTTAAATTCAGAGTGATCACAAATGTGGAAAAGCCAGCTCTGCACTGGATGACTGGGATACACAGAGAAAGGAAATGTCAGGGAGATGGTGGTATTTTACCTAGCTAGCTCAGAAGGCAAGCAGGTACCATGAATTGCAACTGTAATTAGCCAAAACCACTGGATTTCTTAATGGTTTCCAGAGGTTAAAGGAAGTTCATGCAGCTTGCTGTCTGTATTAATATGAATGGTTTCCAATTTAAGCAGATAATACTAAACAGACTTATAATTAATATTATCATTAATAGTATTATTATTACTGTTATGTATTACTTCAGTTGCACTTGGGATTCTGAGAGAATTTTTATTCATTATACAAAGATCTGGGAAGACATGTCTCATATTTTCCTTGAAAAAGTCATAAAGTCTAGGCTGAGAATCAGACTTGTAGCATGTGGCATTTTGGAAATGAGGTGTCAGTCTAAAGAAGGAATTTTATCACTGGCATCTGTCATATGTCTGAGGGATTTGCAGTGGTGGGCATGGATAGTTAAAAGATCTATCTGTTTCCTAAACATACTTTTAAAATTTTTCGTTTACTTGTAAGCTTTCGTTTTCACCAATGCTGCCCTTACAAATCTGACCAGAAGTCCTGCCATACCAACCTCACCTTAGTTTTTATATAAACCTTCCACGGTGAAATGACTGGCCTAGAACATGAGGGGAGAACAGTGAATATTTTCTAAATAGACTTGAGCAGGGCTTTTGACACTGTCTTCATATGATCCTTGTAGAGAAGCTGGTGAAGTGTGGCCTGAAGTAGGTGAAGCTGGTGAGGTGGATTGAAAACTAACCAAACAGCTGATCTCAAAGGGCTCTGACAGCAGTGTGAAATCTATTTGGAGCCCAGCAACTAGCAGTGAGCCTGAGGGGTCAGTGCCAGCTCCGGTCCTGTGTAGCATCTTGAGAAGTATTACATGATCTGGGTGATGGGGCACACTGTGTCCTCAGCAAGTTTGCTAATGTCACAAACCTGGGAGGAATGAGAGAGAGGTGAGAGAGAGCACCAGAGGGTCCTCTACAGGTTGGAGAAATGGAACCTCATGAGATGCAAAAAAGGAGAATGCAAAGTCCTGCACCAGGGGAGGAACAACCCCATGCACCAGTAAATACTGGGGAATGTACTCTGCTGGAGTATATCCTGGGCTGGAAGGCAGCTGGTCAGAAAAGAGCCTGTGGATCCTGGTGGGCCCCAAGTTGAGCGTCAGCAAAGAAGGCCAATGGTGTCCCACGCACTATCAGACAAAGGGCTGCCTGCTGGTGGAGGGAGGTGACCCTGCTCCTCTACTTGGCTCTGCTGAGGCCATGCCTGGAATGCTGTGTCCTGTTCTGGTCTCCCCAGTACAAGAGATGTAGAGTACTGGACAGAGTCTGATGCAGGGCCACAAACATACCTCAGGAACAGGAGCATCCTTCTTCTGAGGAAAGGCAGGACTGCTTAGCACAAAGAGATGGCTCAGGGACCATCTCACATACCTGGAAGGAGAATGCAAAGAGGGCAGAGTCAGGGTCTTTTCAGTGGTGCCCAGTGACTGTATTAGAGTCAATGGGAACAAAATGAAGCTCAGGAGTTTCCCTCTGAACATGAGGAAACACTTTTTGAGGGTGACAGAGCACTTGGACGGGTTTCTCTGGTCTGGAATGTGGTGTAGTCTCCATCTTTGGAGATGTCCAAAGATCTCTTTGGACATGCTCTTAGCAACCTGCTCTAGGTGATGGCTCTCCTTGATCAGACTACCTCCAGAGACCCCTTCCAACCTCAGCTATTCTGTGATTAAGATTGCAATGGAAGGGTGAAGCAGATCACACTAAGTTTGCCAGTTTCAATGGATTTACCATGGGCAAAGTAAGGTTTGAATATCCTTCATAGCTCTTTTACCTTTCATTGAGTTTTGGAGAATTAGAACTGGGGGCTGTTTTCTGTCTGGGTGCAAAGGGATAGTGCCAGATGCTTTGTGGAGCACAAGTGTTCTCTCCACAAGTCCCAAAAGAGCCTTCCAGCTCTGGCATATCCCTGCTCACCCAGGTGAGAAGCAGATGGCCCTGTTGTTCCTGGCAAGTCCCTGTCCAGTTTGACCACCTTGAAAGCCCTCCCATTCTACATCAGGCTCTTAATTTCAGCAATTTTCATTGTGATAGTGAATTCAGATATGATGCTGAAAGTGCTACTCTTGTTTATACGTGCATTTATGTCCATTTGGGACTTACAGCATACAGATTTTAGGTTTCATTAGTTGTATTTGTAGCATTTCAATAGTATGGTCTTCCAAGTTTCACAAGTCCTCTATCAGATGTTATATCCTTCTCTGCTGGAATAAGACGCCTAAACTGCAGGGAAGTTACAGATTATGCATATGCATATATATGCAAATATGGTTGTGTTTTGTTCTGTGAAACTGATCTTACATCCAGCTAAAAATAGTATTAAAAAATGTTCACAGACCAAACCTTAGCTGAACCTTTCTTCTATTCCTGCCATAGCAAAAAAAAATCTTTCTAAATTCTTGTTTCATGCCTGTGTTATCTCTGCCTTCTTTTCTGAATAAGTTTTTAAACAAAATGGCTGTTAAATTCAGACTCAGTCTCAGCACATATAAATTCATGCCCTTTGATACAAGCCATTCCTTGAAGCATTTTTCTTGAAGGCACTTTACTGTCCTTCTGTGCTTCTTGGACTTTGTGCTATTTTTTAAGATGGAACTAATATTGGAATACAGAACTCTAGTTAGACTGAAAACTGTAGATCTCTAATGACCATGGTTTGATTTCAAGTCCTAAATGTAATTGCTGTCTTGCCAGCTCATGTTATTTTCTCCATTGGCTTGTATGCTGCCAACATGTCACCTCTGATATCCCTTATTCTTTTTCTATAATATATTGATAAGGGGCAAACTAGGAGGTCTGTAAACTGGCAAAATTCCCTCTAGATTCCTGAGTGCTTTTTCTCACAGACACCCTTTGGATTTGACCTATGGGAATTGATGAAAGGCTGGCATGAAAATGCTGTCCTTTGCCCTAGAGCTTTTTACTAGGCAAAACACAGGCCAGAAATTTTATTCCTAAGATTTCTGAATACTAGATTTGCAAAGTACACAGATATAGTGCATGTTGAGCTGTTCAGCTTGGTATTCAAGACCATTTCTTTGTGAGATGCTTTTCAGCCCTACTAATGCTATTTGCTGGCAAATTTGTTTTTGAATTGATTCTTATATAAAATTCTTCAGGCAGGCAACATTTAAAGACCACTCTCCATTAGTCCAGACAACTGATAAGCACCAAGAGGAAGTTAGGCTGAATTCCTGTTAAATAACACTGCCAGCCATTTGAATATCACATAAAGATCACACGGGCACTGCCTGTCTATATCTTAATGAGTGACTAATCCCACATTATTTTCTGAGTGTTTATAGATTTCTCCATCCAAACAATGACCATTCAATTTATTAGGAGTTTTTTACTGCAGGATTAGCTGATGGCTTCTTCTGAATACTTCAAAAGAAAAAGCTGAAGCAGAGACTGCTATATAAATAGGATGAATAAAAAGTTATTTACAGCAAGATATTTCCAAACAGAATTCTCAGATGTGTGTTTTCTCTGAGCCAGAAAGAGCAAGCAGGTCCTATAAAAGCTCTTATAAGCAATTTGGAAGGTTTTTTGGAGGAAGGAAGGGGAAGGTTGGCAATAGTTCAGTTTTACTGGTTAGTGGAAGTAGCTAGCTCCTGCTGTTTCACAGTGTGAAATTACATGCTAGGCCCCTAGAGTGACACAACCCAGATTCATCCTGGCACACACCAGTGGTCATGAAAGAAAGATGTTTATATGGAGGGAAACACATTACATTTTGTCTGTGGGGATAAAATATAGCATCCACCCGAGCCATTGTGATTCTCTAGTGTTTGTACTACTGTTGCTTCTCCTGACTTTTGCAAAAGATACTGCAGGCATCTCCTTGGCTTTAAAAATGCATTTTTTACCCTTTCCTAGATCAAAGAAATCACAATTGTCTGCTCTTGTTCTGTGAAAGTTGTCACTGGAAGGCTGCATAATCAGCAGGCAGATCAGTCTACTTAATTTATCAAAGGCATCAGGGAAAGCAACAAACAGTGTGGGTTCTTGTGAATACCCATGCAAAGGTATTCCCTCTTCCAGGTGGTGAGCTTGACCATGAGGTTGAGAACTGGAACACTGAAGGGTTCCCTTACAGTGCAGTTGTGACTGGCACAGGAGTGCTCAAGGGTATTTACCTCACCAGCTGCTCTACTGCTGCACCTCTGTGTTGAAGCCTCCCTTGTGACCTGTTCAGATCAATAAATAGCCCACGTCCCTGTGGACCTGGGCTGAGAGATGGATGCTGGGAGAAACTCAGCTGTCCCAGAGGGGCCTAAGCATCTCCCTGTGTGCAGTGTGAATGATAAACACTGGCACCCTGGGGAAGAGCCTGTCTCCAGACTGCAAAGTCTGCAGCCACAGAACACAGGTTTGCAGAGTGTGCTCCTGTGAAAACAGTGGTAAGATAGGCAAAGGGTTCTTAATACCTTTTCCTTTTGTGTTGTTGGGAGGCTGCCTGGCTGCCTCTCCAGAGATCTGGGATGTACACCTGGTACCCCAAGCTGAGAAGCCAGAAACACTGTTCTCTGCTTGTGCCCACTCTTACCTCCACAAGCAGTCCTTTCTTCAAGTGCAATCAAAGAGGTGGTTGGGACACAGGTGCATCTTCCTTGACTGTCTCACATGGCAGGTCTCAGGACCCTTTCCAAGGACTGTCATCATAAGTCTGTCAGAGCTTGGAGGGAACAGGGAAACAATTCAATTCCTGCTGCAGCCCCAGGGGCTGGTGAAGTGAGGATGCCTATGATAATGATTATATTCCTGTGACAGCTGCATGGTACAGATCCTTGGCCATGACTAATTGCCTTTCCAGGGAATGCCTGGAGCTCCCTGGGGGATTCTGTGCTTTTCTGATCCCTGTTTCTTCTTGATATCTCCTGACTGAGACAGAGGCAAACCAGGATTCACTTCTTGGGGTGCTTTAGGATGACTAAGAGGCAGACAGGCTTAGAAGCAAATGAAAAATATGACATGGGGAGGAAGGGAGGAGAAGGGAAGAAAGAAAATCATTGTAAACCACTATTGGTTGGGAATCACAGCTCATCTTCATAGTACAGGTATAGCCTTCCACTTGGTCACCCCCAAAACCATGTAAGGCTGCAGGAATGAAACCAAAAGGAGATAATTGCAGAGCAGGCTGTGAATCAGGATTTTAACTGATCTCTTTAGAGTGCCCTGGCATTTACCAGCAGAGCCATGTTTTCCTAAGAGCTTCAGTGGACTATTGCTTCAGGAAGCCCATAAGGACCGTTTTGATAAAGCAGGAAAGCCCTCAGCTTCTCAGAGGACACAGAGCAGGGCAGATCTAATCTAATCTCTCAGGAAGCTGCTTGCCCTTAGGGGTCTGATCTCACACTGACATCACTCCCAGGGCTGCAGCCTTGATAATATATAAGAAACTCCAGTGTTTCCCACAAGTGGAAACCAAGGGAGCCTCTGAGAACCTCTGAGGTCCAAAGCAATTTCATCAGCTTTTGATGAAGCAGTGCCTGTAGTTAAAGAGCACGCAGGTGTGCAATGCCATGCAGGAAATGACAGTGCAGTAAAACTTCTTAGTTGTGCTGCTGAACATGTCTAAATGTCCTTGTCCCATGATTGAAACAGGAAAGGCAGCTGTTATGCAGCACCAGTGGCAATGCCTGGTGAAGAAACTGTGAAAAAAAAAGCTACACACATCTGCAGCATACTGTGAATTTTTTTATTATTTCACTTCTGTATTCTCTTTTTCAATTCTAGCCCAGAGTTGATAGTGCAAAAAAATGCACCGATGTTTATTCCTGAGAAGTATCTGGGCAGCACCTAGAGGAGCTGTGGCCAGTGGATGTGTCATACTGCCTGACAAGGCTATGCCATCCTTATCACTGGCAGTGGCACCATCAGCTGCCTGTCCGATGGGTCCATGGCCACCAAGCTCTATCTGTCCCCAGCACTGTACAAGGGGAAAGCTGACCTAGGGATGAGCACCACAGGCATGGCTGGGGCAGCACAGGACTTCACAGGGGATTGGGATGCAACAGAGGCTCCAGGTTGATAGGGAGCCCTGGGAGGAAAGTGCATCCTGGGAATATCCCAGTTTTGACAGGAGAAACATGGAAACAATTAAACTAAACAGCAAACATGCAGGGGAACTTCCATCTGATCTGGCAGCATGTGCCAGGCATGCTGTGGGAATATCACCTCACTGTGTGCAGAGGAAGAGGGTTTGCTGCCTGCCTCACCTGAGTCTGCAGGGTACAGAGAAAAGGAAGGGACATTAAATTACTGTAAAGCTAGAGGGGTCCTGGCAGAGGACAGTCCAGCATCCGTGCTGCTCAGTGCAAGCATCCAGGCTGCACCTCATTCCAATACAAGGAGAGTTGTTTCCTGGACAGTTGTTTCCTGGAGATTTGTCACCTCACACATGGTTGAATCCACAGTGGGCTGAGCAGTGGGGCTGAGCAGCTGAACCCCAGGGGTGAGTTAGTAGGGGAGCAGGTTGCATCAGACATTTCTTTAGACCTGCCTGCCTTCTTCTCATTAAACCTGGACCTAGTCCAACTTAGTCCAGCCATCTTCCTCCACCACTGGTTCACAAACTGGAGGTCTGCAGTTTGCACGTGTCAGGAAAGGAAGGAAAGTGCTGGGTAGGACTGGCTGCAGTTGGGGAATTCATAAAGTAGCTAAATTCAGATGGCCATAAAATTTTAGATGACCATAAAATGCTGCTGTAATATGACCCATGGCCATTTGAGAATGATCACCCAGTCATAGAGGATGCTGGGGAATGCTTTATAGGTTGTAATGAAACAGATGTAATCATTTTGTTTATGCTCATAAAGTGTCTTGCTTTATGTTATAGGAAATAAAGCAGTGATTTTTCTGATATCTTAAATACTGCAAAGTAAAATTAAATACAAGGAGATGGATTTTTTTTTTATCTTTGTAAGGTACGCATATTCTGGAAATCAGTCTTTTAATGTCTCTTATGATGAAATATTCCCCAGTGGGATCTGTCCTCACATGGATCTCATCTCAGTGACACAGATAAGGATGCTGCACTCATAATTCAAAGTAAATTAAGTCCAGACTTTTGACTGCTGGTAAATTGCCAGAACCATGCTTAGTTGGACAAGTTTTTGTCACTGCTGTGCTCCAGAATGCATTTCAGTTTCCTTTTGCACATTAAACCTTAATGGTCGCATCAAAAATAATTTGATTGGAAAATTAAAAGTTGGATGTTTTTTCCTTCCTAGGATAAGGAATCAAAACTGAAGGGATTTGTTTGTTTCTTCAGAACAAAAAGAATAAGCATTAGCATGTACTGCTAATGCAGTAAGTATTCCTTCTAAAGAAACTTTTTTATTTAAGTATTCAGGCACACCTAAGAAAAAGGCACATAAGAAGTAAAATAGAACAATCTGTTGTTATTGAACAGAGCAAATACTGTTGAGATACAAACACAGTTAAGTTTTCTTGGGTAACTAAGCAACAGAAGAAAATACCACTTATCTGAATTGCTGTTTATTCTACTGATTTGTAGCTCTGCAGTAGTGATTTTTATCCTTTACACCTCAAACACAGAAAAAACAACTGTTTATGGTATGGCTAAATTGTTTAATATAGTGTTTGATGCAGGGGCAAATTAGGCACCAGAATAAATGTCTAGGACTGCTCCAAATAGTCATTAATGACTTTTGGTCTTCTCACAATTTCTTTACTGGATTATGTAACATAAGCAGGCAACATAAGCAGGCATCCTCTACAGACTTAGGCAATTGCAATAAAATGGACTACATGAGGCATGAAATCAGAATAATTTCATTTTTCCAAAGAATGCAAATGGTCTCTTATTCATGTGTATCATCCGAAGGACTTCTTAGATAAAGCACATGGTAACAATGTAGTCTTTGACACTTCCAAACTGAAGATTTTTTTTTCTAGAGCTGTATATATTATCATCAGATGGATAATTTCATTATGGTGAAAATCTGTAGCAAGTGCTCAGAGCCATAGTCAGACTGGACTCACATATGGCTCTGCACTTGCATATGCACATACTTGTTGTGCACGCTGTCTAAATGAGCAGCAGATGAACATAACTTTTCCAAATCTCAAAAATCTAAATTTATAGCTAAAGATTTTCAAAAGTTATGGGACTGGAAGAATGGAGGTAAAACCAAATAACAAAATTTGGGGTGAGAATCCCAGAGGAGCTCAGGAGACTGGAAGACATTGACTGAGCCAAAGTAGGTGCAGCACGAGCAGTCAAGTCCTACATGCTTGGGAACAACAGATCCACCAGTAATAAGGGTTTGGTTTCTCTTTTTCACTTATAATAAGCCTCAGCTATCTGTATGAAAAAGAATGGTGTCTGTGAAGCACAATGGAGCAGTTTCTGAAATAATTCCTTAGAAGGAATGGACATAAATAACATCCAGATACTATGAAGTAAATTGGGGAAAACTCAAGCTCTGTTAAATCACTACCAAAAGTAGTTTCAATGATACCAGGATATTCACCAAAGGTCTTTTATAAAAGAGGAGATGAATTGTAGGCAGGTTGGAAATCCTTAGCACAGGTACCAGTGGCACCTAAACACTCTTCCCAAATAACTGGCTCTGAGGATTTGTCTCCTGTTTGGTAGCTATTCTGGGAGCCTCCTTGTCTGCCTTGTACTGGAGCAAGACCTGGGGAGAAGTTTTTAAGAATAAGGGAGAAAGGAGTCAGAATTTTCTTCATACAAGAAAAAGGCACATCCAATCATGGGCTTCTGAAATATCAGCTGGATTTTAGTGTGCTGACTGAAAGTTATACCTGTCTCCTGCAGAAAGGTATTAGGTTGGTCAGCTGCCAACTCCTGAGGAACAACCTCTGTAAGGTTATTTTCATTCATCCTAGTTAATCAAGCAGTGGTCGTACAGCACTTTAAACATGGAAAGCACTCCTATAAATATTTGGTATTATCATATAATTACAGTACCTCATCTCAATTAAATACACAAGTAGGCATGCTTTAATCATAAGTGAATTGTTACCAGAATTATTTCAAATGTATGTATCTCAGTCTATGCTGACCATCCTCAAGATTGGTATGTGAATCTGGAGCAAAATGAGGGCTCTGGATTTTGGAAATACTAGAGAGCCACTGTCTTATCAGAATGTATGTCTGTTTCCCTATAACCAAAATACATTTTTTCCCAAATACAAATGTAGACAATTTTTTATTTCTATTTGTCTTGCATCTTAGACCCTATTGTGGACATAATGAGTAGCCTGGTTTTCTGTTTGTCTCTTTTACTTTACCACTTTCCATCATTGATATAATGGAAAAAGAATGTCACTTGGTCTTGTCTCAGATTCTCATCCTTAAGGGTTATACTTTATCAAGGTCTGTATACTGTGCTGTGTGATGCACTGAAATAAATTAAGACAGTTAAACGCTGAAAAATTCTCTACTTCCTTCAAAGGTTAAGATGTTAAGACTCAAATAAAGATATATATGTTGCCATCTGATTATCAGTGATATAGTGCTTCTCACTCCATTGTATTAATTCTGAATATAAACTTTTTTAAATCATCATTGAGACTGAGATCCCAAGCAGTGATCTGTCTTCATAAAAAAAAAAAAAAAAAAAGAGAGAGTAAAAGAATAATTTTAAAATAAAAATGTTTTGATAATGCTTTTTTATAGTACATTTCATAGAATCACAGACTGAAAGAATGGTTTGGGTTGGAAGAGACCTTGAAGATCATCCAGTTCCAATTCCCTGCCATGGGCCAGGGAGTTGGAACTGGACCAGGTTCCCTTCCACTAGACCCGGTTGCTAAAAGCCCCATCCAGTCTGGCCTTGAATACCTTCAGGGATGGGGCATTGACAACTTCTCTGGGCAACCTCTTCATGTCTTGCCACCCTTACAATGAATAATTTCTTCCTTATAACTAACTTAAACCTACCCTCTTTCAGTTTGAAGCCATAACCTTCAGCCTCCTTCAGGTACTTGAAGGCCACAATAAGATCTCCTTGGAGCCTTCTCTTCCCCAGGCTGAACAACCTCAACTCTCCCAGTCTGACTTCACATGAGAGGTTTCATAATCCTCTAACTGCAAAATCTCTAAGAAAATCAGTTATGTCTAAGGTCTTCTACAAAAACAAGAGAGTTATTAAATTGTAGGGTCTTTTTGTGGTGTGGGTGAAGTGGTGTATTTTTATTTGGTTTTACTCTTCTAGAAAAATAAGAGACTTTAAGATAAACTTGATTTATTAGACAAAGTGGTTACTTTGCTAGATGGCAGTATCATTACCACACTCCCCATTTCTGCTTCTTTTCCTTTTTTTGTCAGGTGCTGTAACTCTTAATTTTTCACTGTTTATCATCTCTTTACATATCAATTAAATGCTTTTTGGGAACATGGATAGGCAGGTTTTGTATATTTGTAAAGCACCAGCAGAAGACTGTAGTTGACTGAATGCAATCACAACCAAAAAAATGACATTCACATCTGTTCTTTCAGGTTCATTGACATCAATTTACCTAAGATATTTTGCAATGCAGAACTATATACTGCTTTTTCCTATATCTTTCTGGAATAACTGTACATAAGAGTCACTACCTGGACTCACATAAAAATGTGAATTTCTACCAAAACAATACCAGAATACCAAAATAGAAAAACCCTTCAAATCAGGAACTACCTCTGACTGTGTCTGTATGGCATTTGCTGACAATAGGCCTCCAGTGAGGGTGTCTGAAGTGGAATTACATAATGCATATATATATAAAATGGAATGTGTCATTGCTGCAGTGTTAAGCTATATTTGGAAGCCACTACAACAAAGCACTTTCTTTCTCCCATTTTTTTTCTTCTGTATTTCACAATCAGAAAAAAGTGTCTTTGATATATGAATCATTTTATTAGACCTTCTTTTTATTTTAATAACTGCTAATTTGCACACCTAACATCAATTGCTGGTGCAATTAATTGTGGATGCAAATCAGAATGTTTAGCTGTCTAATCACCTGATTATGCCTATAAATCAGTGACAGTAATTATGTGTGTAAATGTTAATTTCAGCCTGCAATTAATTTGGCCAAAATTGAAAGGACAGAAAAAAAAATCACCCTAGGCTGAAATTTGGTCCCCAGTGTGTAAAACCAGAAAGTATCTTCCTCCTGTACGTCTTGTGTTTAAATTGCAAAGAGCTAAGTAGACCAAGAGCAATGATTCCCCAGTCCCCAATAACTCACTGCCAGCATTTCACAATAAAGTGCAATGGGAGAGGAAATATTTCCATACGGGTTCATTAATCACAACATATTTGCCATGCACAACCACTCTGCAGAGCAGGTAAAGAACCCTAGGGGTCCTCACCTGCCACAGTATGTCATTTTTGTAATAGGAAAAGTATTTTTTGTACAAATGTTGTAGAACTGAAGTTGCAGATGGCTCCACTGGCAGAGCTAGAGCCTCCTGGCACAACTTTCAGCAGCCACAGCTCCTTTAGGAATTTATAGCAAAGGTTAGTGATATCTTAAAAGAATGGTGTTGAAGATGCTGTCTGGTCCCACTATGTGCAATATTCCAAGGTGTGCCCCTTGGGAGGACATGTTAGGCAGGACAAACCAACCCCACCCAAACAATAAACTGCAGAAGGAAATAAAAGCCTTTCCTGTCCCTGTTGTGCTGCAGGACTTTAATGAGAGGTCCAGGAACAATTAAATGGATTGTGACCGAGAACCAGTGGGTCCAATGGACCCCATTAACAGAACTGTGCAGCAAAAGATGCCTTTCCAGCTCAGTGGCTTTCAGATCTGGGCAGCAGGCCATTCCACTTTACCTAACCCCAAAGACACCAGAGAGGCCCAGTTATCCCATCATACTCTGACCCCTCTAGACCTTCTCAGTGTTTTGCATGAAAGTTACAGTTGGTATCTTGTTTACTGTACCTCTGTGGTCTCAATCTCTGAGCAGCTCATTGCTGCTTCACTCCCACATGGGACTTTGATAAAATTCAAAGCCACCTGGTGTGATTTTAATTTAAATGTGAGTTTAATGTGTTTTCCTTTTATATTGCTGTGATGTGCATTGTCAAGAGAAATGCTGCAGGCTCAGATCTGTCCTCTCAGCTGTTTCTCTGTGCTAGTCCCTGGTTTTGACTCGTGAATATTCCTGAATAAAAACTGCTGCTCCGCATAGAGTGTGCATTGGGTCCAAGGGTGCATTGGGTCATTCTTCAAGGGGGCAACCAAGTCTTGGGCTCTTTGCCAGTCAGAAGCCAAAAGTCTTCTCATCAGCATAAGACAACTCCAGAGTTACAGCTGAGCAGAGATTAGAGGTTGCATGCAACCTTTGTAAAAGGAGATTTCACTATTCACCATGCTCCACCAGTTAGAAAAAGGGTTTTAAGACAAGAACTTGTGGAAAGAAGAAATACTGAAATACTTTATATTAACTAATTAAAGCAATTCATATTGAAAGTGGTTAAAATTTACTAAACTTTTTCTAATTATAAAATAGGATCTCACTTTAAAAAATTGCTGTGAAAACATATTAAAAATATCATAAGAAAATGATGTCAGGAACAGAATATGAAAGATACCTCAAGAAAAAGAGAAACAAAGATCCACATTAGTTAGTAGCCCCCCAGGCTACTACTGCAGGACACAAGGCACCCTGATGCAAGCCAACACCTTAATCTTCAAAATTTTTCATTAAGTGAGACTGGGGATTTTTTTCAGCCAGCCTTAATTAGTTTGGAACTAAAATTGCAGGAACAATGTGGGAGCTTTTCTGACACAGAATATCTGAGGTCAGATCAGAATAACATAGCAGATCAAAGGCCACCCAGAGTGATCACTATGCTGTGACTCAGGTGTGTCATGGGAGGATGCTGCACGCTCTGCAAGGGTCACCACAGGCATCACAGCATCTGGGTACTAGCCTTCAGAAGACCTCCCTTGCTTCCTAAAACCACTCATTGCTCCTGCACCCACCAAAATCTAGCTAATGAGCTGTTTTCCAGGTGTTTTTCCTGCTGATTGCACAGGGCACAAGAGCTGAGGGGCTTTGCCTCTTGCTCCCTTTATCTGCTGGTTACTACAGGGAGCAGCAGCAGCCTGTTGGGTTCCTGGCTCCTGCTGCTGCTTACTGCTGCTGCTGCATGGGAGCTACCATAGTGAGTCATTTCTGATCTCCAAGGGAACCCACAGCCACATCTCCACGCCTTCTAAAATAGGAACTCACAGCTACATCTTCTCTCTGACTAAAATAATCAAACTATGAGAAAAAAAACCACAATACATTTGGCAGTATCTGAGATACTCAGTGTGTCAGATGGGGCGAAAAGCAGGACAATAAGCTCAGCCATAGCAGAGCTACAGGCTAAGACCACCTCAGAGTTGCAGTGCAGGTGGTTCTCCAAGTCCTAATACAGCTATGCAGAAAAAAAATTAGTTCTTTGCATGTTTTCATTAAAGAGACCGTTTTGTTCCTCTCATTATTTGCAAAACCTCTCAGGAAGGCCATATAATCAAGATATCATCTGTATATTTCAAATTAGAAAACTGGGTCCTTGAAAGAAATACTATTTAACAAATAAGTCAATGCTAAGCTTTTTTAATGGCCTTATAAAGGCTAGTCTTGTCTTCAGTTTAGTTTACTCTTATCACATCAACTATTATAAATTGAAATACAATGATCTTTTTAAATAAGTGTTCATTATTTTGAAGTACATTGAACAAAACATTGTCTGCAAGCAGAAGTAGAACATGTAAAATATAATTCTGTGCTTCTATAACCACTCTCTTTCATTCCAGGTATTTTCACACGATGTACTTGGGTATCCGGAGTCGACAGAGTGGAGAGAATGACAGATGGCGGTTTTATTGGAAAATGGTGTATGAGTATGCAGATGTGAGTATGCTGCATTTGCTAGCCACCTTTCTGGAAAGTGCACCACAGCTGGTCCTGCAACTCTGTATTGTTGTACAGACTCGTACACTCCAGGCTCTCCAAGGTAGGGGTTCATTTAATCTATTTATTTTTTATAATTTTTGGAAGATGTAATTTCCACGCATACATATTTATCCTTCATTCAGACTGCTGTGTGCCTTGTAGTCCTGGCATAAGAGTAGATCTTGCCTGCTAGCTGCTATTTAGCTGTTAACAATAACTCTGTCAAGAAAGACTATGTTATTAGAGGTTTTTTAGCCTTTCTTAATGGCCCTGGGTTGTGGGTAGGATTTAAAATGTTTTGCTTTCTGCATGTCCTTGTAATAGAAGAGCTTCTTCTGATTATCCACTGGGCCAATGTGAAAATTGCATCAATCAAACTATTACTCTTCTCCCTATGCTTTTTTCTGTGAATGTTCAAAACCCTGCAAACTGCAGTAATGAGGTTCATATGGCATTATGCAAAGCAGGAGACAGCACAGGAGATAACAGCAATTCTGTGAAGATAATGGCAATGTTTATGCCCATCAGCTCTCGGCCGTGCTCACCTGAAATAATACAAATCATCTCTCCAGCAGTACTCATTCCCTCACACTCTGGGTTTCCTTCTAAGGTTGATGCTTTCAGCAAGTGTGGTTACTTCTCTAAAATGGTAAATGCATGCATATGTCCTACTAGATGGCTTTGTCAGTCGGTGATACAGATATTGGAATATCTCACTCAATATTGCTTTTTTCATGCTGCTTTTGGCTACCTGACAAGCTGTCCTTTTGTATTGTGCCATTGTTTTGCCTTATGGCTGCACCTGGACAGAACTTTTTAGCAAGGGAATGAAGTGAATGTGAACTTGGAATCCAGAAGGTGACAAAAATGCCATGAGGCAGTGAGGAGTGAAGGGAGGAGGGGAGAATGAGAGGGACAGAGGCAGGAAGGAAATGCAGAATTTTGTCATTTGCTTTTAAGGAACAGCTCATGTGCTTACCACTGTGCAAGAAGAAAATGTGACAGCTCCTTGCTCCAAGAAAATGTTGGGTCTGGTTAGCTTATTATGAGTAACATGCAGTGAGTCTGATTGGCTAAAAAGGGATTTGGTACAAAGTGGGTAACTGTGTGAAGATCTTGATCCTGGGCAGTTTCCTGTGGATAAATCAGAGGTTTTACTTTACAGAGCTCTGAACTGTCATGCATTTAAGAGCTGTACTTCTTCCTGTGTTTTTTGTTTCATTAGATCTAAAACTCTGCCACCTTAATGGGAAAAGAAAACCAAAGTTTCTATTTTAATTAATTGGTGCTCTGTACAAGTAAGTTTGCCTATGCACTTCCTACTGCAATTTCTCAAACTGTTATCATTGCAGAGAAGGTATTATTCCTTCAAGATTTGTGTTCCCAGAAAAAGTGAGTCCAGAGAAAGACTTAGGAGAACAACATAGGCAGAATACTGTATGGTCAGCTGTAATTTAGCTATCTTCATAAACTATTAATACAGAATGCCTCTTGTCCTCATTTTAGTGCAATAACAGATCTCTCTCTGAGAAATGAGCCTGGTGAGTAGACACTAAGCCTGTGATACACTCTGAAAGTGGTTAATTAGAGAAGACCTGAAATGCCTCAATTTAAAAGGCAAAAATGTTTCCTGCACCCTGCAATCAGCCCTGTGAAACCTATAGATCAGAAACCAGAAAGTAATAAAAACTATAATTATGGATTTCAGTTGAGAAGATTGATGGTATTTAGTTATGCTCTCTTCCCCCATATTTTTCCAGCTTCCACAGAGAAAAGGATCAATTTAAAAAAACTAAAAAAAAAAAGAAAATTAAAGAAGATGCTGGATTTTCTTAAACAGTAGTACCATTATACTCTCATGATAAAAGCTAACATGTTTTAGCATCTTGCCAGCTGTGAAAATCCTTTCTCTGTTTTCTCTCCTTTCTTAAAGAAATGATAAGGCTAATGCGTTGCACCATAGGATGGTGGATTAGCTGCAAGGCTGCATAAGAAGAGCATAATTTTTCTCAGTGGTATCGTGCTACAAATGGGTGTTTTAAAAGTCCCAGCCATAAGGTATTTTCTTCAGCTAGCTGTCCACTCACTGAGCCTGTTAGAGAGATTTCCAACAGGGATCAATAAACAGGGTGTTTGATTGATTTTCTTTGTTTAGGGAATGCTACTGGGTTTTTATTGGTTTTATTGTTATTTTAGTTCTCTGTCCCACAGGAAAAAGTTATTAATAGAATTGTTAAGTGACATTGCTGGTCTGTGTTCTTAAGAGTTTATGACTTTCACAAACCACAAATTTGGCACGGGAAATGAATGGACTGTAAGCAGGGTACTTCTAATATTAATCCATTAATTACAGCAAGAAAAACTTCTAAGTATTTTTATTTATGAAATTCTATATTTTCAATTCCAAATGCAACAAAATAGCATTATTCCCAACAGGAGAATGTTATCAGCATTACTGAAGATTCCAAGTTTTTTAATGGGTGTTGGCTTGGTTCAGACTATTTCTTATTGCAGTAACTAAGTCCTGCTAATCAAGGGAAGACATATGTGCAGACCTGCTCATGGATCTTTATGGGGATCATGAACAATATTGCGCAATATCTGCAAAACCTTCCCCCTCAATCTCCCATGCACTGCAGTACAGACCACTTCAAAAGCCCTGAGGATACACCACAGGGATCCTTTAGCACTTGCCTGGACTCCCCAAGCATGAATTTTAAAACTTCAGTGTAAGCTTCTAGCAAGGATTGTGTACCCTGTATCATGACCCTGCAGCACAGCGAGGCTTGTGTGGGAGGCCATCGACAGACCTTATGGAGTGGCATCTCTCTTCTGCATCCTCATCCAGGGATATCCCAGTAATAGTAGCACAATAGCCAAATTATCATCTAAAACCATGATTCTTCCTTAAGATGTCATCAAAACTGGCACATTTAGAGGCAATGTTCATTTTTATTCTGCCTACAACCAGCAGCCAGGTCTCACCTGAGTGGAAGGAGTGAAATTGCTTGTGGGGGAAGCTGATGATTTCTAGATGTAAAGTTCTCAAGAAGCTGAACAACTTCAGTTTGACAGTGGGCTAAACTGGAGCTGTGCTAATACCCCTCTCACATCCACCTTTTCCACTCTGGTGATTCCTTTGAGTTTGAAGAAATATCTACTCTCTAGAAGACTGACTGATGTGCCGTGAAATAGGTAATTCCTTCCTCTTTTCCTCACAGGAGTCTGTCCCTCCTGCCTTTGCTCTGAGCACAGCCAAGCTTCCTGAGACAGGGGGATATCAACAATGGGTAATGCCAGCCCTGGGGAGGCAAGGGAGGACATGGCATCACGGTGAGGAAGGAAGGTCAGGGCTGTCCCTTTATGTGGCACCTCATCTTGGAGTCCTGCCCACAGACTAGCAACCATCTCTTGGCACTCTTCTTTTACTTATTTCAGTTTTCCCACTATGCCATTTTAAAAAAGTTTCTCATCTTAAAATGAGTAAACTCTAGCAAGAAAAAAATCCTGCTGACCATCTGATTGGAAAGACTCCCATCATACAGTTATCACACAGATACTACTTTCCTATTCAAGATATGGTGTTCTAACCACACCTAGATGAGCAGATAGACAAGATTACTCCCTGGATTTACCACAGATTTCATTATTTATACTGTATTAATTAACACATTGCTTAAATTATAGATTAGCTTCTCATTCCTGTTTACTGCATTGACAATTTTTTCTTCATCAGCCCCTGGGAGGTTTGTTCTGGTTTCTCCATACAGTGCTATTAATCAAAGTCTCTATCAAAGCTTAATCAAAATCTAATCAAAGTTTATGTCATATAAAGCTGCATTTCTTAATGGGGACTGACAGTTGTGCCAGAAGCAAAACGAAAAGTTCAGACCAGTTTATAAATTCATCAAGTTTCATGGAAGTCACCACACACCACAGAGCTACTGGATTCTTCTGAAAATGCATTTCCAGGAAATCTCCCTGGCCAAACATTTTCCCACTTTCTACCAACTCTGTTGGAAACCCTACACTTTATATGCTGACACCACTGCCAGTATACAATGTTTACAGTGCCACCAAGCACCATTCTCCAGTGCTTCTACTCCAAACAAATTGCTGCTCCTGCCTGAGCTGAAGAAGAATCTCAGACTTGATAGCAGTTTATGACATAGCTGATAGGTTCAAACTTTATCTGGCAGAAGCAAATTATGTTGTTCACTAGTTGTTTATAAAAATCCTCTAGCAAAGCTCAATGCTGTGCATCAGGAATTCAGAATTTTCATATCAGCACAGTAAACTGAAAATCATTTAAGTCTACAATTTTTTTGTGAACAACGTTATGCTTTTGCACAGCTTTTCTTTTTTGTTACCACACAGCAATTTTGGATTGCTCTGTAAAATGCTGCCTACATTTGCCGTGCCCTATAAATAGATAACTAAATAAAATTCACAATTCTGATGCAGTATTTTATACAATTCAATATATATTTGTATGGAAATCAGGTGCAGCATTTGAGTTCTGGGCAAGTTGCCATTACTTTTCTCTGTGTTGCCAAGGTTCTGCACCACAGCAGTCCAGCACCCAAACTTTCCACAGAGAAACTAAACCAGAGCAACCTATACTTACAGATTCTGCTTGATACTTGGCAAAACAGATTTCCAGTGACAAGGATCAACAAGTATGATATACTACGGAGTAAATGTGTTTTCTAGAAATGACTTTTAAACTGATCCGCAGGTCCTTTTGCAAATTTTAAAAATGTTATCTTGTGCTCATTAGGATAGAGGCATCATATTAACATACCCTTGTTTCTGATAGTCCAGGAGAGGACTTCCTGACTGAAGGCAATCATGTCAAATAATCTATTTCATAACCTGATTACAATCTTAAAACTAGTTATACCCCTAGTATCTAATACACCAGTTGAAAGCTTCTCGGATTGACATAGACCTGCTGATGCCTGTCCTGACTTTTTAATTTTATCAGCAGTCTGCACACATTTGTTCTAGTGCCATTCCTGTTTTTACACCTGTTCCCTAAGGAAATGGGGTTCCTACAATAATATAGCCCATTTCTGTCCTTCAGTCCTGCTTTTAAGAACTTCTGATCCATTGCAGTACTTCAATCAGTATAAAAGAACAGCCAACATCTCAAAGATAATTATGTTTTCTTACATGTTGTAAAAACAAAGCAGTCAATGCAAATAAAAATAAATTAAATAATTATGATTTTAAACAGATTTTTTTTTAAATGGAGAGCTTCCACTACAGGGAAAAGCAGTCAGACTTCAGCCAATATTTTTCATTACCTACCAGCCACCAGTCATCCTTCCAGACAAGGAATTGCACTGCTTTCCCCTGCCCAGTGGGATTGTTGTGAGTGACAAATGGGATTGGGGAATAAGAAATACTTTGATGGAAAAGTGGAATCATTCCTCCTGCTGTGCATTCTTTCACCTCATGAGAGTTTCTGAATTTTCTTCATAGACTTTTTCTTCCTCAGTCCCAGTCTGAATTCGTCTTTGGTGTATACAGATGACCAAGGCTGCACTGAAGACTCTACATGACATTTATCCAGAGCTCCCATATTTCTCATGGCAATATCTCACTAGGTGTGATCTAGGATTGTAATTCCTTGTTCACTCAGGTATTGGACTAGTTAATTCTAGTTATTTCATGGTCCTTGAAAACACACAGTCTCTTCCAGTGTCATATCACTCTGATGAGACTTCAATTACATTATAAAAATATATTAGCAATTAAATACCTGTAATGAAATTTTGTCTCTTTTCTACTATTTCCAGCCTGCAAGGTGCCCCTGATTTTTGCACATATCACTCTCCTTTCCTACACTGACAATATCTCCCAAACACTTACTAGTACATTATGTTTCAAATAAAGGTCATTAAGAGAAGTGTTCAGACAAGATTGGTTCCAAGTGTAATCAGTATTGAAAAAGTAAGAGTAACTCTACTCCATCTCAAGGGTTCCTCATGAGCATTTCAACATAATCTGCAGTATCTTTCTTTAATTAGTTCCTTTACCTGCCTTATTTCTCCTCTGCTATTTCCTAACCTCTCGAGCATCACCAGCACTTTCCCATTAGCATTGTAGTCGCCATTCTGCCATGTGATAGATTAGATCTGCCACACTTTACTTGTTGAGAAAGGGTTTATAAAAGAAAGCTATTGAGCTATTCTAGACTCTAGCTCTCTTATGATCTACTTCATTTTTAGTTTATCCATTCTTTCTCATACACTTTCATGTTTCAAGGCCAGGTTGGACGGGGCTGTGAGGAATCTGATGTTCCTGAAGGTAGTCCTTGCCCATGGCAGAGATTTGGAACTAGATGACCTCTAAGGTCCCTTCCAACCCAAGCCATCCTATGGTTCTAGATTTACCTTTGTTTTCAGTTAGTTATTGCTTTAAAAGCTGCTCTAAAGCTTTGTATTGTATTGAAGCCTGCATTGTAGCCCTGCTTCAGCCAGCTACTTGTGAAATGCTTCCTTTTCAGTCACGTGGCACCACTTCGGAGTGGGGATAGTTAAGATGATGCTCACCAACAGCAGGATTTCATACATTGGCTTATTTTGAATCCTGAGACAGAAAGGTTTTGGTTGCATTGGGTGAAAACAAGGAATTTCCAGTGTTGCTTCCATCTACAGTAATACAAATTTCCTTTCTGATCTTATTTTCTATCAGCTGGATCTGTCTTTGAGCTCTTATTTCAAGAGCCCTTATGGAAAATTGTCCTATATAGCACAACCTTTATTGCTCATCATTCTTTTTTTAATTTCAATCAAAGAACCATTTCTGAGGTAGGTTTTGAGGCTTTTTTTTTCTGAAAGTTTTTGGGTTCAGTTGTCAAAAGCTCCAGAAATACTTCTGTGCTTTGCCTCAAAGAAAATCCAAGTCTTCCCCACAGAGAAGTGGGGAACAGAACAATTAACTTCTGCTGCCTTCACTCATTTCTCTAAAATTCTGTTAGACTTACTAACAGATCTATTTTTGTTTATCCCTCCATTGTATATAAATTAAACCAACATTTATGGGATTCAATGCTATTTTGCTACAATTAGATGTCCTGTAACAACCTCTATGCTTTCCATAACTAAGTTTAGAAAGAATCCTCTGCTTTCTCTCAGAAAAGCTGTCAGTTGTCACACCCTGGAATATCTGGGCTGCCTTCAGCAGCACTTGTTCTCCAGCCTATATCTGACAAATCAGAAGCTACCATAACGAGACAATTCTGTGAAGAATTTCTCCCTGTAATAATGGTTTGAACAGCTCAATCCATATCCAAATTTAACTCTGGAATTCTACAGCAGACTCTACAACTACCCACAATCTTTCCCCAAAGTGATTTTGTATGCAAACAGAATCTGTTTTATCAGGGAACCCTTTCTGAAACACCCTGCTGTCATTCCATTCACACACACTGCTTTTGCCATTATTTCCATCTTTTCTGAATACCAGCTCTCTTTCAGCACCCATGTCCAGGGAGTGATTACGAGGCCATGGGTGTTCCTGTAACCCTACAAGTCTTTGTGTAACCCTATAATGCCTCATGCCCTGTGTTTATTTCCTGTGTTTCCTGATGTCCTGTCCATGTCCATTCATCTATCTAAAAGTATGATTCATCAATACAACTTGTAAAAGCAAGAAGCAATGTACACAGGTATTGTCTTCTTAACAAACCCATTTTACTGGACTTCAACCCCTGAAAGTCAATCAGAGATGACTAGTGAATATTTTTATTTTTTCTGTTTAAATGCAGTAAAATAACCCTAATTCCTCTTGCAGCATTAGTAATGAGGGGAACTGCATGGAACATTTTTTCATAATAATATGTTCTGGTGACTCTGTTTTTTACTGAGTTTATGCTGATATCTTTATCCTTGTTTATTACTTGTTAAGTGGTCATAAAAAGACCAAAGGATCACACAGAACTATGTAGACATATAAATGTAAGTGTGCATTATGATGCAAAAAATATCATTTTGGGAAGCTTGGCCACTCATTAAACATTTTTTTTCCACTCATTACATCATAGGAAAATGAATAAACTATTTGGGTCATTCTGAGTGAATAGCAATAAGGCTTCATAACATACCAGCATAACATCCTTATATGTAGTTTAAACTTAAAAAAAGGAATTAAAAACAGTGTTAAGAAGATTTAGTACACATTTTACTGCTACTCTTTTTGTCCTCCTTCTTCTCACATTAGCTATCCTAGCTACATTTGCAGATAGAGCTGTCTCTGGCTAAGCTTCAAATACCTGTTGGAAGGTATCAATAAATCAGCTGGTTACCAAAGATCGTAGGTAGGGGCCTCCTTCACTAAATTTTGAAAAAATCATGACATATATTTGGATATCGGAACACAACTTTAGGTACATATTTTATCATACCTTACAGGTATTATACCAGTCTGAAAGAAAATAATTATAAGTGCTTCTATAAACTTACATTTGCATAGGAATATAATTTAAAGATTGGTTTCTCAAGGCTTTTTGATGCAGTTTGCTCAAGTACCAAGCTGGTAATCTCACCTCTGGGTGGTATTTCCAGCTCAGACCAGTTGAGTGTCTTGTCACAGAATGAAAGAATAAGATAGATGTGAGGGTCCTCAATCGATCATCTGGTCCGAACCCTTCTGGAAGCACAGCCATGTTCAAAAATCGATCAGGTTCCTCAGGGCTGGGTCTGTTTGAGTTTTGTGCCCTTCTGTGGTTGCTGAGCCCACAGCCTCTCAGGTGAACTGTACCAGTGCTCAACACCCTGGCAAAAAACTCTGTTTTTACTTAAATCAGATTTTCCCTTGCTGCAATTTTGACTCATTTTGTGCCTCTAAGTTTGAGGGGTTTGTATAATTCTCCTTTTAGGCAGGAGAAAATGACAATTATATCTCTCCTCTTGATTCACAGTCCTCTCCCTCAGGCTACACAAACCCAGCTCAATCACCATAGTCCTTAACACTGTGGCTATAAGTGCACAAGGGAAGGCTTACAGATGTTATATACCTGGACTTCTGCAAAGCTTTTGACATGATTCCCCACAGCATCCATCTCTCTAAATTGAAAAATGATGGAGTTGATGAGTAGAGAGCTAGGTGAACAAGACAGTGGTTAGATGGTCACATTGAGAGGGAAGTGGTCAGTGGTTCAGAATCCTGATAGACATTGGTGGCAAGTGGTGTTCCTCAGGGGTCCATATTGGGACCAGTGTTATTTAATATCTTCATTTAGGACATAGACAAAGGAATCGAGTGCACCCTCAGCAAATCTGCAGGTGACACCGAGCTGAGTGGTGCAGCTGACACACCTGAAGGATGGGATTCCATCCAGAAGGACCTGGACAAGCTCGTGAAGTCATGAGGTTTAATAAGACCAGGTGCTGGTGCTGCACCTGGGTCAGGTGGGGTGATACTGGGGTGTTGATAACCCCAGTATCAACATGGGCTGGGGGATGAACAGATCCAGAGCAACCCTGATAAGGACTTGGGGGTGCCGGTGGGTGTGAGGCTGGACATGATCTTGCAATGTGCACTCACGGCCCAGAAAACCAACCATATCCCATGCTGGGTCAAAAGCAGCATGGCCAGCAGGGCAAGGGAGGGAATTCTGCCCCTCTGCTCTGCTCTGGTCTGGCAAGATCCCACCTGGAGTGCTGCATCCAGCTCTGGGGTCCCCAGCACAGGATGGACATGGACCTGTTGGAGTGAGTCCAAAGGAGCCCATCAAGATGGTCAGAGAGATGGAGAACCTCTCCCACAAGGAAAGTATAAGTAAATTAGGATTGTTCAGCATGGAAATAGGGTCTCCTAGTTGTGGCCTTTCAGTACCCAAAGGAGGCCTACAAGGCAGATGGAGACAGACCATTTGCAAGAGTATGGACTGACATTCTATGATCCTGTTATTTAAGTAACCCTTCACTGGCCTTGCTCAAGTTTGTGACAGTATTTCCAGTACTGGTGGCCCAAAGTGAACATGCAAGAGTTTTCCTTTGCTTTGTAAGTCTTCTTGTCACTCCTCTCAGCCTTCTGAGATCGCTCTGCAGGGCAGCCCTGCTCTCCTGCGGATCAGCTGCTCCCCTCTGATGGATCCAGGCTTTAAGGGTGTTATGAGCCTGGAGTTAGTATGAAACGAAATTCTTTACTGCTGCAGGGAATGGCAAAAAAAAACTCAACAAAAATTATTTTCACATTATCTACAGATTTTAAATGTAATAGTGCCTTCACAAAGCTGTCAATGTATACACAGTGGTAAAGATAGCCTGAGACACCAGGTAGTGCATTTAGTTTCTGCAAGCGTGATATATTGCCTACACACTGAATTCTACTTGTTGGGGAATGTCAGAAAGTTGGTGGCATATCCTTCTGCTCCCTTTTTGTTGTGCTATAAGTGAACTTGCCAAGGAAAAAATTTCCAATTTCATTTTTGGGTTCCTGTGTTTTTCATGACTGGTACTTTTGCTTGGGAATGGGAAAAAAAGTGATGCATGCTTGGCACAGAAAAAGCTTTCCTGTGTCTAATATAGCAGTGAGAAATTTTAGTCGTGATTGTGTCTTACCCAAAGACTGCACAATACCTCAAAGATAAGAATTAATGTGAATTCTTCATCATGCAGTGACCTTTAAATCTTCAGTCACAGAGCCAAAGTGCATGTCCAGCTTCACACCAAAACCAGAGATCTGAAATTTTCTGTCATTTTCATTGCTAGTGCATGAGTGCATGTTAGTTTGTTAATCTGTAGGATTAATTTTTTTTTTTTTGCCAAAACTAACCAGAAAAGTAATCTTTCCTGATGAGAGTGATTTCAGCTGTAAGTTGCATGTCAAAGTGGGAATGCAGGTTTTAAAATGTGCCTCATATGACATCCAAGTTTATTGATGGTATTCAGAATATACTACAAATGATGAGATTTGTATGGGATTTCATACCTGTAACTAGTTTTATACATATTAGTATTTTTGAGCTGTGTGTTAGATGAGTATCAAGCTGCAAATATAAAAAAAAACCCATTGTATTTTTGCTTTGTGCTCAGAGTTTTGCCAGTATCAGTGAATAACCAGTGTTAAAGAGAGACTCAAACAAAAGGTCCAGTCAGGTACAGGAGGTTCACCCCTGTGGGCACCTTCTCACTGAACTCAGTGGAACTGTTTTAATGAATAAAATCTACTTGCTGGGCTGGGATTTATAGGAGCATTGTTTTACGGAAAGGTATTAAGTAGCTGTCTTTTATGTTAAGTATGACATTCTACCTAACCTAATGGGGATAAAAACCTATTAAGTGTATTTTATTAGTTTTTGGTTTCCTAACTAAATTATAATGAAAATGAATTTAAAATATTTTCCTTTTTCCAGTGGGTGTTATTTCTCACAGTATGTCAGTTAATAAAGTGATAAACTGTGTTCTGTTCTCTGTATATAATGAATACAGTTTAAAAACAAATCATTAATAGCTTTTCTGTTACTGCTGAAGAGAGAATTTCTAGTTTTAGTTTTGAGTGGGGCTTTTAGCATATCATTTATGCATGGGTGGCCAGTGTGCCCTTGGTAGTTAAATAGCTTGGGCAGGAAGAATCTCGTGGTATGAGGTTACTCAATTACTATTGATCCCAGGCCCTTATAGCTAATAGACACTGCCTCTGTGTGTTCTTCCCCACCCTCTGGACATTTCTAGATGCAGAGGAATTCTTCCATACTCATAATTGAGTTGAAAGTGTGAATTGAATCCTCACTCAGTGTGACAGCCACAAGTAGTGCCCCCTGTCATCCTCCAGCAGCCCTCCAGGATTGTCACAGAGTTTTGCAGGAGCTCTGACAGCTGCAGCCTCCCCGGAGCTCCTACCCAGTGAAACCAGGAAGACCCAGGAGCCCCGTGGCAGGGTCAGAGAGCAGCCCAGGGACTGATTGGGAGCATCCTGCAGGTGCTGAGCCCTGGGGCTTTCAGGGCTCACGTGTAGCAGAGATCAGCAGCAGCAAACTCCTTCTGCCAGCTGCCATATCGCTCTGAGCGAGGCTGCTGCCGTGTCCCCGGCTGTGGGGACAACAGAGTGACTCACGAAAAACCTCCCAAATCACTGCAGTTTTCAGTCTGCAAAGTAAAATAAACTAACCCCCATCTCATGCTTTATGCTGTACTAAAATCTGCAGTAGCTCAGGGGCTGCTTCGTGAGCTGTGCTGTCGTCCCCATCACAGGGGCAGTGAATGACGGGGTGTACCCCTCCTTCAGCCATCTGCTGCCAGCCCGGCATCAAAGCCCTCTGAAAGCTTATGCAACTTCAGGCTGTTTTCACGTTTTAATGAGTGCCCTTGGTGCTCTCATAGTCTCCTCCTGCTCTCTGGATAAATGTATTGAGTGATTCATTATCATCAGAAAGGTGGATGAATAGATAGATAGATAGATGATAGATAGATGATAGATAGATAGATAGATAGATAGATAGATAGATAGATAGATAGATAGATAGACAGTCTGAAAAGAGCTGTTCGAGCACCATCTAGCTAAGCTGGATCTTTGCCATGTCACCCGTGCCATTTAGAGCTCATTCTGAGCTCCTAGGTTAGTCACTCTTGGTAATGAAACTAAATAAGTAAGATGCCCCAAAGCCATAAAAAAATTGAGCTCTGGTGATTTTCTTGATCCTGACCCTAAGTGACATGGTAGCATTTACTTTCTGTATATACATAGCAGCTTGTCATCCTTAAATATAGCTCAAAATGCAACTGCTTTCTTCAGTAACTGGGCTCTATGCTGGTTTGGCTCAGCAGAAGGCAGAAAATGTGCAACTTGAGTCCAAGGCAGCAGTAAACTGAAAATGGCTCTCCATGCCTTTTCTTCAGACCCACTGTAGCCCCAGCAAATCTCTCTCACGCCATGAGACCGGGACTCTCATCTAGAGGTTTTCAATGATGTATTTTCACCTGCAAGCACAGTAGACACTAAAATCATTTGCAATAAAAAGAAATTCTGCTAGGGAATGAATATTTTATTTCTTTTTTCTTGGCATTTCCTTTAAAAAGCATGATTTTACTTTCCACCCCTATGGAGTCAGTTTTGTTATAAGGAGCACAGAAATGCCTGAAAGTATCTTGAATGGTGATTCAGTAGGAAAGAAATGGGATTACAATCATTTGCTTGAAAAGAAATCCAAAGGTGTTCTCTGTTTTTGAGGTATCTTCTTTCACTTCCTTGATAATGAGTGTAGCAGCAAAATCGGGAAAACAAGCTGGGAAATTTGCATGATGTAGCCATACACCTGGCTGACTCATTGCCACACCTGCTCTGGGCTGGTTCACTTTCAGCCACTTCAATGCCATTCCTTGAGAGGCAGAGCCATGCAAACAAGGGCAGAAACAGGTCTTTGGCTTTGCAGCAGCAGCACATCCTGTGGCAGCAGCCTTTGGAGCCAGATGGATTTTCTGAGCAGAGCATAATGCATTGCAATTGAATTGATATTTTAAGCTAACACATGTTTAGATCAGAGAGGCTCACAACACAGCCACTTACAATACACAGCTGATTGCTTCATGACAGAAGCAGCTAAATGCTGTAATGGGGAAGGTGGTATCAGCATTTCACTTCTAAATTTTGATTCTCAATTACTTAAAGCAGCTGTAAGAATTCACTTTTATCTGGGGCTTGAACAAGGACATGAGCCAAGACCCAGAGCAATCTAAAAAGCTGTAGGAATTTATTTCTTTATATAAGAGGGCAGCAAAATCTGCTACCCCAAAGGCAGGGTCCTGTGTTAGTTTCTGAAACTGACATACAGTTGAGGCAATGAGAATGGACAAAGCTTTGAAAAAAGCTCTTCTGAAAAGATCAGTTGGATAACATGTACAGAGCTGCAAATGATCTCTAGGAAAGCACATTAGCTATACTTCACCTAACATGAAAGCTGAAGGACCACTGAGTGGCAAAGTGTGTTGAGGAAGTGTTATCTTTAAAACATTTGCCTGTATAAGGTATCCCTTTGTTGTCAGGCATCACTGAGGCCAAGCACAACCAGTAAATGTGACCAAGGATTGAAGAACTTTATTATTATTTATTGTTATTATGAGTACTATTATTATTATTATTCAGCATTCTAACAGCAAATGCTTACAATCCAGCCATTGTGTCTTTCAGAGTTCTGCTTTCTGAGAAAGAAAAAGCATTTTTATTCATGGCAGGCTATTCCTGAACTGTTTATTGTAGAGTTTTTTATACCATTCAGTGAAGTGTCCTGCTCTAGTTGTTATCAGCAAATGAAGTAGCAAGTCCATCACAACTGACTTGTGTTATGTTTGTTCCTGCACTTGGGGAACTCAGGCATCAAGGGCTTTTTTTTTTCTCTTACTCAAGATTTCATCAATAGCAGTCATCAAGACCAAGTCTTTCAGATTATATATTCAGAAGCACTTTAACTGGCTCTGCAGAACAAATTAGGAAGATCAGACACTTTAAGAATATCTTCTGCTTTGACAGTATCTGTACATACTGTGAATCAATTTCCAGATTTGATTCTAAGTAGAGCATTTTTTATTCAGTTTTGAAGCAGAAGAGACAGAGAACTGCATATACAAAAGTTAAAAGTAAGATTGAAAGGTATTATGGAAGATGGTTACACAAATATCTGAACATGAGTAATTTGTAGAACAAAGTCTTCAGCTAAGAAAGGATTCCAGTTAGAGACTTTCACACATTTTTCTACATATGAGCTGTACCTGCTATTAAGTAAAATAGTCCTGCTGGGAAGGCTATAGAAAGATGGTTCTCAGATACCAAATTTCTGGTTCCAAGAACTGTATATTAAAATTTGCCAAGTCTGTAAAGAGAGAAGATAAGATGTGAAATCTTCAGAAAGCTGGAATGTAATGAAGAGAACGCCAGGCTTTTAGATCACATCTTTGGGGTGATATTTTGGTTTCTTCCTATAACACACCAATAACCTGTTACTTTGAAAAAAGCTTTAAAATTGCATGTCTAAAGTTAGGAAAAGAGATCCATAGTTAAGCACATAAATATGTAATCTGCTTTCTAAATGTATAAGTATGTGTAACTTAAAGAAAAATTTACAGTTATGTGTTTGTAAATACATTGAGGCTAGAGAGGAGTTTTCTAAAAACTTGATGATCCAAATGACATCTTAACCCACTAAAAAACTGAAATCATATATCATTGAAAACCATGAAAATATTTGAGTCTTTTTTATGATATCCTGTGAAATCATTAATATCTTGTTGTCTTGTAAAAGTAATAATCCAGTCACAAGATATTTTACAATTTATAGGGCTTTCATGACTCCTTTAATAAGCACTATAAAATCATTACCAAATTTTGAATATATATTTCTTTAAATAAATAAATTTGTCTGGAGTACAACTAGGTTTTCTTTAGTTTTTGCTCTTTTATTGATGTATCTTGTACCTATCAGACTATGAGCTTATGAGTCTACATTTTTGTTGCCTGATAAGATGGCCAAAAGGAACAAATTTTTTCCCTAAGGAAAGTATAATTAGTTAACTACTGTTTAGTTTTTGATTGTTTTCCCCATAAGGACACAAAACCACACATACTATTTCATTAGCACCTCACTGATGAGTGCTAAAATGTTTATTAGTTCTTGACTGTAACTATTTGATGCTGGTTCCAGTTCAGTACTACTGCCTAAATATTCATCCCTGGCTTATTAATCCATGGTGACAAGTCCTATTTCCTCCTTTTTGTCCTCCCCACTATTCCCCCACCCAAACATACCTTTTCCTCACTGTTGTTTGCAAAAGACAATGACAATGTTTTAATGACAATGTCATAAATTTTGAAGAAAAGGGAGGTAACGCTTTCAACCAGTATTTCTGTTGTCAAAACCAAATGCTTTATCTTCTGAGTGTCTTTGAATATAATCATTTAAATATTTTCAGCCCTCTAAAGCCATTACCAAGGCTGTAATGGTACAACTCACATGGTGTTTTTATTATGGCCTCTCCCAATAGTTAATGTCAGGTGTCAGATGATAAAGAATATATTTGGATCACAAAGATCACTCTCCTGCTAGGAAACACTAAGAAACTATAGTATGCAAAAACAACACTAAGAAACTATACTATGCAAACAATACTATCCCACAAAATGCAAAACAATAACCAACAAAAATTAGCATTTTGTCATTAACTGTGTGCAAAGTGAGGCAAGAATAGACAAACTGTGCAGAGTAGCTCATGTGTTTATGGGTGGAGGGATTTAGGACTGAGATTTGAGATTTCTGTGCAAGCTGGCACTGAATTTGCATTTTTCCCCAGCAGGGGCATAAGAAATGTGCCCTCTTCTCCTCACCCAGGACTGAGAATTCATGCTGCATGTAAGTATCCTAAAAGCTACACATGTTTGGCAGGAGTCTGCATCTCTGCTAACATTTCCTTTAAACAACTGCAAGAAAAAAGAAGTTTAAAAGAAAAAAGCAGTAGGTGCATGATCATAAATTGCTCTAGCCTGCTTGTTTCCATGTCCCAGTAAGCTTCAGGGTTTCACCAGAGAATGCAAATTGAAACTGACTGCAACAGTTGGCTCTAGATTTTGTTGTCAGGGAGCAGTATTCATTTTCCTCCATGCCTGATTTCTCTTGCCTTTCTGCTCAAGAGAAAAAGAACAAAAGGAGATAAGGAGGCAGATTGGGAGAGCATGGCTTAGCAATTAAAATACGCTAAAATTATACCTTCTTCCTGCTATGAAGTGCCATAACCCCAGGATACGAAAAGCTAGATTTAAAATAGCAGAAATGTGCTGTTATGAGCAGGGAAGAAAGAGGCAACAGATAAAGGTACTGGCCAGCAGAGTACAAGCATGCAACTGAGCTGCCAAACCTGAATTTACATTTTAATTCTCCCCCTACACAAGCTTTGCTCAAAGCCATTGTGAGGCACCGTGGATCCGAGCCCTTCTGCAACAATTGCTGAAGAAAAGCACATGGCCCATAACTTTTCTTCCAGCCAAGATTCCATCTTGGAACCATCCCAAAACCTGCACCCTGGGCAGTACCCAGCAGCCTTGCAGAAGCAGGGCCTTGACCCCTGCTGAGCATTGCTCATGGGGATCCCACCCACGCCTCCCAGCCTGGTGTAACTCCTCTTTTAAGACCTGCAGGAATCACAGGCAGCCTGGTGCACCCCGTATGTCACTGCCAATACTCCCGTGAGCCTCGATGGGCACACCAAGCTCAGCTGTGACCTTTAGGCCAGCCAGCTTCACATATCCCAGGGACAGGCTGCTCTCTTACCACACTGGAGCTGTTTGAAACAATCCTGGGCCCCTTTCATGGGTGTCTGACAGAGGAGAGGTAGGACATGAGGGATCTCTGCTAAGATTTCACACTAGAAGTTCAGTTTCATCTTCAGTTCTTGATAGACAGTGATTTGCTCTGGTTTTGGCTCAGGTTCAGGTTCATTTCAGCTCAGTGTTTTTCACTTCTCAGACATCAGCCACTGTCACAGGGTTACTGTTGTTGCCTTTTTCCCAACCTGGAAATGAAACTCTAAATAATTTTAGTGAAGAAGTAATATGAAAGGGGATCTTTATTTGAAGGCCTCCAGAGGTAGTATGGAAAGGTGTCCACAAAAGCCCCACCTGCCTCCTCCCCTCAGGGGTGAGAACATTTTTATTGGTTTTAGGTAATTAGCATAATTGATAAAAAACACCAATTAGGAGGGCAAGCGGTGATGCAATTACCCTCCCAGGTCAGCCCCTTCTCTGGAGCCCCCTATTCAGCACCAGCTGTGCTTTGTCCATGAGAATGTATCTCCAAGAGTCGTTCCCAGCCTTGGTTCCCAGGAAGAACCAAGACAGCACAGAGCCTTGTACCCCCCAGGACTTGGAGCTCTGGAATTTGGTTTGCCTTTCTGCCTAGGGAAAGGCCATGGAAAAGTACTGAGCAAACTAGCCACTAATACAATAGGTGACAGAGTTACAAATATATGTGTGAAGAATACAGAGGACATATAAAAGAAAAAAAAAGGCAAAACCTAAATGGCATTGCTGTGAGCTATTATTTTGGAGGATTCTGGTGGAATATGCCAATGCTCTCAAATAACCATTGATCATCTGACTCAGGCTCTTCTTCTGACTTGTATATTAAATGACCTGACATTTGTTTCAGCTCATTTTGTTTCCTGACAGAATTCAACCTATCTCAAATGATCTTTTTTTTAGGAATGTTCTTCTTTCTGGTCTCTGCTTGGATGGGGGCTTCATATTCCATTGGTCTCGGTGATCCACTGTTCCTAGAGATACTCATCTGAATATCCAATTCTTCTTGTCATCAGGGTTTTGTGCAAGAACATGCACAGTTAGGTCAACAAGAGAGAAAAAGTGTCTTAAACTAGCTATTCCTCAGGCAGTTGTAGAGGAAAATTTTGCCTGAAATAAACATTATGCCAAATGGAGACATGTCAACTGTCTGAGCATGCTTAGATTCTCATGTAAAGAAATTACTGGAAGCAGCTCAAAAACTAGCAAGGTGTCTTTGTAATTTTTTTTCTAATTTGGAACATAAAGTGTCAACAATGTCCTGCTTACACTATACTGATACAATTTATGGCCCAATACTTGAATCTCTACCATCAACTGCCATGGGAGCTGCCTGAACGATGGCTCTCTATTATGTGTGGAACATTTCACACCATGAAAGTGTCCCCAAACACTTAACAGAGTTACATAAAACAGTCTCAGTAAATAATAGCAGGGAATAAATTAATCTAAAAGATTTAGGCAAAGGAAAGCAGAAATAATTCAAACACTTAGTCAGACATGCAGCACAGAGCTAGGCAGTAAATGATGCCTTGTATTTCTGTTGAAAATACCTGAAATAATTGTTTTGTTTTTTCCATTTGCTCTCTAAAATACTGACGCTGCCTCTCAAGAAAGCTAAAGAGAGTTAGTGTCATAAACAAGCAGCCTGGAGTCTAAAAGAGGCAGCCACACAGTGTGTTATCTTTCTTTTCAAGAAACCATCCATTCCTGGTGTAACAAGCTACTTAAACCAGTCCATGTGATTAGAGTTATTCAGCTGTGGAAAGCTGGGCATGTATTTAAATACCTTGCTGAATTGTGAAGATGATACTGAGGAAACTGCATGTTAAGGGTGGAATTAGTCTTGCTGAACCACAGTTCTGTTTAAAAGTTAGATGTTCTGTTTAAGCTACTTTTATAACCAGTTGAGAGAGGCACCTGAAGGACATTCTTTCTTTCTTGAGGGGCATCTAATGTAGATGGGATGACTTACCCTATAGATAATCTCACATCTCTCATTGGACTAGAAATTAGCTACCTGGAGCTCAGGTAATTAATTTAGTTTCAGTATCTCACTTAAACATGGCTAAAATTTAGAGAGATGGACACACACATTTACTCCTTCTACATCTTTCTGCAAGATAGATACTTGAAAAATTTGTGGAGAGAGATTTCTCATTTCTGTGCACATACCAGGGATTTGCATTGCTGTGGAACCTAAGAAATTTTGAATTCCTTCACCACAGAATTTTTCTTTCATTATCACATAGGAATAAACTAAAAGTTTGTTGAGTATGAAAAAAGATGCTGCACTTAAAATATCACAGTTGAACCCATGGCAGCTGTGTCACATGTGCAGCAGTAAGAAACACAGCAAATGTTTGTGAATTAATACTGCTACAGGTCATACAGTGAATTATAATATCTATTGTGCCCTAAAAAATGGCAGTGCTGCTCTCTGAGGAAGGAACAGCTTGTTCCACCTGCTACAAGATCAGCCTTTCAGCCTTGTACAGAAAATGCTCCAATATGATACCTTGGGATTATCCTCATATAACTGGTTTGCCTAATTCAAACTGGCAGACACAATCTGAATTCAGTGAATCAGAAGATACATGGGATTTCATCAGTGAGATCATTTGAGTAGATTAACTCAGGCACTACCAGCCTCCGTCAGCTTCTTCAGAGAACTCTTGGGGCAAAGGAGGTGAAGACAGAGGCCAAACAAAACTGCTTGATTGCAAGTGCCTGTATCATCACACTGTATCAGAGGCATCCATAAGGTAACTGGTTTTCTAGGGATGAAATATGAAATGTCTGGCCCATCCTTAGAGCCTGTGTTAACAGGTTCTCACAGGCAGATATGTCATTTGCAGTACAGCTTACCGTTCCTTTTATAAGAGTTATAAATGCCTCTTTTATACTGTAGACATAACTTCACTGTCTCAAAATCTTAATAACAATTGAATAACAAAATGCAAACATTATACTTTGTCAGCATAAACAAAACAGCAATTATGTTAAAGGTCCTACAGGCATTGCTCATTTGTATTAATAATTCCTGCTTCTCAATCAAGCTGTACAAGATGCCAAGTTAATTATTTTAAATACTTTTCAGTCTTGGCACTTTATTTGGACTTCAAATGGGAAAGTGAGGAGAGAAACAAAGAGCAGAGAAATGGAAAATCCTTCACCATCAAATAATTGAGGCATATGACAGAAGAGGATTTAGGAGAAAAAAAGCCCTAAGGAGATTTTGGGAAGTTTCACTGGTTTGTTCAATGGTGAACCATCCAAAAATGAAATGCCTGAAGAGCTGGAGGCTGAACAGCTTAAGATAGACTGTGCACACAGGAGCATTGCAATGTTAACTGCTGGAAGAGGCATAAATTATGTATTTCTGATGTGTCTCTGTAGGCCTTGTAACCTTCTTTCGACCCTTAGGGTGCTCATTATCTGCAGGAGCAATTAACAGACAGTATCTTGCAGCTAGCATGATTTCTTACCTTTAGAGTGATTTCAAATAAAATAAAAAGGAGGCTAATAGAGCCAAAGAGGCCTGAGCTGTGAAGTTGCTTCTGAAGTATATTGGATAGAAATGATCAGTGAATTGAAGGTACATGGTGCCAGGAAGGCTGGATTATGTCTGGCTGGTTTTGCTTGCTGAATCTTTTATGTTTCGGATAGATATTGTTGTTCCTGTGAGAGATTATGCAAGTGACACAAATAATGGAAAATGCCTTCATTAATTCTGAAAAGAAAGACCTAACTTCCCTTACTTCAGCAACTTCAAGCTGATTAATCAAAAGATCTGTTTTTTAACTAGCCAGAATAAATTACAGACAACAGAGGTAAAAAAGCACACTTAAGACTGGTCTTAGAAAAATAATTTCAAGTGACCAACAATCTGCTTAATTCCATAAACCCAGCAGAAATTTTTCAAAATTTAAGATACATGAATAGCTTAGGAAAAAATAAAGATCAAGTGCAAACTACACTATTTTATCTCAAATTCTGAGATAAAATTTGAACAAAACTAATTATTTCAAATCTTCAAAAATCTAAATTAAATGTTTCTTATCTGAAAGAGCAGATTGTTGAATACAAATCAGTCCTATATTATGATTTCTCTAGAGCTGTCCTATTGCAATATGGAAATCTATGACAATGTTTAATATACAGAGCCTGGCACAGTTCTGTGTGATGTGATGCACTATAATTTTCTTTAGCAGTAACATACTTTATTTTCAGTTCCTTCCTAATGCATGAAAATCATTCAAAAGTACCTTATATGTACTTAGGTACATTATAAAAGCCACATAAGTTAAAAAATAAATACTAAATTTCTGGTTTAAAAAAAGAAAACAGATTTTCCAAATATATACCAAAATGTTTATTATTGCCATATCCCATTAGCCCAGACAAGCCACCGTTGTTTAAGAGCATTGTTTTACTGTTTCATCATGAGTTTGTGCTGAGTCTGGAAATGGGATTTGTATATCTTCCTACATCATACAGACCTGCTGATTTCACTGAGGATCCAGGTGGAATCAGGGATCTGGCTTCCACTACAAGACTGAAGTTTTAATTTTCAAGTTCTTGGGATTGAGGGCATTTTTCTCCTGTAAACTACAACACCTTGAAAAATGCTTACAAGGAAATCCTTGGAGTCATTCCGTTCACCTGAAGTTTATCATCACTCACATGTGGCCAGGATTTCTCCACCAGGAGAAGCAAAACCAAATAAGAATTGAGACTGGATTTGCAGCAACATGATTTTATTAATATCAAAATTACTTTTTTTAAAAGCTATTGAGCCTTAAAACCATGTTCAATTTATGATAAAAAGTGAAATTTCATCTTACATGTAGAAACACCAGTATATTTATTAATTTCTAAAGTGTAAATGATAACAAGATTTCAGAAGCAGAAAAGGAAAGGTTGCTATTGAGCTTGTAAGGAGGGGATATATTTTGGCAGACTGGTAATCATTTAGCACAGCAAAGTCAATCATCTGACTCTGCATGTTGCTCCCCTTCACTATAGGAGTTAGAGAACATAGATCAGGAAGAGGGCAGTCAGAAAGTCACAGCTTTGGTCTTGGGGGATTTCAATTACTCAGGTATTGATTAGGATGACAATTATACAAAAGGTGTAGAGAGGAACACATTTGTAAAGGTTGACCAGGGTTGCTTTCTTTAGCCATTGTTGAGGTGACTACATAATGAGAGCTTATTTAGAAACTTGTCCTAACAGTTGTGAGCTCTGATAAATAGAGTTCAGGAAACAGCAAGACCTTTCTGGGCCTGAAATCTGCCTTGTGGTCAGGAACCACAGCACTGTTTTCCTATCACAACTGCCACCATTCCTTCCAGAAACTCCCTACCAGCTCCCTTGTGACAAATGACCATATGATTTCCAAAGATCTTTCATCCTTCCTACATTATGTCAGAATGTCTCTACCCTGACTAAACTCTTTAAAAAGTCAGATTTACATCATAGGCATATTACTGACAGAGGCTTACAGAGACAAATGCGTGTGTGTGTGTGTGTGTGTGTGTGTGTGTATGTGTAAATACTTGTCATCATCCTAATACTAGAAGTTTTTGAGAGCAATGCTGTGTATTCCTTCAAAACAATAGGTGGAACATCCGTAATTAGGTGGAATGTCCATAATTAGGTGGAACATCCTCCAAAATTACCATAATGGCAGTTTAATTTACCAGTGTGGTATGGATGTGAAATCATCAAATCATAGCCTTTGCCAAATAGGTCAACAGAAGTAAAATCACAGTCAGTCAGAATAGGAGCCACCTTTACTATTGAAGAGTTTACTCACTGTACACAGAGAGTGCTTCTTAGTCATCACAACAAACACTTTCCAGGAATTTCATTTAACTGAGGGCTGCTTCAAGGCCAAGAAGCCCAGGTCACATGTTCAATTAATCCCATATAATTTTTTAATACTTGAACAGCGTGTTAATTTAAAGCTTAATGCTACCTTCAGATATTCAGCCTCAAAGCCTCACTAATAGAGCATGTTTATTTCTTCACTTTGGGGAAGTAGAATATGAAAAGGCAGATATTGCTTCTAAATCTGCTAATTATTGAGCATCTCTGTGCCCCACTTTTGCCAAAGGTGATTCCTCTGCAATTAAAATGGAATTTCCTCTCTTTCCAGCCTGTCATTCATGCAGCTTCTGTGACTGAGTCTGTAATGAGCAGTTTGGGTCCAGCTAGCTCATTTTGTGTTCAGAACCAAGAAGTTCCTGCTCTTCCCCAGTACATCAGGGATGCTGTTGTTTTTCAGCTGCTGCATGTGCATGTTCAGTCTGGGAGGGAAATTTCTACAGAGGCTAGAGCAAGGTCTCTGTAACAGGTCAGATCTATTTTGGGGGATTTTGAAAGACTCAAAGCATTTGTGAGCACAAGGATCTCCTAAAACACATTGGCATAGCTCAGTGGTACAATTCAAAACTGAGTTGTGAGGTCTGATTTCCCACTCCTTCAGGCCACACAGATTCTTGTGGGAGAGAAACCAGCCGTCTCCCCGTGCCTGCTGCAAGAAAGGGCCAGGAAAAATCCTTCTCGGTGCGTCATTCACGCTGGAGAGAGGGAACAGGACTGTTCTGCCGGCAGACCCTGTTTTTCTTTCGCTGTCAAAACACACGGAGAAGCCTTCCTAGCTCGGTTAGGCTTCATTGAGACGGAGTCAGCGGCGGGGAGCGTGGGGCGCGGAGCTGCCGCAGCCCCGCAGTGCCACCTAGTGCGAGCCCGGCCGCCGGGAGCGGCCCCGCTCGGGGTAGTAATAGCAGAGAATAAATAAAGATTTATTATAAATATCCTGGGCTGTGCCTGCCTCCCCCCAGGGCTTCTTAGGACCTTCCCGCTGGGCAGAACAGGGCTGCGGCTCCGTCTCCTGGTGGCCTGGAGGTGCTAAGGAGTTGTTGCTGGAGTTGTGGCGCTGCTGAAGGGCAGGGAGGAGGGAGGGCAGAGGATGGTTCCAGCAGCTCAAAGGCTTTGGCGTTTTAAGCACTACCTGAGAGAACTGCTGAGTTCATCGGGAGACACTTGGAAGTTCAGACTTGGAAGTTCTTCAGTTCTGGTGGTGTTCTTCAGGATGGCTGGGGATTGAATTGAAACCACTGGGCACATAATCTAGACTGTATCAAGCTGAAAAAAAACGAATGAGAATTCAGGTCGAACTTCGTTCCTTGCATCTGTGAGAGTCAATATACCACCAGAAACCAGCAATACAGCTGGGTGAAGGGGAGGATGAAAGCAGCTGTAAACAGAGGAGGATGAGCAGGAGGATCTACCACAGGAGTAGCCATGTAGGCTTGCAGTTGTTGGGATGCTTCGTTCATCCTGCTGTCTTCTTCAGCTTTCTTACTTGGGCTGTTAATACATGGTGTGCATATAAAACTATTCCAAACTGCTAAAAGAAAGCACAGCAAGGCACATTTTTTATATTGCTTGGCAAAAAAAAAAAAAAAAAAAGAAAAACCCAGCAAACTCCACACATAATAAATAGTCAGTGCATCAAAATTCATACCTGCTGTTTAGGAACAGATATGCACGCATTCATTACCAGTTTTAAATTCTTTATAATATCAAATGTAGCTGTATCAAATCCCAGAGGAACTCCCCTGCAGAAAAAGGGAAATATATTGCATCAGTATTTCATTATACAGTCCACTGATCACAAAACACATCTACTCTAGGTTTACCCCAGAGTCCCTACCTAACACACTGCTCACTCAGAACAAATGCAAGCTCCAGAGTCTCAGGAAAGGGAGTTTAAACCACAGACTTTCACTGTGGCATCTTATTCCCTGAAGATAATTAGCACACTTCACAAAGCTCTGATTAAAGTTGTCTTTTTTCTCCTTCTTCTGTTAATCTTATCCTGTCGTCTAATGGTCTGAACACTGTAAAAATGAAAATGCATTCATTAAGTTAATGGCTTTGTGGACTGAAGTACAGCATGTCTCCTGTATTTGCTGGTTTCCCTAAGAACTACCTCTGCAACCAGGTGTTGTGCACCACAATCACATTTTAGGATATAGGAACCTTCAGCTTTGTTGTAACAAGCTGAGAGTAAATGGTCTGGGAGCACAGTGGCAGGGTATTCCCTGATCCCCAAAGGTGCCACCTGGCATGTTTAAACTTCTACATGTTCCTGTTATGATGTTAGCACAAGGAAGAGGAGATGGGGATGCAAGAGTCAAGCAGGACAACTTATTTTTAAAATGGCAATCTGACTAGTTCCTGAAATAAGTGTGGTTTTATGCTTCCAAATATTGACAGATCTAGTAGTTAAGAGATCATGATGTCTACGGTAATGGACATCTGGAGTGACATAAAGTTTGTTCTCTTCATACTGCACAAAGAAGGTATGAAATATGATTAAACCAAAAGAGTATTTTTAAATATCCACTTTACACAGGCATAAAACACTTCAAGAGGCACAAAGCAATGAGAAATCAAAGTCCCAGTAATGGAGAGAGCAGTGGTATGCAGGAACACAACACTATTCAGCCACAAAATGGTTACAGTACAATGTAAATTGTTCACTTTAGCATTCAGGTTGCCTGCTCTTGCCCCTGGTTGCATAACAAACTCAGACTCAAATACTGATTGCTTTCTACACTGAAACTGTGTTCAGCTAAAAGATTACTATTGTTCAGAGTTTTTCAGGAAATTTAGAGGGGCTTATGCTGTTAAATCAAAATTCTAGTTTCCTGTTTTGATTTGAACTATACAAATTCAGAGCAGAACAGAACATTTTTGTCAAATAAGTTAATACATGAAAGCATTCTGTTTTCTTCTCACAAATGGTCTGCTAGAGCTACAATTTCAACAGTGTCTCTTTCATGATATCTTATCTTTTGAAGCTGAAATTCAAAGTGTGACTTTGAGAACATAAAGATGAGAAATTGGAATCAGAGGGTATACCATAACAGTTTTTATAGAAGAGTAACAGAAAGTTGAAGAAGTTTTAAGTAAGCAGGATTCTGCTAAGGCACATACAGAAAATTATTTTAAGAATTCCTTTCCTTCTCTTTCATGAGGAATTTGCGTTAAGATAATATTTATTACTACTTGTGAAATTTGCCAAACAGGGCTATGTGCCATCCCTACATATACGAACAGCAGTAATTCATAGTGAATTAAAACATGTGGAGGTCAAAGCAGAAACATTAAAAATGTAAAGGGAAGATAAGCAGTCCATTTGCCACCACTGAATACAATAAAGTTTCATGGGTTGTCATCTCCTTACCTATCCATGGAGATGAGATGGGAGGAAGCACAAAGAGAGGAGAACAAAAGAGAGGAAAATTTTGTAATGAATCCAGGTATTTTATTGAGGTTCTTGCTGTAAGGGAAAGAGACTAGAGACACTATAAAAGGGCAACAAGAAGATGCAGGCTGATGGACAATGAGGAGCTGTATTCTGGGGAAAGCAGAGGCAGTGAGACAGTAGACGAGATAAGTGTGATGACAGTTATGAGGAGGACAGGTTTTGTCCTCAACAAGATGGCAAATTCATTGGGATAGGGAGCAGAGTATTTGGGATTTGCCGTTACTATAAGTAATAATGACAGGGATTTTCTTTAAAATGGCTCCAAGTGGCCATCTCTCTCTTTTCTGGTGGCTAGTGCTAGCTAGCACAGTAGAACTCTTGACCATAGCTTACTGGAATCTGGATAAAGGAATAAAAGTCAAGAGCCTCTTAGAAACTCAACACTGCAAGAGCTGAAGAACTCAGTACAAGATCAAGTGCCCTGGAGTGGCTCCCTCTGTGACATGAGTACTGCCACAAGGGCTCCTTTCCCACCTTTACATTCAACCACAGCAGCCTTAGATTTTCCTCTATCATACCTTGGTAACACAGAACACTTTTGCTTTTGTAAGCAAAGCTTAAGAAATCACCCCAACCCAGACACCTGAGAACTAGAAGCTGTTTGTTGCTACATTACAGCTAGGTCACAAATCTGGAGGTAGCTCTGTAATATTCACTTAACTGGCAGCATGGCTTTGAAATAGGCATCCACTCTTCTCTTTGCATTCCTCAATTTCCCTCTGTCCTACTTGTGTGAGTGTCACAGTGCAGGGCAGCCCCAAGTCTGACAGGAGGCTTTCCTCTGCATCTTCTTTGTGTGAAGCCTGCTGCTTCAATCCTGCATTCAGGAGGGCAGGAAATGCCCTAGGTCGTGTCAGCTACCTAAAACAGTGGTGGGATGCTCTGCCCTAATCACAACAGGTACACTGCCTGCTGCCCTCTGCCTCCTTTCACTGGGCTGCCTATTAGAATTGTAAAGGATGGTGCTGTTAGTATGGAAAAGACAAGCTGGGAGTTACTTCTGTGCATTAAACACAGGCAGAACAGGGGTGTATTACTGATGGTGTGGGGGCTGAAATACTAGCTGGTGGACAAGCTCAAAAAAGGCAACAAGAACTGGGTGACCAGGTTGTAATGTGAAACTCAAAGTGCTGAGAAGTTGCAGGTCATGCTCAAGGAAGAGAAAAACAGGATTGGAAACAGAAACATGTCAGCATTGGAATCATTCATGTGGAAGATCAGAAATTAATCCATTGGGAGAAAGTCAGAAAATGAGATTGCTAATTTAAGATATAGCTAAAGCATCACCAAATTATTTTTTGAGAGCCAGTATCTGGCAGGTATGTATGAACAGAAAGCAACAGCAAGAATTATTCATAGCTGGAAATTAAGAGATACATGGGACAGAAACATTAAAGATTAGCTTTAAGCTGTCATGGTGACAGTGAAACAAATGACAGAAAGAACTTAGAAGGAAGAAAACCCCAAGGAGAATTTTGAAGGTTTTGTGCTATATAGTGGTGAGCCTTCCAAGCTGAGAGGTCTATCAGAGAAAGACAGACTGCACAGGGAAAGATCTGTTTAGTACAACATCAAGTAGAACATCTGCTCAGCTGCAGCTGACCCAGCTCTGTAGGGACCACACACCACAATATAAAGTGAATCAAAATTGCATCTGAACACTGACAGGAGGCTGAAGCACTTCTGGCCAAAGAGCTTCATTTCATTCATTGAATCCAGGCACAAATCAGCTACAGTGAACCACTGGATGTACCATCTACAAGGTAGTACATGATTCCTTACTGATATCAGTCATGCAGACAGGGTTAAAATGTCTCCTGAGATGTGGAAAGAAATGAATGAACACAAGTCAGGCCAAGAGAGAGGTCCTGCAATTTCTAGTAGTGCAATATTAAGTTACAGTGCAGCATCCAGGAGAGGAGAAAAGGGTCCAGAACCAAGCAGAGGAACATCCACTTCAGATACACAAACCTGCATAAATCCCTTATGGGGCTTGTAAGTCCATGTTTGCAGATTGGCGTGCCTGGATAGCTGGCTGCAAAGCTAAATTAAAGCCAAGGGTCCAAAATTTCCTCCCATAATGGTTAGGAGGAGAAACAAACAACAAATCACAGCATCACAGATTAGATGAAGGTGGAAGAAACAACCTCTGGTAATTTAGTCAAACCCTCTTGCTCAAAGCAGGGCCATCACTGACAGACCTGGACCATTTTCAGACAGTTTTGGGTATCTCCCAGTATGGAGACCACAACCTCTCTGTACCTGTTCCAATGTTCCATGGCACTCACAGTAAAAAAAAAAAAAAAAAAAAAAAAAAAAAAGAGTTTGTTTGTTTGTTTGTTATCAGAGGGAAGGAACATCCTGTGTTCAGTTTGTGTGCTCATTGACTCTTGTCCTGAACATCACTGAGAAGAGTCTGGTTCCATTTTTTTCACACTGTCCCCTCAGTTATTTATATACATTCATTAGATTCTCCACCAAGCCTTCTATTTATCAAAATCCTTTATGCAGAAAACCTGTAAGTTTGCCATAAGTCCGCATAAACTCTTAACAAAAGATCTAGAGTGTGGGAAAAGGAAAGAATGTTGGCCTGCACAAGGAAGAAGAAGAGATCTTTGCCAAGACAGCCCTTGTTCCTGTACCTTTGAGAAGGATAGGAGGATGTAGGCAGCTCCTTCTACAGGAGAGGAAACTCTGGTTTCTGGGATCTTTGCAAACCACACTTCAGTAATATTTCCCTGTCTGTTCAATAGCAGCATGCTCAAGCTCCTGCCCAAAGGACCCTGGGAGACAGAGGCTGTATTTTCTTGCACTGTGGGCAGAGAGCAGCAGGATTGCTGGTGGATGAACAGGTGTCCAGGTGCCCAGTGCCACCATCAGGACTTCACATGTTAGGGAGGAGAACTTCTTTGTGGAAAGGCACACCCAAAAGAAAGTGTTGGGTTAAAACAAATAACCAGGCAGGTAAATTTCCATGATCATCAGAAATTAATTGAATTACTAGTTTTAGAAAAAGGAAGCTTCTGAAGACTATTTACTGTTAAAATGACTACAATATATTGTATGAAAATCTGTGGCATTTCTTTACATTTTTCCCATGCAATTTTTCCTGAATTGAAAAATTGGTTGTGTGTTCCTATGCCAATACAGCTTGTTTAAAAACAAAAATATTAGGTCATAAAATTCTTTCATTGCAGTAATAGAGAATTTTAATTTCCTTTTCTAGAGGCTTTTTAGCTTTTCTTATCTACTCTCTGGGGCATGGCTTGCAGAGGATGCCTGTGTTTCCTACCACACCATAGAGATGCAGCAACCCAGCCTGGTTCCAGAAGTCATCACCAAAACAGGATTGCAGAACTAGTAAATAATATTAACAGAATTGCTGTAAATTAAGGACATAATTGAGCAAAAGTATATTACATACAAACTTAATTTCACAAAGATTATTAAAAGACAATGACACTATGCCCACTCCAATAAATATGCCAATAAATAAGTCTGAGAAGTAAAATTTTTGGTTGAGGAAGGACATTCATTTTCTCTTTTATGTCTGAGTCATTATAGCAAGTAGGAACTGGAGTGAAAATTTATCTGTGTCTTTAGATATTAGAGGGGTTTTTGTCTCTGTTGAAAAAATTTACTTCAGATGGGTTGCTGCAAGATTTTTCTATGCAGTCATCAAAAGAAGCTGACTATGCTGATTAGTGTTACAAACATAAAGGTAAAATGTTGGTTAGGAAATACAGTTTTTCTGCAGTCTTCTGCACATTTAAAGTTTGGGATATGATTGAAGACAACTTTGGTTAAATGTACATTTCAATTTTAAAATTTACAATCAAGCTGGCAATTAAATCATCCCTCGGTTTTTCCTTTTAATTAATAAAATAATATTTTAAATAGATATCTCTTGTGTTTCTATGCACAACAGAAAAATGTGCATAACATTCCTTACATTTTTGTAAAAGTTTTACAAGGTTGGGGTAAAATCCTAGTGTGGTGGGTTAACCCTGGCCAGCAGCCAAGTACCCACACAACCATTTACTCACTCCTCTTCCCTCCTCCAGGAGTACAGGGAAGAGAACAGGAGGAGTAAACCCAAGAAAACTCCTGACAGTTGAGATAAAGACAGCTAAATAAGTGAAGCAAAGGGGAAAAACCTATACTGATATTGCTGCAAAGACAATCACTCACCAGCTTCCAAAAGCAAAGTGATGCCCAGCCAGTCTCTGAGCAACAGCCACCTTGGAAGCCAAAATCCCTTCAGATCCCCATACTGTGAACTGTCCCCTTATTCTGGTGACATCTGTGTTGGGTAGCTCTGTGCTAGAGGTAAAACATGGGAAAACAGCAAAAGGCAGGTCCATATTGATACAAGTAGGGGCTGTGATGGAGCCCTGGAAAACTGACACCACGTTTCCGTGGGGGCAGTGACATTGAGGGCACATTCAATCTCTGGACAGGATTAAAAAGGAGCGACAAGGTGCAGTGGTGCTAGAAGCCAGGAGAGGGAGTCTGAGCCCAGGAGGAGGAAAGAACGATGGGAGCAATCCTCCTCACTTGTTTCCTTGGTGGTGGGACACCTGATGGGGGCAGCAGAAAAGCCAGACTCGGGTCATTCCCCCAGAGAGCGTGCCTGTGTGTCACCTTCCACCCTTACCCAACAGCCAGGGTGGCAGCATCTCACCTAAAACCAAAACCATCTGATTTTCAGTGGTCTCATCAGCCACACAACAGTAAGTGTATTTTGCACTTGGTCTATTAATTACTGTGACTCTTTTGCTTGTTAACATCAGATGTGCTGTATTGAAGTGCATGAATATCTACTGAAATTTTAAATCTTTAAATAGTTTGTGTATGTATCTATATATATACACATGTGATTAATTGTACCAGTGACTAAATAAATCTATTTTTATCCAGTCCTGTGATTCAACAGACACGCACCCTCAGTTTCCTGCTGACATACACAGATGTAATCAAAGTGAGAGCAACTCTTTGCCCACCTTTATAAAGGAGAAATGGTTCAGGTGTGGATGCATGCAATTTTGGCATTGCATTTCTTTAATTCTCTGTACTATAGCTGTGAAATAATGCCTAAACAGTTCATGAATTGAAAATAGTATGCATAGTGTGGTAACTTTTGGAAAATGAGACCAAGAGCAAGGATCATCAATTTGTTCTTTTGTTTTGTATTTGTCTTAAACCCAAATGATCTTAGTGAGGGCATTTCTAAGTGTTCAAAGTTCAGGCCAGAGCCTGCTTTTGAAAATGCTAATTTGGTCTTCAAAACAGGTATCATCCTTATGTCAAATTTATTTTGAGACCTTAAATGTTCATGCACTGCTCTCTGGAACCACTTTATCTTCTTTAGTTGCCCTACCATTCTCCTTCTTGAACCCTCAGTCATAGCTGTCTTTTTCCTGACGTCAACATGTGATCCCTTTGAAACTATGAGCAGCTTAAAAATCAATTTTACTGGGGCAGGGTGAGGGTTGAAGAGCAAAGAGGAAACAGTTTGAGACCAGCCTGAAAAATACCTACAACTGGTTTCTAATCATCTTTATCTTGTCTTGCCCCTCTCAAGACAAGACTCAAGCACTTCAGTGCTACATGTTTTTTCCTAGCTACTGTTGTAGATAATGAGTTTGACCTCACTTTGGTCGCCCTTGTGATGGTGATGTGGATTTGTTGAGGTTTGTGATGTTTGTGGGTTTGTGAGGAGCAATCACTTGTCTACAAGCAGTAGTGGGAGGGAGCTCAGCTCAGGGTACCTGCTGGAGGCCCTCTAGGGCAGGCCCCCATTCCTGAGCAGGCTGAAGGATGTGTTCTAAACCTGGCTGGAAGTCTTTAGCAGTGTGGTTAATGCATAAAATCATGATGCTTCATTTTAGGGGACTACAAATCATGATATTTAATACCACATTTCACATTTATTCTTACTGAATGGCCCCAGTCAAAACTAGCTTTATTCCCAACAGGTTAGGAAACGAGGCACCAAGATGCAGAACAGCTGACCTTTCAGACATGCCCATCCCTTCTAAACACAGATAATCACTCCAGTTGAAGCCTGGGTGCACTGAAATGGGTTGGGTTGGTGTTGGCTTTTGCAGAAGTCAGGTGAGGTCAGTGTGGGGTGAAGGAGTGTTTTGTACCCCTTCACATATGATAGCTTCACTCATTTCTTCTCTGTGTCCCTTAAGCTGTTGAGGAATGTATTGCAATAAGTTGGATGTCAGCCTTGGAGCACTGCCTTGTTTCTGGATTTCCTAAGGTTTCTATGACTTTGTTGGTCTTTTGCAGTTCAGAAAGGACAAATTTTCACCATTCCACACCTTCCCCTCACACAGCAGACAAAAATAAATGAAATTCCTGTGTTTTGGTAGCATTTGACACCCTCTGCAGGGTTATGTTGGGTCACATTTGAAAAGTAGTGACAGCAAAGTTTCTAGGAGACTGATGTACTCAGGATTTTTTTTAATGTCATTTTTATTTAATCTCTGTTTCCTGTCTACCATGTCCTGTAGGGCAAACCTCAAAAAACACAAACTTGTCATTAGCCCAGAAGGCCTATTCTCAGATGAAAACACATATTAAATGTTTTGGAATTATGATAAATTGTGGAGCTGAGGGCAGACAAGTGTGCACATAATGTTTCGATTATTTTTGTCCTCTTTAAATTAAAGCTTGATGAGAATCAATGTCAGTGTCCTCGCCCTTGCAAGAAGAAAGACAGTATTTTACCCAGAAGAGTGAAGGTAGTCAGTGCCTCCAAATGGGAAAAGTTAAGACAAAGAGTATGTATGTAAGAAGTACCAGACCTAAGGGAAAGGCACATTGTGCCCACCCACACTCTGAACACAGATAAAGATGTGATTTTTCACCTATGTTACTTTATTGAAAGGATGTCAGAAACTTTCATAGGAAGGTAGGCTAAACTGGCTATACTTTCCAAAAATGACAGAAAGAAAGTGAGCAAAGTATACCCACAGGAAAAAAAAAAAAAAAAAAAAAGGAAGAGATAGTTACAAACACATTTCTCCATTAAATTAATCTTCCACTTTTGTTTTTTATTGATTGATAAAGCTTTACAATTTGCCAGATTTTTAGCTGGTATTTATTCATACCATAATGTAATGGTATCTGGTTGTCTGAATATGTATTTTCTATGAATAATCTCTTAATGTAGTAAGAAAAATTCTGCCTAGTAGATTTGAATCTTCTTTTAATACGAATACTTTAGTTCCAGCTTGATACAGAAGTATCTACACATGATAGTCTGTTTCACTTGAAAATACATTGTCTAAATACATTTGCTTAGCCTTGGGGAGAATGAAGAAAAGTAAATCTTTGATTCCTTTCTTTATTACTAATGTTCCAGCTGCTCTGTTAAGTTGGGGAAAAAAATCAAGTGAGAAATGTGTGAAGTCCCAAATATACCACTTTATAAAGAAGTTATGACAGTTCAAATTAATTAAATGAACAAATAGTAATAGCTGTTTCTGTGGCGGTGTACATGGTAAAATCTGTGTATCTGTTCCAGAATGAACTTTGAAAGCATTTTGCAAAAGCCAGGCAAAAATTGTCATAAAGCTTTTTGATGCTGCCCTTTCCATGCTATCATGCAGTATGGTATTTTGAGTGTACTTTGTTATGGATTTGCTTTAGGAGATGCAGTGAACCATACAAAAAATTTGTATTCCACTTTGTTATGCTAAGCATAAGTTTGTCTCCAGAATGTTTAGAATGCAGATCAGGCTGAGCTTTGTGTGGCCTGGTGTGACTGTTAATATTAATCTTTCCTTTTCACATTTTAGTTTTTCTACCAGAACTTGGAAATTACAGCTATAATAACACACAAAGGTGTTCCCTTTCTTTCTGTTTTTTCTCTCTTGTTCTTCCTTTCCCAAGATCTCTTTTTCTGCTCATACAAAGCTAAATTACAAGATGTTATCTGATGGATATCAGCATCTTTCACAGCAGCTCCATTCCAATTGCAGATGCTGCCTACCAGGGTAAAGCTGACATTCATGTTTGTGCACAGACAAGAACAACAGTTTTAAGTTAAGGAATAACTGAATTAATAACTAGTAATAAGGTAAGTTGTAATTGGTGGTTCACCTGCAGGTAAAAAAAACCAGCTTCTCTGAGCCTGTAACCTTCTTATTGAGCAGAAAATGATGACTGAAGATAAGCTTAGAAAGGCACAGGACATGCTGCCCTTAATACCCAGGTTTTCTTTGTTATTTCATCAGAGATTTAACATGTGATCCTGGGCAAGTCATTCAATTTCAGTGCATCTCTTTCTTCATCTGAGAAGGTGAGGATGAAGCATGCCTGCCTTATAATGCAATGGGAAAGGAACACTGGCAATTTGTACCTCAAGCATCATGGGAGAGTCTGCTAGAATTGAGGATTGATATTTATTTTTCTCTTAAATCCAGCATTTTATCCATCTCTTGAAGTACAATGCACACAAGCACAACAAGCCAATTATTTCCTAATACATCCAAGATAGTTATATGCACGTGTAGTACTGCACAAGTGTGACTGTAGAGATCAGCTTCATCGACTGTCTAATTTCATATAATCAGGGATGCATAATCTGGATCTCTCCACACCCTTGTTATGGGTTCTGGCCCTCTAAAAGCTTCTAAAACATTTAACTCTTCTCACTGTGGAGTCAGCTAAGAAATGTAAGCAATACCGTAGCAAACACTCTGTACAGAGTAATTTTTGCGTGGGATAAACCTCTTGAGTAGTGATATCTTTGCATACTGACAGATATAAATACACAAAAATATAGACTGTATATATGGAGAGGGATAAACACAATCTCTAGTAATGAATTTCCTTGCATCTCTTATCCAGTGGTTATTAATGAAAAGAGTGTAATACCACAGTATTTCTTTTTCATGTGTTTTTCAGGGTTGAAAGTATTGTGTTTCATTTGCTCACATAATACTCCCCAACTGCATGATCCTGGGGATAAATAACACACTTCTATATCTGTTTCAAGCCAGTTCAAGCATTCCCTGACTTTCATGTCAATCACAGAGTCACTGGGGTTAGAAGTGACCTCTGCTCAAAACAGAAGTAGCCATATGGTCACACCAAGCTTCTGAAGACCTTATCCAGTCAGATACTGAACATTTCTGAAGGTGGGGACTGTAAAACCACCACCCTGGGCAGCCTGTCTCACTGCCTTACTGTCCTCATGGGGAAAAAGGTTTTTAGTTCTGTTCTGTGTTTCAACTTAAAATCATTGCCTTCATCCTTCCCGCTTGCACTCTCTGAAGGGCCTGGCCCCATCTTATTGATGATCTCATAGGTTCTCCAGGCTGAACAAGCCCTGGTCTTGCAGCATCTTCTCACATAGTAAGGGCTCCTACCCTTGGCTATCTCAGTAAATTTCTGCTGAACTCAGCCCTGTTGATTGAGGTATCTTGTACTGGGGGCTCCAAACTGGACATGTAGGTATGTATGTATATATGTGTATATATGTAAATGTGGCTTAACAGGTGCTGCATAGATGGAGTCACCAGCTCCCTCAATTTACAGGCTGCTTCTAATGGCACTGCTCAGGATGCCATTCAACCAGGGAGCATGGGGTTTATGTCCCACTTATGCCTGCCATGGTCCTCTGGGCCTCTTCATTGGGGCTACTCCCTCACCAGTCTCTCCCCAGTCTGCATTGCTGCCAGCCATTCTTCCTTTTCAGGGGCAGGACTATGCTGATCACACTGAATTTCATAAGTTTCCTGTTGTCCTGTTCCTCCAGCCTGTCCAGGAAGCAGCCCTGCCTTGGAGCATATTGGCTGGCCCCTCAGTTTGGTGCCATCAGCTGATCTGATGAGTGAGCAGTGTTGCATCCTCCACGTGACTGACAAGGATATACAAAGGTCCCAGGACAGACCCCTGTGGTGCTCTGCTTCTCAACCCATTCACCACCAACCTCTGGGTCCAGCCATCCAGCCCTCACTCTCTCTTTGTGCAGAACCACTCCTGCTGAAGAATAACATGGACAGAAACAGTTTTGGCTGGATGACATAACTGATCCAGTTTGCTGCAGAGCCATGATTTCAGATGTGCCATGACAACACTGGGGGAGGTGTGGAGGTGTAAACCAATTCAAGGCAGGGAGGGTGGCAACTTCTTAAACCAAGTGGCACCATTTAAAGTATGAACTAGTGGCATACACTAAATGTTAAAATTTTAAATCCCTTTTACCACACAAAAAACGCATAAGAAGTTTGCTTATCTGTGGGCTTGTAAAAGTTTTCTACAGCTTCCTAGACAAAATATTTGTGCATTCAGGGAGAAAATTACATACTTGCAGCAGTTAATATTTTAACCAACTGGCACCATTGCCAGCCTAGTGCATGCAGTTACAGTAAACAGAGTAGGATTTGCATTTTTCTTGGTCTGTTTTGTACTCTGTCTTCATTTGTAATGTTATTGTTTCTTCTCAAGTGAAATTAATATGCAAACAGACAAAGTTTGGAGGAGAAGGTTGTTAGATTGTTTAAACATTTGTCCAGAGTAAAAGAGGAAGTCCACAGCACAACTGTGAAATCTGTACAAAATTCCCATATCCTACTTGCAGTGCCTTAATGATTATGTTTTTTATATGTGCCCAAAGATATGTTCATCCATGTACTACCTCAATAAGAAACAAGAGAAACCAAACCCCCACCACTGGTTGTTTTATAAACCAAGCCTAAAATGTTTTAAAACCTAAGAAATTAAAAAGAGCAAAAGATCTGCCATGCTTTGTGCTTCTAATATACAAGTATATACAAGTTACTTTATGTTTATAATAAAAAATTACTTGGGATTAGACTTTTGCTTTCTTTTAATTCAAGTAAATGTTCCAGAAACTTTTTCTGCATAACATATACTTCAAATTTCTCTTTTTTTTTTTTTTTTTTGGTTTTTTTGTGTTTTTTTTGGGGGGAAGTGTCAATTGAGGACAGCTACTGTGTGGTTTGATAGAGCCTATGAGGATCACAGTTCTAAGAATGGCATGCAATCCACCTCTCTCTTGTCTAAATGAATTTCAAACAACATTGGAGCATGATGCTCTGAGGTTATAAGTGGTATTGTTGTGTACAAAGGTATTGTTTTCCTCTACAAACTTACCCTAAAGTAAATTATTTTCTTAAAGAAGTAGCAGGTTTTACAGCTTACAGCTAAGAATTCCAAGTATGAAGGAGATGAAGGCAAAGGTTAGAAAAGTGTACTGGGCAGAAGGCAGTGCATGCATCACTTTCTCCTTAAGCTTTAGCATAGAAATCCCAGTGCCCCATGTGCCTCTATATGCACCATAAACTCAGAAATTAGTACGACATATTTAAATGGTACATTTGAGCTCACTCTGCTAGTCTGATCTCTTCAGAGAGTCTGTGAACTCTCTGAAGAGATCAAGAGAGTATGCTCAGATCATAAACTCAATACCAATACTTTAATGCCTAACAGCAGTTCTGCTTAAGTCCTATTGATCAGTTTTTCATGTGATAGCACTCCACTGTATTACACAAACCCTTTATGGTACAAATGCTCCTGTCCCATGCTAATAAACTTGTCAGGTCACTTGTTGCAACAGCTTCAGCATCACCTCCAAACTGCACCCCTTCAGGTCTAAACCTGTTGTTTCTTTCAGCAATGCCTGGGTGCCTCCCAGAGTGGGGGTGGTTGTAATCATGCACCCCCGCCCCCATTGTACCACTTGCAATTTCTTCTTCTTGCACATTTATGTAAGGACAGAGGTGCAAAAGTGCTACAGCAATGGGAGACGTAACTTTCCAGTTCAGAATCATAGTGACATATTTACTAACAAATGCAAGTTTGGCACCTACATGGTTTTTTTGCATGCTCTTTCTCAGTGCTCTTTCCTATTCCTCATCCCTGCTCTGTAATTCACCGGGTTCTGTTGTTAAATTATGACTCCCATATGTTGTTTTCTCAAGAAAATCAATCCAGTTTTCTAGATTACATGCAAGGCATTTAATGACAAACATCTTTTGTAATACCAGTAGATTAGTCTCTTTATTTTCCTTCATGTTTGTATATGTTAGTCATTAGCTCGGCAGAAGCATTAAAAACTAGTTATTATTCAGTGATGTATGTGGAAAAGTGATGGAGGTTCTGTCATAGGAACCTAAGGCACTGCACCTGATGAAACTGAAGGTCATGTTAGACCAATAATTCATTGTTGACAGTGGCCAGTAGGAGAGATACTTAGGGAAATATTGTCTAGGAAATTTTGTTCCCTCCTGTTGGCAGGTTCTCCTCTGAGTTGCACAACAGGAGTATGGGAATCAGTCATCATCAATTGAAACAAGAGATGTTCTGGCTGTATGTATGAGGGAACAAAAAGTTCATCAAAAAGACAATTAATCATGGAACAGATTGTCCAGAGAGGTTGTGAACCCCTCCTCCTTGAAGATTATCAAAAGACTTAAATCTCTTGGCTTGTATTCAGTGTTGATGCTGCTCTGAGCAAGAGTTTGACTAGGTCACCCAGGTCCCTCATTGATTCTAGAAACCTTGTAGGAGTAATTGTCCCTTTTGCAATCAGAGAGCTATCACATCTCTGAGCAGTTCTCGCCCTGATTGCACATGTCTAAATCTGTTTTTCATGAAATTAACAGCTGCAGTTTTGTTTGTTCTAAAGGCAACAGTATTTAGACTATAATTTCATAGAATTTTATTCAGTCAAAAACCATGATTATTTTTATTCAAACATTGGCTCAAATGTCACCTTTAGATGCATGGACTGGCAGCTGTATCTATATAACAGAAATCAGTGACATTTCAAATCCACCTTCTGTAGAAATAATTGTTCTTGGTTAAAAATTTTTCATTATGGCCCCTTGGGGCAATTATTTTCAGTAGTTTTTTGAGATGCATCTGCTACAGGTATTTGCCCTGCTTTCTACAATAATGCAATATCCTTTTGTTGATGATATGAACACCCAGTAATTGCATCCTGTTTCTCTCTTATCCACGTGTTCATGGACTTCAGTAACAATAAGTACTTAAGTATTATTAAGTTCATTGCACATTCAAAATAATCTACAAACATTTTGAGGGTATTTTTTCTGGTTTTGTTGATGTGATGCTTTGAATTTCTAGAGCAAGCTAGAAAATAACTGCAGAGAGGTGTCTTGGCAATTACAGCTAGGACCAGAAGCCCTACTCAGCATGAAAAAAACATGTCTGCCCCATCCAGTCGTTCTGGCAAGGCTAAAGCAGAGTGCAACTGATTTGTGTGTAAGTACAGGATGTTGTGAACCTTCATTCCAGAGGAGACCACTTCAAAACATTTTTGCATTGTGAAGGGAATAATTTAAGGAAAGGATTCTGTTCATAGATATATTGATTTCAGACTACAAGATGAGTATTTTTCCTATTTTTTTTGAAAAAAAACATGAAGCTAAGGGTATACAATGCCTGCCAGATCTCAAAGGAAATGAGCCCATTGACAATTCAGGTATAGTTCCTTTCTTTTGGTAGAACTTGACTTGAGATAACTAAACTAAAAGATTTCCTGTCATGTTTGATGAACAGAATGCAAAAATCATTTGTCCTTTACAATGTCCTAGGAGGCAAAGAAGGAATTTCAGAGACTGTCCAACATGGCTTTGATGAGAAAGTAATTAAAGTCACTGACTGAGCTGTCCACATGTTTGAGTCAGATAACAATGTAATTGACTGTAATGGTCCCTGTGCTGAAGGACAGTAATCAGAAGATAGATGTAGCCGAAACCAAATTTGCTAAGAGAAATTTTATTGGCATTTCTAGCCAATAGTAATAACTCAAAAAGTTAATTTTACTTTACACAAGAGCTAAGTGGGCTGCACTGAGCTGATTTTTGAAGAAAAATGAGAACATAACTCACTATCTAAATGGTTTTATCTTTTTTCATGTTAATAACCTTCTATTCTTAGTTTACAGTTACTATTATGACCTCCTTCATTTTGCAGTGGGAATCACATGTGCATCATGTATACACCTCAACAGTTCTACCAATAGCAAGTGACTTTGCAAGTCCTGCTGATGGGCCATCAAGCCTACATCACAGACTCATCACAGCATACAGTGGTGTTTAGGAGCTCATCTCCTCCCTCTCCAGGATGGTTAGAAGCTAATTTTAACTATAGATAATTTTGTAATTTGCAGGCAAAGAAGTCAGTTTGACATACTCCTCTTAGCCTGATTGAATTAATTTTAAATGCTTTAGCAGCTTTTCACCATGCTGCTGTTAAAAGAATTGCAGATAATGACACAACTTACAGCTGATCTCAATCCTTCCTCGAAAGGAAGAAAATAGCAACCCCCTACAATAACCACAGCCAACCTAATTCTTTGTGTGGCTTTAATTGCTTCTTTCCTCCCCCTAGATTTTTGTCAATTTGGGCTCACATGGTTATTTTGGGATATAAAGTAACCAAGCATACATATTCTGACTTTTTAACAGCGCTAGGTTTTCTGGGTGTGCTTAAAATCCACAGATGTTTTCCAGTTCCTACATAACTTTTTATAAGATTTGATGCTCTCAAGTAACATTGAGAAGTTCCATCATTGAACTACACAGATAGACCATTTCCTTCTCCATTAATATTATTTTAAAGGAGTCAGGGTGACACAGTGTGAGTCCAACTATGAACCATCTATCCTGTTTTCCCTTATTGCAGTTCCATGCAGTTGTCATTCATGACCAACCAGTCTAAGCTGAGCAAAGAACACAATACCTGAGCACCACTACAGCCTTTACCCAAAAGGTCCTTGAGCCTCTAACAAACATGCAAGGGGTGTTGCTTTTTCAGCTTGTGCATCATATAAATAATTGATTATTTTTTTCTCAGTCTTCCAGCACCTCTAAACAATGGCTAGGAGGGCACAGCAAGGCAGGTTACTGCTCCCCATTCTTCCCTTGTATCAGCTGGGAAAAACATCTGGTTTTGCCCCTGAAACTCAGTGCATGTTGGAGTATTATGGTCATAGTTCTCTGTCAGTCAGCAGTGTGTCAGTCCTAGGAAAGCTTTTTCCCCTTACGAAGTCAAAAGAGCACCAAGACAATTTTCTATGAACCAGGGTTCAGACCTAAATTTCAGGTGCACAATTCTCATGGTTGCTGAAGTAAGACAGTAATGTCACTTTTAAGAATATCCTGAATTTAAATTACTGGCAGCAAAAGCAGTACACTTTTAATTTGTACATTAAGTTGATTGGATTTGAAACAAACAAACCGTGACCCTTACTTTTCTTGCAATATTGTTCTTCCAGTACCTTTGCAGCAAAGAATGATTCTTAAGGCACCATTTTTAAAGAAATCCACAGTCAGCATGTAAATAGTCAGCCTGTAATTTAATTTGCATATAAACTAATCATTTGCACACTTAAGCAGTAGAAGGGCACACACACAAACTTTTATGTATCTTAAGTGATGCTGACAACTTCTGGGTTCATAAATTTGTTATTCAAATTCAACCTGTAACCATGGAATAAGTCTCAAAGCAATCTATTCATTCCTCCCTGAAGCTGATCACTCACATTTGTGCTGTTGTAGCTACTTATGGCATTACCCTCAAAACTGGATAACTTATATGATCAAGGTTTTTAAACTCCTGTTTCTCTCAAAGCCTTCCTTCATAATATAGATATTTCTGAAGATGGGGTGAAGACCAAGGCATTTAGGGAGACAGAAGAGATAGAAGATAAGCCAGTCTTGCTATTGAGTAGAAAGTAGGTGTGATGAAACATTTACCCATTAAAAGCAAAAGCTTGGAGAAAAAAAATATTACCAATTAAAATATAAACCAATTAAAAAAAAAATCACCCTAGCACTCCATGGTCAGTTCTTTGTAGATGACCGTATTGATCTTTTAAGTCTGTATTTCTCCTTTAGACTATGCTTCAGCAAAATCCTTAAACAAATTATTGGCCTTAGGTATTTGAATGCTTTTATTGGAGTTTATTATAAATAAAATACACCTCACTTCAAATACTTTCCTAAATGTGGGTACATTTGATTGTTTAAAGTTATATATTCATCTATGCATTCAGCTGAATCTGGGCACTTGTAATTGTCCATGTTAGAGACTATATAGTTGATAAATATCTTCGATCAGATCTTACGGAATGAAAGCTCCTTGTTCAGTCTTAAGGATGGCATTTTTAAGAGTAGTGCAGGACAATACAGGAAAGGAAACACAAGACCTTTTGACATAAGAAGGCTGCCAGTAACATTTCTAGTGTTTTACTTGGTAAAAGTAATCGTAAAATAAGGATTTCTCAGGCTGTTGAGAGTATAAAAAATCAACATTTAAAATGTGTTTAGATGTGCACATGACTGCTACCTTGAAATAAGTGTAATAGCCTTAGATGAGTAACCTGGCAGAAATTAATTCCTCACTTAGGATTTTATCAGTAACTCTTAATATCTGTAGTGACCATTACGTGGCTGCAAACTATTGAGTCTGTCTACAAAGAGCCTGGTTGATCAGAGTCTTCCCAGTACTATCAAAGATGCTTTTAGAAGTGAGCCTGACATTCCTTTAAAAAATGCACTAGAGAGATTGAATGTTACCTGTGAATGATGTAACCTTCATTGAGCAATTCTGTCTGCTGTGTCAGTCCTCTTAACAGCTGCAATGGCAGTGATGATCCAGTCCATGACATGTTTATCTGATCCATGCTCAATAGGTGCATTTGAGCTGTTTCACATCCATGCAGTACCTAAGCAGTGCACTGTCTAACTGTGTTTACATCAGCAGGGGCTGAGAAAATCAAGGCGGCTTCTTTTGTTACCTTTCCAGTGCAAAAGTAAAGGGCTTCCTTTGCAAAGGCATTGCTACCCACAGTGGGCAAACTGTAGAGGAATGAGGGAAGAGAACTTTCTCACACAAGAGTTGGGAAAATGGCTGATCCCTAGGGTGTTATTACTGAGCCCAGTGCAACACCCATTTGTGCCAACTTAACCCCTGGCATGGCCTTCACAGGGAACCTTGCTATTAAAGGGGATTTCTGGGGATGGAAGAATGGATGGATGGAGGCCCCAAGCCTCATGACAGCCACTCAGTGCATTGCCCCAGTATTGCAGTGGGTGGGCAGAAAGGTGGGCCAGGCTGTGAACACAAGACAGTGTTGCCCTTTCTTCTGCTTCTGGCTAATGAAAAATGGTTTATTACCACATGTACTAATCAGGCATTCATCATGCTTACCTCCCAAAATCTTGCTGTGTGTCCACTGTATCTCAAATCACTTCCATAAATCAACCATACTTGTAATTGGGATTTCTAGACGAGTTTGAAGTCATTTGTTTGAAATCGCACTGAATTACTTCCAACCAAGTAGTGTTAGCAGAACCTTTTAATATTTGTGGAGAAATACCATGCTTACATTTCAACTGCTTTTTCTACTCAACCTTCAAATGTTAGGAAAAGTCCTTTTGAAGTCTCTATACATACTGACTGTTCAACTTAATTGAAATACTTGGATAAGAGTGAGACCAAATCTTTAGCATTGAGACATTCAACCTGAATATCTAAGTTTTCATAGTGCCTCTAAATTGCTTCCAAATCTGACCTAGTCTGACCCTACTTAGCTTCTAAAATCTTCAGAGGCAAGTGTAAGAAAGACCTAATCCCTAGTAGGCTGCTGTGAATAAATCACTGTAAATAAAATTCACTTACAGTTATGACATCAGCTTACACTGGCAAATACAAATAATATTATTAGTATTTATATTTCATATTTAATTGGAATATGTAAGTATTCTTACATAAGAGACAAAGGTCCTGAAAGACTTGGCAGCAAAAACATCAATGTAAAAGTTATTAACTTGTTTTGGTTGAGACTTGGGTCAATAATATGGTGTGTATCCCATTAGGCAGTATGTAGTAGAAGGTCATCTTGCAGCTGTGCCTAGTTTAATACAGTGCTGCCTAGCAAATCTTGATTCTTTAGCTGAGGTTGTATTGTTGTAGTATTGTAGCATGTTCTTCTTTTTTTGTTTGTTTGGTTTTTGTTGTTTTGGTTTTTTTTAACTATAGTGTTCCTCAGTTTAAATTCTCAAGGGTTTGGCCAGCATGGATATCCTTTTGGCAGTATCAAAATACTTCAGCTACATAGCACTTCAGTGATAGATAATATATGAAACTTTACCAATGTGAAATGTACAGCTTACACTTTCTTCAGAAACTATACCCAACATAAGAATATAAACAGGATTCATGCACAAATCCAGCAGAAAACCCTTAGGTAATTTCTAGTTCTGTTACTAAAACAAAATGAGTTTTTAGACTCTAGGGTCTCTCTCTGATATCCCTTACCACAGGTAAGGTTGATGCCTGTCAGCTGGTGAAAGGTGGCTGTTAGTTTAAGAATATTTTTCCACACCCTGATGACTTTCTGATAGCCAAAATCTAAATCAAACAGAGCTTTGTGCCTTGGGCTGTGTCTCTGCAAACCTTACTGTTTAATTAAGCAACAGTATCACAGATCATCCACATTTATTTATTACTTCTTTTAAATATTTACCTGGTCCCCAAAGAACATTTGGGAGTTTTTGAATCAAAGAAACATCAGAATTAGAAATTCAACAGATGTTTGTGAGAAAAAATACTTATCACATGCTTAATTGCTCTTTGCATTTAACTCTTCTTATCTGAAAAGTCGTTTGGCAGTTAAAATTTGCTAAGACTACAAGACTGTATTAGTCCAGACCAGAGAAAAATAATACAATTTGCCACTACAGTGCTGTTTTTCACATTGATATGTATTTGATGCTTGTAGATAGGACAACCCGGGAATGAATATCAGCTTCAATTTCCATTTAGTATTCCCAATGAATAATGTTTACAATCCAGATACATTATAATGCTTCTCCTATCAAGACAACTGTTGCATTTTGGGCAACCAGAGGCAGATTTTTCCCTGAGACTGTGCTTTTTTTCTGCCATTTAATTAATTCAGAAAATCCCAAGTTCACTCACCATGAAGCAGCACTACAAGTTTATGTGTTTGTTGAAGTCATATTCTTGGTGAATTATTACAATGGCAATTGGGAACGGTTTTTCTGTTGTTGTTGCTTCAGTAGCAAGCAGTACTATGTCATCTTGAATATTTCTGCAACTCTTTACTGTCTTTTATTCTTCCTCACAGACTTGCAGATGAATAGTCAGAGAAACTCTCACATGCATTGGCAGTTCCCCACATCAACAATGGTTTGTTTTGCTACTCACAAATGGACTAAGGAGGCTGGTCCCAGTGGTCATTATCTGGGCTTTCCTCATTTAGTTATTTTGTAGATAAAATACCTCAGATCTATACTATCCTCAAAATGGTACTGAAATGATACCAATCTGATTGGAATTTGAATGTGGAAAAGAAGTTGCATGACCCATTCACCCATTTCTGGCAGCAGAAGGGACAAGTTACAAACATTGATTCTTGTAGGGCTGTGAGAAGCTGCGAATTCTTATTGTGAAAGGTCTAACATGGCTGATATGCTCCTTATATTGTTCCTCTTTTGTCCTTTGGCAGAACCTAATGAGTTCCTGAGGGTAATTGCTCTCCTGTCATGAGGTCTTTTTAGTATGGATTACAAGCAGATGTGATGTGCTCATAGCTGTGGTGTTCTGTAATAAGCATGCATAAATCCATCCAGACAGAGGTGATAAATGGAGGAAAGCTCATAGAGACAGCAAGGGATCTCACTAATGTTAGCAAGCAGGGACAGCACTATTTGCATCACAGGTATATACAGTATTTTCCTTCTACTTTGGCTGCCTATAGCCAAGTGCATTTCCTTGTGCTTGCAGGGCATTTAAGCACAGTGTCTAATCTCACATTGTCATTGCAGAGTTCAGTCTCTCACCACACAGCAGGCACAGATACCAAAATAGCTCAAGAATCAAGACTTCTCCATGTTCTCCCTTTCAAGTAACATGCCAAAACAACAGCTGTTATCACTTCTAAGTTGAGTAATTTAGTACAACCCATTTCTTACTGTTGCAGCTGGTATTGCTGAAGTACTGCAACTCCATTGGTACAGGTTTGTGCATTTGGCAAAATGCTCTTCATTATGAACTTCTGAGCTCTAGGCTGCATCTCCTCTGTGATTAAGGTCTGTGTTATCTTATAAACTCTCTGGAAAACTCATCTTTGCATAAGTTTCTTATAGAGAGATCTAGGCATAGTGACTAGGATTTTATTTCATTTATTTGTCACAGCATTTATTGTTGGCTGGTGGAGACACTAGATTGATTGTGAGATTAAATGACATGAAAATACCCTGATCATGGGACAGAAACTTATTTGTGGTAAGAATCTAAATAATGCAATAATTAGTAATTCTTCACAACAAAACAATGAATCCCATGTAAGTTTTTGATAGAAGCATGCTCTATCAGCTAGGTGAAAGATGTATTTATGACCCATAAATCAGAGTTGGCCTGGCCATCAATTACTGGCAAACAGGGAAGCAGAAAAGCTAGACTTTATATGAGATAGGTTTAGTGATATTGAAATGGGTCAGGATTTGTCCATTAGTGAAAAGGCTCCTATTGCCCCACTTGGTAACCATAAAGCAGAAAACTTCCCCTACACCATCTATTACATCATTTAGGCAGTGCAAGTTGATCAGAAACATGCCATTTCCCCTATTGACAATTTTTTATATAAGATGAAAATTGATGTGTTGAGCAAGGTGCTGCCATAACTAAGGTGAGCATTGTAGTCTATTCAAATAGCAAACCCTTCAGCCTCCATACAACAGAGCTGTATTACTTCCAGCAACACAGATTTTTCCAGGTAGAAGGTTGCTTCTTTTGTTTTTTTCCCAAGTTTCAGCCAAGGATTACCGAGGTAAGGTGTTTACTCAGCATTCACTGCTACATGCTGTAACAGTGCAAGATACTGAATACTGAATACTGAATACTTTTTTCTATATATATTTTCAACTGGTGGTGTATACTACAGTGTACATTGCTCTCATTGCAGAATGTTCCTTAGGATGAAGTTCTGCAAAAGCCACAAGTTGGCCATCCTTGCCAAGAAAACAGTGACAGATTCAGTCCCTATGGCATATACAAACACAGCCCCTCTGTTAACCAGTGGGGAAATTTCATATACAAACCCTAGAAATATGTGCATGGAACTGCTACCAGGAAAGAAAAACTTGTTGCCTGGACCCTCATGCTAAAGTACCTGTCACTAATACATGCCAAAGCTAATTGGAACTGCTGGTTCAGAACACAATACCATGACAGCTCTAGGACCAATAGATTTTTTAAAAATGCCTAATTGCCAAAATTGAACCTAGAACAATTATCCAAGTAAGAAGCATTTAGGGATTTTGAGGGCAGCAGGTCCTGTACACATCCTGGTGATTTCACCATCAATCCAAAATAATCACTTCTCTTACAAGGAAATGTCAGTTCTCCATTCTTATTTTCTGTAGGAAACCATTAAAAAATAATCTAGTAATGAAAGAAGTTCAGCTAAGCAGGTTTAACTGCTTCCTTTTAGCTTTCTATGCAAGGCCACTGCAGAGGTACATTTTGAAATTATATGGGGTTTTTAACAGTTTTCTTAACTCATTTGATTCTTCCTACAAATGACGTCAGCAGGCCTCATGCCTCAAACTTCATTGGTTTATAAACAGAAATACTGAGCGACTGATATATTGAAGGCTTCCATTTTGTCGTGCTATTTCCTGTGTCTATAAGACATGCATGCAAATCTTCTGACTTTAATCATCCTGGTTATCTTCCAGTTTCTTCCCTCTTCAACAAGATGTATCTGACGTATTGGTGTGTGCTGTGATAATTGTACAGTCTCAGAAACTGAGACTAAAGTAAGAAAAATCTCACATGAAACCTTCTGTTGCTTCTGCCAGAAGCTCAGTTCAGATGAGTTCAAAGGTAACTTGGTTTTGTTTGATGTTGGTATTTTGTCCTTCAGAATCTCAGTTTAGTTATACCTGAAGTTCCTAATTCCTCTAGTAGTTAAGTAAATTGAAACAACTCCAGATGAAGAAGGTGATGTGTGCCTGTGTTTGCAGAAATTCTGAATAAGTGGCGAGCACTGTGAAATATCTTCTTCATGTCAATGTGTTGTCAGGTTTTTAGTGGCAGTTATTGAACAGACCAGTCTATTAACTATTTTACTTCTCTTCACAGTGTATGAAAATGAAGACTGGCATATTAATAGAAAGTATTGTACAGGCAGACCTTTTGGGTTGGTCTCATCCTTAGGGAGTTTCTGAAAAGCTGTATCATCTTTCTCCTTCATCTTTCTGACTGGAACAGCCCATTATGCAGCAGGGAAAACCTAACATTGGCTTTTGTCCACCAGGGATGAGTCAATCACATGGTGCATGATTCAACTCTGCAGTCTCTTTGTCTTAGTGGCAGGTCCTCTTCTCTGGAGAACAAAAGTAGATGCATTATTACACTGAAGGCATTCAACACATATGGGTCATGTTTTCAGCCTTTTCTGAAATCTGACAGCTCACATGGTGCATATGAAATAAGAACTTGAGAGTGCAATAAGTAACCAGTGGTTTGCAGTTTCATTTGGTCCATTGTCTGATGATTAAGAAGGGAATTTAGCAGATGGTACATTAAGAATGAAAAAACAGATGTGGTTTTCCTATAGGGTATATTTAAGGTGTGAGGATCTTCTGGGTGGTAAATGTTAGACAAGACCAGAGCAAAGTTGAGAGCAGTCATGAAAGAGAAAGAGCATCAAAGGCAACTGACACAATATTCACATCTGGGGAAAGAGAAGAGTACAGCTGTCCTATTTGTGTACCTCTCCTTAGGTGACTGATCTGGGCCATTGCCAGAGGCTTCTTTGCATCTTTGCATCTTGCACATGAGGCTTCTTGCATCTTTGCCTGAGCCCGTGCGGCAACTCTATCTCCTTAATCTTTCTTCATTGCTATTTATGTTTTTCTCTTGCTATTTTAATAATAAAAAATAATGACTCACTAACACTGTTCTTTGCAGGTAATCAGGTACTTTTAAAATATTTTGTAAAGTTGGGAATTATCACAAGAGGATTTCTGTGTCTGTTGAATCAGCCCTCTGAATATCATACTTTTTCTGTTACTTCTTTCAACTAAGCAAAAAGCCACTTCTGTAGGACTCATCAATGGCTATTGATTCCTCTCAACAGGAAGGCCTAGGTTTCCATCAGCCTCAAGGGTAGCATGGACTCCTGCAGAAATTACATCAGCCATCTGAAAATTATCCTAACCTTAAATGATGGTCCTGTCAGGATCATTATCTTTGAGGATGCTCCCTCAACACCATCATGGAGTCAATCACACTCATGTAAGGTCAGGTGAGCCAGCACAGTCTGTGCCATGATTTACCCCCAGGCAGGCACCAAGCCCCATGCAGCCCTTCTCTCACTCCCTCACCAGCAGGATAAGTGAGAGAATTAGAAGGGTAAAAGCTGGGAAACTCATGGGTTGAAATAAAGACAGATTAATAATGAAAGCCAAAGCTATGCACAAAAGCAGAACAAAACAAGGAATTAATTCAGTGCTTCCCATGGGCAGGTAGGTATTCAGCCATCCCAGGAGACCGGGGTCCATCACATAACAGCAACTTGGGAAGACAAACACCATCACTTCAAACATCCCCCATCCTGCTTCTTCCCTGCTTTTCTGTACTGAGCATGATGCACATGGTCTGGAATATCCCTTTGGTTAGCTGGGGTCACCTGTCCTGGCTGTGTCTCCTCCCACCCTCCCAAGCAACCCCAGCCTCCTCACCAGCGTGGCAGCACAAAAAGCAGGAAAGGCCTTGGCTCTGTGCAAGCCAAGCCATCCCTGTATTATCATTACTGTGTCCAGCAAAAATCCAAACCACAGCCACTGGGAAGAAGGTTAACCCTACCCCAGCCAAAAGCAGCACAGCCTGCCAGAAGGAATAGGTGGAGCCCGGGGGGAGCTGCACACACTGGGACAGTGTGCTGCAGAGCTGTGCAAATGATGCACACAGAGCCACACACCTCACCAGCTGATCTGGAAAGAAAACACTGGAGATGACTTAGCTTCACTGGTAAGCCTGCATTGGCCTGTGTGGAATTTGCTGGTTCTTCTGTTTTAGCCTGCACATCTTTCTTCTGAACTAACTTTCTTTTTTTAGTAACCCTTAAGGACAGTATTTTCTTTCAAGGCTTCTGTCTGACAAGACCTTTTATATTTTTAGACTGTTATAAGAACACTCTACAAGGAAAAGAAGCATGTAGATTTAAACTTGGGTGAATGAATTTTCCTTAATTTTTGGTGAATCTTTTAAATTAACATCTTCAATGATCAGATGCTATTGCTACTACATTTTTATGTATCAATCAAGTTGAACAATCTGGTTTTGCAGAGTTATATGGACAGGCTGTTTACCTCTCTGAATTGTACTTTTGTGATCATCACAACACATTTCTGTGAAAAAGAACATTGCATATTCTCAAACAAATTAAGTGTCATCAAGAACAGTTCCAGGGGTCCTTACAATGACCCTGAACAAGGCTTCTGATGTAGGAAATGGATAATTCTACCTGGTAAGAATAAGGATGTATAAACAATGGCCTACCACTTTTCTTTAATTCACTGCACTTTAAAAAAGTGGTGTATTTTTATCTTGAAATACATGTGACTGGTATAAGTTTTGCCTTATCTACTGGGTCAGGGGTTTTTGTTCATTTCATTCTTTATCTTTGTCTCCATGGAATATGCCTTCTGAAATATCACAGCAGTGCATGTATTTGCAGATTATTGATGGGCTTAAGACAAAAAGAGTGATGCTTTCAGTAAAATATTCTTGACCACAGAATTATCTGTTCTTTTTAGCAAGAGAACATAGAACCCTGTAGAAAGGGACCTTTTCTACATGTCTCTATGGGACAAGTAATGAGAAAATGGATTAATCTTGCAACTTCTCCTGGAGGCCATTATGCTGGTTGGGACAGTTGGAGTTTCATAGGATTTAGGTCCAGCTATCTGTATATGCCCAGCCATTAAAATTTACCTAGATGTCTTTTACAAGGACAAAGACTTGAGTCAGATTGCATTTGGTTTCTAAAAATAGCTAACCTGGCTGCATGGAGAGAATGAGATGAACTAATGGTTCATCACTGCCAAACATTTAAAAAAATGCTCAATCCACATGTCTTAAAGAAGTCTCTCAGTTTTTAATTTATAAAATGAGAATAGAAATATTATAATACTTTTCAAGGATGTTTGAAGCTCAGTCATAAATACTGAGGGAACTTTAACTGAGTTGTTTGATAGTGTAGGCTCTATTAGCTGGAAAAGGAGTGCATACCAAACTGAATTTACTGACACTCAGCTCATATTTGCTTAGGAGATTGTCTCAGAACAGATGAGTGTGAGACATGTTTATTTTAAGTCTGCACAAAATTAGACCTTGAAAATCTTTTTGAGAATTTCTTCATGCTTGCCTAGAGTGACTAGGTGCCTTGCCTTTTTTAACTAATACTGTATTTAAAACATATTTATAATAAATGTACTTGCATGCTATCTAATATAAATAATTGACTACTTAGAATAAATATTCATGATCTCAGGCATAAAACTCACTGAGGACTAAGTCAGTTGTGAGCCTGTTCCTGGTCTTCACATCCATATCACTGACCTTCTGACGGTACCCTGCAGATTTTCCATCTTACCAGTTTAAGCTGTAAATTTTCATCCCAATAAGCAACTGTCTGTTTTTCTGACATAGCCACAGCTCTTCTTCTTGTGTTGTGTTCAGCCAGTTGGCATCCACAGGATGTCAGAACATATCACAAGTGAGGAGGCTTAACCTTTCAAAACTGTTTACCTCCATATGTGACCGGTTTTTGCAGCACTGCAGTATTGTGGCACAACCTCTAAGTATAGCCTTTAGATGTGTTTCTAGGAACACTGGCTTATAAATAAATACAGTTGACAGTCTGCTGATCACAAGCCTGTATTTACCACAGAGAAGTTTACATGATGTCATGAAGGATTTGACAATTAACCTTGAAAATTCCCCAAGTATGTTCAACATCTATTGTATTTTTTCTGAATAAAACAAAAAAATTAAAAATAAGAAACTTATGGCACAGGGTTCATTTGGATTACAGAAGATAATCACAAAAGGGGTAAAAAAATAATTTCACTTCTATCAGAATCATGGATAGGATTTTTAAACATATTTTGGGCTTGCTATTTGATGTTTCAGCTGTGTAAACATTAGTGAAGCAGTTTGTTATACTGCTGCTTCTTCTGAGCATTTATATTGAGTTAATTCAGAAGAAAAGTTGGCCATGTCTACTTTCCCTCTTGGAAGGTCATTCTAATGGTGCTTTAGGCTTATCTTGGATTTTTCATTGAGTTCTATTCTTTAAGAAGGAGCTTCAGCACAGAAGAAAAGCAAGCTCATGGGTGCATGACTGATGGAAGGAAGAAAAAAGATACACGGGTACCTTAGCTGGATAGAACCCTGGAAACAGCATAGGAAGCTTTAACAGTTAGCAGAAGAACACTACCACTGAAAACATAGTTCAAATCTTGGGAAAACTAATTTTCCCAGACAGGCAGTGAAGAAGTTCTCAGCAAGGGACTGGGTCGGTATTCCCTCAGGTTACATTTCCAAATCTGTAACTGAATTGGAGCTGGCACTAAGGATTCAACATAAGGGTTTATTTTGAGCTATAGTAGGAGTCTTATAGCAAGCTTAACATCAGTGATATTTTTAGATGTGGAGATCTTGGCCCATAGGATTTCATCTGAAGTTCTTTAATGTCTAATTCCCACTGACATCAGGGGCGTTAAGCATTTAATTATTGCTGAAGCTTAAGTTACTTTTGAAACTGGAAACCAGACATTTCACAAATTTCTTATGATGGATTTAAGATTACTCAAATCCTGTTGAGTTATGCATTTCCTTTGCACCTTGCTGTACCAGGGGTCAACAAACAAGAAGTTTTACCCCTAAGGTGAAATGCGGGCAAGAACAGCCAGAACAAGAGAAAATTGTATTAAAAACAGCTCTTTATGTTCCTCAGCAGTACTCTTTTCCTTCTGTGTGACTATGTGCTCCTACTGAAAAGCAGTTCTGGTGAGCCTTCTTTTTCCCCACTGAAAGACTCACAGGTGTTTTATGGTTGCTTGCAATGCATTAAACCTTTGCTCAGCTTTCCTCCCTCCCTTACTCTCTTCTCTCACAAACATTTAGCTTACATGGTTCTCTAAGGCTTTGATACTTTGCAGCTGAGGAAAGAGCCGTGCACTGCTTGGCAGGCTGACCTATTTCACAAACACAGGCAATTACTCCCACCATGGAGCAGCCCTTAATTCATAGTCAGGGTCTGCAGAAGAGCTTTCTGGTGTGCAGCAATCCCCTGATGCCCTGGAAGGCAAGCAGCTGTTCCCTCCTGTGCAAAGACTGTGGCCTTGGAAAAAGAGACGTGGCTACACTCCTCCAGAGCTTGTCAGCTGAATCAATAATCCTTTAAAACTGTCAGCAGCAAAGGCAAATGACAGCCACCTTCAAGCTCCTTTAATTTATGCCAGGATAATATGTTGGCAAACTCCCTCAATCCGTCCTCCTACTCTGAAGGCCAAGGACCTACATTTCCTATGGCAAGTGTGTGTGATTATGTAAGTGTCTGTCTTCAGAAGTGCAAAGGGTTCTTTCATTAATTTCATCCTGGGAAAGCTAAAATGAGCCAGCTAATTATATTAGCAACTTATTTAATTAATTGAAAATTTAGCCAACGTATGTCGTGCTTGCCTTTCAAGATGTAAAAGCAACCTGTGCTGCGGCTGCCTGCTGCATCGAGCCCACCTGGATTGGCATCCCATTTTTCCTCAGCTCTGTTATCATGCATGCCCTATAAAGTCATTTATTACACAAATTGGCTACTTCAATTCTTTTTCCTGGATGGTGTTTGCATTTTTAAAATGCAGTGTGGAGTGTTTGCTCATTAGTCAGTATTCTTTAGCTGTCACTCAAAATAGCTGCATGACTTGATTCCCTTCTGATTAAAAAAAAATTAACAGAGAAACTGCCAGTCAAGTTTACCAAACAGTCCAACAATAGAGAAACTGTAAGCCCAGAATATTCTCCAGTTTCTGTAATTATACACTGAGCAGAGTAATAAAATAATTGGCATTCATTACATGAGTTTAAGTGTTCACATTAGAGACTTCTATTTTGAGGACATTATTACCATGCAGTAATAATTCAGTTCAGCTTGGTGATACCTAGAATACAATAGCTTTTGTAGAGTTAGGGAAATTTGTTAATATTCTACTTGCAAATAAGCCAGTAAAATTGCTGCTCGATTCCTAAAGATGCAAAAGAAGTTTTTAAAGACAAGTGGCAAATCTAGATTATTTCAGAAAATAATTGATTTAGGCAAATATCCTTATTTAGGCGGTGCTGCTATTAAATTGCTATTTAAAAATCAGAGTATATATCCTGTAGACCTCAGAAGTTCCAGCTGTGGATGTGGAATGTGCCACTGGCCAAAAATGATGAATTCAAGTTGCAGTCTTTGATTGAATAATTGTACTGAGTATACCAGGTAAGATATTTTTAAAAGGCCCAGAAGGATTTACAGAACCAAATACCACTAATGACCCATAGAATTTATGCTCATAAATTTATGCTCATAGAATTTATGTTCAGTCCTCAAGTCTCTCAGATGAGGAAAGCCATAGGAATTATGCCTCTGAAAAACTAATCTAAGAAGAATTAATTCACCTAACAGTCTTTGCCAGTGAATTAGCACAAAACCCATTGGAAATTTGTGTTCACAAATGTGAAGTCTTGAACAAATATATCACCACTGTGATAATCTTCTGAATGGCATCTAAGGCTGGAAAAACTCCAGAAAAACATCTCTCAAACTCAACCCAAAGGCATCTTAGTGTTTGCAGCAGGCATTCTCAGCATGCTTGAAACACAGTGGTTAAACACTCTCTTGGGTGAGCACAGGCATCACCACCAGTTGTAAGACGATAAACTAAGCCCTTCTTGATCTAGAATGTAAAAAGCTGCTAAGTTGGTAAGACAGCTTGATTTATATAGCTCTTGAAAAATGGCAGTTGTGACAATTCTGAATTGTAGTTGCTAGCCAAGTGCTTGAAAGAATGAAATAAATACCTGTCACTGCCCGCAACTGTAAAACACATCATTCAAAAACATTCTCTCCTTCATGCTTTTACCTATTTTCAAAGCCCATTTGCTTTTGATAGATTAAGTGGGACTCAACTGGCTCCCAAAATATACAAGCTGTATATATTTTTGGTAAACTGATTGCTCAGGAAAGAAGTTTCTGAAGATCCAGCTTAATGCTGATGAGTCAATGTCTGCAGTGCAGACACAGATTGTAATGCTGGCTTATGGGCAGGGGGCTCAAGTCCTCTGATAAGCACAGCACTGATGCAGGCAGATCATTTGGTGTGTGAAAGTTTAGCCAAGGAGTCTGCTGCCCCGTGGTGCTGAGATGCCATCAAAGCCATGCTCTTTGTGCCTTGGATAATAGACTCTGCTCTAAAACTCCTGGGTTCCTACTCTTTAAAAGGCTTTGTAGGTTGGTATTTCAGGCAAATCATTCAGCTCCTTTTTCTCTGGTTCATGCATCAGGAAAATGGATGTCATACCGACATTCTTCATCAGCTATTTTAGGAATAATGTAATGACTGCAGAGAATACTAAAATATTTTGAGAAAAGGTGTTAGATCTGCAGAGAATTGTTAAATGTCCCGTTCACGGGAACATGCACATTCTGGCAGCCAACGTTGCTCCTCTTGAAGAGCTTAGAGGAATACAATGGAGCTATAAGGGGAAATTTTGTCACCTTTTCAGCATGGATAAAGGAGAGGGAATCTTATACTGGAGACAGAAATTATGTCTTTTATTAACTGAGTATTGTCAGACAAATTTTTTTGTACAAACATCTCCTGCATTTCCCAGAAGCCTCTGAGATACTCAGTTTATGAACTCTTTGCACTGAGAATAGGCTGTGTTGAGATCATATCATACCTATGACTTTATCTATTTTAATGTTAAATTATGAATTTATGGATCTAGGTACTCGGTGAATAGCATAAATTATTTTAATGCAGACAGAAACACAGGGTGATGGCAAATAATTACAAATATATTCCTGCAGTCTATGGAACTTTACCTGATTACTTGACTATTTTATTCAGAGTTTCCTCACCTCATTATGAGAAAGAGAGGTAATGAAAATGTATAAAGGCACAGGGCAGGGGTTATTCTGATGACATAACTTAGGAAACAAGAGTTCTAGTCAGAACAGAAGAAAGTGAATTTAAATGCCCTAGAAAATGAAGTCTGCTTTGGAAAAACTAGGAAGCAGTGAATTTCCTTGCTGACTTGATAGTTACTCATACAAGCAGACCTTTGTCCTCAATATGACATCTTGTATTAAAATACGAAGCAGGTAGTACCAGTAAAACTTGCTTTAAAATTCAGAAGAATATTTGTTTCCTATGAAATTCATTGTTGTAGCAGGATCTATTGTCCAAAAAAAAATTAATAAATAACCATAGTTACCAGGACTTCAATAAAAAGCCTGTCTGCCTAAGGAAAGCAGATGAGCTGGCTTGGGGGGAATGCCTGAAGAACAGCAAATAGGTGCTACCTGTGTGTGACTACACACAGGCTGGAAACCAGAGCTGTGCTTTGCTGGGACAGGATGCTGCTGCCAAGAGGAGTGAGCATGAGAGGGCAGCTGTCTGGTTTTATGGAGGACCACAACACATTTCTGAACCAGACAGCTCTGATCTCAATGCTCCAGTCATCAAGAGGTTTTATCTAAAGGCAGGTACCTAGGCACCTGTCCCCGGTGCTGGGATGGGTACAGGGATGTGGAGATACCAGATGAGATGAACAGAGGAAGGGAGGAAGAGAGCCAAGAATCTGGAGCACCTCTACAGAAAACAAATATATGAGCTGGGAAACCTGTGGGAAAACAAGAAATATAAGGAACATTGGGAAAAAAGCAGTTTGAAAACCTTGCAGATGAGGTGACAAAGAGAAAAGGAAGGTGGTCTCAGGCAGCATTTGGGAGGGAGGTGATGCTGAGTCCTTTTGGGGTCAGAAACAGTAGAAGGAAAATATGTAGAACTGAAATGGACAAGATGTTTAATCTATGGTTAATTGTTTTGTGAGAGGAGAAGGAATAGTTGAGTATCTCAGAAAGATACATTCAATCACACTCTTTCCCCTCGACAGACGTTGCTTTTCAATAAAAAAATAAGGAAAATATCTAAATAACTTTGTATTCATATACTGTTCTAAACATAATCAAAGCAAAATTTCTGTCTCCTGTTTCCCAGACCGGGTTAAGATTTGGAAAAAAATTAATAATTTAAGTATGCTAGGTTATTGCAAAAGTGTTGCATTTATTCCTTGGCTAGTATCAATGCCCATAATATGCTGTTTCAAACTAGTCAGAAACAGCAATAGAAAAATCTGAAACTCATTACTGTATAACCAGGCCAGAAGTGCTAAGAGTTCAAATTAAATGCTAGGAGCTCAAAATAGAATTCATCTTGGTATCCTAACATTAAAACTTGTAGAGACATAGAGACAATCTACACACAAACTGAATGGATTTCTGATTAATGTGAAATATTTTTTTCCCACCAGTGCTGGAGTGTATTTTGTGTGTGCTCTAGTAAGAACCACAATTATTTTTAAAAAAATGCATAACCTATTTACTTCATCTCTCTGTGGAAGATCATTTACTCAAATAGATCATGGCACTTTTTTTTTCCTCTAACTGGGAATCTGAACTCTTTGAAGTGTATTTTCATATTACCTTTCAAATCTCAGAATGGGATATTAGTTTGTCATGGTGTTGGTTTTGCTTCTTTGCTTGGCAGTGTGTTTATGGCATGGCTCAGAGGGCTTTCTATGAGCTTTGTTTTCTAAAGAATAGTTATGTTTCTAATTGACTGAGAGGGATGAGTTATCTAAGTGCAGTAGCAGAGATAAGCTATTTTTCTGCAGGCTGAATGAAGAGTCATTCACAGCTGCACATCCAAACAACTACCAAATCTGAAGGAAAATAGCATATTTCTTAGCATACCTTCCCCGAGTCAAGGGCATGCACACTATCCTGTTTCCTTTCTAAATCAAAATTAATGGGGTGGACCAGAGTAACCACATTCTACCAATCTAGTATTTTCACCAACACATGTAGAACTACTGCTCCTGGGCTTTTATGAGTTGTTACTGGATTTTTATATCAAATTGTTTACTTATATAGTAAAGGCAGGGCAACCCCAACGATGGTGAGAAAGTGATGCATCTGACTCCATTGATATCAGAAGGCTAATTGATTACTTTATTATACCATAGTATTCTATACAATATTACTCTGAATCTAAACTGAATCTGCACAAGCACCCAACTCAACTCACTGCCCAGAATCTCGTGACTGTCTGCTGACCAGCAGTCTGCACACGCGCTTGGCCCTGATAGGCCAAGGAAACAAAACACCATCACTCTGGGTAAACAATCTCCACATTGCATTCTACTTGGGCACAACACAGGGGCAGCAAATGAGATAAGAATTATTTTGATCATTCTTTTCTCTGCTTCTCTCACTGCTTCTCTCAGGTTCAGAGAATGTGAATCCCACATACTTAGGTAACTGTTATAGATGGAATGCTTTATTATTTTTATTCTCTTTGTTAAAATGTCCCAGTGATGTGAGTTGATAACTTCTTGATCATCAATGTCATAAAAATGCCTTGCTAATCTGCTGTCTCACTGTACCAAAAAAACAATAAATCAAATAAATATTAGGCATGCAGCTGACTGTCACTTCCCCCTTTGTGTCGGCAGAGAATCTGATTTACAGTCACACTACTGTAAAAACTAATACTCATTTATCTGCACTTTGAGGTAGATGTTCAGTAATCTTTAAAACATGATCTAAGTATTTGAATTCCATTTGCAGGGCCCTCTTTGTGTTCTGTGTCCAGCCTGAACTATTTCATGTTCCAGCCTGGAGGACCCTGGCATGTATGTCTGGAGACACTGAAATATTATATTTTAACAAAATATTGGAGAAGTAGATGAGTTGAAAAAAAGGAGAGCACCTATTAACATACATTCTTCAAGCAGCAAAAATAATGAAGCCTCATTTCCTGCCTTAACCACTGCCCTGAGAATATATCCATTTTTTTTCTCAGATCCCCTGGGTTGTCACACTGTGCTGTTCACTCCCTTCTTTATTCTGAGTTCTCTCTCATGACTTTTGGTTTGGATGGCTAAGAGGCAATATCTGCTGGGATTAGCTCAAAGTTACATCTTTGTGAATTTGCCAGCTGCCAGGGACATATTTATTCACTTACTAATTGGTCCCTAGCTGTTGCAATAAAAATGCCTGAAGGCATAAAAATGCCTGAAATTCAGGCATAAAATGAAATGCCTGAAGTCCACTATGCTTTAAGTGGGAACATTTCTTTGGGCCCTTCTCTAGCTGCTGTCTTCCCTAAACCTCACAGAACTCAGCATCTTTGAGACATCTGTTTCTGTGTCAAATTCTGTTGAAATCAATCGGTCATTCTTAACAATTACCATAGAGCACACTGATGTGCAGATGCATAAAGAAACAAAACTAAAAATTTTATAAGGAAGTGTGCACAGAAATAAACATTAATATAGATTATCCTGACTATAATTCATCAGAAAATAATAGAAATGGCAACAGTGTACTCAGGTAACAAAGAATTAGAAGTGAGACAGTAGAATTCTGCAAACCTTTTTGTTTATTGGATATCAAGTCTTGTTGCCCAGACTTGTAATCATTCACTGACAAGCTCAGAAGTCAGAATGATCACAGCAACTATAATGAATAATGTATAATTTTTTTAAAAATTCATATGACTTAAAATCACATGAGATCTTGAAGCAGGAAGGAGTAGAGCTCATTTAAAGAGTACTAAAATCTGTCATCTAGATGGATATGGAAATAAGGAAAGAATAAGTGAGGGAGTGTTCAGGAGCACCTACTAAATGCCTGTCCTCGCTCTCATCTTGTTTGATAGCCTTATGGATGATGACATGTATCATTTGCCAGCTGGGTTTCCAGTGACTGGCTTTTCCAGGCTTTGCGCAGAGATGTGAGGGTAGCTGATAGTGCTTAGGACAGCTGCCATCACAGGCCAATCTGACTGACTGGTCAAAATTTATCACCACCAGATAAATATGGTTTAATACAGGAAAGTGTATTTTACAATCAGAAACACACCCATAGGATGGGTGCGACAGACCCATTGTCTGTTTTCGAAAACAATAATTCAGAAGATTGCAGAGCAGGAGAGAGAAGAGCTTTTTTGTGAGATCTTGGTGTCAAGTTGACACTTTGAACCTTATATTGATCCATGCATGAAGAGGAAAAAAAATATACAGTAGAGACATTAAAAAGATCAAACCAGTTTGAACACCACCAATAAGACCACTGTGCCCTGTTCTGTGACTCACAGCTCCTGGAGGAGGGAGCTACTCAAGGAAATTCAAAGGACAGGAAAAAAATGGTCTCAGAGGCCATCAATCAACCATTGGGATATAAGTCTTTTAGGAACTCATAAGCCTAGAATATTGGGGAAAGGCTGAAGGACTAATTCAATCACTTTCTCTGGGTACTTATACATTTGAAAAAAAAAAACAAAACTTAATGACAGGAGCCAGGGGAACTTTTTCAATCTTCCAGACAAGTAGCAGAAATGGAAATTAGATTCATCTAAACTTGCAACAAGGAGCAAATTTTTGGCACAAGCCACAGATAAATATTGGAGAAGCTTTTCACAGGAAATTTTGAGTCATTATTTTGCTTGGTATATTCAAATTGAGTCAGTTTTTCTGTCTGCGTGTAGTATATAACTCTAAATATGCCATACATACAGAATGTGTGTAATACTTACCTGCACATATCATGTGTATATATTCCAACTATATCACTCATAGGTAGATATGACTGGTAGATATATAGCTGTAGATCTTCCTTACTGAAAATGAATAATTTTGCAACTAATAATGAAGAAAAAGATGTAAATATGAGACCTAAAATAATCCAAGCATGGCATGAGCTGGAAGCAGAATTAATCTTCAAAATACACTGAATATTCTTCAAAACAGCTTGTTAGGCTTTGCTTCAATTTACATTATCTCCACAGTAGGTGAAAATATGGATTTTCTTTTGAGATGGAGGAGGAGAGGTTAGTGATTGCTTTTTCACTAACAGAAAAATAAGTCTATTTAATGAATTACTGTGAAAATACTCTTGAACTTTTATTGAAGTGAAAGAAACGTAGCAAAGAGTTTGATCTAAAGGAAACTTCTTCATGTACTAACATGAACTAACAGCTCCAGTTTTTCCTTTGCTAAGTGGGATTGAACAAATACTAAATTGATTTATTTTTCAGAGTGACACTAATTGTGTTTTGTCCCTGAGCATCATATCAAGCATTATCCTCAACATCTTTTGTGAACTTAGAGAAGTTTAAAAGACAAACACAAAAAAATGCTTCGTATACAAAATGTTTCTTAGACAGATTGTGTCAAATAAGGTACTAACTTCAGAGCGATTTTAATGTGCAAGTGGGAGAAATAGCAGTTCCTTAACGAGGGCTGAAATTTATCTCAGAAAGCCAATATGAGCCTATGAACCACTGAAAGCCAATCCTAAAATCATGACTTAAGGAGATTTAAGGGCCCCATGCTATCTTTGCATGGAGTCAATATTTTTTTTGCCAGTGACCTGGTCCCATGTTATTGATTTGTAATAAAACTTGGTATAAGATATTTGGGATATTTTTCATGCCAAAATGCATCTTGGCTTCTAGTCTTGTCTGTGTTGGATGCTGGCCACAGCTAGAGAAATATCTTAAAAAAAAATCTCTGGTGTATTTGAAATATTGATTTAGTCCTTCCTTTTCCAAATCCTCAGCAGACATTTCTAGAGCCAGTGTGATAGTGCTATTTGAAGTTTAGGATTTGCTGACTATGTCTTGAAAAAAATACTCAGAAGAGATAGTTTGAATTTGCCAGATTCTATTTCTGATATGTTCCACCATATTGCAGCCACTATGATCATTTCAAGCTGTTTTGCTTGTGGGATGCTTGCAGAAAACATATCAGAAATCTTGGTTAATAGTAAAAATGTGTATCTTTCATCAGCTTATTTCAGGCTTAGGAAAATTGTCTTCACCTGGTTACTACTGAGGGCTTCTGAGTAAAAAACTGATGCCCTGAAAAATTTTAATTTTTAAAACTCTGAAGGTCCGTGAAAAATTATGCTTAAGTTATTTGAATCCTACACAACTTCAGCCAAATCAATGGCTGAAAACCAAAGGTAGATAAATTCAGACTGGAAAAGTGCATATTTAATGGCAAGGCAAATGTCCCTTGGAAGGATGCTTTGTCCCTTGTCTGAAACTTTTGAATTCTTTTTCACTTTTTTGAACACAATTATAGAATTTACTTGTTGTTCATGATGCAATGTGTGGCTTATATTTTACATTAATTTTTACTGTGCTGACTCACTTTCAATATATCTCTACATCTATGAAGCACTTTACTGAAGTATCAATTTTTTTACATGTTTCACTAAAAAAATTAAGGTGGTGAATTTGTTGTGATTATATTAAACTAAAACACAAAAGATTTTATAGGTGCTTCCTTTTCCAGAATTTGTACTTTTCTCTACAGGCATTGAAAAACTGGATTTTAGTAACCTTCCAATTCTCCTGGGTATTCGGTGCATTCTTCTCCCACATCGTCTCATTAAATCTCAGGAAATAATGTGACAGCTTTGATATTCTCAGACATCAATTTTTGAAGCAGCCAGTACCTTGTAGGTCACTGGCAGGTGGTGAGACACCCTTCAGAGGAAGGAGGGTTTACAGTATTTTGAGGAATGTTTCACGTATCCCTGTGCAAGGAAAAAGTCATTTTCTTGAGTGATCCTGGAGGGAACAGACACAGCCTGGCCCCTAAAGCCATGACCATATGTACAGTTTGTGCATGCAAAAATATATTGAAATGAGGTGATTCATGTGATGGGTTGACCTTGGACTGCAGACAGACACCCACCCAGCTGCTCATTTACTCTGCTTCCTCAACAGGACAGGGTAAGAAAAGAGAACAAAAGACTTTTTGGGCTGGGGTAAAGGCAGGGAGATACTTCACCACTTACCACCACAGGCAAAACAGACTCAACTTTAAATATAATGATTTATATAATTTATTGCCAGTGAAAATATGTGGATAGTGAGAAACATGGACTAATTAAAGCAAGATTTCTCCCCTGTATTCCCTTTTTACCACAATAAACTTCAGTCTTTCATCCCTGACCCTTCTGCCTTCCCCTTCCATGTGGAACAGGAGGAGGGGGGATGGGGAGTTAGTTACAGTCAGTCCAGTACCATTTTCTCTCTCCTGCTTCTTTCTCCTCACGCTTTTCATCTGCTTCAGCATGGTATCTCTCCTACATGGTATAGTTCCTTCAAGAAAATCTGCTCCAGTGTGGGCTTTCAAAAGACCATACTTTCCTTCAAGAATTATCCAGAGGCTGGGCTGTAGGCTGTAAATACTCTCCATCGTGGTCCTTCTCAGGCAGTGGGAAATTACCTGCTCCACCATTATTCTGTCACACGTTTGCCTGGAAAACTTAATTCCCTTCCTTCTTCTCTCACCTCAGTGCTTGCATGGCTGCTCTCTCATCCTTATTTCCCCCTCTCCTCTGCCTATTAGACATTTTTAAATGTCCATTCTTAAATATGTTTTCCAGAGGCACCAACATATTGGCTGATGGGCTCAGCTGCATTCTGTGGTGTGTCACTTTGGAGCTGGCTGGAAACTGGCTGGAAACAACTGTGTCCACATGGGATAGGCTCTGACCTCTCCTCATGGAGGCCACCCCATGTGTCTCCCTGCCAACACTTGGACACCTGACACCCAATTAGAAAACAATTAGAAAACAGTTTCATGGGAAATTGATTAGGAAACCGACGCAGTTTGTAGCACCACCATGCTTTCAATTCAACAGACTTATTTCCAAATTTTGTAACCCTTTCAGTTCTAGTTTTGTATTGTTGCTCTGAGAGTTTTTAGTCCAAAGTTTTACATTCTTGTCCTTTTTTGATGTGTGGGTTCAGTCCACACCTGCAGCAGTGCCAAGCCAGCCACCAACGTCTGGCGGGCCCCTGCCCTGTGAGCTGAGAAGGATGGCGTGCAAACCTTGGGGCAGGTGACACAGTGACTTTGCAAAAGAAACAAATGCTAATACTAATTTTCTCCCTGTTCATGCTTATGCACTCTCACAGACTAAGTTATATATATATTTTTTTAATTTTGTGTACTCTTTAATAGAAGACTTAAATAATCTAAATGGCATTTACGATTTATATCATCAGGAGGATGGGGAGTTCACTTTAATATTTTTCCAAAGCATTTCCCATTAAAAAAGTTCCAGGTGATCTTGTTAGATGCCATGGAATGAAAATCTGTGTGGCTGGTTCCTCCAAATCAGTGAAATATATGAGGACAAAATTTGTACAGAAGCTGCATAAGCAAGAGCATATAAAAGCTTGACAGAAAAATGCTGGTGAAATCACAGAAATATGGGCCAGCAGAAAGGCATTTCCTCAAGCGTTAAGTTCTAACAGGATTTTTATATGTCTTGTAAACTCCATCTTTTTCTCATTCTCCTGCTGGGTGGCAGAGAGAAGGGCTGCTGCTGCTGCTGCCATAGGTGCTGTGGAAGGTGTCTGTGCATGGGACAGAGCAGTGCAGGTGGAGCTGTCTCCCATAGATGGTGCCCTATATTTAACTTAGCATTAGGTTGTCATGGTGTTTCTTAAGAGCTAATGGCAGGGGCCTTGTTCTGCTTGGGGTTGCTGTATTCTCCAAACAATCCCTTGATTTCTTGCAGCAGGCTCAAGGCATTGAAAGCCCTGAAATGTAGAAATCATGGAAATGAGCCTGGAGTCAGTGGGTATGTTTGTGCTGCACATACTTCACTGGAATAAAAGACACCAAATTACCTAACAGACAAGGAGTCTAGCTGTGAAAGTACAGAATCTAAGTTTAGACTCCTAACAGGCAAAATGATCTCATGCTGTCTTGCCAAGCCTGGCAGCACACAGACTGCTCGGCACACATGAGTACCTGGTGGTTGTCACTGCCAGTGAAGGACTGGACTTGATTGGTGGCTAATGAGGACTCCTAAACTGAAAATTTTAAGTTTAACACATCTTTAGTAGAGCAAGAAAATAACAAATCTTAGAAAAATGTAATTGAAGGGGAAGAGATCACCCAGCATGGGAGCTAGTAACTGGCCTTAGCTGGGGTATTCTGACAGTGAGACTTCCATTCAAGTATCTTAAGCAGCCAATTACTTCTACAGATAGAGGAGAAGGTAGTGGAGCTTTTGGTGTCTGTGAAGAAAGAAAGATCTCAACTACTTACTGTGGTGTTTTGAAAGACAGGAGAGAGGCAACTTTCATGGTTCTTGTGGTCCCTGCATTCCAAGTTGCCTCTCTCTGTGTTGATTGTATTCATAGTTTCTAATACAATTCCTGAAACATTAGCAAACACTGGGTAAAATAGTTAGTTTGGATTTAGGGGAAAGACAAAGGGAGACTGTGCTTGATTTTATCTTGAAATAAAATTATGACCATTGTCCATGTATTTAAAGCTATGACCAGGATTGCTGCTCAGCAGAAGCTTCTCAACACTGTCTAAAGTTAGATTTGTTAAGGTGGATAAGACTCTGAGTGCAGCAAGAGATAAATCATTAGGCAGGTGTCCTGTACAGACCCTAAGAAACTGCCAAAGCTACATAAAATAAGCCAAACTTTTGCCATTTAACTTTGGTCCTCTACACAGAGTCCAGACCACTGCTTTTAAAAAATTAGGAGTAGGTAAAATGAATAAGGTGAAAGTAATACAATACAAAGAGTATTTCTTGATTTTCAGGGCAATAACAAGTTGTTGTGGAGAGGCAAATTGAAGAAGCAGCTGGAAGTTGTAACACCAGAAGTGTCTATTGAAAGCAGCTGAGAGAAATCATGGGTGACGTTATTCCTATATATGTGCTAGCATGTTCTATGAGTATTGTGTAACACAAAGGAGGAGTAATATCAGGTGTAATTCTGACTTACATTTCAACAGGGAAGAGTTCCTAACACACATTATGCTGCATTAATCCCCTTTGGTATGCAGTGGGAGAAAGTTAAGCTGAATGTTGGCAAACTGATATTGCATCTGTGTTGCCTTGAAAATCCCCAGCTATGAATAAAGGCTGTGGCAAAAACTGGAAATGTGGACTACTGGAGACTCATCCTCAGACACTGATACTCCCATGTTTGTGAGTAGGACACAGTCTGAGTGTAAAACCACAGGAGTGGAACATTTCAGTAGGGTGCCATTTCAATCTAGTCACAATCAGATATAGTGGGAGTTAAGAAAAAAGAAAAAAGTGCTTTTCTGACCTCAGGAAGCTTATTTCAGTTGAACAGAAAGCCTTTGATCTTGGTTTATGATAGCTAATATATGACAAAGTTGTTGACGTGGAAAGGTAATAGGATTATTTTGGCAATATGTTTATGGGGAAACAGCCCAGGTGAGAGCAAGAGTTTATATTCTTATCCATTCAGAAAACAGGAATGCATGAAACAAAAGTAAGATTCAGCTTTAGGTTTCATCTCACGGTATTGATCAGGGAATGAGATCCATGAGCATGAAACACGTACTGATGACCTGGACACGTGGCCCTTGATGTGACCAAGAGCTGCCCTTAAGGTCTGCAAAGCCTCCTGTGTACTAAACCATGTATGCAAGAACAGTATGTACACCATGACACACATTGCTGCCATACACTGTGTTTGGGAACAAAAGAATTAGTGCAGAAACCCATGGACTCTTTTCAAGCTGCCTGCAAGGCTGCCTCCACGTGAGTCTTTAGCTTGTGCCTACCCTTGGAGAGCAGTGTGGCAAAAGATGTGTAAATATAGCAAGACATTTTCTGAAGCTGGAGGGATACAGTCATGCTGTTTCCTAAAGTACAAAGATGTGAATATTATAGATCCTTGGCTGTGGTTCAGAGAAGCACCTGGAAGCTTGGATGCATGTAATGTCACTTCCCCAGCTGAGAAGAAAAATCAAAAAATAGGCTTTCTTAAAATAATGTTTCAAAGTCTCACATCCCAGGCACTGTTTTCACACCTAGATGTCCTGCTGTATTTGGTATTCCTGCTTTTAGATAAATTTACTCCTGGAAATGGTGAGATGAGTACAATGTTTAAAGGAGGGATGAGGCAGACAGACACCTTGGCAGGAGTTTGATTTCTGAAATCAGGTTGAATGTCAAGGAGCACTTTCTCAGATCAGTTCATTTATTTGTAGGGTTTCCAGCTGTCTCGAGCTGTTCTGTCCTTATGCTATATAGGATTTATGTTCTGATATAATTAGAAGAAAAAGTCATTTATGGACCTGGATATACCTTTAATCTTTCAAGTCCAAATCAGGTTTCTCAAAAATGCCATTGAGGAGAATTCCATTGATTCTGACCTAGTTATTCAAGCTTGCTTCCTTCCTTGAAACAATAATACATTTGTGAAGGTATTCATATCTGCATACATTTTCTTTTCCTTCATATGCATTTGCTTTCACTTGTGAAAGTCACTGTGTGTTATTTTTTTATCTTGTCTTTAATGAGCTGTAGTTCATTGTAGTGTATTATGTATTATATTTAAAGTATACATAAATAAATGCCACAATCTATAAAATGCAAGCACATATCATATATGAGGAAATTAATAATTTCAGGGAAAGAAATTAAAATTATGGTTGAATCAAAGCAATCCTGTTCTTTGTTTATCGGACAGAAAGTCTGATATACTCTCACTATATTAAGAACATCTGAAACTCATTTGTAATTAAAAAGATGTCATTCCTTTATACAAATTAAGTAATGCAAACCATTCAAAGAATAAAAGAGGTTAAATTGTATTTTTCACTCAAAACAGATTATAATTAGCTCCTGGCAGAACGTTGCCCTGATACAATGCACTATTTTTTTTCTGTTGTGACTATTGTGGATGGGCTATGCTGCAAAGGCTGAAAGTGGGTATGTCCACTCCCACTCTTTGCTATTTATGGTATTTCAGGTGTCCACTTTAGAACCATTCAAAAGCATCCTTTTGCTGATGCAAATTGTGGTGTTTCTCCTGTGCAAAGCCTGCATTTCTTTCCTCTTCAGGACAGAACTTTAGAGATCAAATCATATACTGTGGAAAATGTTGAAAGGTTCAGCTTTAGAAAAGGAAGAAACATGGAGCGTGCTTTCATGCTTCCTAAGGCCATTTTAGAGAATTCCTGCTTTCTTGTTCTTGTAACAGTCTGTAGTGGATGAGCATATAGCTGCTTGTGTACATATTCACTGGGAATGGCTATTTAGTCTTAATTTAAAAGATCAAGACCCTAAATATAAGATTCATAATACAAGAGAGTCAAACACACCAGAAAGCTGCTGCAGTACCCAAAAAGAGTGCAGAGACTGCAGATGAGCAAGTAGGAAAGCTGATTTTTATTCTTCATGGACAGTGGCCCCACAGATCTTGTCCAATCTCTGTTCATTTCTGAGTGGCAAATAAGTCTTCCTGACTGCACCTGCATTGCTACAATGTTTGTTTGATAGCAATAGAAATTTATTTTAGTTCCCCTTTGAAATAGGGATAAAGAGGTTTATATGAACGTATACTCAACAAATGCATCAATATATTCTAATTAATGAATTATCCATTTAGTGCTACAATAATTCACTTTATTTCTAACCATTCCCAGTGAATTATTTATATAGAGACATTTATTAGCAAACTGCCATTTGCATGACTTCTACATCATTCTTCTCATGATTAATTTACTTTCAATAATTCTTTAGTGCTTAGTCTCATCAATAAAGAAAAATGGATGGAGCCCATGAAGCATTTAACTTTATCTTAATTCTAGATCCCTAATACCACTGCCAATAGCCAAGAGCAGACACAGAATATATTAACTGACAATTCCTCCCTTTTGTACATTCCCTTGTCTCCTTTTCTCTCCTGTATGCCAGTATCCCTGAGTTTGTTCTGTAAAAGCAGAAGATGATTCCCTATTAATGACTATTTAAATAACAGAATTACATAGCTATTGTACTTGCTTCTTTATGTCCCAGACAGTGACTATGAATTAATTAGCATTAGAACAGTAGAAATTCCTGTGAGTTTAACATTGTATTTTGTGTGCATTATTGAATAATTTTACACTTCCTAATGCAAAACTGATGATATCTCTTCAAACCTCTGGGGTAGTGTGTGAGGTCATTGAAGTTAGATTTGCAAAGAAAATATATGGAATTCTCGCTCACATTATTTTTTCCTTAGCTGATAATGCTGTTCTTGAGTTCTTGTCCAGAATGGCTTGTTTGTATTGAAAGATTCTTTATACTATCCATCTACCTTTCCCAACTTTTCATTTCATGAGGGAAATGAACTGTGTTTTCTCAATACTTAAAACATTCCTACAGGAAAACAAGAACTTACATTTTCAGCTCCCAGGGTTGTCATCAGAGATAATGGAAACAGAAAGGCAGCTCAGTGTGAAAAAGCAAATATACACATCAGAAATGAAAACACCAATTTATACCATGTCTCTTTCCTGTCTTCATTGCTGATAGCTTATTTTGTCCGTGAAGGAAGATTCCAGAAGTAACTTTGGTGGTTTGTTCATGCAGGCATCTGCATGGGAAGAAAAATTAGGAAGTTTTATTAAAAATTCTCCCTGGAATCCTAAGTTTGCTTTATATTTCTGCTGACTGTTTGTTATTTCTTTTATTTTTGAAATGAGGGGATTTTCAATTCATGGATTCATGGGAGCTCACAACATTATTAGCACCCTGCCAGAGAGGAAGAAACACTGGCAAACAGAATCCCTCCTGAAAGCAATGAATCTCTCTATACTACTTACTGAGCAAAATCTTAGTGTGTTATGCCAAGTGAATTGTTTAAATAGATTTTATCTCCATAACTTACTTTTTTTCTCTTTTAAAATAAACTTTTTTGTTTTCTTTCAAAGTAAATAGCATAATGTATTTAGGCTTAAATTTAACATTTGCTATTAATACAACTTCTTAAAATTTATGCTATTTAAGAAATATATTCTTGATTGTTAAGTTCTAAAGAAAGCTGTTTAATTGGGAAGAAAAATACTGGCTATGCATCCAGAACTAAAGCTTGTTGAAATGATTAAACAGCTTTTAACAGCAGACAAAAGAAATGTTTTCTTCATGCCAGTTTGATTTACTTCAATAACTAGTTCAAAGTTAAGGAACTGCTTAGAAATAGAATAAGCTGAAGCATCATTATCATTAAATGGCCTATGAATAAATTCTCAGTCTGGGATCCTGAGACTTATGAATTCATTCATTAGCTGTACGTAAAATTAGCTTTGGTAGTAAACCAGTTTTAAATATAAAATGCTTGATACATTTTTTCTCTGTATACAACATTTATTGCAATTTTATTTAAATAATAAATACACTTGAAAGGCAAGGATTTTGCATTTCAATTGCAATTCCCATTTCTATCCAAAGCAGCTGGATACGAGGCGTAAGTAAATAAAAATTAATCTTCTAGTAAAGAAGAATTATCATTCATTTCTACCAGAATTCTATGTAAGTATTTATCATTTGAATACTTATGCTGATCTATACCATTTTTGAAATGGGAATGTAAGGTGTTTTTCTGGTAGTGTCTGGAAGCAACAGATTAGTTTAAAAGTCAGATTCATTTCAAAGCAGCATTTTTTTTCCTAAATTTACCTACTGACAAGAATCAAATTCCCTTGAAGAGAAAAGAATAATATACATTTAAAATAAGTATAAGAAAAGGTCTGGTTTTTTAACAATTGTTTTACAGTTTTTGTATTTTCACAAAACTAATGTTTCAAATCTTATGAGAAATAATTTCATATTAAATGCTTTAAATATTTGTCAGGTTTTAAAATATTATCATTTAGGGCCTTGTTAATAGGCAATTCTGTGATATATTGGAGATAGAATGGCTATATAAATTAAAATATATCACCCCCTACTTTAGGACCATCTTTACTCATTATTTTAATTCTGTAAAAAATTCCAACATTTTAAAAATAAATGTAATTTCCAAATGGAAGAAAGTAAGTTCTGAATTTTCCACTTATTAAAATTCGGTTTAAAAAGGGTGAAAATATCAAAATGGTCAATTTTTTCCCTCAACAAGAATAAGGCAGTTTAAATTTTGATGTAACAATATTAACATAAATTTATTTTTAATAGATTTTATGTAGATTTATGCTCACATTGTCATTGATTTAGTGTATATGTAGATGATGCTGGCATTTTAATTAGAAGGACTTGGTTGCTTTATATTAGACTTCTTTAATGGCTTATCAAAATCAGAAAATTCATATTCTTTCTTGAAAACATAAACCACAGTCGGTCGTCTTCAATCACAACAGCTGACAGAGACACCGATTCCTGACCTGCTCAAAGTTGTGAATTAATTAATTTGTTTCAAATATGTGATTGCTAGGGAAGAGGTTCAGAGCGTGGTTTAAGAGCTGCTCTTGTTTGTGTGCATCCAGCACTGGGCAGTGAAATCTCAGCAGCAGAGGTTCTTTTCTCTGAGTAAAGGAGAGGGAAGAGGTTTTATTGTGCCAGAGGTGGAGAACATATTTAAAGCAGCAAGGATCTCCCTGTTTTCAGCCAAGTGCTGACATACTAATTATGCCTTAACTGCATCTCCTGTTTCCTCCTAGGTCTTACTGCTGCAGCATCCCTTGTATCCCTGGCTTGGGCTTTGGCTTCCTACCAAAAGGCCCTCCGTGACTCCCGCGATGACAAGAAACCCATCAGTTACATGGCTGTTATTATCCAGTTTTGCTGGCACTTCTTCACCATTGCAGCAAGGGTCATTACTTTTGCTCTGTTTGCCTCGGTTTTCCAGCTGTACTTTGGGATCTTCATCGTACTGCACTGGTGCATCATGACCTTCTGGATCGTTCACTGCGAGACAGAGTTTTGCATCACTAAGTGGGAGGAGATAGTTTTCGACATGGTTGTTGGGATAATCTATATCTTCAGCTGGTTCAACGTCAAAGAAGGGAGGACACGCTGTAGGCTTTTCATTTACTACTTTGTCATCCTTTTAGAAAATACCGCCTTGAGTGTTCTCTGGTATCTGTACAAGGCCCCTCCAATCTCCGATGCATTTGCCATACCAGCACTGTGTGTAGTGTTCAGCAGCTTTTTAACAGGCATTGTTTTTATGCTGATGTACTATGCCTTCTTTCACCCCAACGGACCGAGGTTTGGGCAGTCACCAAGCTGTGCTTGTGAGGACCCTGCCGCTGCCTTCACCCTTCCCCCAGAAGTGGCCACGAGCACCCTGCGCTCCATCTCCAACAACCGGAGCGTCACGAGCGAGCGCGATCAAAAATTTGCGGAGAGGGACGGGTGTGTGCCTGTGTTTCAGGTGAGACCCACTGCACCATCCACACCTTCCTCCCGGCCACCAAGGATTGAGGAGTCTGTCATTAAAATCGATCTGTTCAGGAACAGGTACCCAGCATGGGAGAGACACGTGTTGGACAGGAGCTTGAGGAAGGCGATCTTAGCGTTTGAATGTTCCCCTGCTCCTCCACGGCTACAGTATAAGGATGATGCCCTTATTCAGGAGCGCTTGGAATATGAGACCACATTGTAGACAAAGCAAAAATGCAGCTTGGAGCAGCTCCAACATTACAGTCCAAATTAAGGGTTGACAATAGGGCTGTGGGAACAATTAAACTGCGTACTACAAGTAGAGCAGCAAGCTATAGCGTTCTTAGTCTGGCTATCATCATGATTATCATTTGATCCACTGTGTGCAGTCTGTCTGCAGGACACTGATACAGCAGCATCTCTGAAAGCCTCAAAAAACCCCAAACCCTGATCCACACATACAAATCAGTTACATCCGCGGGGGGAACTCACCCACCACCCCTCACTGCTATGAAACTCTGACTGCACAGTACTTACAATCAAACCAATATAAAGGCTCTGACCAGAGCTTTCAGCTTCAGCCAGTAGTGCATTTTATTTTAGAAATGAATGATTGATATTTCCATAATCAATGGCAAAAACAAAAAACCCACACTTTTTCAAAAATAACGAAACTGTAGCACACAGTGTAGCTGTTAGGAAAACTGTTTTCTGGGGCGAAAAACAGGAGTTTAGTAGCCTTCAACACTCCCATAAATCAACCATTCAGGTTAGAATAAGTTTGCAAAATACATCTTAATTAAAAAGAAATGTCATCATGTTTATAAGGCTGTCAATGGAAAATAAACTAAATTCTGATTAAGTAAGTCATTAAAATTAACACTACCAGAACTGTTTGTTTTCTGTGGAATTTCAAAATCTTTTTTAAATGCAATTTAACTTCTTGATATTATTTTCAACAGAAACTCTATGCAGCTCACTTCTGCTTTTGAGGAGAAATAAGGAGCTCTAGCACGTAGTGATATTCATTAAATGATAATCATGATTCAGTGTTGAATTTGCAAAAAAAAAAAAAGTAAAAGAACAAGGAAGTATAGTTTTCATATTCTAAACTTTTTGGAGGACCCCTTTCACATATTTCAGAAGAAACCACAAGGAGCTGAACACACTGAAACTTCTCTGTTTCAGGACTGAGAATGCATGATTCAGTGTGTGAATGTATGCAGGTGTGACAAGAGACTGACATGCCATACCCTTCTAGTGCCAAACATTGTATAACTGCAAGGTTGATAATGCCTGAGGGACACAACAAGTGGCACAAGCCCTACCAGAAAAAGAAGCAGGAAAGACCAACCAAGCTCTCAATGTGTAGAGACAGCTCTGATTTTTCCCCCTCAAGGTGAAAGTGATGTCTTTTAAAGGCTTTCAGCCGCCTCTTAGTAAGTATATTCACCGAAGTATAATATATCAAGTTATGTGGAAGAGCCTCTTCTGCCTGTTCAAGACTGGTGTCCAGAGGTGTCTAAAAATTAGAATCTCTTGTAATAGAGTGCTTTTGATGCAAGCTTTTGGGTTTTAAATACCTCCCTAAATCTAGTTAAAGGTATTACACTTTATGTTAAAAGTATCCCCTGATGGTGCTTTCAGATGCATTAAAGGTGCAAGTCAAAATTTGATAGTATTTTTTTTAAAGCTGGTGCAGAGTGAAAAACTCATGGATTATTTCAATATTTTTGTAAAGTAAAAATATGGTATAAAAGGTTACTTTTTATAAATCTCAAATCTTTTAATACATTTCATTCTCTTTATAGCTTAGATTTTAAGAATTGGTCCATGAATTTTATCAAATGACTTTTACAGGTTGACATGAACCTGGTTTTCACACATTATGGATTTGTTTTGCAGTGTAATGCCATATGAAAGCCTACATGGGTACTTTTAGAATACTCTATAAACTGTGGATCCTGCTTCAAATGTAAGTGGCTTGTAAAGATACCAAGTGATTCCATGAGAAACAATTTGCTATAACTGTTTCCATCCATTTTAGGAGAGCAAAGCAGAACTGAAGAGTTACTGTTGTAAATGTAATGGCATTGTCAGGATGGAGAAGACCTGATAAATGGACTGTCAGATATATCCAGTGTAGTCACTGCTGTGTATGCTGCTGGGTAAATTTCTGTCTTTCCTATTACAAATATTTGTACTATGAAATGGCCAAGGTTACACAGACTATGTTTATTTGTATGCATTCAATTAGCCATTTTTAATGTTGACTTTTTTAATTAGTGAGATATTCAATACCTGTTGTACTTTGCTGGGGCTAGTTCCTCTAAACAAAAACCTGTGAAAGTGCAGGAATCTGCAAAGCAGAGGGAACTTTACAGACATCAGAAAAAATCTATGCTTCAGGGGTTTCTTAGGTATTTTCAAATTAAGCAATTGCCAACTGCCTCTATAAAAATTTTTCAAATAAAGCAAATCTTTGATAGTCCAAACCTGAAGCTTTTTACAAAGTGATTAGCCTTTTCTTCATGGAGATACAGCTGATTATTCAGAGAAAAGCACTCATGTTTTTTCAGAAAATATAACACTGCAAGAATTGCTAAAAAAAAGAGATTTTGGAAGCAAGTCCTTTGTCCTATCATATTCAATAGACCCTTCACTCCAGAATCAAATTCCAGCTCACACAAGGGAATTGCTATTTTTCTTTACAATGAAGGCAAATGTAAGCTCTATGATCCGAGATGTGAGGGTTTCTTTTGGAGACAGTTTGAAGTGTTTGCTGCTGCTTCAACAACTCGGAAATTGAAGCCTGAGTGAGGCACAGTGGGCAGCCTTCTCAAGCTTCAGTCTCCCACCAGCAGCTCCTGGGGAGAGGGGCAGCATTGCTGCTGTCAGCGAGGCTCTGCCTCTCCTGAGGTCCCTCTCATCCTCTCGCTCTTCCTCAGAGCTGTGAGCCCTTTGGTCAGGCTTACAGAATTGAAGAAAAGTTGCTTTGTATGGAATTTAAAGGGTTAAGGTGCTTGCATTGCAAGGTTTCTGAAGAAGGTTTGGGATGAGTTTGTTTGATTTGCTTTTATTTGGTTTTGGAAGGAAGGACACAGAGATGTTATTTATCCATGTGGTTTTTCATGCCTAGCATTTATTTTCTTTACGTTCACAGCATTTTTAATTTCTTAAACTACTGTTTGCAAAAATGTTTATCTTAAGGAAACTACTGCAGGGTGTGAGTGCAGATTGACATATATGTGTGTGTTTGTGTACATATATTTATATGTATGCAGCTCTACTTATTCACACCTTGTCCTCAGAATTCAATACGGCAGTTTGAGGCAGGGGTAGAAGTCCTTATGCACCAAGTCAAAATTTGTTCTCCAAAATTTTTCTCTCTTACAATCATACCATCAGTGTCACCTGCACTGAGAAGAGGGCAGTGACTGAAATCTAAACACTCTGATGGCTGCATGGACAGTTTCCTAATTTGCATTGCTGTGAGTAGTCACATTAAAAGCTGTAAGAATTTTTAATAGAAATTGCCAAGAATAAACATAGTCCATGCTGAAATTCCATTATGGCCTTATGGACAGTTAATAATCAGTATGCACTCTTCTTTTTGCCACACACAGTTCTAAAATCAATAAAGTTCAACTGAGACAGCAATAGCAAAAATAAAATTAAAAAAAAAGGACTTGTAAAAAACCTGAACTTTTGCTTTTCATATAATGAAAACATCATGCCTTTTGAATTTCAGAGCAGAATACAGGAATATAAAAAACCTCATATTTTCATATTTACATTCTGGCAAAGAAAAGCAATCACATCTATTTGTTAGCAGTAAGATTTATGGGAGCATTGTTCTAATGAACCAAACTAACTTAGCAGCAGACTTAATGGTAATTTATCTGGTCAAAAACTTGGTCCTAAAATTTTGAGAATTGTGGATTTGTCTGTTGCAGAAAAGACAATTGAACTACTATCAATAATTAAATAAAGGTAATGCATACCCATGTTCATTCAGAAAACATGTAAGAAAATGTAAGAGAAAACTTTTTACTTATTTTAAAAGCTGTTTATTCTGTAACGGGACAATTTTTCTTAAAAAATTCTTTACAAATATGTGCAATACTTTCTTTCCATGCATATTTAATAATGAAAATACTAATTTCCAATTTCGTTTATGTCAGTTTAAATATGCTTCTTGTGACAGAACAATATTTCTTTGTTTGGGTTATATGGACTTAATGGCATATATACAATATTTTTATTGTCAAACCAACAAATTTTATATTAATTAGTTTTTATAAAATTGGAGAAAATTTTCCTCCCAAAATTTAATGCTAGGTCTCATCTGCCTGATTTTGTAAACATTTAAGCAGAGGAGGAAAATTATAATTTTATTGGCGATTTAATTTTTAATATGTGGTGAAGAGCTATTAAACCTGTATTAGTTCAAAACATATGATGGTCTTTCCAATACATCATTATCTCCCCAAAAGAGCAATTCATAAGTGGTACTAAAAGTAGAAGTGCTGCTTTATTTGGAAAGGGACTCCCAATCATGCAATATGTTCATTTACTTTTTATTGGCCAGCAAAATATTCACAACTAGACTGTTGGGGTTTTTAGAACACAAATTAAATGAGTTTGAAGTGTATGTGATTTTATCATATAATTCCTAAGGAGCCTTAAAAGTGGCACTGTACTGAGTTTTAGTTGGCTCTGCCAGTGATTCAGCTTCCAAAGCCCCTGTCCTTTCTCTGCTCCCTGTCTGAACTGTGCAATCCAGAGTGACTGAGATGCTGTGATTTACTCTGCACCCCCTGCGCTGCCTGCACAATGCCAAGGAAAGGACTTCAGCAGATTCCTGGGGTCCTACTGCTGCCTCTCTCACTCCTGTGCATGGTGGGAAGCAGAATAAATTGCATCTGTGCATCCATCTAAACCAGCCTGTATAAGTTAAACCCCTACAAGATGTGTGTGATGAAGTTAATGGCAACATTTGTCCATAAATCTACAAGCCCAACACCACAATTGCTAATTCTGCAGTGTAACAATGCAGGACATGGGAAGAATTGTTTAAATACACAATAAGCCATTTAATATCACTACTTGTAGCAATTATACTAGCTCACATAGAGCCCATGCTCTCAGCAGAAAGCCAAATGGAGTTAGTGGCAAACAGCCATTTGTGTACCAGAGACATTAAGCTATAAAATCCTCACTCAATTGTTTATAGGACGATGTCTTTTCATTACAGCATTGAATCCATGCCTCTTTATTCTGATAAAAGAGATAAAATGCAAAATGAGAGCAGATTCTTTTAAATCTGGGAATTAAAAAAATGACACAACAGATTACTGCCCTGTAGCAATTTTTTAAAACAGATTCTGCCATCATTTTCACTTGGCTGGAAATTGCTGAGTGATCTGCTTCTGACATGATTTCTCACATCTGGTATGAGCAGACTTCATTACAGGAGAGACAGAGAAAACATTACAAGGCCTTGTTCATGCAAAGTTAAGGGAATGGTGTCGCTGATTATGACATCATTTACAAAGCTGTTTTAGCACATGAGGAGTCCCCTCAGTTCAGGATTTTGGTGAGATTTCTTCACTGGTATGAATATGTAAAATCAGGACCTGGCCTAGAGTGAACTACATGAATTCAGACCATGGTAGTGGAAGTCTTCACCTCCTCACTCCAAACTGAACTCAGCTGGAGGTTTGCTTAATGCCAAAAAGCCTGCATGGCACTTGGCTCAGCCTGAAATACCTACACTAAACTTAGTGCTGACTCAGCATGAAGCAAAGATTTCCTTTATTTCATTTTTAGTTCAAACATTCAAGATTACACTCGCTTTGACTGAGTTGCTCTTTTGTGATCCTTTTAAGAAAACTGAAAAATGTCCCTGAAACCAGTCATTTCCAGTGGTTCTTACTAAAGCAAATTCCTGACCAGTATACTCATTAAAAGGAACTTTTTCTGTGTAAGCTTGGCTCCTGTACTTACATTTTGCTCTAAATGCTTAGCATTTCATTCTTATGCAGAGGATCTTATACACCCATTAGTAAACTGTGTGCCTACTCTGAATCCTGGGGCAAAGACAACAGGTATGCAAGATACAGGGCAAAAAGTCCCCTTCAGCACACTTATGGGGTGATTTGCATGAACCAGAGAAGTCAAACAGAAACTTGTGTATAATTACAACAGACTTATACATTTAGGTGCTATATTCATTGAGAGAGATTTACAATAAATTGTGATATAAGTGACCAACTAATACAAAGATCAAATCACAACTTCTACATGCAAGGCAGCATAAAACAAAATCAGCCAAGAAACTTTAAAGTGTAACCAAAAATCTCACTTCAATGAATGGTTGAAATAAATTTTAAAATGCAATAGATTTATCAATGTAACAAAATGCAACATTCAGAGAAAAAAAGATATGACTGCTGTAAGTTTACTCTATCTGTAGGTTTCAGCCTCTTATTTCAGATAACTTTGGAAACAATTGCTTCTGGCATGTTGCAGCTCTAGGAATGCTAGCAGCTTTTCTGCATGAGATCCATTCTGCTACAGGAGAATCCACATGCTTTTGACAAAGCATTGAGTTTGGGGTGGTTTTTTGCACTGAACTAAACCTCACAAAAGCATTTTTAGCATGAAATAGGTGTGTCCACTCAGCCACCTAGTGTGTAACAGTACTGCAAAACAGAATTTCACAGCTAAGTGATTTCCTCAAGGTAAAAAAGCTGTTAGTTGAATGTCTAGAAGAGCCTGCAGAGACATAACACAGCACTAAGGCAAAGCATGGACTGTGTTTGTGTGCTACAAGTCTGCTCAGGGCAAGGCCTGGTCATAGTCCAGCACTTTCCTCCCCATCTCATGCACCAAAGAGCTCCAAAAGAGAGGAAAACCATGTGCATGGGCTGGATGAAAGCCACGACACTTGGGGACCAGACACCTGGCCCGTGGCAGCACAGGTGCAGAGGTCGGCGCAGGCACGTCGGGGTCTCAGGCTCGTACTGCTCCTCCTAACTGGGAGCTCCTGAACATTTTTAATGCCACATGTTCAAGGACCTAAAATTTACCTCCTGGACTTGGTCAGATACACCTTGGTCTTCACAGCACAAGGTTAGCTCAGCTGCTGTCTCCCACCTAAGCCTACCAGGATCCTCTGAGCAGGTATTCTCCTGCTCATTTTACCTGAAATAATTGGGTCTTCTGTGGTGCTATCAGATGGAGCTTTGCACTGAAATACTCATGAGGGCTTTTCCAGCAGCAAATTGGTGGTAAGCAGAGACCAAGGGCAGAGCCAGGTACAGTGATCTCTTCAGCTAGCAATGATTCATATCTTTAGCTGCTATCTCTCAGGGGAGGGATATAGGGCTGCACGCTGGTGAGGAGAAGGGCAATGCTCTCTGCCTCATATTTTGAACTGTTCTTCCTCTTTGTGGAAAATGTAAATGTGGACATACAAATGAAGACATGTGCAGTGTAGACATACTTCTAGTATTTTGACATGTTCAGTCCCTTTAGTGTTGAGGACTCTGAAATTGCTGAGTACATTCAGTGCCATTGCCTACACCTGGCCAGAGTAATGTCTGCAGTAAACATCTGGGGCAGAAGCAAAAATCACTTTGTTCACCTTCCAACTTGACCAAAAGCTGTATGAACATGGTTAGCACTGTGACAAAGCCTGAATCTCTACCTGCTGCCTTGAATCAGGTCTATTAATGCATTGTGTGCTGTTCTGGCCACGTTCACATGGTTTTTCCTTGGAGCTCAGCCAGACTTTGTATGGACACCAAAGCTACACTTGTAGCTTATCTGTAGCTCCCTGAGCCCAAGATTCAAACACTTTGAGATCCCAGCTACTTTGCCAAACAAAGATCAGTTTGGGCTGAGCAAAAGACAAACAGGCTCTGTGCTATAGCAAAGCATGTGGAGCAGACATGGTTTCTCTGGACAGTACATTTGGACCACAGTTTTGTGCAAATTGCCCAGGTTGGGGTGAATGCAAGACATTCAGTGTCCACAGCACACTATAGTGAATACTCTATGTGGAAATGTTCAGTTTTATCATTGTAAAAATAGTAGGACCTTATCTTATGCTTGGGAGCAAATTTACAGTTTCAAATGCATTATTTATATATATATATAACATGTGTGTATATATATATATGTGTGTGCATGTATGTGTGTGTTTGTGTATACACACGACAGTGAGTCCTGAGATTCTATTAGGATTCAATCTTACAATTCGTTTAAATCTTAAAACAAAAAAAGGATCAGGAACATTGTCATCAAGGATATCCAAGTGGCAATTGCAAAATAGAGAATTATATTATTGGAAAATACATTCTAGTCATTATTGGAAACAGCCTTGTGATTTAGTGTGCCAGCACTTAAGGAAAAAGTTATGGAGAAAATATGTCTAATGCTATATTTAACATCTTAAATATTTTGGTAAAAGAATAGAGCAGGGATACTTGTGTAAAATAAAAAAGGATTTATCACATTTACTTAAGGAAAAAAACAATCATATAGAAAAATGGCAAAGGGATCAATTAAACTTTTGTTTCATGTAATGTAATGTTGGTTGTATTTGTTTCACTATCAGTTATCATTGTCAGTATCTTATGAAGGAAATAACCTGCAATAATTAGGATGCTTTACTTGCATTTTGACTGAAGAATTTGGCTAATTTGGTTTGTTATCCAACACATACGTAGTTTCCTGATGCAAGCTGTTGGAAGGAAAGACTTGCTCTTGCACAGGTTATGTAACTAAAATAAATTTCAAATGCATATACTTGAAAATGATACTCAATTTAAATGCACCATACATATGCATTAATTATTTCTGAAATTCTAACCACTGATGCTTTTTTCAATATGTTCTGCATTACTATGTGTCAATCCCAGACTATTTCCCAGAAAATATTTGATGAGAATTAGTTTTAAATTTTGTGCAGCTGAGGAAGAGACTGCTAGTCAGTGAAGGCTCTTCCTTCTCTGAAGTTCAGATACATGTCTAGAGTTCCTGACCTGTGTCACCATTCATCATTAAGGACAATGTTTGAAAAAACTAGTAAGTTTCCCAGGAGATCTGTTATATGATCAGAGAGATCTAAAATTGTCATGACTGGGTAAGATAATGGCAGTAACTACAGAGGAAGAGTACGAAAGTAGTCACTAATGACTTTCAGCATCATTCCCTGAATTTCCACTTTGGGACACGCATCGTCCTCCTGTCAGCCAGAATCCACGTGTGCTGGGATCACTCCTGGCACCTGCACTGTGGTGCTCACTGTGGTTCAAAGGGAAGACAAAGTAGGCAGCTTGTTTCCAGCTCCAGTTCTCCCTGGGCTCTTGGGCTGGCCCATGGGACATATTTCACCGAGGACACTTAAGCTATTGGTGAGACTGCCACAACAATCTGGACAGGATTTAGCCTTTAGATAGCATTGTATGGACAATGAAAAATCTTCTTTTGTCAGCAGAGAGGGCAGCTGCCACTATTTATAGTCACAAAGTGCCGGCATATTGTCATGTATTTGTGGTTGCTATCGATTCCTTCTTTTTTATTTTATGGGAACTGCTTAGAACTTGTCGAGCTGTGCCTAGGTTGATTTGCAGCTAATTAATTCAACAGACATTTTTGATCCTGCAAATGTGTGGCTTGTAATACAGTAATCAAGGTCCTGTGAGCAAACATTAATCAGTTCAGGAGGAAAAAAAAAGCCATTGTTAGCTGTGTTCAGTGAGCTGCCCACACTGGAAAGAGAAATCTAGAAGAAATGCAACATTAGTAAATTCATCCTAGCTAAGCTTTCATAATTAATCTTGTGGAACATTTATCTATTTGATTCATTTCATATGTGCAAGGAGTTGTATTTTAAAGAATATCACTAGGCTTGAGACAGCTTTAGTTACCATCAGCGTGAAACTGGCCAAATTTCCTTCTGGTCATGTATTCATCTTATCAGCCAAAAAGTTATTCTATCCAGCAGCAGTAAAATTTCATTTTTGAGATGATTGTTCTGATTTTGCAACTGTTTGTCCTCAAGAAATTACTGTAACAAAGAACATACTACATTTAACAACAGCAGTAAGAACTGGGTGAATGAATGAAGAAAATGCTGGGTTTCACTGCTTTTAACACACAGTTGGATTTTAGCTACTTTGACATGAAGTAGAAGGTTAAAAAAAAATAAACAATGCTGCTTACAGAGGTATCTGAATAATAGAAGGCTTGTGATTCGCAAAGCACTTAATTTTTTCTCATCATCAGAAACAGTGTAGCTTAGCATACTTGCAGTTTTATAAAAATCAGCAAGAATGAGTTGGTGGTTTGATATTTAACTTAACCCTTGTAGGATTACAATTATGGCAACATGGGACTCAGCAAGATGTCTGGCTTGGGACCCTCCTGATACAGAATTTTCAGGTGGGATGATGTCACAGCCCCCTCCAGTCAGGCTGCACAGGGCACACATGTGAGTAATATGTACACACATTTTATCCTGGAAGTGTCTCCTCTAGTGACCTTAGCAAGGAGGCCAGAGATCAAAAAGACACGAAAGCAGAAGGATGATTCCTCTGGTCAAGATCAATAGATGTTTGTGAAACACTGTGGAAAAGCTGCCCCTGCTGTTTCAGTGGATAAAAGGAGGAGCAGAGTCTTTTAACAGAAAAAAAAAAAAAAAAACAAAACAAACAAAAAAAAAACCCAAAAAAAAAAACACAAGCAAAAAAACCCAAAACTCAAACCAACAAACCTTGATGCCAAAATACTATTTATGGTGCAATTACTCTCTCCTCGGGGGAAAGTGGTCAACTGAGAAAATTCTTAATGTGTTACAAACTGACTGAAACACACAGGGAGACAGTGAAAGATACTTCTTAGATATAACTTTATTGCTCTTGACAGGAGTTGTTTATTAGCAATAAGACTCAAAAGTGTCTCAAACCAAGGCCTGGGAGACAAGGATTTTGTACGGCACTTATGCCAGTGATCGTTAGGTTTAGAAATGACAGATCTTTACAATAGATTATGGGTCAGAGAACCTTATTGCCTTCTTTATGGAGGATAAATCTCAGATGGCTTCCACAAGAAATATAAGGTGTAGAATAGGCTCAAAAGATGGTCTTTTCTGCATATGAAGTATCATAGGTTTGGTTGCTCAACTGGTTCTGCATTTTCTTGTGCTCTCAATTTCTCACACAGTACATCCATGAGCAAATAGTGGATTTGCAGGTGCATGTTCCTTTATTGCTAATAGTCCTCACATCCACTTCGTGCACAGCTGAGGAACACATCCATGGGACAGTGTAAAGGCTTAGAGCAGGAAAAAAATAGAGAAAATGGAGATCAGTAGATATGGCAGAAGCCTTATAATTAGGAAAGAGCCGTGAAGCTTTAGAGTAGGTGAGCCTTCATAGCATTTGTTCATGCTCAGGTACTCTGTCACTCAGCTCCTCATGGAAATTACTGCTGAAAGACTTCCAGTTATATTAGATGTTATCATCAATTCTTGCTTGTTTAGTAGCAGAAACAGTCTCATCCTGGTTTCAGTAGAAAACACTGTGGAGTTATCTGTAACCTCATGCATGATCTGTAAGTGTAGGATATTATGATAGATCTGTTTTCTTCAAAGATTTACTCAGAAAGGTTGGCAATTTTACTAGATACTGTTCTGATATTCTTCCTTGCTTCCATTTTTTTCTTGTGTGTATGAGTCTCATATGCAAACCTCACCAATGAGAAAAGGCAATGCTCAGGTTATCTAAGAAACTTTCTTTTCTCATGTCATGGTACAAAACTCAAAAATTCCTTTGCATAACACCTGGCTATGGGGTAACTTCTATAGTTAAGATGGAAAACTGGGTTAAAAATGCAAATGTTGAAGTAATTTTCTCAATTGCAAAGCAGGAATTTTATTAAAGACAGCTGTCATATCCTGATTTTACTTCAGGTCAGCTGATTTTACTTCATCATTCCACAGCCTCAGTATGTGCCCATAGCAACCTAAAAGTCGGTATCTATTGTTTCTGAGGTAATTTCTGACTCACAGAACAGCCTGTAACAGGGATCATGTTGGTTTAGCAAACAAGGATCTGCCATTCCACCACAGTTCTTCTTTACCAGGACTGCAGTTCCTTTAAATCAATTCCCATTGATTCTCAAGGGCAGAAACCGTCCCCTGTGTAATTTGTTCTGCTTGAGGGGACAGATATTTTGCTGTCTCTTCTCCATGTTCTGTATTATTAACAAGCTAATGTTTATTCTAACAAATGGGAATCACTGTATTTTCCTGCAGGTGCCACTCTGTGAAGGAGATAGTCTCAACAGGGGCAGCCACCACTGTTGTCCTTGCCATGCTCGCTCACCTGCCTCTTTAATCAAATCTTAACTTAACAACTGTTATTTCACATGCTGCAGAGCCAAGCAAAACCCAGTTTGGCTTCTGGATTTGACCTGTGGCATCAGCAAATGGGAGATTCATCTTCTCACTGTAAGCTTAGTGCATTGGAAATGGTTCCCTCTGGGATGCAATAAATACAGTTCATTACCATATTGGTTTTATAGCAATTTTCCAGAGTACAGCTAAGCTTTGAAACTTTGAACTTTGTGCAGCTCTCTGTAATCTTCTTGTATTATAAAAAAAAAAAGGAAAAGGAAAAGGAAAAGGAAAAGGAAAAGGAAAAGGAAAAGGAAAAGGAAAAGGAAAAGACCCCCAACTTTTAATCATTCTTCCTCAGCATTCATTGTTCTCTTGAAATTTGCAATGTGCAAGGAGCGTGTCAGTTATTCACATTGAATATTTCAAATGGATTCCTACAAAGTGTATTAATTAACCCAGTAATAATTAAAAAGAGGATATTATCCATTCATTACAGCAAAATTTATATTCAGATAAGGCTAACTAATTTGTGTGTTCTTCCACCCTCCATTTCTTAATATAAAGAACTCCAAGTCTGTTTGCAGGTTGACTGGTGGATTTGATTTGGTTTGGAGAAATGTGCAAAAGTGTTTCTAGGCTGTTAGTAAAACCGGGGAGCCTTCCAAAGCAATTTCATATGAGGCAAATGATCCTAAAAGACAGACTTGATAACAGCTGTGCTTACAAAATCATCTTCAATAATCTACAGCTAAGCAAAAAAAAACAAAAAACCAAAATAAACCAAAGCAAACCAAAATACATTCTTAGAAGACTAATGGAGAAACTTTGCCTGGTGCACATGTCAATAAGTCATACTTACACCAATGCTCTGGACAGAAGCATTTATTATACTGGGACTTGCTTGATTACAAGCAGTTTATAATCATAAAGGGCTTTCCTGAAGGCCCACCACAGAAAATGATTAACTTTCTTTTGACTTTAGTGGAGTCCAATAAGCCCCAGGAAGCACATGGGCATTTTGCTTTTAAATTTTGCAATGCCAGTCTAAGTAAAAATTATTTTTTAAGGAATCTCTTCAGTAGCTACTTTGCAGTGCACCTGAACTTTACTGTCAAGTGAAATTTTCAGTCTTTGTGCACTTAATACTGATCTGGCTAAGTTATTGAAAATGTCTGAGGAAGAAATATCAGGCTTTATATTAAAAAAAAATAGTTTACTGGAAATAATACTAAAGCATTTCTATGTCTTCCAATTCTGTTAGTTACTGGATGAGGCCAAGATACCTCACTGGATTCCAGGATAAATTAAAACATCTGTTTAAATTTTCAGATAGTTTGTGAATATATTCATTATATTTTTAATATTTTCTATGAAATAAAAACTGTCACTTGACCTATATATTTCAATTTCAGTTTCAAGATAAATGTACATCTTTCTGTTAAGTCCACGTCACTGGACTCCAGGGAAAATCTTGGGAAGTGAAATTTTATCCTAAGCTCAGGCAAGAGTCCTGCTTTCTACCCAGCCTGCTATCCAGCCCTCCATGATACTTGCCTGTCATTCTTCACCACTGAAATCCCTGAAAACGGATCTAGCATTTGGATCCTGACAGATTTACCTTCATTCTTTACTGCTCACTGGCACAAGGACAGGGATGAGGCAGGTGCAGGTAGATCCTCTTCTCTTCCAGTTTCTCCAACGGCCACCAGTGACACAACGGAATTGGTGATGGGAAGGGAGGTTGCTTCTTCTTGCGGCAAATGTTGGTTGTGAGTACTGAGACTTGGAAATATTATTTGCATTTTGAAAGGAAATGTGTTAAATAAAAGTTTTGACATAGTAAAAAAGATGTCTACATATGTCAAGTACTCACAATGCCAACACACTGAAATATTGAGCTAGATTCCCTGGGCTGTGAAGGATTGTTTTCTGTTGTTTCACATGAAGAAAAATGATTTTTACATCCATTGCAAAAGAGTGCCTTTTAGCATCTTTGTGTTTTATGAAATTAGACCTGAAAAAATATTTCTCCCCTTTTTAAAATCAGAGCATCTTTTTCTGCTTAGGTTTACATAAAGTTATAAAACCTTGACTTTTCTGAGGAGCTCCCTCTTGTGCTGAAACAATCTGAGCAACTGAGCAGAAATTCCTGACAAAAATTTTGGGGAAAGCTGAAGTATCATGCCACATCAAGAATTCTCACAGTCCAGTTTCTAGTTTTCCATCTAGTTCTAGTAGGAAAAATGAAGAGGCCATGATGTGCAGGATGTCCAAGAGTACTTAGCCTTTACCATCTCTGCCACCACAGTACATACATTCAGCACTCTGTGAACATTAGTGACTCCTCATTTTGGGTTGCCAGAGATTAAGTTGGCCAAAATAATGCTTCACTTTTGAAAATCGTTTTTACAATAAAGTAAGCTTAAAAGGATAAAATTGAAGGAAAAAAAGGAGGAAAGAAAGGGCTTCAGGATTTCCTTGTTTAATAGAAAATAAGAATAAAAGATGTCATATGCACACAGTTCAGAAGTACACATCACACTTTTTCACAGGCCAATAAAAAAAAAGGAAAACCACTCACATCATAACTATTTCAGTTTGTGATGCTCACTGCTGTGATGCTCTTCAAGCCAGGTGCAGGATTCATGACAGTAAATTGCACACACCCATGTTGTGGCCATCAGCAGAGGGGTCTAGCAGTAGGACTCAGAAGAGCCAGCACATTGCACATTTAGTAATGTGATGCTTTTGAGTTGTTACTGAAGACAGGAACACATCTCCAAATTGGTCTGTCTCCTACAAGTAGGCAGTTTTTTTTGTGTGAATTTCATTCCCAGAACTTGAAGACTTTCCATGCACCTGTGCACTCCATTTGGGCATTTCATTAAAGAAATCTGCATGCTTGTCTTTCTAGATGGGAATGGAAGGGAAAGCTGGATCTGCCTCTGTGCCAGGGGCTGATGGTGGAGCCCTGGGACCATGATGTAAGCCAAAATCCCAATTCATCCTCAGTGGACTCAAGCAAACACTTTCTTGGAGACTGTCTTGCCTGACAGAGTGGTAGCACTGTCCCCCTCTCCAATGAGCAAAGGTCCCTGTGAAAGCTGAAATGTAATGGTGCTGGGCACAGGCAGGAAGGCCATGAGGAGCTGGGACTGTGCTCCAGAGTGGAAGCTGATCCTCTCTTTGGTGCACAGGGTCACTGCCTGGGTTAGGTGTGTACACACCAGCTCTGCAGGAACATCACGTGTGGGATCCCACCGCATGGGCACGTCCTGCATGGATCCAGGTGTGTGGGTACATCCCAGGCAGGCTCCCAGGACATCCATCCAATCAGTCCCCAGGAGGCACAGGTGCAGATCCCTGGCCTGGTCACTCTCAGGTGAGCTCAGTAGAGAATGGGCGTGTAGAAGGTCACCCAAGGTGAGATGGTGGTTGCTTCCAGGTGCACGTGGTGGCATACCACCTTCAGGCACTCATGGTACGTTTCTACCTTCCAGGAGATTCATTTCCAGAGGTTAACCAGATCTCATGTGATGCCTGATAAAAAGTAAATGACTTCCTAATACTATACAAAGCCTGTAAAAAAATGCACATGCAAATACACTCAAATACTTGAAATTAAAATTCCAATAGTATATTCTGTTTTCATTCGTATGTTATTACTACTTTTTTTTCAGAAGTCATAAATTTTCCTGCTTTAAGTTGTTGCCTGATATAAAATTAATTCCAAATGAGTGGGATTTTACTGTATATGTCCCTGTTTTCGTTTTTCAGTTATTTTTCATAAATGCATTTTACATCTAACTACCTCAGCTGCCTTTTGTTTTGTTTTGGCGCACATGAAGTCATGCACTTTCTATATTTGGGGATTTGGGGGGAGGAATTATTTCAATTTTGAATAACCAGGTTCAAAGCCATGTTGATCAATTTACAGAGGAGATCAGTTTAAGAAGACATAATTATTGACAGTTGCAGAACATACATTTTATTTTTAGGTTGGGTTGGGGTATAGTTTAACAAAAAACCACCATAAGCTGCTTATTAATTTGCCTTAAAAATGTATGCTCTTTCCTATTCAAGTTGTGTTATTTAATTCCTCTCTTGTACACAATTTATGTGACAAAGACTAACATAACAGTTGGCAGATAAACAGCAAATTGGACAGAGTGGACCAATAGTTTCTCAGTTGTCTGTTGTAAACTGTTGCATTATACACTGATTGTGCTAAAAGAATTGTTACTGTGCTTATACTCCTCAGTCACCACTGCAGAAATAAAGTGATGGAAGATCACATTTGTGTTTATGGAACAGTGTAGATACCCCCTCCCCCCTGCCCCAGTACAAGCACAGTGACTACAGGTGAATGATAATCATTGCAGAACTTTGTGCTTTGACTTGTAAACATTGTAAAAATGTATTTGGTATTTTATTTGAAATGAAGAATCGAAATAGTTATTAAAAAAAAAGAAAAAGAAAAAGAAATCTTCCTGTAAATATATATATTCTGAATCCATGTATACAAACATTCCTTTAGAGTTCAGATTGTGAAGAGTGTCTTTATTGGCTAGAGACCGCTGCCTCCCGTGGTGGAGGTTACATGTGCTATAGTAAAGAACACAGTGTGTGAAGTAATTGATGTACTGCAGTACCATAGTTATTTTGGTCTGTTAAGTAAGTTGCAATTTGTGATGAAATGAAGTTGAAAGTAGTGCTTCATACTAACAAATTTCCTTGGTTACAACTTGATTTTTCTTGTAAAACTTAAAAGGGAAACTTGAAAATTTTATATATTTGGATTTTGTAGATTTTTTTTTATTTTATTGCAACACAAGGTACCAAAATCATTAAATAAAGTACACTGTGGTCATTTTAACCTGTCTCTTGAGTCCTTTTTGAAACTTTTTTTTATCCTAGTGGATCATAAAAAGGATGCTAACCTTTCTGAAATTATTAGGAAAGAAGATAAAAGTCCAGTTTGGACAATGGTTTGGAAAAGATGATCTCTAAAGATCCCTTCCACCAGTAATTATTTTATGTTTCTAGGCAGTATTACCACAGGAGTTCCTTTCCCTGAATGTGGGGATGATGCAAGTGGCTCCCAGGTTACCCCTGGGACTGGGAGAAGATTTTACCTGGAGCTTGGACAACCTTGCAGGTGGTTGTCCCAGCAGGGACACCCAGGAAGGCACGAGATACCCCAGCAGGCAGAAGAGGGTGCTCTTGGCACCATGGATGGGGCTCTTTGTGCTGCCTTGAAAGAAGACCTCCGAAACAGCTGCCCTCACCCAGGGAACAGGCCAGCAGAAACACAGGGTTCCTCCATCATCTGAGAAGGGCCCCAGCCACAGGAGACAGAAGAAGGTGCTTTGTTGTTCAGACCCCTGAAAGGATCACCATTCAGTGATCGTCATTGAGTGGTGGAGAAGGGAGAGCTGAGCCTCAACCCAGTCTTCTCTTGACACCAATAGTTGGGAAAACATCCAGGGAAGATGCAGATGGTTCTACCTCTGCCTCCTGGGTAACTGCTTAAATCATTGAACTATTACACAAGTTGTTGCTGTCTTTGGCAGCATCTCCAATATCCTTGATTCCTTTTGGAATTCATTGCCACTTTGGTGTGTGCAATGCCACCTCAAGCAGCAGCCAAAGTTTGTGCAAAGAAGGCAAGCTCCTAGATCCCTCAGCCTTTCTGTCCCACAGCCACAGTCCCACTCCTTCTTAGATGCTGCTTCCTGGCCTTGCTCAGGTGATCAAGAAAGGGAGATGAGGGGGAAAACAACCCACAAAACAGTTAAATATCTGCCGTGAGTTCAAAGAGACAAAAGAATATATGTGTATATATCTTGGGTAAGTGAATTTGCCAGTAGGGATGACATGTGAGTGATAGATTCCCAGAGGGTTTGTTTCTCATGTGTTTCTCTGTTGTGTGGCTAAGGGTTTGAAGGGAGTAGTTTCTTTTAACTTGGAAAAGCATAATGAAGGGAGCAGCAGCCCAGCAGCACTACTGGGATTGTTTCATGTGAGTCCTAAATCCTCAGACCCTGTAACCCTGTGAATCCTCACCAAAGGCTCCAAAACCAGCAGGCAAGTAATAGAAATACACTTTAAAATATATTTTTTTCCCCTAGCATGGTTTCCCACTTCTCTCCCCAAATGTAGGCTGCACAGGACACATTAACTGGGTGGGCTGCTGCCACAGTGGGGTCTAGGTAGCTTGGGGTAAAAGGGATTGATTTTGCATGGTTTTATGCAAATTATTTACCTTGGGAAGAAGCTTTCTTCAGCGGACTTTTAATGAAAACCTACATGAAAGAATCAGAGCAGCTTCTTTTTAGGCTGAACAAAGGTAGTAGACAGTTTAATTAGATTCTTTACAACAGAAGGGGAGAAAAAAATTGCAAGTGCCTTGAAAAGTGCTTATTCAGAGAACTTCTTGATTCTCCTGCCTTAAAAGAATAGACGTGTCTATAGTTTGAGGGGAAAAAAATGAAAATCTGAGAAAATACAGGGATTTGGTAGTAAAAGTCCTAGGTGTCTAGGCAAAATTATTCAAGCAGAGTTTTTCTCCTACTTTACTTAGTTAGGGAGCTAGTAGGAGACTGAGCTTAATACTGCGCTAATAATGCACCTAGAGACCTGTGTGCATGGGAAGGAGCAGAGTCTTTCTACCATAGCAATGGGAAACTTGGAAAGATAGATTAGGGATAGAGAAGATATTTTCCTCCTGAATGTTGCACAGGTACAAGAAGCATTTGTTCAGTGATTTCAGAAACAAAGCTGGGAAGCAGAAAAGTAAGTACTGATGTACAGCACTTTTGCTGTGGGAGTATTTCAGAACCTCAGGTGAACTTGATGTGAAGATGTGCTGGAGACCTACCCTCAGGCATGGTTTTGGGCTGAGCAAACTCTCAAGTTCACTACGCTCTACAGTGTGTTTTCCACACAATAATGCATTTTTAAACTATTTTACATTGATGTTATTCCCAAGTGCTCACGTGCACTCCATTCCAATGGCGAGACAGCTTGGTTTGCTGACAAAAAGCTCCGCAGAATATAGAGCCAGGCCGACTGGAAGGGCGGCTTTCCCTGCCTTTGCTGCCACCTAGCACAGCGGGCCATGCATGTTGTGGGCTTCAGGGGCTGCTCTCCAGTGCTGGGCTTCATCCAAGGCAGAAGGATTTTTCATCTACAAGAAGCTACACTATTAAAAAAATTGATGCTCACACTTGCTTATCTTTCAGCAATCAGATCATTTATTTTAAATCAGGTTCTTGTTAAGCGCTGTGAGCACAAGCTTTGCTGCCATGATCACACCCATGGTACATGTGGTGCTTCCCACTGCTGTGTGACTGCTACACATGCTCACAGGACTTACCTTGAGCAGTTTATAGAAGTCATGATCACTGATAATGTCCCAAAACATGGAAGGATAAGCTTAAGTACACCACTATTATAAATAATTGGAACTGAGGTCATGGTCTATTAGAGATATTGTGGTCTCCTGCAGGTGGTCACCAAATTATTTCATAGTTTTAAGCATGTTAGTCTTATACAAATTTTAAATTTCCTGAGTCTGTAAAGACAATAAGCAGTCCAAATTTAGAATTTCATCAATTCATTAAACTCCACCAATTCTTTCAATGTGGACCCAACTTCATTTTATCATCCATGACTAGTGGGGCTCTAGCTGCTGCTAGTAGTTCCTCTATGTCTTCACCAGCATTGACCCTGCTTGATTCTTCCATTAGCTCAGTGCACTCTTCCTCCAGGCCAGTGGATCCATCACTGCAGTGAAATGAATGTAATTTCTCTTCCTATAAGTGCGGTTTCTCACTCTTGTAGCGAGACAAGAGGCACCATGACCAGCCTCAGCTCAGCCACCCTCTGCAAACCAGCTATTTCACAACTTGTGGTTAAATCAAAGTAAGAGGGAACATGTGGACTCTTCTTCAGATTGAGTGAGCAGCATTACACAACTCTACTTCACATTTATCCCTACTGATCTTTTTTTCTTATCTGATGATTTTGTAACTCTTCCAAGACTGTCCCTTTAAGGCATTTTCCCTTTGTATGCATTTCTTCATTTATTTTAAATGCCCATTTGTCTCTGATATTTGTTTTTGTGTTCTCCTTTGGGGATTTGTTTTGCTTTGGGCTCTGCTTGCCATCTGTTATGTTTGAGACTACATTTCAAGTTCTGTCACCTCTCTGTGCTGCCTTTGATTCCAGCTGACTGTGTCAGTGCAGTGTTTGTGAGGAGCTCTGTGGTTATATTACAGGTAACATTTCGTGACGTTTTGTCAGTTTGATGTCCTGAGCAATGTTCTAACAATGTCCTGATAAAAGCAGGAAAATTAACCCATCTCTCATCTTCCCTGCCTGTTAGTGCTCTGTTAGGTACCCTGTGCCATCTTCTGCCTGCATTGTCACCCCAGGATCTGTTGTGCTGACTTGGAATTTCTGTGACTTTTATATGTGCCCTTATTTTAAAATCTAGAAAAACCCAATCCAAAATAAAGAGACCTTTCTTTAGCTGTTCCATAATATCCTGGAGCTTTCCCCATTTCCCAAGAACATAAGTAACTGCCATGTGCTTAAAATCTGCTTTAGCATAAATCACATAGCATGTCTTAATGACCTCCTTTAATGACATCTCCAATTATCTTACCCCTGTGAGCAGCTTACACAGGGCAGGGTGTGCTGTATTTGTAAAGCAAAAATGAGGTTGAAGCCTCAGTTCCATTACATGATTTAAAGGTAGAAATGGGCTGCTTTGCCTCCTGTGAGAAGCACTGGTGCTCACACAAGGGTTACAGCTCTTCCCTCTCTGCCCCAGCTGATGGCAGGCAGGGCATTACAGGCTGTGAAGAATAATTATGCCTCATAGTTATATCTTTCTTTAAAGCAGCATCAACTCCTATGTGTGACTCATAACTAATAATGAATCAAGTTTAGCCTTTAGATGGATTTTTGGTTATATCTCTGACCCATCTCATATTGAAACTTATAATTATCCAACTTCATTCCATTTATGCAGTTATCAATTTCTTATATTTGGTCCCATCACCTGATCCCAAACTGTTACTCTGTGCTGATAAGACATGAGATTTCATTTCTTCAACACCCTAATGGGACAGGATTTCATCATATTGGTGTATTATGTAGTGCATAAAATTATTTTACCTTGCCTGTAGAGCACCTCTGTGAGGCTTTGTTGCAGAAAGAATTTCAGGGTGAAATTTCTGTCTTTGATCTCCTTGTATGGATGTCTAGAATCTGACGTCTTCAGAGAATATGCAATTAAATGAGAACCGTTCTTGGAAATTTAGGGATCCAAAGAATGTTGTCCTTGGTATTTGTTCTCAGTGCTCAGTTGAATGTCTGACACATCATGATGCTGAGACTTTAGAGTGTGAGCTGGGGAGGAGGGAATGGAAAGGACCATTTCTGCTCCTGCCTGAATCTGGCTCCCAGTCCCTACAGGAGCTCACCTCTGGCTCCTGCCCATTTTAAAGGCTCTTGTGCCTCCTGCCCAGCACAGGACCATTGCTGCTTTGTCTGGATTTGTCTCACCTACCATGCAGCCCTATGGAATTGCACAAGGGCAAGCTGGACTTAGCACTCCTCACCGGTGCATGGTTTGGATGGTGCTATGGTCTATATGGCTAATGGTCTGATCCAGCATGGCACATCTCCTCCCTCAGCAGTGGCTGGAAGTCAGTGCACTGTGCTTCCAACCAGGTATGCCATTGCCCTGGCAGTGCATGCAAGTAGGACAGGAGAAACCTGAATTTTAAATTTAACTTTTTCAACATTGTTTTGAATACAGATCTCCTAAAACCTTTTCTTTAATTAACTTTTCTTGCATAGATAATTCATTTTTACCAGCAGCCTATGCTACAGGATGCTTCTGACTGTGCACAGAGATAATATACTCTTTTTTTATTTCTGCCTGAAGCAGAATTAAAATAGGAAGTGAAGTTTTGGTTGCACTTTTATCCTTTGGAGTAGTTTTTCTTGTGTGCACATGTGCAACCTCTTTTGAGATTATAGCTCTTATATTTCCTAAAGGAAGACTCAGAAAAAACAGGGCAGCCTTCAAGAAAAGCAAAAAATCTTGGAACATAAAAGCCTTATGTTCATTACAGTTTGCCTTGAAGACTTTATCTGACATTTTTCTGAAACCTGAGTTATCAGAAGTCATTTGCTCTGCATTATCTACTACCTCGATTCAAAGGAAGTACTAAAGCAGTGCCATTTGAATTCAGACAGGAAGACAGGCCCAAGGAAGATGCTCTGCCTCTTGTGAAGGCAGCTGGTTAGGGGGAAGAAAGCAGAGATGCTTCTAGGCTCAGGATCTCTCTGCTATTTATCTTTAACTGCCTGGGACAAATACACAAAGTGTCAAGGCATGAGTGCACAGATCAAACTGTGCAGCTGGAGAAAGCAGAGCCAGCAAGGACGTAGAGCTGGTAGGCACGGTAGGGAGGGTGAGTAACGGAGCTGGGCACCGTGTCCTGCTGCTTTGCCAGACCCGAGCTTTTATACACGGCAGGGCAGTGCTCCTTGTTCTGGCACTTTCCAGGTCCCACATGTCTGGTTTTTAAGCAGAGGCTGCAAAGATAACTTTTTCATACTGGCTTTTTCAGCCCACATCAGGCTGCAAGAACAACTGGCTCCCTGTGTGCCAGCTCACATCGCTGCTGTCTCGGACAGTGCACGGTGCCAGTCTGAGCTCTTCCTGAGAGCTGTCAGAACATGGATGCAGCAGCTGGTGTGAGTGCTCAGAGGTGCTCAGCGAGTGTTCAAAGGAATAATCTCTGCTTCAGCAATGTGGGCTTCCACTTGTGCCAAGGCAGCAATGCTTTTTAATTCCCTGTACCCTTATCATTCCTTACATCGGAAACACTAACTGCAAACTAACTTACCGCCAATGTGCTTGGGGGAAAGAACAAAAAAACAGAGGCCAAAGTGTTAGCCTTCCTTCCCTTGCCCTCAGATGCCAGGGCAAAGGAGATGCAATGTTTGGGGTTTCCCATTATAAGCGTTATGGCATTTGTAAGTGTGAACTGAGCAGACTTAACTCCATGGGATGGGCAGGCTTTCAGGCTGGCCAGGGGAAACATCTTAAGGAATTGGACATATAAAAAAATTTCCTTTCCTCTTACAAAGGGGAATAACTGCACTATCTAAGCAATGTTGAGATATCAGATATCCTGAGTTGGAAGGAACCCACGAGATCATCAAGTCCAACTCCCTGCCCTGCACAGCACCACCCCACAGGTCACACCATGAGCCTGAGAGCATTGTCTAAGTGCTTCTTGAACTCTGCCAGGCTTAGTGCTGTGGCCACTTCCCTGGACAGCCTGTTCCAGTGCCCAACCACCCTCGGGGTCAAGAGCCTATTATGTCCTAATATCCAGCCTAAACCTCCCATGACACAACTTCAGATCATTCCCTGCCACTGGTCACCAAAAAGAAGGGATCCCTGGCCCTTAGCTTCCCCTTCTAAGGAATTTGTAGCCTGCAATGAGGTTTCCCCTCAGTCTCTGTTTTTCTAGGCTGAACAAACCAAGTGACCTCAGCTATTTCTCATACATCTTGCATTTTGACAGCTTTTCTAAGTTAAGACAATCTGCCTTGCAAAGTAATGTCTATGCTAGTGGCAGCTAAAGTTGGTGATTTTATACTAGGATGGTTTAATGGGGCAGCACTGCTCACTAAACAAAAATTTAGGTAGTGAAGGAGGGGGAAAAAACAGCCTAGCAACCTCTAGAGGATCAAATATTTCCATTCCACATGCGCTGCTGTTACACAAATGGATTCCTGGGAGAAATAAACCTTCAGCTTTTCTGCTAAAATTTAAGGTAAACCCAGCACACACACAGAGCAGTATGGGATGCCAGGAAGGGAAATTTGGGTCATGGGCATATGAATTACCTGGAGCCAGTGATGTTTTCTTCATTTGACTTACTAATTTACTTCATGCAGCTGCCAACACTTGCTGCACCTCTTAAAATTGACTTCGCCCCACCCAGCAGTGGCACATTTATATTGGGCTGAATCACCACCACCTTCTCCAACACATCCTGCCTGCACTCAGCCAAACATCTTTTCCTCTCTCCAGTTGCAAAACAGTAGCTGCTCCCAGAGGTTGAGTATTAAATCTGATTAAATTTGATGGAAGCAGGCCCTCATTCTGTCCCAAAAGAGCTGATACTACACACTCACGTGTTTTCCTTTGACTGCCTGTCTCTGCTGCTGTCTCTTGCCTGGCACACTGCCTGGAAAGGAGGAGGGACTGTTGACACAGGACAGCCTGCCAAAGAAATCAAGCTGCTTCAGAAGAAAAGCCCCAGTATGAAAATGTCAGTCTTTTTTGGGATGTCCCCTTTCTACAGGTGAACTACACTTTTATATTTGAAAATATCAGGTTTCGTCATTTTGAAATCTGTTAGTCCTGTGTGGTTTTTTTTTTCTCTAGAGTGCAGGAATATTCTGATATACATAATATAAAAAATATTTGTTGAGGTGGAAACCTAAACAGGTTCCTTATTCAGGAACCTGAGTGTTTCTGGCTTTATTTGCTCCAATGTGAGCATGCTGTTAACATAGGTGCTGTCTCTTACTTTAGATATTGAAAATGGGGCCCAGATGCGCAGAAAGGCAAATTAATTGATAAAAATTTCCTATGGACCTAGTTCCAACAATTGCAGAGATCTGCATTAAAATTACGAGCTTGGGCTACAGAAATAATTATTTTCTTGCTATCTATTTTTGCTGCATGGTTTGAAGGGGCAATCTGTTAGAAATCAGTACATCTACAGAAACTGCTTGGATCACCAGCTAATAAAAATGATTAAGTGTAATAATGACAAAGCGAGCATGACTGATATCATCTTGACATTTGCAAAGCCCAGGTGGACTGAATAATAATGGTCTATTTGACTTGCATCAGCAGGTGAAGTAGGTTCCATGCTCATGTTTATCCCAAAGAAACAGGGCATCACAAAAACACACATGTACATTTACCTATGCTGCTGTGTAAAGCCAGACAGTATCTGGTCCATTAATGTGAGATATTATGGAGTTAAGAAACTAAAGATGGATTGATGCATTCCAACAGCTGAGATCTTCTGGCTGCCTTTTTAGGTCAGCTCTCTACTCTCTTTTTTTCTTGAAGTGTGTTTTTGGGCCATGGTGGGTGTTTACCTGCCCACATGCCAGGCTCTTCTGACTCAACTTGCTGCAGACAGCAACAAAAGACATCCTCCAAATGTGAGTGCTTGTCAAACTGTACATCCACTGGCTCAAAAGGAGAGCTTTGCAAATGAAACACTGAGCACAGATTAACCAAAGAAATTTAAAAGTGGTTTCAGCACAAATTCAGACCCTTTGCTGTACCAGAAGGGTGGAATAAATCACACAGTGTGTCTATTGCTTCATTTATTACAACTGCTATGCAGAAAGCTTATTGCCTCCTAGAAATGGTATTTGTGCATACTGTAAGATGACAGAAAACTACCAGAAATTCTTTATACAAAGCTTCCTCTCTTGTTAGAAAAGCAGCCTTCCCTTATCAAGTTTCCTCTGTATGAGGATCCTAAGGATGTGGTGGGATGTGCACAAAGACCCAAACTTAATGACATTAGCTCCTCAGCTGTAACTTCCTGTGTCTGTCTGGCCACACCTGAGCTGAACAAGATGTTCCAGGGCACATGAGGCACTGGAAACAGGGTGGCTGGGTCAGCCAGGCTGCTGCCTCTTCCTCTGGCTGCTCTGCAAAGGCAGCCCAGCACAGCACCACACCACACCACACTGCTGCAGGCCCAGGGAAACACAGGTGCTTGAGCTTGCTTCACCCTAGTCTGAAGGCAAAGCTTTAGTGGGATTTAAGCCTTGTCCTGAAGACTCTGGGTATCATCACAAGGGATGGCTACAAGAAAGTTTTTGGCAGAGACAAGTGGCAGAGAGAGGAAATGGGTAGCAAGCATGACTACCAGCTTTTGAGAGGAAACCACAAGCCTGGAGGTGACAATACCTGATGATAGTGCAATATAGCACTGACTACTAGACATCTTCCTCTACATACTACTGAGTTACACTTTGCTCCAAACAGGCCCTGAGGGCTCCTGAGGTCTTCTCCTGAGCTTGGTCCTCCAGGGTAAGTGCCCTCACCACTGCTCAACTCAGATGGCAATCTTGGTCCTGGAAATGCCATCAAAGCTGCTATTCTTCTGTGCTAGTGTAGGTTTTGCAAGGAGAAAAGGAAGCCAGAAAATTTTATTTTCATGAGCGTGACTCAGGATTGCCCAGAATCAGGATTCCAAAATTAGTTTTGGGTATGTGTGTGCTTGCTTCAGCTGTGAGATTTGGTTTATATTTTCATTAATCCCCTCAGAGACTGTGCCAAGTTGCAGTCAGCCTTTTTCCCTCAATCTTGTTCTTACAAAGCCTGATCAAATACCAAAATTTCTGTCTGGAAATTGGAAATTTATGGTAAAAAACATTAACCAAGCAAATCTGCAAATGCTATGCCCACTAGTTAAAATTAATCCACTGCATAATGAGGAAAAAAAAAAAAATTCATTTCTAAATGGAGAGGGTGCTTTAAAGGCTTTGGTGGATCTGTCAGGAAAGTGTTTTTGAGACAGTAGGGAGAAATCTGATCATTAAAAAACTGTCTGGAGAGCTGACAACTTCATTACAGAAGTAAGAGCTCAGAAATGTTTCTAGGTACCTTTGGTAGATTTCAAATAGATCAGGGAGGTTTAAGTTGGACATTAGAGAGAATTTCTTCACAGAAATTATGTTTGGGCATTGGAATGGGCTGCCCAGGGAGGTGGTGGAGTCAACGTCCCTGGAGGTGTTTAAGAAAAGATTGGACATGTGGCACTCAGTGCCATGGTCTGGTTGACACGGTGGTGCTGGGTCATAGGTTGGACTTGACAATCTGAAAGGTCTGTTCCAACCAAATTGATTCTGTGATCCTGTAAAAGAGAACAAATAAATGTTCCTTGGTGTCTCCATTTCTGTTCCCACTTTGGGAGTAACTGAAAGAAAAATAAGTTGCTCTGAGCAAAGTGTAGAGCTAAGAAAACACTACTGAAAGAAACAGAAAAGCAGATCCATCTGGAATATATGAAGATTAGCCCCATCTGCATCCCAATTCATCTGCCACAAATTCTGCAGAAAGATGACACAAAATTGTAAATTCCTACCCTCCCTGATGTTTGGGACATTGTGTTTCTCATTAAAAGGAATTAGGTAAAAACAGTTCAATTACTTGCCTTCTATTTTTTAAATTGCAAAATCTTCTCTGAATAATACCTGTTTTGTTAGAACATTGGCATCTCATGTTTCCAGAGCATGGCATGGTTTTAGCAGGAAAACAAGAGCCAAAGGTGATTTGATGAGTTGTGCTGCATTCACTCGTTACAGTAACTGGTATGGGGGGACGAGGCCTAATGGAACAGGAACTGATCTACAACAGCCGACTCAGCTCCATGGTGGGGAAAAAAATATTGGGTCTGCTTTATACATGCAGCCTAATTCCAAATGGCATCTCACCTTGCAGTGTTTCACAGGCAAAAGCGAGAAGTGTTAGTAAACACTCCAGGTTTTAAGAAAAGGCTCCCCACAGTTCAAAAGTTTGTTACGTCTTTCTGACCAATTTTCTGACATAAAGAGATAATTCTAACAATTTTAAAATGTTTCAGGAAGCAACAGATGGTATGCATGCAATGCATGCTGTGACAAAATTCAAGGTTGCAAAGTGGAAAATCTGCAACCATCTATGCAATGCTAAATTATGGAAAATAAAAGCAGACAAGCAAATACTGCAAACAACCTATGATGAGAAAAGTATCATGGAATCATAGACCTATTTGGGTTGGAAGAGGACCTGAAAGATCATCCACTTCCAATCCCCCTGTCATGGGCAGGAACACCTTCCACTAGACCAGGTTGCTCAAAGCTCTATCCAGCCCGGCCTTGAACACTTCCAGGGATGAGGCCTCCATAACTTTTTCTGGGCAACCTGTTCTAGTGCCTCACCACTCTTACAGTAAAGAATTTCTCCCTAATATCTAATCTAAACCTACTCTCTTTGGTTTAATGGCATCCCTCCCTTGTCCTGTCACTACATGGCCTTGTCAAAAGTCCCTCTTCAGCTTTCTTGTACCACCCTTCAGGTACTGGAAAGTGCTCCAATGCCCCTTTGGAGCTTTCTCTTCTCTGGCTGAACAACCCCAACGCTCTCAGCCTGCCTTCATATGAGAGATACTCCAGTCCTCTGCTCACCTTCATAATTTTGAGACCATCATTTCTTTTGACTAATCCTGAGCTCAAAAAAAAAAGTGAAGAAAACAGAAAAGTGTCATCTGATTGTCTCTTGAAGTTTTAGCAGACACGTTTTGGAGAATCATCTTACTTAACATTGCATTAACATGCATTTTCAGTGCTACTATGCTCATGTAGCAATTCCGTGCACTCCCACATTTACTTTTGGTACGGCAATTTTTTGATGCCAAAATAACACCAAGAAAAGCATCCTAGCGTCCATGATGGGCTTAATAAGGATTAAGCACTGTAGAGCTAACACACTGTCATCATAGCTGTATCTTCTCCACAGAATAATAGGATGAAGCAACATAATGCTACACTTGTACAGCAAACCCCACACCGGATGAGCCACACAGTTGTGTTGACAGCGTTGATTAACTGCTCTACCTTGCATTTGCAGAGATTAATTTCATGTGAAAGCATCCTAATAATAGATGTTCAGACTGAGCTCTGCTATTACACAACAGGACAGTAAATTGGCCAGTAGGAGATTCGGGTCTTGTTCAGAGATAATGATGAAGACCTGTCAGTACAGCAGTTGGTCTACTTCCAAACAACCTAAAAATGCATATCCTGCTTATACTGCTCACATGGCAAAACATGTCAGGACTTCAGTGTATCTAAAGGCCAACCAGACAATCAGTGGTTTAGTCTAACCCTGCTAAAATACCCTTTGAATACTTCTGCTTGATGCACAGTAAACCAAATCAGCTAAAAGGACGCCAGGTCTATAACCTTACTTGTGAGAGTATCCATCCACGTCTGCCTATTTTTCAATAAAACTAAGTAGGCAGTCATTCACACCCCAAATATATACAAATAAACCTTACTAGTCAGTATTTATAGCCTATTTTCTGTTGCATAACTTTTAACTAAAGTGGTACTGCAGTTCTTGTAAAGCCCCTCTGCAGAACAGACTGCAATTATTAAAACTCAGACATTATTATTTATGTGACTTTTTTCCTTTATTTCACTGTTGTCTGAATTATTTTTATTTTCATTCCTTATGGGGTTTTGTTCCTTCCATCCCTATTGAGTCACTGCAAGGCAAGAAGGGAATCTCAGGGGTAGGAATGCTGCTCAAAACCACTCAAGGTTCAGCAGGACAGGCCATATATCCATTCCATTTAGTTCAAACACAACACAAAACTTCAGAAGTCTGTTCCAGTTGCCAATTTTATTCAAAAAGTGTCTTCTATATATTTTAATATATAGAAATAAATATGAAAGGCCTATACAAATATGAACACTTATAGAGTACCAATACTGCCCTTCATTTTTTATACTGATCTTTCAATACATAAGGGGACAAAACTGCAGCAAATAGCCCACATACTTAATAAAATAAATTTTACAAAATCTCTGATAACAACATCTGTCCATGTCTAACAGAACCTTTTAGATTGAGTTCTCTTTTACATACATGCAACCTCAACACAAAATATGTTCAGCTTTGAGATGTTCACAACACAGACTGATGTACATTTTCCTCAAGATGGACAGTAAACAAAAGATCATACTTAAGTTATACTTCAATGCAGGAATTTAGCATTATCCTTTTTCATGACATGCTGTCTTAACAGTATTTTTGAAACACAGTCCAATAAATTAAAAGGAATGCAATCTTGCCTTCAAGTAAAACCCAAATCACTTAAACTTCAGAATGAGCATTTGCTGTTAAATAACATGATTCTTCCCAAAGCTTTAAAAATTTTAACACCACGTAAAACATTTTTGGTATAAAATACTATCATAAAGTAAGCCTTTTGCTTCCTGTGAACCACATTTGATAGACAATTCCCCATTAAGTGATATTTTTCTAACACAGGGCATCACCCACATGCAGTTATGCAATGTCACTAACTTACACATTTAAAAGAGCATAAAGCAAAGTACGTGCTTAAATGGTGAGAGGAATGACTACTACATCAAATACAACTGCTCCTTCAAATGTTGGTTATTTGTTGGGTATTTTTTGGGGGTGGGTATATTTTGCTTTAAGAAAAGGTCACACCTCAACAACATTGAAAGGCAACCACATCATATAGCAAAAACCACTTTTTTTCTGAAGGAATCTGTCCTCATCCCAGAACTAAAAATTCCCAGATTAATTAATTCTTAATTAATTTAAGAACTGTAGATCAAAATTCCTGGAAACTAGAAGAAATATTTCAGGTATTTCCTATATGGACAATAAAACCATAGGCTTTAGCTAAGAAAAAAATATAATTTGCTGTAAGTGCACAAAAGCGCAATCTTGCATCTCTCGCCTGTTGATTCAATTGTTTTCACTTAAGGAAAATATACAGAACGTCCCTCTCATTCATTATTTAACTTACATAAATAACTGTTTGAAGAATATATTTAATAGTTTATTCACATACTAAAGGGTATTTAGGAATGTCAATTCTGTTTTTCAAAAAAACGACTGCTTTTACAGTGTTGTAACAATTTTCTCTTTCCATCAAAATAAAGATTTTTGAGCTCATATTACGAAACACTATTCTTATTTCTACTTCTTGATGTTTGAATGCTTGGCTCATTGTTTCAACAGAGAATGTGTAGATTCACTGAGAAATAAATGGGACAAGTCTCTTCTCAAGGGCAGATATCCAATATGCCTTGGCTTGGAATTGCAGTCATGTTGTAGGGTTCTCATTCACAGCATCAATGTGGTTTCTGGCTTCCATAACAAACCTCCTTGATCACTGTAGTTCTCTAATCAATTTTCACTCCTCTGAACCCTTTCTGAGCTCACCCAGCAAAATGAAACATTTTGCAACACAGGTTTTGCAGGCATTGCTAGAGGTTCTGCAGGCCAAAAGTGGTGGACTGTTTCCCAGCAGTGTGAGAGTAACAACCTCAGGACAGTTTTCATATGTGTTGTATGGCATTAATCTGGCCCACAAAACCTCCTTACATTGATGACGGTCAAGACAGTAAGACTCCAGCTCTGCAGAGGGTTTGACATTCAGGTTAGAGATCCATCATGGTGGGGATGGGAGACAATGACAGACCAAAAGGATGACAGACCATATACATAAAGGCTTGCAGTACTATTTGAAAAAAAACCCCAAAACAAACCCAGATCAACAACCCAGACACTTCCAAGGTAGGAATGCATTTATCAAAAATTAAACTTTGCCCCATTATGAATGATTTGAAGTTTGGGTTCCTGAGCTTGATACTGGACAGGGGAAAGGGCAAGGCCAAGGGACTTCTATCTTGAATTATACAGCAGTATCATTAGGACAGTATTTAAAACCTATTATTAGAAGAACGAATAATTTACAAATGTGACTTTAAGAATATTTTAACTAAATAGTAGTTATAGAAGTTTAAGCTCAAAAGACCTTAATCTTCTTTCTTTTGTGTTTGAAATCGTTCCATTAGTGCCCTAAATATATTTCCTGGTATTTTCTGGTGTTTGTCTATGAGAGCTTGGACTGCTGCTTTTGTCTGTAGGGAAAGAAAAAAGATTTTGGTCAGAAAACCTCATTTTCATACTGCTCATATAATAACACAGTTTCTAGGCTCTTTTTAATCCTTTCAAATATGACAGATATATTGCAAATTCAAAATACTGTTCTTCCATATTTAAGCCCAGAGGATTTGATTGTGACAACACTGTCAAGAAACAGACCAACAAACTAGTATCTCTTACGTGTGATAGCTGTGTTCACAAGCTGTATTAGTGATACGCAAAAGTCAAATGACAACAGAGTGAATTCATGAAAAGACTTAGGTCTATAAAGCATGTTAAACACCTGCATGATGTACTGCAACTCAAACTTCTGCCTATGCCCAGGTTTGCATCAATAACACTCTTCCAGTGGGCACCACCTTTGACTCTACACCTGCTCAGAAGCAGCACTGGAAACACCATTGTGTCTCAGCACATTTGACTTGTACAAAGTAATGCCCTCTGGCCCCAAGGCCCCTGAAGGGTCTGGTCCTGTGACACATGCTCAGGCCCCTTAGCTGCATGTGACAGCAGCCTTCACTTTCACTCAAAAAACAAACAGGCCAAGGAGTCACAGCAGTTACTCTTATCATATAAAAGCTATATAGGGAACATGCAAAAGCAGGGCAACATGCAAAAGCTGGGTGAGAACACACTTCCTATTCTGCCCAGACAAGCACAGGCTAGGGAATTCTGCCCAAAACAGAAGAACAGAGATTTGCCTCTGTAAACCAGTGGTCAGCAAGGACAGATAGTAGTAGAATGTTGTTTGTTGGTACAAGCTCCCACTGTTCATATGAAGTAAGTGATCAACTGATATGTCCTGGGACAAGGACTTCATACATCTGGTCCTAAGTGATTGTACAGATCTAAAATTTGTATTAGGCAAAAATTTTGAGCTTTATTTTTTGCTCTATATAATGGGAAAATGCATACTGTGCCATAGCCTGAAACATGAGATACAACTTCAAAATCACTCTAAGTAGGATTCTAGGGAATTCACATTCTTGGGGCTTTATCTAGCAGAATCTGAACTTAAGTCAGAAAATAGTGAGGGTTGGCATAAGTGTAAGATGTCAATGCATGTCTGAAAATAACTGAAACACATTCTCTGCTGAAAGCTAGTTCTGAAGTCCTGTCAGAGTGACCCCACAAAAGAAACAAGCTGTGTTCCATAAGCAGGGCCTAACATACGGCAGACAAACATTTTAAGATTATTTTTGCAGAGATCTAATCATAGGATAAACAGACAAAGAGACAACTGAACTGACACCTGCATGGTCAAGAAAAGTCTCTCTCTCAAGTGAAATTTTTAGAATATTTTAAGTGACCATCTGTGGAGTTTTTAAAAATACCTGTTTCAGCCCACTCCATCTCACTGCTCCAGCACTTAACTGGTTTATGTCTTTGCACTGTGAAATCTATTAATAAACTGAATAAACATGAGGACCTGAAGATCCTTTCTCTAAGGCATGCAAATCTGAATTAAGAGGAACATTTATAAGTTAAATTGCTAGGCTTGAAGCTGTACAAAATAGAAACACACTAGGCAAAGCAGTGAAATTATATATTTTTTTCTTTTATTGTATGCAATTCCAACAGTTGGTGAACATAGATTTGCTGTTTGAAAGGCTTCCTTAGTATCTTTATGAAAACACCAGGAAGCAGAATGCTTCCTCTTGGGTGAAGTGCTTCTCTCTATCAACTGAGAACTGTCTTGTCTGACCAAACTTCTTCAGCCTTTAAAGCAAGTTGTTTCTCAAAGCAAATATAGGGTGAAATTAACTTTATAAGACCTAGAACATCTGCAAGTTGCAGTAATAAAAAATACAGTATTTAAGAACAACATTCAGAGTTAGGCAAGTACATGATTCCACCAATTTCTATAACTGGCTTCTAGACAGAAATCTCTTGACAAGACTATTGCAGTGGTTTTTATCAATATTTTAAATTTACATATATAGATATCTCTCTTACCTTTGTAGCTAGCTCCTCAGCAGTCATATTTGGTTCATATGGAATGGGTTCTCCAATAAATGTACGAAGCTTGACAGGAAAGCCCCCGTACAGAGGAACTACTGGCAATCTAATACGCTCATATAGCGACCTAAGTATTTCTAATGTGAAAAAATGTGGTTGAAAATGGGAGAAAGAAAGGTGGGGAAGGGAGAAGGGAAGTGGGGAAGGGTGAAGGAAGAAGAGAGAAAGAGAAAGAGACACTGGGATTATTCTGTAAAGTTTTTTGTCCCCACTATGTCTTAACATTGAAACTGGCTTGCAAAGTAATCTAGCTCCCAATCCAAACTCTCAAATAATGTGGCATCTCAAGTGCTATCCTACCTTGACTTTCATTTCCTAAAAGCTGCATTAATGCTTATATCAGACTTATTTCTACTCTAACTTGGTGTGAAATCTTTCCTCCAAAGAGTAGCTGAAACGAGAAGAAAGAAGAGGAGAGAAATTCAATAGCTGCCTCTCTGGAGAGGAAGAGAATCTTACACAATACAGGTTACAGGTTCAGCTCATTTGACAGGTTAGAATTAGAAACTAGTATTGGAAAACTGCATGTTCAGTCCCATTGCTGTACAGGATCAGAAATAGCCTTATCTGCCTAAAAGTCAGTCATGCTAACATACCGAATTGCTCTTTCAGATCACACACTGGTGGCAGTTAAACAACAAAAAGAGAGAAAAAACAGGTATTTCAAACAGCTCTAAGAGGACACATTCTTCTCCACATGTCACCTTCTAAGGGTTTATCCCAAATGTACCCAGAAGAGATTCTTTGAAAAATAAGCACTAATATTATAGTTCTCAATTTCAGACAAGAAACTCCATTAAATGGCATGCTGGCATAAGAAACTCCTTACTGATCAAGACGTGGAATTTTCTGTACATAACCTATAAAAACAAAGACAAAACCACTGAAACTGGAGTAACACCTCCAGTGACCAAGAAATTACACTCCTCTAACAACTCTGTTGTAGAATGCAAGGAGCATAAATGATTTTGGCTTCAATTTCCTCTGTTTGGGATTCTCCTAAACACAGCAACAATTAATTGCTGTTGATTTTTGTACAGCATGATAAATGTGTGAATTATTCCAGCTTCTGCATCTGATGCCTTGGCTTTCTCCATGCAATATATTTCTCCTCTGAAACGAAGGGGAAGAGAAACAGAACTGTGCTGCCCTGCAGCCTTCTGATGAAGGTGATGATGCCATACTTGAGGCAGAACACTCCAGTGGTATGGAGATTTGTTCAGGTCCCTCTGCTAGATAGTAACTAAGAGATATAAAAAAGAGGGAGTTTAACACTAGCAAATGAGCAGAGATGTGGGCATCTAATCATCCCAGAGATGGACCCCTCAGACAAAAGACCCATCTATTCATTTTCTGGCTATAGAGATAAGGAAGGAGAGGTGCCAAATGCAAGGTTTTGTGAGGAACCACAGGTCTAGTGCAGAACAGAAAAGCAACTACAGATTAAATGTAGTTCAAACCATTCAAGCTTTAAGTACAGGTAGAGGTGTAAGCACAGAGCTTTAGGAAAACAGGAATACTGTGTCAGTTGCCAGCCTGCTCGCTTTGCTTCTTAACAGACAGCAGGAAACCTAGGGTTGGCCTAGCAGATATAAGCAGAGAAAAAAGTGCCTTACATCTTTCTGCGTTTTTCTGGCTCCTTTTTTCTTTCTTCTACTGCTTGTGTAAAAGAACACTGCTATGTGGAAAGTAACCTAGATGAGCCAATATCACATCTAATGCAGATATTAAATCCTAATAACATCTCTGAACTCTACCAGAGAGCAAACATCAAGAAACAAGGCTGTGTTAAATCTCAAACTTATGAGGATTATTTCTACAGAGATAGGCTAAACACACATGGAAAAATAAACTACAGAAAAATAGAAAATATCTTACTTATTCCTCCTAATGTCCTAAAGCCTTCTCGAACATTTTGTGTAAACATAGGAATGATGGGCTAGGAGGGAAAAAAAATAATTAAGAATTTAAGATAGCACTATCTAAAAAACTTCTACCTCACTTAATTAAAAGGCAAATTAATGTCAGAAGTGTTTCTCAGACAAGGATATATAGAGGGCAAAACAGATATTCTGAAGTTCTTCTGTGACCTTCTGCCATGAGTATTCAAACTGAAGAATACCACAAGATTTCAGTGAGTCACTGTTTCAGCAAGTCTATTAGAGCAGTCCAGAATTCCAGAACCTATGGAGCTTTCAGGTGTCCCTCCCCCCAACTAGCAGTGTTTACACAGTTGTGACTTAAGTGCTTAAACCTCTTACCTAATTTGTAGTTATGCTCAAAGGGAAGGATTCACAGGATTGGGACACTAAACTTGTCTGATTCCTCTCTGCTATGATGAAGGTATTGCTTCACACTTGATGTGTCATATTCAATACATGTCCATGACTTATTTCTGCTGATGAGTACTTGGAATGGTGTTGAATATTTCAAGTTTTTATTGCTGTTTTTAAAATTGCAAACAGCTGTCAAGATTTACAAGAACTGTGGGGGGGTTAGCTACTATATAAAGTTTTTCAATAGCATTTTATAGTATGTCCCCACTATACACTGCATCATCAGAAATACAGAACTGTTTATGGGATTTTCATGAACTCAAATTCTTTTAAACATTTTAAAGACAAGCATGGGGATAAGCTATACATGTAACTTTCCAGACATGCATCAAGTTTGGGGTTTTTTGAGAGGAAAAAAAGGTCTGTAAATAATTACAGAGAATAAAAGGAAGTGCAGTTGCCTAAACTGAATGCATACAAATGTCTTTATTCTTGAACAATCTTATTTGGAACATCTTACTTTTGACATAGAGGTAGAAATTTTTGTTCATATGACAGAAACTCTGGCAAAAATCTGCTGAAATAAGACAACTTCAACACGTTGAAGGTCCTAGTTTTAGACAAATTTTTCTGATATTTTAGACAAATTCTTCTTTCAATGAGGAGTTCCGCTTATGATTCAAGGTGATTTAAAAGTTCATCTTTAATCTAAATAAAGATGCTTTTCCCACTTTCAGCCTGTCGCTGACACTCCTTCTATTTTACTGCATCTCTCAGGGTTTTTTTTTAGGGGGGGATGAAGCTACACACCTTGTGAGTGCATAATGGGAACCAACACACATCCAATTAAATAAATGCAACTAGCACAATCACAGCTGAATCTCAAGTATAGCCTTTCACATGCTATTGTAATACATTAGTAAAATTTAAACCTGTTGAAAATACCTGCTTAAACAGTGTTATTTTCCTTGTGAGAAAAGTGATGCACACTTGGGTCTTAAAAGTATTCTATTTCTGTGTAAAATCCAGAGATTGAACTAGTCTGTCTTTGACAGTAACTAAATATAAAACTCCTGGTGTGAGACTTGCTTTTAAATTAGGTATATGCAGACCTATGGACATATGCACGCATCTTCCAAGTACAAATCTAGAACAGGAGGGATTCTGAAATGATTACTAAAATAGTTACAATTCAAATATATCTCACACACTGTCGTGCCTCAGCATTTGGTCCCCTATGAATAACAACCTGCCTGCTGACCAAGCCCAATGCTGTACATTAGAACTGAAGAGTTCATGCCAGTGACCAGCCCTGGACATTCCTCACTACCATAAAATGCCAATACAGTACAAAGTGTCAGTGAATCTATACCCTGCTGGGTCACACCACACTTCAGCAACAGAACAAACAGAAACATGGAGTTGGACTCTATGATCCTGATGGTCCCTCCCAACTCAGCACATTCTGTGACTCTTGATATAGAGGGTTGCTTCCCAACCATGCTGGTCAGGGAGGGCTAGGCCATCACAATACTAACCAGCTATGTATAAAACAGCACATGCTTATAAGGAGAAACCATCTTGTATTTCATCTCTTGTTCTTTTGAACTCTGGATTTCCTAACCACAGTATTCTTAGCTGACTCATAAGCCCTCTTATCTATCAAGAGCAACAAAAAGAGTCAGGAGATCTAGTTGTGAGAGCAAGTAGACCATACTCATGACAGTCAGAAATCTAACATCAAATACATGATAATCAAAATAGCTTTCTCTGGAAGAAAGTACTAATAACTTAGCTTTCTTTGCTTCTCTTCCATTACGTGTCATTCTTACCACTTTTGCATCAATGGCCACCTGAGCAAAGCCCTTCCGATCGCTCCACAAAATATTGTACGTTTCATCACTGAAGAGAGCTTCCCGAAGTCCTCCTGGGGCAATGGCTAACAGATGACCCTCCTCCAGAGTCCTGACACAAGCTTCTTTTGGTCCATGTATAACTCCAAATACATCAAGTAGTATTCTGAAACCTGCAGGGTTAAGATAACATTAATTCCAAAAGTGTTAATTCATACTACCAGGGAGTACAGATTCCCAGCACAGAACCTATGGCTAAAATTTAATTGTCTAATAAGCTGTGGCCCACAGTCCCCAAGAGGGACTGAAGCATTAAGTCTAACTTACAGATTTTGGTCTGCAAAGTTGAAGATTTAGGGGTTTCAGTGGCTTTTTGCCATAGTAAAGTCAGGTGCTATCCCACAGTCAGGACTAAACTGAAAAAGAACTGTCAAGCACTCTGAGATGTCTTTCGCATGTCCCTTCAAAGGAGGTGTTTGACTCAAGGGCACTGGCTCCTTGCCCAAGCTCCACTGTTCAAACATAGCACAGTCCAAATAGAGAGCAACAAGAAGCAAACTAGGAAAGTTGTGGTTCTGTTTTGTGAACTTCAGCAAAGAACAGTAGTGCATAAGGTGGAGAATGACAAAGAAAATGCATAATTCTCTGCATTATGGATCACTGCAGCAATTGACTGGTTCAGTCTGAGAGTACCTGGATGGCATTTCATACAGAGAAGCATCTGGTAAGCCTCAATTGGGTACACTCACCTTCTCTTAATATTGTAACTGAAATCTTTTACCTAATGTTACATAAACTCTTCATATCACCTTAAATTTGACATGTCATTTGGACTGTACCCTTCAAGAAACAGTAGAACATCAAAAATTTGCTACAATCATCAAAAGAAACACATCTGATCAATTTAGACAACTAGCCTATTGTTAAAGGACATAACTACCACAGACCTCTGTTTGCAGGAAATAAGTCCTGTTTGGTTGGTTCAATAGATTTTAAACTTATACAGTATTTATGAGTAGTGCATACCAAAAAAGTAACTTTGGATGACTGGGCAGTAAGGGAAACATTATTTCTCTTCCTTGAAATTTCCCACTGAAGCAAACAACCTTATCAGCCATAGAAAAGGATGAAGAACTGATCTAGTCAAGTTTGCCTCTTAATAACAAATGAATAGCTGTAACTATAAACACACATTTGCTATATACACACACATGCTAAAGGAGAGCCCAAAGAAAGTTATGAAGACAGAGGTCTATCTTCTCTTACAGCCTGCATAAACTAAGGGCTTGGGAAGAAAAGCATGAAGCGACACATTATTAGTTTATTCTTAACTAAACTCTGATCTCTAACTAGTCTTTTTAACTGGTGTGAGTATAATTACTCCCAACTCATCTCCATACCCAATCAGGTTCTGTCCATACACATGGCCACAAAACACAAGCTGCATTACACCTGTCTCATATTTTTCTGTGCCTGCCTCACACACTGCTGATGACACTCAGTCTTCATCCAAAAGCATTTGCATGGAAGAACACCTGGAATTGAAAGTCATTTCTTTCAGGTGCTTTTTTTTGGGGGATTTTTAATAGCTGATTTTTACAATGCTTGACATTCCCAAACTAATTAAAGCTCTCTGGAATGTACCTGGTGGTAAAAAGCTGCCTGTCTCCAAGTCCTTTCTGTCAGTGAGCTCAGAGACAGACAAAACAGTAATGAAAATGGTTGAGATGAGCAGGAAAAGAGACTCCAAGGAAGCAAGGACTGTGACAGCACCGTTTCTGCATTGGATACACTGAGGAAGGGGTGAGGGGGAGAGCGTGTATGACAAAGCAAACACCATGAATTTTTCCAGTTCATTTATCAGTAAAAAAAAAAAAAAAAGAACAGAATATTGTCAGAATACAGACAAAAAAATGTACTAAAGAATAGTTGTCCAGGGAGGTTTTAAGTCCTCACAAAATTTCTCAGCTGTATATCCCCCTTTGATTAGTATCAACTTTATATTCTGAGCAGTGCTTCACAGCCTTGCCAGCAGATCACACATTACTATTGATATCTCTGCTTCAGTACCAAAGAAGAACTTGGCTCCCTTAAATGAGCTGAGACATGCAATCTGACACAATAGCCCAGAAAGGACAGCCAGGGTACCTGTGTCAAAGGCAAAGGTCACCACAAAGTTAGAAGAAACACTAGGGTAGCACCAGGTAGCACTGCATGAAAGGAACCAACAATCTGTTTTTCCATTTTAAATAACAAAACAACTCTCTAAATTATCTAAACACAATTTCTCAGCCATGCAAAACATTTTCTTCCAGACATCAAGAAGTTCAAACTTAATTTTATTCCACAGTTCAACCCAAACTCTGCCCTTTGCCTCAACATACTCTTCACCTATTTTCCACAAGACTGTATTGGCAGAAATGTTTGAAAACCCCTTGAAGAGCACCCAGTAAGGCATGTAATACTGCTCAACTTGTGCACTATGTACATTTTTCTATCTTAGCCCCAGTGACTGTAATATCAGGGCTGTCAGCTACCGGATAGCAAGGATGTCATCGTTTTCCCATTTTCCTTTAGGATCCCAACAGTGAGGAACCATTTAGACCACTGAATCCAACCTTCCATAATTGTAGATAATTCACACAATATATATCTGCAGAGCATCTAGTCCACAAGATACTTTGCAACACCTTCTGCATGTAACAGACAAGAAGCCAAAGCTCCTTTCCTCTGCAACATTACAGGAAAGGGACTGTCTTAGTTACATAAACTAGCAGGCATCCTTTTAAAGATGGCTCCTAGACGACTTCAGGAAGCAAAAATGGCCCATACTATAGCAGAGGATGATGGAGAACAACACAAGTGAAATCTTAGTCCTCTCTGAATACACTGGGAAAAGGCTTTCTCCTAAACTTAGAGAAGTCAATGGTTTTCCAAGCACTACACAGCTAAGAGTCTAAAGGAAACAGAAAGCGGGAATATTTGGTCTGTTTTTCCCTGTGGCAAACCTCTAGTTATAAAAGAAGGAAAAAAGAATTTACATGACCGCATTTTATATCCCTCTCCTCCAAAACGTAAGAAAAGCATACTTAATACCGACACAATTTTGACACATCCATGTGTGTCTAAACAGACTCCCCAAATGCACTGCCACCCTGTCCCATTTCCCCTGCACTGAGCATAATAACTTTTGGTTAAAACATCTTCTGAAAAGGCATCCAATTTAACCTGAACACTTAATCAAGATCAGACAGCCTTAGTATTAGGATAAAATTATGCAGTCTTTCTAGTTTGATTCACAAGGAAAGCAGCATCTACCTGAGCTGTCAGTCAGATTACTGTGCTTATTTTGAAACAATCCACAACATTTTCTGGGGTCTTTGGACTTGTCTCCCTGAATAGCCTTAATTCCTTCACAGAACCAGAGAATTATGTAGATTAGAAGGAAGCTCTGGAGGTCATCTAGTCCAGCCTCCCACTCAAAGCGGGTTCTACTAGATCAGGCTATTGAGAGCCTCACCCAGCAGAGTTTTGAAAGTCTGCAAGGATGGAGATTCCCCAAGTTGCCTAAGCAATCTCTTCAGATGTCTGATCATTCTCATGGTAAAATACCTTTCCACACGTCTAATCAAAATGTCTTGTGTTGCAACATGTCTCTGTTACTTCTCAATCTATCGCTGTGCACCTGTGAGAAGAGTCTGACTCCCTCTTCTGCCCACCCTCCCACTAGGTCACTGAAGACAGCAATAGCATCTTTCCACACCCTTATCTGGTAAACACCAAACAGATCCAGTTCTCTCAACCTCTTTTTGTACACTTTGCGTGCTCCAGACCCCCATAATCCACTGAACATGCTCCAGTGTGTCAGTATGCTCCCTACCAGGGAATCCAAAACTGGACACCACATCACGGATGTGCTTGCACAGGTGCCACGCCAAGGGAAAAAAATTTCTTCACCCAAACCAGTGGCTACATTCATGCTACAAAAAGCTCACCATGCAATTCATCTTCTTTGCTGTAAGGGCACACTACCAACTCACATTCAGCTTGTTGTCTACTAGAATCTTAAGTCCTTTCCTGCAAAGCCCCCTTTTATCCAGAGTACTGCTGCACAGAATTGCTCATCCCAGCGGCACAGCTCTACATTTGCTTTTGCTGAACTTCATAATATTTCTGCCACTTGAATTCTATGAAGTCACTCTGAGAACAAGCTTTAATGCCCAGTATATCAGCAGGTCTCCCAGTTTGGTATCACCAGTGAATTTCCTGTGCATGCTCCAGGCCCTCGTCCAGGGGTACTATAAAAACACTACGCAGCAGTGGTCTCAGTATCAATCCCTGAAGAATGCCTGTAGCTGTTGGCTAGATGTTGTACCACTAAAACCAGTTCTTCAAGATCAGCTATTCAGCAAGATGTTTCTGCAATGCTACTGAATGATATTTGGGGGACTCATACGTATACTCCCACTTAGCAGAAAAGTAGCAAAATATAACACCCCATTTGATAAACATCTGTGCCTATAAAGATACAATACAGAGCCAAATCTGCATCATTAAGTAGGTTATATTAATCATCCGTATGCAAAAGATTTGATGGCCACTGATAAATGAATCTGTTGGCAAAAGCAGTTGTAGAGGCAAAGCAATACTGTAATCAGTATGAAAAAGTTCTTTTCAGGAACTAAGGCTGAAGTAAATCTATACCACCAAAAAGACAATTTTCTTGTATGAGTTGGTTCTACTAAAAGCACCAGTACGCTACAGGATTCTCCTTGTAACATTTGTGAATTGACAGGCCTTTAATCGCAAACCAAACTTGGGAAAGAAAGTGGGTACTACTGCATTTCACACAGACAACAAAAAACCCCTCACACAATCAATTTCACCAACTGTCAGTGCATTTCAACAGGCTATCCAGCCAAAATCTTGCCCTAAACATATTTTTCATTTTCTATCTGCTTCTCCTCATGTTTAACACCTCTCTAGCTTTCCTCCAAAACAGATTCTACTCAAAACAGTCTTCCTGGGCACAGGTTCTACTGCCTGCCATCCTCAACTGGAAAAGAGCTGGGTGGAATAATAAAATACACTGTCTCTTCAGACTAGTATTCTTAACTTATAGGGCATTTGTTCCAAAAAGTTTAATTCTTAATCAATTCACACCACTCATTCTGCCTATATTAATGAAAAAAAATTTTATTGAAATCTTTGCTAATGATTAATACAGAGAACACTGCTTTTCCTACAATCTTCTTTTCTTTGTTTCTAAACACCCTAGAGTCATTGGAAAGTGTTGCCCAGACAGCACTATGTCCCACCCTTGCATGGGCTAGTCTCATTGTTCTTTGTAAAGAACATGGTCTGTTCCAAAACTTTCACTGAATTTGTCTGAATGTCTGTTCTGAAAGCTGTGTTCCTGCAACACAATTTTTTATTAATTACACAATTAAAAAATTCAAATAACAATTCCAAAACTGCTTGTTTATAATGAAGTGTGTTACCTGGTACTCTAAAGACAAAATGATCAGCTACTACGTTGCAGCGCCTCTTCTTCATTATATGAAGTCTAGCTGTGAAATAGATATAGTCAACAGGAGTAGCTCCATGATAAAACACAACAAGTCCTGGTCCTTGAGGAATATTTTCGACACCATGAAGCTCATAACCTGTTAGGAGTTAAAAATGTAGCAGGTGTTAAATTTTTATACAATTTTATCCCAAAGAAACTAACTTTGCAGTAAGCTGGCAAACTAAAACCAACATGGATTGAGAAGTGATAAGAACAATGTGACCGATAATAAGTCAAGAAATAACTTGCAGTATCTACAGGAAATACAAGTTGCTTCAGAGAAAATACAAGTTTCATTTAAGGCACCGCACTTAGAGAAAGAGAAAAAAAACCAAAAACCCAGCACTAAAACAAAACACCCAGTCATACCATTTCAAACTGTATAATTTATCCTTATTTTTTCTGTTCACTGTTTTCAAGGCTGCAAAGTCCTCTGAATCAATCATTCAAAAGAAATCAAAATACAGACTGGAGTGGTGAAACAACTATTTCAAGGTATTATTAACCTTTCAAAGTTTATTGCCATAAGTGACTGTTTTAGAAGATTTGACATGGTATCACACATTTTCATGTCTCCTTTTACTCCAGGATATGAAGCTTATCTTTGCTTCTTCTCTCCAAGTTATACCTGTTCCAGCTTTCCATCACTATATACTAAAAGCTATTTGGGACTATATGGGTCTAGCTGAAAAATACATAAACACACATAAGCTTCTTCCTGACCTCACATTTCTATTCAAGTCACAGGGCAGAATATATTTAATTAACACAAAATGCATCAGTTTAGAACACACTCAGTTAACACCCAGTAGTACAGATACAGTATCTTTTTTACTGTATACTTTTATACTGTATCTTTATACTGTATTTAATAAAATAAAACAAGCAAAAAGAAAACACCCCAAAAAAAAACACCCCTCAACCAAATTCTGTCACATCTTCCAAAGTTAATCAGGTCTGCAATTCCTATTCCATTAATTTAATTCTGAAGGTACTCTTGGCTCTTCTCTCTCTATTTTACTGTGGAGCTGTAACATATTGCAAATGTATCATCTGTCACATCCCAAGGGATCATTACTGTGCTCCATGCCAGCCAACTAACACACATGGAATTGGCATAATACATGTAAAATTACAGGTATCAACCAGCATATTTGGGGCTTTTTGGTTGTAGGGTTGTTTTTTTCTCTTCTTTTTTTATTAATGCTGTTAGATTTCAGGATGGAAAGTTCTTCTTATGATATCCTGATGAATCAAGTGGGGAAAAAAATAACTGGAAAACATTTCATTCTTTAGCAAGACAAGTGTATAGATAAGAGGGAAGCAGCTGGCAGGGCAGAAAAAAGTCACAGCTCTCAATGAGGGACCAGATAAGAATCTTCTTGCACAAATAAAATGTCAGACCTTATGAAAAGAAAAAGTTACTAAGGATTAAAAGAGTCAAGGTTTTAAAAAATAATTTTCTTGTGAAAAAAAAGTAAATAGCTTTTTATTGTGAAGTGAGCATTTTAAGCTCTTTGATGTAGCTGTTGATTTTGATGTAGTGTACTTTCTTAGATTTGAAAGTTACATCTTAGTCTTACAAAGCCTATCTGATACAGCTGCTGCACCATCTGGTTATCAATGCCTTGAAAACCCACTTCTCTTTGACTAGAGAACAAATAGAGATGATTTTCAAGAAGGATTTATTGTTTATGTAAATTGTTCTTAAGTATCTTTTTCTCCTTTAGCTGCATCTAGACTGAATGACTCTGAAAGAGACTTATGATTTCCTTAGAGAGAAAAGCCAAATCATTTATTAAGTCTGTCTTCATAAAGAAGTAATAGCAGAAGGATAAAGAACAAGGCCCTTAGTTTTGACATTCTAGTAGAGAAAGCAGTAGTCCAAACTACAAAAATAAAGAAAAAAGTAGGGTTCTGTAACAGTGTCAGGCTCTGAAGCTAATTTCAAGAAGGAACTAAGTGCTCCTTTTAGCCATCATTTGGCATTTCATGTAAGACTGGTTAAGTGCAATTAAACTAAGCTAACATGTGCTGGCTGACATACTAGCTATCAGGGAACTGGCATTAAACTTCCAGTCTTCACATATTAACCCTGAAATGATACAGTTAATTGATCTAGTTTTTAACACAACACACATTTCAGGTCTTCTTCAAATGAGGAAATCCAGGAATTAATAAAAAGCATAAAATGGGAAAAAAAGGCACTTTAAAAAATTGTGCATATATTCAACCAGAACGGAGATGTCACTTTATAGCTGCAAAGGAATAAATGCGTAAAAAAAAAAACTTACATTCAAAAAAGTCTCAATGTCTTTTTTTTTTCTGCCTCAAGCACCACTGACAGTCATTCATAAAACAGAAAAAAAACCCTGGCCTGAACTGGCATGCACCAGCAGCAACAATCAAGCATATCTTGATAATCTTGAAAACTAAACAAGGAATAAGAGCTTCAGAAGCCTTAATGAAAGGTCAGATCTCACTTACCATGCCATATTCTTCCATGTCCATCCCATATGGTTGCCAACATTTCTCTTGCAGCTATCCAAACATCATGGGAATAAGCTTCCTTTATTTCATTCTTCCTTTTATAAATATGAAGCCAGAGAATGGAAACATAGAAGAGAATGACAATAACTCCTGGAAGTACAAAGACTAGTACAAGTGGAAACAGCACCCATAAAATGTAAAATGCATAACTCAGATAATCTCCAATATCCTCCACACCAGTCCATTCTTCCAGAATGTAAGTCAGGCAAGTTAAGTAGGACATAGTTGTCGGTCCTGCAGTACAGGATTCATTTTCACCTGTCATCTCCTGTTTAAAATAAAATTTTAAAAAAATATATGAATAAATCTTTCAAAAAGATAGATCTGTCTATACTGTTTAATCATATAATAAACCTCTCTCATGCATTTTATTCATATACCATTTACCCCACATCCCAGCAGCACCTATTAGAAACATAAGAGTTTACACAGCAAAACTTTTACTTGATATTTACAGTCCCTTTCTTTTTGGTACTGGAAATGCTGACAATTCTAATGGAGAAAGATGGTGCCACTGCTTAATTTCAGGCTAGGATTTTATCTCACTGAAAACTGCTCAACTTGCACAGACCCAGAACACTTATACTTTTACCAATACCAATTATTACTGGATTTTTGAATTTCAGAAAGCTGTATTGATTAGTCTAATTTATTGTTACAATAAAATAAAACCTTCTCTCAAGCACTAACTACAACAGGAAACAGCACAATCTCAAATCCAGTGCTTTAAAGAAAACCTTCTGAACACTTCCACTCTTTGTAAGCCTAGGACATCTCTGGAAGAAGACTCTCTCAAAAAAGAAAGTCTCAGCCCTGGAGAGACCTTAACTTGTACAAGGAAATTTACTGATAGTGACAGGTCAAGACTCAGAGCACAACACTGAGAGGCAGCAGAAAGGACAAGGGAAAAAAGTTCACAAAAAGTCCTCTTTAGAATTTTAACTGCTCTGGCTTTACTGTGGCTATTCATAAGAATCTCTCCAGTCCAGTACCAGCTCCTAAAAACTTACCAGCCCACAGAAGTCAAGCCTGCAATTTCAGGCTTACTGTAACTCTGGAGCCACATTTATTTTTCTTAGCTTTGTACAATTTAGGGGACAACTTGCTATTCACTTCACCTTATAAACACAGACAGCCTGAATGCTTGGCTATTTTAACTACAATGCTTGAACAGCAAACCTAATACCTCTGGGTACAAAAATTATTCTAGGCTAGAAAAAACTGGTTGATTAATATTCCAGCTTCTGCTAGTCAGGACCAAGAAGAAAAAATGTTGCAACTGCAAAAGAGGCTTGTAGAGAGAAATGGAAGAACGGCATTTCTAAGAATGAAATTAATCTAAGCTTAAGGCTGCTGTGTTTTGTTTATTAGAGTGTGACTTACAGCAGGTATGACTGCAAAGCTCCTATGCCTAGACAGACATGTACGTCTACCATTGTTTTACTCTTGCTCTGGTTTTGCAAGAAACAAGAGACTGAAATACAGAAGATAATATTGCTTTCAGAACACCAGTGACGACAAAAATTACAAAGCAGATCAATTTTACTCCACATTTGCTAAGGAACATTGAAACACATACTAGAGTAGAACTCATTTCACTTATTTTCCTACCTCAATTTTCCCTCACATTCTGACAGAGCAAGGATGTCCCTTTCCCTTTGGTTTTGGAAATCAGCCTCTACTCACATTACTCAAGGTACCTAGCTCCTATTAATGAGAAGAAAGCTAATCCTTGCTCCCACAATCCACGGCTGTTCCAAACTAATTCAGGCTTACGACATTTTGCTCCTCGGCGTGTTCTTGAGGACAGTGTGATGGGCAGCTGATTTATCTCCAGCCAGTACATGCACACAGCAGTAGTGACATGTCCTTCACTGAATTCATGCACCCCTGTCTTTGGGGTGTGAATTAGGGGGAAAGGATGAGAGAGAAAGTGTGTGGGAGAGCAAGAGAAAGCTCTTTTTCATTCCAGTTGCCAGAGCTGAACTACAGAACCTGTCAGGCAGCAAACACCCACAGCAAGTAAAAGAAACACAACTTGTGCGACCAAGCAAGATTTCAGAGTAATATTCAACACCACAATATTAATCAGATTGTTATGTCTGGACTTCTCCAATGGTTCCACCTACTACCTAGAGAACAATATGGAGTATGGATTATGGCACTGAAGTATTGTTTCAAAACTGAGAGGTGATTATGTAGCTTAAAAGAAAACTTATAGCTATACTCTCTCACTTATTATATACTTTTGCTTATGGCTTTACCCAAACCCCAAATCCTCCATCAAGTAAATTTAAAATCCTGTTCACACATGTCAGTCTTGCAAAATATTACACGTCCTTTTGCCTGTAATGTTCAATGCAATACCTCAAACGCAATCACCACAGTTTTTAAAGTTTACTTGCATATCTGTGTGCTAACTTGCAACAGAAAATAAGATCTCACGTTTTCTGTGCTACCATCCACAGAGGTAAGAGCTAAAGCACTGCCTTCCCTCAGGAACAGTCAAACCTACCATGAACAATGCTGCTTCCTCATCTTGAAGAGCATCACAAGATAAGTTATACTGAAATTTATACTGTCCAACCTCTTCCTAACTAGCCAGTTAAATCAGATTGCCCAAGGACATATCCAATCCAGTAGTATTCTGGACTGGATCTCCATGGACGGAGATCCCACAGCTTCTTCAGGCCCCTAATCCAGTGCTTGAATACCTTCATTGTGCAAATGTTTTTCTTTGTTCTAGAGTTCCCCCTACCACACCTTGTATCTGTTGCCTCCTGTCCCTTTGCTGTGAAAATTCTACTTCCCAGATCCATTAAGAGCAGCAGTAAGGTCATTACAATGTGGATGCTATGGCAGTGAAGAAGAGAAGGCAGATTATGAATCAAAAAAGCCCAGAAATTCCACATTGAACAGAGGTTCAACAGGGTTCTTATGTGCCACTAACAGATAACAACACTGGTCTGTTCCAACTTGCTGTTGAGCAGTTCAAAATGCACATTTTTAAGTTCTAACTTGCTAATGCAGCAGCTTACCTTTTTCACTAGTTCACAAAGACATAACTTCTCGTTTGACTAATTACAGTGCACACCAACTTATGCCTACACTTCAAGCTTTATGATGTGGAAACAAGGCTAACACACAATTCCCGTCACTGACTTCTGCACATGACCCAGGAAAGTCCTTAACTAAACTACAACGGAGGCCCTCGGCTGCAGTCAGCAGATGCTGGGATAAGTGAGACCCTACTGATCAGGACAGAAGGAGAGATTATGGACAGCATCCCGCTCTGCCGTAAACGACACACAGCACCATTCCTGCATACATATGCAATGTGCAAGTGAAACCTCTGGAGGACAACCCAGTGTTTCCAAACTAGAAAGGCACTGAGAAGCAGCAGCTACGACACGTCCCTGCCAGCAGAAACACAGGGCTACGGAGGGCGTTTCCACCAGAATTAGCACTGCCACCACAAGCACACCAAAAAAACCTCGAAACAAACGAAAAGTACCAGAAAACCCTGATAACCCTGATAAAGTCACCTGCGACAGGAGAGAGCCTAGAGGATGGTTTAGCCCTTGTTTTGACCCAAGAATAGGGCGGGCGCTGGTGCCGGCAGAGCGGTTCCCTCAGCGGGCGGGCGGGCGGGGGAGGTCGGGGCTCGCTTTCCCGACCAGAGGGACTCAGCCCCGGCCCGGCTTTCCCCGCCAAGCGCCCCCGGCTCCCACCGCAGCCCTGTGACTAAAGCAAGGCCCCGAGCTCGGCGGTGACAGAGGCCACCACGGCGAGTCACCTCCCGCCCGGGCACCCGCGGGCCAGGCCCGGGCCGGGCCCCTCCACCCGCCCGGCAGCGCCCGCTCACCTTGCCCTGGCGGCGTTGGGACCGGCTCCGGCCCCGCGTCCCTGCCGGGGCCCGCTTTTACTCTCCGCCCGCCGCCCCCGCGGAGGCTGGGTGCCCGCGGGGCGGCCGGGCCGGGGCGGCTCCCGGCGGGGGGCGGGGGCGGGCGGGCGCCCCGCGGAGCGGGGGCGGCGGCGGCGGCGGCGGGGGCGCGCAGGGCAGCGGGAACTCGGCGCCGCCGGGGGCGCGGCAGCCGCCCGGACCCGCGTCCGGCACGCACCGCCCGCCGCTTCCGCCGCGGCGGCACGGGGCGGGCGCCGCCAGGGGGCGCGCGGTCCCCGCGAGCGGGAGGGGCGGGGCGGCGGGGACAGAGGGCGCCGCCTGGCGGCGCGGGCGGGAGCCCGGAACTACGGAATTCCAGGGGGGATTGGGTTGGGAGAGACCGCCGAGGTCATCGGGACCAACCCATGACCGAACACGACCTTGACACCTGGCCCGCAGCACTGAGCGCCACGTCCAGCCTTTCCTTGAACACCGCCAGGGACTCCACCGCCCCCTGGGCAGCCCATTCCGATGTCTCATCTGTGAAGAGCTCCCTCCTCATGTCCCACCTAAACCTCCTCTGGTGCAGTTTGGGACTGTGTCCTCTCATGCTGTCTCTGGGTTGCCTGGGGAAAGAGGCCAAACCCCAACCGGCCGCAACCTCCTTTCAGGGAGTTGTGGAGAGTGATAAGGTCACCCCTGAGTCTCCATTTCTCCAGATTAAACCGCCCCCAGCAGCAGGCACCCACTGCTCAGCCTCCTGCCTTGAGCACCGCATGCCTCCCAGCCACCCCTTCCCTGGTACCTGCCAGGTGGGTGCAATCCTCCTCCTCCTCCAACCCCGCTGGTGTTGCCACAGCAGCAGCAGCAGCAACAGCAGAATCCATGCCTGGCACCCACCTGGCACCCACCACTGCAGTACCTCAGCGTTCCAGACACGTTCCGGTTCGGACGCAGCATTCACGGTGCTGTTAAGGCATTCCTGGCTGCCCGACAGCTGTGGTTGTAATCCCTGGATTTAGGTATAAAAATTTTAAAAAATAATGGATTCACAGATAAAAATCAATCCAAGAAGTAAGTAGTGTTCCAGTGACACCAGGTGCACACGCAGGTATTGATGCAGATACCCTACCTGCTAAGATGGCATGGAACACTGCCATGGCTGCGCCCTGAGCCTTCAGTGGGATGTACTTGGCCAGCTCTTCCAGATGCCCTCTTGCTGTGCTTTTCTGACCAGCTCTCTTCTACAGGTACATCATCTGCCTGTTGGATGTCTGCAGCTGCTCACTTTAGCAGTTGGACTCAGTTTACCGTCTAACTGTGTGCATTGTCATCCAAGGAATAAATGTGCAGTTGTACACACTCTTTACCATGAAACTGCTTCCACTGTCATCCAATTAATGAATCAGTCACAGCCCCAAGCCTGCCAAAGCTCAAGAGGAATTCTGACACTCACATGGGGTGAGGTGACTCTTGGGGCTGTCCTGTGTAGGGCCAGGAGCTGGAGCTCAAGGCTCCTTCTGGGTCCCTTCCAACTCCAGGTGTTCTATGATTCTATGATTTTATTAATTTACTCTGTTATCAATACCATATTCTTCCCCTATGCAAAATCTTATACACAAAAAGCTACCAAACCAGAATTTTCCTGCATTATTTACTGGGCAAACTATACCTAACAAAAGTCATAAATGCTGTTTTCATTTTGAGGCAGGCACAGGTCATTTGCTGGTTTTCATTTCTTTTTTGATTGTATGATGGAGAGGCTAAAAAATAAGTGTATCAAGGGAGTGATTTGATCTGCAAGTACATTTCTATTTATATGACCAGAACTCTAATTTCTCTAACACCAGTTTTCAGTTCTAGTTTCTATAATACTGCTCTAAAAAGAATAAAAATTTAGAGTGAGCCACAAAAATAATATAATAACTGCTTATTATTAGGGAAGTACTATAAGGTTTCTGGAAAAATTGCTTACAATTTTTATTAGAAAAATAACATATATAATTCAAAATCCCTCCTGTTTCTCAGTAATAATTTTCTCTATCATCATCTTGAGACCCCAGAAAATACTCTTAGACAACTGTGACAGAAGACAACAAATAGAAATTATTTTTTACTCAGAGAAGCTGCAAATAATACAGTGGTGCTGCTAAAAGATGTAATAGCCTGGGAAGAACTTAAACCTTGTTAGAAGATATTAACAGCTGCTGAAATAGAGGCGATAGAGACAGAAATATCTGCTTCTAAAAATAATCAGCACTCTGATTACATATCTCCTACCCAAGGTTAGTGCTCCATTGTGAGCTGGAGCACGGCTCCTAGTATCACGTATCAGAGAGCATGGCATTTGAAAGGTTGTTCAAATTCTGATTCCTGAAGTCAGAGGATTGGTCACAGAGTCAGAATTGTTAAGTTGGAAAGGAAGTTTAAGACCATTGAGTCCAATCAATAACCTAACTCTGCCAAGCCCACCATTAAACCATATCCGCAAATGCCACATCTACACATCTTCTAAATACCTCCTGGGATGCTGACTTCACCACTGCCCTGGGCAGCCTGTTGCAATGCTTGACAACCCTCTCAGTGACAAATTTTTACTGATATCCAATCTAAACCTCTCCCAGCACAACTTTCTTTTCCTCTAGTTCTGAAGCTTATTCCCTGGGATTAGAGACCGACTCCCACCTGGCCACAACCATGCTTTCAGGTAGTTGTAGGTGTTGGTCCCCACACAGGCTCCTTTTCTCCAGGCTAAACAACCCCACCTCCTTCAGATTTTCCTCATAAGATTTGTGCTCCAGAGCCTTTACTAGCTTCGTTGCCCTTCTTTGGACACATTCCATGATGGTATTAATGTACTTGAAAAACAGGATAGTCAGACAATGATTCTGTCTGGTCCTTCTACAGTTTCTGCAATACAAAGAAAGCCTTTACATTCTGGTTACTTATAATTCCTCTTGCTTCTTCATCTGTGTCAATTTTAGTATTGTGTAACCTTTTCCTTTAGTTCCTTTTCTCCCTTGAAAGCTCAGGCTTTGAATTTTAGCTTGTATTGCTACAGTGCAGCATGTAAGACTTCATGGTTTGAATTCCTGCTTATGTCCAGGCATATCAGTCTGCATCTTGATCTGCTTTAGTTCATCATCTCCCATGCATGCTGAGTCTCTGCTAAGAGAAAAATCTTTCTGCCTGAACATAGCAGTTATAGTTAAGGTGTTCAAGTAAAGACTCCTGTATCTTAAGACAGATTTGAGGGTTGACAGGATCTGACAGGATTCCTGTCTTTTTGGTGCAGGGAAATAACTCACCTGTCCATCCTTCTCCCTTCACCAAATGTGCAAGAAATACTTGTGAAGAGGCAGGGTCAGGGAAGAATTTATTTTAATCCAAAGAGCAGATTTCATTTTCTACTGAAAAATGGGCGAACATTACACATATTTCCCTAGATGCTATGTAACCTTTTAGGATGTTGAGAGGAAAGATTATTTACATATTAAAAGTACATGAAGGTAAATGAGGCACAAAAATTACCTATCTTGGTCTTTGAAGTTAAGAGTTGGTTGCATTTAGTAGCATATTGGATAGATTACACAAAGTCGTCCCACTACCACCAGTAACAACATCCCACAGCCTGTAAAAACACATTCTGCTTTGTGCTAACTCTCAGTTTTCCACAAGTTGCATTAGGAAGACAAGACTGCCTTTCCAAACAGGCATTTTGGTTCAATGTGTACCAGCAGTGTTGCACTACTGCATTTTTAGGCAAACCACCAGTGATGATAAGCCTCAAAGATGCACTGCCAGAGAAAGCTCCCCCTGAGCCTGGTCACTAGGAGATTTGAGTAAATACAGCACAACCATACTGCACACACCATCCAGGGGTTTTCAGGCTGGGGCAGCCTCATCCACTAGGCAACTATTATGTGGTGCAATAGAGCATGCACAAACCAGCTCAGACTTGAAACTACCTTCTACATGTATTTGCAATATTTGCTACACTGAACTAAAGCGCTTTTTTTCCCCTCTTTAAAAAACCTTTTTCTGTGGGGAAGAAGTCTTGGATGCACACAGTCCTGCTTTCCAGGGTACACACTACTAGGTTGATGTGTTTGAAGGAGTCTAACATCTGTTTTAATGGGATTGTCTCTTTTTGTAGTCTCTAGGAGGATGGTGTAAGCAGTAGCTGATTATCTAAAGCAAGACAGTTTGTTCTGACATGTCTTGCTTGGGGCCCATCAGGGAAGGTGCTCCCTGTGGGGTGGTCTCTGGTTGGACAACCCCAATCCTGAGGCTCTGCTGTGAAACCAGACTGTGCTCAAAACACAAACACACAGATCTAGACAACACCACTAAAGCCCTCAGATGTAAGTACAAACTTGTCTTAGGAACCAGGAAAATCTTGGCTGCATGATTTCTTTTGGGGGAATTTAGCTGTTGCATTGCTATTATACAGAAGTCATCTTCATCAGTCTTTCTTAGTTCAGGATATTCTCAAAGACATGGGGGAACTTTCTAGAGGTTAATTGTTTTCTTCCACCAAATCTGTTGAAATTTGTAATTTAAACTGGTTAACACCAACTATTAGTTACCAGTGCTGTAGGACATGATTTTTTACTGTATGCTGTAAACCCAATGCGATTAACATGAGCATTCTAATCACTTTTACGACGTTTATCAAATCTCTCCAGTAAAGCCTTCCATATGCTGCCTGGGATTGTTTGGTGCTTGCTTATGAGAGCCTGGACAGCAGCCTTGGTCTGAAAAGAGAAGAGAAATTTGCCTTTAAAGACCTATTTTATACACAGGAGAAAAGTATAATCACTAAGTTCTCAGAGGTTCAAGAGGCAAAATTCACACATAGCTCTACTGTAAGAAAATAGTGTTTTATATTAACTAGCTGTCCTAATGACACATTTTTTGGAAAAGAAAGGAACAAAAACAATGACTGCATTTTGAGTAGGCTGAAATTACTGAGATATATCAAATGTGGTCATTACTTAGTCAAAGTAGCCTTTAACACATTCAAACATTAAGTTTCTGCAATCTCCCATCCCTGAAAATTTTCATCAAAAATGATGGATAAAGCCTGACTCATCTTATCTGATCTTATAGCTGACCTATCTTGGACTAGGAATTTGGAGTAGGAACCTCTGTCTGTCCTTCCCAACATGAATTCTCCCATAATTTTATCATATACAGCATGCACATAATAAGAAAATTCATAATACTCTTTACATGAGAGTCAAATGAAAGTCTAGGAAGAGAATGAATACAATATTCTATATTTCTAAAAGAAATAAGAAATTATCTTCTTTTGTTTTCCCTCATGTGTTTAAACTTGAAATAAGGGTAGCTACATACTCCACTGATCTACCCCAGAGTTATAGGACAATATCTCTGTAAATATAAAAAAAGGAGTAGCAAAACCTTTCCTGACAGATGCATGTCCTAACTCCTTTGCAGGGCAGGATCAGAGAGAGGTCAGCCAGGCCACTGCTCACGTCAAGCCTCATTTAAATTACCTTGTTTTTTAAGTAATATCAGCCACAGAAGACCTAACTGTACTTCCACCAAAGTGGGTAGTGGTCAAAGGGGGCAGCTGAAGGATTGTCTTAGTAAGGTAAATCAATATCATGGGAAATTTCAATTTCACTTTTGCAGATACATAAAATACTGTTCCCCTAAAATACAAGAACATGAATAACCATAAGGGTAGTCATATTGCTTCCAACCTCCTAAAGGTGCTAAGAGCAAACTCTACAGCTTGCTGGGCCTGTTCCCTTGTAACAGACCAAACCTGTCTTTCTGGTTTCACTTTCGTGAAGCTCAGCACAACCTGCAGTAGACCCTTAAAAAAAGAAAAAAGAAAACAAAAGAAGAAAAACTAGCCTTGTTGCATCTTTTTGGGTGCAGCAAGGTGTTTTATACTAAGTGATTTCTGACAGATTATTTTTTTGTGTATTTCTAGTTGTAGCAGATTTTTTTCTCATAAAATCCTCCTTTCATCTTCCATGAAAAATTTTAAAGCTGTATTTTCAGTTTAGCTTTATATTTTGAAAAATGCTTAAACTCTAGATCTATAAACACTTTTATGCTCTTGGGCATCACTAATTTCACCAAACTGTAGGTACTCAAAATATTTTTATATTTTGGATGCAACTTTTTAACATTTTCATTTTGACAATGAGATTGAAGCTCTTGAAGCACTTTGCTTCCAGAGTCCTATGCTATTTGGTGAAAATTCTCAAAGTTATTTGTTATTTATTAAATTTATTTTCACAGTTACTGAAAACTGCACTTAAAACATAATTTACATCATTTCAGTTATCATAATTATCAAAGTTATCAAAGGCATGGGAGGAACAAAGTTGACATAACAAGAAGACAGAGCTCATACATTTGGAAAGGATGAGGGCATCTCAATCAACTGTTACTACGTCAATATTTAATGATAGATATTTGTACATTAAATAATCCCAAACTTCAACTGCACATAGGTGAACAAGCTAGTAAAAGTGTATTTGTCTCTATTCAAGCATGCAAAAAACTGGTTTCAAGTGCACCTATAGTAGAGGGCAAAGTATGTCGTTCAATATTGCAAGGAGAGAGAACTTACCTTTTCAACTAATTCTTCTGCAGTTATATTTGGGTCGTAAGGGATTGGCTTCCCGATGTATGTGCGAAATTTAACTGGAAGTCCTCCGTATGGAGGAGTAAAAGGCAATCGAGTGCTTTCATATAACTGTCTAAAAAATCCTGAAATGGTTTATGGGAAGAAAAAGTGAGATTATAGTCACAGTAAACACAATTCAAACATGAAATCTGATTAATGTAGAATACTTCTTAAAAATCCATGCTTTATTTGATAGTCAGGAAGTTGTTACAGGTTGAAGCAAGTTGAAGCAATTGTCCACCAAAACAAAGCTTCATAGACTTAATAGACCAGAGAAGTAAGTCAAATAGACCAGAGAAATAAGTCAAATAGACCAGAGAAATAAGACAAATTGCACACACAAACCATTTATGCACAAGCTGTTTCCAAATTTGAGCTACCTGTGACCCACAGCAAGTGTTAGAGAATCCAAAGTAAGCAGAAGTCTGAAAAGCAAAATCTAAGATAAAAGCAAGAAAAATCTGAGAGAAAAAAGATAAAACATTCAAAATAAATAAAATATATTTTTAAGTTCTTACTTCTTTCTTTAAACATCCTATAGCCTTCACGGACATTTTGAGTATACATTGGAATGATGGGCTAAGGAAGTAGGAAAAAAAATAAAAAGGTGGAAATGTTATACCAGGTTTGAATTTCTGCTTTAGTGCTTGCTAATGCAGCTAAGAAACTCACTCAAATACAGAGGGCAATTACCAGTTAGTTAAGTAGTAAACAAGGAATCTTGATTTTAAAAACTCCAGAATAGAAATAAAATGCTATTTTTCAGCTGCCATAAACATCTGTTTTAAAGTCACTATCTGTAAATAAAATTACTGACACTGTACTGTTTTATATAACTTCTATATTATATATTTACTGCAATATCACTGACTGGAACATAAAGCAAATTTCCATGGTTTCTTTGTCTAAAGCTTTCATTGTAGTGGTGAATAGGAAAGTATTCAGTTTGTTAAGTCTTGCAGAAAGCAAGCAGACATTCACAGATGGCTCGTCTCATCTGCTTCTCAAATAGGGTCTAAATGAAGCAGTAATGTTTGGACAAAACTTCAGTGGAAAAGACTTCTGCAGATCCCTGAGACAAAAAAAGGCAATTGTGTGTCCTCGTTGACCTGGACTACACACCTTCTGAGGGTTACAGAACAAGGTCACTTCATCTTTGTGACTGAAAAGAGACATGCTTGAGATACCTGCACTTGAAACAGTCATGCTTTACAGCCTGAGGTAAGATTTTGTAGTTTGTAGACAGACTGACAGTAGTTGTATCCATGTATGCAAAGATTTTTTTTCTCTTCTATTGTCCCTTTTCCTTTTCCTGAAACTCTAATTTGAACAGGTTGTAGGATCAACTTGTCCAGAAGGTAATGAAAGAAGACTTTCTTACTGTTAAGAATCACTACTACAGAACAGAAGCTGCAGGATGAGAAAAAAACATGCAGGAAAAATACCTAACTAGAGCCTACCAAATAACTCATAGTGATATAAAGCATTAAAAGGAAAAAGTACCTGAGGGAGAACAAAAGTATTAAACATGCATAGAGCTGTAATAGTAAACCTTTCAGAAGGCAAAATTAAGGGAAACTGTTAGAAATAAACCCTTAAAAAGTAATCAGTAATGCCATTTAAAAATATATAAGCACTGGACTCTAAAAATACTAAACTTTGTTTCAACTATTAATTGAATACTGTACAGCTAAGATGTAAAATGTTTGAAACCTATCTGTCACACAGCCAAAGCACTTTAAATTTTAGGAATACTACAAGAGAAACATATGGTAGGCTATAAAGAAATCTGGTAACTACAGAAGTTACTCTCATATAATGATCAGCAACTGAGGTGCAGGGTAGGCAGCAACATTCAGTCCCTAATCTGGAAAACGCACATAAAATCTTACATTTCTAAAGCAGCACAACCAGATAAGTAACCAACACATTTATACTTGCTGTGCTGGAACTGAACTGGGTCACCCCCAGCCAGCTTGAAAATCTCAGAATTACAGGATAGTTGAGGTTGGAAGAGACCTCTGGAGATCAGGTAGTCCAAACCCCTTGCCCATACAAGAGAATTTTATAAATCATAGCTCCTGTTTATTTTTCACCTAACTCAGTTTGAAGGAATTTTTTGGCACAGGTAAAATTCAGGGATCTTCAGAAATGATGATCCCTCCCCACTAGCCTGCAAAAACCAAGCCATAGACTGAGAGTATTTCTGAAAATCATGGATGAATTTGACTGAGACAAATACAGATCCTACAGGTACACTGAGTCATAACATTAAATAGTAACACTCTGACTCCTGTTAAGCAGAGTAGTTACACAAAATGAAGTGGAAATCAAATGCAGAAACTTCACAGGTAAGGACTGAGGCTGAAACTACCTTCCTTGTTTGCTTTTCTTCAACTTTTTCAGTGGAAGAACTATTGAACTTCTGTAATATTATATGATGGATGGGAATGTCTATTCATATATAAAGTTGGTTTTGTCTTGAAATCTCCATTCAAGTAATCTGTGACAGGTTATTAACCACAATGTAGTTATTTTGATAAAGTGTGTGTAGTTCTTTGGTTGAGGGCTACACTGTATGTAGAGAAACTTTTAAAATACCCTTATAATTCTATCTTGCTTTTATTCATGATATCTGAGTAACTATTAGCAAACTTATGTTAATTGCTACATAATAGAACAAGCTCTGACATCTCGATTAGTCTATCCCCGGTGTATTTGGTTTTTGTGGCCAGATTTTGGTAGAGGGGGAGCTACAGGGGTGGCTTCTGTGAGAAGCTGCCAGAAGCTTCCCCCATGTCTGGCAGAGCCAGTGCCAGCTGGCTCCAGGATGGATGAGCTGCATGCCAAGGCCAAGCCCATCAGGAATGATCAAAACACCTCTGTGATAACATATTTAGAAGGAAAAAAATTATTGTGCATATATAATTGTGGACAGAGAAGAACAAGGTGAGAAAATGTGAGAGAAGCGGCCCTGCAGGCACCAAGGTCAGTGCAGAAGGAGGGAGAGGAGATGCTCCAGAGCAGAAATTCCCCTGCAGCCCAGGGTGAGGCAGCTGTGCCCCTGCAGCCCACAGAAGACCCCAGCAATGCAGAGATCCACCCATGGAGGAGGCCCACACCAGAGCATGGATGCCTCAAAGAGGGTTGTGTAGCTGCAGGAAAGCAGTGCTGGAGCAGGCTCCAGGCAGGTGTCTGCAGACCCATGGAGAGAGAAGCCCATGCTGGAGCAGGTTTCCTGGAAGGATTTGTGACCCTAAGGGGGACCCTTGCTGGAGCAGGCTGTCCCTGAAGGGCTGCACCCTGTGGAAGAGTGACCCACATATTCATAGAGAACCTGTTGCTCAGGGGATGGACTCAATTTGAAGTTTGTCTCCTGTGGTATGGACCCCATGCTAGAACAGGAGAAGGACTCTTCTCTGAGCAGTGCCAGAAACAACAAACTGGCCATGACCCCCATTCCCCATCTGCCTGTGCCTTCTGCAGAGAAGAAGGTAGAGCCAAGGAAGAAGGGAGAGGTGGGGCAAGAGGTGTTTTTAAGACTTTTACTTTACTCCTCATTGTCTTGCTCTGATTTTGTTGCTAATAAATGCAATTAATATCCCTAAGTTGAGTCTGGTTTGCCCGTAATACTATTCAGTGAGTGATTTCTCCCAGTCTTTATCTCAGCCCTTGAATCTTTTGCTTTATTTTCTCTCTCCTGACCACTTGTGGAGGGCAGTGATAGAGAGGCTTTGATGGATGCCTGGCATCCACTACACCCCAGTCTTTGGTCAGCATGGAAGACTAGTCTGGCCAGTATTGAAAAGGATGCAGCAAGAACAAATAATCAAACTTGAAATGTGTCAAAAGATGGGATTCAGTCACTACTGTGGACCTAACTTTATATAAGAAATTATATATCAGGTTAATATTGCCCCCTCTACTGTTAAATGCACAGCAGTTTCTTTTTGTTTTTTTAGTGTTCAGTTATCTAGGGTTTGTCTGATTGCAGATTTCCAGATAAATACCAATGATGCCCAAAGTTCAGTGAAGCTTGCAAGCTAATTACAGCAATGTCCATCATGCAGGGATGTAATCAGACTTCCTGATCATAAAAACCCAAAAAGCTGAATGAGGGTAATAAAAAGAGATATAAGAACTGCCAGCACTGTAAAGGTAAGTCTAGGCTAGTAGCTGTGAAAGGATAATATACTCTCTCTGCCCTCCTGGTAACAGTCCTGCATAGTGCCTCTTTTACCAAACATTATGCGAAGGACCACAAGACTCTTTCACACTGCAAGAATCTTACCCTCAAAGAATACCCAATTCAATATATAAAATTTTTTAAACCCCCATCAAGAACCAAACCCAAAATCTGTCAAGAAAAGGAGGTAAAAATGTTATGTACTACTATTCAGTAATTTCCACATGCTTCTATATTATGGAAGACTAGAAGAATTAGGAGAATTACTGGCAAGGATCCTTGTGATGTGTTTTGATCAGGGTGGCAATCTATGTAAGGGCACTCAGAGTTTTTAATTCAATTTCTATTTAAAAATCCACAACCTGTAACATTGCCTTACTGTAAGGTTCCATGTGAAAGGAGAACATCTGACAAATTTTTTCCAGATGTTTGAAGTAGCTTGAAAGACAGAGATGAAAGCAAAATCAATAGAAATCTCTCAAGTTTTGAAAGTGACAACTCTTTCTAACTGTTTCAGCATATTATTAATTTAATACATAAGAAGACTATTAGGGAACTCAAGATGCCCATGTGAAACCCATGACTGAGTTTATCCTATTCACATTCTGATACTTTCCCTGTAGTGGTGGTGTACAGCCCCACACAGCATATGAATTATTATGACTAACATTTACTCTTTCAAGAAAAAGGACAGGAAACAGAACAGAAGCACCTAAAACCTGACTTTTTAAAGGCCACATTAGACAAGATGTGGAAACAGGATTCCAGGCCTAAAATTATTTTATCCATTGGGTAAATGCCCCTAATTTTATTCTAGTGTTTAATTATCTCCCCACAATAATTTAGAGTTATGAAGAAATATTTGCCTGAAGCATGCATTTTGCACCTTCAGAGCCTTTGTACTAGGAGCCATAGCACAAGAGACCAAAACAAAGTTTGAGAAGCAACAAATCAGATGAGGTGCAAAAGTGATATAACTGCATAAAAAGGGATGTTAAGAAATTAAAATTTCATGGGAAGAACTCAACTCCCTGTACAGCTTCTCCTATATAGACAGAAAACTTTATGTGGAAGATCAAAGAGCACTGCAAGTGATGGGATATTCATAAGAATAAGAGGAAAAAGTGATGATTGTGTGGTTCATGAGAAAGCAGCAGAAAGTGCATGATAGAACAGATAAAGTCTGGATTTGCACCAATATTGTCAGACACAAAAATCATTAGGTATGCTAAGTCTAAATTAAAGCAGAAAGCTTGTGTGTCGAGGTGGTGATGATGATGAGGAGTGGCAGTTAGGAAAAAGACAGGGTTGCTGCTCTTTCAGCTGCATGCCACCCCAAATAAAATAATTTCCCTGAGACTGTATCAGAAAAACAGTCTGCCACATAGATTTAGATACAAGAAGTCAGAGCTAGTGGTAGAAGGTTGTATTTGTGGATCATCATCCATATGGAAACTAACTGAAACCTTGGCCATGAGTACATTGGTGGAGTGCAAATCAAGAGAAGCACACATCTAGAGGATGCTGAGAATCTGACACCCACACTGAACACATTTCAGTGCTCTGTTTTTATCTAGAGCTAGTTCTTGTTTGGCACCATTGACTGAAGACCATTTGACCTTGGAGAGTATTAGGTTCCAATTTTGGTTTAGTTTCAGCCAGAAAGCAGTTCCAGTATTCTAACACATTTTTTGATGTGAATGAAAGCATGGTGAGGGAAATGCACAAACTGCTTCAAAAGTGCACACGATTCAAACTCAGACACTGATGTAGACACACCTTGAGTTAGTTGATGCAATCTTTCATTGCATCAAATATGAAGAAAAGTAAAGGTAAGGACAAAATCCTAGACCCTCACAGAATAAATGAGAAGATAATACATTAAAGAACTATAAAGAAATGACTGGATATGTTGAAGTAAGATAAGGATGTAATTCTATTAGGATAAGAAAAAAAGAAAGAAACCTTAGGGCAGAATGGAGAAGGACCATAGTGAAGATTCTTGAAATACAATCAAGATGAAACACTGGATGCCTGTATGATGGAACTGCAGACATGGAACCACAGATATGGATGCTTTGAAACAGTCAAGGAAAAGTTTGACAGTTCCACAAAACTCTTGCTCCTTGTGAATGAATATGCTTGAGGAAAGCAATGGGAAAAGGAAATGAAATCTTTATTTCCCAACCATTTTTCCTGGAAGATTTTCCAACAAATGCTCCTAAGCTGCATTTTATAGTGAAGCAGATATGCAGAAAGCATAAACTGGGGTTGGTAAATAATGGCACTCACCACTTTTGCTTCTAGAGCGACCTGAGCAAAGCCTTTTCGATTTCCCCACATCAGCTGATAACTTTCATCACTGAACAGCGCCTCCCGAACTCCACCCGGTGAGATGGACACCAAGTATCCATTCTTCAGGGCAACAAGACACTCCTCCCTTGTACCTGGTATGACACCCGTCACAGCCAACAATAACCTAAGTCCTGAAATAAATAAGGAGCATTTAATAATTAATAATAATAATTTAAATAAGGTACATTTAATATAACAATATATATCCCAAATGCTGTTTGCATAGAGGAGCCAAATTACAACTAAATTAAAATCTAGTAGCTATATATTTATATTTATATATTTAGGCTAAGACAAATTTTTATGAAGGAAGTAAGACACCTACAGAATAAATGCTGGCAAAATGACAAATACCTGGCAATAGTTTGGCCCAAATATTATGAAGATGAACCATATTGTCAGGAACGCTTCAATTAAAAAATGCTTCCACATGCTATATTTCATAATTATCAAACAAATTATGTAAACAAAACTTGTGGGTCATAGCTAGAAATCAGAAAATAAGCATCTATTCCTCCCTCCTTCTTTTTACATATTTTAAAACAGAAAAAAGAATCAGTACAATAAAGATTGGTACAAAAATAAATACTTGACAAGCAGCTATTTTTGGTCTTCTTTTAAAATGTGATATTTAACATTTTAAACATTGAGGTTTTGAGCTGTTTAATTGAGTTTTTTGTGGTCAAATTGAAAACTATGTGGATCAAATTCATGCATCTCAAGATGCATGAATGACAGAAACTAGCAGGGCAATTTCAGCACCATATGAATGAATCATGAATGAATTCACCACAGTGAATCTCCTTCCTCTGTTTCCATAACTGGGATTCCTCTAAAGGACAGATTGAGAACCATAGAAGTACTCTATGATTTTTTATATTATCTTCGTATTTTAAATATATCCGTTTGGAACTCTGATAGAAAGCAAACAAGCATTTCCACAATTTTCAAATTCCCTGTTCAAAAAGCATAGTTTGAAAATAATTTTTTTAATATCAATAAGTGGAAGCAACAGCTCTGAGAAAACTGGACTGACCGAAGTCTGCAACAAAAACTTTGGAAGGCAATAGATATCACAGTGCTGAATCCTGTAATCTAACTGTATTTAATCTTTTTAAAGGTATCACGCTTAATAGATTTTTCTGTCGAAGACAGATGTTGACTTTGTTTAATCCTATTGTGAACTCATATGTTTCATCATAAAGTCAGGAAGATCATATTGTTATTAAGCAAAGAGGTTCTTCATTTGCTTGGCTTTAAAACTTATGAGAATTATAATGTATCACATGAAAATATTATCACTTCTTATTCTCCTTTTTTAGGTCTCACAGAATTTTTTATTCCTCAGCAATGCAAGGCTTCTGTCTGATGTCCTAGCTTTTCAAAGGAAGCCATACCACACCTCTGAATCATCCTTGTCCTTTTTTTTTTTTTTGGTTACTTTATTACTTAACAGCTATTCTGAGATGGAGAGACTTATTAATTCACATGAAGAAATCTCCTATTAGTGTAATTAATCCTGTAAATAAACTGAACTGAGGTCTAGCATCTGCTCATGAGAAATCCTTAAAGAACCCATCTGTGAAGTGTAACATCTCTTTGCAAAAAGTAAGCAGAGTAGAGCAAAAGAAGGTTAGGGAGGAATTTCACTTTTAGCCACATCTTCTGCTAATGCCGTGGGGAGGTCTAACTTCAATTATTTGTAGTCTTTCTTACCAGATGTCTTTTTATAGCCTTTTTGAAGGCTGACACAGCATTTGCCCCCTTTTGTTGCTCTAGCATGAACATAATGAAATCAATATTTTATGAACACACCAGTAGTCCAGAAACTACACAGCTGAGAGTGTTGCTTAGTCATAACAAATGTGTATTTCATATTTGTAACAAAAATCTGTGCTAGGGACACTTCAATTTGAACAGTACCCTCTTATTTATTCCTTAAAAAAAGAAATCTCCCTTGCAAGGTTTTGCTAAACTTTCTCCTTTTTTGAGGGTATTCTTAAAAGGCAATCATCTTTTGATGACTTCTTACTTCCAATGTGCTCAGTACAACACAGTATTTACTAAGTAGGACTTAAGAAAATTATTTTAATCTTCTCCAGTCCTACTTAAGAAAGGACACTTTATAGGAGTGCCTGAGTATGGTTTTAGCATCAAATTTACTTGAGTTTATAGTACTTGTTTTCAGGAAAACTTTGTTTTCCAAAGAGTGTCCTTCTAAATAGCCTCCTCTATTCTCTATTTTAAAACAGCTTTCAATATTAGTGGCATAAAGGTGCCTTAAAATAATTCCCCTGCTATTCCTTCTGGACACTCTTCTTTATGCCTTGTCTTTCTAAAATTGAATTATTTTTGCTTCTCTGTGTCTTCTCCTGACCAGTCAGCACTAGGTCAATAGTAGAGTCCTATCCAGCACTTTCTACTGAGGGATGACATTTAATCCCAAAAGGATTATAATCTCTATTTGCTTGCTTTGGAAGGTTTACCAATGTTCTCACTGAAAAGACAGGACAATGCTACTCTGTTTGTCCTGTTACAACTACCAACTTTTAGTTTAAAAATCTAAAAGCATTCTTTTAGTTTAAAAGCTCTCTTTCAAACATAGTAAATGTAAAGTTCACCAAAACTAGGACAGGTTTTGAATCCAAGAAGCTTAAATACAAGAGAACAGGTTCTTACCTGGTAAACGAAACACAAAATGATCAGCTACTGACAGGCAAAGTCTTTTCTTCCACAGAAACAGCCTAGACAAAAAGTAAAGGTAGTCTATAGGAATAGCTCCATGGTAATAGACAAGAATTCCTGGTCCTTCTGGGAGGTTTTTCACACCATGAAGCTCATAACCTGTTTGGGATGGAAAGCAATACACTGACAATGATATCTGTAAATCATCTGGCACTTTAGGGAAAACTTTTTACTTTGTTAAGTGACCTCCAGAGACTTGTGAAAGCCTCTGTAGTAGCTTTCAAAATAATTAAGTTCTGGATGGATCTTTTGGTCAATAGCACAAAGAAAGTCCCTCAGACACCACAGCATATCACTAGACTGATTTGTTGGTCAGTTTAATCATGAGATCAGACTTGAACCTGACATTTTTCCCAGTGAGGGAACTAAAGTAATTATTTCCCATTAGGAACTTTTTGTAAATAGTACAATAATAATACTTTAAAAAAAAATTAGCAACTAGTGTGAAAACGCTTCATTTTCAGAAATAGTGGCCAACAGTCTGGATACTTTCATGAAATCTGGAAGTATGAATCTCCATTCTGTGTCAATGAGAATGAAGAGTTTGGTATTTTCCATAATTAAGTTTTTCTCTTTTAGAGAAGGTGAGATGTTTAAATTGAAACCATAATCTTTAAGAATCCCAAAGAGAGGTTCTCTCCACAGGAGTTAAATATATTCACTTCACAGTGAGAGGGAATTTCCTCACAGACATGAACTTCTATGAATCCTTATCATGACTCTTCCAACATTTGGTTTAGGTTTCAGGTGGAGCCAGACTAAAAGGCTAATGTATACAAAGGCTTGGGAAAGACACAGCTTTTGCCAACTAAGAGCTCTGCTCCACCTTGTCTGCCTTCATTTCCATCCCTGCTACAGCTCCTGCCATGAGCCATTTGGATGGAATTGGAGCAGGCAGTATCCTAGGAGCACGTGGAGAAAGTTTCATACTGCAGACTGTTCAAAGAAGCCATACAAAGTATACTGTAGCTTATTTGTATCCATATGGAAGAAAAAAATTAAAACTTCTGTGTATTTACCACTTATTGTAATTCAATACTTCAAACATGTCCTTTTGTACTTACCATGCCATATTCTTGCATATATATCCCAAAAGCTTGCTATAGTTTTTCTTACACTATTCCAAACATCACTCAAGGGATCTGCTTTTAACTCATTGTTCCTCTGATATATTAAAAGCAAAATATTAGTAAGGTAAATGAAAAAGACAATTGTTAAAGGAACTATAAAAAAAACTAATATTGCACTAATTGTCAGTGAGGCAATGATCAGATGAAAAAGGTACTTCTTCAGGAGCTCCACAATAGTCCATTCTTCCAATGCATAGAAAAGGCAGCTGAGGCTGGTCATTGGTAACTGTCCTGAGGCACAGGATTCTTTTCTACCTAGCATGTCCTGCATGGAGAAGAAAGGAAAACAAACAAACAAACAAACAAACAAACAAAAAGCTGTAGTTTCTCAATTTGGGAAAAAAGGTTTCTGTAAATACACCTTATCCTTATTTTGGCACAACCCAGGTTCAAATATTTTGTGTCTCTCTGTCATGCTAAGATAGCTGCTGGCTAAGAGATTGTCCATGTATTTATGGAATAGGGGCTGAAACAAGAAGGACTGGAGTTCAACAAAGCCTCAGGATCCCTGCAACATGGCTGATCAGATAATTTCTGATTATTAGCAGGGGAGTGAGCAGTATTTTTAGCAAGGGAGTGAGCAGCTGAAGGGATAGCAGCAAAACCAAGGCAGTCATGGCTTCTTCACAAGGCCTGGAAGCGTCTGGGACAATGCTTGGTACTGCTGTTAACACTAGGATGAGCAGCTTTTCACCCCTTATCCATACAACACCTTTCTTTCAGATCTTCCAGCCCTAGCAAAGGCCAGGAGAGCTCCATGGTATGTTTTATGTTTTCCATATGCAACTCCCTAGTTAGTCCATTCCTACAGCTGACCCTGCCTGCCTGGCAGCAGGTAGTGGTTACACTGGAATGTGAGAGCACTCCAGCATCACTGGCTGCTTTAAAGAGCCTTGAGCATTAGCCAGAGATTTAAACATTGCAATCCAGCTCAGTAATCCATAACTGAATACAGATTTTCTTTGCCTCAATCAGGTTGCTGCTTGTTTAACGAGTGAATTTTTCCACCCCACCACCAGAACAAGTTCCAACAAGAAACAAATCATAAGTGCCAAAGTCAGTGCCGGGATCAGAAAATACAGCAAGCTCAGACTTCTCTGACTTTACGTCTTCACAGCTGTACTTATATGAGCAAACCTGCTGTACACTTCTGTTTTCCTTCTTTGAAGCTTTGGGTAGAATATAGGGGTGGACTGGTGTAAAGCACAGCTCCCTGCAGAATTACAGCTGACCAGGAGTACAGCAAACAGCAAAAGTGGAAAGCAGCCATGAACAAGCACTAGAGCCTAACATACATCATGGCAAGCCCTGCAGCATGAGTAGCTGCAGTAGCCATAAATGTGGTCTCCTACACCCCAATGAAATCTATCCTTATCTCAAACCCTTTGAACTCCACACCAGCCACCAAAAAGGAGCACTTGGTTTAACCCCAGTAGGCAGCTGAGCACAACACAGCCACTCACTTGCTCCCCTCTGCAGTCAGATGGGTGAGAGAATCAGAAGATTAAAAGTGCAAAAACTCTTGGTTTGAGATAAAGGCAGTTTCATAGGTAGAGCACAAGCTGGAAGTAAAGAAAAAGGAAGCAAGCACTGTGTTAAAAGATGCTCAATGTGGTTAAAAAAATGAAATCAGTATGACAAAAAGTAACAAGAATTAATATAGAATTGTTTATATTCTGATGACTGGTGCCTCACTAAGATATAGAAAGATCTGGATATTTTCACTGAAAAGAGGTTTTATCACTAACATAAAAGAAAACAAGGAATAGTCTGCATGATTCAGATATTAAAATATCTGTTTAGACAGTGTTTAAGAAGGATAAAACTGATGGTGTGGTGCTACTCTATAGTAAGTTATTGTTTATAAAGTTCTGATAAGAACAAGGACTACAAATCTTCAATGTGTGCCAAGCTCTGTGCTGACAGAGCCCAGGAAAAGGCCATGTTAAGGGGGCTTACCTTAGGTTACTGAATCAGAAATACTGAGCAGTACTGGGAATAATTTTTTCAGCCTGCAACATGGGTGAAGGAAGTGAGTGGATTTTGTATTGTTATTGGGGGGTCAGATCTGGAACACAGACTACTACAGCCAGCAGCAAAAGTGTCTTAAAATCATAGATAAAATGTTCATATCCATATCAAGGACATCAATAATAACCTCTATATGATAGAGGGATTAATTTAGATATACAGATCACTGATGAACAAGAGATTGTATAATCTATCAACAAGATTTAAAATGATTCCAAAGCCTCCAAGCATGAGTAATTAATTGCAGACTCAACAGCCAGATAAACTTCTGGCAAAATAACTGAGAAGCTGGTAACTGGTGCCACTCATTCTGATTTTGTGGGAAACAGACCTTGTAAACAAATTCACTTCCATTCTTTGAAGAAATTAGAGGTTTAATAGCTTGTACAGGTTTCATGCTTATATAGTTTTAACAGGAGCTTCTTAAAGAGTCACTTTAAGCCACATATGAGCTGCTACTTGAAAGTCATCCTTCCACCAGTGATTCCGTTCTTATCCCCAGCCTGATCTCCCTCAGGATCTCCTGGCTCCCTGCTAAAGAGATGCCAGTGAAAATGCAGGCACAAGAAAAATCACTCTTGGGAACAGCCCAAACTTAGGTTGGTATATAGGTATTATGCATGTATATTACCAATGCCACTTGAAATTTTTATTAAAAAATAAATCTCTTTGAAATTGAGCATATATGCAATGAATGATGTCATCAACTAGCATGACAATAAAGTATCCATCAGTAGTAGAATCTCCACCAAATAAGAACTGAATCTATGTTCTACATTATTCAGCATTTTCAGAATTTTCTTCTAATATTAATAGGATGTTTACATTGATCAGTTTTAGCAATGTAACATTCCACTGATCCTCTTCCTCCAACTCAGTTTTTATGTAGCAGAAAATTACTTGCTGGCTGGAAAACCACAACCTTTAACTTTGTTAGCTCACAGATTACAATATAAATTAACATCTTACTAATTTTTGCTTTTAAGTTCAATATAGACACTAGAAAAATGCTTTAGAAAGAAAGTAAAATGTGCCGATGTGCAAAATTATATTTTTTAAAAACCTACCAAACAGATTTAAGAGTACAGGTTTGACCAAAGAGATCTGTAAGTAGTTGTGTAGATACAGAGTTCACCTTCTGCCAATTAGCTGGATGGGTAAGATGCAAGCTAATTCAATATCATTCCAGCTGAATCCAAGGGTAGAAAAAGAATAAATTATTGACTGATTGAGGAACAGCTAGAAGCAGCATGGCTTCTTCTGGAAATTGGATACTCAACCATGGTTCAGTTACTGCTCTCATAGTTCAGTTGCAGACAACCTCAAATATTTATAAGAAAAGAATGAATTCCAATCATTGAAACCTGGACCCTGATATTCGGACTATATGATGCAAGTCCAACATTGCAAATGCATTCCTCTACTGTCAGTATACCAAAGGGCTACAAAAGGACAGGACTTCTATTTTTCCATGTTCCACTGGCTATGTCTCACCAGTTCCCTGCTGAAACCCCAAAGACAATTTTGAAGCATTCTTTCTACGAAATACCATATATGAAATTATTACAACTATATTACCTATTGCAAAGTAACCCTGTTACTAACAACCTCCTTGATTATGCAAGGAGGAGACAATGCAGGAGTGCTACCACAAAGTAAACACATTTACTTATAATGGCTTTGGTTTGCTCCAAATGTCAAATCTAAGGGAGAGATTTCTCTTCTGCTTTTATCAAACCTGAGCCAGGAGCAGCTCCAATGTACTTCAATACTGAATATCCTCTAAAAGGTTAACAAGTGAGTATAGTGTCGTATTGTTTAACAAAAAAGCCCAAACAAACACTTTTGAAATTGTCTACATTTTTCTTATCTAGTGATGGACTTAAGGCTACTGTTCTGAGTGATTTCATTCTTATAGAGAACAACATATGTGTTGACATGTGAGGTATTTGTTTGGGCTCCACCTCTAAAGCATATCGAATTCCAGAGCAATCACTGTATCTACAGTGTAAAATTACAGGTGATGTCAGAGAAAGACAGAATTACTGTCTCCCTACTTAGAGAGGAGCTCCCCTTTCAACAAAAGTCTCCTGAAGTACAAGTTGTTCAGATCCTAAGGTCTTGCTTATCATTTGCTGATAAGGATAATCTTACCAACACTATAATCCCAGGAAGAACAAAGCTGTCACAAGAGACTTACTACATTAAAATTAAAACCTTGTAGCTGGCTTTCAGTCATGACTGAAGAGTCATAATCTTGGTCCTGCTGCTTGCTAGTTTGCTCTTGGCAATAAGTTTAGCAGAGCATAGTAAGAAGATGTTTTACACAGAAGCAAGTGTAAGGTAACTGCAGACTCTTGGAGAGAGAATTTTTTTAACACTTGCTTTCTTGTGGCAGGCTCCTACTCTTTGCCCAAACTCAATTGTTCTGTTTCATAAGGGGAGTCATCTAACAGCTACAATTCTGCCTCTTGCTTTTCAATGTAAATGAAAGCCCAGTTTTATATTTCCTGGATGTTTTGTGGCAGTTCCATGGAAAATAACTCTCTTCTTGGTCTCACCCTGCCACCACCCACTTTAGTTTTCTCCATAAATCCACCCATCTTGTACCCTTCTGTGTTTGTAGAACTTCCCCCACCTTCAGCACATCCATCCCAAAAATGAACAGTCTATCCCCTCCAGACAGAAACTATTGGCCATTACAGAGCTCAGTCCCCCAGGTTTTTGCAGCCATTCTACCTTTTTCACACACTGAGGATACTAAACCCAGAACACTGTTTCCCATTTACAGCCTCAGTAAACATGAATAACTGAATTCCCACTTGGGTTTGATTGAGCATGTGGGTATTAGTCACTACCCCTGGCTGACCATCTTTGCTCAGCTTGATTGCCAGAAATGTGGCAGGTAAGAGATAGAAGAATAATAAAATCATAGAATGGTTTGGGTTGGAAGGGACCTTAAAGAGCATCTGGTTCCAATCCCCCCTGCCATGGGCAGTGACAATTTCCACTAGCCCAGGTTGCTCAAAGCCCAATCCAACCTGTCCTTCAACACAGCCAATGATGGGGCATCCACATCTGCTCTAAGCAACCTGGTCCAGTATCTCATCACTCTTATGGTTGATTTCTTACTGATTTTAATCTAAACTGCCCTTTTTCAGTTCAAAGCCATTTCCCTCTTGTCCTGCCGGTTACATGCGTGTGTAAAAAGTCCCTCTCCCGCCCTCTTGTAGGTCCTTTTCACACACTAAAAAGCTGAAATGAGATCTCCCTGAGGCTTTTTCTTCATCAGGCTGAACAATCCCAATTTGCTCAGCCTGTCTTCGCAAGAGACTGCTCTGATCATCTTTCTGATCCTTCCCTATACCTGTTCCAACAGGCCCATGTCTTCACCAGACTGAAAACCCCAGAGCTGGATCTAGTGATGGCTCACGCCTGGAGCAGAGCAGAGGGGCAGGATCAGCTCCCTCACCCTGCTGGCCACAGGGCTTGGGAACCAGCCCAGGACATGGCTGGCTTTCCTGACCTGTGAGCACACATGGTCGGGTGTATGAAGAGGGTGTACAAGGAGCAGCATCTGGGTTCAGATGTGGTACTTGTCCTGCTCAGACACCAGTAAAATACCGCAAGTGCCCAACACCTACACTTGTCCCTTTTCTTAACCTGGAATTGTCATTTAACATTTCCAAACATCAACACCGCGAAGACTCGAGGGTTTCCTCAATGTCTGGCACTAAAGGCCCCTAAGAACAGATCGTTGCTGAAGCCCAGGAGTGCTGGGACGCGGCTGGACCTCCCCCCGCCGCCCTCCATCCCATCCCATCCCGTCCCGTCCCGTCCCGTCCCATCCCGAGCCCCCGCCCCGCTCACCTGCCCGCGGCGGCGGCGCCGTCCCGGAGCCCGCGGAGCAGCCCCGTCCCGGGATAAGCGCACGGCCGCCCCCGCAGCCGGGACGAGGAGGCGGAGCTGCGCCTGGCTCACACCGCAGGCTCCGCGCCCAGATCTTCTCCGTGGAATTCTTCACCGATAAAAAAAATCCCGGGACGGACGTCGGGAGTCCCGCCTGAGCCGCTTCCCATGGCAGGGGAATGCGGGACGCGCAGAGCCCTCTGCGCCCTTCCCTGCTTGGAAGAAACAAGGCACTCTAGGACGTGCTTCCAGACAATTCGTGTCCCATTGATCAAGGAAACTTTCTGGCAGTGACCTTGACTGCTACGTTGAGAAAATGCACTGGTTTTGCAAAGGAAATAACCTCTTTAAAAAGGCTAAGAGACTCGGGTGCCACACAGACTTGGGCTATAATTAAAGCAGAACACAGATAGAACATGCTAATAAAAGCTGAATTCAGCAGAGGAAACCTGAAATGTAATAAATGCCCTTATGTTGTACAGTCGTTCACCCTCTTCCTTATATCATGGAAGTCTTAGACTGATACAACCCATAGGTATCAGTTTTGAAGTTCAGGAAATGGTTAATCCAGCCTGTTTAAGGCAAGTGATTGAATTTCATTGATTTGATTTGATGCAGAACAAGAAATTGGCTTCCATGAAGTGAAATGCATGACTGCAGTACATTGCTTCCCACATACCTACAGTGCTGTAGCTGCGGATCAGGGGAAGAGGACACAAACCTGCAAAAAAGCATCCACCACTGATGCTTTTTTGTTGGCTTCTGGCTTTTATGGCACAAGACAGATTTGTTCAGTAACAGGTTTTCTTGTGAGGGAATAAAAAACTTGATATTCCTTGCCTAGCATGAAGCAGCAAATCATTGGAAAAGTGGTTTTGCTGTTAGAGACTGAAAGAATGCAGATAGAAGGTATACTTGAGATGCAAAAGTACATTCAGATGACCAGTGCAGAGAGAAAAAATGTTGTACATAATACTTACCAGCCAATGCCAAATGTAGCTGAAATTATTTTGTTTTGTTCGCATGTGTTTTGTTTCCTTTGTGTTTGCATGATGGTGTACTATCACCCAAAGAGTCTGGATGGAAATGCAAGAACTAAACTACTATTGAAGAACAAAACTAGAATGAAACAGCAACATGATAATATGGATATTGAAAAATACATTGGAATAAAAAGTACTGAACAGTATTTTGTGAAGAAAAAGAAATAATTGCATTGCTATCTTTGCTTTTCCTTCTCTTTTTTTTTTTTCTTAAGAGTCATCTCAATGAAAAAGTGGTATGAGGCTTTTTCAGAGTATTTTTAGGACTCTGATATGCACTTCTATCAGCAGATTTGCTTATGAAGGGAGATTTCTAATGACAGACAAAACTACTCTGAGGAATCCATGTCATTACATGAAATCAAAATTTAAGTATTTGGATCTCAGGGAGTGGGAAAATATAATAAAGAGATGCAAAATCAGCCTGGAATTTTTTGGTGAAATAATGGTCAAAAAATTTTAGAAAGTTTCCAAAATTCCTACAGATACCTAGTGTACAATGTGTATTATCATGACTATAAAGATTCTACAAGAAATGGAGCAAAAGGAACTGATTGGTATAATAAAATGTGCCGTGTGAATCAGATGCATATGTTAAACTTCAGCTAAAAATAAAAGTAGCAACCAAGGTGAGATAAATATAAAAAATTAATAGAGCTGAAAAAGTACTCTGCTCTAATTTTGAATTAAGGTAATGAGATGGAGAACTGGAAGATTGATCATAAAGACAAAGGAGGAGAAATAATAAAACGGGAATGAAAAATCAACGTTCAGACATGGTAAGAATAGGACCAGTTCATTTTCTTGATCTATGCAAGAACAGTGTCTATCAGATTTAATTCCAGGCCCAGTAGTAAGGAGTTTCTACTAGCTTTGTGGAGTTTAGAATACCATGTGACCGTATTGAACACTTATATTTGAGAAATTAGGAATAATCAGGAGTCTCCTGTATTCTGCACTACCCAGTGTGTTCCAGACCAAAAAGTGTTAAGAAAATAGGAGTTCAAGATGTGGAGAAATGGTAAACTCATTTCCTTTTCTAATTGTTAATGTTGCCAGGCAGTCCTGCCAATGGCATGAAGCTATGGGAAGAGTAAACATAACCTTAGGGCTTATTTTACAATGTTCCGGGTAGGATTATTGAAGTGTTACAGCTAACATTTAAGACATGGCTGAAATCTCTGAAATATTTTATATAATTCTATTTCTTCCTTGTTTACACAGGTCAATTTAGATTGAAACAAGGACAGAAAATGGTCCAAAGAATGAGGCAGATGCATGTGGCTTTTTTAACCTACCAAAATGAAATTTAAAATGGGATATACCTGTTGCTGTTAAATAATTTTGGGAGTAACAAGGTAAAAAAGTAACTGAGTTAAAGGTCAGTCAAAGCATAGAATAAATTAGAGTTAATGACAGTATAACTTTGGCACATTTTATATTCCAGTAAATTTTCCAGCAAGAAAAACTGAAGTTATGAATCTGTTTACAAGAGAAGTAATAGCGTTTCTACAGCTATTTGAAAGTTGAAAATAAATAGGTTACAGAATTTGGCAGTCCCAGTCTGGTGTTGCTTGCATGACACTGCTGGTGGGTTGTGATGGGAGCTGGCTCCCCTTCATCAAGGATGATTCCAGTAAAACAGGGAATGATTAATCCTGTTGGTAGCTGATCACAAGTGGTGTTCCCCAGGGATCGATACTGGGGCCTGTCCTTTTTAATATCTTCATGGATGACCTGGATGAGGGGATTGAGTGCACCTTCAGTCAGTTCACAGACAGCACTAAGCTGGGCAGGAGTGTTGATCTGCTGGATAGTTGGAAGGCTCTGTAGAGAGATCTGGACTGGCTGGATGGATGACCCTCGGTCAATTTTATGAGGTTTGACATGTGTCCTGCCTTGGGTCACAGCAACCCCACTGGGGCTCTACAGGCTGGGGGCAGAGTGGCTGGAAATCTGCCCAGTGCAAAGGACCTGGGAGTGCTGATCAGCAGCTGAACATGAGCCAGCAGTGCCCAGATGGCCAAGAAGGCCAATGGCATCCTGGCCTGCACCAGCAATAGTGTGGCCAGCAGGACCAGGGCGGGGATTGTCCCCTGTATTCAGCACTGGTGAGGCCACACCTCGAGTCCTGTGATCCCTCTTCTCTAAAGCAACAAGCAAGATGAGATGGTGTCAAATTGCACAAGAGGAGGTTTAGATTGGATATTAGAAAAAATTTCTTCACTGAAAAGGTTCTTCAGGCATCAGAAAAGTCACCACCCCTGGAGCAATCCTGGAGGTATTTTTTTAAAAAACAAGCAAATGTCTTTTTAAGTGTCCATAGGGACATGGTTCAGTGGGGAGCGTGACAGTCTTTGGTTAATGCTTGGACTAGATCATAAAGGTCTTCTCTGCCCTAAATTATTGTGATTCCATGCTTAACATAAAATGACAACCTGGGCTTGGAGGCTATAAAATTTCTTACTAAAATAAACTGATTACTTGGTTCTAAAAATTTGCCTCAGTCTTGCCTCCTGTCTCTTAATACTTGTTTGAACATATATGCCAGAACCTAGACAGGATTAGCAATTGCTACTGAGCAATGGTGGTCTTTGTGGGTTCTTAGGGTTGGATCCTATTTCAGGCAGTAATGTTGAAGAGTAATGGGAAGAGATGATTGTCTTGGAGGTCTCAATAAACTGTACTTGAATGCTTTTCTTTTTCTTTTTTTTTTAACATTGACATTCTAAACATATCAATCACTGATGGTAAAATGTGGGAATCGGGATAGTACCACAGATGTGGGATTATTTGCAGGCAGGCTTGGAAGTTTTAGAGGTGGCTGCCAAGACAAAGAGTCATTATTTTTTGTCTTCTTGGAGAGGTGTTTCACTGATGAGGAAGAAAATGAGTTTTTCCTTTAGATCCTGAAGTAAACATCCCCAGAAAGAATTCTTGGAAAGTTGTTATATAGATGGAATTTCCTGACTGTAGATGGTGTAAGAAACTACATTGCTCATGCAGGGGTATTCAGACATTAAGTGTGAAAACTTGTTCTGTTTTTTCCTATGTAAAATCAGAAGAATCAAACCAAATTCTGAAAAGGCTCAACCTTATCCTGTGCTTGCAAATATCGCTTCTATCCTGGAGGAGAACACAAAGTCACTTGACATTAAAATTTAGTGGTCTAAAAACTAACTCAGTTCATTTGCCTTGAAGCAGAAGATGATAATCTGAGGAACATCAGAGAGTATTTACTCCTAGCTCCAGGAAGAGCTCCTTCATCCAGTATCTGTGTAAGCCATCCCTCTTACATATGCAAGATCATGAGAGCCAAGGCTACTTTGATGCACAAGTCTCCCCATTTCTTTTTCGTATCCTCAATTTCCTTCTTCTCATCTACAGCTGTCAGTGTGGGCCAACTGGCTCTAGATTCAGCATCTCACTACTGGCAGGGACAGTGGTGTCAGCCTGCAGGGCTGGAGACCTCCTAACCACTGCAGCTGGAGGCTGCAGCTGGGCAGAAGGGTATCCTTCACTATCTCACAAGTTTGCATCCTGCCTTCTTGTCATCCATGGTTTTCAGTACATCATTTGCTGATTGCAGAGATGTGACAAATTATCTGGAATTTTTGGGTCTCGTCCAATTTGTAAAAAAAACATGGTCTCTATCAGGTATTTTTATCTCTCTTTTCAATATACCTTAATATTTGGAAAGCGTCCTCTGCATTCTTTTCCAATACATGCGCACTCTATTAACATTCATATCATTTTCCTGCCTTCCCTTTCTTTCTTACCTAATTTCAGTCTGCATTATTCTTACTCCCTATTTCTTTCCCAGCACCAGTTCTTAGGCTGAGATCCTCTCTCAATCTGCATCTCTTTTTCTATTCTCAAGATTTTTCCATCTCACTTGAAAAAGCCCCTCCTTGTCTCCTGCCCTTGGTTCCTAGTTTCTTTGCCCAGTTTATCACAGTGTCACCAAAAGAAGCTTCCTTCTACTCTTAGGTGCTCTCTTCCCAGCATCCTTTCATTGACCCAAAACTATTAAATGTCCAGAGCCTCATTATCTGGAAATTCCATTGTCATTCCCAGCTCTTTTACACACCATGGTTTGTTTGAAAAAAAGGCTGTTCCCCAGCTTCTTTCCCACTCTGGAATCTGTAAAACCTCACTGACGTTTCACAGTTCCCACCCTTCCTTTGCACAACCTTTACTAGTCCCTTGCACTTCTCTTTCACTCCAGTCTGCTGGAATTCAGCAGTTGCCATAAAATGTCATTGCCTACACTGTGTCTTGTGTTATGTGCCTAGAGGCAGGGGAAATAGGATGAGTTTTCCTGTTTAATTATTATTTTAGTCTGATTAACACTATATATTGAGAAAAATATAGCGTAGAGAGGACAGAGTCTTGCAGACCATAAAGTCATAGAATGTTTTGTGTTGGAAGGGACCTTAAAGATCATCTAGTTACAACACCCCTGCCATTTAGATATTAAGGTCTTAAAAGGTGACACTTTTCTGAACATAAGCACACTACATTTTTCATGCTTCATAATAGGTCAGCCTAGATTCAGGTCAGAAATATATCTGGTGATTTCCCTCCATTCAGTCCAGTGTCACCATGTACTGTTTAGCCTTTGAGCCAATGGCTCAAAGGATAAATAAGCAGTTGGTAATGTAATCAAAAGCAACATATGGGTCAAATGATAGAAATACTTAAAATTTACCTCTAGACCATAACAACTGTGTCACACACAACCTGCTGACATCAAGTCCAGAGAAGAAGGAGGAAGAAACAATTTATCCCAAATAGAAACAGAGGTTCAGAAATGATTGCAGTAGCTGCACACTGTTTCCGGGGTTGCAACACCCACAGTACCTCAGCAAAACCACACACACATAGTTTCTCTCATAAATCAGTGCCATTTTGAGCAGAATAAACCAAGACCAGTGTGGTGTGAGCAGTCAAAATACTAGTGATGTACTCAGTGTATATCTTTTAGGAGGACTGAAGTGTATTCAATGTAGTCACCTGTGTTGCTGTTACTGGGAGACACATATGCAAATAATATGGCTATTAACTATTGCAGGCACCTGGATACATGGTTATTTCCTAAACTCATGTACATATAGATACAGTAGACTATTGTCTTATCTCATTAAACGTTTTCCATTATGTAGAGATGTAAGGCTTATCCCGTGGCTGGACTCAGATCTTCCCTTCAGAACAGTCTGATGGTCCCATTTCTCCTGACTGGTTGTGCACCACTTCAAGCATTATAAACAGCATTCACCATTAAATCTCAAAATAACATTGTAATATAATTTAGGTCCGGATTGTCAAGAGATTGGATGGCTTTGCTCTAGTTATTACTTCAGTTAAATACTGTAATAATAGCATTCTTTCTATTGCAAGCAGTTGAGTGGGTGTATATGTAGCAATTATCTAAGTGGGTAGAATTTGCACAGATGAAAATAAAGTAGATGAGCTGTAATATCAAGTGTGGGTGACATGCTTCCCTTTATACACCCTTTAACCTTTCCCACACAGGAGGTACACACCAAACAGGGTGGCATTCTGTAGGGCTGGAAGGTCATAAAAACTTACTGGAGCATGGGTTTTGCTGAATGGATCCATCTAGGATGCTTTATGCTTCAGAAATTTATGAGAAAAGTACTTGTTTTGGACATTTATGAAACTGTAACTTCAAATATTCTGCCTAAAATGAAAATTTAAGGAATGTTTTCTTCTACATAATTAAGAAAAGGTTACCTGAATTATAATCTTGAATAAGCCACAGCAGATAAGAAACACTAAAACCTATTTCAGAAGTTTTTTGTTTTGGAGGTTTTTTGGGGAGATTTGGGGGTTTGGTTTGGTTTAGTTTTTTTTGGTTTTGTTTCAGAGAGAAACCACAGTTCTCATAGGGCAATGTATTTAAAGACACATGAGAAAATATTGTAGCATCATTTCAGATTGTGGGTGTGTTTCATTCTTCAATAAAACCAGAAAACGCACCCTGAAATGTGACAAACATCACCTGTACGTTGACAAGGAGTCAGATGCTGTAGTCAAGTTTCTTACTGAGGCAGTTTTTCTTATGGTAGAGAGTACAACAAATTAATGCCTCAATAACATTCTTGCTCCAGTGTCACTAAGACATTTGAACCATCTCTTCAGTAAGTCACTGAACTGGAAAGGACTGGGTCATCTCAAGAGGGGATCAGATCCATCCCCTCACTTATGGCAGGGCTGTGTCTGTGGTGTCATAGATGTTTGTCTGTATCAGTCTAAAAAACAATCCAGCGATAGATATTACCCCACAACCCTCCAACATGATAATTAATATTATTATTTTGTTATGAGTGTTCTGTAAAACAAACAGGCATTTCAGGAGATAGAGGATTGTCTGTTGGAAGGGACTGAAGGATGATAAATTAAACCACTTTACTATTCCATTAAAATTAGTCGTAATCAGAGATACACATTTTCTTGGTTGCAATTTTAAATGCTCATTGCATGACACAAGAAAAAAATTTAGGACCTCTTCAGGAGCATGTAAAATACAGTAATCTTCAAAATTAAACAATAATAAATCATGATTTCAAGTAATTTTGCAAAGACAATGCTATAAGCTGAAAGGAACGTAAAAAATGGGGAAAAAACTTAAGCTTATATTTTAGTATAAGAAAGTGAATCAAAAGCATCACACTTTCTTAATTAGTCTGGATTAAACCTTTTATCTCCCCTGCATGTTTTTCAGTCCTTTTCCTTCTAGAAAAAAGTACCAAGGTGCTTCTTCACTTCCTTTTTTCCTGGATTTTCAATTTCTAGCTTTTCAGTGATCAGCCACACTTTGTACCAAATCAAACAAGTATTTTTCAGTACTTCTATGACTAATAATGAATTAGATAGCTGATTTACAACACAAAGACTTTATTCTATCTTAGATTTGCTGGTATCTAAGGTTATTTAACTGTGCCATGTTTCAACCCCAAATGGCAACTAAAGCCACTGTTGAATCTACTCACCAGCCTACAGGTGGGATGCAGAGGAGAATCAGAAGTTGTTAAAACCTGTGGAGATAAGAACATTTGAATAATTTAAATAAAGTAAATCATCGTAATAATAATAAGAACATCCATGATAGGGAGTTAACAAGAAGAGATAGAGGAATAAAACCCAAGACAGACAAGTGATGTTCACTACAGCTGCTCACCAGCTGCTGACCAATGCCCAGCCCATCCCTGAGCTGGGACTGGCCCCCTCCAGCCAACTCCCCCCAGTTTATACACTGAGCTTGACACTCTGTGATATGGAATATCCCTTTGGCCAGTTCAGGGCAGCTGTACTGACCTGGCCAGCCTCCTCCTGGCTTCCTGTGCACCTGCTCACTGGCAGAGCATTGGAAACTGGAAAGTCCTTGACTGGGGGTAAGCCCTGCTTAGCAACAACCAAGCAATCAGTGTGTTATCAACATCATTTACATACTAAACCCAAAACAAAAAACTGTACCAAAACAAAAAACTGTAGGAAGAAAATGAACTCTATCCCAGCCAAAACCAGGACACATTTGTAGCTGCAGTGGTCACTACCTGTTAAAACCCCAAGTTTTTAACTTTGTTAAAAAATTAATTCATCATGATTCTGAAATAGAGTTGTCCAAGAAGGAAAAAAATACCATCTTTTATATGTTTCAGAATAATATCTGAATTTACTACACCCACTACAATGTGTTAAATCATGTTCACTTTACTTCATTCACTGTGCCCCAGATATGTTTAGGAATGCTGCCAGTTCAACAGAGCAGGATCCTTGGTTCTCATCCACATTTGAACTCTTTTCATGCTGCTCTAGCAGAGTGAGGACATCTGAAAAATCTGCTTACTATTCATATATCTCTGGGGCTTCTTTACAGTCCTAAAATCTAAAAAAAGGTTTCTGTAAAAACGTGTAGTTTATATTTTAAATACTGTTCGCATAATGAAAATGTAATTCATTTTAGATTCATTCTAAAATGAATTTTAGATTCATTCATCAGTTCATTTTGAAAATATGTATTGTATTTTCACACACATTCATTCCCATGCCCAACATGGGAATGTGCCTATGCTTGGCCACCTCACATCAAATAATCTGAATTGCAAAAATCCTTCTCATAATTTCTTCTGAGGGTATTTTGTAATAAGTACTGCTTTCCTTTGTTTGAGGATTGAACTAATTTCCTTTTTCTACCTGGATAACTAGAGGGTTTTTTCCAGAGTTCATGAAGTGCTTTCTGGAAGATATTTCTGGATATGGATTCTGAGCCACAGAATGTCTATTCAAGTCATTAACCACCAGGAGAGAAAATGGTGTTCCCAGTTAAGGATGCTGGCCTTGATCTGGACAAATCACTTTGATGTACTTGTTTCTTTTGCCCCTTGTTACAGTAATATTGATAGGAGCTAAAAAGTACTGCCCAAAGACATTGTCATCACTGATTGCTGGCTGTGCCTATGAGAAAATTATGGAATCTTGGTCAATCCAACATGTTCTTGCATGTTGTGATTAAAATTGTACTTGATAATTTAGCATTCATTGGAATGAAAAAGAAGGAAGCAGGTGGCAGGGACTGTCTTTTTCAGTGAGAAATCCCAAGACTTTGTCATTTTATTCCCAGCTTAGCACAGAACTCTCTGGGGCTCTTCTATTCCAGCCCAGGGATGCCTGACATAAGGATTCATCTGCATTTGTAGAATGCTTTTTCTTTCCTTGTGAAACTAAGTTTTCCTTGTTCTTGCTAACGATAAAAATGTATCGTGATATCTATTTGACAAAATATATCAGATTATCAGTGTAATGTGTTCTTGCCCCTTTCTACCTGCTGATTCTTAATCATTCTGAACTCTCAGCTACAACTGAAGGAATCTACAATATTTTGGGTCAGTCAAGAACTGTATCATTTGGTAGCTAATCTGGTAATTCATCAGAGAAGAGAAGGCCATCTCTTTTTCCCCTCTGCAACACTATTTTTTTCCCCAGGCAGACTGTGTAACCACAGAGCAGATTGCACCAAGGCTTGTTATGACACTGCTAAGGTGGACAGAAGTGCACTCTGTCCTCACAGCCCACAGCACCAGAGTTCCAGCTGTATCTGTGGCCACAGTGTTCTGAGGATATACTGCCATTCTCACATGGCCCACAGGTAACTTTCTGCAACTGCATCCACACTGCTTCTCACTACCCTGCCACTGCTGAGCCCTCCCAAAGGACTTACTGTAGGGATAAAGCCTTCCTCATTCCTTACTTGCCTCCAGGATTATGAAACACATACCTCAGTAACTGTGAACAACTCCTGAAAATCTCCCATGAAGTTTTAATATGTACATAAACAGCCATATGAAATTAAAAGAGAACGTGACTACTCCCAGCTGTAGTCCTTTAAAGTGCTTTATGGATATTTGCTTCTCGTCATTCCTCCTTTCTCTTTCAGAATCTGCTAAGAATTTGGATTCTGAGATTCTGGCATCAGGAGAGAGTTCAGTTGATGCCAGACATTTTCCATCCCACAAACTCATCCAGCAGGCATGGAGGGAGCAGGTGAGATCATGATTGATACACTTTAAGAGTGAAAATTCTCCAAGCTCGGCAGACTGGGCATGCCAGCAGGCAAATCTGGTTCACACACTTTCAAGACTCCAGTTGCTTTGCTGCTGAGATTACCTAACAGCTGGCATAGTCTGGCTAGTTCTTAATGCAGCAGCAGCTTTGATACAGGACAGACTCAGGACTGTCTCATGTCAGAAATAGCCTTAGCCTACTGACCTTTGATGGTCAAGGAAGTTTGTTAATCCCTAAGGAGTGAAATAATTAACTCTGGTGAGAGATTATAAAAGTATCTATATGTTTTTAAGTGCTCTGTTATTACCTCTGATTAGTGGGTAAAAGGCAAGTGCACTCCCTCATAATTTGGTCATGGTATTACAGATTTAATCTTTAATTAATGTCCTTTCATCTGCTACCCTAGGCTTTGTGACTGCCTGTGTGCTACATGACTCAGTCCCCCAGCTGAGATCATTCTTGTTTCCAGCCATCAGGAGTACTGGTTGTCCACATAACTCTAAAACTAAAAACTGAAATTGCAAACAAAATACCATTGCTCCTGGTAAGAGGTTCTTACTCTTGTTGTCCTCAGGTAGGAAGCTACTGAATTTTTTACCATTTTTATTTGCAGATATGTGGTTGAATTAATGAGCTGAATAGCACCTGAAAAAACATGTCCTTTTAAAGGAACTCTTTAAAATAGAGGATATTTGCTGAGCAGTGTGTGCAGTTAAGTGCAGCTGTCATTACACTGATGTTTTCTATAACATCATGAGCTATAGCTAAATTGCTACTACTCAGTTAACAGGACTCCCAGAAGTTAGGTCTTCTAGTAATAAAGTCCAAAGACCCCTAACAAAACACTTGTCTCCTATACCCTGTAGGGCTTTCAGTACAGTGTCTTTGAATCATTCACCCAAGGAGGCAGTTTTGCTAAATGTGCAGCTGAAAGTAATCAATAAGAATAAAAACCAATATTTGTGTCGATTTTTCTTTACTTGGTTTTCTTGCCTCAGTTGTGTGCCTCCATGCAATGATGCCTCAGTGAAAGATCATCTCCTGACCTTCACAAATATGGTCAGTATGAGAAACTCCTTAAAGTCAGGGAGTTCTTTGAGATTCAAGATCCCTTTTTATCCTGCTCAGAACTGACCAGGCTCATTAGAGTAAAAGTGAGAGAACAAACCACTAATTGATTGCACATCTGTGGGTCAAGACCATTTTTAAAACCACTAAAAGTGTAATTCACCTAGACACTATAAAGAATAGAGCAGATGTTAAAGTGTAACTTCATAACAGTTTAATCATAGTTATAACAAATAATTAACTCTTGCATTAACACTGCCCGGATGTGGAAATAATATTATCAGTCATCTTGGGTAGAACAGTGCTTGTAAATAATCTTGCATAACAGTTGACATTATATAGAGCCTTTCTGCATTGAAATTTTTCTTTTTATGTTTTTTATGTCTAGATACAGACTGAGGTTTTGGGAGTTGTTCCTTTTCCAAGAAGAGTCTCATAAAAATCCCTATTTAAAAACAAGTTTTTAGAATAACAACAATGATGGTAAAAGGATTTTTTAGTTCCTTTAGTGTCTTGATGCATCTGCACCCACTTGCACCAGCTAATATATGAATCCTGTGAAAGAAAAATTATGCCTTGTTCATCTAGAAAAGAGATCAGCTAATGTAGTATTGAGCCTGAGATTGGCAACTTGTGATATGTCATTAGCAAATCTTAACATCCTTTCTCTTTAGCCCTCGTTTGCATAAATCACTTGTGCTTGGCACCAGAATGCAGCAAAGGTAGCCTGACTTACATCTAGAGCTGGAAAAATCTAGTCAGGTGGTTGCTCCCAGCATAAATGGAGATTTTGAGGGAAGTTAGAGGCAGTTTGAATAAAATTCATTATACTGGACATTTGCTAGGTTAGAAAATCATGTTCTATTGCCATGCTATTATTACCGTGTAAAATTCATAGGAGTCCCTCAGGCATTTCCAAAAGTTATGCATATGATAACTGCCACTTTTCCCAATCAGTTATGAAAACAAACCTTAATTTTGGAGGGTAAAATGTCTTTTTCATCTCTTAAAATATATACCTCAATGCCACAAAAGGATCATCAAGATTTTGAAAAAAAAATAGCCAGGTGGTCTGAAACTTTGAAAAAGCCCTGCTGACACTCACAGCATCCTAATATCAGAATATCCACCCTATTATTGTCCTCCCAAATTATCACATCTTATCCAAATTATAATGTTGACATAAAATCCTGCGGAATTCTTGCAAAAAAACCAAACCAAACCAAAACATAACAAAACATACAAAAAAAAAAAAAAACCAAATGAAACAATAATAACAAAAAACCAAACCAAAAAACAACAACCAAACCAAACCAAAACAAAACCAAAAAAAAAAAAAAACAAAACCCAAAACAACCTAAGGTATATAAAATTATAAACAAACTATAAAAATACAGTGCAGAGACCCAAGAGGTCATCTTGTCTATCCCTGCTCTAAAGGAAGTTCAGCCATCTCTCATTTCTCTGAAAGACAGTCATTTCACATGCAGTCCAGAGGGATCAGGATTCAACCCCATGACTTCCCCTGTAAGCTCTAGGGTCTGTCACTAGAACCCATTGACTGAAAGTATTTCCCTTTATTACCTTGCTTGCAAGAAAGCTTTTGTAGTTCTTCAGTATCAGCACCTTGGCTGGCAAAATCTTACCTGTCTAAATATATCTGGCTTGAATTAGTAAAAGTGTATTTTAAAGTTGCTCTTTGACCACCAGTTCTGTGATGAGTTCACAGATTTTTCCAACAGGGTTGGTAATTTCCTGATTATTGCATAGGCATTACACAAAGTTGTTTTGTTTCTTTCTCTTCCCCAAAATGTGTACTATTGACTTCTAATTTGGTGAACTTTTTTTCCAGTCTTCTTTGCGATTTTAACTGTTTTGTCTAAGGCATTTTGGATAGATAGTATTGACTCCTTGAGGTACATCCATGAAGCTTCATGAAGTTCATGAAGCCTCCATGGACCTTCATGCAGCTCCACTAAGTGTCAAGACACTGATCTCAGTACTTTCTAGAACTTTGTGTTCCTAGAAAGTAAAAATTACTCCAGAAGGTAAATGGCATCAGACTTTGCAAAAGGGACAACATATGCTCTCTTAGAGAGTAGGTCTCCAAATACATTGTGTGGAAGGCTACAATATTACTTTTAATCTATTATTGCTTAAAATATTTTTGAGACCATGAGATTTTTGAGAACATCCTGAGATCATGGCAGTTTCTCTAGCAAGGGTTGTAATAGAAAGCAACTGATGGACTGACATTACACCCCTTTTGACATGCCAGTAGAAGAGAAACCAAGCGAACGGTTACACTTTGCATGGATATTTCTTCTCCAAATCTCTCATCAGCAGTATGAACACAGTTCTCTAAGTTTTCACAAACTAAATCTGGAATTCATTGTTAACTGGTTTTAATGAAATGCAATTCTAGAACAGCTTTTTTTTTTTTCAGTCTTCTATAATTTCACATCCTCACTTCTCACACTATTATCTTTTCTTTAGCAGTTAAGTGAAGGAACAGGACTAATTTCTACTGAACATATCTTTTAAGTTCTGTAATCATAATTTCTTATACTGGTATAATGTGAGGTCTTCATATACAGCTCCACCTTCTTTTCCTTTCCTTCTTGAAGAACACCAGTTTGATTTTTTTTTCTCTCTTTCTTATAACTTAATGATAATGAATTTAATGCTAAGTACTTTTTGTCATTTTTCTTCTCATTAAATAGCAGTGGATTAATTGCTTGGTAAAAGCAAACAGACAACTTACTCAGGAGTACAGATCAGAGTTTTGAACAGAGAAATGCAAATAGAAATAAAAAATTGCAATCATTTACTTTTTTTGAAGAGTGGGATTTTTAACCTTTGGCAAAAAATTTGATCTGGCTGATTTTTTTCCTTCTCAAAGATTATATGTAGGCTGAAGGATTCTTCCTTGGTGGCTTTCCTTTTATACTATTCCTTGGCCTCTAGAGAAACTGCAAGAGACATGAGGCTGCCTGATTCCTCATAACTGCTTCAAAGTCCAATGCCTTCTGTTCACAGGGGACCTGGGTCACCCTTGCCACAGAGAACAGAGATCCAGAACTACAGCTAGTAAGTTTCTTTACCCAGGCAAGAGCAGAAATGTCTCTGACAGAATGCTTTTATCTCATCCAATCTTACTCAGATGAGAAAAAGTTTTACAGCTATTCCAGAGTAGACATCTCTGTGACAGGCCCTTAGCACTGTAACATTCTCTATTCAAACTCAATTTTATTCAAATTTTAGACAAATTGCATACTATATCGAAAAAAAACTTCAAAATTGTATCTGTTTTGGAGAGTTGAAAAGCTAGAGGGATAAAATAGACATACACTGTAATTTCATCTCTACTTCTCACTCCTTAAAATATCAACTCCTTTAAAAATCCATTATCTTTTTCTGGCTAACCTCTGAATTAACAACTCTTCTCCTAATTCTTTTTTCAAATATCTTCCAATTGATTGTCCATATATTTTGAGGGATTCAGAATAGTAGTCCACAACTTTGTGGATACTGATAGCTGATTGAAACAGGAGGTGAGTCAGTAGTCAAGCATGGTTGGTTCACAAGGTGACATCCTTCTTGAGAAATGCAAGAGGTCCAAAAGGTAGGCTGTATGTCCAAATCAAACCTGCTTTGTTGCAACATCTTTCCCTCAAGCCTTCCCAGTGATTAAGTTATCTCGTTCTTTTTGTCAAGGAGAGCTGGATCAAGCAAATCTAAACACATGAAATTAGGTGGGATAAATATTTCTGTCTTTCTGTTTCATTCTCATCGTGTTCAGAAGAGATGAAATTTGTACTTTCCAGGGGTAAAAAAAGACCCATTAGTGTGCAGAATAACTCTAATAGGAAGAAGCTACTCAACTACCGTTTGCAATATAAAAACACAGAACTGAAAAGATCTGTATGAATCCAGTCTCCAGAAAACTCTGGAACAGGCTACTGAAGAAGCCCATAAAGCACCTACTCTACGTGCAATGGCACATGATGCTTTCACATCAGCTAGCTTAAGAATCTTAATATGAGGTCAAGAGCCATAGCAATTAAGTGTCACAGGACTAGGACAGGACAGATTAAGGGAGTTGTCAATGACAGAGTTATCTGCAACAAGAAAGAATTTGTTGAAGAAAACTCACAGATGGTGGGAAAAACCTGTTGTCCCTGCCAGACTGACTTAAGGAAAGATTTTCTGTTGACTGCAATTCTGGCCAAAGGTGCTGAATGTATAAGGAGTATACACTAGAAATACACCTGGCAGTTTCAATGTCAATAGAAATACAAAGACATTTTGTCCTGCAAGCCCAGGGTTAGGAAAGAGGTGGAAAGATTAAGAAAGAGGCAGGAAGAGCTTTTTGTTCTACTCCAAAGACAAGCAGCAGAAACTGACACATAAGTCAATATAATGTTTGAATGCTCTTACTGTAGAGAATGTAGAAATGTAAATAAAAGTCCCTTTTTCTTACTCCTTCAGAGGCAGTCTCACATGCAATATATAAGAACTTAATTTTCTTCCTGAGAATTTTCTGTATAATCTTTTCAAAATGTTTCAAATTCAGTTTTAAAACTCTTTAGGTTTTTCACATTCAGGACATTATTCCAGAACCATGTTTTCTGATACTGTTTCCAAATTACATGTATTTATTGCCAAGATATGCATTTTATCTTTGTGACCACACTGCCCTTTAATTGAAATAAATCTCCTTCATGCTTTCTATGTGATGGGGTTTTTTTTCTTTTACTTTATCTAGGTCAAGGGTCATATACTTTAAGCAGATGAAATTCAATTCCTCACCCTTCTTTCTGTTTTATCTCAGTGACTCTGGTGATAACCAATCTGGCTGCAACATTCACTTTGACCCGTATGTTGCTTGTTGATTTTTGTTATCAATCTGCCTGTATATCTCAGGGCAGATTTTGGGGCAACTTGGTCTATATTTGGTTAGAACATTTTTCTTGAAAGCAAGATGAAATCTCACCTGATTCTTTCCCAGCTACTCGCCAGTGGTGTGTTCTGTGCTCTCTCCCTGTCCCCTCTCTTCTTCAGGGTCTGTTTTACTCTGGGTGCAGGACCTAATAAGTATCTAAAAAAGCACAGAACTGTGAACCCAGTTATGATAAGTACCAGATAATCACAAAAAAAGGTCTGCACCTGATCAAGACAGCAAGTGGAAGGCATTCTCAGAGAAAGCAGCAGGGCAAGTAATAATAGAAATAGACATTTTAGTAGGGCAAATTGCACTATGTATTGTTTCTACCTAAGTTAAATCACAAGTTTAAAGTAGAGAAAACAAAGAAAATGGCTGTAAGCAAAAGGTGTAGAAATGCTGGACTTCTTACCTCTGGCAGAAGTGGCTACTGGGTGCAACGTTAGGCTGCTTTAGGTAACCACAGCACAACAAAATTAAGTTAAAATTAGATCTGATTGCCAAGACAGGATGTGACCAGCTATGCATATCTACCTCCTCCAGTTGTAATGGAGTTTCATTTTAATAGTATGATTATAAGGGAAAGGCTTGTCTTTGAGGCACAGCTCCCTGGCCCTGTGTTTATGCTGGTACTCCCACCTGGAGATGCAATGAGACTGTCATTCTACACCATATTATCTTGAAGTTTAGGCAATGTTTATCCCTAAGAGACCAGCCTCCTGCATATGTTTCTTAACAACTTAGAATGCATACATTTCTAATATCAAAATTCCTATCTATCAATGAAATTTTGAAACATCATTAGGGAGGTACATTTCCTTCCAGCAACATTTGTCCTGTTTTATTTTATTCTCTATATTAATTTCTCAAAATTTTGGAATGAAGAAATTCTAAATCAGTTCTAGAGCCAATTCCTTGAATAATTCACAGAGATTAAGTAACCACGCAGCTCATTTTACTGATAAATTAGAACAACCAAAAATTGTTTGTGATCAGTTGCAAAGTGCTTTTGAAGGAAGTTACATTAGGTTCATAATTCAAAAAAGAGGTCCTGGCATTATCCTTGATGGTTGTTTGAAATTAGCTGAATGTTTACTGGCATTTAGAAAAGAAGGCAGAGAGAAACATGGTTGGGGCTTATTGTGTCATAAAGACAGCAGGAAAGGTGAACAGAGAACTCTTCATCAACCCCACAGCACTGGAACTAAGGCAAGCTCAATAAACTGGTAGGAGATTGGTTTAAACAAAGATAAAATGAAATACTTGATTACACAGCAGACACTGGACTTCTGGAATTCCCCACCAAAGGTGCTCATAAAGGCAGAGGTTATCAATGGTTCAAAAAGGGTTCAGACAAAGTCATGGATAACAGGTCCTTTAACAGGACAGGCAGAAATCTACCCTGTAACACTCCTAATATTTTTGTATGCTGCAGAAATACACAGGTAAAAGAGAACACAGCCAGACTCACATGGTCTTCTTCAATAGCATCTGCTATTGCCTCTCTCAGAGCATATTGGGCTAACTGGAATTTCTGGTCTATTGTAGTACAGAATGTCTAATATTCTTGAGAAAAAACATTGTTTGTGCCCTCTTCAGGATGAACTTGCTAGATGTTAATAAGTACAATTTCCCTTCCTCGTATTAAAGAAAATCTTTGTGTATAGATAACATAAATTGACTGGTTGACTTTTTAGAGATACTGACTGAAACGGAGTGAATTTATAATATAATATAATATTATGTATGTAAATGAGCTATACTTGATAGCTGTATACTATAAGCGTTAAATACGAAGTTACTTGAGATATATTCATAGAAGAATATAAAAAATATATAAATATTTTATATAAATATATAAATATATAAATATATAAATATAAATATAAAAGCCCAAACAAAACCCAGTTTTGGTCCTAGGGCAGAACTGTAGAAACAATGGACATGCAATCTGAGATGGAGATACACATAAAATGAAGTATTACTAGATTATCTGTGCTTCATCCTGAAATAGCAGTCCAACCACATATCTGATAAGCAGGCTGATAAAGAATAAAACATACAAAATTGATGCAGATTAGTGGCACAGTGCCAAAAATGTGCAGTATGAAGCTGGTTTAATTGCAAAAATACAGAAACTCTCCTGTAATTCTACAGAAAAGTGGGCTCACAGGATCTTAAACCAAGAGGTAATTTCATGTAATGCCCCTACACAGCCCTGACCTGTAGGGCTATGTAGGGCCATGGCATGGTTCTAAGATGACATCTGTTTGCAAAGGGCAAACACAGATATATGTCATGCAGACATATGGTCATGCTGTAAAAGAGAAGTCTGTTTTGCTCTCGTGAGGAATCACAAGGCAGAAGGCAGAATTTGCAGTTTTCTAACCAATCCACTCGGATGGATGAGAGACTGTCTCATGTACATACAGCAGATTATAGACTCTCATTCTTTAGGTTTGGTCATATTTCATCATTTACAGAGAGATCTTAGGAACAATATATATACAGCTCAAAAATTACCCAGCAATTATTTATTGGGTAACAAAAAGCATGAATAGCTGGGACTACCATACAACACTTTTGCTCACCATTTTCTTTCAGTTCCCTAATTTTTTTCTTGCTATTTTCTTTTGTTCAGTTACTAGCAACTACCACCTCAATAATCATACTTTGCCTGTCTTACTACTTTTCTCATCTTATATGGCTATTGCTAAGGTCTTGGAGCTCAAAAATAATCTTCTCGAAGCTCTACATCACCAATGTAAGGCACCAAACTGGACTCGAGGTCACAGAGAGCTGAACCTGAGGGCTCAGTTACATCTCCTCTCTGGGTCATTCTTTGAGTAAGTTGTCTCTGAACTCCTCTTTCTTCTGCCAAGGCTAAGCTATCCTGTTCCTTTGCACAGTTCTTAAAACCTGTATTTGCCTTTTCTGCTTGTACACAGCAGCGTAGCATGATTTAATTACTGTGTATGAAATCCATTTGTCATGATGATGTAAAAGGTTATTTTAAATGGTGCACACCTTTGCTTGCAAATCTGACATCAAATGCTTGTAAAAATAATTAAGTAATTAATTCTCCCAGTTGACAAGTCTGTGTCTGAATTGAGCATAAATGAAATACCAAACAGAAAAACAGGAAGTCCGTCCTGCGTATTGTGGTATGAAGGCTGGTGTCTGAATTTAGATTACAAATCAAGGCTCTACACATTCCATTTACCACAGAAGTATTTACCTAGTATCCTGCTGATAAAGTGATCAGTTGCTGAGTGACAGAGGCAGGCTGTGTTAATGCAGAAATCAACCATAATCTATAAGAACAGCATCGTGGTAATAAGCAATAAGCAAAGGTCCTTCCAGTGTGGTTTCTGCATCATGCTGTTCATAAATGGTCAGGTGCTCAGAATGCAAAACTTCAAATCACAGCTTCAGGCAAGGCATCCTAGAGTGTAACCCCTCAAAACATGCTGAGGACACAGTAACTGGAAATACACATTAGTCCAGTGGGCAGTCAAGAATTAGATTCAGTGGGCAGTCAAGAATGAAATATTTTTGCAATTATCATTGAGTCTTGGCACTCAAATATTTTAGAATGCCAATGTGGTCAACATTCTGTGAAGAAAAACCAAGAGCATAGCATATGGCATGCTTTGCTTGTGTAGTGTTCATTTTATTACAGAGGCCTAAAATTTGTTGATTGTAGTGCTCCTGTGACACTTATGTAGCTATTACAAGCCAATTCAGTAACAGCTTTTTTAGCACCATATATTCATGTATTCATAAGTTTGTATAACTTATGAATACATAAATATATGTACCATGCTATCATCTGGAATTTAAATTCACACTTAAAAATAACACCAAAATAAACAAGTACATGAAGCAAGTAAGAATAATTCCAAAGTCAGAAAATTAAGATGAATATGAAATCATCACAGGCTGAGCACAGGAGATTGGCCTAGTGATAGAGTTACCCATTTTTGTGATCAAACTTTTCATTACACTTTGCAAAGAAGCTGCTTAAGAAATCTGCACCTGAGACTTTATTTCTTTGTTGTTCTATGCACAACATAGTATTTCTGCATACAGTATAATCAAGTGCAGGAAGCTACTTCATATTAGAGGTACTAAAATTCATGGGTTTTTTCCTCTGGTCATCATTATTAAAGAGAAAGATGCATTGCACATTCACATCCACAGAGGAAGGTGACAAAAAAATTTACATTTAATTCAGAAATGGTAAAGGGACACCCTAAATAAAGGAGCGATTCTAAAAGCAAAACACATACACATACAATTTGAAAATTCTTTATTAAGAAAAATTGCAGAAAAGGCAATTTACCTACGGACAGTCCTTTTATTTGTTTTCTAGGTAGCACTGTGACTGAAAGCCTCAGGCAAGATTGCATTTCCATTTTCAGCTCAAAAATTCAAGAATTCCCAGAGACTTCTGCAGCATCTTCTGAAGCTTATAATGAAGCTTGAATAGTTACAGACTGCCTTGGATTGTTAAATTGTCTTGTATTTGGTGACAAGCAAACATATCACAGGTGCAGAGGCTTTGGCCAGCTCAAAAAAAATACTTTTTCCAGAAAAATACCTAATGTACAACACCCTTGGGAGGAGATGAAATAGATTATACCAGACCACCTCTTTCCTTTTGTATAAAAGAATCTGTTACCAGATAACATCTCTTCATATTTAATTCCTAATAAAAAACAACCATAAAGATCAGGAAATGTTTTTATTCTTAAATAGCAAAGCTATTTTAAAACAAGTTGTAATCACTCATTATGTATTGCTTAACAGTTTAAACTGCAATGATTGAAAGAGCATTTCCACAGTTGTTCTTTCAAAAATGAAAGCCTATTTTCTGACCTGCTGTCATTTAAAATAAGTATGAAAATACATGTCACTATAAACCTGCACTAATATTAATTTGGAAATTCCAAGTCAAAATTATTTTAAAGGCACTCTGCTAACAAAACCAAAGGTATATTCTGAAGAAGTTTGTCATGCAGCAGGTTACATCCCAGTGCACTGCAGGCTCTTTCTTTGTTTTTAACTTCTGAACACCAAGTTCAAAGATGCACAGTTCTCCTGCAAGTGCTTTCTCAAAATGAATGAAGTCAAAAGTGTCCTGGAAAGGAGGCCAGGACTGCTAAGAGTGATTACAACTAAGAATGTCATTAATAAACAGTAGGATTTATTGTGCTAAGGCACAGGTATGAAGAAGTGTTAGGTGAAAAAAAAAATAAGTGAGAGGCAATAAAAGAACATGGCTAAGGCTTTAACAGATAAAAGGAGCTGAGGTCAATGAATCCTACTGGGAACAGATAAGCAGCAGAAACTATGATCACTTCCCTGCAGTCACTGTGGTAACACCCAATATTATTCCACTATCAGAAAATGCCTTTGAAAGACATTGGCAAAACCCCTCCTGCTTGCAAAGACTCACAAGCTACCAGTGCTCTAGTACAGACAGCCCTAATCCCATTGACAACAGCAAGGGAGATGAGTGAACTGCACAGTAAAAATCATTTTCTAGGATTTTTCTTTAAATGCTGAAAGTGAAGCACCTTTATGCACAGAACTGCTTTGAAAGGAAAAAAATTCATGAACTACTATGCTATTTATCTGATGTCAGCTTTATATCTCTTCTTATTCTGGTCTTACCACTACAAGAATTCTTGCAAAATCTATTGAAATGCTGCAGGAGTGGTGTTTCCAGAATACCCTGCTCATGTTTGATTTATTTTCATTCTAAAAATCAGTTTGGTGGTCTAATCTCTCATCACTTATATAGGAATCCCTGAAGATTAGCGGGATGTCACTTGAAGGCTTTTATATCAGCTATTGCACTTCCCTGATTCATAAAGATGTCACTGGCTTTATCTGATACCATAGATTCACCTGATACCTTGCCCAGAGCATCCCATGGTACTTGCACACAGTGTGAAAGATCCTGCTTTTTGTCTCAGACCTTTACTCTGCTTTAAAGTCCCTTATTTATGCATTTGAAGCTGTCTGTTGTGTGCCCAAATGCCATGGCCTCCCGTTTTTCCTGGAAATCCTCCCATGCCCATCATTTTAGCAGAGCCCTCTTGTTACCCTGAAGCTGAGCCTCAGAAGGGAGGGAGAGGCCAGGAAGCAGATGTTCCCCTTTCAAGGCAGGTAACACCCTGTGTTGAGGGTGCTCCTGCTCAGATCCTTCCATCCTCCACTCCGGCCTTTCCCACCATCTGCCACAAAGTTCAGGGGAGCAGCACTGGGGATCCTGATGAAACCTCCCTGCCCAGCCAGTCTCCCTGGTAGTGGCCTGGTTTCAGAATTTATGTAATTCAAGTTTATCAGGAGACCTACAATAGCATACATGGCCTATTCTTTTTTTCTTTCCTCAGTCATGGTTAGCTACTGTTGGTCATGGCTAAAGAGACTGAGGTAACACCCCCTTTGGTTTGTCCCTGTATGTCACTTTTTTCCTTACCAGAATTACTGTAGGTATACATTTTTATCTGTGAGTTTCATAAAAATACTTTAATCTAAAATACTTCTTATTTAGCATAATCTCATACAATGAGAATATTTCCCTGGCATTTTAACTGTGAGACAACCAGCTCTGGTGTGACAGAGCCTGTGCCTCATGCTGTACAAACCAGCAATGAAGTAGGAGTCACCAAGGATGTCTCCATGGTGAGTGATAGACCACCTGGTGTTTCTTCCACCCCCACAAAGCTCCTTACCTGTCAAAACTATAAAATCTTATAATAGTAATTTTTATACCAGTTGAGTTTCAGGGTAACAAAACCTCCTGACGAACCTGTCTTGAAGAGTAACTCATTGCATGAAAGGAGAATGAAAACAGCATGTAAAGACAGGACACCCAAAATTGACTGATCTGAGAGAACAGATCTTTTACCCCAAACCAGGAAATTAATAATGACAATGTTTGCTTACTATAGGGATCTGTTGGATTAAGCAGCAACCAGGGGATTGCCAACAGGCTTTTGAGAAAAGAGCATGGGAAGTGTAAAAACTGGAAGGAAACTTGAGACTGTGGGGTGACGCATGGGAGTGGAAGGCACTCAGCACAGCAGTTTGATCCCTGGCTTACATGCTCCAGGAGTCACCCCACTGCCATTGTGTCCTGTATCCTCCCAAAATGGGGTGCAAGAGCAGAAAAAGCCACAGCTTGGAACCCATGGAATTCCTCCTCACCAGCACACAGACTAGCAGGCAGCAGAGACCTCCATTGGTATACATAAAGACACAGGAATCCCCTCTCCAGCAGGAGAATATGCATGGCCACAAGAGAGGGGTGCACTTGTCACCCCCTGTCCTGTAAGACAGAGATGTGCACAAGCATACTCCCATGGGACTAGAAATGGTGGAGATTAGGGAGTTTAGCAATTTATAGGTGTGTTTTAACATCCTGCAAGTGTTTTGCACTCTGGTTTATCTGTCAGCCTGTTGATATTGATCCAGAAGGTGAAGTTCACAGAGTGTCAGCTAATTATGTGTCATTAATAAATCAGTAAACCACTTAGATCCTGATCTGAGTTAAACCACTTAAATGAAACAAGTCTTGCCTGCCACAGTCCCTGGTGTTAAAAAAGTCATATACTATTAAAAACACAATGAGCAATTAGCTTAAGTACCACTGAATTGCACTCAAGTTACAATAGGTCTTTAACTCAGATGATTGACTATTTCATTTCCTAGTTAGAAGTTAACATGCTTCTTCCTGATGCTCTAATTATCTCAGAGACAGTTGCTGGCTATAGTCCTGTGCATTCCTGTGCCATTCCTCTCTTTATGTTGTCACCTTAATATGAGCTTATATTACAGAAAGGAAATTTCTTATTTCCCAGTTATGTTTCAGTAGGAAGTCTCTTTTCACATACATTGATGTAATTTGCAGCCCAGGTGTTGAACCTGGGAAAATACCTCCCAGATGAACAGTCTCTAATTTCTCATAGTTGTCATGCTATAACTAAAGAAATTAAAAAGAAGTGATGAGCTGAGAGAGTGCAGAAAGAGCAGAATTAAATAAAAGTTTCCTGTTCAACAAAAGCATTGAAAAGTAAAATGTAGCTAAAGCTTTTGGATCCTCAAGTATGAGCTGAAAAGCAAGAGACTTCAACGATTAGTTCCAGAGAAACAACACATCCCCTAGAATTTTATTAAAGATATTAATCATAAAACATCGCAAATAAATTTAAATGCATGATTCAAATGTCCCATGAAAGAAATACACATATAATCATCATGAATTTGACAGAAAGAAAATAATAAAGGTACTGGTCACCTAAAGGTTTCAACCTAAAAAGAAGCTCTAGCAAGGAGCCAGCCCACCAAGGACATCCTTGCATCTGCAGATCAGGACCTCAGCAGGAGCAAGCTCAGTTTCAATGGAAGATCCCTGAATGGAAGACCTCCTTTCTATGATGGAAGGGCTAACATTAAACTGCTTTACTGCAGATAGGGCACAACCCTAATTTGCCACCCTGTTTCTTGGGAGATTAGATCCATCACATTTGTTTTGTTACCCCACAGTTACTTAAACCAGCAGGATCTTGTTTTGTGGTTAGTGATGGTTGCTGAGGTGAAAATGAATGGTTTCTGAAAACACTTGCCTATGGCCATATCCTTTGAACTGTCTTTCTTTGACACCACTTTTTGGCCTGAAAGCATAAAAAGTCTTGCATTCTTCACACAAAGTTGCTACTCACTCTTTAGATGAGAAACAATCTTTTAAGTGAGATGTAGATGTTATTAAGTATAATGGATTTATGATTAAGGCTCTCATACAATGCCAAAAAATCCACAAATCCACAAGTAAAAATTAATAACCAACAAGAGAAACATGAAGTTATAATTTTCAGAGCTATATTGGAAAACAGAGCTCCAATAAAGCACTATAAAACTTACTTACAGGAATATATATAAAATCCCAATTACATGATCAATATGCTTTATGATGAAGAAGAATAAATGCTACACATCTTCAAACTAATTTTTAAGATGTCCCTGATGGATTCACAGCCCTATTATGTGGCCTTCTTTGGCTTAAACTACATCAGCAGTCCTTCCAAATGTGCAAACAAATAGTGACCATTTGTAAAATAAATTATTCAGCCCATTATCGAGCTAAAGCTATGGAACTTGATATGATTCCACTGTATTTTTTACTACCATACAAAAAAAAAAAAAGGAATATGATTTTGCTCACAAAGAAAAAAAACCACAAAAAATGCATTCACATTTAAAAAAAAACATAACAAAACAAAAGCAAACACGATAACAACAAAGAAACCCAGAGCCCTTCACTATATAGATGTAAGAGCAATTAAAATTAATATTCTGTCCTAGAATCGCAGAATGTGGAGCTGTGGCCGAAGTACCCTTTATTGTTGTTTTTTTCCAATAGATTTTCTCTTAAACACTTCTGTTTTGGTCTGTGAAAGTAATTACTGTTTAACAGTACTATTGTTTCACTGTAGTTGCAAATACTGAACAACCCATGACAGCTAAAGGCAACCACAATGATTACAAGAACCTGCAGCTCCCACAGATTTGGCTGATGACACAATCTGAGTACAGCTACAACATAATTAGAGGATACTGCCCATTACTAGAAGGCTGATATTTAAGGTGTCTTTAAGAAGGCAATTAGGAGATCAAAAATGCACTGTATAGTAAGAAACAGACTTAAACAACCTGTCTGGACACCATGTTTGCTATGTGTCTTTCCAAACATTTGTTTGGCTCATCTACCACAAAACAAACAAACAAACAAACAAACAAAACAATCTATCTGGGATGGCTTCATGCTCAAGATGGGATTTCCTTCATGAGGAAATGGCCTCAAGTTGCACCAGGAGAGATCTAGGTTGCATTATTAGGAAAAATTTCTTCATGGAAAGGGTTGCCAAACATTGGAACAGGCTTCCCAGAGAAGTGGTTGAGTCACCATCCCTGGAGGTATTTCAAAGACTTGCAGATGTGGTACCATAGGACACGGTTTAGTAGTGGCCTTGGCAATGTTAGGTTAATAGCTGAGCTCAGTGATCTTTTTCAACCTAAATGAGTCTATGTATTTTGAAATAAAAGCAAAAGCTGAACAAAAATTAGAAGCACAAAGTTTTCAGGAGGATCATAACTTAATTCCCACTGAGATAATATTGCCACAGAAAATTACTTTTTCATGTGCCAGATCAGTCAAATTTAACTGTCAAAGGGGACTTTGACACAGAAAAAAACCCACTCTATCACAGATGGTCACAAAATCATGTCAAACAACCGCGATCTTGTGATTTGCATTTGCTTAGTGGACTCTCATCTTTACCAAAAAAAGTGTAGAGGAGATATTACTGTGAGACCTCTAATTCTGCAAGTGATGAATAGTATTTGAGTATTTGGTTATTTGTACATTGGCCAGTACCTTTTGAGAGGATTAGAGTGTCTCTGAAGCTTAATCCAATTGTATGTCCTTCTGTGTACATCTGCAACTGGTGAAGTGACATGTCCTCTGTCTTCTCCTCTTTATTAGAGACTATTTTTAAACTAAAAGAAAAAACCCTCACTTAGCTTGCCATTATTTTCCATGTAAGTTCCCCAGATGTCACCATTTGCTACCTACTGGTCCACAGTTCATTGGAATAATGCCTCTTCAAGCAATCCTTTTTCTTATATGCGTGAAGCTAAAGACTGAAAAGATACAGAGCAGCAGGGAGAAAAAATTCAAGTACAAAGACCATTATTACTGGCATTTTGATCAGCCAGAACCAGGGCACAGGTTGCAGAAAGTTGTCCAGATACTTCAGCTGAATCAAATCTTTCAATATATGAATTACAGAGATTAGAGATTCTCATGCAGGGAATTCAGGTTTACCTATCCCTTCCTGCTAAGAGAGAATGTAATGCATTGACTTAAACACTCCCAGATATTTCTCTCAGCTTATCCACCACATAAAGGTGCTAGAATCACTTGACTTGAAAAACATGTAAATTAGAAAATTTTACTCTGTTTAAATACTGCTCTTAATTTTTTTAGTCTTGTCATCTGCTTATAAAGAGAGATGTTGATAACCTATTTGACTTTTTTATTATATTCAGATACATATCTAATCCAATAATTTCCTTAAAGGAAATGAATGTGAATGCTGTTTTCTGAGAGTTCAAACATAAACACATAAAAAGCTTCATCTTGTTTCAGAAATACTTTGTCCAGCACTATTCTTACATGGTAAGGGAGATGTGAATGTAAGGGTGGAGCTCAGAATTACTGAGCAGGTAAGAGCTATAGTGAGAATATGTTCCATTTCATAAACATTGCATGTGTTTGCTTTTGTTTTATTTTTAATACCTACAGGTGTTATTCCCAGAATCCTTCGTATTATAATTTTTTGGTCAGTATTTTTCATGGAAGTTAGCTTTGAAAAGGGATTTAAAAAGGAAATAATGAAATGCTTTAAAGCCAGTTGGGAGGCAAGGTCACCTTCTGAGAAGCACAGATAAAAGCAGCAAAGCCAGGATCACTGCAAAGGAGAGATCCTTACTATCACCTAAGATATATTAAAAAAATAACAACAGATAGGTCCAAGAAGGGCTTTGAAGCTGAGCCCCGTAACTCTGTGTGAGAGCAAGGAGCAGGAAACAGAAATAGGTGGGGGAGTAGAGAAGAAGCATTTCAGAACAGGATGTACCAGAGGAAAGCGAGGGTGGGCAGGGAAGGGCAGGTGGCCTGGGGACAGGCTACAGCAATGCAGGTTGCTTTGGTGGCATCCACGTGGATCAGGCAAATCATGTCTGGTTCTAGGGGAAAGACATACCAGCCCTGCACCAACTCAGTGTGAAGCAGTCCATTATTTTCCTGTAAAACAGGCTCCTTGTCAATAGCAAACTTTTACTAATTTCATTACATATGACATTTTTATCAGTAGAATCTCATCAGTGGAAATCTTTTAAGAATAGCTTATTTTACTTTAATTGAAACATCTTACTTGCCAGTGCAACCTAAAGTGAAACAAGTGTTGTCACAAGCATCTTTCTGCTGGTATAAGTGCCACATTTTAAAGTCATGTGTGCTAGAAATGACAGCCCAAGTGCATTGCCCTGCCTAGGTCAGACCTATCAGTGCAGCCTTGGTCTGAAGGGGGATATCTCTGGTAGGGTAAATTACAACAAGAAAAGAGAGTAATGGGGAAAACCAGAGGTATAGACCAGCTCCCAGAGGAGGAACATTGGATATGCCAGGGTTTGTCATCTTGGAAGAGATTGTAAGGACTGATATCTATAAAATCCACCAGTACAGTAGCTGAGTATGGATCAAATGCTCACTTATTCTTCTCATAAGGAAAGCATCATTTGAAGCTGGGAGAAGCCATGTTCAAAATGGAAAAGGTTCCTTCTCATGCAACAACTGTGGGGTAAACTTGACAAGTATCATGAGAAGAAATCCACTGTCTTGCTAAACAGACAGAAAACATGCCATCAGCTGCAGGTGGCTGGGGAAGGGGAGAGTATTAGGAGGCATTCCCACATGGCTTTAGCCTTACCTGATGGTGGCTGCTCCTGCAGGCTGCAGGATATTGGGCTGCAATGTTATAAAAGAAGAGGCATCTTGCACAATAGTGCAATTCACTGCGTTTCATTAACAATGTAGCATTGTTTCCTTAAGGAGTATCATAATTCTCAAAATATTTTGCACTTCACAATTCAGTTTTATGCACAGCATTTGTCTGTTGCTAAACAATTTGTGTTGAAAGGTTTTCATTTTACTGCATCTTCACTTTTGAAATATGAAGGTGATATATCATCCTAATTGCAGTTGTAGTTAGATCCACATGAATGCTAGAACTGGTGCAATCTTTCCCTGTATTTCTAAAGTATTTAATTACTCTAGTGATAGACATATTCAAGCCCTGACTAACATTGGCATTTAATATTTTTGTTTATATCAGATGTAAGATGGTGGGTGATTCAGTACACAACCAAGATTTTCTTTTCTGTAAATGGATGGAATTTGTTGTTGTAGTTATGCTACTGTCACCTGAACATCCTTCTGCATCCAAACTCCTCTTTGCATATTTTTTGTAAGAAATGTCTTATAAATCCTGAGGACATCTTGCACCCTCATGAGGCTGTACAGTCTAGTTACCTAAAATACACTGATGCAAACGGAAAGAGACAGCACAGCAGACAAACTGCACACTTATCATGCATTGAATGCAGGTAACATAACACCCAGTATCCCAGCTTGTCAAAAACAAACACATTCCAGAGGGCCTGTTGTCCCTTAGGAATGGTATTCTCCATTTTAGCACTACTGCAAAAAATTAACCCTGTCCTGGTTGAAACCAGGACAGGGCCTAAAAGCAGGGCAAATATGAAGGCTACGTTTCTTTCTCATGTTCTTTCACTGTCCATTAAGTAGGTTAGCAGGTAAGAAGAGATCCCAAAGTCCACAATTTTTGTCTGAGAAAGCCTGTCCCAGTGATCTAAAGGCAGGCTTTGTAATGGTCTTTAGAGACATGAATTTCATGCATCATATAGATACACTCTGAATAATCTAAGTAGAACAGAACAGTCCAGCACCCAGTGTTTCACGCAGGAAATCTCTCAAACCTAGTGCATCATCATATAAATTCTCTACAGGAGATAAAAGGATAGAATGTGATTCTACAGGGTAGGATCTTGTGGTCTACTCATCGCTGCACTTTCCCTTGTCTCCAACCAACCTCCTATTCTAAACACGCTCCTACTCTCTCAAGTCGTCAGGTCTCTCAATTTTCCCACTTTATACCTTGAGCTACTGCCTGAAGAAGACCCCACAGTAAATAAACTGTGAGCAAAACATGGTTATCTGTATCACTGTGCCCTATCACACATGGCTGCTTCCCAATGTTTTTCTCTCTCCCTAGCCAACCTCTGCCTCCAGAGCCTCATTCCAACCTTCCTGCCTCACCCCAAGCCCCTTTTCTCACCAGGCTTCGTTCTCATTCTGAGTCTCTCTGCCCATCCTGTCCCCACTCTCACCGTTTTAAGCTCTCCTATTCATTCTTTACTGTGAGAGTAGTGAGGCACTGGGGTTTCCCAGACAAGCTGTGGATGCCCCATCCCTGGAAACGTTCCAGGCCAGGCTGGATGGGGTTTTGAACAACCTGGTTTAGTGGAAAGTGTCCCTGTCCATGACAGAAGAGTTGGTACAAAGAGATTTTAAGGTCCGCTCCAATGGTTTGGTCCCAAACCATTCTGTGATTCTGCTCCCGTCACTACTCCAAAAACGCCTTGCTCACTTCTGTTTCCCACTCCCGGTTTTACCAGATTTTGGCTGCTGCATCTTTTATGGCAGACTTTCCTTGCCATGCCCTTTGCCTCGCTCCTTTTCACCCCCTCTGACCACTCCTACACGCCCGCACCGCTCGTGGGGCGGCACCGGCAGCGCAGGCCCCGCCTGGGGCGCCCTCCCGGCCGCAGCGGGGCGGGCGCGGGCGGCGGTTCCGGCGGAAGGCGGCGGGGCCAGGCCGGGCCGGGCCGGGCGTGGGACGGTCGCCGCAGAGATGGTGCAGGAGCCGAGCCCGGGGCTGGTGGCCGAGCTGCTGCTGCGGGCGGGAGCGGCCGGCGCCATCCTGTGCCTCTGCTCCCGCGCCTTCGTCGAGTGAGTAGCGCCGGGCGCGCCCCCTGTCCCGGTGCCCGCGGCCGGGGAGGTCCCGCTGGGGACGGGCGGGAAGGGCCGCGCTGCTGCGGCCAGGGGATGCGGGCGGAGCTGGGGTTCGCGGGGCTGTGCACAAAAGCACCCCATATGTTTATCACTGGTGGGGGGCGTGGAAAAGGGTGAGAGGAGCCCCCAGACGCCGATCCCTGGGCCGGGGCTCAGCGCGCCCTGCCGCCTCCTTCGCGCTCCCCATCCGCAGGGCAGCAGCCGGCTCCTCAACGAGAGGAGGACCAGAAGATTAAATTCCGGAGTGTACCGCGTAGTGCAGCGTTTTCTGAGCGTCGCTCCTACGGACTTTCCCGTCAGGCTTTAATTAAAGGCCTTTTCCAGATGTTGTTACTTTTTATTTGTTTCGCGTGTCTGGAGTCACAGGGCAGCCCGTGTGGGAAGGGGCCTTGGGAAAGGTCCCTTGGTCCAGCCTTTCATGGGAGCGGAGCCTAGAAGAGGTTAAGTACCCCATCAAGTATCATCTTGAAACGTCCAGTGGTGGGGATTTTATTGCATCCCTGGGGAGGTTTTTTCCACTGAATGATTGCTTTTACTGAAAAAAAAAATCGTTTCAATGGTGACTTTCTGCATCTGTGTCTGTCTTTATTTTTACAGAGATCGAAAATTATATAAACTGGGATTAAAAGGATTTTATGTCAAAGATCACAATGACAGTACAGGTAAGCTAATACAATGTACTATGCAATGTGAGCTGCAGTCTCAAAATGAGTTATGTATGGTTATTTTAGTTATTCTTACCTCTGTGTTGTTTTTTGGTACTTTGGTTTTGGGGACAGAAGTGAATAATAACTTAAAACTTACATAGCTTTCAGGTTACCATAATATTGATGTAGAAGTTTGTGTCAAACCAAGTGCAGTGCTTATTCCTTGTAGGAGCAATGGGGGGTAGGACGGTCAGAACAGATAGAGATGAGAGATCTCCGAAGCCAGGTCTTGGAACTTAGGGTTTATTGCAAAGGGCCTGGGTGCAGGGCCCTGCTTGGAGCTGCCTGCCACAGCCTGGAGCAGGCCCCAAAGAGGAGCCCCAAAGAGGAGCCCTGAAAGAGAGAGAGAGAGAGCGAGAGGTAAAGAGAGAGGAAGAAAGAGTTACAATACCATAAATCTTCTTCTGTGCTAAATATTCTAATTTTCACTTGCCAGTCTAGTACAAGATACAAATCCTATAGCCTTTACATACAGCCTATAAGAATCATTGCATTACCGTACTGCGTTATATTTTAAACCCTAAAAACTAATCTTTGGACCCCTTCTGCCAAGCTAGTAGGGTCTGCTCTGACCCTTGGACCTGTCTGCAAGCAGAGGGTATTGTCTAATCAAAAGTGGATTAGCCAGCCATACTATTGTTCAGTAACTAAGGCTTGGTATCTCAAAGCTTGCTTTCATTTCTATCTCGCTTATAGTTTCCATATTCTCAAAGTCTTTTGCCAGGCAATCATATTTATATGGCTTTCCTGTTTCATCTTCCCCAACAATTCCTATCCAGATAAATTTTACCTGCTCACATAATATTCACCTGGTGCATGGAACAGATTATATCACACATCCCTGACCTAGTCTTAAATCGTAATTTCAACTTAATTCAATATTGATTGCATAATGGAGGGTCTGTGGATCCTAGATGTTTGTCTCTTCTGTCTCTACCCCAGCCTAGGGCATTAGCTGTTGCTAGTTAATCTGCTGAGTAAGAAGTAGAGAAGTGCAATAGCACTGATGGGGAAAATTATGATTCACACATATACAATGAATCATGTGAGGAGGACCAGAAAAATAAGTCTCTCACTTGGTGTGCTTGTAATCTAGGAATTGCCATGGTGTATACTCTAACAAATTCAACACCACTCCCCTACTCCATCTCTTGAATTCCTCATGTTTGCATATGTTGCAATTGTTTTGGTATTTTTTTTAATCATTGCTGTGTTGGTAGATCCAGCAGCATAATGTCTTGATTTGAAAGGAAGTCTGTGCAGAAATAGAAGCTGATAAATAATAGCACAGATTAGATTGAGGAAATGTGAGAGGAATGAAAGAAGGAGATTGTAAACTGTATTTTTGTACATGTATGAGTGATTTGTAGTGAGAATAATCAGTCAAGAATGGAATGGTCTCATGTTATGTGATAATTTGGCAGTAAATATATCCTAAACAACCAAACCAAAAACCTTGAATATTTCAGTATTGTCAACTTAGTCAGGAGCTTCTGATTTCATAATTTCCATCCATATTCAGCTCCTACTTTCTCAATATTTGTAATTTTATGTGCATATGTTTCTGCTTAACAATTTGATAAAAGTGCAAGCTTGCTGGGGAGGGCACAGTCAGGCAAAGAGAAGATTACAAAGGCTGTGTGAGTACTGCTCAGCAGTAGCCAAAACATTAGTGTGCTGTCCACACTGCTTCAGCCACAAATCCCAAACACAGTGACATAGAGACTGCCATGGAGAACTTAACTCCTTTCCAGACAGACCCAATCCAGTGCCTTGGCTGCTGAAGTTACATTTTGATTCCTACTGATAGTTATGCAGAAATTGAGCTGTTTGTGAGGAAGATTTTTAAATGTGAAAGACAGCATGAGAGGCAGTTCTGCTATCTTTTGTGTGCCATGCTGTGGCATTGAGGTGTCAGAACCAGATTATATTCATGAATATATCTTGATAACAGGGGAAGAACAAGCATCTGAGGAGGAGAGCCATTGTCCCAATGTGAGATTAAAGGTGGATACTAATCATGCCCTGGACCTGGAAGAAGTTGAATTAGACTCAGAAGCCGAGCTCATGAAGAGTATGGGATTACCTCTTCAGTTTGGTGGGCAGTCAGCCCACAGGGACTTTGTGGTAAATCTTTACTTGCTTTATTTGTTTCTGTTTGTGTAATGTTTCCAGACCTAGGGACATGCCTTGTTTCCAGACCTAGGGACATGCCTCCTCTCAGTTATTTCTGAGATGGCAGTTCATGGAAATGTATCAGAGCTGCCTTTAAGCTGCCTGCATTGCATCCTGATAAAAGCACACAGCACCTTGGTCTGTCCAGGTTGTAAAACCCCTCTGCCAGTTGGACTGAACAGGGTCAAGGCTGTGCTTTATGTGTCCATATCTATAGTGGTCTCATGACTAGGGAAACCTGATTTAAAACAGCTGTGATAAAGCTGATGCTGCACATCAGGACAGCTAGTACACTCCAGTCTGAGCACTTATTTTCACACTGTCTGCTTGAACCATTTTGCTTTTGATAGTAATGTAAACAGCTGGTTTTTCAAATCCCTCTTGCAGCTGATAAAGCCAGGCTGTTCCAAAAGGCAGGAAGGAGGCATTGATGCTTTTTTTCCAATAGGGAACATTTGGGTTTTAGAAGGGGCCTGAAGTTTTCACTGATGATGAAAAGACAGTGCAATATTCACACTGTCCATTCTATGGAATACAGACCTCCCTGACAGTGAGACAGAGCACTGCATGGTTCTGACCTAATTAATTTGTAAATAAATAGGAGAAACTTGTATGTAATTTTAATTGATAACTTGTAAATACACCATACAGGCATCCAAATTCAAGCCTGAAGTGCGTATACAATTTTTGTTGCTGTGTAGTAATATGCAAATAAGTTGAATGGGAAAATAATGCATTTTCTTATGAGATTACTACTAAGCATTGTGCTTTGGACTGTGTACAATAACATGAGGGATGTGGATGAAAGATCAATGTCAGTTCTTCAGTTTTAACTTCTGTATAGTGCACCTTACATTTTTGTCAGTGTAACAAAACTAAGGATTGCAGCTATTGGGGCATACATTCAGTCCTTTGTCCATGTAAGTTTTATCATCACAGGAAGCCCCTCTGAAACAAGTGGAGTTGTAATTGATGAAACCAACAAGTTACCTTAGTGTTCCTTTCAGGAACGGGTTTCTGTGTTCTGTTCCACCAGGTGACTGTAGTAGCTGAGTTTGTTGTAACAAGTGAAATGATTGTACTGTACAAATGAAAGGGCCACCTGTTTGGGCAGGAGGTTGTTGTTTCCTTGTTTCCTATTTCTGTTAGCCAAATTGGAAGATTAGATGGAAAAGATATTGCTCCCCTCTTTTGGGTCACTCTCTTCAAGACAAACAGAGATTCAGCTGCAGGATTTACAGAGTTTCTGAGTACAGAATGATTTTTTTGTGTGTGTGTACAGCATCCAAAATAGCAAGTATTAAACATTCTATGAGGTTGAACATTATGTTTGCTACCCTAATAAGACACTAAACAGTATTTGCTGATTGGGCAGATACCAGGTAAAAGTAAGGGTCAGCCACCACAGCTGCATAAAACAAAACCTTGATGTTACCAAGACAGTATTTTGCTGTTGAGCTCAACCTTCTCACCCTTCAATTCCTGACCAACTTCCCTTTAGGATTTAAAGCATTTCTTGTTAATGACTTTCCTTCTGAATCTTTGAGCTGCTCATGACTTCCCACTCAGCAGCCTCACTTCTGTCTATCATTCTGCTTTTTTGTATATGTGTGTTTCTACAGCTCATCCTCACACCTTCCTCAGAAGTGCCAGTTGAGGTTGTATAGCAGGGCCCTATCAGACCCAGAAACTCTACAGCCTTTTTGGGGAGAAAGCTAACAGCAGGGTTGCACTGAGAGGGAGGGTTCCAATGGAAACAGAAATGTGACTAGAGAGAGAACAAGGTTGTATATATGTTGTGGAATTCTAACTTTTCCATTATCTTTTAGGTAACAGAAAATTATAGAAAGAAAAATAATGTGAAGATTATGAAAAAGAAAAAGAAGAAGAAAAAAGAGTTAGAGCAAAAGCACGAGGATAAAATGGGGCAGGAGTGCCAGGACGAAGCTTGTGGTGGTTGTACCCAGTCTGTTTCTGGTGAGCTGGCCCTAGCTACGGAGCAGTGTGAGATGAGCAGCAAACCTCAAGCTGTAATTGAAGAGAACTGTGAAAGTTCAGAAAGCCTTGCAAGTGAGGCTTTACCCAGTGAACTTAAAGAAAAATGGGAGAAGTACTGGAACGAGTACGGAGAAGGCCTTCTTTGGCAAAGTTGGTTGGAAAAGCACCAAGAGGTGTCATCATCTGAAGGCATCATAGCCTCTGAGCCTTGGAGTAGTCCAGATACTAAGGAAGAATGGGAGCAGCATTATAGTGAACTGTACTGGTATTATTGGGAACAGTTTCAGTACTGGACAAGTCAAGGATGGACTACTGAGAACTCACATGGTGACAAAGTGGAAATTAATGGAATTACACAGGAGACTGGTTTTTCAGGAGAAATGGGCTTGGTTAGCCCAGGACCTGAGCACAGTGAAGTGCTGAGCTTGGAGCTGTCTCCCTCCAAGACCAGAAGTGAGGAAAGACTCCCTTCAAGTGCTGAGCTCCACAGTGAAATAATTTCTGGGATTTGTGATTTAAATCTGAATTTGGAGGAAGTGGAGCAGAGCAGTGCTGCTCTAACAGTAGCCCACAAAGATACTGAAGAGCAGAGTTCATCTGACAGTGGAAGCCAGAAGGAGCCCTGTGATGGAGGAAGCAGAAAAAGGAGAGCATCTTGTGAAAATAAGAGTGTTAGCCAGTCAGGTAATAGAAAATCAGAATTCTCTAGGTAGTTGTATATAAGAAACAAGGGCATGTCTGTATTATTTTTAAAAAGTCAATTAGGTATTTTGTGGAATGATTGCATACTCGATTCCTTTTTCTTCCCTCTGCTTCTTTGGATGATTTCCCCTCTCTAACCTGTATATTGAATGTGTTTTTCAGCCAGAAATGGTTTTAACAGAACATGTACTTCATAATTCTTCAAATGTACTACAGATATTGGTGAGAGATCCTTGTTAGTGCATATTTAATTATTTATCTTATTCTTGATACTGCAGCTGAGACTTAAGTCTGCTGCTAGAGACTTTGTAGGAGAGGAAAAAGCAGATGTAGTCCCAGCTTGGTCCTACAGTAGAGCAGGAATGGGAGAGATGAAAAGAGGATCTCCTTTTGAAAAAGAAATGAGAGGACTGTTTAAATCTTCCTTTTCTAAATCCGTGTGAATATCTTTGCATAGCTAATGAGATGGAAAACAAATTTTACACACAAGGTGAAACTGTTTCAAATTTTGTATCTTGCAGACATTTTATTTTTCATGGAGAGATGGGATAATTTGAAGTTGGTCCTTCGTAAGATTGTTAACACTACAGTGTAATACTGAAAACTTTATTAGTATGTTGTTCCTCAGACAAAGACAAGTAAAGATGTGTGTTTGGCACACACTAACTAGCTGTAGCTGCAGGGGTACTTTGGGGACAGGAAGGTAAGGATTTGATTTATGCAGAAGGAGAATTTCATGTATCTTTTTTTAGGTGTGAAGGAGTCATGTAGCTCGAATTCAAGTGAAAAAAAGCAGTTGCTGCTTCATGACCAAGATGAAGATGAGGATGAAGAGCCTCCTGAATACAGATGTGTCAAAGTCAAGAGAAGGCAAGTCATGAAATTTACATGAGCTTTTTTCTCATGCAGTCCAGCTCCAGGAGCCTTCTGATTTATACTAACTATACCTTTGATTGAGGATATGAGTTAAAATGTCAGTACAAAGCCACATAGTCTTCCATCACTGCTTATTGCTTTGCCTCACAACAAGCAGTAGATGTTTCCTCTCTTCCAGTGCTTGATGAAAACAATGTATGGCCTTGATGACTGTACAAGGTGATGGTGCTGTTCTTGTGCCACAGGAGTATACGAAATTGTTAAATTGCATAGGGCAGCTTGCTTATTTAGGTCTAATTAATGTAGACAATACCAGAACAACAGTAAATAATCTGTATTGTTTAACTGCATTGAATGCTGCCAGTAAAATGCTCAGAGCTGTGGCAGTCATAAAATGGGCAGTATCTGCCTTGTCACAGTTTTTTTTTTCTTTCTTCTCTAAAAATATATAGTCTCAAAGATGGTGAGATGGCTCTTCCTCTCTAATAAATTTGCAGACTCAAATGTGAAGGAGTGGGTGGAATTTTTACCTGCTAATCACGTAGCTGTGGTTTCATTCTAGTATTTGGCTGTTCTCACGGCATTAATAATATAGATTATAATGTAGGTAACATGATAGATGATGAAGGTAATCTGGAAATAGGGTGAGCAAACACTGTCTTCATCATGTAGGGTTTGCCATTAAGTATTTTAAGAGGTCATTCAGAATACTTGGAATATTATAACCCCAGTAGAAGGGCATATGTCCATAAAATTGGGTAGAAAAAACAAACCAACCCAAAAATCCATGCACAAGAATAGAGTGGTGTTATTTGCTTGGTTTGGTTTCAGCACTGTGTGAAGGAACTTACTTGAAACCCACATTTAAATGTTTTCAATTTGCAAGATTTTTAGCAGTATAGCTGTAAAATGATTGGTTTCTTCACAGTAAGTAACTTTGTCATCTGTGTTTTTTCCTAGCCATGAGCTGGACGTGGATGAGAACCCAGTAGAAGATCCCGAGGAAACCTGCTCTGTGTTGGGTTTCAAGTGTGGCACAGGACAAAAGTAATTACTTACAAGGAACTGTGGGGCTTTTCATAGCATGTCAGCCCTCTTGTTATTATGGAAATAAACCATTAATCTCCATTTCCTTTTTGTTAAACTTTTGAAGCTGAGTTCCAGAGTTAGTCTCTGGGAATCATTTATACAACTGAAAGTACCTTACATGCTAGACCTTAGTGTAAAACGTAATGTACTTTCAGTTGTATAAATGTGAAGTGGCTGGTCAGCTACTTAAATTAGAGCACAAAGGCTCTGACAATAAATGGTCCTCTCAGTTTGGAGTCCTGTGGGCTGAGATCATGATTTTTAGCTGTTTCATACTGGAATGAAGTTCCTTTATACTAGTGAAATATCATCATACTAGTAAAGTGTTGCCAGGCTTTGGCCAGTGAAATTTTTTTTTAGTTGTTTTTTTTTAATTGCATTTGCTAGAAGATAAAAGCAGCTGGTTTGGAGGTTCTTGACCTCCAAAGGTGGTCAAGAGGTCAAGGAGGTTCTTGACCTCCAAAGGTGAGCCACCAAAAAGATCTGTTATTTTTCTACTCAAGATTTTTTTTCATTTCCTATTCTTCAGGCTGGCCCGGAAAATTGTTTTCATCTAAAGTGATATAACTACTAGATAACTACTATATAACTAGAAAAAAAAATCTAAAACTAATTAGGTTAAATATTTTCAAATAAAAATTTTTAACACTTTCATGAAGGTACAATGTTTTGCAGCTCCACCCAGTGACCTATTTTAAATGGAGCAATAAAAAAATATTTAAGTCTTAAGTTATTTTTTTGCAAACATCAACATTCATGTTAAAGCTTCTAAACTGGAAATTAACCAACTAAGTCCTTATGTATGTATCTATCTGTGTATTTTCAGGTATGGTGGAATTCCAGATTTCACCCACCGAAGTGTGCAGTACTTGGAGAAAAAAGCAAAGCTCAAGTCCAAATTCTTGGATCTGCGTAAACCAAGGAAGAGCAAAAACACACACATCTTCTTTACAGAGGAATCTGAAATGACATGCAAAAAAAGCAAAACTTTGAAGAAGGTATGTTTAGTTGTTAACACTGTTGTAATTCATAGATTTATCTGCTACCTTAGCTGTTGTTGTATTATAAAAATGAAAACAAAATATTAATTGCCCAGAGTAGATGGCATTTTAAATGTCAGTCCACTGCTCCTTTTTTTCTTTTTTGTTTTCTCCCCCTCCTATCTGCCTCCCACCAATGTGAAGATTATTTAGATTAGGATGGCTATGGAAAGGCATTGGTAGACCTGTTGAGAGGATTGTAAGCTTAAATGGCCAAGCTATGTGAAAGTTACTCCTAACATCTGGGTGCACGTAGCTTTAGAGGTGTGTGTAGGTTTCTGTTGTTACTAAAAGTATCTTTGATTGTAAATTGCATGTGAAGCCAGTTGTTAATGCTGACATTTCAGCAGTAACAGAAAATCTTTATGTAGATTAGTGTATTTCATGGAACTCCATGTTTTTAGTAATTTTGAAAGGGTTTTGCTTGTACCTCTACCTGCATTTATTTTCATCTATAACTTTATGCTTTTTGTTTTTAAACTCAGAAATTGCTAAGAAGTAGAAATATTTGTTCACTGGAGATTTTACTTAGTTAAATCTTTCTGAATATCTGAGGGCACAGATTTTAATGTTATTTCACCTTCTGGGATGCTTGGCATTCCCCAAAACCCAAGTGCAAAGCACTGTTTTCTGGTGGTGGTGATGCCATATGTGTTTTATTGAGCTCCAGTCACATTGCTATAATTTCTGATTCATTTTTGATTTTGTACCTGGGGCCAATATAGTTTGAGGGCAGCTTTAATTATGTGAAGGAAAAAAAAGTTATGAATTTCCTCAGACTTCCAGGTAAGGAACTGCTCCAGGTCTAGAGCCATTCAGAGCAACAATAATGTAAAAAGGAGCATCTGCATGTGCCTTTGAGGAGTTTGGATTGGTGTCTGTGCCTTGGTTAGGAGCTTATGTCGAACTCTCTGCTGTGCAGCAGAACCCTTTACCACCTGCACCATTTGGTACATCTTGAAGGTGAGGCAACAAATGTGTGAAGGTAATTTTACCTATTTATGCTAAAAAACTCTTCCCTGAGAGGCAGAGTTATCTCTGAATGCAGATTAGAGAAAGATAGTTGTGAAGTAGTAGACTTGGTCACCTGGGCTGTGGCAAGTGTGACTATCTAGATATTACATGATAATTATTTACTGTATTTATCAGTTAATCTTTTTGTTGGTTGCTTGATTTTTTGTTTCTCTTTTGGAGGTAGCTGGCATCTAGTTCCCAAAGGCAACTTGTTTCCAAATATTTTTATGAGGGAGCATGGTTAAGGACTACTTGAATGTTTCAAGTCTGGATATTTTACTGTTTTCAAAATACACATGGTAGAGAGTGCCTGCAGTGGCAGGTGCTTTTGAACTGTAAAGATTTTAAGCTATGCTCTGGATAACAGATCATCATCTGATCATCTGTGATATTTTCCAATTGCAGGTGGAAATGTTCCTGAAGCAGATTAGTAAACCTGAGGAGGAAGACAGGTCCCAGACAGGCACCCCTCGGGGTAAAGCAGAGGCATCGTCTGTGAGCAGCAGCGACTCAGAGGGTCAGGAGGGCGTTGCTGCCACACGGAGTGCGACGCCGGATGCTGAAATCCAGGAGCCACCATCTCCCAGTGCAGCCTGCACAGAGCCTGGAGGGAGTAAGCTTGAGGGGGAGGTGCAAGACGCTGCGGCGAGTGGCTCCAATGAGCTGGGGACAGGGAGGCCTGAGCCTGGCGGTGGGCGGCAGCTTGTCCCTCTGGATATTCCTGATTATCTCCAGCCAGAGACGGAGGACATCAGCCAAGGTAAATCAGTTTCCTGCAAACTGATGAAATGAATTGGCAGTGGACTTGATACTGCCTTCTCAAGTTACTGTGTCATGCAGTACTTACTTATTTTGTTAATTCAATGGGATTCATTATGTCTAAGGGGTAACGAAAGCAATTGAGAGTTGTGCTAGTGGAATTAGCTTATTTCTGGAATGCCAGAATCCCAGGTCTTGTCTCTAATGGTGACAGTACTTCTTTATAGATGAACAGTCATTGTTTATCCTGACAGGGTCTAACAGGTTTGCAATTTGTACCTTTTTTACCCTCTGCAAGCATGAGGGTTATTAAACCTCAGGTAACTGCACAGACCATGAAGTTTTGGGTTCAAATGCACATTGCTGAGCACTAGGGAACATGTGTTGTTAAAATTATTTTATAGGATTTAAAAAAAATCAATATTATGCACTTTTCTATTTAACATGAAACAAAGGAAAGCAGGATTATTCAGGTTTTTACATAGAATTTAATCCTTCCTACGGTAGTTCAGTTATGTTAGATTCCTACTGTAAAACTCGTCTAGATTAGTTTTAATTCATTACTGATAAAAGGGCATTAAACTGGTTTCTGATCCACTTGTTTGCTCATTACATAGAGTTTATTGTCTCCAGTTGAAGATTCAGGCTCTTAAATAATGGGTGAACAGTGAGGATTTTTAGGACTGTGGCTAATCCCTTGAAATACAGGATGCTATTTTTTAATTTAAAGCCTCTAATCTTCATAATCTGGCAAACAGTAATAAAGAACATTTAGCAGTGTTTTTAAATCTTAACACTCACCTACCAATTACATTCTCTAGCCTACAAGAACAGTGACTGTTAACTTTTGCAGTGTCTTCCAGCTGTGGATGAAAACATTACTGCAAAGAAGAAGGAGACAAAAAGAAGGAGGAGGAAGAAAAATGCACAGAGAACTATACCTCCTGAGATTGCTGCTGATCCAGAGCTCGTCAAGTACTGGGCACAACGCTACCGGCTCTTCTCCCGGTTTGATGAGGGAATTAAACTAGACAGAGGTGGGTTCAGTACTAAGCATGCTGACTTGGTGATATATCCGAGGATTTATCCAAATCTGTGGTCCTTCTTGCAGTTTATTACTAATTTTCTTAAAAGAGGATCACTACTGAGTGTGTCTTTGCACCCATGGATAAATTCCTTCCCCCGCCTCCCAGCAGGCAGGTACCAGGCAGTCTTGGACTTCAGTGCTTTTTGTGTGGCACATCCCTGTCTGCATTAGTGCTTATATTTGCTGAAGATCTTGCTGGACCCAAATTACACTTTGTCAGGACTTGTTCAGAAACTCAGTGATATTTTTCTATTTCTGTACTTTATAAAATAATTTTGTGAAACTTCCAAGTATGCTGATGGATCTAGTTTCATTCTGTTTTGTTCTGACTTGCAGCAGTCACTTGCAAAGCGACTTTTTTCCATGTTTGCTTGCAAAACACTTCAAATCATAAATTAATAGGTAAAGGAGGAATTAGGATTTCCAGGTATTTTTTGTTGGTTGGGTTTGTAAGCCTTCAATTTCTAATGCTTTCCCTCATAAAGTTGCAGATTAATTGGCAGAGCAGACATGGTGACAAAGAAAATAAAATGGTGGATAAGAGAATATATTTCTGGTTTAATTTCCTACAGAGCATCATCACAATATATAAATTTTTCATAGCTGTGCTCGTGGACTTCTCCTTGATAAACCAGAATCCTCAGCACCAAGGTCAACAAAGCATGTATTGAGATTGAGGCATATCGGTTTCCTTCAGTGAGACTTTGTTTGCTTAGCAAATCTCTGGGCTGAGCAAAGTTTATCATCTTCAAAGTTGGTATTTCCTGGTGGAATGCACTAAGCCAAAATTCTTGGGATTAACACTAAACTTTCAGTTTTATGTGGGGCTTGGTTGTTTGTTTTTAATTTGGTGACCTTGAAATAAGAGGTTAAAATACATTTCTTCGCCTTCCTCTGCAGAGGGCTGGTTTTCTGTTACTCCTGAGAAAATAGCTGAGCATATTGCTGTCCGTGTCAGTGAGTCATTCAACTGCGACATCATAGTGGATGCGTTCTGTGGGGTTGGAGGAAATGCTATCCAGTTTGCACTGACCTCAAAAAGAGGTAAGTAGGTGTTGTAAACAGTGCATTAGTTTTGTTTCTTCAATCTTTTTTCTGACACTATTCAGGTATGTGCTCTGTTTGTTGATTTATTTTCTTTTTCAGTGCTTCTGTAGCAACAGCAGTTGTTTCACTTCATCAAACTCACAAAATGACCTCTCTGTTTTCAAAAGGGACCAATAAATCTGCTTTTCTATTTTAAGTCAGAGTCAGATTTGTGTTGTACTAGTCAACACTATTGTTGTGTGGCATAATATCTGGTCTGTCAGATACTGTGGAGATCACTGGTAAAAGTGGACTTCTGTCAAAGCTGCTGCTTTTCCCAATTCTTACTTGAAGTCTGTGTACTCAAAAAAACCAGGCTCTACATGAACAGTACTTAAAGCACTGAATGGAATCCCGTGCAGATTCTGCAGAACCAAGTGCACAAAAGTGATAATAACTTCATGTTAGTCTAATGCCAGCTAATGATATTGTAGGGAAATGTTGAGAGTATTTCCTGTATAAATATTTCCTGCTAGATACTCATACCGGTTCATCTATGATCAATGTTTGAGCGAGACAAATGGTAGTTTCTACTGCATTAAATTTGGCAGGCTATGATCCCATCTATACATCTCACTTGGCTTTTTGTATTTCCTGGCTCAATTTTAATTTCTGATATTATGTATTGATCTTGTATCATCCATCTCTCTTGGGCTGTGTTGGTTGGGGCTTTTTAAACTCAATTTTCAGAAGTATGGGGCCAGCCACAGATAAATGTCTGGTCCTTGATCCTTGCGTGGGGCTGTCACAGCAGCGGTGTCTGACCGCAGTGCCCCGCCCCTGCTCGGGCGCCATTCCCCCTTCCCATTAATGCCAGTGTTTGCTGTCTCTGGCGGGCAGTGATCGCCATCGACATCGATCCCAAGAAGCTGCAGCTGGCGCGGCACAACGCGGAGGTGTACGGCGTGGCCGAGCACATCGACTTCCTGTGCGGAGACTTCATGGCGCTGGCGGCCGGCCTGCGCGCCGACGTGGTGTTCCTCAGCCCACCCTGGGGGGGACCCGACTACGCCACTGCCGAGATCTTCGACATCCAAACCATGATCTGCCCAGATGGATATCCTTTCCAGGCTGTGCCTGCCTTGTGGTGGGCTTCTCTCTTTCCTCTCCTCCCTCTCCTGCCATGGGGTTTGCATGCCCAGTTGGCTGACTGTGGATGACACAGTCAGCAGCTGGAGTTCCAGATGCAAACCATTTGTTTAGTCCTCTTCACCACCTAAATTTAAATATTTTTATTTCTTATTACCAAATAAAACAGTAATGAGGTTTTCCTGAAAAAATCCATCAGTGAATTGAGTAGCTCTCAACTTAAAATGTTAATTCAGCAGTTTTAACTCCTTTAAATTATTTTATTAAAATACCCCATAGCAATCAAATAGCCATGTGGTGTGTGTATATATACATATATATATAGAGAGAGAGAGATAACTAATTGTGTGAACTATGACCTTGTTATTAATTCCACTTTTTAATTGATTCATGAAGGGGATATCTTATTTAAAATATCTTACTAAAACTGTTCTCAGTCAGCACCTGCCTGTGACTTGGGAAATCACACAAGAGTGCAAGCAAAATATTAACTCTTTGAATTAATATATAGAATTTCCTACTAGCTTGTTAACAGTGATACTGAGCACTCATTCATCTGGGAAGGTATTAACATAATAGTTTCATCATCTATGAAGTGTGGGGTTTCTTTTGTCACAGAATAATCTTAATTTGTCCCCTTTTTTGCTAAAATGTAACCATATTTGTAAGAAAATCTTCATATGCACGTGTGAGAGATTTCACAAAGTGGGTTAAAAAACAGTTGTAAGCTAAATATGCTAGCTACAACTACATTCAAATTTGTCAAATACTTCTTTGTAGTTCAGACAAATTTTCATGAAAAGTGAGTGTTGGGAGTTTTTTTCTGCTTTTAGGGCACTAATGGTGAAAGAGTTTCTGCATTTCAAAAGAGAATCCTGCCCACACACTCAAAAGATTAACTACAATTTAATTGCATAATAGCTGAAATTGAGACATACTTTCAAAATGAATCAATATAAAGAAACTTTTCCTTCCCCATTCTTATTTTTTTCCTTTACTGGCTTCTACATTTGAAATTTTCAGGCTCTCCAAGAAGATCACCAACAATATTGTGTATTTTCTGCCTCGGAATGCTGATATTAACCAGGTGTGTTACTGGATGAGGTCTTGGTGAATGAATAAAATGTTCAGCTGACTTAAAACATGAGTATTATAAACACATACATAAGACTTCAAGTCTGTTCAGCTGAATGTGGGGTATTTGGTGTTTTTAAATTTGACCCTTGTGTGAAGTGATTTCTGTGTTTGCAGTACTTTTGGTATATTTAGAAATAGGAGTATAAGATTATTTCCCTGGTTTTGGCGCTGTTTCTTCTTAAAGCAACAGAATGGGGTTTCTTGTAGAAGTTTCAAAGCCAATTGCCAGGCACATACATCATTATAAAAATATCAAACAATATATTTTAACCAGCTCTTACTGTCTGATAAGTTGGTTAGTTGGTGAGTCTCAAACTTCATGGCTGTCAGTTTATGAAGGAGTTGCAGGAAATCACAGCTGCAGTCACTGCTCTCAGGGTTGGTACCTTTGGTGTCCACACAAGTGTGTTGTTCCATATAGACTGCTTGCATTGAAGGGACGTGTGATAAACACAGAATTTGTGGCACTGATGTGGGGCTTTTTGTATTAGAGAATTTTGGTAGAAGTTTGGGGTTTTTTAAGCAGTTACATGACTAACAATTCCCCTGAGTGTTTGGTTTAGGTTCCTCTGTGTATTTTCTATGTTAATTATGTCTTGTAGCTTTTCAGAAAGAAGGAAGCGGTTCTCACCTGCAAGATGCCACAGGACTTCCCAGGACTTTTTCCTGCTCTTCCAAAAACTGCATCTGACTCAGAGTAGGCAGGGCATCAAGCCATATGGTGGCTTGTGGAATTGTTGCTGGCAAACAGCTGGCTTGAGAAAAAGGCTGAAATTCACATGTCCTGAGTATTAGCAGACTCTAAGCCCATGCTGTGCACAGAACCATTGCTTTGGCAGGTGATGATTCAATTCCTTTTTGCATTTCAGGCTGGTGAAATGTCAAAGTGGCTTATGAATCTTTGAACAGGGACCTTAATTTTAGAAAGAGTTTCTCTAATTATATTGCATCTTAACACTGCCTTTTGTCAAATATTTCATTCCCATGATGAAGAGTGACCTTAGAGAGTTTTCTGCTCTACTCATGAGCACTTTTTACTGGCTTTCTAAATGGCCAAAGGCATCTACATTTCAATTCTGTTTCCAGAAAAGCATGCAGGAATACTCCCCCCAGGGCTGTACCTTTTCCTTCAGAAGAGCTGGGCTCTTCTGGTTGATTGAGCCAGGTGTCCTGACATCTCTGTATCTGGTACAGTTGTCTCTGAATTATATTGATTACATCCATGGGTTTGGTTTAACACAGGTAGCTGCAGAGTAACAACTGTTGCTCAAAAACACGGCTCAGTTGTTAAAAGTTCATGGCTGAGGTCCTGGGTTCAGTTCAGTGCAGTGTTCCAGGCTATGGGCTGCTCTCAGGAAGGGAAATCAGCTCCTTATTCCTTTCTTTAGAAATAGTGTCAGTATAAGAACAACAACAAAAAAAAAAACCAAAACCAAAAGGTTGATGATCTGAGAGGGAGAAAGAGAATGTTAATCAAGCCCACTGTTTAATGAAGTGTCTTCATCCTGTGTGGACAAAGGTGTGTCAAACATGTTCCAAATGTGACCTTGGTGAATACTCTGGTCCACAGAAGACTGTTACAGGTTTGACTAACAAAATCTCCACCTGAATTTAAAAATGAATTTTTCTGGATTTATTGCCACTACACTTCTAGGGCTGTGAATTTCCAGCAAAATAAAAATTTTTAAAAATTAAAAAAAAAAAAAAAAAAAAAGCCCAGCAGTTAGAAACAACCTTGCAATAAAATTACTCTTTAACCATTAGTTAAGGTGGTTCGAATTTAGTGGAAAATGTGTAATTTTTATGGAAAATAGCTATCAGATCACTGTTAGATAGCAAATGTAAAATAGGGATATAGGGATCCTGCTGCTGGAGTGAAAGCAGGGTGATAGCTGACCTTGACCTAGCTGTGTCAGAGGTGTTCATTGCCTTATTGGTGGACAAGATATCCAGCCTTGTTCCACATGACTTTATTGCAAAAACAGCACTTACTGCTTCTGCTGGGACACCCACGTGTGTGTGGAGTTGGTGTTGTTGAGAGAAATGGAACTCTTGGAATTCCTTTAAAAAAATCAATGGAGTTTAGGTCTCAGAGAAGTGAACTTTTGTACTTCTGCCTCAAGAGGGAGCAGCAAACCAGTACAAGATGATTGGCTCATTTACAATAAATATAAAAACATTTCCCTGAATTGCATCAAGTCTCCTTGTTTACAAACATGTTAGAGAATTTGTAATGTGTGCGTAAAAAGGTCTGGTTTTAGGTTGAATTAATCTTTAACAATCTTCTTCCTAGCTAGGAACAATCAGGAATAATAATTATGTGTGTACACATACATTGAAAAATACGTATATTTATTAGTGCCTGTTATGTAGTTCATAAATGTAATTTATGAAGTGTTTATGAAGCTGTGCTCTGCCTCATTGGGCAGAGTGAGAAGTGTTCTGTTCAATTCCCTCTGGGAATTGAAGTCATCCCAGGTAGTCTAATCTCTTTCACAAACTCTTTTCTGTACCAGATAATGCTTCTGCATGTTAATATTTGCAGCAAATAAGGAGGAACCTGCAATTTGTTGCTGTAGGACCTTCTTGCTAATGGTGGAATCTGTTCTTTTCATCCCATTGTAGAAGTTGTACTCAGTTAGCGTTGGTCTCTCACTGGTGGTCACAGTGTTGTCAGGATGCATGATGGCTCCCCCCAATAAACTGGTGAGCCTGAAATGTTGGTGACCTGGTCTATTGTGAGACAGATAACCACATCAGCATCTTTAGCAGCCTAGCCAGATTTGGGAGATGGAGTAATGAGGAATTGGGAGTTCATTGCTTATCCTGCTTGTGCTTGGTTAGTGGCTCAGATACTGGATTGTGCCTTAGTGATCATTTCAAATGTTACCATGCTTTGAAGACAGGCATACTGCTGTTTGTGGTAGCTATGTCTCACAATTTTGTCAAATTGTGCTGCTGTTTGAGCTTTTGCTGTCCTAAATGTTGGTGTCTCAGACCTGGCTTATATTTCAAATACTGTCAGAATACAGGAATGGATTTTTGTTTCTTGTCTAGTTTAGAGTGGTTCTGTGAACTTAGAATTAAGCAAAGTGTTCTGGACCTTGATGGTCCTACAAAACATACACATTATGCTGGTACTTTTTTTTCTTGTCTTTTTTTCTACCTCATCTCCATCAATCACGTTGAGAAAATCTGGAGTTAGACACTGAGGCCTTTTTCTGTCTGCAATATACTGCCTGGATGAAAAAATGTGTTTCTGTGTTGCTGTGTTTCTGTTTGTGAAGGTCCAGTTGTTAAAAATGGCTGCTCAATGAAGGGAGAGTGAAGATGAGTAAAACCCATTTATTTATTTGAATTGTCTCTTTTAGCTGTGATGTTTTAAAATGGAGCCTAGCCAAATAGGACTTGCCAAGCAGAGTCATCTTTGTTTAGGAGTAAATAGAACAGCGAGCAAAGCAGGGAGTGAGAGGCCAGGAAATGGACAGAAGTTGATTTGATAGTATTTTTAAGATGCTTAGGTATTAGGGGAGTTGGCGGGTAAAATACCGTGGGTTGATGTGTTTTGGAGGCTGATAATTTCTAAGTGAATGTAATTGCATACACTTCAGCTGTGACTATTGTGTTAATAACAACAGCTTTTAAGCAGCCCACTTGACACTCATGTGTGTTCTCTGTCCTTGAAAAAGCCAGAAGTTACCCATGGCATACACCAAGCCAGAGTGATACTTCTGAACTTCAGTCTTCCTGAAGCTCATAATGCTTGCATACTGAATTATAATTTGCCTACACAAAGTAAGAAAAAAATAAATAAATGTCTGGCCTATTAAAGGGTGACAGCACCACTGTGATGGTGTCATTATTCACATGTATACCTGTACATTTTCAAAAATGCTGCCTGAGAGCATTTTATTTTATTATGTTCAGTGTAAAGAATACCATTTTCTTCTTTTTCAAGTGGGTTGGGTTTTGTTCCCCTTAGCTTTTAGGTTGGATACAGGGTGAGGGGATTCTTAATTTTAGTAGTATTCTGTAAAATTAACTGATTCACAGAGTCCTTGTGTGCCTCCATATCAAGTCAAAAAGCTTGTACTTGTCGTACCTCAGAGAAGTTTCTAGGATGGGAGGAAAAAATATGATAAATTTTTAGTCCACAGTTATATTAGTTGGTGGCTGGAACAGATGGGAAGTTACTTTACTGAAAGAGTTTCAGTATGATTAAAAAAACATAAAAAACCCCAAAGACCAGTAGGAAAACCTTCAAGATCAAAAGTACACTTGAAGAATGTAAGGGAAGTTTGCACCTCAAGCAACTCGTGCTCCTGAAATAATCTTCTGTGTTTGTTTCCCCTTTCATATTTTCATCTTTTCTGATGTCTCCTTTTCAAACCTGTTGGCTGCTTTTTTGATGTGTTTTGGCTGTGGCTGTGGACTCTTTTTAGCAGTAGTCACTGAACTGAGAGATGAAGGTGAGAGGTGAGAGGGATGCAGGGAGGGGTTAAATGAAGCTGCAACCTTTACCTCTGCCTAGGGACAGCAAAGGAAGCAATATCTGTCCACCCAGGTAATGTGGGTTTGGATTAAAGAATAAACCAGGGTAAGGAGAGTCGCCAGCAGGGAATCATTGTTTGTACACAGGAAAGTGCAAAATAAAGACATTTTGGACTAGTCAAGTTTTTAAAAAGTCTTTCTGTATTCACCATTGTAGTGCACTGCAAAAACAGGAGATGTTTGTCGATATCTCTAAAAATAGCTGAGCACCTTTGTTTTTCTCAAAGCATCGTTCCTCAATCTGCTGTTATTTTTAGAGGGTGTCCCTCTGCCAGGCCAGACCCTTCTGAAGTTTGGTGTGTGGCAGCCTTCCCTCACTACACTTGTCAGGGTTGACTGAGCCCTGCTGAGGAAAACTTGGCAACTCCTACGTAATTAAATTTGCAACCTCCAGCAATTTACAACTAAGCATTGTCACAGAGGATTTGCATTTCTCTCCTCTGTGTATCAGGTGGGTTAAAGAGCATACAGTACCAGATCTGTCCCAGCAGAGCTTATTCCCATGTGTTTATTTAATTGTTTTTTCACCTTTGGGTTTATCAAATACCTTTAGTCAAATTAATCATAGTTATCCTGGGTTTAACACTTAGACACCAGACACAACATATGTAAATTTTCAGCTGTCCCTTGGTGGACACCACCTGTCAGTGTAGGGGCATCTTGTTTTACTTGGCCTTCTAAGAGAAATGTTTAGTAAATACTAGTGTTTAATATCAATGTGTTAGTCATACTTAGATATGCTAGTGACACAAACCATGCCCAGAAAGTAGGAGTGCATAACCCCCAGATGCTAATTTCTGTATTCTTATACTGACTAATCCAATTAATATTTTAGAATACTTAAGACACATCAACTATAAAGTGCAAAGCCTCTTGATGCTTTTTTGGAAGGGACATTCCAGCTTCTGTTTGTAAAAAATTAAAAGTTAACATCTTCCTAGAAAAACTATGGATCAACCCACAATGATTTGTGGGATTTCAAGTAAGAACAGATAAGTTGTAAAATTAACATTCCTGATCACTTGCCAGTTTTAGATTCTTGTGCTATTTATAAGTCAGCCAGCCTCTGTTTTTTTACTTAAGTGGCAGGTTCCTCTCTGACAAGAACGCTGAGCGTTTTTTCCTTTCATCAGAAGTTGAAGGATGAAGAAACTGCTCACACTTTTTGTCTAAAAAAAAAAACAAAAAAAAGGGAGAAAATCAAAACAGAAAAGTAAATGCTTGATTTAGATAAGTGTGGCGGTTTTCTGGATAAGTCAATAAAGGTTCAATTTATAGTTTAAATTAATCTGTTATTTTCTCTTGATAGTAGGCTGGTTTTTTACTCATGATAAAATAGAGGAAGTTCAGCATGTTTATATTTAAACCTGCACTACAGAGTTAAGTCTCAAGGGGCTTTAGAAGTGTTAATAACACAGCTTGAACTCAAAGTTTCAGCTGCTAACATCATCTCGACTTAAAGATCAGTTAAAATCTACTGCAGGCTTGTAGACCCTGATAACTTTGCCTGGGAAGTTTCCCTGCATGGGGAACTATAGAAATAATTTTCCTGCAGCAGCCTGGAAGAGTGGCAGCACGGAGCAGAACTGGCTGTGGAGCATGGACCCCCCCCACAGGACACGTCCTCAGGGTCCAAAGTGGAGGGGGAGAAAAGCAGACAATGTTCAGTTTTGGTGTTTGTCCTTCTGACTGTGCAGTCTCTCCTGATGAGGAGTTGATGGCCTGTAAGCTGTTATCCCTCAGAGGCATCCTGAATAGGAAGAGGAGAAGGGAGAGTACTGCCTGCTCCTGTCCAAAATGCAAAGTCCTCTGTGAAATGGTGTCTGTCTGTAAATATTAAGCATTAAAGGTGTGCACTGGGCTCAGTCCAGCAGAGCCTGAATGATGAAATTCTCACTCCAGTGATCATAAACACAAAGCTGGGACCGGTGCTGCCTGGCAGGCTCCCCCAGCCTGCAGAGGCACTGCTGCCCCAGCCTTGCCCTCAGCACTGCCTGCAACTCCAGTGCATACAACAGCTTTTTCTTTAGCTGCAATAGCAACAACAATGAACCGTGACCTTTGTTGGTGAGTTTCTCTGTGTGTTTAGGGCTTGGTTTTGTTTGGGTTGTTCCCTTCCACCCTGCCACTCTTCAGTGCAACCTTTATGCTTCCTAATTCTAATTACTAAAATTGGTTTTACTCTTCCCCCAAAATTTGGGATGTGGCATCTTTCAAGCACAGCTTATAGGTTGCTTTTTGCTACACTGGCATTTCTCAAATGCCAAGTACCATGCAAACCAGAGTAGCATCTCTTGCCTCAGCACAGCATGTCAACTTCAGAATGTTTCTCTTTGGCTCTGAAATCCTCTTGTTTATGTGATTTGGGTAAGGAGGGTTTTTCAGTCACAAGCCACAAACAGCTTCTGTGAGTAAAAGGAGACATAAAAAGAGGATCAGAGGCATTATCTGCCAAGGAACATTTTCCACCAGTATTAACAGAGCAGAGATATTTTTTTCTGATTGTTTGTGCATTAGGTTTGGGGTTTTGCCTCTTTTCCTGTACATTGATTGGTTTATTTTTTGTTCTTTGTTTTTCAGGTGGCTTCCTTAGCAGGGCCAGGAGGGAAAGTTGAAATAGAACAAAATTTTCTCAATTTCAAACTGAAGACAATAACAGCTTATTTTGGTGACCTAATAAGGCATGACATCTCCTGAACTCCATGTGGATTCTTCCAAACCCATCGTCCCTAACTGCTGCCTTGCTTAAGCTTTTGTACAGCTGGCTAGTCAAAAATTACTTAAAGCCATTTTCCTCTTTAATTTTGCTTTACAGAAATTTGTTTGGTTGTACTGTCAATAAATGTTTTATAATAATTTTGACAAAACTGTAAATGTAGAAAAGCTGTGAATGTATGAAGAAAGCTCTTTATGAAATGCAGTCTTTTAAGGTTCAAGCCCAACCCTTGGAAGTGGGGTTCAGGATTTCTTTGTAACTCTTACATAGGCTACTTCTGTACTTGCTCTGGTTTTGAGCACCCAGAGGGTCAAGAAAAATAGCCTGAAAGCCACAGGAGCTGCTGTCTGTGCTTGAGAAGCAAAAGCATCTGAACATCAGGTGGAACTAGAGGGTCAGGTGCACCACAAGAGGTTAACCCCAGTCCCCCTCTCTCACTCCCTGCTCTCTGAGAAACCTTTTCAGGTTTTCTTTGCAAGATGAAAGTTCACACATTAATTCTAGTGAGTGCTCTGACTTGTGGCAGCTCAAAGAGACTGCTGGGTGTGTTTGTGTCTGGAGGTGGGACTCTATCCTCTGGGTATTGTCATTTTATTTTATTTTTTATCTCCCTGCCATTCCTCTTCATTGCAAAAATATTTTGAAGAAACCTTCTGCCTGGAGGTTTGTATCAGTAAGCAGAGGGGTTTCTGTCCCCCTTCTTTTCAAGGCCTTTGGAATCCTCACAGGCTTCAGGGCAGAAGTAAGCCAGCTTTTCCTGGTGAGGGGTCTCTGCTCCCACTTAGAGTTTGGAGGGAAGAGTGGCCTTTGTGCAGTTCTCCAAGTAGAAGAGGAGGCAGGTGAGAAATGCCTAGGGCATGGCTATGGTGCTCTCACTGAAATATTCTTACATTATGTCCCCAAGCTCAATTTTGAGTTGTTTTTGAGGGAAGAGTGTAGGAATAATAATTTCTAAGATAAATTAATGCTGCTTCTCCTCTGCTTTGAGTGCAGCAGGCTGCTGAAGGCAGCAGAAACTAAGCACTAAACCATGCATTAGTGCTATCCAAGAAAACAAGAATAACTGTAGAATAACCAAATAAGAGGATCTATTTTCCCCATTAAGGAATGAAGTCCAACTCTTCAAAACAGTTGAAGAGACCAAAATGTTTGTGTGTTTATGGATTGTTATGACTCAGTGTGAGTTTGCAGTGCAGTAAAATAGCCCTTGGGAGATAGCTGTTTTCTAGCTTTGCTGTCTTTCCAGATCCAGACAAGTGCTAAACTTTTACTGTTACATTCATGCTTCATGGAAGGTATTTTATAAAGATACTTTGGCTAATTTGCATCACTGCACTTTTCCACAGTGCTACAGCAAGGAAGAAGTCTGGTGCTGGCACTGCATCAATGTTTAAAGGGAATTATTAAGGAAATAATATTTCTTAGAAGTTTCCTTTTAGGTCGTAGGGGAATTTGGCAAGAGTGCTATACTACAGGAGCTCTAAACTTACTGTGGCAGTGGCATGTGAATGTAATAATGCTGTTAGACTTCCACTATAAGCTACAAACAAAAATCCAAGTCCATGAGGCTGAATGAAGAACAGATTCATTTATATTGTGTATGTCACAATATAAATGTGTACAGTACTCTGTACACTAAAACTTTACTATATTTGGCTTATTGCTGCTTGTAGAAATACCCTTGTCTCATTACTTGGTCCTCTTTTTCTCCTTAAGGAGATGCTTGAGAAGCATTTTGAGATATTGCCGATGCTACTCCTGTAAAAGGAAGCTCTGGCAGTGAAATGCCTGTGAATTTACTTCTGTCTTCTGGAAAGTAGTTAGATTTTGTTCAGTGCCCAGTATACAAAGTGTGGAAGCTAAAATATAAAAGGTACAACATTTACCCATTTGAATTTTTACTTCCAGTGCAATGAAGTTAATGCTAAAAAGGAACAATTTCTCAAAAGTCTCTGCAGAGCTTTGCAAGCATGTGAAGTATCAAAAGCAGAAGAATATCTTTGTTCATAGCTATTCCTCTCTCTAACCAAGAAGGACAAAAGGGGATTTTTTGGTTTTGGTTTTTTGTTTTTTGTTTTTTTTTTAATTACAATTTAAAGTCAGAATGCACTCTTCTGGACTGTGATAAATGTTTGCCCTCAGTTCCCTCTTGCACAGAACTGGTGAAGTTCCCCAGGACTTTGAATCTACCCATCTAAATTTAAGCCTATAATACATCTGTGAGTAGTTTTAGTTTTTTGTTAATAATATCAACCAACAAACCCTTCATGGAGGAGAGCTTTAGTCATGACTTGCTATACAATGTTATTTTGCTTTATATTGGAGAAAAAAGTTAACATGGACTGAGACACTGTTAAATTTCTGGAGAGCTTGTGGTCTCTGTTTTAACACCCCTTCTGAATTTAGGTAGTATTGTGTAAATGATACATTGGGCAGCAAAGAATTTACATTGTTACTGTAAATTCTCATAGAAGTTTGATCTTTTACCCATACTGAGACACAAAATAAGCTACCGGAAAAATGCAGATTTTTTTTTTCCTAAGGACTAAATGCACTAAATGCATACTGAGTTCTACTTTCTAGTACACTCTTGAGCCCCTAATCTCTTTAGGTTTGTCTTAATTAAATCCAACATTAAATGAAGCCCATTCATTTCTTTTTCTGGTGCATGGCATGAAGAGAAGCGATGGAAGATGAAGTTAGGTGCATTGCAAGGCTGAAGCTTAATTGCAGGTTCAAGGGGACCAGAGCATGCATGAGCAAGGGCTGAGCAGCTGGCTCTTCATGGGAGGACATCACTGTGCCCTTCTCTGAATGAGGCCCCATTAGAGTTATGAGAAAAAATTAACTGTTCCATGAAGTTTTCATGTACAGGTTTTAGAAAACCTTCCCCAAGTGTACTGTTTCTGAAACAACATCTGGGTCTATATGTGCAACTGAGAGGTTATATAAGCAAATTAATGTTACACCACAGTGACCATAGTAACATTTAGCAGAGGGAAACCCCATAAATAGCAGAAGGAAAAAATTACTTGCAATAACTCATTGAACAAATCAGTAGAAAATTGGGTTATTTTCACTTGATTTGCTCCCTCAGCTTTCATATGCCTCATATTCACTGTTTGCTTTAATTGTCCTCCCCTTGTACACAAACCTTCCCATCTCCAAATACCAAGAAAGGGGGGCAATCCTGTCATGATTTACTGTTGCTGGTGTAGCCTTTCCAACACAGGCTTAGTGTTGGAATCTTAGTATTCCTGCCACTTGAATATCTTTGTGAGGTCCAGAATACCTATAAAAAGTTGATTTCAGTGGTGAACAAGTTTCAGATTTCTTTATGAAGAGAGTAGAAATATCTTTGTAAGAGTGTGTTGCAGTGGCAGAGAAGTAAATGCTGTAAAACCAGGCTTGAAATCAATTCAGACCCTGTCCTGTTTCAGCTGTCAGATGATGAAGCTGTCAAGTGGCTCAGCCTGGTCCCTCTGGATGGAGTATTAGGAATAGGCACATTCCAGCAAAGTAGATGTAAGAGCAGTGCTGTGTTGATTCAGTTAAATGAAATCCCACAAACACTAAAATTAATTCATACCAAAAAAAAAAAAAAACATCCAAAACCTTAAAAACCTTAAAAAACGCCAAAACAACCTTATTACTTGGAAGGCTGCAGGGGGCTGCAGAAGCCATCAGTAGCTGAAAGGAAGCAATAGGGCTGGCTAAAGGCAGCTGAAGTGCCTGAGCCTAGTGAGGCTGGACATTCACCCAGGCTCTGAAGATCTGAGCTGCACACATGCAGGGAGGAGGCCCGAGAAGGCTGTCTGCAAACAGGACTTGTCCCCCACAGGGTTTGGTTTCTGTTTCTACTCAGCATGGTCCTGTGGTGTCTCCTGGCAATGCCTAAGGTTCTGGTGGTGCCTGTTGGTGCTGAGAGCAGGGCTACTGCCCAGGGCAGAGGATGGGAGCAGCAGCCCGGGGAGCCCTGGCAGCACTGGGCTCTGCTCAAGGGTTTCCTCACCCAGGGGAATTCCCAGCTGAGCTGTGCACACAGCTGTGCAAAACACTCCCTGCAACACCCCTGCAGCCTAAGGGGTAAGCACTGGGTTTCTCCATAGAGAGACCCAAGGATGGGTGTCTTTTTAGCATGTGTTGCAACAGAGTGTCAGGGAGTGTGGTTTTGCTGCTAGCCCTTTGTGGACCCTTCTGCAAGTCTCATGCAAATGTATTTTCTGAGTTCTTGCTTCCCACACATCTCTGAGGTCTTGGCCTACCACCTTGCAAAGTTCCAAAACCAGAGCAAGTTTCAAGGTGCTTCCCCAGCAGCTTTACTAAAAACCTGAAACATTGCTCTGGGTTTCTGGGTTCTCAGACTGCTGAGGAAAAAATTATGCTGTTGGAGGCAGTCTGGGTTTGATGACAGCACAATTCTTCCTGTCTCTCTGTGTGCCTTTCCTTTTTTTCAAGAATGTGCTTCAACCTTCTTGTGAAACCCCTGTGGTTTATTAGAGGAGTGCAGTGGCAGCAGCAGAGCTTGAGCCCTGTGTAAATATGAGTACAGGGGGTCACAGAGCACCTTCAGTGTTTTGGAACTAATGAAATGCCTTTCCCCAGATTTTATCCTAAAATCCAGCCAAAGAATGGACATCAGGGAGGATATGCCTCTGCATAATCATCACAGGTTGCTGCAGGTTGAACAAACACTTTTATCACTTTTAGCACTACTCCCTAGACCTCTGGGGGCTCTTTCACATTGTTGCAGTGTCAGATACAGTTATGGAAACAGTGGCAAGAGCTTTGGTGAAAAGCAGAATTGTGATCTGACAGCAAAACCTGTCCTAAGGTATTCATTAAATTGTTCCAGGCACCGGGACAGCCTATGATTATGTCAAACAGGGCAGCGAATTGTACGCTCTGCTTTCCCGGTGTGCACGAACTCAATCTGAAACTCTGCCTGGGAAGGTTAAACACAGACAGCTTTGTTCAGGAGAACTCCAAACTGGCAGAGCCCACTGCCCAGAGGGTTATCTGTGGGGAGTGCCTGTGCCAAACGTCTGTGCTGCTGCAGGAATGCTTGTCCAAGGGGTTCCCTCGGATGTCAGAACATTTGGAGGTTCCCAGCAGATGCAGTGCTATCTGTAGCTCAGGCTCTCATCTGTACTTCTGGAAAGTGGTCCCCAAAACAGAAGCTGGAGTTCCCCAGGAAGCAGCTGCATGGGGAACTCTGGGCTCCTCCTGCAGGAGAAACCACGCTCCAGGAAGTGTTTGGTGTGGGGGTTTGACACGGAAAGGGCCGGTTCTCACAACAATAATCAGCCTTGTGGGACCTTACACAGAAATTACTCACCAGGGTATTCCTTAACCCTGTCAGGAAGAGGTGCTGGTAGAGTCAGATTTGATAACAACCTTGTGGTCATGTAATGCAGAGTGGGACACCAATGTGCAGGGGTTCCTGATGGCTCAGAGTGAGCCAAGTGCTGGGAGCAGGACAGAGCAAAAGGCCCACAGGGCCATGTTCAGGCTGCAGAGCTGAATGCCATAGTGCCTGGGTTGTGGCTTCTACAAGACACACTGCTTTTGAGCTTTACTGGCAGTCTTTTGAATTTTTTTTTTCCTGCAGCTTGTAAAGAGCATTGTTTGAAAAAAAAACCCCAACCTTCATCTAAAAATAAATGTGTAGTCCTTGCAGTAAAAAAAAAAAAAAAAAAGAAGAAAAAAAAACCAACCCAAAAAAATCCCAATAAAACAGCTGACATAAAAACAAACTTGCATGCATCGTGATAGTTCAGAAATCAGATAAGAATGTCCAAAATGTAACTAATTTTAAATTGCTTTGTAGGCAGGTTCACCTCATGTTTTGGCCTGAGGCATAGAGATAGCAGCTGACATGACTTTTCAGCATTTTGGATTGACCACACTGCTTGTTCCTGCTGCTGCTCCAATTTATCAGCTTTGTTTAAAGATCAAAGCATTCAGTATAAACAAGTTGAAGTTGGAAAGAGTCTGGCTTCTTGCATGTTTATTTCCTCTGTTAATGAGAAGAATTACCTAACCCAAAATTATTATCATTTTTTCTAAAAATTCAAAGTGGAAAAATCATTTTGTTGCTTTGCAAGTAGAAGAGCAGTTAAAAATGGATGCAGAGGCTGCAGAATCAAGGTCTGCCAAGAAGAATCCAATCTGCCTGAATTGGCAAAATCAACAGATCAGATAGCTAGGAAAAAAGAAAAAAGAAAGAAAAAAAGTGCTATGCCAGAACAGAAGATGCAAAACCCCCTAGAAGCTTCATGATTTCAAGTCAGCCCACAAAAGGAACCAGCAAAGAGCAGCTGTTTGACAGCTATGAACCATGAGAGAAGTGATTGTGAGCATCTGGCCAGCTCAGAGCATGTTGACAGACATGGTGAGTGACAGAGATTAGGGACCTGGGAAAACTTCCAGGAGAAGAAATTCCAAGGTGCACTGGGTCCCATCTTGGCAATCACCTGTTTGGGTGAGAAATAAAAAGAGCCAGAATTTGCAGATCAGAGTTTATCTGGTCTGGCAAAAAGTTTCATGAGTTTTAAGTGAGAAAGAAGCAGCAGATTGTTGTGCCCAGGCTACTGCAGGTTCTTGAGGGATTGTCTGGGAGCAGACCTGGATCAATGCACAGTTTTTGCTTGTGCTAAAAATGCTGCTGCCCTGCACTGCTGCGGGACCATTGTCAGCAGAGAGGAATGGCAATAATCCATGGCAATTTGCAGTTACTTAGATAAAGCAGAATTAAGGAAGATCAAATTCCTGCTGGAGTCCAGGTTTTGTTAAGCAAACACTGCCCCTTCCTTTCCTCTCTTCATCTGTAATAAGAGTTTCGTGTTGCCTTTTGGGCTGTGAAGGGATCTTTATTTTTCATTTACTCAAGAAAAGGAATCAGATGACCGTGGTGACAGCTATCAGGTCATGTTTTTGAGACAACATGCTGAGTGGCAATGCTAGGATCTCCACAAGCACTATCAATTTCCACAGCTTATTACTGAGGAAATAAGCACACAGGCTGCTCTGTGCTGGCCACGGCAGGACTCTCAATCCCTGTCGCACACCAGGCAAACTACATTTTAAAGAAAAATGCCACAGATGTTTCATATGTTAGGCCTGGGAGACAGCTGTTCCATGCTGGGGGTAAAGAATAACTGGCCAATGCAACCAGAACAGGCAGCAGGCTGTACCAGGTACCATCTTTACAGCATTTGAAACACTTCAAGCACCCCATGGGTCTCCAAAGCAAGCCAGGGGAAGGAGACAGTGGAATGAGTGGCCAGCTCCCATCTAGGCAGGCTAGGCACTGTCTTTTCCTGGTTAGATCTTCATTAAAATCCGGTCAAAATGTGTCTGGGCCTTAGGGGATGGCACCTTCTGGGGTGTGAGAACTTTGTGTTCTGACCACAGGAGAAAATAACAATGCTGCAGTTTGCTGCTTGCACTGTAAAATGGATTTGCCAAGAGCATGGGGGATTAACACAAAAGATCTGCAAGTAAACAGTTGTGTAGTAAGTAAGAGATGTATAACAATTTTTGAATTCGTGACTTCTTGCTGATACCTGGTTATTCTAGCTGAATGCTTACTTGGCACCATGGATGCCATGAGCCCCAAACCCCTTCCTTGTAGCCAAGGAGAGATTCTCAGTCTTCCCTCTGTAATACTGCTTTCCTATGAGATCAACACAGATTCCAATCCCAAAATCAGTGTCCAGCCATTCTGGAGAAGTTACTACAGCCAGGTCCATATAAACAAGTCACACAGCACCCTGGGAGGGGAACCTGCAGGGGAAAACAGGCAGTGCAGAGACCCATGCAGCCACACACCTCGGTGGTTTTACCACAGCCTAGCTGTAACTCAGTCCTGTGGATCACATGTGTGCTGATGGTTGGAGGGATCTGAGTAAGTTTCCCCTGGCAGGAAATTGGATTGCACGCTCCAGGGACTGTGCTGCAGTGGGAGCCACAGTAAGGGGGGCAACCACAAAATTATTTTAAAAATGTGTTTGGTATCCAAAATAAACTACCAGGCTGGAGATACTAGAGATAACAGGTGCCTTGCCCAGTGCCTTAATTCAGTGTCTTATGGGTGAATGAACCCTACCCAGCTCAGTATCTTGACACTTTCTAGCTGGCAGGACTGGACAGCCAACTGCATCTTAAAAACAGAAGGAAATCACTACTAGCTATCTGTCCTTCTCCATATTTCTGTGTCTGTCTGTCTCTACGGGCAGCAACTGAACACTTCAATTTTGCATATCAATATAATTTCACTTTTCTTTCACTTAAAATTTGTTTCAGTTTGAGGTGGCTGATGTCAGGCTGGCTGGCAAACTACCAGTGTCTGATTCTCTAGGGAACAGCAGTCCCAGATGGGACTGTGCAAGCGGGGCCCACCAGCTGCAGGCAAGGTCCTTGTGGCTGCAGAGCATCCTGCTCCAAGCTGTGAGGGCTGGTTTGAAACAGAAAAAGGCAGCTGGGAAGTGGAGTAATGCTGGCATAGCCCAGGACAGGGAACACCCAAATCCTGGCTGCCTCCAAAATTATAATCCTTTCCTTTCCTTTCCTTTCCTTTCCTTTCCTTTCCTTTCCTTTCCTTTCCTTTCCTTTCCTTTCCTTTCCTTTCCTTTCCTTTCCTTTCCTTTCCTTTCCTTTCCTTTCCTTTCCTTTCCTTTCCTTTCCTTTCCTTCCCTTCCCTTCCCTTCCCTTCCCTTCCCTTCCCTTCCCTTCCCTTCCCTTCCCTTCCCTTCCCTTCCCTTCCCTTCCCTTCCCTTCCCTTCCCTTCCCTTCCCTTCCCTTCCCTTCCCTCTAAATCTATGTGTCACCTCATGTGAGAGCTGCAGATATTATTACAGGTGTTGGCTCAGACATTAATTTGCTAATAAATATTATTCTGTTAATTACATATCTACCATGGGTTTCCTAAAATACCAGATGCTGCTATGTGGACAGCACACTTATCTAGCTAGGTTATCTCACACCCTGCCTCCCCCTCTCTCCCATTTGTCGCCATTTTGTGATGCCCCAAATGCCTGTGGATGCTGGCATCCTTACTCCCATGGATGCTTGGGACAACACAGGTTCTGGAGCTGCAAGGTAGAAGGGGAGCTACTGGGTGTAAGTCAGAAAATAAATTATGCAACTCTTAGAAATTAATGATACAGTAGCAAGTAGGGCAAGACTGTTTTGAAACAGGAATTAATGATTGTTGCATACTAAGGTGGTTATGCATCCAGGTCGAGACGTACAGAGTGGGTGGGCTGCACTCAGCTGGGAGGAGCAGGGCACACAGCCAGTCCTGGACAATGTGTGTGTTTGTGTGCCTGGTGGCAAGCAAATCTGTCACCCTCTTCAGAGAGTAGCTCAAAAGGGAGTGGGGTCTGCCAGATGGCAAACATCCGGAAAGGCACAGGGACACAGCCCAGCGTGGCCACAGTGTGCGTGGCAGCCAGCACACTGGGGGTGTCCACAGATGGAAATGTGCAAAGCACAGCCCTGGGCAGGGCTTGGGGAACACTGACAAAGTCAGACCCCAACTCCCCAGACTCCTCTGAGAAACTGAAAAATCAGGACGACAGTCCGGATCGACCTCATCTTCTAAGGTCACGCAAATCTGGAGGAAATGGCAAGCCTAGATGTGGCTGGGCTGATCTTGGTGCAGGGCACACAGAAGGGCTGTAGGAAGACAAACTGATTGACAGCTCATTAGTTCTGGAGCTAATTAGAGTCTGGATTATAATCTGCAGCATTTCTCTCTCTATAAACCTGTCTATGCACTAGACAGAATACAATTCCAAAATGAGAAAGCACAAGGAATGCAAACACGTTCCCTTTTCCACCCCCAGGCTCCTTTGCGAGTCACTCTCCCTCAGCAGCCACAGGATAAGGTATCCTAGAGCAGCTGAATGCCAATGTGGAATAGAGAGGAGGAATTTTTTATGTAGCTGTTTTCTCAGCTGCATCATGCTACTACTCCCAAAAATGGAATTCCATGAAAGGAAGACAAGAATGACTGGAAGGAAAGAAAGCTTTTTCTTTCTTTCTTTTTTTTTTTTTTGGTTGGTTTGGTTTTTGGTTTTTTTGTTTTTTTTTTTCTCTACAGCATCCAGTCTCTATTTAGCTAAGTTTCTTGTCTCTTTACAAAACTTTTTGTCTTTTTTTCTCTCTCAAGGCGGGCTGAGGAAATAGAGCAACTGGGGACTCTTGCCTGTGTCCTCCTCCCCTCCCAGCCTGCCTCAACTCAGCACACAGGTGGGCAAGGAGGAGCTGCAGCTCCCTAGGGAAAGGGTATTTACTTGAGACTTCTAGCTTAAGCAACGAGCCTCTGTGCTACACACTGAATCACTGCTCTGTGTGATAAATTGGGCCAGTCTTTTAGCTTCACATGCCCTTTAGTTTTATTGTTATCTCATATGAGCCCAAATAAGAGAAGGCTGAGACATCTGTCTTGATCCAAGCAAAAACAGATTTTTGCTCAGAATGGTTGATTTAATTTACACCAAGAAACAAACCTGCCTAGGCAAACCAGGAAATGTTTTTGAAACCAGCTACTGTTAAGTTTTTCTGAGTTGCATCTTATTCCAGAAACAAAAAGACCTTGCAGAAGCGCCATGATTTCAGTGTGACATATTTTAACATCTTCTGTGCAGCAGCTCTTGAGACCATGATGGGGTGTGTGTTTGTGTCAGAGATCACAGAAATGTTCTTTGTAAAGGTACAAGGCACTTCCACACTCCCATGATATAATGGGTTGTTAGTGACTTGTCAGTTCATGTTTTCAATTACTGTTATTACTATTATTTCTAAACTGTGGGAGTTTCTAAAATTGCTTTATATCAGATAATAAGTATACTCTTTCTTCAGTTACACTAATTAGAGTTCTGAGCATGATTCTGCCACCTTGATGGCTCCAAGAGCTGGGACTGGTTACCATATACACGAAGCTCTTAGCTCTTTTCCATAAATAAATTACAACCTTCAAGTTTTAACTCTTGATGTCCCAAAGACCATCTTTCCTACCTCTGGCTTTTCCATGGCTCATTCCTGTTATTTCTTTAGAGTTTCTCTCCTATCAAATGATGCATCCTACAAAAAAAGCGAATCTTAAATATAAAACTGCAATCCCTAAGCAATACCCATCCCATGGCATGTTCCTGTAGAGCACATTTCTTCAAAGCTTCCTGAGTGAACAGCTCCCATATTATCTTCTCCCAGGGGTGGCTCTTGTGTTTTCTCCCATTTGTGCATGCATTTCCCAGCTCTGGGAGGGGGCACTGCTGACCATTGCCAGGCTACAGTCTGGAGCAGCCTAAAAATGCTGTGCATGCCCATCTAGCTGAAAACAAAGCTGGTGAGCAGTGGGTAGAGCTGAGAAAAATCTTGCTTTTAAAAACTGTCTTTACAAATATATCTGAATCGGGCCTAAAAGGAAGCAAAGTAGCGGAGCGAGTCAGAGCAAAGAGAGGAGGGGATTCAATAGCATGGCACTACTGCTTACAATAAGCTTAATGTAGGTTATGATACCAAAAAAAATGTTTTCCTGAAAATGTTATGGCATTCTACAGGACAGAGCTCTAAAGGGACATTGCAAACAAAGAACAAACCAAAGGAAAAATAAAAATCCAGACCGTACGAAAATTTGTAAGATGGTCCACAAGGACTTGCATTAAAGTGGGGAAAAGGGACTAGGTTAACAAATAGAAATGGCTGAAAATTTTTTAAGCCTTGTTTAGGAGACTGTGTATGCATTTTATGGTCTACCTCCTGTCTACAGAACACCATTTTCTCAGAGAAAATCTAAACCTGCCCTTTTAATGACTGGAAGTTAAGCAGAGCCCAGAAGCTGTGGCATAACCAGCTCTATTTAATCAGGTAAACTGTTTTGCTCCTCACTAGACTATGCTTGCATGTCATTCCCTTCCCTGATTACCTTCTCACCCAGAAAATTGCTGCTCTCCTATTTCTAGATGTAGCATCTCAGCTCATTTTCTTACAATATGAACACAAAGGAGCTGCTGGTGGATATCCCTTATGATGCTCACTTCACACCTTAGGTTTGCCATCAAACAAGTGCCTTCGCCTTCCAGGCCCATTACAAAGCCTCTCTTGTTCTCATCACTGAGAGACAGTTTCCTATCTGTGCAATAGTTTAAACTGCTCAGGTAGCAAACACATCCTCCATGAAACCAGCAGTGTGGGGAGAGATGAAATGGCCCTCTGGGGGCTCAGGACAGAACAGGAGTGTTGGTGGCTGCCTGTGTTGACACACAGGACACCTCACTCCAGCTGGGGTCCAACCTCTGTCAACTGGTACGTGGCTTTACTAAAGATGCAGAAAGAGCCAAAAGGGCTCTTCCTTTAAACATGCTCAGGGCAGAACATAGTGGGTTTATTTCAAAGAAAAAATATACAAATTCTCCTTTTTCTAGGACATTTCTTTGATATCTAGCAGGTCTATTTGTAGCAAGTGTTTCCATCAACTCTATGAGACAGCTCCCCAGCCTAACCTATCAATGGTCCACTTACTGCATACAATCAATACATCCTTCTTTCTGAGGCAGCTGGACGTATTAATAAAGCAAAAAACAACCAAATCATAAAAATTAGCTCAAAACACTGCTCCTGGCTTGGTTTCTGCTAGGGGCCACATTGGAGATGCGTCTGAACTCAGACCCTTTCCCTTGGTTTTTTGTGTGCTGAGAACACATCTTGGGGTGCCAGAAATGCCAAAGAAGCTGTGTAAGTCTTCCTTGAGGGCTGCATCCCAAAATAAACCTCCTGTCTTCAGGAGAATTGTACCAACCCATTACACACTGCTGTTGAGGAAGAATTTAGGTCATTAAGATTCAATGAGTAATATGTTTGAAAATGCAATTTAAAAGTTTTTCAATCATTCATGAAAACTCTTTTGATGCAGAGTAAAGCTTGATAATGTCTGTGATTGTGCCTTGACTGATGAAAGATCTGAATGGAAACTTGTACAGTAGGTAATATTTATTCTGGCAGTGTGTCAGTAGGCAATGTCTACTGCTTTTATTGCTTTGTGGAATAAAAGTTTTGAATTTTCCTTAGTACTGAACCATTTATTGTCTTGAAATTGGCAGCAGTAACACCCAGCTGGATGCCGGTATGTTTTGTGTTTGCGAGCAGACTGATCCATGGGAAACAATCTAGCAGACAAATCAACCTTGTTATGAATTAAACAAAATCTTTACTTGGGTATGAGACATTTGAGCCTGAGGGATCTATTATTTTGGAAAAGGCCCATAAAAGGACTTTTTAAGACAGGGACTTTGTGAGTCTTTATGATATTCTTAGACTGCCTTTAGTTATGCCTTGCTTTGCATAACACAGTGGATTTTTATAAAACAATAACTTCTATGTAAATGGTACTGGGGTCCAAAACTCTGAGATGAAAGTCAGAACAGTGCTCAGTGCCTAGCCAAACCAGTGAGATGCTTAAATTGTTCTTCTGCCTGTCCCCAGGACAGGAACTGCCATTTCCTATCTGTATCTCCATTGCATAGCACTGAGAAAATCCTTCTTATAAGCAAAGAGAGAAGTAGAACATTTACCCAGAAATAACTGAGTGCTCAGTACCAAAACTAAGCATAGTATGAAGAGATAGTTCTGTGTGCTTAGAGCCAGTCCTATCAATTCTCACAGCCTTGTGAATGTCATGGGATCTGATGCTTTCTTAATTCCCCAGCTGATGGTAATCGAGGAACCACATGATAACCTTGACTTCATTTACACAATGAAAAAAAATCACAAGTAAATAACTCACTTTGTGATTGCTAAGTAAATATGAAGCCAGTCTTAAATCCTGAAGGTAAATAAAATCCTGATGGTAATTCTGACCCTTTATTCACTCTTCATGGGTTATCACTCCCAATGTTTCTTAGCTGCTTCTTAGACACAACCACACAAAAAATTGATTCTTCATGAAATATCCTGTAACAGTCTGCATTCACCCCCAGTCAGCAACCTTTATGATTAATTTTTTTTCTCCTTTGCTGGTCCAAAAGTGTGTGCTGACAATCAGCAATGTGCATTGGATAGTCTCACAATTTACACATGATTTGTTCTCTCTGTAGCTTTAATGAAGGCCTCGTGTACTCTTCTTCTCTGAAAATGTTGTATGCCCCTGCTATTACACATGTACTTTTTGGAAGTAGTTTCCATTCTCACAAACATCCCACATGATTTTGGGGAAGTCGCCCTAAGAGTTCCTCCACACTTTCTGTGTAAAATGTGGATAATTGTATTTCCCTTCCCGATCTGTTTTGGACAGGTTGTTTCTTGGTACAGGTATGTTATATAAAGCCAGGCTTTATAACCCATCTCTGTTTACTTTCTATGTCCCTTGGAGCAGGGACAGGGATTCAGCCTCCCCCTCTGCCAGGCTGGGCCAGAGGAGATGTGACAAAGGGAGGAAGCAGACACGGCTTGTCCCACAGCTGTGCACAGGCTGAGTGATTGCAGCCTGGACACTCACAGGTGAGGAACCTTGCACTGGGTTACATAAAACACCAACTGAGAACAGCTTAAGGCTGTTAATGCTGCTCTGAGCTGGGGCTGACATAATAACAATTACAAAAAAAAAATCAGGTTCAGTCTATAATCCGTGTCAAAGAATTTGTTCTGGGCAGGACTTTTGCCAGTGATTGGGATGATACCATTTGCTCTCTTGTTGCACAGCTTTCAGAGATGGGCAAGCAGATTCTTGTCACATGACTTTCTCTGGACTACGGTAAGCTTCAAAGTTTCCTTATTCTTGCCTTGAATTCATATAGCTTTAAGATGCTGCTTAACTATAGCTTTAACCATTTTTCAGAGTTTGAATGCTTGATATTTGCAGGAAGAAACGTGAAAAAGAAAGAAAAACATAATAGTTTCCGATCATCAAATATTTTGGGTGAGTCATTCGCCTGCATCGCCAGATAAATGCAACAGGACATCCTGTGACCATTGGGCAGTTTCTTTAACTTCTCCCTTTTTTTCCCTACAACATAAATAGCAAAGTAGGAAAGAAAGTGGCAGTAGAGTCCTGTCTAGGCACTCCTCTTTGCTTGGATTCTCTCCCACGTCAGGAGAGGGAAGTCAGTCACCTCAGGGGTTACTACCTGCGCTGGTGCTGGGATATACAGATGGATTGTGGTCTGCTCCTGGCCAGCAGCAGGTAATTCAAAGGCAAAGCCTCCTGAGTGAGTTTAGAGAAGCTGATGTTATTTTCCGGAGCCTTTTGCCTTCTGGAGGAGTTTCTTCACTGGAGCTCTTCTGGGAAGGACCTGGAAGGGGTATTTCTGTGCTGCCAGTCCTTTCTCTCACCCAAATTCAAGACTAATCATCCCCAGCTAAATTTTTAGGTCTTGCATGCCTAGTAGAAGAGTTTTTAAGAGATTTCACTCATTTCTTTTGGATGCCAGCAAAGGGATACAGATGACCAGAATACCAGTAAAAGTGATGTAACTGAAGTAAAACAAATGCTGCTCCCAACAAAAGAAAGCAATAAATCAGAACACCATAATTCTGGTCATAGAGTTGGCATATTTAAAGAGAGAGAAGGAAAAGCTGAATACTGGAAAAATAAAATACTTCTACTTTCTACTCTATATACAAGCACAGACAGAGCTTTGAACCTTTGACCTATAAAAAGCCAATTTGATCTTATGCAAAGGCCTTAGAAAAAAAAGATCTGATCCAAGGAAGATAAACATCTAGTTGGAAATCTTAGAGTAAGCCTGAGAGACAAGTTTGCATATGTGTGAGTATACATATATAATCACCAAAAATTAGACAGCTTTATGCTGACTGTTCAAGTGAGATGGAATTAGTGGAGAGAGAACAAATCAATAAAGCACAACTTTCAGTAATAGTCCTGGGCAGAATTTTGAAGGCATGACTTCACATGAAATAACTGGAATCTCCTGACATTTATCTCACTCCTCAAAATCCCTTTTCCAAACTTGTCACTACTATGACACTTAGAAGTTGATGAAACTGGGATTGTCAAGTATTAAAAAGGGGTTTATTTCAATTAAAATTGTCTTTTATGATACATTCCCTTTACATCATGCCAGGAAACCTTCTACTTTGTTTATACAGTACCTAGCATGGTGGTCCTCTATTGTGGCCATAGTTTCAATTAACCCCACTAATAATTACCAGGAAAAAATATATCAATAAATAAGTCTCATAACTTCATGATCCAACAGGGAAATGAAGAAATGAAGCAGTCTAACTGCTATCATGTATGTTTAATTGTGGCACTGTTCTTCCCCTCTCCCATATACACAGAGCTTCAGCAGGCAGAACAATAAAGATCAGGCTCCTTGGTTTCATTTGTTATTTAATCACCAGTATCTTCAGGGTGAGAAGTTCCCCATAGTTCTTTTACACACCTCTCATCTGGATTTCTCCCACTCCCTCATTCTTTGAGTGTTTTCCTGATCTGGTCACAGGTATGCTGGCAGCAGGCATTCTGTTCTTTGTATTGGCAAACTTTTCCCTCCCCCCATTTTTCAATCACTGATTCTTTTCCTCTTCCAGTTCCATCTATTTCACAACAGGTTTTGTCAGCAAAACACCTTCTACTCCCTATCTGCTTTCCACATCAGATTCGTGCCTTAAGTCTAGACTGGAAATCTTCAGGGCAGGGACTGTCTCTAGGTTAACATTTATATATGTTTACTTATCCTCAAAAAGCGCCAGCTTCAAAGCTCAAAGTCCAATTACAGTAACTAATATTGGTGTGGGTGAAAAGGTTTTAGCCTATTAATTCCAGGAACCACTCTAAGCACCACTTTCTAGCATTAATCAAAAGCTGATGGTTACTATCTGTTTCTTCCTGGCCCTCCTAACCCCTGAGCTCTTCTTTCATCCAGCTTCAGGCTCTGCAGCTTCTCTTGAGACTGCTCAATATTTGCAGTATTGAGCCTTTTCTTTTTCTCACTTTTATTTGCAATAGCCTTCCTGAATAATTTGCGCTTTCCTGGCTTTTCTTCAAATATTACCTGAACCATATCTTCCTCTTATAATTGTTCTCACACTATTGTTTTCTAAAGCCTTTGATTTAGCTGGCTTAGTAAAATATGCTATGAAAAAAATGCCACAGGAAAAAAGTGTTCCTTTGTCCCAGATGTTATTTGTATTTCTGTAATAGCTGGGAACTCTATATATAGTTTACCCACTAACCTGCTTTCAGTGTTTGTTGTTGGTGATTGCAGTATCACTTTTCTCTTACGTTCTTATCACCTGGTCTGGTGTAATCTCTGTAATCCTTTACTGCTCCTTGTACTTCAGAGCACACCTAATACTCCAGTTTCAAGTTGTACTTGTTCCCTTTATCTTTGATGACTAACACAGTTGAACCAGTTCACAAAAATAGTCTTTTCTGAGTAGTTAGTTGTAAAATTTTTTGTTTAAATCATCTCAGGAAATAAAAAGTGGAGCTGGGAAGGGGTTAGGTTTTTACATTTATGTTTGTCATTTTGCTTATTTATTTTTGTAAAGCCTGCTTCAATGTAACCCACTACTGGATAATGTCAAAAAGCAGAACACAAAGCATGTGTAGCAGCATGTTTAAAGGTGTTTTTGTTGTTTTTATATGAGAAGTGGGTAATTCTCATACTTGTTTTTGTAGGAGAAGTGGGTAATTCTCCACCTACTGCCTCTGTCTAGCCTTCTTTGACTGGCCAAAATGCATCTCTGTCAGAGAACTGGTGCATGGCTTATGTGGAGATCACACTGCCCCTTTCCTTAGGTGTGGCACAAACTGTCCTCAAGGTTCATGGTCTTGTTTGCAGGCAATGCAAGAGAATGACAAAGCAACAAAGGAAGCTGCCCTTTCATGGCTTGGCTTTGCCCTGGTCTCCTGGGGCTGGAAGTCTGGGTGCTGGAGCCTGCAGCTGCAGGGCAGGGGTGTCCCAGGAGGTGACATGGCCTCCCAGAAGCTGTGGCCTGTGCCTGGGGCCGCCTGAGGCTCTGGCAAGTGCTGCATGACTGCTTTGCACAGGAGTTTGATCCTGGCTGGTGCACTCAGCCTCAGCTGCTGTCAGAGGCAGGTGCACAGAGTGGTGGTCCTGGGCAGGTGCTTCCTGACCACCCTGGAGCTGAGCCGAGGCACAGACTTGCCTTCACCCACCCAGTCAGCCAAACAAGAACCATCAGGATCTCCTACTGACATCTTTGTGCCTTGCAAACATCTGTCTCTGCCTCTCTCTGCCTTCACATCCTGCCACAGCCCAGTGTGGCAGATGCACTCTAATCTCTGAATTCCCACATACAGGTAGCATGAGCAGCCCTCAAACCACAGCCAAATGCTATGAGTGGATTTATTTCATGACCTCACTAATGAGGCCTGGCCACAGGGACCCAGGGGCACAGGGTCCCTTTGGCTAAGTTCATCCCAGCTGGCAGCAGGGACGGGGGCTCACTGCCTGCCTCACCAGGACGAAAGATGTCTGTACGTGCCTGACAGGAATTCTCCTCAAAAAAGGCAGAGGACGAACAACAGTAGCCCTAAGAAATAGTGTTTCCCCACATCAACATTTTTAGTGTTCCCAGCTTCAAGGTCACTTTGAGCAAAACTATTCCCTCCTCATTAAGCTTCCTGTTTTAACCCTTTCCTCTCAAGAGTCTCACAAGTGCAACACCCAGGAAAGCAGCCCTGGAATATGAGTGAAGCTCACCCCCATTGGTAAAGGGCCTGTTGTTCCCCCCAGGCCTTCTCACATTCACACACTCTTCATTTGAAGGTCCAAAATGTTTTGGGATCTTCTTGTCAGTTCCCTCCTGGCACATGCCACAGAAGTGTGGCTGTTGAGTGGAGAAGCTCTCTACCCTACCAAGTTCTTCCTTCCTCTTTCTGTCTCATGCAAGCTGGCAGTTTCTTTGAGCAGTGGGAATCCCATGGGACTCCTTCACAGAGATTTTCACTGTTTCTCTTTTTAAAGAAGTAGCCCACACTGGTTCCTGTTTATCTTCATTTGTAGTCTCCACTATGCAGATAAGGGGGAAGCCACGAGATCAAAAGTAAATGGGCTGCTTAGTCCTTGAAGAATTTATCTGCTGTGCCTGAGGGATCTGTCATTTCAATGACATTTCTAAGTGCCAAAATTAAATATTTTTATCACAGAGTCAATTAGGTTGGAAAAAACCTCTGAGATCATCAGGTCCAATCTTCTCATCCTAAGCAGTTTGTGTTCTGGGCCTGTTCTTTCAGGAAACAGCAGCGTGCAAGGTTTCCTTATGTGCTTACAATTACTGAGCAGCCTTAACTTTGCTCTGCACGCCATAAAAGCAAGTTAATACTGTTGTTGGTAGTCAAATTTAGACTCTTGCCAAAACTGCTATTCATAACTCTCCTCTCAAGAAAGAACATATTACAGACTGCAGTCACCATGCAGTTCTCAGATATATATATAAAACTTGGAGTTTTTTAATTTGCAATTACAATATTTATTATCATTATACAATTATAATTGTATTATTGCAATTATTGTGTGGGATCTCAGCACATCATTCCTGATGTCCAGAGATGCCAGGAGAACCCTTGGGGGTCTCAAAAATCCTGGAATGTTGCCAGAAGTGTCTGGTGGCTTGATTTTGATCCATCCACAGAAATAACAAGAGTTTGAGGACAAGAGAATCACTTTAGAGTAAAAGGTGTAAAAGAGACACATTTAGAGGGTGAAATATAGACTTTAAGGTTTTTGGGTACAGGGGGGTTATGGAGACAAGATGGAGGGATCAAGGCGTGTCTCGTCCTTCTTCTTTCTTCTTCTTGTCCTCCATCTCCTGTGGTGATGTTGGCACTTGGGGATTGGTTTATAGTGAAGGTGCACTTGCTAACATGGGTGAAAAGCATTGGGAAATAAAGGTAAATATTATGTACGTAGATATTAGTATAAAAAGACATGACCGCCCCGTGGGTGGTCAGAGAGTGCCTGTGACTGCTTGCAGATCAGACCTCTGTTGGGCAGACAGAAAATTTTGTAGATAAGAAATAATAAACAATCCGAAGACCGAAAAGCTGAAGAGTCCAGACTCGTCCTTTAAAACGCGTGCCACCCAAGAACCACACTACCCGTGTCGGGGCAGAGACAGACAGCCGAACCCGACATTATTGTAATTTTGTCCTTTTTTCATACACTTTGCCTCATACTTCGTACAGATGTGTCTTAATATCTCTATTGTTTTTATGGTTTTTAAAGATTTTGGTCATTACATTACATTGGATGCTAAGAACTATATTTCTAAATCTGGATTTTAAATATTAAGCAGGGAAATAGCTGCGCACAGTGAAAGTGCTGTCCTATGCAGACATTGGATACAAGATAAGGGTACAATTTGAAGGGTGGGCTCAACCTCATGGGAGCCAAGTTGGCTGTGACTCTTCCAGCACATTTCTTGGTCAATAGATTTCTTCTAGCCACTATCTGCAGATCAGCAAAGAGCTAAAGCAACCTCTTCCTGTTCAAAGACAGCCAGGCATGGGAGAGCATGATGAAAAATTGTGGAGTGGAAGGTGTGCACATGAATAAAAAGAGTGGCCTCACTTTGGGGCTGGAGCTGCTGATGGCTGACCAGGCAGGGAAAAAGGCTTGACTGGGGTGGGTTGAAGAGAAGCTTATTTGAGGAGAATGCCTTAAGGAAACAGAGATTAGCAGAACAAAGACATTTAATGTTCAACTTCCCACTCAAATCAGGGCTCGCTTCAAAGTTGCATCAGGTTGCTGAGGGTCCTGTCTAGGATTTCTGAGCATCTCCATGGATGGAGATCCTACAAGCTCTCTGGGCACTTGTTGGTTTAACTACGCTCGTGAAGAAAACACTTTTCCTTAGATCTATCTGGAATTTTTACAGCTGTAACTTTGGCCATTGCATCTTATCATTTCATTCTGCACATCCAAAAATCTGGCACCTTCTTCCCTATAACACATCTTCAAGTAGCTAAAGATTAAAATTAGACCTTCATCAAGCCATTTCTTCTCCATAATGAACACAGTTATCAGCTTTTCCTCAGGCACCATTGTGATGCAGTTCTCTAAGCATCTTTGTGGGTCTCTGCTGAACCAGCTCCAGTCTGCAAATTGATCACTGATGAGGAAGGGGTGAAAGATAGTAGGGTAGGAAAAAAAGTAGGAGAATAAAGAGAACAAGGAGGGAAACTTTCAAAAAGCAAAGTCCAGAGAATTAGGATACTGCATGCAAAAGAAAATAGAAGGTAGGAAGGCGAAAAAATAGCATGAGAAAAGTGGCCACATAGTTCCAGCTGTGCTCTGTACTAGATTACTAGAGCATCTCAAGATAGCTCTTTTACTAGATTACTAGAGCATCTCAAGATTTTTTTTCAAAAAGCTTTCATCTGAGAGAGCTGTTGTTCCACTTATTCATTATAAAGGTTAGTGTTGATGTGATTTTCTCTCAAAAATGGCTTACTAGATGTCTAATTAATTTTGCAGTAGTGTGCATGAATTATGGAGAGTGTGAAGTAGGAGGTTATTCACATAAGATATCTGCCCAAAAAAGTGAGTGATACTGGTTTTTGCACTAGACTTGTTCTCTCACAAACCCTCATGCCTAAGACAAACAACCCTTAGACAGAGATGTAGGAGTGGCAGATAGTGATTCCCAGGTCTGGATTCCTTTATTTTCTTTATCACAGAAGGCATGTCCATGAACTTGCTGTGCAGCCACAATTCCCATCTGTTTTGAAGAATCCTCATCTTCTGGAAGCCGCTTGCAAAAGAGTCTCGTGACAGTTTTTCCTCAAAATGGGCTGTAGCTGTCACTAATAGAAATGTCTTCTACTGCTTTGGGACTACTGTGAACCTTTCCTCTGATCATGAGCTTGACAGATGAACTGGCTGCTGCCTAATGACCCTGTTTCTGTAGCTGGCAGACATTGATTTGACACATCAGGGCAGGCAGGTTCTTTGGAGGCTGGATAATGTCATCCTTGACAATGCACTACATTCATGCAGAGATGATGGCAAAGCAGAGCAACATTTGAGTAATGTCACCAAGCCCCCATGATTTAAACTGTGTGCACATTGGCCTTTTTAGAGGAAATATTTAGTGTTTTACTCAGACAATTATATATTTTACATTTTCAGCAATGCCTGCAAATTATTAATTACCTACCTCTGCCATGGATATTGTTTCCATTTAAAAAAATCTTCTTGACTAATCTATTTGATTAGTCATCTAAGTAGATGTCAGTAGTTTTCCAAAACTGTGACCTGTATTGAAATAATAATGTTATCAATAGGGGATGGAATTTCACCAAGGGCAAGTCCTGCCTGACCATCTTGTGACCTTCTAAGTTGGAGTGACTACATCAGTGGACAAGGGAAGGACTACAGATGTCATTTACCTGGACTGCTGTAAAGTCCATGGCATGATCCCTCGACATCCTTGTCTCTAATTTGGAGAGAGATGGATTTGATTAGCTGGATAAGAAATCAAAGGGACAGTTGCATCCAGAGGGTAGTGGTCAATGGCTCAGAGTGTCAATGGACATCAGTCTGAGGTCTGTACTGGGACCAGTGTTATTTAATATCTTTATTAATGACATAGACAAAGGAATTGAGTGCACCCTCAGCAAATCTGCAGATGACACCAATCTGAGAGGTGCAGTTGCCACACCTGAAGGATTGGATGCTATCCAGAGGGACCTGGACAATCTCAAGAAGTATGGGAATCTCAATTTAATGAGGTTTAATAAGATCAAGCGCTGGTGCTGCACCTGGGTCAGGGCAGCCCCCTCTCTCAGCACAGGCTGGGGATGAACAGATCCAGAGCAGCTCTGTGAGAAGGACTTGGGGGTGTTGGTGGGAGAGAGGCTGGACGCAGCAATGGCCCAGCAATGGCACTCACAGCCCAGAAAGCCAAACATGTCCTGGGCTGCATCCAAAACAGCCTGGGCAGCAGGGACAGGGAGGGGTTCTGCCCCTCTACTCCACTCTGGTGAGAGCACACCTGAAGTGCTGCATCCAGCTCTGAGGTCCCCAGCACAGGAAGGACATGGACCTGTTGGAGCAAGTCCAGAGGAGAGGCCACCAAGATGATTAGAGGGATGGAGCACCTCTCCCATGAGAAAAAGCTGAGAGAATTGAGTTTATTTAGTCTGGAAAAGAAAAGGCTTGGGGGTGATGGAATTGTGAACAGAGCATGCAAGAAAGATGGAGAGGAGATGAAGGATCTTTTTGCAAGAGCAAAAAGTGACAAGGACAAGGGGAATGACCAAACTGAAAGAGACCATGTTTAGCTTAGATATTAGGAAGAAGTTATTTCTGTGGGGGTGGTGAGGCACTGGAACAGGTTGCACGTAGAAGTTGTGGGAACCCCATCCCTGGAAGTCCTGCCCCAGGCTGAATGGAGCTCTAAGCAACCTGTTCTAATGAAAAGCATCCCTGCCCATGCCAGGGGGTTGAAACCAGATGATCTTTAAGGTCTTTTTCAATCCCAACCATTCTGTGATTCTATGATTCTCTGAATCAAACTGAACTCTTTTGGTGAAAATATCCAAGGTGCTGGGAGTTCCTTAGTAGCTCCACATCTTCTGGATGGTTCTGATACCCTCCATTCTCCTTTAGTAGCCTTCCTGGGAGGTAAAGAACTTGGAAAACATATATTGTCTTTTTTATTTTCCAAGTCCAAAATAATGTAGTTTTTCCTATTTACTTTCAACAGCTTTATTTAGCACAAATGTAAAACTGGAAAAACTCTTTCTATGATAATTTACATAGAAATTTAAATTAGATTAGAATCTACTGTGTATAATATTTTAGTTAAGAACATTAAAGATTGGGTTCATTCAGTTTATCTCTGGGCCTGCACAGTCCATGAGACCACTCACATCTGCACCTGAAGAAATTCTGTTTTAGACAAGCAAATATCAAATTAGCCATAATTATCATTAAGCAATTTGCATGGCTAATGCCATGTATGCTTCTCTGTTGGTTTGGGGACTACACAGTGCAGGTCTGTGTTTCTTTTTGTGAGTGAGCTTGACTTACCTCTGAGTACCAGGAAGCTAAAATTTAACCCTTTATGGGCAACAGGGCTGCCTCAGCAGCAGCAGTGTGTACACATGCATGGAACCTAATTTCAGGTTGCACTAATGACCTTGTGTTAGTAGTATGAATGGTTCAACTCGTTAATGGAAGTTGTTTAATAAAATTGAATGTTACACATGGACCACAGAAAAAACTTTGCAATATGCTTGTCAATTTACTTCACACGGATGAAAATTAATTTAAATAATCTGACATCTCTTAACAGGCATGCCATCTACAACAATAGCCTAATCACTCCAGAGCTCAGTCTGAAGTTGCTTTTAACATTTGAGTTGTGTTTATAGTACCACCCGTGCCTCCAAGGCTGTTGTCCAACACAACAGTAAAGCTCACTTTAAATACTACTGGACCAATCTTGCAGCAGTTGTCTAATACAAAACACTGCCCTGATACATTCAGTGTAATATTTTAGTGGCTTAAATTTAGATCAATGAACTTAAAGCTAGCTTTAAATTAAGATGGTTATAAGTATAAATTCAGTGCCTCTTTCACTGCTAGCACCATTCCAAGAGTCTGCCCAAATGCCCTGTCTCTGCCCTGTTCAAGGACAACCATCCTTTGATGTCAGCTGCAAGCTTGCAGTCTTACTTGTGTTGGTCATCTCTAAGGGACACTCATCAGTCAGATATCTTTGTCATGGATCTTACCCTTGCCTCACATCTTCTCACCAAATCTTTTCCTTCACCCTTTCCTTTGCCTTGGCATTCTCACAGTCTGCTAATACAGCACCATCACTGACCCACAGCCAAGCCATAAATTTTTGCAAGCCTCAAATACCACTTAAATACAGGTGGTGTTCCTCAGAAACCACCCCGAAGGCTGCTCTGCACGGAAGCTGCCAACAGCTGAGCTGATCCAGTCAGAGCAGAAGCTGCTGGTCTAGACTTTCAAGTAACCTTTGTAAAATTTCATTACTTGTTTAGATAAGGAAAGAACAAGGATTACTTGTATTCATTCACCTGTTAAATCAATTCAGATGACTGTGGCCAAAAACAGAACAGCAAGAACATAGTAGCCAGTAAGCTCAACAGTCCTGTGGCAGCCAATGGGTGGGCACAATAAAGAGGTGGTTGTGATACTAAATAGAGTATCCTAGGACATCCAAAGAGTGGATTCAGGAAACAGAGCTCACATGGACTAGCACAGACTCAGAATAGGTTGATAGCGACCGCAGAGAGTATCAGCAATTCCTTCTTCCTCAGAATTTCCTGCTACCTCAGACTTAGCCTTCCTGACTGCTTCATATCTTATCCTAAACACTTCCACACCAGATAACGTACCCAAGGCTCAGCAGCTGCTAAGGAACAACTCCTACCAGAACAGGCACTGCCAGCAGGAGACACTGTATGAGCTTTTTGCTACAACCTGATCCAGGACAAGAACTCTGGTAGTGCCCATCCTTCAGACTCCATGTGTGTGGAAATAGAGCCTGTGTCCAGTTTTGTTCAAGATATGATTTTTATTTTTTGCCTTTGCTTTTCAATTACTTTCTACTTTTTTACCAGCCGAGACTGTTCTTTGGGGCTGGATGACATCAGAGATGTCCAGGGTTGAAATTCCAAATATTCCAAAGTCTGGGGCAAAGAGCTGCAGAGCTGGAATGGATGAGATGGCACAGCTGAGATTCCAAAGGCACTAGGGCCTGTCTCCAAGAGCAGGATAGAAAAAGCTTCATGGGGAAACAAGAACTGGGAACAGGAAAGTCAGAGAAAAGATGATTTACTGCTCATGTCCGACATATGCGTGATTTCAAGTTACAGCAAACAGCTGTCAGCCACTCAACAGAAAGCAATTAGGTTGTCCCTGACAACGTGACCCTCACAAATTTCACAGGAAATGATCAAGCTGCAGCTGGTGGAGGGACTGGCTGTAGTTCCACTTGTTACACTCCTACCCTGCCACCATCTGCTCTTTTGGCTCTCTGAGTTTTTGTGAAGGACAGCCTGCAGACAGGAGCCTGGTCTGGAAGGGCAGTTCAGAAGCCCTCCAGCAGCCTTTCAGACATGCTGCACATCAATTTGGGAACCCCACCCTGAGGTGGTAAAGCCAGAGGTCCTAGCAACAGCTAAGTTGCTCCTAAGTGCAAGAACAGGTAAGCAGGCTCATTCAAGATGAGGGTTATTCAGCAACTCCAGGACTCCAAATGGGCTCAGCAGCAGGTTTGTGCATGGCATGGCTGCACAGCATCAGACAGGCAGGAGATATGAAACATGTGAGTGCTGTATGTCCTGCTAGACCAGCCAGCCCCAGCTGACAGCAGAAAAGGATCTGTGAAATGAACCACGCTAGTGCCTCTCAAGAGTCCTGATGGGGGAAAATTGTGCCAGGTCAGGAGACAGGGAGTGAAAAGATCACCCCTATGAGGTTGCCCTTACAGGCAGCATAGCCTTCCAACACATTCTCTATGTCCACAGAGTGCAAGCTGAGAACTTTATAGATTGCAGGTGTCACCTCCTAACTTACATAGGCAGCTGTCACCTTCCCAAACCCAAGCTGATGGGTAATGCATCAGAAAAAATTTAGGTTTCTAGGTTTCATATAACCAAGGCAACCTTCTTGATGCTCAGAGTTGCTCCAGTGATAACTACTCTGTGTCACAGATAAGAGCTGCTTCTCACAAACCCTGTTCAAGAAGGGGAGGGGTTTCATAACTTCCATCGTTACCAATTTTTACTCAGTGGTACCAGCTGTGACTTCATTAACTCAGCTTCCAGAGGTTACCTGATGCTCTGTGCTGTCCCAGAGGAAAATGAAATTAAAATGAAAGCTGCATGTGGTCCATGGATGCTTCATACAGCTGTGACCAGTAATAGGATTATCTGCCCAGTGCTACTGCAGCTGTTCAAGGGCAACCTGAGCACTGCTCTGCCCTTGCATGGCAGCAATGCTAACAATGGTCCAGTACCTTTCCAGAGAAACTTTCTGTACCAAGTAGCTGATCCTGGAAAAACAAAGCTACTCTTCAACAACAGCCCACTGTGGAAAATGCCTCCAGTAACACCAATTTGCTTCTGAACTAGCAATCTCTGTGGTGCAGGACCTGCAAGACACAGGCTGAATGCCTCTCCAGGCTGGTAATAGGAGGTGCAATGCCCCAAATACAAGGCAGAAAACAAACAAGCTAACAAAAATATCACCACTGTGTGATCTTGCTAATTTGAAATGATCACACACACCTGCTCCTGGATTAGCTCAAATCTGTTCTTTCAGGTAATTCAATATTAGTGTTCATAGAACTGTGTACTAAATTAAGCATAAACTAAACACATTCTTTATTATTGTGGGCAGTCTCTTCAGATCAATAAGAATACCTGCAAATGGCCACAAATCTTTAAAAGAGGAAGATTCCTGGAGTCACTTGTTGTCAGCTCAACCTTCTCACTGCCTACCTGAATGAACTGTGAAGAACCCATCAGTCCAGCTGCTTTTCTTGGCTCTGTAAGATGATATTCATGAGCACCACAACAACCCTTTATTTGAGCAGTCATTTCTACAGAAAGGCAATTGGGATATTCTGTAGAGTGCATATAGGCCATTTTCAGTCTCCATCAGGATACTCAGGATGCTGTCCCACCAACACAACCTAGTTCAATGCAGATGGTTCTCAAATTGCCTTCCAGTGTTGGACCTGCTTTGATTCACTGAATAACAATTTTTCCACTCACAGCCATGGAACAAGTGGAAACAAAATGGGAAAGATTTCTATGTATAAAAACACATAATGGCAAGTGAATAAAATATTTAAAATCAGCAAAGATGCAGAAGAAGCAGCTCTTACTAACTTTTAGAATTAGAGGATCTCAAGCTGAGTATTTTTTCTATCGGCTGTATTATTATGAGTTGTTCACAGAAACTGGAAGTAACAAGATGAAATAAAAAATGCTGAATTGAGGATTTATGGCCAGAAAGTATCAGTGTAATAAAATGCAAGTGCCTGTGCTTTATGCAGACCACTGCCTACAGGAAAGATGCCAGCTTTTGCAGCTTTAGCCTATTTATTATGTGAATTGTTAGTCTGAACAACAGGTCAAATACATGTTGAGTCAATATACAAAGTTTACAAGGATCTGTGCATTATTCCCCAAAGCGGTTTTAATATTTTCCAAAATTTTAGTCACAAAATTAGTGAAGATTGTAAATTATTGTCTAATACATTTCAAATAATCATAATGGAACTACCTTTAAAAACTAAGATTTTGTTTGTTTGTTTGAATTTTTCTTTAGTGTCACAAAACATAATTTTCTCAGGCTCCAAACTGGAAATGAGACCAGGAACTTATAAATATCCACATATAAGGTGCATTAACTTGTCTCATACTTGAAAGTAAAATTTATTTTCTAATTTATTTTTCTTTGAACAAACAAAAGCAACCCATCTTTAGCACATGAAGGGCATATTTAGAATAAAATTTATAAATATTCTACTTATAGGTCAACATGACTTTCTTTAAAATAGTAGGTTGCAATAAGAAAGGAAACGATGAAAAAAAATAATACTAAAGAATATACTGCTTTAATTTTCTCTAGCAACTCTGAGTGAAGAATGACTGCATTACTTGTATCTCATTTTTTAAAATCCACTCTTTACTTCTTGCTTAAAAATTGCTACATTATTATAAAGCTGTGTTGACAATATGCAATTTACTTAATGATAATGTCTTGAGATAAAATTATGAGAAAAGCAGTACAAGTAGTGATTGTGTAAGTGCTGGAATTTCTAAAGAAAAGACATTTTACTGTGATTCCAAAACTCTGGCTCATACAAAACAGCCAGATGTCTAAATGCTTCAGCTTTACATGTGTCTGTGCTCTATCTTTCCTTGTTCTTTTATAAAGAATTTATATCCTCGCAAATCTACTTTTGAACAAAGTGACCTTTTCCCTGCTTTTTCTTTAATTGAATGAGCCCAGGTATTCCTTGGGATCTCCCTCAAATTATTTCCCTGGTTATGCCATTTATGCTTTACTGACTGTTTTTTAGTCTTCTATTAATGCTTTGCTATTGTATTCAAACATACTGGAGAAAGAGCTCAGCAGCAATGAGATTAAGGAATATAAAAAATATAGAGAGAAGTTGGTTGCCTGTTTTCATTGTCCATGACAAAGTTTGATTTACTGCCCAGAGTCACTGTTCCCTGCAGTTTGTGCCTCTTCATGCCCCCAGACTCAATCCAAACAGGGATCGGCAGCAGCTACCTACACAGGTTTGTAGAGGGATTGGTGGGGACCCTACGAGTCTCATTAAGTGAGTAATTAACAGTGCCCAACCAAATATCATTGGATATTCCTCTGAGTCTACTGACAAATTGCTCGACTCATCCCTGGTCCAGGCCGCCTACCACTCTCAGAAAATATTCCAGAGCTGATCTGAAAGTTAAAATGGTGTTGTGGTTTAACCCCAGCTGGCAACTAAGTACCAGGCAGCTGCTCACTCACTGCCCTCTTCCCAATGGGATAGGGAGGAGACCTGGAAAAAGGTAAAAACTCAGGGGTTGAGATAAGAACAGTTTAATAATCAAAACAAAGTAAAAAGAATAGTGTAGCAGTAGTAGTAGTAGTAGTAGTAGTAGTAGTAGTAGTAGTAGTAGTAGTAGTAGTTCACCTCATGGAGATTTCAGATTTCACCTGAACTACTACTACTAATAATAGTAGTAGTGATGAAAAGGGGAGAGAGAGAGAGAGAGAGAGAGAGAGAGAGAGAGAGAGAGAGAGGAGTAAAACCCAAGAGAAAACAAGTGTTGTCCAATAGAGTTGCTCATCACCCACTGATCAGTGCCCTGCCCACCCCAAGATATGATCAGCCCCCTCCTGGCCAACTTCTCCAGTATATAATAATATATATAATATATTTAAATACTGGGTATGACAGGTATGGAATATCCCTTTGGCCAGTTGAAGTCAGCTCCCTCCTGGCTTCTGGTGCACCTGCTCACTGTCAGAGCATGGAAAACTGAAAAGGCTTTGACCTAGGGAAAGCATAAACAGCTAAACTACAGTGTGTTACCAACATTATTCTCATACTAAATCCAAAACACTGCACTGCACCAGCTAATAAGAAGAAAATGAGCTCTATCCCAGCAGAAACCAGGACACATGGGCCAGTTTGGGGTTGTCCCCACGTTCTGGATGCCAAGAGCAGGGACGTGGACTCCTACATTGCCAGCTGGCCTTCACATTGGAGCAGTGCCTTGCAGCCATGCTTAAATCAGCAGCAGAGACATTGTCTGGGAGTCACATCTTCCCAAAGCGGGAAATCAATTGCTGGGCATGAACACTGGCTGGCTAATGTGACTCACAGTCCTTCCTGCAAGGACTTCCCCTTCAGTGACAGGCTTGAAGTTTCATTCTTGCCCCATTTCACACCATCCCCCAACTCTCTTGATCTATGCACAAAGACATTTAAAATGTGATGAACAGCTGATCTACAGATGTAGTGAGGCTGGAATCAGCTTTTTTCCCCTTTTGATGAATATATAATGAGAGAGAGAGAGCTCCTTTCCTGCTTTCTAAAGTAGATTTTGTAGATATTCTTCTTAACAGTGTTGATAAGTATATAAATGTCATATAAACCTATGACATTTCAAATGATACTAACAACCTGTCTTTAAAAAAAAGTAAATTATAAAGCACAGTGTATTTATTCGACTCTAACCCTTCTTCATATTAGTTCTTTTAGAGCAGACCTGATGAGTTTGTTCTATGCCTCCGCAATTTACTATTGCACAGCAGTCTATTAAGGGTAATTAAGTACCTCTTTTATTTTTCCAGATTATTCACATTATAGATAGGATTGTATTCTACTAGACTGCTGGAATCTATTATGCCTTTATGAAACTAAATTTTATTTTCACCAATGCTTTGTTAGGAGAAGGTGAATATCAAACTCAGCGGAATAATTAATAATTAAATGAAGATATAAAGAGGAAAGGAGGGAGAGCAAGACAGATGTGAGATTTGTGCACCACTTCTCCAAGAAACTTACGAGATCAAGGTGCTTGTCCTATAGAGGAAAATGGAAACATGAGGTACTAACAGTACACTTCCAAATAGAAATTTTTCATTTTATATAAACTTTTGGAATCCAAATTTCCTACCAAAGAAATCCCCAAACACAAGACAATGTATATGTAGTCCGATCTTTCCTTTTTGTATAAGCTTTTCATTGGGAAAAAGGTTGTTGTCTGGTTTGTTTATTTTATTGTTCTTTTTTTCTTATTGTTATTGTTATTATGACACATGTTTACCTAAGTTGGGGTAGGAGAGAAAACATTTACCAACTTTCTATTAATAGATCTTGAGGAATTCCTTATTGTCTCACTCTACAATACTTTTAGAGGCCTGTCTAATACTGAGTATTTACACAATATTATTTTAATCATTGATGATAGAATTCAAAGAAGACCAGAAACAATTGCCCACTACTTTTCAGAGCTCCACAGATGCCCAGGGACATCTGGGACTGATCAAGAAATGTGACAGATTATAGTCTCACTGCTTCTGTGGGCTGAGAGGATCAAGGCAGTGACCTGTATGCCGGAGCCAGGGCATGGGGAGGGGACTGCAGCACACACCAACCAGAAGTGCTTGTGCCAGCTGCACACCGCCAAAGCGCCAGCACCAGAGATCTGTAAGTCCCATTGACATTAATCAGGTTCTCCCCTTAAACCCAACAGGGTGTGAGCGGCACTGAGCTATTTTCAGCTATTTGGGTGCCCTATTAGAAGTCCTCACTAGCTAACCGAGTCCACTCCAACCCACCGTTAGGCTGTACTGGCGGACTTTGGGAGAGTGTACAGAGGTGCCTTTGAGTGTCTTGCATCTTGTAACACTTTTACTGTTTCTCACACTTGATCCATTATCTAAACACTTTTATATGGAAAGCTTGAAGGCTTTTCATTTGAAATTCTGCCTTAGAAACCTCCATGACCTGAACTCGCCCACGTGGTCTGGCAGGACACACATGACACCTTGACTCTGGCTCCTGCAAAGCTTTTCACCTGCATCCTCTGGCTGTTATGTCCGCGCATTCGTATTTCCTGTTTTGCTGACCTGTGAGATTTTTATTTCACTTTTCACCAGGCTAGTAAATCATTCTTGAAAGAAAAGAAACATTGAAAGATAAGCTTAATTGTTCTTTGTTTCTCTCAACCAAGCCTCCAGTGGACCTTAGAAGCTGCTTACAGTGGATTTTTGGGGTTCAAGATGGTTTTTTGGCCGTTGGTGGAACAAGAGAGCCTTTTTTACCTCTCGGACTAACAGGGTTTTATTTACTGTAACTTTTAGAGGTGGCTCGCTCCCTCTGAGGCAGCTCGGCGGGGCTGACCCCCGACACCCCGCTGCAGCCGCGGCCCCACCTCGTCCCGGCACAGCCTCCAGCCGGAGCAGCCGCCGGGCCGGGCCGGGCCGCCCCCCGCTCTGCCGCTCTCCCCGCTGTCCACCCCATGCAAATGTTCCCGGCAGCAGGAAGTAACCGGGCTGCGAACCTCCCGCGGCCGCGCCCCGCCCGCGCAGCCACAGCCGCGCTCCGGCCCCGCCGCCCGGCGCCCGGGACAGCCGCTCCGCGCCCCGCGCTGCGCCCGCTGCCGCTCCGCCGGAGCCCCCGGCACTCAGTAAGTGCCTTCCCCGGGAGCGGCGGTGCCGGCTGCTCCCGCGGGGGCCGCCCGGCCGCGCCGCTCCGCGCCCCCGCCCCGCTCCGCCCCGCCCGGCGCGGCGGGACCGGGCGCTCCCCGGGCGGCTCTCCCTCGCTTCTGCCCCCGCGAGGAGGTGCCGCTGCCGTCCGAGCTGCCCGGTAGGACTGGATGGGGTCTTAAGGGGAATAACCGCGCTTGGGATGAAATGATCATTCTCAAAAGCGTGATTTGTCTCATATCCCTTTGCCTGGTTTCTGCTGGGATCCGGAGGGCTCGGGTGCCTTCTGGCTGTTTCGTGCCGGGGAGCGTGTGAAATTAGCTGGTTTAAGTCCGCAGTCGGCGTTTCGAGCCAAAACGATAGCCTTGACTGAGGTGAGGTGATGTGATACCTGGGTATCCCTTCTTACACTGCTTTTTTCTACAAGCGTGTTTTCTGGTGCGTTCTGCAAGTTAAAGCTTCTTCCTCTTAAGTGTATGTTCAAATGTGCTTGGAATTAAAAGAAAGATGAGAAAATGTTGTTGCGATGTTTGGTGCACGGTGTTTCTTGCAGACTGCTATTATAGGTACTGCATTCCTGAGGAACGGTCTTTAAGGGTTTTCTCCTTACAATTTTAGTTTAGGAGCTGATGCTGTACCTTCAGTAAAGCAGTTAAGTTTCTGTTGAAATTGCATCTTTCAAGGGTTTGCAGTGAATGGGTTGGCACAAACTCATCTTGCTGCCTTGCTCCCGTCTGTTGGCACTAAAGACCAAAGGGATTAACAGTTAAAGCTTTTTTTAGCCAGGTTATATTCCCGTGGATATACATAGGGAGCACAGAGCTGGTTTCATCTGAAACCCCTGGTCAATATCCCATCTCCTGCCTTTCGTGCCCACCTTTGAAGAAAGAGAAACACTCTGATCAATCTTAATGTATTTTAGGACATCGTAGTACAAATTGAAAATTAACAATTTTTAAGCTTGGTCCCATCAAGTACCTGTAAGACTTTAGCAATTTAGGAATAGTAATGTTACTTGAAAGTATCTGTGAAGTACAAGTGCCACGTAGAAGTCTGCACTCAACACAGTATCACTATAGTTAAAAAGCAGAAGATATGTGTTGAGAAATTGCAAAGCTATGTTGGGAAAACATAGCTCAGTTTTACCAAAAGGAGACTGAAATTGTGTTTGTGTGTTTCCAACCCAACATTGAGGACAGAATAGGTGTTATCTTTTGAATATGTACTATCAACAGCACTGAAAGTATGGATGAGAAAAAAAATCAAATTATTTTCTCTCAAAGTCGCAACAGGCTAGAAATCAGTTAGATACTGTTAATAGGATATTATGAAACCGTGGAGAAGGATTGAAATTAATGAACTGTGAGATCAAAAGATGTCTCGTTTTATGGATCTCTTCTGAGATTTAAAGCTTTTTTCTTTCTCTGTTTCAACTTTGTGAGCTACAGACTAGTTAGGAAAGAATTCTTTACTTAATAATGTAAAAATCTCTTAATTGTGTGCTGTTGACATAGATTTTTTTAAACCATGACATAGAATGATCATCTTTGTACAGTAGCTGGCTGGCTTCAAGTTATTCTGCTTTTCTCTATTTTTTAGTAACTAAAAGGTTTTTTCCCACAGAAATATGCAGAAGACATGAGAAGATTTAGGTCTTCCTTTTTAAGCCCCTTGACCAGTGGAGTTGTGCAATGACTCTTTCTGACAAAGCAATAGTTGTGAAACTTTACAGCACAAAGTTAAACCCTGTTGCCTTTAAGTTGTTTAATACTATGGGGTTTAATGTTACCCTTTTCAAGAGAGTTTCCATAAATGTGAAACAATTCCTTGCAGGTATTTATGAACTGATAAGTATTTATGAATGTGTAAGTAACTATTTCATAGTACTTTCCCCCCCTCAGTTTATCTATGTAATTGAAGTGACCTCTCTTCCTGTGGCCTTTCTGACTCCTGTAAGCTAAATGGCATCACAGAACAGCAAGTGTTGAGGGGAACAATTCCTGTGACAGGCAATGAAAACAAGTCCAAGGTCTCCTGGCTCAGCTTAGTTCTGTTCTTCAGTGGGGTGTCTCACCAATTCAGAGATGCTACACCTGACCAATCCTTCTTGTGGGGCACATCAGAGAGCAACTTTGACCTCTCTGTAGTTAGCTGGGAAAGTTTAAGTGCTGCAATATTTAATCTCAGATGTTATTCCATTGCTGTCACAAAAAGGAGATGTTTTCCTACCTCTACTCTGCATGTTATTTTGAATCTTAATAGGAATCTTTGAGATTTCGGGATGAACACATGTTGATCAGGAGACAATTTTTGTTTTTGTCAAAGGGCTAGGTGATCTGGGAAGGGGATGAGATCTTTCTTCCTTTCCATATGTGCATATCCTGAGTAACTGAGTGACATTTTTTTCTTCCGTTCAGGGAGTTGTAAAGCCATTTTTACTCTTAGGGTTCAGGGAGCCTTTTTCAAACTGAGTGAACACTGAAGACAAGTACATGGGGAATAACTAACTAACTAACTAATTAATGGGGTGGGTGTTAGATATAACCTAGGATTCCTAGCAATCTGCTGTGGAGCGTGGTTGTACACACACATATCTCTGGAAGAGATATGAGTACAGAGATGGATGTCTGCTGCCGCAGAGATCTCAGAAGGATATGAGCCATCATGTGCTAATGCAAGGAATGGGAGGAGAATCTGTGGCCTGGGGATCCTGGGGGTTGTGTGAGCTTTATATGCAGGGAATGATACTTCCTTTTGAAGCTATGGAGTGTGTAAATAATTGCACCAAACCATGTGACTCTGTTAAGCAGCATTTGTTATAGTATTGCCTCTGTAGGATTTCCACCTCTAAGCAAAAAGGCTTCATTCTATAGAAAAACCAGCTGCCCAGCTGAGAATTAGGATTTTTTGTCCTGTTGCTCATATTCCTACTTCCTACTTCTCCCATTTATTTCTCTTCCCTCTTTAATGAGAGTGTAGGAATGCTAGAGACGGTGTAATAAGAAAGGCTTCCAGACTTGCTAAGTCTTACCACAGGAAACTGTAGATAAAAATGTAAAATTGCATTTGTATGAAAACAGTCTTTAATGACGCATGCAGGGTGAAGGAGTCTGCCACCCTGTAAACAGTAGTGGTGCCTTCTCCAAGAAATCAGCCTCTACTAATAAAAGACAAATGCAGTGTAACTGTCCTCAGTGTGACTGTTCCTAGTTTAAACTTCATTGTCCTTCAGGGAAGGATAGAAAGGTCTGTGCTTTCATATTTATTTTTGCCTGATTCAGATACATTTCCTGTTGACATTGTCATTAAATGCTGTAATTTCCGAGACTGAATTATTCACATTTGAGTTCAGCATCTTTCCTGAAAAATGTGGCTTCATGGAACAAAATGTGAAGGCAGAACTCATCATGTTCTGGAAGCATTTCCTCCAAATATTTATGGGATACTTGTATTTGTTTTGTGCCCTAAAGAACTACTTATAGAGGTAAATAGATTGGTTACTTTTGTCAGGCAAGTGTCAGACGAGAAATGGTATTTTGACAGTAACACTTTGCTGGGGAGAAAAGAAAGGAGGATACTAGGGAAAGGTGGAGGGAATAATGGGTAGATCTCATTTCTCTGGTGGGTTAAAAGGGTGGACTAGTTCTGTCTCCCTTAGGTCTAGCTTTGCCTATCTTTTTCAAGCTGCTGGCATCTTAAGTATCTACAATTGGTTCCTGTGTTTGCACAGCACACTTGTCTTACGTCTTCAGTTCAAAGGACTCCAGTGATAAACAGTCTGAACAAAGTGTCCTTCTTCCTCTATGGTCCCTGCTGCATGTGGCAAAAGGCTTGTTCTTCCTGTGGTTGTCATATTGCAGAATTTCTTACTTTAATTTGCAAAGGCCAGCTGTGATAGGAAATAGTGCAATCTTAAACTGGAACACATGATAGTTCACCAAAGGTGTTGAAGTATGGGATGCAGCTACTCTTCTGCAATAGCACTTTTTGCTGTTTTCTCTGTTTCAGAGGGGTGCCCTAAGTATGGAAATGATAAAATTTTGAAGGGAAAGGACACCCTCTGGGAAGTGCTTTTAACTTCTCCTTTGTTGGTTTAAAAAAAGCAGTTTCAGGAAGTTCGTCAAAAAAAGCATAATCTGTTAAGTGGGCTTTCTGATGTGGTATCTACAATCTATTGTTTGTTTTTCATGTTTCCTTCATTAGTTTGTACAGATAGGTGTATACAAACCTGTTTAATTTTTTTTAATGAAATCTTACTTGGGTTTTTTTAATGAAATCTTACTTGGGTTTACACTGAAGCAATATGGTATCACAGGAATTAGTACAAAAGTATATTTGGCTGCTAAAGTTTTCTCTTTCCATATATGACTGCACTAGGGACTTAGAACAAAATAATTATCAAGACTAAAAGACCATGTTTGAGTGAATTGCTATGTGGTGGTAACACATTTATAAATCAGTAGGTCTGCCCCGTGACTTAGTTCTATTTTATTCATACAAAAAGAATATTTCCTGGTAGTATCAACTGAGTAGGGAAAGATCTGAACAGTAGCACATCTATTGCATATATTGAAATTGCCTGCTAGAGTGTCCCTTGCCAGAATAATGAAGTTTATATTCATTAGATCCAGTGGACAGAAAATTGTTTTCTCCAGGGCAGCCCCAGCCTTACCATGTGTTTTGTTGGATCTTTTAAACCCTTCAGTAAGTACTAAATGCCCTGGGGAGCTGTGATTCAGGTGTGAGTGGACAAGGACTGGAGAACCAGGGTTAAGTGACCACCAGAGCTGGTGTCAGTGTCACTGAGGAAGTGAAAGTTTTTGGTAAACAAACAGGAAGGGGATGGGCAGGAGAAAGAGGAAATCCTATATTGGATGTTCTGTGTTTGACTTGTTCAAAATACATTGCAAGAGTCATTTGAATGTGCCGTTGTGATGTAGCAGAATGTGCAAATGGGATTCAAAGTACATTTTTGTAACCCCAGGCTTACCATTGCAAAAGATATGCTGAACTGTGCAAAGGCTGGAGGGAAGCATTGCAGCCCATGAGGGGTGTTGGAAAACCTGCCTTTTAAGCAACTCTTCTGCTGGATTGCTGGTGTGGCAATTTGTCCTCCTTTCTCTGTCCAGCTATACCTGCATTGGCTTCCAGAGAGGTTGCAGCAGCTGTCATGGCACCAGTGGAGAAGCACCAAGTCATACTGAGGTGAATTCTAAGCCCACTTATCTTGGGATGTAGATGGCAGGCAGTAGACAGCAATGCTCTCGCTGTGCCTGACTGGAGAGCTTGCCCCTTCTCAAAATCTCCTGCTAAATTTCCTTGGGAGCAGTTCCCCTCCCTCTGCCATAATGCTTACCAGCGTTTCCAAAAAAGTCCTTGACCCACACTGCTTCAAATGTCTTCATTAGTAATGATGTGCTGTTTGTTTGGGGCTTTTACTCCCCAGTTTCCTGGAAAAATCCATGTTTCAGTCTTTACCCTGCTGTAGGAGTACTCCCTACCACAATTTCCTTGTTTTCTTTTTTCTTCTCCCATCATTCTTTTTTTTTGCCAACATCATTCTGCTGTTTCTTTCTCTCCAATCTTCAGGACTGTCAATGTTATAAACTGTTTATTTCATCTCTTGATTTAGACATCTGCAGCAAATTTTCTTTTCCCTTTCTGGAAGAGTAAGCCTTATCAACTTTCATAATCCAATTATCATTTGTAAACTTCTTATCAGGGAACAGTCATCAGAAATACATACCCTCAGCCTCTGGAAGAGATAAGAGTCCAGTGGAGTACCAGCCTGGCAGGACTGGCATAGCCTTCAAAGTATTTTAAGGCTGTGCCTTGTTTAAGGGCAACTTCGTACTTCTGTAGGTGATCAGCAAGGACTCTTCTGTGTAGAGTACATTTTATGTGTAATGTACATTTATATGTACATTTTATGTAAGTGATCTTTAGAGACAGATAGCTGCTGTTTGACACATCTGATTTAAAATTGTGACTGACTTTAAACGGGTTTCTGTCTTGAAAATGGTCAGTGTGGATTGTCCCCTGCCGCTTTGTCTGCCCTTCTTGTGATGCTGCTTTGACCTTCTCTGGTCAAGTTTCTTTTCTGTTGCATGCAGGTTTTTGTGTGCTGTGTAGTTGTGCTTGGAAAAGGTTTCTGAGCCAGCACTGACCCTCCTTGTAAACACTTCTGGTTCAGGGAAGCAGAGCATGGATTTATCAGCATGCATGCTGGTCTGCAGAGAAGAAATCAAGTCTTGGTATTGTGGGGATGTGGTGCTGAGACAACAGCTCTTGCTCCAGGGTTGATGTTCTGTGCGCATTGGTGTTGGTGTGCCCCATACTCCACAGAAAGTGAAACTGAAGAAATTTAGCTTTGAGAAGGCAGTGCAAGTTTAGAAGAACCTAGTTCAATGGAGCTGGCACTAGCAGAAAAGAGTTTTGGTAGAGTGAGCAAGTGGGAGAAGGGTGCTTCAGGTGAAAAACTTCTGCTCTTAATGGAGCATTTAAGCAAGACTACAAGTGTCAAAAATGCATCTGAACAGCTTATTCAAATCATATGTATTGGACTAGGTTTGGATGAGTGAAAGGTCCTTTTCCCCACTCCTGCAATAAAAGCAGGTGGCTTGTATGGTATGACACGGGAAAGTAATTTCTCCTTGGAGCACAGAATACATATGTTTGTTACATGTTCTGTATCTTGTCATGCTGATTGAGGATATATGCTTTCCTAGGAACTACAATTGTCTCTACCCAATTAGTCATTATCCTTTGCATTCTTATTTGGTTTTTCTCCTTTTGTCTTTTTGCTTCTGCAGTCTTCCTGCTTAATTTGTTTCTCAGTATCAACCCCAATTCTGATTTCTTAAGGATTTTGGCCTCCTTTCCTACACCTTTTCTCATATGGTTTGTGTTGTCCTGAGGACTTCCCATGCGTGGCCAAACAATGAAGAAGTCTTACCAGTTAAAGCATCTTCTTTGCCCAATACTTAATACTGTGGAATTGAAATGCAAGCTGTGGACTCGTTACTGTTCTCCTGAAACAAACTTGGATAACCATTGTGAACACTGATTTAGTTTTAGTTCTTGCTTTGAAAGTTAGCTGCATGGGCTGGGAGGGCTGAAGTCACATTCAAACACTGGGGCTTGTGCACAATCTAAGTTTTTCAAAATATGGCATAATCACATGTCCTGCCTGTGAGCTGTATACTTTTGAACTATGTGGAGTTACAAAGGTTGCAAGCTTTAATGAGCAGCCAATAATAGTGCTATGAAATTCTTGCAATCTGCAGTATAAATGTAAAAATGATTGTTGTCATGGTCCTCCAGTTGACTGTGAGTATAAATCTGCCAGAACTATTGTGAGTGCTGGCCTATTTTTTAAGGTCTGTGTGCTGCCCTTTGTGCAGAAAGTCCTGGTGTGAGTCTCCTGAAGTTTGTCCGGCTCCTGCAAGCTGTGTGCTGTCACTTGCAGGATCAGAGCCTGGTTCAGTGAAACTTGCTATGGTTGTAACTTCTAGGTCTTCATCTGCTATCAACTGACCATTAAGCAGGACTTGAAACAACAGAAAATACCAAGTGCTGCACAATCCAGAAGTGGCATTTTGTGAACACAAAAATGTTGGTTGTTTTTAGAGTGAGAAAACAAGAAATTTCAAGGCAAAGTTAAAACAGTAGCAGAGGTCAAATTATTAGTTATTGAAAATGAAATAAATTAGCATATTGAGCAAATTCAACATGCATCTTTAAATCAGTCCCAAGTCAGATCTTCTGTTTAGTACAGAATAATTTCTCTCAAATAGAAAAGAACTTTAATCAAGTTAATATACCTGCATAGCTGCTGTCCTGGTAATATGGGAAACTGTTCATTCATGCCCTTGAGAAAGATCATCTGCAAAGACATACTTGTGTTTAAAATTGGAGCACTCCTGTTCTTCCTTAGAACCTTTGAAGCAGGAACAGTCAAGTGAACTGTCAGATCAGGTATTTACAATCTTTCCTTCAAAGAGAGCTTTCCAAATTCTCACTCTCACTCCTTTATGAAATAGAAAGCATGTAAACTATTTCTAATTTTGGTTAACTTTAGAGAAACTTCTTATTCTTGCTCATGTGTGTAATAAATGTGAAAAATATACTTAGAAACTTGGGTGTGAATTCTTATTGATTCAATGACATATGTCCTTCAGTGAGGTATTTCCTTTTACACTCTTACTGCCACCCCAGCTTGAGCATGTAGTTTCACGAGACTTCAGTTGGGGTGTGCTTTCCTCTTTACATGACAAGCTTTCAGACCCAAATTGGTGAAATTTTGCAGCCCCTCAGGATTTGTTTGGTAGACTTAAGAGAGGTCTACTTGTATCTATTAAAAAAACTCCTCTGATTTCAAGGACTTAATCTAAAAACCTCCCAAAATTGCAAGTCATAGAACTCTTTTAATTCTATTTATCATGTTTGCAGCAAACTGTTGGTTCAGATGATTCCCTTTGGTGCTACACCACCTGTGACAAATTGCAACAGTTGCTTGAAACAGTTTACTAAGCTGGGCGAAAAACCAACTGGTACATTCCTGGTTTAGATTCATGCCCTTGAAGGAATATAATAACACAGAGTTTAAAGTCAAGTAAAAGAATTGAGTTATAAATAGGCTTCTGTGAAATGCCAGAACCTGGAGGATGTTCTTACACCCTTGAAGTTCAGGGAGATTCTGCTACTTAACATCAGTGAGAACAAGACAAGGTGGTTTCTCCTGTGGATATTTTAGCAGTTGCTAAAGTGCTGAATGCTGGTCTAGTATCCCTGCAAAGATTAAACAGCAAAAAATTTCATTTCTGCCACGTAATTTAGTGGCACCAGATCTGATGCTGATTTTTTTTTTTTTTTGAGAACTCTTGCAGTTTCCTCTTGCAACTTGAGCAAACTTGTCCAATGTTTGCAAACTTTCAGGAGGAACTGTACTTTGAGTGTTAGCTCGCGTCAGCATGAATGATTTAACCCCAAATTTTTATCTGAGCATAGAATTCATTCTTGAATCCGTATTACATACCCCAGTACAATGTCCTCTGTTTCAGGAGTGTTCTGTGTTTATCTAGTGCTGTACATCTAATGAAACACAATATAATCTTCAGGAAGAGTAACTTCTTTTTTGTGATTTAAATGTATAGTGGTGTTTGAAGATAGTGAAAAAAAATCTGCTTCTCTTTTGTGAAATTCAGTGCTTTAGACATGCTCAAGACAGAATATGATGCTATTATAACAAGAATGCTATGTTTTAGTTGCAAGCTTAGTCATAAGTACATATCAGCATTCAAACATGGATGTGACAGCAGATAAAGAAGCCTTCTGACCAATGAAGCAGAATGGCAAATTCAGCATGGGGCAAAGTAATATGAGTTGCACAACGGCAAGGCTGTTAAAGTTAGGATCCATTGACACAGAAGTCATTCTGCCCTGATTTAGCCATAACTGTCATAATCCATGTTGAAAGTGGATTGTGGAATGCATGAAACCAGGTAAGGTTTATAAAAATTTATTTATACCCTGGGGATATAGTTACCCAAATCTGAAAGAACAAAAGCTAATATGCACTTCTGTTCTGTTCCCCATTTCTCTTCTATTAAACACACTGAAAACAGAAGATAAACCCAAAGGAGAAGTGGCATACTTTCTATGAGACCACCCTCAAAACCTTCATCAGGGCTTGCTGGCTGTGAATTTGCTGTCCTCCAGCATGTTTATATTGATGTGATGAGGGACTTGGACAGGCTGGGTTGATGGCTTGACGTCAGTTGCATGAGGTTCAACAAGACCAAATATTGGATGCTGCCCTTGGGTTGCAACAACCCCACACAGCACTGCAGGCGGGGGCAGAGTGGCTGGAAAGTGGCTTGGCAGAAAAGGACCTGGGGGTGCTGCTCAGCAGCCAGCTGAGCATGAGCCAGCCAGGTGGCCAAGAAGGTCAGTGGCATCCCGGGCTGGATCAGCCATGGTGTGGCCAGCAGGAGCAGGGCAGGGATTGACCCCTGCACTCAGCGCTGGTGGAGCCACACCTCAAATCCTGTGTTCAGTTTTAGGCCCATCTTTACAAGAAGGACATTGAGGTTCTGGAACGAGTCTGGAGAAGGGCAGTGGAGCTGGTGAAGGGTCTGGAGCACAGTCCTATGAGGAGTGGCTGAGGGAGCTGGGGCTGTTTAGCCTGGAGAAAAGGAGTCTCAGAGGAGACCTTATCACTCTCTGCAATGCCCTGAAAGGAGGTTGTGTGAGGGTAGGCTTTGATCTCTTCTTCCAAGCAGCAAGCAACAGGACAGGAGGAAATTGCTTCAAGTTGTGCCAGGGGAGATTTAGACTGGATATTGGGAAAAATTTCTTAACTGACAGTGTAGCCAGGTGTTAGAGCAGGCTGCCCAGGGCAGTGGTAGGATCTCCATCTCTGAAAGCATTCAAAGCACCTCTCTAAATGTGGCAGCTGGGGACATGGTTTGGATGTGATGATCTTAAAGGTCTTTTCCTACCTTAACAAGTCCATGATTTTATGCTGTGGTGCTTTCATGATGTTCATGATCTTTGCATTCTATCTACAATACAACAATGGGTTTGAATTACAGGCACACTTCAAAGCAAGTGATCATATCTGCAAAATAGTCTTTATTGCCAATAAGATATTAACTACTTAAAGGCCACCTTCATAAATAACTATCCTCTCCCCTAGGTCATAGTAGCTATTAATAATTTGCTTCAACAAGAGTCCCATCAATCCATTTGGACCTCATTCCACCAACTTTTTTTTTTATGGGTAGTTTCTCATTTTCCTATACCACAGTTATTGCTCTAATCATTAGAAAGGAGTGGAGAAGGATCCTTGTCCTAGTGGCAGGCATAGAAATACATAGCAACATACATACATAAAGTGCAGGGCAAAGATAGACTACTGAAAATTTAGCACACTGCCATTGTTGGCCAAAATCATCAATTTAAAGCTGAAAAAAACGGTATGTGAGTCATGGATACACTCAACCTGGAAAGTAGATGTCGACCTTGGGGTTTGCTAGCTGGATTGGGACACTTCCAAATAGTTAGGAAGAATGTTGATCCTTTTCAGTGTAGTGGTTTGGCCAAATTTTCATTTGGAAATGGAGATTTGGTTAAATGAAGCTGCTGTTTGTTATTACTGAGAGTTTTTACCAATCAAGAAAATGACATTTTTACTTATAGCTTGCATTACACTTTAAAGTCTTTAAAGTATTTTGGGAACCTTTGCTTTAAATTGGTTAATGTGTTGGCACAGCTTTTCTGTTCCATGTCATATGATCCTTTTGAAGAATTTGATAGAAGTATTTATTCTGTTATGTCAAATTAAGATGTTATTTGACCTTTCCCCCTATCTTCAAAAGATATAGTACAGTGGAAAAAAGTTGAGGAAATGGAAGATGTGGTTGCCTGAGGGCTGGCAAAGTGAATTAATTCATTGTTGATATTGATTCAAAATTCTGGAGGATGCAGTTAAGGCAAATGATTGTAATAAAATGAAGCAAGTATTATAAGGTCAGAAAACAGATGTTATTTTAATGTAAGACTTGGTTTAAAATTCGTGCCAAAAATACTAACTAAATGAATATGGAATATTTTCATAATATATAAAGTCTATTATGCAATGTTAGCAAAATTACAATTTTCTGTGGATTAACTTGTGTTTTGGTAATTTTTTTTCTTCAAGTCAATAAACTAGGATCAGTAGTTTGTATAAATTCTGCTTCATTTCAATGTGATGTTTTGTTTCAGGATTTTATTTTCATCCTTCCAAAAGCATTATAACATCATTATACCACCACAGTGACATTATTTTCAGTGTTTCTTGCTGATTTTTATTTACTGTAATGTGTTAGTTTTTTGTTTTTTACCAACTGCCAAAATTCCTTCATGAAACTAAGACTTTAACTAATCTAGACAAAACTGCAGTGAATTTACAGAAAAATGGAAGATTTTTTTTTTCTTGTCCACAGCTTCCCACCCCTGTTAGAGCTACTTTTCATGTCATCAGCTATGATGATATTTATTTTACGTGTCATTTATGGGCTCCAGCAAAGACTGTGTATTTTAGCCAAGCACTGAATAAAGTTACCCTCTCCCTGGTTACTTAAAGGAAAGACAGGCAAAGGCTGGAAAATGCCATTTGAATATAGAAAAGCGTTTACTTTGATAGAATTACTTTTACCAAAGCACTCCTTCCTATTGGAAGTTTGGGATGTGATAGCTTAAGTCACTTATTTGCCATTTAGTATAGCAATGTGTTCGTTCATGTTGGTTAATGCATCACTAAAAAGCCTCATCTAGTAAGAAAAAAAATTAAATGGGGAGTATAGGGAAAAAAAGATAGATTTGATGATATGATATTATATGATGATGTGATTGATATGATATGATATGATGATATGATATGATATGATATGATGTGATATGATATTGCTGCTCAGAACGGGTCTGCCTTTTCCAGAAACACATCAATACAGTGTCAGTGTGGCAACTCCAGATATTTTATCTCACCAAAAGTTCTCAGTTCTTATGTCAGCTGTTGGGAGATTTTTTGCTGTATGACTCCTCCGGTCTTGTGAAGACAGACTTAGAGGTAGGGTTGTTCAGCCTGGAGAAGAGAAGGCTCCAGGGAGCAGCTTTCCAGTACCTACAGGGGGACGACAAGAGAGCTGGACAGGGACTTTTTATAACGGCATGGAGTGACTGGACATGGGGGAATGGCTTTAAACTGACAGAGAGCAGGTTTAGATTAGATATTAGGAAGTGTACTGTGAGGGCAATGAGGCCCTGGCACATATATGCCAGAGAAGCTGTGGCTGCCCCATCCCTGCAAAAGTTCAAGGTTGGATTGGGCTCTGAGTAACTTGGTCTAGTGGAGGGTGTCCTTGCTCAGAGCAGGGGGCTTGGAACTGGATGATCTGGCAGGTCCCTTCCAGCCCAAACCATTTAATTGATTCTAATCCACAGTTCACTTCCAATATAGTTTTATGGCAGCACACTTTTTGGCCCTGTTGTAACTTGAATTTCCATTTTAAGGAAGTGGACTTGAGGTATGAATATTGTAAAGTCCTTATGCCTCATTTCACTATGAAGGCAAATGTGGGAAAGAAAAACAGGACACCAAACAATAGAGGAATGGGTGGTGAGAATTTCATTGAGAACAGCAATCAGCTTGGTAGAGGATTCAGGGTAGGTGTCTGCCAACCCAGACTGGTTTAGTTGGTTTAATTTGTGCCTTTATGTTGGGAATCAGGTCTTGGAAAAGAAGAGACAGAAATACTGGTACAGGGCTCAAAACTGAGCATTGCAGAGGAAGTAGAAATGTGATAGATGTATCAGTGTAGTAGGAATGCAGGTGTTTGGGAGCATGAACGTGGTAGGGTGATACTTTCTGTCACTGATGTAGGAAAGCATAAAAATAATCTGAGATAGCATGGACAGAGTAGGATTTGTCTTGGTCTCAATTGCTAAGGAAGGAATTGTGAAAGAAGTGGAACAAGGGGAAGTGCAGCAGACAGGAACCACTACCAGTCTCTTAGCAGGACCACTTTCTGTTTCCTGGTGTTACATTAGCATTATATTGAGACTTTTAAAACGTACTTTCATTTGCAATGAAAAAATGTGACGTCCCTTGTGATATTGAGAGGCATAAGAAACAAACAGGTGGCTGAGAATATTGTGCACGACAAATAGCCTGGGGAAATTATGGGGAGAAATGTAATATCAGGGTGTAATATAATGCCATAGGAGATAGGAAAGTCTGCTGTGACAATGACAATAGTTTGTCATTATAAAAGTGATACAAACCTGGATGTCTTATTGGATGGCCATATGATTATGAAAGGCCAATGTGATGAAAGTGTGAAAATCATAAATTAATTTCTGGGATTTGTTGAGTGATGTATTTCAGTAGATGGAAGAAATAGTAATATTATTTACTTCAAGGCGTTGCTGAAAATCATTTTGAAACATCTGGGCAGCTCCAACCTCTTGTACTTTAAAGGGATGGGTTCAAAGTGAAACACATCTGGAGAAGGGTTGCTAGGATAACCAGTGGAAGTGGAAAAAACTGAGAGGGTTTGGTCTTTAAAGTCTAGAAGACAGGCTGAAAAAGATGTGACTTCTTCCTAATCTCCCAAGAGGATGAAGGGCTAAATGCCATTATTGTCTCCAAAGCATTTTTAAGACTGGGACTTACGTGACAGCTTCTAAGCCAAGCGGAGTGAGGTTCTGAAAAATTTCAGCAATAATATTTTGTTCTTCCCCACCATCACCCATTAATCCCTCTAAAAATGGAGCATGGAAAACTTGCTTCTGAGCTTGTGCCATGTGATTGTGTTGCTTAGAACAGATCTGCCTTTCCCAAAGAGTATTTTGTAGTCCTTTGCTCTAATCATGGTTGATAAACTAGATAGCAATGTTGTCTTGCTGTGACAGACATATACCCTTGGAAAATTTGAGGGATTGACTTAAGTGAGATCAGGTATGAGGAAATTTTAAAGTGACATGCTTGTTGCATAGTTTTTCACCACAGTAATGTTGGTTACACAGGGAATTAACTTGTTTCTCTTCTTGACCTGTTTATATAGATATTTATGTCAAAATATTATTTTAACTTTGTCTCACCTTTTCCACAAAGAAGATTGAAGCAGTTAAAAGAATTCCCCCATTATTTTTACTTTTCTTTTAAATGCTGGCAGCTGGACTATGGCTTCTCACAACTGAGGAGCAGTGGGAGTCTACACAGGGCAAGTCTGTCATAGCCAAGCACTGAGTGGATTGTGGTTATCCATGCTCCTTTCCATAAGCCTTGTAGGGAGCACATGGTGATGTATGCCCATGCATATCATGTAAGGGATGAATTCCATTTGGGAGACACAGAGATGGAGTCATCCAGACCTACAGAAATAAGCTAAATTTGACAAAATATTAAAATACATGCAACAAGGATTGACTGAGACAAACAGAACCATTTTAGCAGAAAGGCAATGGAGAAAGAAACTGCTTAAGTTCCCCTAGTTATCTGCCGGTGCAAAAACAAGACGTAGGAAGTGAAACAAGCTCAAAATGAAAGCTGACCCCAGATTTCTGCATTTGCATGAGTCTAATTTGATGACAGTTATCAGACAGTCAAGACTTACAGTAAAATTGCAATGTGTATCTATAGATACTATTATATATTATTCAATTAATATATAGCTATACATATATGTGGTGAATTGCTGGTATAAGAATAAGGCTGAACAAGCTTAAATCTAACAACTTCTGAGACCGGCGAGAAACAGAAAACAACTTCTCTTCAGTTGCTCTCCAGTTGATGTTTTCATATTGCTCCCAACCACAGATAATTTATTTTTGTCACTCTTATTCTCACTGTGGTCTAGTGGCAAATCTTCACTTGCACAAATATGTGTAGACCAGTACTGATAAGCCATTGCTGAGCTTTGCCACCTCTAGTTAAACTCCTGCTCTGTATTCCTTGGCAGTTGCTTTGCCATGTAATGATGGGTCAGAAATGAACCCAAGTTTCTCAGAAATAGTCCTCTTCATAGTCCCAATAACAGAGATAAAGGAGATCCTTGCAACACTTTGCTTCCACAGATGATGTGGAAGCAGATCAACATAAAGTGAAAGTAAGCACTGAAGATTAAGGTAAATGAAGTTCTTACATTTAAGATTTTAAAATATTTTTTTTCATAGAATTATAAATTTGAGCAGTTGATTGAAGTGACATAGAATGTTGGATGAGCTTCTGAGACAGCAGGTGTTTGTGTCTTTGAGCAGAGCAGGCTTACAATCCTTCCTCCCCAGTAGTTTTAATTTAAGCTGATCACTCTGAGTTTTGAGACACTTCTGCCTTGACTTTGAGGGAAATGCACAGGAGTTCAGGAGATCTGATGAAGGCATCACTGTGTTACCCTGACTATGACTTGCAAAGTAGCAGCACACCAACTGGCATTCAAGGCTAGAATGAAGCATCTAAAACAGAAGAGGGCAATGGTATTGTTTTCAAATTTTGGAAGAGATATTAAAAATAGAACTATTTACTCCTCTGCTTTCTAAGCCCCCTTTAAAGCTCCAGGTGTGGAACCAGTTTGGATTTTATTTATAGATGTAAACAGTTGCTTCCTGTTCTTTGATTCAGAAGTTTAAATATAAAGCAATATTCAAGCCTCACAGTAAGTTGGGAGTTTAAATTTTTTCCCTTATTCTTAATCATGAAAAATTTGTGGTTTAAATGAAGAGTTTACTTTTTGCACTCAGTTGAATACAAATTTATTTTATTTATCTACCTGTTAAAATGCATATGTATATATCTGTTAAAACCTTAAGCCACATAGGTGTTTTGGTAAGTGATTGCTAACCTTTTCAACAACAGATATTTATTGGATAAAATACATACTTTGATAAAATAGAGCTTGTATGCTCAGTGCTGTAGTTCTAATTATTTTAAAAGTTAATTTATTATTGGAAAAGCTGAAGTATAATCTATGAAGATTTGAGAATAATTTCCATGAAGACATGACTTTGATCAAGAAAAGACCAGACATGTCAAGTGGGTTTTTTAGGAAATAACTTCTAATATGCACCATATACGTTGTATGTAACAAAATCACAAGGAAGAGAATGGTTATGAACACAAAATGAAAAATGAGATCACCTTTGTAGATGATACAAAGGGTAAGCACTGGGATGAAATGAAACCCCAAATGCTGCTGATGGTGGATGGACAGGTGATGGTCACATGAAACTTGGCTGCCTGCAGCAGGAAGTATTGTGTCTTTAGGCACCTTACTTTGCTGGAAATGTAGAAAAGGGCAGATAAAGGAATTCTATTTTGGGGACAGACAGCAGCTATTAACCCTGGAAGAATGCTGCATTAGTTTCTGACTTCCACTCCTCCCAAACCATTTTGGAATGAAGACCCAAATGCTGTAGTAGTAGCAAGATGAGATAGGGGATTCAGAGAAAAAATTCAAGGCAAATGTAGACATCAAAATCAGTGTCTTGGCAAAACCTGCTGTGGAGGCTCTGTGTGATAGCTGTTATGGATGCTCCTGTGGCTTTTTGAAGGGTGTCTGAACCTAGATTCTTGTCACCTCTTGCAGCTGTTAACCTAAGTACTTGTGTTTACTTTCTAGCCATAAACTACAGTATGCTCTTTGTTAAAAGAGAAGCTGTTACTTTTTTAGATATCTATTTATAAAGATTAGCAGCTATGTAAAATAGAATTTCTTTTAATTCAGTGTTAATCTTTCATGTCTAGAGGTGTGGACAGGACAATAAATGCAAAGCATGAATAGGAAGTAGTCTCCTGTATTGCAGAGCTGTTGGAATGGGAAACTTCTGAGTAGGGACTGGCAGCATTTTCTGTGATGCATAAATTATGTTTATCTCTGATAAAGAATAATGGAGTTTGGTTTGTAATGATGCTGGGCTCTCTGTATTGCTCTTTGCTTACTGTATTCTCTTTCTCTTTTTATCTGCACAAAACACTTCCTTGTGACACAGGTACAGAGCACCAGGCAAACAAACATTTACAGCAAGTAAAATGTTTTATTTATTTATACTCTCCTCCCTGCACTGCTGTTTTAGTTAGGTCAGGATGCCACTCCTGAAGCAGTTGCCCACATGCTCAGCTGTAACTGTGTTCCGGAGCAGAACTGAAGTGCAAGAATGGGGCTGCTTTGGGAGAATGCGGTGTGGGGTTCAGCTTTAGGTAAACCCTTGTCAGCTGGCTCCTCCTAGGTGTTCAATCCTTGGGGCTATACTGGAGTGAAAGGGGCAATAATCCCCTTGAACCAGCTATGGGCTTCAGCACCCACAGTTGGGACTTTTTGCTCACGTAGAACCAGCTGAGTCCTGTGGGGACTGTGGACTTTCACCTCCATGAGGAAAAGATCCCAGAAAAAGCAATGCTTGATGATGAGGCTCAGGATCTTCTTTTTGTCTGAAGCCATCACAAGGGTCATCTCACAAACTGATTTGTGTGATTTCACATGGCATCAAGTAAACTTCTGTGTGATTTCAAAGCTCCTCTACATAGTTATTGCTGATCAGTTCTTACTGTCATGAACAAATGCCAACCTTGAGCTTAACACAGCCTCACAGCAGAGAACTGACAGCTGTTCATGTGCTTTCAGCTGCAGAAAAAAAATCTGAGTAAAAAATGCTTTTCTCTGAGTTTACACTGACGCTGGGCATGCTGCAATCTCTAAAGATGTGCTCAGCTTTCTTACAGGAATAGGGAAAGGGATTTTTGGCTGACTACTTAGATCAAATTACTTCATGCCCTCCACTTCAGCTGTTTGTTCTGTACAAGCAGAACTATTCAAGAGCAGAAAGGTTAGCACTTAAGTGGATAAATACCTGATCTTGCAGATACAGCAGGTAATTAAACACTGGCCTTCCTGATGTCTAGGGTGAGTTTGCAAACACCAGTCTGCCTGTGGGTGTACAGAAATTTCCTATGAACCATGAATGACAGAACAAGAGTCATCTACATACCCACAGTTAAAAATAAATAAAATAAATTTTAAAATCCTTCTCAGTATTGCAAAACAACTAGTATGCAACCCACATGTAGCTAAGCATCACAAAAATGAAAGCATTAAAATTAATCATTAAAGATGTTTGCTTCTAAGGGAAGCTCCTGCATGAAGATGTGCTCCAGTACTTTCAAATAAGTGTGGGAACACTGAAATGTTGACAGTCAAGAAGAGGAAACTTTAATTCTCTCCCTGGTCAGTGCCTACTGATTTTTTGTAAGATTCCTTTCATTTTTAGTTCCAGAGAAGACAAGAAGGGGAGCAATGGGTTTTAATGCTGCTTTAAACCAGGATCACAGATCACTGCTGAATCTTATAGACATCCAAGACGTGTTGGCAATAGGTGACAGATAATTGTCAGAAATGGTAGGAGAGGAAGTGTCCTTCTGTCATATTTAGAAGAAAACACTTTAACTGTGGATAGGACAGTGCATTGTGTGATTATGTAGTGCTTCCTCAATGGCAGGATGGGACATTAAATGAAGGTGATGTTGGAAGTTGAGACTTGCCATGTGAGACTGCTTGTTGCCTTGGTTTATTTTTGTAATCAGTTAGGATTGTGATTGTCATAGGTGTTGTTACAAAAGTGAGTTTTAACATGAACCCAGTCCAGTCTGGTTAATTTTTGTGGCTGCAAGGCTCCATCCCATTGGTACAGTTGTGTCTGCCAGTGGACACTTCTGCTACTACTTTACTTGTTCACTGCCATGAACCTATTCACTACCATGAACCTATTCACTACCATGAGCCTTTTCTATCCTAGAAATGAAGGTAAAAGTGGGATGAAAGTCTTAGAATCTGCTTTAGCTTCTCCAGCTGTGTTTGTTTACTTGAGCCTATATTTGCACTGAGCTCTTATTTTAGGTTTTACATTGTTCTTCAAAGAACTGGCTTTAAACATTAATTAGGGCAGGGGGGAGTGAGACTGTGTGCCTGCAAGGGAAAATGTGACTGTGAACCTAGCATTAGAGCACTGACCTGAAAGGAGGGAGAGAGGAGGGAAGGAGAGGGTTGAAAAGCATTCATAGTGGATTCTTTGAAGAGTAAGTATAATTACTCTCCTCGGAGGGAGGATTGTAGAGATAATGTTATATATATATATATATATATATATATATGTATATATATATATATATATATATATATTTGCTGGAGTACTATGTAATTGTATCATCGGATTAGCAGTCAGGTTCCAGTCATGCAGATGCTGACAGCTGTATTTCATCTGATTTAGCATGGATGCACATCCTGAGAGAAGAATTAGCCTTCTAAATGATACTGAAGAAGAAATCCTGGTGTGGTGATTTGCCATCGCTGGCACACACATCAGCTATTTTAGGCTGCTGTAACGTGCCTGTGTGAGCAAGGAGATGCACTGCTGAAGGACACAGTAGCAGTGTGTCTGCCATGGAGCTGGGACTGCACAAGTCATCAGCCTCATGTGAGAGGGATTTGAATCAAACACAGCTCCCTGCTAGACTGGCATCTGCAAAATGAAGTGGGGATATACAGGCGTTGCTACTTCCAGCTGCAGTTCTCAGAATTTGGACAGGAATTTTTTTCATATATCTTCCAGAAGAGTATTTTCTTTAAAATATACAGATGAAAGTTATCCCTGCAATAATTGCATTTTTGTTTTATCTATTACAAAGCTCAGAGAAGTATCAGAAAGATACAAGGGGTTTGGGCAGGGAAAAGTAGATTAGGGAAAAATATAAAAAATCTGAAGAAATAGTAAATAACTGTTTACTTCTTCTGTGGACTGAGATGAGGTAATTTCTTTCCTTTGCAACAGAAAAGAGCTATCAGCGTGTGGGCCTAACCTTCAGTTCTTTTTTTTTTCCCATGAACTATTTTATATGAGAAGGAAGAACATTTTTACTATGTAGCTCAGATGATTTCACGGGAAAGGGCTTGCTTTATGGCACAATGATTTTGTTTAACACCTTTTTTATTTCAACAGGAAATATGGGGTGTATAAAATCAAAAAGGAAAGACAATCTGCATGGAGATGGGCTAGATTTGAAGAACCAACCAGTACGTAAAACTGAACGAACTATTTATGTGAGGGATCCAACGTCCAATAAACAGCAAAGGCCAGTAAGTAGATAGTCCCAGGAGAGAATTCCTGTAGCAAGAACAAAGCATGACTGGCGTAACTTAAATTTCAATCCAAAGCATATGCATGGAAAAACTCAAATTGTGTGCAGTTCACCCTCAATGAATAAGTACCTAGAGGAATAAAAATTAAAACATGGTGGTTTGCTACTTTTTGTTTGTCATAGTTTTCTGCATAAAAAAGTAACTTAGCAATGCTTGAGTAGATATAACCATGTCTGTAGAAGAATGCTAGGATGACTTTAGAAAACCTGAAGTAGTTTAGATCCATTTTTTAAAGCATTGGTGTTGGGTTTTTATAGCTATGGGATCCAGGTGTTGGTTATTCCATTTAAAGGCTGAAGTAATCATGGGTGATTTTATACCAGCTCTAGTCAGCTTCACTCACTGAGGGCCACTACTCAGCCTTGCCTGGGGTGTGTGGGTAAGGCTGGGAGGGTGCAGTGGTGCAGGGAGCAGCGCTGTGCTGCAGGAGGAACAGGCTAACGTGTTCCATGTGTGCTGCCTGGCATTGGAAGGAGGAGTGCTGGGATGGGGAATTCTGCTGGGTTCCAAGTGGGTTTGCTAATTTTCAGCCTGACTGGTACCTTTTTTCCCCCCACCTTCTCTACTGTGCTGAGGGAACTGTGTCCTGACTGCCCCTGTTCAGGGACCTGCTCCCTGCAGGTGTGACTGTCTCCCTGCTCTCCTCTCTCCCCAGCTGACACAGTGAACTCAGTGTGCTCTCAGTCGATGAACACACATCACAAACTCCTTTTGTTTTTTTTTAATTACTCTTTTTTTCCCTTGCACAGTCTTAGTGGCATAACCATGCTTGTAGTTCTTTAGCATGACAGCTACATGGTAATAACTGTCCTGCTTAAGTGCCCTTCAGCAGAAGTCCCAGAGCTGTGAACTTCTTCCCCACAGCTTGTGCCACACCTTCACAAGGTCTGAGCTGCTCAATTTAAAATCTAGGGAGACTTAATATATTTTTATATTGTCAAATGAATAATGTATGTTTTTATATATAAGACATATTTTGAAGAATGGTGGGAAAAAAATCTGAGCATTTCCTTTTAAGACATATGAGATGACAGCAAAGCAACTGTATAATATGTAATTGTAATTTAAGATCATCACAAAGATCTAAAACTGCTTAATTAAAGACATATTTTATTGTAGGCAAATCCAGAAGCACAGCTCTTACCGGGACAGAGGTTTATCAGTCCAGGTATGTTTCTGTAGAAATCTCACAGCTCTGTGCTGTGCCCGTGTCAGCCTGCAAAGTGATGTGAACATGCCTTTGTCTTTCTACTTTTGTAGATGCAGAGGAGCAGGGAGTCATTGTGGTAGCTTTGTATCCCTATGATGGCATTCATGAAGAGGACTTGTCCTTCAAAAAAGGAGAAAAACTGAAAGTTATTGAAGAGTAAGTATGGCAATATTGATTGTATTGCAGATTTTCTGTGGGCTCATCTAGTTCCCTCTACAGTGCTTTAATATCCTACTTGTACCATGGGTGTATGAACAGTAAGTGAGCTCTCTTACATGTGATAGTACAAATGCTTTATGGAGTTATTCCAGGTTGCATAGGACTTTGAACAACATGCTGCAGTGGAAGGTGTTCCTGCCCATGACAGGGATGGTCTTTTAGGTCCCTTCTAACCCAAACCATTTTTGAGTCTATAGTTCTCTGGTTGGCAGCTGGCCTCAGTAGCAGTGACCAAACATTGATCCAGCAGAGTCAGTGGCTTCTCAGGGCACTCGACCTCAGAGGAAAGGTTGTGCTTCTCTCTCCAGCCTGGGCAAAGCTCTCAGCAGACTAGAACCTAAATAACAATGCATCATTTTCCTTTCCTGTGAGTACTACTGCTTTTGTTTTTCAGATCCGGAGAATGGTGGAGAGCAAAATCTCTCACGACAAGAAAAGAAGGTTTCATTCCCAGCAACTATGTAGCAAAAGTAAACACCCTGGAAACAGAAGAGTAAGTTCTCCCAGTCTCCAAATTCTGGCAAACTTCTTCACCTTGGTGGTGTATCCTTCTTGGGTGAGGAAAGAGGTGGTTTTAACTCTCTGAAATACTTTTCAGATGGTTCTTCAAAGACATAACCCGAAAAGATGCTGAAAGACAACTCCTGGCTCCTGGAAATGGTCCTGGAGCTTTCCTTATCAGAGAAAGTGAAACATTGAAAGGTAGGTTTTGGGGTGGTGCTTTGGAATTGATATAGAGATAAAAAACATGCAGTCAGTCTACACAAAAATTGGCATCAGGTGTGGAGTAATTTCAGTGCATCCTATTGTATGAATTTTCTGCAGATCTGTAGGAGTGAGAAGAATGAGAAAATTACCAGAAAAAGAGAGAAGAGAGTTGCAGGCTAATACCAAAAGATGAGAAAAGGGGGGAAAAAAAGCATTACGTGTATGAGTACACTGACAAGAAGCAGGAATGAATGAAGTGGTATCTTTTCTTAATGTTTGTGACTCCTTTATTGAAAGGCATGCTGCTGTAATAGTAGCTGCTGCATTCTATAGTCTTCCATTATTGGGTCTGTATCCATTGCCATAAGTTTAAAGTTGTAGTTAGTGCATAATGAGGGTTTTCACTTCGACAGTGTAGTGGGATTCTTTTCAGAAAGCTTTTTGGTAAAATTTTGTGCTGTAAACAGAGTGCTTTGTGCTGAAAAGCTTAGTAAAGTCTCCAGGCTCTTCAGCTTTGAGAAGCCCCAGCCTGTGGACTCTGGCTGTAAGTCTGGATGGATATTCCAGCTGGATGCTGTAACACTGCATCCTGCAGAAGAAGACACATGAAGCCTTTCAGCAGGTCATGCCTCTCCACAGGCTAGCTTTTTTGGCTCTAATACTGCAGATTCTTGACTAGGTATCATCTGTAATGGGCCCGTATCATTGTGCTCTCAGCTGAAGACCCCTAAATGAAGTTCTCAAAGGAAGTTTCCTAAATTCTACATAAGGTACTGAGAGTATGGGAAAGTACCCCCCAGAATCACTGGATATGTGTGTGAGGAGAGATAAGGGGGAGAGATCCTTTTTTATCCTTTGAAAATGTGTGAGAATCGTACAAGTAGAAGAAACAAAGAGTGCTGTAGTTAAAGGTAGATGCTCTCCTGCCCCAATTTAAATCCCAGAATATGTTAGGCTCCCTAGGACTGCCTAGGGATCGACAGATCAGCAGATCTGCTCTCCTTCCTCTATGCCTGAAGCCATCTCCAAACTATCCTTTTGCTAGCTGGCCCATGACATCCAGCATGTTCCTTTTTCAAAATGCTGATCTCCAGATTTCAGCTTTTGCCTGAGCAGGGTGACAGCCACAGTCCTGCTCTCCCAGCTACGTCTACTTGAGCTGGGGGACTTTCTGCAATGCTGGGCACTGACTGTGGAGCTGCCTGGAATATGGAACCAGTGAGTTTGTCGAATAAGATTGAAAAAGAAAGTGTGACCGTAAGCATTTTGGTGACCAGTTCAGGGCTGGTTTTTGCTAACTTCCTCCTGTGGATTGCAAAATGCTTTATGAGGAAATAAGGGAGCAAAAAGAAAAGCAGACAAATCGGTGATTTTCTTAGGCTCAACTGTGCATGTGTGGACTCTGTAGATTTTTGCTATGTGTTAATGAGGGTTCCTTCTTTATCCACAGGCAGCTATTCCCTCTCCATACGGGACTATGATCCAGAGCATGGTGACGTTATTAAGCACTACAAAATCAGGAGTCTAGACAATGGAGGGTTTTACATCTCTCCAAGAATAACTTTTCCTAACATCAATGATATGATCAAACATTACCAAAGTAAGTTAAATCATTTAGTGAAGTACTTATTAGAATGCAGCCATTATTTCCTGTGAAGGAAAATAAATGGTTTCTTCTTTTCTTTCAAAGCTTTTCTTTTTTCTTTTTTTTTTTTCCTAAATAACTTGAGCATGCATGTTATCAAAGATAAAGTAAAACTGATTGGAACTCAAGTATTGTTGTTACCATAACCAGATCTAGTGCTGGTTGTTCTGTGGCATACCATTGTGAAATGAAAACTAGCTTTATAACACAATTCATCAAACTTAGGGTGATGTGAAGCTATAATAAGAATTGCCTACATTGTAAATAATATTTTCTTTGAGAGTAAATTTTTACTCATAATTAGCAGAAATACATATAGACTTGTGAATGTTGTCTTGTACCTAGTGTTGAGTGTGAAATTGGTTTTCTTTTTCCTGTAAATGTGGATTTTTAATTATCAATTTTTAAAGGAAGAAATATTCCATATACTTCAAAGAAATAAAATTGCACCCACATAGAATGTATATATTTATTTTAAAAAAGAAAGGGTGGATAGAGGAAGGGACAAGTCTATCTATGTTTTAGCTGCAAAACTGGCTTCTCATTCTGTATAACCTCCTGCTGAATAGCTCCAAAATTCAGGGTTTTTTTAATCTTGTACCTGGAAATAAAGACAGGACAATAAAATGTAGGACATAAAATCACATAGTAATTTTTCAAAGCCATTCTGAGGACTTGGCCATGAAATTTTTCTGAATAGTTAGATATGTGTGCTAGCTGTTCAGCACAGCTGGAAAACCTGAGAATTATTCAACATTCATATAAAAGTTATAGCTGGTCAGTGTCTGGAGAAAAAATAATGTTGACCTACTTATGCTTGCATGCACATCTGTCTGAAACTATGGGGCAAGAAAATTTAATGACAAAATGAGAATACAGATTCCAAACCTGACTCCATTGTACATCTTAATCAACATAGTGTCAGGAATAAGATCTGATATTGTACTTACTTGGTGCAAATTGTACTAAAACCCCTTAATAATCTGACAGTAGCCAGATGCATGTAATACTTTTTTATTAAATTTGTCTCTTAATGTGAAATTTCAGATCAGAGGCACCTAAACTTCTGTGAAAGCACCAGAAAGGCTACATTTTCATCATAGCATCTTGGTATTTTGAACATTATTGTGGGCTGGCTGGTGCAATTCAGCAATGTTTGTCTCAAGTCATGCAGCACAGGAGTGTAATGTATTTTGTATTTTGTTTTTCCTTTGAAAACCAGGGCAATCAGATGGCTTATGCAGAAAGTTGGAAAAAGCTTGTATTAGTCCCAAACCTCAAAAACCATGGGATAAAGATGCATGGGAAATTCCACGGGAATCGATTAAATTGGTGAAGAAACTTGGAGCTGGTCAGTTTGGAGAAGTCTGGATGGGTAAGTTTATTCTTTTGAAATGAGTATTTAACTCTGAAGGAAGTGTTGTTTCAGAGTCATTCAAAAAAACATAGTGGACATGAACCTGATCCTGTATACTTGTAAAACAGCAAAATCAGGCCCAGAATATATCTTCTTGTGAGGAGAGAGGGCTTGTGAAAGGGGGTAGATACCTGACAAGGAAGTGGAACAAATCCTTTCAGTGTCTTTTAAAGGAAAAGAATAGTGAGTAAGCACTGTAATTTAGAAAGTCAAGGACAATAGAGTCTTTTGTTATGTTTTGAGGCAGAAATACAAGATTATAGTAAGATGCAGCTCCTGAATCTCAAAACCAATGAGCCTCTCAGAACTTTGTTTCAAATCAGAAAGTGTTAAAGAATATGAAATAGAAAGAAACAGTGTCTTTTAGTGAACTGTGGATAGAGATATCATAGTCCATTTATGAAGAAGATGCCTCCTGCAATGTAGTGCATGATACTGGATGAAGAAATGTTGGGTGAAGAAAGGGAACAGACTTAACCTAAGAGTGTTGTCTGCCAGGGTGCTGCTCAGAAAATGGGTGATTCATGTAGTAAGAAGACTGGAGATTGAACAGCCCATACCTTGACTCATCAGGCAGTAATAAAACTGTCATAAGACTTACAAGTTGTAAACATTAATATATGCCCAGCAGAAAATGATAGCATTAATTATTGCAACCTGAATAACCTGCTTTGTTGGCTTACAAGCATATTTCCTCAGCCTTAGTGACTTCCTACTGGCAAGAGGCTATGCCCAGTGTCACATTCTGTGGAAATGGTTTAATCATCTTGCTTTTGAAATGCTGCTTTTTCTGACATCAGATTATTCTTTTGGCTTCTTCATTGCATGTTCTGTGTACTATTCATTGCTTACACACTTTTTGCCAGTTAGCATCTTAATTGAGGTAAACTATATCTTCCTCCCAAAGTCTTCATTAAGATGTTTTTTCAGGCCAAGTATTCTCTTAGCCTTTCCCCAAATCTGTTTTTTGGGATGTTATGTTTAAGTAGGAATAAACTTGTTATAATAAAAGATCAGATTATGGTGATGATGATCATTATTAATTTTAAGACCTAAGGTTCTATGGGCAGAGCATTTCTGAGCAACTTAAAAGTGTGTCCCAAAGCTGTCTAGAAGACACAAGGCTATGAAGTGGTCTCTGATAATCCATGGGAGTGTGTCAGTCTGACAGGAATGTCATTGCTTTGAAGAGATGCTCTCATTTAGAATAGCAAAGCACAGACTGGTGCAGTTTGAGTGGCAAATTAAACACACTCAACTACAGTGTCAATCAGAAAGCTCTAACTGAGTCTTAGGTGCAATCTTTTGGTATAAATCATGTAAAAAGTGCAAGCAACACATCTCTAATGTAATATATCCAAATTCAGCCTTTTATCTGCCTTCACAAGAGGAGGTTTAAGAAACCCTCTAGCTATGATATACATGAATGACAATTTAGATACTAGTCAGGACAAGTGTCAACCATTGTGCAGTTATTTCTGCCTAATAAACCAGGGCAAGAAATGTTTAACTTACACTGAAACACTGTGGAAGACTTTGTGGTAGGAGCTAATCACCTGCTTGAAAATGCAGATCATTTTGGGAAGTGACTACTTCTGCACATAGACACAGAAAATAATAAAACTTTAAAAGGGTGTTTCTGCTTCAAGATGCTTCCTCTTGTTTTTGTCATTATTTTAACATCTAAACTGGGCCTGAGCCCTATGTCTGAATTGCTGCACTGTGAGAAAAACTAATGTACTGTGAAAGCAATCGCTGCATTTCCTCTTCTTTGCTTTCTTTCTGAAGCGAAAGAAGATGATTTGCATGGCACAGATCCTCTCAAATCAGGAGCATGGTTCATCTTAGAACCAAGGAAGTTCAAGATGGAAAAGCATATTGGGTCAGCTGTGTGGTGCAGGGTATCAGCAAACCCTGTGTATTGCAATGATCACCCAGGGAGTTATGTAGGAGTACTGAGCAATAATCTGGTTGCTGTGCTCTCCTGATTTGAGAGCTGGTTCTTACACTGCCTCCTCGCAGAGAACAAAATTGGTTTTCAGCGATCATGTGAATTAGAAATGTTGTTCCATGGTTCCATTACTAAATAAATTTCTTCTTGATAAAGGATACTTAGAATTGTGCTTTCAGAGGGAACAGTGTCCCACTCAGAGGAATTGTGCTTTTGAGTAAAGAAAGTTGTATAGCTACTGGACAGTATCCCACAAAGAGCCACAGAGATGATGAGGGGACTGGAGCACCTCTCTTTTGAAGGAAGGCTTAGGAGGATCTTATCAGTGTATGCTAAGAGCTGCAGGAGGTATGCAAGGTGGATGGAGCCAGGCTCTTCTCAGTGGTGCCCAGTGACAGGGCCAGGGGCAGCAGGCACACACTGAAACACAGAGGTTCCTTCCTAACACTCACTGTGTGAGTGGCCAAGCATGGCACAGGCTGCCCAGAGAGGTTGTGGAGTCTCCATTCTTGGAGAGAATCAAAAGCCAACTGGACAATTCCTGGACAGCCAGCTCTAGGTGTCCCTGGAGGTGTTGGATACAGATGTTTTTCACAGGTCCTTTCTGTGTTTCTGAGAGGTATAGGGATATGGAGATAATGCTGATACTGCAATGTGAAGATATGCAATTATAGCTTTTATGGTCTTTTCTTTTTAGTATCTCTATAACTACTCTCTGAGCATCCATGTGGACATCTTCCTCTTGAACAGTTTGGAGGAAATTAACTTATATTATGGAAAGAGTAAGAAAATCCTAGGAACAAAAGGCAGGCCTCCATATGCCCCCAGCACTTGGCTGTGTTCCTGTACGACCTGTGCAGAAAATCTGTTTTGTGGAATGGGCTGGTGAATCTCCTCCAGCTCTGAAAGAGTTGCTGTTACACAGAGAAAAGTTGCTAACAGTTTGCCTTTATTTTTTCTATCAATACAAGTGCAATTTTATGCATTTTATAGAGATTTTCTGGGTTTAGGCTACCCAGTTAGTGTTTATGTGTGCATTTTGGTCATCAGTGCAGCCTGGGCTTTCTGCCTTCACATTTAATGGGCTGTGTGGAGATGAGTGAGAGATGGAGCTGCTGCTGCATTATTCTGCTCTGCAGCTGAACGATGGCTGTAGGAGGTGAAGGAGTGAGGTGCTGATGTGCAGTTGGATGCAGAGAAGCTGCTGTTCCTCAGACTCTTTCCCAGTACCTCCTCCAACAGTGACTGCTCCAGCCATTATCTGCCTTCTAGCAGTGTCAGATCTCCATAGCTCCAACAAGTTGTTCCAGTATACCCTGCAGGGAATTACTGGAAAAGCAGAGGAAGGAGAAAGCTGCATAGAGGCTTGTTCACAAAGCTCTGCATCTTCAGTCCTGTTCAGAAATGGTAGGCTCAACCTCACTTGTCTATTCCAAGTTCATATCACACCTTGGCCTGATTAAGCCCATGCAAGAATCTGGGGACAGCCTGGCTATGCAAGACACCTCTCTGTCTAAATAATAGTAATCAACTGCACAATAGATACCTAAAACACTTCATTTTTTTTTGGAGAATTCAATTCTAATATGTAAAAAAGAACATGGCTCATTGTGTGAGACATAATCACACGATCCTCAGACTTTCATGCTAGTGCTTGCTTCACATTTGATTCTTAACAGTGGCTAAAACTGCAAAGAGACTGCCTTCCTGCCATGGTATGACAGGTTTTTAGACCATGGAGTTCAGTGCATCTGAGCAGCTACTTTAGTGATGTGATGAAGCAGAGCAGCACTGCAAGAGCAGGGTCTATGTTTTATGCATTTTTGTTCCTAGTGAGAACTGATATGATGTGAATCATGATGCTCTGTGGTATTAATAATCCATGAAGAGAATTCTCAAGCAGGGCTAAGAGGAAAGTTAACAAGGCAAATGCAGTGATTATAGTGTAGTTTATTAATGAGTCACATCTTGCTTGCATCTCAGGTGTAAAAGATTCTCTTATTCAATAAGCTCTGAATTAGAATATAAGTAATGTGTGCTTTGGAAGTGTATTTTCTTCTGCAGTTGTTAGAAATACCAGAGTGTGCTCATAGAGCTCATGGCCATCTTGTTTTGGTGTCCCATCACTCCCAATACATGATGAAGTAAATGAACAAGAGAGAAATCCAAGATCAGCTATTTATTTTATACAATACCAACAGAGAGTCAAGGTAGACTTCTTTACAGCAGAAAACCTCAGTATCACAGAAATGATGTAGTAAAGCAAACTATCTTTTTTGAAACAAAAGACCTGAGTTTGATGGATATCTTTTGTGAATGTAAAATCCTGTTACATAGTTAATGTTTAGTGTGTTGGTGATAATTTCTTCACTGAAATAGTTGTATTAATTAGTATGTTCAGTAGAGAATTCAACCAATTGAGAGTGGAGCTCATGCTCTGTTTTAGGGCATGGAATGGGATAGTAGAAATGATACAAATAGTCTTTCTGCTTCTTAAACAGAGAGAAATATATTTATTTTCTGTTATTCTGATAGTTATAAATCATATACCTGAGCTTTGGCAGTGAATTTGACCTGTAACTGTAATTTCTTACTATTAGGTAACTTAGAGAAATGTCTTTGGTATGGTTTCACCTGACCATGTTTGGAAACATAGATTTAATAATCATGCAGGTGGTGATGATTGTGGCATAGTGGCTTAGTGGTTTTTGTGGCATAGTAGCTTTTCTCAGGTGATGATCCTTCTTCAAAAAAGATGCAGTGCTCAGAGCAAGCACTTAAGATCTGGAAGCTAGGTCCTTGTTTTGCCACTGATTTCTTTTGTTGGACAATAAATAGCATAAGGAAATGGTGGATTCCAGTTTAGAAGTGTATCCATCATGGCAATGGTCTGGAGTGTTGCTGAATACGGAAGTGAGTTATTTTGTTGAGTCATGAAGGTTTTACCTCTTCTGAGAAATATTTCTACCATGTTGCAATGGGTATGGTCAGGGATAAAAGTTGCATTTTTATCCCTATTTCTCTCTCTTTTATTTCTTCATTTTTCTAATTATATGACTTCACAAGACAAACTTTAGGGTAAAGATAAACTTTAGGATCAGTGCTTGCTACTCTACATTTTTAATGCTACTTGGACATTTATTTATTTATTGTTTGACAAACATTAAATCTGAAAATAATTTGCTGCTTTTCTCTTTACTGCTAGTTGCTTTTTATATAATTAGAATGTTACGTTAGAAAGTTTGCTAAACAGAGAAATGAGCCACAGCCACAGTCTCCTCCACTCCTGGCATGGGCTGTGTGATAAGAAGTTATCACATTTTAAATCTCGTGCTGAGCACTGCAGGATTGCAGTCCTGGCAGCGTGTCCTTGGTGGTCACGAGAACCACTCAGCTGCTCTTTCCCGTAATGCTTCATTTTGAGCACCAAGGGCTACAGGAAGGATTATAAGCATGAGACTGGCATGCATGAAATAAGGGTAATCATGGGATTTAAGATACTTCAGAAATTTCCAGGCAGTCCTTGGACTCTATTGTTCTGAGGCAATTTAAGTGGACATTCATTGAAATGTGTCTTGACCAAGTATTTCAGGGGCTACTTGTGAATGGAAACTTGGTATGAAGTAAGATCATTTGCTTGCTTTATTTTTTTTCAGATAACTGATTTCTAAAAATAGGAAATGGATCATTTTTCTCTGCAGTGCTGTATAAGTTGCAAAATAAAAAGGAATTCTAGCATAAATATTTGTGCTACATCTGGCACTTGTTTTCAGGCTCTCAGCTATTCCTGGAATCCAGCCTCACCTGCATTACAAATTCCTGCTGGTCAGGACACTGTGAGCTGCAGAGTGACTTCAGTGCACTGATCATGTTCCCTCCTTGTAGGTTATTATCATAACAGTACCAAAGTGGCTGTGAAGACTCTGAAGCCTGGAACAATGTCTGTGCAAGCCTTCCTGGAGGAAGCCAACCTCATGAAAACACTTCAGCATGATAAGCTCGTTAGGCTTTATGCTGTGGTGACCAAAGAAGAGCCTATTTATATTATAACAGAGTTCATGGCAAAAGGTGAGAAAAACATTGCATCTGCATGCTGATTTGGGCTGAGCTAGAGTTAATTTTCTTCCCAGTGGCCGGTATGGGGCTCTGTTTTGGATTTGTGCTGAACAGAGAGTTGATAATACAGAGATGTTTTTGTTATCACTGAGCAGGGCTTACACAGAACCAAGGCCTTTCCTGCTTTTTGTGCTGCCACGCTGGTGAGGGGGCTGGGGGTGCTTGGGAGGGTGGGAGGAGACACAGCCAGGACAGGTGACCCCAGCTGACCAAAGGGATATTCCAGACCATGTGGCATCATGCTCAGTATAGAAAGTGGGGGAAGAAGGAGGAAAGAGGAACAGTGTTTGTTTTCCTGAGTAACCATTAAATGGGATGGAGTCCCGCTCTCCTGGAAATGGCTGAACACCTGCCTGCCCATGGGAAGCACTGAATTAATTCCTTGTTTTGCTTTGCTTTTGTGTGTGCACAGTTTTTGCTTTTCATCTTCCTATTAATCTGTCTATATCTCAGCCCATGAGTTCTCTACCTTTTACCCTTCTGATTCTCTCCCTGGTCCCACTGGTGGGAAGTGGGTGAGTGGCTGCATGGGTTCTGGTTGATGGCTGGGGTTAAACCACGACAATCTGCAAGCAATAGTTTAGTGAGCTCTTCTGCTTCTCCTAAACTAGTTCCCTTTCTTTTTAAAGAATGGAATGATAGAGTTATTTTTGAATGTTCAAATATTAAACTGAGGAGCACCTATCCTTAAGATGGGCTGAAGCTTTAACTTTATGACTCATTACTGCATTTGTGAGATATACCATTTTTACAGTTTTCTTAAATGCAGCATTTTCTGTTGTTTCTGAATTGGAGGATAACCCCCAGAATAGCTCTGGTTCCTTTGGACTCCCTACCTAACTTTTATTTCTAGTATCATAGCAAGGCAATTAAAACAGACCTTAGGAATTGCCTTATGTGGGACTTGAATTGATAAAGGTGAGTGAGGAATGGTCCTGCAAGGGTGGCTGCACTACTAGGAAAGGACTCTATAGAGCATTCCTACATAAAATATGCAAAGTTTCCTTCTCAGATTATCTGGGATAGTAGTTTTTCTTCTTCTGTTCTGTTTTCAAGCAATTTTGCTGGTAATTTAATGAACAAATGTTGAAGCACTTAGTCTGTGTGACTTGGAAAGAATTGATGTATGTGATTCTCCTAGACAGCTTTCCTGATGGTCCAGAGTAGGATGCTTATTAGATTCAGCCCCATTGAACTGAGGTGTGATCTCATGGGAGTTTTCTACAGCCAGGGAAACAGCAAAACTTGAATGTCTGACAAGCTGATTTGGGTTCCTGTCATTAAATCATGCAAAGAGACTGTCTTGCTGTTGTCAGCTTGAAAAAACATCAAAATACTTTACTGCATTAATTTTATTATCCAGAAAATTGGGGAACCAATGTGACGTTTATTTTTGTTATAAGATGCACTGATCTATTCTTTCTCTGTTTTAACAGGAAGTTTGCTGGATTTTCTGAAGAGTGATGAAGGAAGTAAACTGTTGCTTCCAAAGCTAATAGACTTCTCTGCTCAGGTAAAACTTAAAAAATGTGCTCAAAATAATTTTTTTGGGGTTACTTCTCTTAGAGTCTGAAATTCATACTAGGCCATTTTATCCTAAGGATTTTTGCATTACAAAAATGTAATTTACAGTTCAATTTTGAGTAAATACAGTTAATTGAAAGGAGGAAGTAGATGGAAGAGTTTTCAAAGGGATATGTGGTTAGGCTTAACTCTTAGATACTGCTGGTGACCTGTTCACATGGCAGCAGTACTCAGCTGCCTTCCTTTGTGAAAAGGCTGCTTTCAATTTAAGCAGCTACAAATTGAAAGTGTAAGGGCAAGTTTGTGAGTTTTTGCTTAGCAAATCCTTTCAGAGTTAATAAATATGTCATTTTTTTACTTCTTAAGTTAGGTTAACTGGTCAAACTCCTCTTAACCTCAGTGTACTCCTCTTGGTTTCAAATTCCTAGGTGAATTATTGTGAAATGGTGTTTCAGGTACTAATGTATGATTTATGAACCAGGATGATTGTTTCAAAATATACAAGTTATCTTTGTCTTAAATGAAATCTGAAGAGAGACTCTGGAGTGATTTGTGTGTCAAAGCCTCAATCAAAACTCCCAGAGCCCGGGTTTTTTCTTAGACAGTTATCAGAACTGGGTGTCCAGGGAGGCATGTAACAAAAACAGAGTAATAATTCTGCTTTTACAGGTTGTACTTCATGTTAGTAGTAGGTAATGATGGCATTTCTGGTAGGTTATTGTTAACCAACCTTTTTTGGTTTTTTTTTTTTAATATGCATTAGAGTTTACAGATTGTTGTACCCTATTATGTTAACTTGTTATAACTCATGAGGAAAGATGGGAAAACAATAATAGGTATAATAAACCATTAGGAAATTATACAAAAAATTCACAATAAGAATATTATATGAATTTTAATGTAATTATTGCTATACAAATAGTTATAGGATTAGATATTAGGAAGTATTTCATTACCAAAAAAGTTGTCAAACCTAGGAGTAGACTTCCTAGAGCGGTGATCAATGCCCCAAACCTGTCATATTTTAAAAGTTTATTATTGTCATATTTTAAAAGTTATTTATTTGGTCAATGTCCTTGATATATGCTTTAATTTCTGGTTAAAGTGGCCTGAAGTGGTAAAGCAGTTGGACTAGATGATCACTGAAGGTCCTTTCCAACAGAAACTATTGTATTCAATAGTATATTATGTATCACATGTTGTTATGTAGATGTGCAATAGATCAAATACAGGTTTTTATTTCACATAGACTCAATGGAAGAGCTATTTTCCCTATAATTATTGGTTTAGTGTGGCTATAGGCTCTTTAAATTTTCTGAACTCTTTGGGAAATTTGTCCTTGAGAGTTTATTTTTAGTGGAATAAAAGCTTTGTAGATGCAGAAAACCTGCTGGATCCCAGGTCATGGTCTGAAGACATGAGTGACAGTGGGCAAAAAAGAGGTAGCTTTGAAAATAATGTGTAGAATTCAAGAGAGCAAAGAATATCTGTGAGTGCTGATGTGAAAGGAGACCTGAGATGGGGAGAGAAAAGCACATGTGGTTTCACAGCAGAACCTTTTTATTGGAGTTAGGGACGTTGTGTTCATTTTAAATTAATGCTGTGTTTTCAGAAATTTAAGGCTTGGACAGGGTAATGAGCTAAAGAGCAACTCTGTGTACAACTTGGGTAAATCACGTTGAGATAACAAGGGTCAGAGATTGCCATTCTCAGAGCTTTGAAGGTCACTTCAAATGGCCATCACTTGTCACCCTGATCTGACAGCAACCCCTCACAGCCAGCTCCTGCACTGGGCGCCAGGGGCCAGGACCTTGTGCTGCACAGGTGGTGTGAGAAGTCCCTCTTGTCGTATAAGATGTAGACCATCCAGAGAAATTCCTGAGACTGGCTTGCAGGCATCCTAAAGGGATATTCAAGAATGCCTCTTTGAGGATTTCTGGCTGAGGCCCAAACAAAACTTTGGAACAGAGATATTGGGATTTTTCTTACGGAAAGAATTTGTAGGGTTTTTGAGCACATTTGTAAAGAGCCCTTAATGCCACTGTCTGATAACAGGAGTGTGAGGAATAGACTTGCAGGCTGCATGTGTGTGGTTCCAGACCAGAGATTTCCCTCTGACCAACACAGATGTTCCACCAGTCTTCTCTATCTCTGGCAGTCTGAATTAATTGATAGGTCTTTAGGGCAAAAGATGGACAGAAATCTTTTCAGACCTCTGCTAAGGTAACCTGTGGATCACACTTTTCCTGAATGTAGGCTGTGTGTAAAGGAAAACACAAGAGGTGTGTAGTTTTTTGGCGTGACTCTGGTTTGTACCAATGGAACACTAATTTATTTTTACAGAAGTGATGTTAGCCTCTCTGCAGAGCAAAGGGGAAAGAAATTTGGAGAGCTATGTTTCAGGAGAGTTTAAAATTAACATAGAAGGAAGCTTGTGGTGAAGAGGTGAAGATTCTTATTCTTAGATAAGATCAGGCTTTTTTTTTTCCATGGTGGACACACACTTGAGCTCTTCATTAGTCTCTGATCATACCATTCTGGCAAAGCACTTTGCTTTATCCAAGATTCTCAGGAACACTGAAAATGCAAGAAATGGTAGCTGAGCATTAGGGCTTTTTTGCCCTCATCCATCTGTGATTTTACAAGACACAGGAGGGACTGGGAATGGGAGAAAGGGAGAGGAGGATGTGGTCTCTGTGACCATTAGCTGGGTAAAGAAGGCAGTTGTACAGGAAACCCCAGCTGAAGCTGATTTTCCAAGTCAAGAGCACCGTGGGTTGTTGTTTGCATTGCCAGGCTGTTGTTTAGTGCTCCTGAGCTCATTGCGCCTTTGCCTTGAAGAGTCTTGAAAAAAATACAAGTGTTTGCAAGAGGTGAAACATTCTGACTTTGCAAAATGAGGACTGCTCCTCTGGGTGAAATAAACAACTTTTTGAAAGTAAGCACTTTTCAAGCAAGTAATGAAATACACTGCTGCTCTGCTATACTGGCTTAGCTGTCTGGTCAGGTGAGCCCACCTGCTGATGGGGATTTTTGGAGAGATAGCTGTTACTGGGTTACACTTACATCTAGTGCCTACCCTAACTTACAGCTGTGGGGTCTGGACTTTGGTGGTTTACTTTCTGTACTAATGGTCATGATTTGTGAAATCAGGTTTGTGGAAAAGATGGCAAGAAAATGCCTGCTGGGAAGGTGATACAGCTCAGTTTCTAAAGCAGCCTGCTCTCTGACAGAGCTGAAGGTATCTCTTGGGTTTTAATCAGTGCATATGAATAGGGGCTGGAGGAATTTAATGTTAGCTATGCCCTGGCAAAGACAAGTTTATCCATTGGAGATGAATGTTAGAGGTCTCTGAAATTAGAATGTTTTAAGGGAAACTGAGTTTTGCAAGCATATCTGTGGCATTTCCTGTAGGAGTCAGCACCAGCCTGGCTCCTTCAGTTCCTAAAGCAACTGGAAGTCTCAGGGTTTTACTGGCTGGTTTCTGTCTTGCCTCAGAGGCAATTTACCAGAAGAGCCTCCAATTCTTTGTTTCACATTTCCTGAATTCATAGTTGTTCCTGCTTGATTAGATCTGCTGAAAACATATGACACAAATTCAGCAAACCTTTTGTATGTGTAAACTCTTCCTGCTTCTTATGCAAATCCATTACCATCTGTGTAGGATGCACATGTGTGGTGGCTGTGCTTAGGAGAACTGTACCTGTTTTTACTAAACAAACTCATAACTTTCTAAAGGGTCAAAGCTTTGTCCTAAAAACAGTCATTTCTTCTTTCTCATGCAGTGCTGATAGTTTCATTAATTCTTCTATGATCTGCAGCTTGACTGGCAACTTCTTTCTGTCTTCCAAGGCTACAGTGCCCTTGAAATAATAGTAAACTTAGAATAAAATAAATAGAGATTTTTGATGCAGTGTTTTAATTCCTCTCTACCCACATTTTAAAAATCATAGTGGAAAGTCATCCCTAGATTACAATTAATTTTAAGTCTTATTCGGCATTGTAATATTTCCACTGTGTATTCCTTTTCATGCTTCTTTGAATTTTAATGATACACTCTAATGTTCCAGTGCATAATTATATACATTACTTTTATAATATTTTTTTTCTCTGTGAATCTGCTTTAACTACATAGCTGCTTGACTGGGACAAGAGGAATATGATTTTGCAGCCTCTCCTGACTTCACCTTTAGGATAAGCACTGCTGCAAACTGAAAATTGTTATTACACTGATGTATCATTTGAAGATATGTGTCTTTTGCAATAGTTTTCAATGGCCAGATAAAAAGGGTTTACACCCTCTTCACAGAAGAAGAGTCACAGGAAGATGAACTGTCTTTTTGAAAACTCTGTGATCAAGAAGTATATTTTATTTTATCATGCATCTGGACATTATTGAAAGGTACAGCTATTGAAAGGTTGATCCCAGACCACAGACAGCCCTGTCCAAATCAATAACACCTCCACTGTCTCCTGGAGGACTTTTCTTTCATTCTTACCCTGGGTGCACAGTTCCTAATATGTAGAGATTTGTTTGGGGTTTTTTTGAAAGTATTTTATTTGGGTTTTTCAAAAGTGTGTGTCAGTACTTCATTAAAGGGGACTGGGAACTACTTCCTTCTTGGCAGTAACACTTGAGCAGTGTAGGCAGAATTCTCTTTTAAAGGCCACAAAAGATATTCCTGAAGCCCAAATTAGCTTTCCCATTCCGCTCCTGAATAGATGTTACATGTAGCTGAGCAGTCTTGACAGGTACCAATGATCATTAAAAGAGAGGGGAAAAGGCTTTAATTTTCTTTTGTTCATATGAATTTCTCTAGCATTAACATTTCATTTGGTAATGAAAATCCAACAATAATCATTAGGAGTTATCACGTGGGTTCTGGCACCCATCTCAATCAAAAAATCTCAATTTTTTTCCTTCTTCTTTTCCTATTAGGAAAGGTTTAACATGACCAGATGTGTGAATTCAGTTTAGTCACTGTGTTTCCCCTCCCTCACTGATTCAAAATTCCTTGCTGTTAATTTTTTCCTACTTTGGAATTTTCTGCATTTTTCAGTGAATCTAGCTCAAATAAGAGGAAATAAAATCGTCTTTCCAATAGCTTTTCTTTGTTGGACTTGGAAACTAAATATCACAATCACAAATGTTTCTTTTGTGAAGTGAGTCTTCATTCCCTATCCAGAAGTTCACCCAAATGTTATATCTGTGCAGGGAAGAAGGAGGAAAGCTGATTCCTCTATGGTGTTTGATGTATTTTTGGTGGCATTACCAGACCTGTCTGCATTTTGGGTGTATCTTCCATGCTGGCCAGTCCAAACTCAACATCAATCTTAAAGCAAAACCTTCCCCTTCATCTCTGCTTCCTCCCCAAACCCATGTAATGGCATGGGGAGCAGAGAGAGGCAGGGCAGACTCTAAATTAAATACTGCTCTTCTATGGTGTCTGTAAGCCCCTAATAAGACTCTCTGTGGCAATTATTCACTAGCAGCTACTTCCTTCATTAGTAAATGTTTGACTTGCTTCTAGAAAATGTGAAATGCAGGTGTTGCTCATTCTCTTCATCAGAGTTTCTTCTTGGTTTAGTGTGAGAACCCCCCTGCACTGTACAAGGGCAATGTCACACTTCTCTGAAGAATGTATCTGACTGTAACAAGAGGTTTGCAGTGGAGGAAGTGGGAGGGCAAGTGGCTCTATTTTTCCATTGCTTAAACCAAAAAAGGGGAACAAAGACCGTGAGGTTTTGTGTTGTAAGTGGTGGCAGCGTGTGCCCTGGCAGCACCCCTCGGGGACTTTTTTAAAAACGAAGAAGCAGAAGTGATGTTCATGTCCTCTTCAGGTTTGGGCAGCTGCTGTGCCTGCTTTACTGCACAGCTGAAAGGAGCACCTCTGCTGCTGGGGAGGGATCCCTGCATGGTCTGCTCCTCAGGGGGAGAGCACAGAGCCTGTGGGAAGGTGCCAGGCACTGGCACTGCTGAAGGACCCTCCCTGCTCCTCTGGCAGATCTGAGGGTGTGGGTGCTCCCCAAATCATGTGGCCAAGAGGGGTCTGTCCCCCCCCACAGGCATCCCAGACACCTGTGGCACAGGTGGAACCTTGACTGGGAATGTCCCATCACCAGTCTCACAAGAAAGATAAAAACTGATGGCTCCCAAAGACAAGGTTTTGTTTTTTTCTTAACTCTGCTTTAACTTTTGGACAGAATACTGTCTACACATCAGTTTTATTGCTCTCAGTTTAGAAACTATTATCTCTATTATCTCAATTTCTTTTATTTTTTTTTCCTGAAAAAAAAATCATCCCCTCTGCATATTTTTGAGGTTATTAATTTGGTTTGGAAATCAATTTGGGCTGCTGAAATGCAGACTATATTTACTTATGATACTATCTGAGAGCTGGCTGTTGCCAAAAATTCCTCATGTACGAACAGGTACGTGTTGCAGAAGAAAATAAAGGTGTTTCCCCTATCTTAGTAATTGCTTCCTAGTTGTCCAGGCTTATACTGGGTAGATAGAAAGTTGTGGGGTTTTCTCTGCGCTGTCACTTTTCAGTACCTGCTTCATCAGAACACCTGTATCCTAAGTCATTAATTCCTTCTATTTTCTTAGTATTCAGAAAATAAACTGGTTAATAATTTAGGAAAAAAGGATATTTTAATAGAAATCTTAGGAACATTTTATTCCATATTTTCTTTCAGGAAATGTCTTCCATACGTCTCTAATCCTGCCAGCTGTTACTCACCCAAATAATTCTTTCAGACCTGCTACCATAAGCAGAGTTTTGCAGGGCTGGATCTGTGCATAGGTTTTCCATGGCAATCCCCCCTTTCCTGGTTTCCATCTAAAAAATTCTCCAAAGACACCAGTAAGGAACAGATGGATGTGGCTTTGCTGATACCTTTGAAGAAAGAAGGATCAGACCTGCTAATAGAGCTCTATGGTATTGAAATATCAAAATAGTTGTTCTTTTGGTTACAGATTGCAGAAGGGATGGCATACATAGAAAGAAAAAATTATATCCATCGAGATTTGAGAGCAGCAAATGTTCTGGTTTCAGACCTACTGATGTGCAAAATTGCTGATTTTGGATTAGCAAGAGTGATCGAAGACAATGAATACACAGCAAGGGAAGGTATGTATTTTTATTTTTGTCTTTAAAGCTTCTGCCTCTGGGAGATGGTGATGCTGTATCAAACAGAAATATGGTCACCAAGGACAGGAAGTGCTGTAAGAGCTTCCTAGGGGCTGCATTCTAATGCCAACTTCTAAAATGAGTAAAGGAAACAAATAACCTTTCTGTGCTGCCCAAGCTTTTTGATGAGTTTATTTTAAATAAATTTGAAAGACAAGGACAATCTACAGTATTTAACTGCACACCATTTTTTCCTAAATTGAACAAAGTAATTGTATATTCTCAGCTTCCATCTCACAGAATTAAAGGCCAAGAAACTGTGATCTTATATTCTCTTAACATCCTTAAGTGCCTTGTGGACCTCCTTTCAAAGGAAGAAACCCTAGCAGCTGTAGTTGCTGGTAACAGGAAAAGCTTTAGCAGAACTTTGGAAGCTCTTTGAGTAGCTGCAGCATCAATTTGCATGTTCAGCAGCATAGCAGGGGCCCTGGAAGGCTGGGCCATGTCCCTGTTCAGCACATGGATGAGAGGTGACAGGGTCAGGACTGGCCAGAGGAAAAGCCTGCTGTGAACGGTGTATGTCTGGGTTTGGCCACGAGTGTTTTGCTAATGTTGTCAAGGATCCTTTCAAGATTGTTGGTTGTAGTGAAAAGTTTTTATTTTTGCTTCCATGCTTATAGGTAGCTTTTCAGAGTGGTTTGTTGGCTGGTTTTGTCCTTCTCCTTTTAAGGACACAGCCTTTTAAGGTTTTCACAGTCTGGATGGGTACTCTGGTAACATAGGCAAGAGGGGAAGAACTAAAATATGAAGAAAGAGAGCAACACACTACAGCTGAGATTAAAGGAAGATGAGCTCTTCAGCAGGCACTGAGTTGTAGTAATTCAATAGATCAGCAGGAAGGGTCTGGTTAAGCAGTTTTCAGAAGTACAGACCCATATCTGTGGGTTTTAGCTAGCTCTGGACTTTGTATATTGATTAAATTAACTTCTTTGTATATTGATTAAATCAGGTTATAAATTTTTATGTCAAGTTTCTTTGATGTGTTTTCTGCTATCAGAAATGTTCCCTAGCTCACCTGGTATTTTGTGCCAGGATGTTAGAGCAGGCTAAAATGGGCTTAGAGAGACTCTGCTTGTATTACTCCTCATTGTGAAATGAATTAATGTAGTATTCCCAACAAAGGCTGCCTGAATGTTTTTATTTAACTGTCAGGAGTTTGCTTTTATCTGGCAATTTCTGGAATCAGTTAGTTAGATATGAAAGACAGTAATTTAAGATATGAATTTTTAAGGTATATCTTGCTACTGCTTTTGCATCTGTGGCTGAATGTGAAATGGATTAAAGTGACTGTTTGAGACTGTACTTTCTTTTAGGTGCAAAATTCCCTATTAAATGGACAGCACCAGAGGCAATTAACTATGGATCTTTCACTATTAAATCTGATGTGTGGTCATTTGGGATTCTCCTGTATGAAATTGTTACATATGGAAAGATTCCTTATCCAGGTATGGGCCTGTGGTTTTGCTCTGTATTTATACTTTGGTGTTAAAAGGCAAAGAAAATATTCAGGGAAAGGGCTGGCATCTGATAGCAGTGACACTGGTGATTGAAAAAATGTCTTACAAGTAATCTTACTGTTTTGAAAACTTACTGTATGTGTAAGGTACATGCCTCTCCAGGGTAAATTTTAGCAGAGTAATGGGAGACCATGGGTATACAGTAATTTTTATATGTTCTAAAGGTGTTACAACTGCAGCAAATGGAGATCCTGTGTTTCTGACATCCCTGTTTTGCGGACAGAAGCACAGTCCCATGGCAAGGATGCAGTGCTGCAAGTCCAGTGCTCTGTAAGCTGCTGGGGACTTCAATAACATAATATGTGAAGACACTAAGAAAGTGTGTTTTCACAAGCAATTAGGCTGTAGTAATTTGTCAGTGCTAGCCTAGTCTAAAAAAAATATGACAGCAGACCCTAAAGCAATGTTGATGAGCCACTAGGAATGTTTACTATTTGTTGTTCCTTACAGTCAGGTACAAGGCCACAGAGGTGTGCACATCAGCTGCATTGGGTAGCTGTGAGATGGTCATGTGCTTCATGCTTCATTTTTCATTGTTAAACAAAATATATATTCATGTTAAATATATATAATGTAAAATTATATATTCATGCTTCCAGCACATTGAGACACCTTGTATGAAGGGGTCTTTTATGCACAAAAAATTGCTACATGTCAGGCAAAGATGATTAATTCTGGGCAACAGACTGCATTCATTTGAGCTTACTGAGGTTATGGGGAATTGCCCTAAATTCCCTTCTCTGGTGGGCAAATGGGGAAAAGTACAGCCATGTTCACCTGCACTGCACATCTCATGGGCATCTCTGAGAAGAACCTTGGGATCCTGACAGGAAAGGGAGACCAGATATTTCATCCAGGCAAAGCTTTCCCAGTGCTTCCAGTGCAGCAGCTCTTGCTGTTTAAACAGTGAAAACATTTTCACCACTTCATGAGCAGCTGGAATTCTGCATCCTGAGCTGACAGAGATGGTAGAGGCAGACCCAAATCCCTGAAGTGGCAGGCTGTGGGATTTCCCATCTCCCTCTGGACACAGGGAGATGGGAAATCCCACAGGACTCGGGCAGTGGGAAGGGGGTGATGGCAGCCAACTTTACACTGCTATGGAAGAACACAGTGACTTTCCATACAGAGGTAGAGCCAAACCAGACATTCTCATGGCACAGTTCTAGGCCAGGAAAACACTTAAGCTCAAGACTAGCCCCTTTAAACTTCAAGAGGTGATAGGGCTGCTTGCACAGCTAGGTGCTCTGGGTCACTTTGTCGGTGAGGGCTATGAAATACTGGACAGCATAGCAGGTCCTCCCAAAGCTCTTCTTAAACACTGCTCATGGAAGCACTGTTTAAGGAGGATGGATGAAGGATCAAGGAAGGGAGATGGGAAGGATCAGAAGGGAGAGGTCTGCAGCCAAGTAATGCATGGCTCTTCCCACAGTCAAGATGCCTTTTTTTTCCCCAGTTAGAACTTGCCTGTGTATACAGAGAGCTCCTGCACTGAGCTGGGCTCACAAGATTATTTCTGAAGAATTTCTGCTTAGAAATTCTGGTGATTCTCTGAGCAAACCTACAAAGTGACCTGGAAACCAGCACTACAAAAATACAAAAAGTCAATCCAGTACTTAATTCTGCAGCTAAATCTGCTCCCTCTTTACCTTCATAAGCCATATCATGGTTCTATTCTAAGAATAAAGTCAAGCTGTACTGCTGCACTGCTGTGGGAAAATTTCTCTTCTAGGGGAAGTCTGGGCAATATTTTTTTTAAATGTGGGAGCATTTCTATGAGCACCATAAATACTCCGTGCCCTGTGGATTCATTTATCAACCAGCAGGTACATGTGGAAGGCTCTTGACTGCATATTAGAAGATTTTAATGTTGCAGGTATTTTGTTTTAATATTTGCAAGTATTGCTTGCATTAAAATGGATGAGAGATATACATCTATTTTAAATAGAAGTATAAATGGAAATAGCCTATTAGCCTGAAAGTTGCTTCTGAGCACCAGAATCACAGCAAAATACATGGGTGACCAATCTACTTTACACAAAGAGATGTGACAGATTTGGGCAAATTACCCCAGCATGGCAATAGTAACCTGGTGATGGATTGTGACCAGTAACAACTGGACAGAAACAGTAAATTGATTTTTCACTTCTAGTGGGAATGCTTCAAAATATCATTTTCAATTATTAAGCAGCTCTAGGAACCAGAGTATTCAGCACAGAGCTGCATTGAAATTGGCAGGTAGCTAATACCTGTACTCAAGTTGGTAGGAAGCATTTCTAGCCAAGAAATTTGGAGCTTTTGTGATCTTTGTTCTTAAATTCCAACAGATGTTTCTCCTCCTGAGAAACTCAAAGCCATTAGTGGAACTAGAGTTTCAGGAACTACCTCTGAAATTTAAAACAAGTATCTGATTCTCTGGGCACAAAAGTTGAATTGGTAGTTAAAACCTGATTTCTGGGTGATTACATAGTATGCCAATACTGGCAGCATCCATAATTGCATTCCAGTTATGCCTGGAACTCTTCACAAGATATGACCCTTTCTGTACAGTGGGATTCCTCTTCCATACCAATCTGTTCACATCATTTCCCAGGCCTTAATATAAAGAAATATGTCTTTGTGAAACCTAACAGGTACCACAGCATTAATTAACAGACATGTACCAAAACTTTAGCATTCAAGAGGGTGTAAGTGTGATAAATACGTGTGTGGGATATATTTCTGTCACTGATTAGGATGTAGATATGGTAAGACAGCTGAAAAGAAAAAAATTGAAACAATTTTTAAACAAGTAGCTATTTGGAGAATACTGTTTGGACTGAGGATAACCCTTTTTGTTTTAAATAAAACCCCAAACACATGGAAGTATGTACATGACGTATTTGCTTTAAAAATGTTTTCATTTTTTGCTTCTGTACTTAAATGGATGTTAAACAGATCTTTTTCCTGCAGGGAAGCTAAAACACAGTCTTTGTCCTTAGCATTCACAAGGTAACAATCAGTCCTGCAGACAGCAGATCTAAGCACAATCCTATGAAGTACTTAAACCCCAAACATCATCCCCATTCTGCACAAAAGCCCAGTAGCAGCAGTCTTCATATAGCAGCACGGTTAACTAAGATTGTGTAGGGTAGGAATAACTGTTTTACTGCATATATTATGTACAATCCAATTTCTTGAGGTTCAGGCAGTCCAGTCACTGTTCTCTATAAAATACTTTATTGAATTTCTTCCTGTATTTAATTTGTCTCTATATAGCAGTAATTCCTTATTCTGTGACAACATGCCCTTCCCCTACTTTGAAGTACTTCACTGAAATAAATGGGCAGTGTTAGTTCAGGAAAACTTCCCTTCTCCTTCCAAAGAGGAACTGAAAATACAAAAGATGTGCCCAAAGTAAGCACTTTGATCCAGACTCAGATTACATGGCTGAGGGTATTTTTGGAAAAGCTTAAAGCCAACAAGCTTGAGCTGAAGTCAACTATAGGAACTATGGTCATCTTGAATAATCCAAGTAGTTATACTGGATAAAGTTGTCATTTGGTTGTAATTCAAGTGTGTCCTTACTTGCCAAGTGGCTCAACTCACAGCCACAGCAGTCAGATAATACATGCAAAGGTCTGCAGAGTCTGCAGCAGCAGAGCTGCGCCGAGGGGTCAGGGGAGCACCGCATCTGCACCTCCACTCCTGCCCTGGCTGAGAGCAGGACCCATCCTCCCTCCTGTCAGCCGAGCAGAGCTGCTCTCCCTGCCCTCTGGGGAGCTGGGGGGTGCAGGAGGCTGTCCTGCATGGACCTGAGCAGAGGCTGAATGGCCTGAGAAAAAAAACCTGGAGGAGCTGTAGTCTTGGGCAGAACTGCACCACATGGAGCATTTAGCCTGAGGAGTGGCTGAGAGGTCTGGGATACCCTTCCCAAAAGGGAAAGCCTTCTCTGGTGAGCAGGAATCTCTAGGCTGAAGCACAGATGCTTTCTGCATGCCCAGCCATCAGAACAAACAGCATCACTGAGTACAGAAAAGAGTCTGTGCCAGAGAAGGCAATGCAACCACTGGGATGGTTAGATTAGATTTGCCGAGGAAGGGATAAGCCCAAAGGCAGGTTTCTGGGTAGGAAGTGGTGAGCCTAAAATAGCAAAAGCTGCCCCTAGCATAGCTGGCCTTATGAAAGTAGGTGTTGAAATTGTTCTAAGAACCAGTTTCTCAAGGGTTTGCTAAAGGGGGGAAGGGTGACAGGAAATTTAAAAAAGGGGGAGAAGGATGGAGTCTAGGGCAGGACGCTCATGTGCCATTAGCTGGCATGTGAGATGCAGATGCACTGCTGGTACTTACAGTTCTTATCCTCCAGAAGAAAACCATAGCAGGGAAAAAAAGCAAAGCTCAGCATAGCTGGCAAGAAGGTTTTGCATGACAGGAGTAGGACAAGAGGGGAAATTGCCTATTACAATGAATGATTTAATGAGTGGCTGTCCAGTATCTTTCAATCAGCAGCATTTACACAAAAGCCGATGTAGAAGAAATCCTGAAATTTTGGGCAGGCTGACTGCAGTGTGGTCAAACAGAGGGGCTGCTCTCCATCTCAGGATGGATGGGTCTCCAGCAAGCAGCGCAGCAGCTCTGCAGCTAGAGATGAAGGCTGGTGCCAGGGCAGGCTTTTGCTGGGAATCACACCACCACAGGAAGCAGAATAAATGGAGACAGGATTGGTAAGAAAAACAGAGCAGAGATGGTTCTGGAGACAAGAATTGTGATTTTTCTCACAGTTTTGTTAGACTTGACACTAAAGAGGTTGTGGTGCAGTAATGGAAATGTTCCCACCAGGATTTTCAGAGCAAGTCCCTCATTGCTGGTACATACCTCGACCATTATTGAACTCATGGTAGGATCTACCTTTAATAAGTAGCAAAGATATTAAACTAGTGGGTGAAGATCTTTAGAGTGAAGTAAAAAAAAGAAAAAATAACTTCTCTAGGAATGGAGATAATTTCATCAAATCTTTCTTCTTTGTTTTTTGTTGAAGGTATGAGCAATTCTGACGTGATGGTTGCTCTTCAGCGTGGGTACCGGATGCCACGCATGGAAACCTGCCCAGCTGAGCTTTATGATATCATGAAAACATGCTGGAAAGACAAAGCAGAAGAGAGGCCAACCTTTGATTACCTACAGAGTGTGCTCGATGACTTCTACACAGCAACAGAAGGGCAGTATCAACAGCAGCCGTAGAACAAAGAACACTTTTTCTATTGCCATAGATCATTGGCACAGACTATCTTTAGAAGAGACTGCTCAAACCAGTTACTTCATGCATTCAGATGTCTTAACAGAGTGTGGAAGCTGAAATGCTGAAGAATAATTCTGCAGAGAAATAATGTTTTTATTTAGTTAAAGCAGTTCCTCTAAAGCTTCAAGTTCTCCTTAAAGGCTCTGTGTTTTGCATCTGTAGAAACACCCCAAAGCAAACAGGCTTTTTGGGGTGGGGAGGGAGAAGGAAGGAAAGCAGTCATGCCCTGGTACAGTTTGACAAGACCTTCTTAGGATCTAAATCATGCAATATGTTACAAGGAGACATTGATAAAAGGGTTGAGAAGATGCATGAACAGCTGTTTTCAAAACAAAAAGTCACAAAGATTTAAGGCATGGTGACGTTCTTAAATCATGTTTTTTGAAATACAGCATATAGCAAAAATTATTTTTATATCCTTGTTATTTCACATTACTATCAGGCATACTGTCACCTCTTGTAAGGCTTCTAAACAGTGTCAAGGTTTCCTTTGAGGAAGAGTTATGTATGTAATTCTTTACACTGAAAAAAGTTCTGATTTTCTGCTGTAAAACCCTAAATTTAAAATAATTTTCAAAGCATTACGAAAGCATCAGATACAGAAGTGCAAGAGGAACACACATGACTGCAGACATGGCAGCACACCTCACTCTGTGTTCAAGCTTCAGCTTCCCACAAGGCCAAAGTCATCCTCTGAAGTCCATGGAAAAGCACAGGACTTTGAAGGAAGTTAATACCTTCATTGTGGTTGCTGAAAATGTTACCAGTGAAAATATTTTAATCTTCATTTTTAATCCTCTGTGGTTATTCAAGAATATTCCTTATATTTTTGCTGCTTTAATCAACTAACCTCAAATCTGTTTGAAAGCTAAAACTAGCTCTAGCACTATCAAAAACAATTTGTGGAAACATGCAATGAGATATCATGCAATGAGATATCAAGTTATATTGCAGTAACACTGTCATTTGTCGCTTAGTATTACAAATCTAATTCTTAAAGTGAAGGCAAGTTGCTGTGCTCTTTACATGGAATTGTTCTATCAAATTACTTACCCAAACAGATGAGCAAGCCAGTGCACTTGCAGTGTAACCACAGCACAGCATAGATTACTTCTTTTTCAAAGTGACACTGGTTCTTAGAGCTGAAACCCAGTACACATCTTTGCCATCCTTCAGCCCAGTTATTTAGGCAAATGGTACTTTGCAGAAGCTCAAAACTTTTCTGAGAAAGCTTCAGTGTGCCTGCAGTTGAAGCTCAGCAGCAGAAGTATTCATGGCTTTTCTTTCCAAGGGCTTCCTTCAGTCAAACTGTGCAGTTTAAACAGACTGTCAGTTAAATATGTAAATAGTTTCTATTGTATGGTGATTTCTAATTTTAATAAACACTTACTCTGAAGTTAGTAGTATGGCAGTGATTTAGATAAAACAAACTGCTGATGTTCTATTCCATGGTAGCTTCATGTGGAACAGGGGAATCTCTGATTATCACCACTACAAAGATTAATGGGCTCTGCTTTCCTTACACCTTTGAGAAACTGAAAAGGACCAAACCCACCATTTTTGCATCCTTCTTGTGGTTTCTTATTATCCTGGAGGGCATGAAGAGAAGAACCAACCCCTCAGCTATTCTTGAAAACAGCTTCTCAAAAGCCTTAAACATAAAAGCTACACTGTGCTTTAGCAACTTGTAGGAAAACATTAACAGTTCAGCACTGGCCAGTAGTTCACTACAGGCTTTATTTTATTTTAAGACTGAAAAAAAAAAGAAGAAAAAAGCTCTAGATAGTAACTTTGTCTTTCAAACCATTTCCTTTAGCCTACCAAAGAGCTCTGGGAAGTGAGAGGGAATAGTTGCTCAGGGAGTAGGAGGTAATAGTTAGTGTTACATAAAGTTGCTAGACAGGCTGCCAAGGTGTAGCACAAGGTAGTTTGAAATGGTATTATGGAAATTTTCCAGTATTAGCCTGTTCTGATGATTTTTTAAACTTCTGTTTTAATTGCTTTTCCTAAAGCAATTTGTACATAACAGCTTTCTTATTCAAGAGATCAGCATTCAGTGTCTCATATAACCACACCAAAATATTTTTTATAGCTGAAATAGTTTATGTGGGAAGAGACAAATATTTTAGAAATTCTACCTTCTAGGGATTATAGGCCTTCAGAACTACTAAAACCAGATAACCCTGTATTTAACAGAAACAGTTCAAAACACGAGGAAAGCAATGGCTGAAGAGCAACCTCAACAGCCTTGTTAAATAGATGTCAGAGTGATGATTACTGATCACAGACCAACCCAAAACTCTCAGCAACCTGGCAAGAGGAGTCACAGCAGAGCAGGGCTGTCCTCCTGTCAGACGGGGAGGCTGCACCACCTACTGTCTCCCCAGGGAGGGTGAGGTTCTTGCTTTGAACTCTGTCCCCTTCCACTGAGAGAAACTCCCTTACAGGGACTGATCAATCCAATTTACTTACAGATTCCACAGCAAGCCTCCAGCAATTGCAGACATTGTACTTCCAGAATAGTTAAAAATCCCCTCACCTTCACTGACTGGAAAGGGCTTTAGGAAAACTACTTCAAATTTTATCATGCTCCAGTCTTCCATCCTTAAGCTACTAGATAAAAGCTAAGTAATATAATCAAGGATATGATTCTTTCAATTCAAGATCATCCTATATCAATCGCTGTCATTATTTGGGCTCTAATTTCATGATCTTATCTTGGTTTTGCTGATTTATAAAATGAAGAGTCAGAGCTGAATTTAGCAATGAAAAATTTTATTAAATACACATTTCAAAGTTTAATACATATTCCTAGTGGAAATTCAAATTTTATTTAAAGAAATTTCTTTACAAAGCCAAGTTAGCTGAAAAATAGCAAGGAGCCAGATCAGATTTCATTTCATCACCTTCTCTAGCAGTTTGCTTAGAAGCAAGTCTCCAGGTCAAAACCAGAATATTAACTAAGAACCATGCTATTTTAACTACTTAGGATTAAGTTTACAATCCATCTGATTTCTAGGAATCAACCATGATATAAAATAACTTTAAAAGATAATGAACAGCAGATGAGGGACATCCCACTTTGCATGAACCACACATGAACTGCACTAAAGACACAGATTCTTACACACATTTATCAGTACAGAAGACCATGAGAGCAGTTACTCCAGAATTAAAATATATATATTTCTCAAATCACATCCATGTATCAACAGTAAAAGCACATGTCTAGACTCATACTTTTATAGCTCTAAATTCAACCCTGATTCAATTAAAGTTCTGTATTAAACATTTTTCTCCATCAATATGACAGTGAAGATGGCATCTAAGAGTGAGAAAGAGCTACCAACAGTTTAAGATTAATAAAGAAGCCTAGTAACTTCACACTTGGATTTATCAAATATTATTCTTTTGCTTTATGAGGCAACATTACTTATTTTCTTGAATAGGGTAAAGCCTCTTCATACTTCCCCCAGCCTTTACCAAGAGGTGTACTAGCAGTGGATGCTACTGTGGATTTCAGGTTAGCCAGCAAACCTCTCCTGGGTTTCTGTTTTGACTCCTCCGCAAAGAAATTCTTTTTCTGTTCTTCAAGCTCTTTTTGCAGGGAAGACACTGTTTCTTCAAGCTCAAGAACACGTTTAGCCCAGTTCTGAAGGCTATCCATTTCTTGATCCTATGAGGATAAGGCTCTGTTAAGTATGTGAACACTCTATGGTCTCTCTCTCTTTCATGCAGTTAATTTTCTGGTTCACATTATTTTATTAAACCCATAAACACCCTTGTTATTGCAGTGTCATATGGCCATTCACTAGCCATTTCCTCTAAATTACAAAGTAATTAAAAACCCAGCAAACTACAGGGCCATACAATCTAGTTAGAGACCAACTCTGACTAAGAGGCTGATGCTAAAATGCTTTGCCACACTATGCAAAGAATTGATGCTGTTCTAGGAACCAGATAAAGGTAGCTTTCCTGCCTTGCAATTTCTGAAAGCAAAACTGGGCAAATCAAAACTCTCATAGCATAAGTCTGCTAACCAAGACTGAGTAAATGCTTTGAGTGGGCAGAATACAGAGTGTTAAATACACCCTTTAATCTCTGTTAGCAGAGATTACCAGAGGTTAGCAAAATCACCTTCCTATCAATAAGGGATAGGAAGGTAACTTCCAATTAAAAAGTTCAAGTCAAATAATTTTCAGTCTCAGATTTAAACTAAAAAATATGCAGAAAGTAATCTAATGTTCAAAGAAAGACATCAGTAAACAGTTATTATACCTGCAGATTACAAGTGACACATAGATTCAAAGTGCCAAGAGTTGAAAAGTTTCATTTTTTTGTTTAGGACTCTAGTTGATATATCTGAGGTCAGATGCAGTAAAGGAAGTCCCTGCTTTTGAAGGAAAGATGTCTATTTCTGTATTAAACAGTTTATCTGCCCATATATAAGTTTGGCCACTTCTGGCCATAGATCCTTAGGCCTTGTTGCAGTGGAATTTGTGCACTGATACCTTGCTTGCCTCAGCAACATGCCTCATGATGAGTTCTAAGGGGTATTTTCTTTGCTTGACAAGAATTCATGACATCTTCAGATGAGCAGGCTTTGTCAGCAGAGTTACCCCATTGACGGTCATTCACTTAAGTTGAAAAATGAGTTTTGTCTTACAAGATTCAGAGTCAAGTAGTGAAACACAAGGGCTCTGAGCTCATAATTCAGGAAGTTAGGTACAGAAAAAATGCTAACATGAAAACAAATTGCTAATTTAACAGTGGTTTTATATGTAAAAATGTGCAGAAGCAGCCAGTACAACTATAGATACAAGCCATGTTAAAGTTGGTTTTAAATCATTGACTAACCTTGAGCATGATTGTGTGCTTCAGTTGACTGTTTTCTTCTGCCATTTTTCTGTAGCCTTCATTAGCTTCTAGCAGGGTTTCATTTAGTTTCTGTATTTTAAACTTCAGAGATTTTATGAGCTGAAAATAAAGCCCATACACATGGAAGTTCAGAACAGCATGTTTTACACTGATTTTGTTTATGACTAGAACAGTGCAAACTGCAAGATCAAAACAAGAAAGTCTGCTTCTCTCAACATCCTCTGTCCCAGCTCATCCTTTCAGGTGATAAAATGCAGCTGGAGCATTCAAAGACTGTTGAGTTGAAGCTACTGTGATTTACAGAGCTGCCAATCAAAGAACAGTAACACAGACCAGGCTACATGTGGAACAGCCTGCTCCATTTCAGTAAGAGTGGTTAAAAGAACACTTTTGTCTCATTAATACTATTCACATTGGAGCACAGCTAGCACAGAAGGCCTCATCTTTGTGATGGGAAAATTAATTAATTAAGCCTAAGCCCCAATAGGCAAAAAATTCTGAAGCAGAAAAATAGATGTTAATAGATATTATTGTTAATTTACTTCTATAGAGTTGCTAAAAAAACTCACACCCTTAGCCCATTTAATGGCTGAATGGGAAGAAAAAAATGGTGAATTACAAATCACACGTGCACTGATCTTTGAGGCAAAGCAGCAGAAAGGCACTGATGGAATGAACTGGTTTAAACCATTCTTGCTTCAGTTATTGCCAGGAATCAATCTCATCATTCTAGCACTTTCTAGCCACACAAAACAATCAATAACTGTATCCTCACAACAAGCATAAAAGCCAAACTTTCACCAAAATTTGAAAGTGACATGGGAAAATAAAGTAGAGCTCTCAAAAACTGTGCAAAACAAATCCTACAGCCATAGCACGAGACATTAAACTTGGTAAGGAAAAAGTTATTTTTGGAGTATTCTTTCTTAATAGAAAGGGATTTAAGTTCACTTTCTATTTACATGGCTTATTAGAACCAGCTGGAACTATTTATCCAATCCCTACTCATATTTGATGTTAGAGAAAGAAGCAACACTTATGTCTTCCCTTCTCCCCATATCCTCTTTAAACATGGGAAACAAACTGTATCTTTACAAGATCATCACTCAAGGAGTAGAATACAAACGCATACTTAAAAATTATTGTTTTCCATAATTCCCACCTCTATATGGTACTCAGAGCACAGAGATCTTGTTTGAAGAACAGAGATATTCACCTTTACTTAAGTTTGGGGTGATAGTGGAGTTGAGTACTTCCAGAAAGGACTGCTTTAACGCATTATTTTTTATTTTAGATCTAAAATTTAAACTATTGCCAGATTCTGTAACTGTTCCCCTATGCAGAAGCAGGCAGCATTTCAGAAAGGAAAGCTCTGAGGTCATGGCAGCAATATTTACAATGAATTCCAGCACAAAGCTAAACATACTTCCTTGCTTCCAACTCGCACCACATTCACCAAGACTTGTTACAGTAGCAAATGGTTGTACAGACCAGAATGAAGCCAGAACAGTCTCTGGCAAAAGTCATCCACAACTGAACAAGGGCTTTTTTTGGATAAGCTCAATGCCCATTTGCAGGAATCTTCGTGCTTTTGTCTACAATGCACGTCTTTAAGCATTGAACCATGATAGAGTTCACAATCTTTATCCCCAGAAAAATACTAAGCAGGAGCTACCTCTTCCTTCTCTTCACATTGTTTCTGCAATCCTTCATTGGCTCTCTTCAACGTGCTGTCCATAAGATCTATAAGAAAAAGAAGGCAAAAGAAAGGTTTGTTAATACACATTACCAGGAGTAAACAGAACTTTGAATACCCAGATTACATTCCTACCTCGTTCCATGTTATTTTCAGAAGTCGGAATATCCGAGCCCAGGCTTCCCAGAGCCAACAGCCTCCCTGACTGCTCATCAAGTTGCCTTTCCAATTGCAGTATTTTCCTCTCTCTATCCTGAAAAAAAATAAGGGCATAGGGTAGAATTTGCATTTCTGCTTATCTGATGCATTAGTGTGCATCCTTCAATTACACCACACGCATGTGTAATTTTAAATTATTTCACAGGTTATGGTTAGGAAATCACAGTAAGGGATAACACTCAGGTCACAAAAACATCTAGGAGGAAGTTTCTTTACAAAGGAGTCAACTCTTCCAGTCTGAGGATTTCCAAACAGTATTAAAAGTAACCATATGTCAGAAAGGAAACTTTAGCATGTCTGTGCTAAGCATTGTTGCAAGTTAGCTTGCTAACTAAGGAAAAAAATACTTCACAGAGCTACATTTTAATCTCAAATCCTTTCCCAGTATCTGTCAGATTGCTGGTGTGGTATTTCAGAGTAAGAAATCAAAAAAGTGGCGTCATCAAGAAAAGTTATTCATCTAATTCTGGTTTTCTGAAGCTGCCCACTCAGATTCATGCTGTTCTCTTCTTTTGTCAGCTAACCCTTCTACATCTCAGGGATTTCAGTAGTTTCTTATCTGACTTGCAACCAAAAGCATCTTGCTCTTTGAATTTTCCCTTATGCAGCCTCTTGGCCAGTATAAGAGCACTATTAAAACTCTTTTTGTCCACTCTAACATAGTGTATAGCTAGGATTTGACTGAACACAGAAACAGAGTCCAAGTGAGGAAAAGAGATAAATTTGAAGGAGATGGAAAAACACAGGCCATTACATAATATGGTGCTGCTTGTCAGCACCTGAATGGAGAGCTGTAAAAGCAGAAATATTTCTATACCACAATCTACAAGAGAAACCCACTTCTCAGTTCTTGAAAGGAACCTGTCTATGCATAGAGTGTGATGGCTTATCAGTTCCAGAACAGGGGAGTGCAGCGAGAAAGCTCCTCTAGTGGACATCACAGCTGTTCTATTCTTCCACTAAAACCTTCTGAAAACAAGACCCACGGGTCTCATCTGCTGCCTGGATGCACTTAACCATCTATGCAGAGGTTAGAAAACTGAGTTGCTCATAGCTAACCTGGCTGCATTGCAAAAGGAGTAGCAACTCACTGATGCCAACACTGAGCAATTCTATGTTTGAGTACATTCAGGAGATTCAGTTCTCTCCTGCATGAAGTTGGATTTTTCATGGGTTTCTCATCCCACAACCCTCCCACCACCTCCAGACCAGTTATAATTAAAATAGCTATCCTGTAACAAATTCCCCATCACCCTCTCAGAGTAGCATTGTAATCTACATCCTATGATGCCAAAGATCTCTAGAAAGCCAGACTCCTGTATACATCACTTCCCTGGGTGTTCCAGTCACTGCACCTTTATCACATTGCACCTTTATCACAAAGATAAAGACTACTTGGCTTTAACTGAACTGTGCCCTCAAAAATCAAGAGGTTTAGGTGTGCACTATAGGTGGTGCCAGAAAAAAAGACATCTGCATGCTTATGGTGAGCACTGAACACAGAACAGCAAGGCTGAACTGCTAGTTATTTTCCTTGTTTAGTGTTATATCCAAAATCCCAGAGTGATTCTGTTAAAGAAAAGCAAAATTTACAGTTAAGAAGCTAGAGCACGCTTTAATGGCAGTCAAGTCATACCTCAACTTTCTCTTGTTCAGCTAGAAATTCCTCTATGGGGACATAATGCTCTTCAATTTGTTCCATTGCACACATATATGCATGTTTCTTAATGGCTTCTTTATACATTTCAAATTTGCTCTCGAGTTTTTCTTCATAGCTGTCTTTCATGTCTTCCAAGCGGTTGCTGAAGAGAACATGTTGGTTATGTATAATATAACTTAGTTATGTATAATATAACTAACTTTACATTCCAGCTAGTGCGTTTGACTACATGTATTCAACTGAGAATATTCAAGTTATTTCTCTAATCAGAAATAGTGAAACAAAAAGACAAAAATGCACTTTTTTTTCCTTTTGATCTTAATGATCCTACAGACTTGCACCAAAGTGTAACTTCTACTTGGCTTATACCAAATAAATGCTATAGAAGAACACACAGTTAACACCTGTCAGAAAAAAAATTATAGAAATCAAGAAAATCCACCAACATACAGCAACAGAAGTGACCACACCCATTTAGATGTTATATTTGAAACATGCATCCTGGGGCCATCTTTCACTTTGAGTTTTGGTTGGTTTTTCTTTTTTTCCATTTAAGATAAATGCCAAATCCATTTTCATAGAATCAGAAAATGGCCTGGGTTGGGAGGGACCTTAAAGATCATCTAATTCTCACATCCCTATCATGAGATCTCACATCACTATCATGGGGAGTGACACTTTTCACTAAACCTTTCCAACAAGTCCTTCAAACACTTCCAGGAATGGGGCACCCACAACTTCTCTAGGCAACCTGTTCCAGTCCCTCATCACACTCACAGTAAAGAATTTTTTCATAGCAACCAAGCTAAACCAACTCTCACAGTTTGAATACACTCCCTCTTCTCCTGTCACTACATACTCTTGTGAGAAGTCCCTCCCCATCTATTATTTCAATACTTCCCACATTACTGTCAAAATTTAAAAACATGCCCCATCAATGATGCAGAAAATCACCTCAGAGAAAAAGCATCAATGCTAATTCATCTGTTTGGCCAAAGAACACCAAACAATTTTAAAGCTAGTGCAGGGGTTAAACCATAGTGTACTCAGCTGGCAACTTGGTGTTAATTTTTTAAACAATTCAAACAGCAGGAAACTGATTTAAAGAAGAGTTAAGAGGAAGTGAACTCAACTTGAAGAATCTGGACTTGAAAAAAAAATTCCTAAATTAACATCAATGCAGGGTTCATAATTCATAAGATAATTCATAAAGGCACAGTAATAGATAGTAAACTAACAGTGGCTCATAAGTCATGTGGAGGAGCTCAAAAGAGCCATGAGTCAAACTACCTTAAGCACATGCATGCATATTAACATGACAGAGTGTGTTTTGGAAAAATAGCCTCAGTGGGGTACCTGTAGCAATCTTCCACATCTGCTAAGTAGCAATAACAAGCCAGGACAGGCTCCAGTAATTACACATTCAGCAGAGGAAAGTTGAAGAGAAAACAGCATTACTTTTTCACTGTAAATGGGAAGAGGCTGTTCTGAACAAGTTTAATGCTCTTTCTTCCCTTTCCTTCTGAGGTTTTGAAATTGTGCAGCCCTGTCTTCTCTAAATAACACCAGCAGAAATGTCCTGAATATACACCTGTACGTACACACATCCACATGTGTGCATTGACACCCATGGAACCCTTTCAGTCTCAAAGCAGGCTGCAATGGGACTTGCCTCCAGGCTTCCTCTGTTTCCAGCAGCTGTCGAAACATTGCTTCTGCCATCTCTTTACGGATCTTCACCTCCAGAAGGAGCTTGCTTCGCCTTTCTGCAGCTACCTTCTCCTTTAAGTCCTCTGCAGCTTTCAAGAGGTCCTAAATTTAAAATATTTCACTTCAAAAACCAACACTGAAATGCATATTGACATGCATCTCAAAATATTCATACAGGCAGACATCCACAGAGGGTACATTTACAAACTAATGTTTTTTGAGGGTCTGCACCAAAGTTTAAATATTTTCAAATATAAATTTCTACTGCAAATACATCCTGTATTTGCAGTAGACAAAGTGGACATCTTGATGGTGTCCACTATCAAAAAGTTCACTTCTGTTTTGGCATTTAAATATTCGTTTGTACAGCATAACAACATAAAACCTATTTGATTTTTACAAATCAGGATTTGTACTTTGATTTGACACTTGATTGCTATTAGATTGTTTATCTTTGTTTTTGAAATGCTGCATCTTAACTTGTTACTGCTGTTTCAAAAAAAAAGGCACAAAAAAACCTAAATTATGTTATATTAAAGATATGTACTGCTTCCTTAGTCTTCTTGTTGAACAATCAGTTGAATTCCAAATTTAGCACTTGATCTAACTAGAAAGCCACAGGGCATCCTTCCACAGCTACACTGAACTAGGCCACTCAAAGTCTAGTCAGTCTGACACTGAACAGAAACTTAAACTTCCCATTTGATGCAGCTTTCAGCACATGTCTTATGCTAAAACAATATTAGAACTAACAGAAATGCTTTCTTGGGTGCAGTTCTAAGTAGACATGCATTTACCTCATGACTCAGAATGGTGATGTCCACTTCCTCTTCTGCAGAGGTTTCAGTACTGTCAGCAAAGTCATCTACAGATGTGTTAGCATCAAAGTGCATCATAGGTTTGCCATCACCTCCAACTAGCTTTGGTGGAAAATAACCAAAATTTTTGGGCAGGATTGTCTGGATAACCTGAAAAATCCAGAAATTATTTACTAATGCTGTCAATATTGTAGGTATCAGGATACCAGGAAGAAGTAGCATGAATGCATTGTTGTGTTTACACAATATTTAATGATTACATGAATGTAAACAAAAGCTTACATGCCTTTTTGCAGAAAAAAGAAGAATCCATCAATGTAACATAATTCTTACATGAACATAAGACTTAAGTACTCTAAAAAGAGTGAAAATGGAAATATTATCTGCTAGCAAACTTAGCATACTTGTCTAGACAGGTGGTTTCTCTTCCCCTAAAATATAAGTAGTTTTGGTGTTGTTTCCTGCAAAGTTAATGAAAAGCAGAAAATCCCTGCAACATTGCTCCTTCCTGAAACAACATGACTAAGAGTCAGAAATTCATGTTATTTACATAAAGACTTTAAGTAACTATGCCATAGGACAGCATTTCAGAGAAGTTTTTCTCCACAGTACACACTTATAACAAAAGTCACACCTGAAGAGAATTAGAATGATCTTCCTCTCTGAGATCATATTAGACATACTCATACAGATTTGTAACAACATGACAGAAATCATCTGTGGCTCCAGACTAAAAAATTACTGTATTTCTGCCATGAAACACAGCATAGCCCACCATCCCACTCCCTGCAAGAAGAAGCTTCAGGGAACTTCAATGAGGTGAAGGACAAACATCAACCCCAAGTCCTGAATTTAGGGGGAGATGGAGACAGAGAGCAGAATGAGGCCCCCATATTCCAGGAGGAAATGGCCATTGACCTCCTGCAGCACGTAAACACACACAAGTCTATGTGGCTGGATGGGATCCACCTAAGAGTATTGAAGAAGATGGAGGAAAAGCTTGCCAAGACACTTCTTTATTATTAATTATTAGCATTAATTACTTACTTTAGCCAAATAGGAGCAATGCAGTTGGAAAATATCTCATTTAGACTACAGAAGATGATGATACTTTAACCACCACCAACTGTCCAAGAAGTTGTTAACAACTCATCTTGTGCAACAGATGTTTAACTGCACCCAGGTTAAGTAATTCATCAAAACTTCAAATTGAAATCCTGCATTTGCTCAACTATATGGTATAAATCAGTCATATCTGACAGTGCCCTGTGCTTTACACAGAACATCAGTGGTGTAGAACTGAACAGTCAGACAGCTGCAGTTGTCTTAACCTCTTATGACAAATAGGTTTGAAGATGGGCAAGGCTACTAGAAGCCTTTTAGAGAGAGGCCACGTGCAGAAGAACTAATATGAATAATCAAGAATCCAAATCACACTAAAATCCATACAACCTGATAATTTCACAAATCACAACAAACAAAAAAAAAAATGCAGAATAGCAGAAAAAGTAGATATACTCTTACCTGTCTGGCTAGAGCTGAAAATTTCATTACATGCAGTGTTTCATCATATGTGGAAGTATGCTGATTGATGTTTACAATCATACAAGCTTTGCCTTTCCCACAGAAAAATGGCTGAAACAGACGAGTCAGCTTACTCTCTCTGAATGGAATATAGCTTGGCTTCATCCTCAGGGAGGGAAAAAATTAAAATTAAACTGTGGGAAAAAAATTATATTGTGGGCTATTGTAGCTCACATTAATTCTGTTTCTCTCTTTCAGGAAAGACATCCAGGAGGATGCTCATATTTAAGCCTAAGTGATTTTTACATCAAAGAGCAACATCTTTGCTGGATTTCATAGGCTTTCTAACAAACTGAACTATTTAAAAGTAAAAGTAGCATGGTGTCTGCATCACAGTTTCCTATTGTTCCAAAGCAGATACTGGAACAAGCTAAAATTAAGTGCAGGTCATCTATCAGCTATCTGATGAATATATCTGTATAATTTGCAGGTGGAAGTGAAGATGACAAAACTGAAGCTTTGTACACAAAGTGTATTGTTCATATATATACACTAAAAAAATGTTGGCAGTTCACTGCAAATTACCTTTTTTTGCTCTCCACAAACACCAGTTGTGGAGAGATGGTTCTTTGCAGGTATTACAGTGACATCCATAAAAAAGAAGACTTAAAAGATTTTGTAGATCTCCAATTTTCTCTGTGCAAACTGCTTGCAGAAATACAAAGGGATACTTAGTGCTTCCACCTAAAACTGAGCATGTAAATAACTTGTCACTTACTTTGGGTTTTGATTTTGCTTCAGTGCTGCAATGCACTTTCCAAGGATGTGAAGAGAATTATTAATATTTCCTGCTTCTTTTAGTCTGTCTCCAAAGACATGTGTTTTATTACACCTCTCTGAACCAGCCAAGTCACAGAAGGACAACCTGCATGAAAGAGTTATCCAGAACACACGCATGAAGTCCTTCTCAGCTCACCTTAGAGCTCTTTGCTTGGCTATAGAATTATTTGCTGCTAAACTCAGGCCACTGAATTGTCCCTCGTGGCACTCTAGGTTACAATCAGAAAATCAGCCTGGATAATCAAGGAATTCAATAAATTTTACTTTATATTAGGAAAGCTGTTGAAATACAGGAAGTTCTGGAAGTTGGATAATTTATGTGACCATACCATTACTCATACATAAACTTATTTAAATAATTTGTAAGACCATAACCTTTCATACAGCAAAAATAAGTCCTATACAAATCATTAAGGCAACCATTTCAAATGTATGAAAACCTTATGTTCTTTATCCTTTCCAGCACAAGATGAAAAGCTTTTTTCTTCCTTAAGCAACATACAAACTCTGTCATTCACCTAACAGCTGCTGCAAGTTTTGCCAGGGGGATACACTATGACAGAGAACAGCAAAAAAAAAAACCAAAACAGATGCAGTCATTTTCTCAAGTTATCTTTTCTTAAGAGTATTTATCACTGTAACATCTGACATTTAAATGTGTTACCTCACAGTGAAGTATATTTATTACCATCCCTGCTCAGCAGAGACAAGGGAGAAAGCAGTAGGAGCTAGGATTGAACTAAAACAATCTGTTACAGGCTGTCTGTATCAATTTTTCTCTATCAAGCTAAATTAATCAGAAGAAAGACAGACACACCATCCCAAAAAAAGCTATCTTCTGGCCTTCAGGCCAGAAGATAAGGCTGCTTCCCCTAAACCAGGAAAGAGCAGAGACTTAAGTGTAAGGACTTAACACTGCTCTCACAGGATGCACTTACATTGGAATTTTACATTAATGAGAACAGTTTTCAAGCAAATCATTTGATGGTCCCATCTTACTGTACATTGGACTATGGAACAGTCTGAGATCATGCCACCAGAATTCTTTTGGGATGAAAGATTTTCATTTACATTCTAGGAGCACACTAAATGTGTTGTCACAAACATTTGACCCATGAAGTTTAGTCTGGTCCCAGGGCAGAAAGACAGATTGGCACAGCTTGGCCCTTCAGCAGCAACTGCTGCCCTCCAGCTGCAGAGATCACCCTCTATCAGCCAGACACTTCAGTTCTGCTTACCAGGACATATCATCTGGTGCTGCATGGTCTTACTCTGCCACCACCTCCCCATTATGTGAGAAAAGACATTTTCCTCAATTTACACACTACTGACAGAGCTGCTCCAGCAAAACCTTAGAGTAAGAGACAGGAAAACACTTTTGTGCTTGTCCCTGTTGAGCTTCCAGTCAGCTTATGTGCTCAGTGGAGTTCTGATTTCCTCCTCAACTCTCAGAGAATTTGTTTATTATTAAAAAGTTCAGCAGTTTGGCATGCTTACACCTTAATAATTTTTCCAAAATATTTACATTGCTGGTAATCACATGAAGCATTCACTTACTCTGACACTCCAAGAACACGAGGCTGAGGCTCATCAGTTAGCTTGAGTAGCCTGATGGAAAATATACTGTGACTGGAATGGAAAAAAGCTCTTTTTAATAGTCAGTTATGAAAATTAAGCAGTCATTGAAGCAAAGTAAAATTTGTATGCTACAGAAAGCTCAGTGGTGAAGAGAGGACAAGAATTAATTCACTAGTTATCTTGGTATATTAGTTACTTTTGCAATGCATTCATTCAGCAGCAAAAAAAGCTATATTTTATGACTCTCTATTTCTTTTCACACAGGAAAAAGAAAAATACCACATAAAGCCTACAATCTGTCTTGGAGAAAAACACCAAGCCAGTTCACTAAAGTCTACTGGTCAAAAGAAGAGTAGACATGTAGCTACTTCATATAGAAAACCTTTGGCAGCACCTGAATTCAGCAAATCTGAAGGATTAACTTAGAAACAAATGGTAGGGAGAAGGGAATAAGTTAAAGTTTTACAGTCCTGTAATTTTGCCTACTTCAATATGCACAGTTACTTGTTTGGTTTTAAAATAAATCTGTTTTCCAGAAAGGTTGAGTTTGTAACACTTGAAAATCCAGTAACTCTGGTTTAGAAAACAATCTACACAGGCAGTAGGGCATGCTGTGTGAAACCAAAGAGAAAAGTCACAAAACCAGAAGTGCCCAATTTCTCTGATTCATCAGGAAGCACAGCACACAAACTTCTTTAGCATATTCCTCAAGCAGCGGGCATTCTAGGCATAAAACTCTGTAAGAAGAGCATGAACTTTACCAGCAGCTGTCTTTAGCTAACACAGAACAAAATAACTCTTGCTTTTTACAGAAAAAAGCAGGCTTAGTAACACTATGATTGTATTAGCTAAAAATAAAACACAACCCTTCCACACTTAAAGGACAAATTATTAAGAGGTCATTAAAATCAAGACAGGAGGCACTTTCAATAGAAATTATACAACCTCCTCTATTTCCTCTCGCTCCATCAAAAGCCAGATTCTCCCTGATCTCTGTCCAGAGCTGGATAAAAAGGTAGGGGTTTAATTCTTAAGATACCAAGTATGCTCAGCTTGAACACAGCAATCTAAAAGCATCTAGAAAATCTAGCAGCACTGCAAGACACCACATGATCTGATACTTCCTATATCCCGCAGTGGCAGGCTCCAGGTTTCCAAGAATTATACTGCCAGTTATGAAAAATTAACCAGCTTTTCCTTCAGCATCCTCACACATCCATTCTCACTCAGCACCACTAGCATTAGCCAAGATGCATAGCCCTGTTGGCACTCAAAAATGAACATGATTTGATCTTTTTGGTTCTCCAAAGGCATGAATAGCAACCCAAGTGTAGCTACTACTAGTCACAGAGTCTCTCCTGGTTTTATTTCAGAGAAAATTTGATAACAAAAGCAGAATAATCAAGTGATGCATTAAACCATTATTGAAGAGTGGTTCATTTCACACATATTCTAAAGTGCCCTCCCTTCCCATCAAAAGGGACAAAGTATGCTTATAATTAGAGGAACAAACCTTCTACTTGATTGCTCATTCATTCTAGTACAGGCAAAGCTTCGGTTCTTGTTTCCTATTTTTAGTAGTCTGCAGCCTTCTTCAGTGCTCTGAACATTAATCCACTTTAAATCTGCAAAAAGAGATCTTTTACATACATTTCTGATCATCAGAGAAATTCTGTGCAACTGCCCAGGCCACAAAACAGTATTATTACCTTTAATGTAACAATTTCCTCCTTGATCCTCACAAATCCTTAAAACTCTGCGCCTTTGAGGTTTTGATGTAGATAAAATACTCAATAGGTCGTACACATATTCATTGTAAATTTCACAAAAGGAAATCCACACAGATGCTTGTGTTCTTTGCTGCATATTGGTCTTATGAATGTCAAGTGGAACCAAGTTCTTCTCTGCTAACCCAAAACAAAGGAAGAGTTCAAAGATCAACTCAGAGAGTTTAAATCAGTATATAGAATCTTCTAAAAGGACCTATAGAACCTGCTAAAGGAGAAGGCTTAAATTCATCTGTGTTGTACAATTAAATGCACATGGATAACTTCAGCTTTTTCCAAAAATGTTCAGACTTCTCAGCAGTCATCTGTTACAAGAATATGCCCAAGTTCTAAGATGATGGCCTTGCTTTATCACAGACTTCCAGCAGTTTATACATTTTATTTGCAAAACTAAGTCTCCCTCTTCCCCCCAAAAGGAGTGAAACTATCAAAATACTTTTATATAGTTGCCCTTTCTCCAGAGGAAGACAAAAATTTGGTTAAAACCTATATATATTTACTTTGCAGTACAGTATAAGGATTTTTTTATCCACTGGTAATAACCCACTAATATTTCTTAATTCATGTTATGTTTTTCCCCACACACAACAGTTTTCCACTTTACCTAGGGAGTTAGAAGGGTAATTGTCTGAAGTACAGGTAGAAGAGTCCAACTTCACGTCAAAGGAATTTGTTATTGTATTTGAGATGCTCTCTGTCTCCTTGAGAAAATAAGAGACTATTAAATCCACATGAACAGATGATGAGAAAAGCAGAAGTTTAAAATGACAGCAATTCCAGTACTTGAGATTTAAATATTGAAGTGATATTAAGTGTTAGGCCACCCTTACTCTGGCTGAAAGTAAAATGTATTTAATAGTACTGAACTATAATCAATAACTGCTCTTTCCACCACATGAATTATTGCTTGCTCCTACTCCCAGCAACCAGTTTTAGTGGCCAGTTGCTGCTAACACTGGAGACTTAACTTCAGAGTCCTAGGAGAAAAAGGATTCTGTCAGACTGCAACAGCTCAGAGTGCCTTTATGAGCCATTGACCAAATCTCAGCAGTGCTTCAGTCATCCAAAAGAACTGGAGAAGTTTCCTCCACGAGTACTGCCAAGGCAGTAGGACTTCAATTATGACAAACCAACACGCTACGTTGCTTTAATTCAGACTGAACTAAAAGGCCATGAAATACAGACATAGTTTCTTTAAATACACACATTTGCTGAATTTCCTTACACCAACAGAACTGTTTTAAATCTGCCAAGATTCACCAAAGCACAGCCTTGAAGTTACCGCTGGAAAAGCTAATGTAACAAAGTAGGAACTCCCACTAGAGCCCAGCATCTCTACATACTACCCCTCTCTCCATATTTCATAGGGCCCCATAAATCAGGACATTCACCCTGATTTCTCTTTCCTGACAGAGGATCATCCTGTAGTAGGAGGGAACAGATCCAGAGAAGCAAACCCTAGTGTTAGAGTTATTCAAATGCAGCACTAACTTGATCATGGATTGGCTGCTGATGCCAATGTTACCCACTTGGTACACCCAAACCACAATTCTTACAAACAGAGAGGCACAGCACCATACTTTGAGGTCTTCCATTTTAAAAATAAATAGCATAGAATAGAATTACAACAAAATCATACAAGTGACCATTTTGCAGAAGCTGCACTGTCTATATGATTGTTTCTTGGGTATTAGAAGCCTAACCACAGCAGGGGTTCTCTTCATTGTTTGTGAAGTGCCAAGCAGGATATGGGACTGACACACATGCATGTCAAAAAAGCAGTGGAATTTAGAAAACCCAGCACCACATTACTTGTGCATGTGATAAGTTTTCATAAAGGTATTGTGAGAAAACTGAGCGAATTAACTGTTGCTATACTGCTTTTCAAGTGGAATACAGAAAAGAGCATGAAGATGCTAAAAAACAAGTGGGAACGGGAACTGACATTGTTTGCCAACAACAGAAGCTGACATTTAATAGAAAATACAATAACAGGTGGGAATAGGAATGCACGTAAAGCATCTTTTAATCCAGTAAAAAACAGTATTTAACCCCATGAAGAGAACCAGGAAAGGGAAGGAAGGGAGGGTAAGAACCATGCTAAGCAAGAGTTGTTGCAGTACTGCAACAGAACTGCATACAGAATAGAAAGTAGGACATTAAGTGCTGCAGTAACTCAGAGCAGTTAAAACTGGGAGAATGAAAGGAACAGCAAGCTCTTTCTGTGAGATATGTAAACTGAGCCTGGGAAATGAGCCTACAGAAATCCATGCCAACCAAAGCCAAGCCCACCAAATCCTATCTGCTCTCAGATTACAGCAGAGGGAGCATCCAAACAGTGATGCTATTCATTCATAAGCTATCAGAACTGGGGATGGTTGAGCTACCTCTATGGAAGCATTGTAACACACAAACAGGGTTTTGTCATGTAATAGTTTCCTGATTCAGCTTTACCTGTCCTTCTGATAGTGGAGTGTTGCTCTCTCTGCACTGCAGTGCATCAGCATCTAGACCACCTACTGCAACATTCAGTTACTAAGCTACAAGTAAGTCAGACTGTGACTTAACAGAATGAAATATTTTTATAGAGTTATCTTCAAAATAAGATATTGACCCTTTGTTCCAGACCCTGGGCTCCTGCCTGTTCCTCTTTTATGGAAGCTACAAGACTGTAGCTTCCATAAAATTTTTGAAGGTATTTACTTACTATTCTCCTAACCATCTCAACTTTTCTTTAAGATGCCCTCCTCCTCTATCTTCATACACACACTCAGAGACACTTTCAAAAGAAATAGGTAATCTTTCAAATCTTTTAGATTTTTCATCTGAGATGTTTCCTCAAGAGTTTACCAGACTCACCATAAACAAAATTTTGGGTTGCAGGATTTAAATTAAGCAACAAAATTTAATGTGAAACTTAACATATGAATTTGAATCATAGAATGGTATTTTTTCAGGATTAACTGGAGTACTTAAACAAGGTTAGTGTTAAACACTACAGAAAAAAGAAAAACCAATCACTATTTCTGTACATCCCAGAATTAATTTAGAGTTGCTTTGAATGATAACCAGCTGAGCCTACTGCATCCTGGGATTAGATGCACAGAATCACAGATCAGGGGAAAGTGTCCTGAGCAAAAGGAATTTGACAGCAAACTGCAACTTGACTTAGAAATATAAAATAGTCCCAGGTACATGGATGTCCACTTTCTGGTGAGGCAGTTTCTTACCATAGAAACAGAAATCACTAGATAATAAGAACAGGAGGGTTGCCACAGTAAAGACTTCTCTATTCTATCTACAGTCTTTGAGACCAGCCTTAGTCACATAACTATCCCCTAAGGCAGAGAAGAATCCTTTTAGGACATTCATTTTGTGGCAACTCCCTTCACATGCTGAGTCAGAAAGCTTCACTGTGAAGTTACATAAATCACAGGTTTATAAACTTTTTAATCTGCCTTAAGACTGTCTTCCACCAAAAGAGACTCTCCCTGCCTTCTTCACTGCCTCTGCTAAGACAGTGCCATCATCTCTCCTGAGCTAGTACAAGCATTTGAATGACTGCACCAAGATCCAGCCTGGGAACCCAACCTGCACGAAGAGCCACTTAACAAGAAGCAGGTTTTAGTTAGATCATGCAGCTCTCACACTTTTCAAAGGCTACTGTCACCACAGTGTCAGAACTGCTCTCTCTAGAAGCTGAGATTTGGCTTTGTGATGGTTTTTGGTTTGAACTCTGTGCTGCAGAAAGTTCTTCCAGTTTACCCGGAGCTCCAAAAACAGCCAATTGCCTTATTATTCCAAAATTCACCAAGTATGCATACTGTAGATTTTAACATATATAAAGAATCAATAGTGGAATAAAGACTTTTAAAACTTCCTGTCTTACAGAACAGCTTTAAGAAGCATTTGGTCACTGACCTCTTTCAGTGATGCAAGAATAGCAGTTTTTAAGGCTTCTTCTTGCTTAACTTGTTCATCTTCTAGTTTCTTAACATCATTGCTCAAATATGGTTTGAAGTTCATCTTCAGGTAATGTCTTCCTCTTATGTGGTTAAAAATCACATCAAGTGAACGAGGTAAAATACCAAGATCTTTTGAAGTCCCTTAAAAATATTAAAAAACTAAGTGTAAAGATTCATGTAAGCTTGTCATTGGCTTTGACTCGGGTTTTACACATGCAAATATTTTATACCTTGGATAGTGAATGTCTTGCCTGCATTTGTAACTCCATAAGTAAATACCAGTCCATTCACTCCATTAATATATGCTCTTATGATATCTTTCATTGAGCCTTCAAAAAATTCACTCTGAGTAGTTTCTGGTCCAAAGACCTAGGATAAGGGAAAGAAAGAAAAAAGGAGTGACAAATGGCACAAAGAAGTTTAATAAGCCAAAATATTGAGTACTGATTGGACATGACTGATTTTTCAGAACAAGCTGGGTAGGAGACACCAGCTTAATTTCCTGTCTTGCCTGAACCCTTCTGATTCAATGTTTTCTGTTGGGTTCTCACAGGATGCCTGCTTAATTCTGAGAGGCACTCAGGCTTGCACTCATTTTTGAATATTTTCCTACTCCTAAAATAAACTGCTCAGAATTCTATTGAGAACATGCTGTTCAGCATACATTTTCAAGAGCTCTGCTGGTGATGTGAAGCTCCCTCCTCATTCTTCACCAGTCACCCACAATTGATGAGAAAAATCAGCATTACAATGGTCTAAATAACTCAATCTCTGGAACTGTTTATCTTTTGGCACTGTAAAAACAGAACTTCTTGCAGTAAGCAAAGCTACTGCAAGAAATTTGCTTTCAGAATAGAAGGTTTAAGCAGTTAAGCTGCTATTCTTTCAAAAGGAAGTTACTAAGTGACATGCTTACATAAATTCCTACAAACATAAGGTCTCTGAGATAAAAGCATCTGCAGGAACAGCAGAAATACAGTAAGTTTGTGTCTACAATATGTTTCTGTAGCATCTGATCAAAGGAAACGACAGACCTGCCAAAGAAGCTTCTTTGTCTCATCTAATAGGCACCCCCATGGTAATACAGCTTTCCTGACACCTTATCAGTAATTAATAAGCAGAGTTTTCAGGGTTTTTTTTTAAAAAAAGGCAAGTACCACATGTAATTAAAAAAAAAATCATACTGCATGACATAATACAAAATTCAGCTTTCATTATAGTGAAAAAAAAACAAAACCAAAAATTTGAAATAATTTGGCCTACCTGAGAAAAGGTGAAACTGTGCACAGCACAACCAATCCCTCTTTCACTGTTTTTCATTGCAGAAGACTCTTTGGGTGCATTAAGAATTACTGTCTGTGCATCTTCAATAGTTACACAACCCTTAAAAAAAACAAGACAAGGTAAACCAAAGCACAGCACAAAGTTAATCAGGAAGAAAGCTAATTAAAGGGAAAAAAAAATGAACATCCCCTCCAACAACCCCCAAAAGCCAAGTATCTTCATCCATTTACCAGAGCTACAAGAAGTGCCACAATTTACATTAAATGTTCAATTTACATTAAATTATCATCTTAAGGCATGTCACTACAGAGATATTCACTTCACATGAAAGCCAGAGTACAGACAAAGTCAAGGCAATCCTTTGGGGTTTTCTAAGAGGTAAAAACTTCTACTAGTATTCCTTCCAGCAACTTTTCCTTGGGAACACTTTCTAAACCCTCGTATTTTGTGACTGTGACTTGCACAATCACTACAAAAATAAAATTACATAGAAATCTACTATTTTTCCCCATCAGTCATTTTCAGTGTGAAACAGACTAGGAGCAGAATTAACAAAGTAAAGTAAGTTACCCTTTGATTGATAAATAGTGTTACCAGTACTGAAGGAAACCAAATTAGTTTCAAGCAATTTGATTGCTATTTCTCAATTAAGTAAAGGTGAAACACAATTACCAAACACTCACTAGCTTGATAATTGTAGGCTGCAGTGTTGAAGGAAAATTTATTTTATACCAGATAGGCCACCAAAGATGCAAAGTGAACTCCCAGTATAGCTTAACAATGTCTTGATCCATCATCTGAAAGGACTGATTGTAACTTAATCTGACATTTATGTTCAGAGACTGGCCAGAACTTCTAAAATCAATAATCCACGTGTGGTGTGTACATAGGAAGAACTGCTGTTCCTAGGAGCCTCAATTAACAAGTCTGATTATTAACTGATATAGAAGCTCTGTGCCAGTAATTAACTGGCAGAGACCTCACAGCAGCCCACAACTTGCTCACAAGGAAACAAAAATGGCCAGGCACTCATCTCTTCTCACTGGTCACCAGTGACAAGACATGAAGGAATGGCCTGAAGTTGTCAGGGGAGGTTTAGGTTGGATATTAGAAAAAGGTTTTTCCCCCAGAGGATGGCTGCACACTGAACAGGCTCCCCTGTCAGAGAAGGGGTCACAGCACCAAGCCTGACAGGGCTCAAGAAGCATTTGGACAATGCTCTCAGGCACACAGTGTGACTCTTGGGGCTATCCTGTGCCAGAAGCTGAGCTTTGATGCTCCTTGCAGGTCTCCTCAAACCCAGCTTATTCTGTGATTCTGAGAAGCTCTAAGAAACTGCTTTCTGAATTCAGACCAATCACCTGCTCCCTGTGCCAGGCTCTGAACCTGTATAGTCTTTAACATTTCTCCCACATCAGCAGGGACAGGAGTGCTGTCAGATGTACTAAACCCCAGAGAGCTACAGAATAATCCAGGATGTGCAGCATGTGCCATAAGCTGCCACCAACCTCACAGAAGCCTGTGAGTAGAGGCCCAAAGCAGTGAGATCTGCAGAGATGGAAACCAGCTGGTAACAATTCACTCCACTTGTCTCCCCCAGCTAACCCTGCAGGTAAGTTGGCAGGAGCTGCACCATTTCTGGCACTGAAGACATAATTTATATCCAAAAAACACAACTTCCTGCTTTCCCACAGGTGACTGGAGAATTGCTGACAGGAGTACAGAATTTCACCCAGAGCTCTCACGCTTTACTTCCATAAATCATTATTTCTATAAGCATCAGCTGATCTGTTAACCTGTTGATTGTCTTTGTTTAAAGTATCAGCCTGTAACTATAAGAAATAGGTTCTTCATTTTTTTTTTTGTGCTACAGATTTGGAACAAAGGTGCTTTCCTGAAAATTATGAATGGCAAGGAGGAATAAGACCTAAAAATTAAATTGATCTGTTTGATTTAACAATTAGGAAGTGAGGCTAACTTGACTGTTTTGTGTGGGCTTCTTCCATTTGTTACCAAGCATTTTCTTCTTGGATTCAGTTGATAGTAAAGAAAGTAGAAAACACTAAAAATGTTGAAGATCTTTCAATCATTCTAGTTTTGGAGGCTGAGAAAAAAGCCTTAATCCCATGCAAAACAAATTCTACAGCTAAAAGGTTGGAAGTTCAACTATTTCAGCCTGAACTACATGAAAACAAAAAAAAAATTTGGACAAACTTCAATGTTCACTTTTTCCTCCCTGCTTTTAAGAAATGTCTCGCTCCAAAGAGGAATGCACTAAACAACTCCTGAAACAATTTGATTTTGCAAATCAATTTACACTTGGAGCCAGCTCAGACTGCTGAATTTACCAAACTGGAAGCACTGTGGAAGTACACACTATTCAAGGAGAGCTAAGAAAAGGCAAAGGGAAGTTGGGGGCAAGGGAGGGGGGAAGAATAATCCATTTGAAAACAATACAAAGGTTTCAACTCTGGTAGATCAAAAGCAAGAATGCATTTTTTAAAAGAAATTTGCAAGAAGCAAATAAGAACTAACACTAAATCCTTCTTAGAGCTCTTCAAGCTGATCTTTCCTCAATCAGACAGCCTGCAAAGACAAGGGCTAAGAGATATGATATAGAGATCTTGTCCTCCAAAGACAGCTAAAGGAATTCTTTGCATCAGTGATCACACTGAGGGGAAGGGGAGCACTCCTAAATGTTTGTACATGTGTGTGTATAAAACACTGAAGCATCCAAATCTGACAGTGTGGAGGTTACAGAAGATTTTTGACAGGCAGATCAAGAAGTCACCAGGATGAGGTAGGAGATTATTCAAGCATTTCAAAGAAGCTTAAAGGTCAGATACTCAAATTATGCCTAGAATTGCATAATCTCTTCCATGGAACTCCTTGGTATCTTGAGCACTACAGAGAGGTGACACCAATTTTTAAATAACGTACCCAGTGAAACTTTGAAGAGCTACAGGTGTGCACATCTATATCATACAAATTATTAAAAGTCATGGGGGTGAGAAAGAAAAAATATTGCATCTATCCAGATGCCAAATAATTCTACATAAGGGCAGTACATGGCTTATGCAAAAGAAAGTTCTGCCTTACAACACTGTGTGTTGGCCAGGGGAGGGGAAAAAAAAAAAAAACCCACATTATTTCTTAGTTCTACAACAAACCTGGGATTCATGGCTTTCAAGCTCTGCTATAGAAAAGGGCCTCACTCTCAAGAAGACTTTCAAAGGCTCATACACCTATTCAATAAAAAGAAGAAAGACACAAAACACAGTTATAATTGCCACTTTTTAAACAGAACAGCCCCAAATCATATCAGCATACCATCTGATACGGTGTTTCCTATTTTATATTAATGCCTTACGTTTTCCTTTCATGTCAAGTTCAGACTCTAAGCTTTTATTTGCCTCTTTCCCTTCTACTGTCCTTAAGTAACCCTTCTTTTGTGTGTGCCCCCCCTCCCCTCCCTTTAGCATTCTTTCACGACAAAAGCAGTATTTTGATTTTACAAGAGCACACTATCGGAGGCACGAACTGCAGTGCTTCCACCTTCTGGTCTCCCGCTGTACTGAATTCAAGCTGTGTTATTCTAACAGCTGCTACCCAGCACTTTCATTTCCTATGGAGCATTAGCCCCGAGTGACACATTCCTAGCCCCAAGAGACCGCTTCCTTACCACCATCCAGGCACCAGACCCTCATCTTCCTCACAGTCACAAGCAGGAAACTGCTCTCAGTTGCTCAGGTGGCCTTTTCCATTCCCCAACCATTATAAAACAGCCTCCCCTCCCAGGTAAAGCACTGATAGCAGGGAGCATTTTAGAGGGATCCCAGCACTCCTTCCTTTCTCGAGGAGTTTGTCTTCACTTTGGCAACGTTTCATTCAGCAGATGGATTTACTAGAGCTCTCCACAGCCCTGTCATGACCAGCACTAATCAGGCAAAGTGAAGTCACCTGAGGAAAAGTCACCCAGGAAACAGATCCCTCTAAAAAGGCAGAGCTGGGTATATTATCTTCTGCTCGAGCACAGCAGAGCATTATAGATTTTTAGTTCCAAGCACCCAATGAGCTTTCACATCAAGGATCCATGTATTTTTTAAAGCTTATTTAAACGAACACTACTGTCTCATTACATTTAAATTGCAATTACTGAAGTCCTTTACTTTTTTTCTCAAAGTTTAGCACATCAGATGACATAGCATTAACCATGTGTCTGCATTTGATGCAGGTTATGACCCGTATGTAAGCAAAGAGAAATAAGCAGAAGAATCAAACACATCTCAGGGGAAGAGGAGTACAGCAGTTGTCACCAAAGAAACATTTATTAAAGCTTAAAAAAACCCCAAAATCCACCAAAAAATAACCCAGCATCAGCAGAATGCACCTTGTAAAACCAATGCACACCTGCTGTTCCTCTGTATTAGGCAATACTGTTGACGCCAAGGGTGAAGATTTACCCTCTACACTCAGAAAAGAAACCGATTCCAACAGATCACACACTTTCGTGGGAACACAGCTTTTCCCCTCATCAGCCATCGTTCTCTGCAGAGGAACTTAAAAGGAAAGAAAAAAAAAAGCCCATCATTTTCTGAGAGAACGGACAAAAATACACGCGGAGCATAACAAAGATGGGGGCAGCTCGTATATAAAAAAGCACTTCCGAAGAAAACAGGGCAATCTGGAGAAGTTTGGGGAGTACAACCTTTAAAAAAAAAAAACACCTGGCAGGTTATACTAGGAAAAACACACAGGGGAAAGCCTCAGCTGGACACTGCTCTCATCCAGCTACAGCCCCCTCCCCGGCAGGCTCGACACCCGCAGGCACAGGGCCAAGGGCCACCCCCGCTCCCGAGGCCGCCGAGCGCCGATCCCGGCTGCCATTCCCGGGAGCGCCCCCGGAGCGCCGCCGCTACCTGGGCGCGCGCGGGAACCCGCGAGCCAGGCCCGCGCCAGGGTGGGGGGGCATTTTGGGAGGAGAGGCGGGCGCTGATTGGCCGGACGCGGGGGAAGGCGGGCGCTGATTGGTCGAGCGCGGGGGAGCGGGGAAGGGGCGGGCAGAGCTCCCTCGGGCCGGCAGGGGGCGCCGCCGCACAGCGCACGGTGCTGGAGCCGCCGGCTCGTGAGGGAAGGAGGGAACGGGGAATGAGGGGAGCGGGATGTAGCGGCGTGTGCTCGGTACGCAGGGTTTGCTTATCGTCCTGAGTAAGGCACGGCGGTAAAGAAGAGCTTTGAACCGACAGCCGGGCGGCCAGAGGAGAGAGGTGTTCTGCCTGGAGGAGGGGGTCGGGAGGATGGGCGGGGAAGACGCGGGTACCGAAATGTTTCCATCCGAGCGGGTTATATAAAGTCAGCGTGGGTGTTACGTAACCGTCCCGACGCTGCCGCGGTGTAGGAGTAGAAAACGAAGTTAGGAAATAAATAAGTGAAATCGTGAAATGTGTGGGTAACGCGAAAGCCAGGAGTGTGCGGGTCAGGGACGGCGGGGAAGGCAGGATGAGCCTGGAAGAGCTCCACGGTCCAGGGCCTTCCACAAGCTAAGGATTGACCGACCCTCCTGGTAACAAATGTAAAACCCTCCCGAGTGAGCCGGCCTGGTCACACAGGAGGCGGGCAGCAGTATTTCTGCACAGTGAGGGACCCAGACACAAAGGTAAAGTTGCATCTGTGTTTATGGGTAAGTAGGAGACAAGTGAAGAGATGACAAAGGAAATTGGTCCTTGAAGTTCCACAGCTGAAAGAAGATCGGTGGGACTTCAGGTCATTTAGGTGTGTTTAAGAGGCACCCGGCAGGTCAGAGGTACAGCCAGGTGTAAGCGAGTACAAAACTGTTCCACAGTTTTGACCAACAGAAAAACCAAAGGCAGCAATAATGTCAAACCCAGCCTGCCGTGCCTAGATCCCTCCAAGTGCTGTCACTCACAGGGCTACTCTGTTAATCAGACTACCTGAGTACAAGTAATTTATGTCAGTGAGGGAGTGCTAAGTTATCTCTCCATGTGCTATTTGCCAATTATTCCTGTAAAGAGCAACCCATATAATACAAGTAATTTCAAAACTACAGCTTTATACTTGTGGCATATTACCAGAAACAGACTTTAAGGAAGACACAAGTGCTTTGTGGTGGGGACTATTGTCCCCTCTGCTCACATAGTTATTTCTCAAGGAAGTAGGATTGACACTATCTGTTCCCATTAACTCACCTCCCTTCAACCAAAGCTCTCAAGCCTACTGACTGGGGGGGCAGAATCCTTGCATGGCCTTCAATTTAAGGAAACTTGGGAGGATCAGAATACTTGCAAGGCCCTAAATTCAAGGAAATCGAAAACCTCTCATACCTTGAGTATAAAAGCTCAAGCTTTGGTCAGTTTTAGGTCTCAGCAAACATAAACAGGACCTCAACCTGCTTGCAGAGAACCACCACTGCTTGTTTTAATTAGAATTCAAGTTCTCTCCTATGCTTGAAGCAGAAGCAGCAGCCTGATCCTAAATGGATTAAACAAAATGTTTTCTACAACTCTGGGCTTTGTTTTGTTGGTTTAAGGATTAATCAAAATTCCTTTGAGAGACTTAAAAGCAGCAATAAAAATGGCTGTTCTGTTGCTTTACATATAAAGCTTACTCTTAGCATTAATAATATCTTTGGAAATCTAAACATGAAGAGACAACTAGTTCCATAGTTCAGTATTGTGACTCTACACGCACATCAAAAGAATAAACTTGTTAATTCAATGTGTTCACCACAATTCATGAAGTTTTATAAATAGCAGCCTGCCCCCAGGATCCTTTGATTGTGACACACATGGGAAGAAAAATAAATCCAAATAAGCTAAGCGTTAGTTCAGTCTTGCACAGCAAGAACCAGGAATTGAAAAAAAAATTGGTAATTTTACCTAAATATCAATTTTAATGCAGGTACTGTGTATAAACTAACATTTCAGCCAAAATCAAACCCTAAATTATGGAAAATATATTTTTCATAAAGTGATGCACAACCATGTAGCTGCCAGCCTCCAATGAAACCGGACACCCAAGTTAAATTTTGTATATTAAAGGAGTCCACAGGCACTGGGGGACTTAGCCCTGGTGCCTGTGGACTCCTTTAATATACAAAATTTAACAAAATTTAAGGACAGTATATTTAAGGAAGCATATGCCAGTTGTAAATACAGTTGTATTTGCAACTGGCATATGCTTCCTTAAATATACAGTCCTCTCACAGCATTCTGACAGTGGTTTCTGCTGTCCTTCACAAAAACCGTCACAGAACTATCTCTTGGCACACTTAAGAAAAGAAACGAGTGATGAAAATTTGTAAATCAACTTTATTCAAGGATGACCATGTTTAGGCATCGGCAATAGTAACTTCAACTTCTACGCCTGGCTCGATGCTGATGGAAGTGATCTGCTTCACGATCTCCGAAGGGCTGTGAAGGTCGATGAGCCGCTTATGGATACGCATTTGGAAGCGATCCCAGGTCTTGGAACCCTCACCACAAGGCGTCTTCCTGGTAGTGATCCGCAGGGTCTGAAAAGTCAAACACGGGGCATTGAGCTGATGCACTGAGAGAGAGGAGTAATCTACAACCACATGGAAAGATCATCACCTACAAATACTGTATGGTACCTATGCCATTAGGAAGTTACCTGTGAAGTTATAATAGGTCTACTGATGTTAACACTCATTCCCTTCTATATTTCATTTAAAAAATGAGGTCGTTATTAAAATAAATTGAACAGAAAAGCCCCCTCCACATTCAACATGTTTTTTACCACTTAACAGTTACCCTAAGTGTCAAAACAATGTGTGAGATAATCTTTTTACATTGGGTCAACCCTCAGTTTAGTAGCACTGCTTTTTACCTCACCTTTTGCTCTTTAAAAAAAATATGTTTTTAAGCACACAGTTGCAAAAAGAAAACCTACTTTTAAGACAGGAAAACAGTGTCAAGTACCTTGGTAGGCATGCGAACAGGTCCCTTCACCTTCAGGTTTTTTTCCTTAGCACCTCTGATCAAGTCAGCACAGACTGTAAAAAGACATGCAACAGCTCAGGTTTGTGACTATTTTACTTGCTTGATTTTTTGAGCAAGTATTTTAAACAAGATGTTGGCTCAGAATAGCGTATGAGTGATCACTGCAATTCATTTTAAGCGTTATCCTCATAGCCAACCACGTACAACTGGAAGTGTTGTGACATGATGAGCAAAGTCATGGTGCAACAACAAGCAAAAACCATTACTAGACATTTAAACCATATTTAAGCTGTTATCAGCCTGAAGATCCTGCAAATAGTAACTTTTTTTACATTTTTATTATATGATTAAACACTGGCAAAGCTAGTTCCTAAACAAGATTTAATTTTTTTTTTTTAAGAACGTTACACTAAACTCTTCATAACAGAAATGACAAAATATGGAGAAACCAGTGCTTTTCAGTTCTTATACATTCAAAGTGTGATAACTATTTCAAAATTCTCCATAAGAGCTGAAGGGAAGAAGCTGCACTTTCTTACATTAGTCATTATGACGTAAGTTTTCCATATAATGAAAACCCCCTAAACACTAACTGTCATTAAAAATTAAATCAGAATTTACTTTCTGTGGTGTATGAAGCACTTTGGGTTGGCTTTGCAAGCCGAGGCATGTACAAAAAGGCAAACAGTACCATCTTTAATTACAACTGGTTTCAATACATTGTATTTTGCAATGCCTTGCATGGCACCTATTATTTATTACTCGACAAGCTCCCCAAGTAAGCAGAGAAGCACACTCACCCTTCTCCAGTGATTTTACATTGCGACTTGTCAAAGTGATTCTAATGCGATGAATTGCCACCTCTTGTTCCACGGGTGCTTTGCCAGTATCCTTAAACGCCTAAAATGTTGAAGTTACAAGTATCAGACACTGCAGTAAACACCAACTAACACTATCCACTGTCTCGTAAAAACAGATCTCCAAAGCGTAAAGAACAATTTAGCTATGGGACTACAAGAGCTATCTGAAGGGCATGGTGGCATGGTAGAAATAATGGGAAGAGAATGAAAGGTCAAAGTCCTAACTTCTAAGGAAAAGTGATTTTTTAGTGTGTAACTACACCTCAGGGTGGGAAGCTGCAAGCACACCCTTCCCTATATACAGCTGTATATATATGGTTTGCCTATATACAGCTGTAACCAACATTCCTTTTCCTCAAAAAAAAAGAAAAAGTCAGTCTTTGTGTATCTTACAACCTCAGCACAAATGAAGCAGCAAAGACTTGATCAATAAACCTGCAACAACTCACACCACGAGAACAAAAAGGGGCACCTGGCCAGAAAGACTGATTCGGCCACTCAGGAAACTGATTTGAGGAGCTTAAGCAATTAAACACTTGCAAATAATGGGGCATTAATGTGAGTTAAATGAGCTGATGAAATAGGAATAAAAACATGGACAAAGGAAGGTCTTAAGAGAAGAGGAATGAAATATATATTTACATATACTTCTATAAAAACGTAAACAGGGGGGGTTGCCCAGAGGATGGAGCCAGGCTCTTCTCGGTGGTGCCAACCAGTAAGACAGGAGACAACGGGCAGAAACTGATGCACAGAAGTTCCACCTGAACACGAAGAACTTTTTTACCGTGCATGTGACTCAGCACAGGAACAGACTGCCCAGAGCGGCTGTGTATGGCGTATCCCCCACAGGAGATACTCAAGAGCCGTCCGGGCTCAATCCTGTGCCATGTGCTCTAGGACGACCCACTGCGCTCCCTTCCAACGTGACCTATTCTGTGGTTCTGTGAAACACGGCATGTCACACTGACCATGAGGTGCTACCTGCCGCGTTAAGTGACCGCGTTCGCTAACATGGGCGGCCCGTGAGGGCAGACACTAGGCCGGATCAGCGCCGCTCACGCCGGGCTGCGGCCGCCTCCCCTCCGCCTGCGCTGCCCCGCGGTGCCGCTCCCGAAAGGAACGGCACTGTCGGGCCCCCAGGCCGCCCTCCCTGGCCACCGGCTCGAGGTGAGCCCTCCGCCCACCGCACGGCCGGGAAGCGCAGCGCTCTCCCGGGGCCGAGGGCCTGCACCGCCCGGGCCGGCGCGGCGCCCACGCGGTGGGGCCGGCGCGGCGGCCCCGCTCCCTCCCCCACGTCCCTGGCGCTCCCCCGCCTCACCATGGCGGGAGCGGAGCCTTCCTGACCGACTTATTCCCGGGCTCGGGCGGCGCGGGGCCCAGCGAACAGCGGTGAGCCAGGAGGCGGCGGCGGCGCGGGAGAGGCGGGCGCGGTGGCGGCGGGCGCTTATATAGCGGAGCGGCGCCGCCTCCATCCGGGCGCCGCGGGACCTTTCACCCGCCCGCCGGGCGCGGAAGCCGTGAGGGCTCCGCTTCCTGCAGGGATGGATGGATGGCGGCCCTGTAGTCCCGGCCCGTGGCGAGCGGAGCGGGATCTGGGGCTGGCACCTCTCGTGCCCCCTCCTCGGGCTTGGCCCTTCCCGCTCGGGTCCCGCGGGCATCTCGGGCTCCCGCTTGCCTTTCCCGGGAGATTCCGGTGTTCTGCTGGGGGGAGGGCCGGGATTTGGCGCACAGGCGACGCTTCATCGCTTCCAGTGACAGCGAACTCGTACTCGTCTGAGCCTTTGGGTCTTTTCATCTTCTTTCGCTACTGAAAGCGACAGGACGAGAGGCAATGGTCTCAAGTTGTGCCAGGGGAGGTTTATGTTGGAATTTAGTAGGGATTTATTTATTCGCAGACAGGGTGGTTGGACATTGGAATGGGCTGCCCAGGGAGATGGTGCGCGCTGTTCCTGGAGGTGTTTAAGGAACGGCTGGATGTGCCATGGTTTAGCTGGACGTGGTGGTGTTCGGGCACAGGTTGCACTCGATGGCCCCAGCGGTCTGCTCCAGCCCAGTGTGAATCTGTCAAGTGGAGCTGCGAGATCAGAATTGAATGTTTTAAGTAAAAGCACTTGTTATATTCATGCTTAAATTTAAAAACTTAAATGAATTTTATTTATGGAAGTTCCATTATCTGTTCAGTTTGGGCATTGGAGGGATATTTCTTACTGAGCATTGTCTTTGATTTGGCCTGGACAGTGGTAATTGTTAGTCCCAAACCAAGCGTTTTGCTGAAAATATGTTTGTTTCAAGTTAGCTCACTGGAGAACCTGAGAAACGTGTATTGAAATAATGGCATATAGTAGGGTCACTATGAGTGTCTTTTAAAATTAATTACTAAATTCTAATTTAGAGTTATGTTCAGGAATCATAGACATGTATAATGTTAGCATAACTACTGCACCTGTGGAAGCTTAGTTATTACTACAGTTATTCAAGAAAGTTTGCTTGGTATTTTAAGATAAGCTTATTTTCAGCTGTCACACTCTGCTTTAATGTTTTTTTTTCCCCTTGCCAGTTGCTTTAGATGTCTTCATTTGGTCCTTAAACCTCATGTGATGCAGTTAACTTTTATATGCCAACTATTCCATTGTTTAGGTTTGTTTACCTAAACTTGGACTATTTCTACTCTTTGAAATCTCTAATTTACTAATATCCTCTTTGAAAGTACTAGAGGCTGTATTCTGATAAAGCAGCTGAAAAAAATGTGGATAAAGAAGTTGTCATCCTGTTGCTGTTTCCTGATATGCAGCAATGTCTTTTGCCACTGGAGATCAGTACGTGAAAAATATGTTTTGGTGATACTCATGTTTCTCTGGTCTCTTGCTCTCTGCAATGAAAACATCATTTTGTTCTCGTGGTTTGTTTTGGAACCATTTAACAATTACATATATACTATTTTTGAACTCATACCCATGTTTATTCTGTTACCAGCTATTCCAGCTACTTCCTGAGGAAGTTTTCCATCTATGTGTTTTAAATTCATCACTCTTAAATACATGACCTCACACTGATCATGCTGAAGCACTTAGTTTTCCAGTAATCCAGATGGTTCCCAATCAGCAGCCTTGCTGCACTATTTACTTAGAGCTTTTATGAATGTTCTTAGTAAACTTTATTTCCAGATAAAATACTGAGTATCTTGCTGCCAAGAACTAATTCCTGTGGGATTCAATTAGAAAGATGTCTGAGACAGACCTGTAGCCTTGGTTTTAATTTGCTTGCTGTGACCTGTAGGTGCACGACTGTGCCAGTTTCTCTGTGTCCTACTGAAAAAGTCCATGTGCAAATATGTTATATCAACACTGTTCCTATTGTCCACCAAACAAATGTTGTAATTGCATGAGAAAAAAAAAGTAATTTTGAAAATATACCTTTTCCATACATTTAAGCTGTGTAATTTAAGTACAATTTGCTCATTTATTTCTTATTCCTATATGAAGAAGTTGGTTTGGGTTTGTTTTTTTTTCCCCTGGGATTAAGGTGAGGTTGAACATAAGTGCCGAATTTCTTCCTTTCTTACTTATTTTCCTAGTATTGGCATTACCTCAGGTTTCTTTGAGATTTTTCCTTTTTTTCCTGAGCTTCCCCAAATTTCTCAGACCTTATGGAAAATCCACATTAACAGCACACAAGTCTCCTTTGCCAGCTCTTAAAATTCTTGGATGCAGGCTATCTGGAGCTGCTGATTTAAAAACCGCCTCACTTCTGTTCCTATGTTTAAGGCTTACCATGGCTATTGTTGGAATTTTCTGATATATGTTGTTTTTCTCCACAAATGTGCAACAGAAGTTGCACATTTCTGTTTTCTCTGAAATACGCTATCTATTAAAAAATGCTCCTTCTTGCCATTCATGTGAGTAAAAAGCCATTTAAAATACAACTTTTTGTTTATCTTGTATTTTTTCATTCTTAGCCTCTAATTCATATTTTGTATTCTGCCTGGTTTTCCTCTGATTACATACTGCTTTTCGTGTAGGTTTCTTCTCCCCAGACAATGCTAACTTTAGTTAAGAGATTTTGATTCTGTGACTTAAATTAATACACAACAGCCTGTGCTTTTTAGGTGAAGCTTCCAGGAATGTTTCCCTTGTGTCAAGTAATTAAGAGGATAAATGATTAGGAAGCAAGACATGCTCTAGACAAGGAGATTAGGAAGCAAGACATGATTTAGTAGTCTGTAGCAAAAAGAACTTGATACCTAATTTAATGATTTATCATGCAGAGTATCAGTCCATGTGCATTCATGATATTTTCTGACTTTTGGTTTGGGGTTTACAGATCACAGGGGATTTTTTTTTCTCTCTGCCTTTGACTAGTTTGTCCTTCAGAAGAGTAAATCCTTGGATGAGTCTGTCTATGTGACAGAAGGAGCATGTGCTGTAGTCAGTCAGGTCTTTTGTAGTAACTTAGTGAAATGCAGATTTTTGTTGTCTTCTGGTGAATGTTGAACCTTTCTGATGCACTTTTGGCTGGGTGAAAGGACAGACATACTCTCCAGACTTTGCAGCTTGGGTTGTGAACACCATCCATTTTTTGGAGTAGATTTATTCTGCTTGTTTCACACTGGTGGCCCGTGGATGGTTTTGGTAGAGCTCACAGTAGCTTTCTTAAATCTGCTGTGTCACTTTTCATAGTGGTTATTTCATGTGGGCAGCTCCCTGGAAGCTGTCTTGGTTATGCCAGCCTAATACCTCTAATATTTGCCTGCAGTGGTGATGAACATATTGCTATTTACTTGTAAATCACTTCCTTCTCCAACACACTTTTAAGGATTTTGTTTGAGCTTCTGGTCTTCAAATACCTGTGAAGCAGGATCATAGGAAGCAGGCTTCCATGAAGGTCATCAGTAGATGGTTGAGTCACTAAACCACTCAGGAGAAATCCAGTGAAATCTATTTTCAACCCTTTTAAGAATAGCCTTTTAAGAATGGCTACAGCATCTGCTTGGTCTTAATTATAGGTATCTGCTGATCCTCTTGTGTTAAGTTTCTCAGTTGTATCATGTTGCAGAACTTTCATCCAAGTTCTTTGCTCAGCAATTAGCTTTCTCTACAGGTGCCTGAGCTACTGGAACTTCAGAAAAAAACCTGAAACTAAAAAATACTCTCTTCTAAAAGACTGATTTCTGTAGATGCGTAGCTAACTGGTATTGCTCTCTGAAGGTAGTAGGCAGACAGAATGCACAGCTGGAGTTCTCATATTAGCCTGTCCATTTTACCATTTCTAAATTTTCATGCTAATTCTAGAATAAAGCTCAGCATATAAAAATGCAACTACTTCTTAAAATACTAGATTGTCTTTACCTTAAAAAGTCCTCATGTAAGCACGACTCGATCTGTGATTCAGAAAAAGAGCAACTGTGCCTTGATGGAGTCTTTTACTGTTGACAAACATTGCTACAAATATTGATTGTTAGGAGATGTTTTCAAGTGGGCAACTTGAACTTCATCAAGCTCTTTCTAAATGTGTGTTTTTTTGCCTGGCAGATAATATCATTGATATAGACTTGGCTTCTAATATCATTGATGTGATTAGAGCAAAACTTCTCCCTTGTCAGCCTGTTTTGCCTTGTTTTTCTGACACAGGTCACTGTGACAAAAAATACAAAGCTGCTGATATGCTACAGCATTTCTAGTGACATTGAATCTGTGATACATCCTTACAATATGTCTTCAAACACTTGGGGCTGAAACAGCTTTGTCCATCTGGGAGGCTTTCAGGAGGATATTTGAATTCGTCCTGTTCTAGTTCAATCTTAATTTTTATTTTTTTTTCAAATTAATGAATTAAATGTTCTCTGCTTTCTTGGGAGACTGTTTTCTCTCCACTCCTTGCTCTGCAGATGTGATGCTTCTGTCAAATTTGTAATAATGAAAAAACCAGCTTTGGCAGTAAATGATTCTGTAACTCACACAGACTTGATAGCAACTGGTGGTTTATTGATTAGCAACCTATGATTTGCTGGTAATCAATGAACTATGTATTGTGGGTCAGTATCAGCACTACAACAGAAATCAGAATACAAGAGGCTTACAAACTGCTGGTAAGCACCTACAAGTTTCATACCCTTCTACACTGATCTCACTTACATAGTCACACATTTCTTGCATGCACTTTCACTCTCTTGCAAGAAGTGTGCATTACAATACACAGTCCCACTTTTGGAAGCCTGTGCAGCCATTCCACATACCAGGAGGGGTGTGGGTCCCTACTATTCCTTCATCCTGTCAGTCCCCCCCCACTGTCTATACCAGCAGTGGGGTGGCAGCTACTTACCATATCTGATGAGGAGGGTCTTAGAAATATTAGCACCTGCTGCAAGTTTTCTTCTAATAATCACAAATTCTCATACTGCTTTTCAAGCTTTTTTTCCCCCCTCAGAAGCCTTTTATTAATCTAATTCCCTGGTTAGCATTTAATCTGGGTGGTCATTGTCTTAAGCAAGCTTTTTTATTGTTAATATCCTCATAGTGTTATCAGGTTTTGGGCAAGCATCCTCTCAGAACATGCCAGTTTGGGTATTCTGTTCACACACACTATTTATACTTGCATTCCTACCCTATCACCTGTCCTTATCCAGGCCAGGTTACCAAGAGTGGGGGCATGCAATTCCTGTACAAAAATTCCCCAGTATCAGCCCAGTGAAAGCAGAACTAGTGCTGTGGGATTTTTGCATCCAGTTTTCAGTTTAGAAATCACCTCAGATGACTTCGTGTGGGTAAATGTTAATCAAGTACAAAAAATAATAAACTCCACAAATCTCTCCAGTCTGGATTTGGCCACTTGAGGCAGCACCACTTGGCATTGCTTGTTGTGGTCTTTTCACTTTGTGAAAATAATTCAAGGAGATTGCAGTAGTTCTTAGAACACATTGAAAACTTGCACCTACCCAAATAATATCTGTGTGACTTATTGAACAGAACAAGCTGTTTTAACACCAGAATTGGCTGGTGGCTTCCAGGATACAGGTTGTTTTGCTGCTCTTACCTCACTGGCTTCTCTATGGATGCTTTGTATTGACAGTGTTTAGGCACTGGTGGCACATACTGGTGCATGCAAACTCTCACAGGACTGTGCTATGAAAGACTTTGGAGTTGTCTTTTCTCTTTGTGTCTGCCTCCTGCAAAGACTGTGGGAGGCTCCCAGCCTCAGAGTATTAGCAGGGTTGCATGATGTCTGTCCTGGGAGGAAGAAATGGTGTTTCATTTTACAGCAATTCTGTTTACCAGTATATGTAGACCATATATATGTTTGCCCATGTGTTTTAGAGCCCAGATATGAAGTTGCCGATCATGGCTTTTTTCATCCAAAGACCAGTTTAATCTAATGTAATTCTTTGGCGAGACAGAGTAGTAGGGAATTGTTTCACGGGGCTTGTGCTGCTTCTCTGTCATGGAACAGGGATAATTTAAGGAATGGTTCTGGCCTCACACTGCCTTATGATTAAAGGAAAAATTTCTCTTGATATGGAATGCATCACTCCCTATATTTGTGGTTTTGTGTTCGTGAAAAGTTTTTCCTCATCTCTTGAGAACTGGTGTCCTTTTGTGATATTCTTGATCCAACGAGTTTTCAGATGATGAATGTTTGCGAGCAAAAAATTTAACAAAGGCTTGCCACAGATGACGAAGAGACTTAAAGCAAGGGGTGATTTCCACCTTGATGTTACAGGACTATTAGAGCCTGATATTAGTTGCAACTTGCAATCTTATGTAGATTACATCCAGGTGTCAGCCTTCTCTGGGACTTAAGGTGCCCTTCCCAACCCTGGCATCTGGAAAGAAAGATTAAAACCCATTCAGCAATGCTTCTCCTGTTGTGACCTGACCTTCTGTGAACCAGCCAAGCTAAATTACTCAAAACCTGACAGAAACAGGAATAGTAACACAGAACTTAGGACCTGGAACTAAAGGAGATATTGTGGTGTTAAAGATGTGCTTTAGAAACAGGAGTCAGTAGCCACTGAGGAAATCATCACACTGTGATTGCTCAGAACAGCTGGTCAGATCCACAATATAACATGAAAGTGATCCAAGAGGCATCAAATATGAAGAAGTTTTGGTTTCAAAGGGTTTACTAACTTCTCCACAAGGCTAATGTGGCAAAGTGGCAGCTGCAGTTTACTGCATGGAAGTTATGAGGTTGCAGTAGCAGGGCCGGAGCAACAACCATTGAGCTTGTAATATCATTCATAGAAGGCTCAGAAGATTTGTTTAAGAGAATACCTTAGTAGGAGATTACAGCAAGTCTATTAAACTTATCTTTCACCTAAATGCATGCCAGAAGTTCCTACTTCATGAAAATGGGGCTTGTCCATGGCCTTTCACGCCAGTCTACAAAATGTGGTTGTAAATGTGGAATATAATTTGCTCTATTTTTCCCCTAGGAAATGATATAAAACAGAAAAGTATTATTCCCCCTGCAGCAATCACTTAAAAACAGCAACTGTATGTAAATTAATATGCACAAATGTGAAATGATTGCACATCTGACATTCCTGCCTCCATACACAGTGAAATCCCCAGCAACAGGTCTTCCAGATCAAGGGAAGCAGTATTTCCTACAGGTTTAAAACTGAGGAAGAGATGGTATTAACATTTATTAGGGTTGTGGTCAAGCATTCAATTTTTAGGCAAATAAAATTAAGTACTGTGGTAAACATAGAAGGTGGGTTTGAGTATGGTACCTATATCCCCTGACAAGAATTTGTAAATATTAATACTTGTCATTTTTTCAGCATTATGACCTCAGGTTTTTAGTTTATGTGTGAAACACATATGTTTAAAGATACTGTTTCAATAGTTATGACTGTTGGAAGTTGTTTCTGAGAGCATCCAGCAGTCACTTCATCTTACCAATAGCCCCTTACCACACTGCCACAGGTGTATTTCCTTTTTGAGAGTCCCTTATTCAGAGAAATAACTGATTCTCACACACTCTTCTGAAATGTTCCTGATGTGAGGGAGAGCCAATCCCTTTGTTCTGGCATGAACAAATGCTTATGCTAATACCTAGGAATTATTTCTCATTTTTCCTAGTGGAAAAAAAAAAGGCAAAAGCAGCAGCACACCTTTGATACAGAAAAGGGAGTTTTTTACTCTTAAAAATCTTCTGTATATAAAGCAAATTTCTTTTCCAATGAAAAATTTACCAGTTCTTGTGTACTAGCATACATTGCTAAGTCATTGGTGCTACTTAAATATAACACTAACTAATCATAATCAGTAATAGTGTAATCATAAAGAAAAGGAAATTTTAAAGCCCTCTCAGGCAGTCTGGGCACTGGTAATGGCTTGCAGAGCCATTAAAATTAAACAAGTTTTAAGATCAATTGGGGCTTTTGGGGGCTGGGAGCAAGAGGAAGTCTATGCTTCATTCCACAAACCAAGAGACTACTCTGACCTGGTGAAAACAGGTGACCACTCTGAACTGAATCAGTGGCCTTCTCTGGTGTTAAGCACTAGTTCAAGACTCAGGACCCTGACAGTTCAGTGAGCAGCTATCTCCAGGATACAGCAGAGAAAGCCACACACCAGTATAAACTTACTTTTCAGTGAGAGCTTCACTGATTGAAAGGGTTGTAGCAGATAGGTTTGGATTTTGGAGTGTCTCCTGTCTCCCTGTCTCTGGCTTATCTCCTTGCCTCCTCCAGCTCCCTCCCTTGTCTCCCTGGGCAAATGGCTCTTTTGCTGTGATCAGTCAGGTAGTGCTGATTTTTCATGATCATGACACTTTTTCAAATGCTGTTTGCAATTCAATTTACAACTTTTTAAACAAACAATGCAACCATGAAAACTTTTTTAAAATTTACTACTAACTACATTTGTTTCCTCTGAAAGTCAGCTGTTGGCAGGAATGATTTATTAAACTTTAGGAATATCTTAACTTTCCCCTTTCAATGAGACAACATCTAATAGAAATAATTTCACTCCCAAAAGCTGTACAAGGATTGACAACTTTATGGGAGGTCTGGAGTTCTGTAAGCTTCTTAACAAACAGAAATCAGTGTGACATTCATCTATTGGCACGTTAGTGCAGTGATACATTCCTTCAAAGGTTTTGCATGTAGCTTTTGTGTTATCTGCAAACCATTTTATTGGAACTGTTAATTAAGAGAAAAACAAGGATGTGGAAAAGGTGTATGGTATCTCTCTAAATTTACTGTACTATGTAATATATACTATTAACTGCTATTAAAAAAGAAATCCAGCCTCCCCAGTATATCAGTTCTCTTATTTACATTCAGCTTTTTTACAATCTCTGTTCAGGTGCAACTTTTTATACTTGTCTCTGGTACAGGCTTCATTTGTGCCATATCTGAATCAAAACCCTTTCACCATTTTTAAGTGGTTGAGAAAAATACATGGCTTGAAAATAAAACTGGTTTTCCTTCTGCCCTTGTGGAGGGAGTGACTTAAAAAGAACTGGACATTTACATTTCCAATTTGCAGCCTACTTTGCTCTTTGTAGCCTGGCACATGTGCAGTAGAATATTTATTAAGTTATGAATTGCTCTATTATCCCAGGTGCCCTGCAAAGGCAAATGCAATCACCTCCCTGCTCTGCTGAACACTTGGGCTATTGAACTTCAGGCTGGGTCAACAGCAGAACTCAGCCTCGTGCTCAGAGAAGTCCAGGGCTGGGTGGTGGTGCCTCCACTGTCAAATTGTCCCATGGCATCCCTAGCTACTGGCAGACTGGGATAGATGCCAGTAAACTTTTTTGTTCCATTTGCCTTCTTTAACTGTTTTTAAGGCTTTTCTTTGACAGGCAGACAAATATTTGGCAGCTGGGTTAACTGAAGCATAGAAAGAGCCTCTTTGAGCGCTGCATGAAGGTATTTGCAGCAGATAAATAACTAGAACAAAGTAAAACTAGAATATTCCACATACAGTTAATTTTAAAAATAACCATTTCCTATCCTTATTTTCATCTTAGTTGTAGCTGATGAAATTATGTACACAGATACTAACACTGCAAAAAATTGATACATGAGTCAAATAATAAGCATCCACTTAAGTCCCATTGAATTTACAAATGTTTGTGGTATATCATGTGAAACAGTTTTTGTTTGTTTTCTTTGCTGTGGTATATCTTACCACAGAATACAGAAGCAACCCATACTTCTTCAGACTTATGTTTTCATGCTTCCCATCCTACCTTCTGAATTGACTATGTGCCCCCTTCCAAGTTATGTAGTATTTTTATTGTTTGAAAATAGTGATGTTATCACTTTCTTTCTGGACTGAGATAAAGCATAATAAAAAAAAAAGTAGAAGGAGTAGCAAACAATATAAAGAGCATAGCATCAAGCATTGTATCTTATGCTAACTTCTTTTAAAACCTATCATGAAATTTCTCTTGATATTTCTACTTGGGATCCAAAGACACTTAGCCTTCAATAATAGCTATAGTAATTGAAGATTAATATGGAATTATAGGCATCTATGCTTTTTCTTTTCCTTTTTTCTCATTTTCCTAGAAACTGTTTATTATAATTGCATTGTTCCCATGCTTCTAGCCATCTTTTCTTGTCTTTCTTGTAATCACTTGACTACTAAAATAATTGTTGCACTTTGCAGAACTCAGGATAATGTAGAAGTTGCTTTTCATTGTAAGGCATGAAAAAAATTAATTTTGACCTAAAACTATTCCAGCACTAACTAGTATTGGCTCTTATCTGGGGATTCAGTTTGAATTAGGTAAAATTGCATAAAATTTATAAGTGCATTAAAAATCATTATTAAGTGTATCCTGTCAAGCTTTATACATGAGCCCATTTGAGTAAGGAGATGTGTCAGGGGAGATTGGGATGGTGAATGACATTTTTTATAAATAAAAGGAAAAAAAAGGCCAGAATCAGGACTTTTAACTCATGCTTTCCCTTAGTGGACAATACTGTCTGTATAACCAAGAAAGCACAAAATACAACACTCTAATATGGATAATATGTCCAGCATTACTGCTGTTGGTTAGTACCCATAAGAATACAATCACTTTCCAGTATCTTCTTTATATGTGCTTTCCAAATGCAACCAGGTCTGGTAGTTAAGTACTGGGAATTAATGAGAAAGACCTGAGGTTTCCATGCAGGCTGTGGTTACCCCAGACTGCTATGAGGCAGGAGCCAACCCACCCAGTTTTTGAATAATTAGCTCTCAGTGCTGCAGAGCTGGAAGTTTGAAAGGCAGCTTGTGCTGCTTAGGGACAGAAAACATAAAACAAAACAAAAGCTCACCTTGAGAAGCTGGCTACTGTGACATGGCATCCCAGGGTCCCAGAACCAGCACTTGGCACATTGAAAACAATACCCAAAGAAACAAATAAACAAACTAATTAAACTAAACACCAGAATAGTTGAGTTTCCAAGGAAAATAATTATAACAAGCTGTGAAATTTGGTTAATAGTAAGACAGATCTGACCTGATCTTAAGATCTGATCTGATCTTAATAGAAAGACTTGACCTTTACATTTACCAGCTGGGAGAAATGAGGCTTTGTTATTTCCACAGAACACAGTCAAGATGAGTGGTGATTCTTATTTGAGGAGGTACACTCTTATTGATGTTCTTAGCATCAGTAGCTAATAGCTCATGCCTTGAATAGAGCATCCCTGGCTGTCAAAGACATTCCAATACCACCAATTCCCAGACTTACACTTGCATTATCTGAATCTCTGCAATACTTCAATAAATCTTCTGTTTAGGCTGATCAAGCTACTGGCAATCAGTTCCAGAAACAAAGAGAATAAATAAACTAGGTACAAGTAGCCCTTAAGGTTTATAAGTTAGAACAATGTCTGCTAACCATCTGGAGCTGTGTTGCATACACATGCAAGGGCAAGGAGAGAGAAAAGACAAAACCAGTTTATAGAAAGGGAAAAATCTTGATGAACAGAATCCCCTTAGAGTTGTGACACAATTGTCTGCAACTGCTCTGCTAGCATCATGTCCCTTCTACTGAAAGTTTTTTGGGGGTATGCAAGTGTGACAAAGTTAATAGCAAAGTGCAGCTACACTCATTAGCTCATTCCAGCTTTAGGAGCAGGAAAGAATCTTTTAAAAACCTGAAGCTGGGTCCAGATGAAGAAAACAAAAAGGAAAAAAGTCTGGTGGATTACATATAAAAATAGAGGGGAAAAAAAAAACCTTCAAGGAACTAACAGAAACTCCATAATTTTTTATTTTCAGAATATCAAGAACAAGAAATCTGTCAAGACTCACTGGCAGATCTATTGATGTCAGGTTTCAGGTTTTTAAAAGAAAAACAAAACAAAACAAAACAAAAAAAATCCCAAAAACAAGATCAAGACTACCCCCACCTAAACATTTTCACCTGTTTCCCCCTCAAGACAACAAGCCATTGTAAAGAAGCAGAGTGATCCTTGCATGTACGTCGTCCTGAAGGAAACACAACATAGGCTCTTACTAGGATTTTTGTAGAACTCAGGAGATGTCTGAAATTCAAATATCTATGAATGTAATTATTGAGGAAGGAGATGCGGCAGGGGAGATTGGGATGGCGAATGCCATTTTTTATAAAACAAAAGAAAAAAGGCCAGAATCAGGCATTTTAACTCATGCTTTTTATGACTGAAGAACTTCTGTGGTTAGAAGTGACCTCTGGAGACTGTCTAGTCCAATCCTCTCGAAAACAGGGTCAACTAGAGCTGCTTGTTCTGTACCATGTCAAGCTGGGCTCTGAGTATCTCCAAGGATGAAGACTCCTTAACCCTTCTGAACAACCTGCTCCAGTGTTTGACCATTTTCACAGTAAAAATGTTTTCTCTTGCATTTAAATGGGGCTTCCTGTCCTTCTATTTTTGTCCATTACATCTCATCCTGCCACTGAGCAGCACTGAGAAGACACTGTCTCCATCTTTATTGGATGATAAATACTGCCTCCTATCCGTATTTCTACAAACTGGCAAGATCCCCCCGAGCCTTCTTTTTTGAGGCTGAAGGCTCCCATCTCTCAGTTTCTCCTCACATGCAGAAGTTCCAATTCTGTGATCAACTTAATGGCCCTTTGCTGCACTCTTGGTCCAGTACCTCCGTGACTTTCTTGTTCCGGCAGAGCCCTGACACATTGTCCTGCGTGTACGATTATTATCTTCAATAATCTCCTGCAGCCGTGCTGAAGAGCTGGCAGCAGCCTCTGGAGCGCACGCCAGGTGCTGTTGGCCGCCTCTGCCGCAAGGGCGCATTGCTCGCTCATGTTCTGCTCGCTGGCTGCCAGCAGCTCCAGCTCCTTCCTGCAAAACTCCTTCCCAGCCCTTGGCCCCGGCTGCGTCCTGGTGCACCGGCCGCAGCTCCCTGCACTGGTTGCCATCAGCAGATTTCTGCAGCTTGGTAATGTCTCTGAACACCGGCACAACCACCCAAGGTGGTTACCTGCTCCGTCCAATTCTGTATCACCTGCAAACTTGCAGAGAGTGCTCCATCCCATCATCCAAGCCCTCAGTGCAGATGTTAGCCAGCCCAGTGCTGGTCTCTGGGATTCACCACTAATGACTGGTCTCCCACTGGACCTCATATCACCGATCACAACCCTTTAAGCCCAGTAGCTCAGCTAATTTTCAGTTTTTACTATTTAGTCAGTACTTCATCAACTTCTGAGGATGTAATGGCAAACAGTGCTAAAAACCTCCCTAAGGTCAAGATGAGCAACCACCACTGCCCTCCTGCAGCCAGTAATCTCATGGCAAAAGGCTACTAAGTTGGTCAGGCATGATTTCTTCTTCATAAATCCCTGATGACCACTCCAAATCACTTTTTGTCCTTCATATGTTTGGCAATGATTTCCAGAGGTTTTTTTTTCCACCAGTTTTCCAGGGATTTAGATGAGGTTGACTGGCTGTACATTTTCCAGCTCCTCCTTCTTGGCCATCTTGCAGACAGGAGTTACATTTGTTTTCTTTGAGACCTCAGAATTCTCTCCTGAGCACCACGACCTTCCAAAGACAGCCTAGAGTTGCCTAGCAAGGACATTGGCAAGCTCCCTCAGCATTTGCGAGCACATCCCATCAGGGCCAAAGAACTTCTGTACACCTTGGTTGTTTCTGTGTTCCCTAACCTGATCTTTCTTTATCAATAGTAAATCTTCTTTGCTTCAGACCCCACACTGGTCTCTCAACTCTTGCATATTTATTATTTATGCTTTAGTTTAATCAGAAGCTCCTTGCTTATCCTTGGAGGCATCCTGTCACCTTTACCTGATTTGCTGCTCATGGGGATGGACCAGTCTTGAGGCTGGAGAAGGCAATCCGTGAAAAACAACCAGGTGTTGTTGGCCCTTCTTCTCTCCAGGATCATATCCTGGGGAAGTCTTTAAAAAATCAATTTCCTAAATTCCATGAGTGATATCTGTACAGGATACATTAGCAGATTCTATATTAAAGGAAATAACAGATACATAGAGATGATTTGTTTAGAAGGAGCCAATATTGCTTTCATTGGAAGAATTGCACTTCACAGTTGTGTTGGATTGTATTGGAATTCTTTAGGAGCAGTGACAGCATGTTGATAAGGCACTGATTGATATGTTCCCTTGGAGTTTCCAAAGGCATTTAAAAAATCCTTCACTACAAACTTTTGAAAGGTACTAAGCAGCCACATTTAGTGGAGAAATCCCTGCTGGGTAAGGGGCTGGGTAAGTCAAAGATAGGCACAGGGAGTAAAACTGTCAGTTCTCCCAGCAGGAAAAAGTGGCCACTGGTGTTTCAGGGGATGCTCTGCTGCCCAGCACATCCACAAATGATGTTCCAGATGGAGAGCCAGAATATGAACAAATTTGCTAATGGTGGAGTTATTTAATTGCAAGGGCCAACTACAAACTGGCAGAAAGAAATTCAAGGTATATTGGTATAAACTGAGGCAAACAGGCAAACTTACCATCTTACATAGAATCAAGGATTCTGAGCTGTTTGGCTAGAGATATTTCTTGATTAGCATTAACTCAGAGCTCATTAGCAATCAAAAAACAAAACAAACCTTTGAAGTTAATAAAACAGAGACCATCATTATGGCAGCAGAGTATGGTGTGCCTACATCTTGAGTGCTGTGCAGAGCTCTCTCTCACACTATCAAAAGAGAACCCCATAAAATTGACAGAAACATCTGCAGAGCTGATTATACTTCAAGAGTAGACCTTGGCCATTCAGTATCCTTCTGTCAAGTACAACAGAGAATTTGAAGGGTGCTTGATTTTTCACAGAGGCTCAAGTAGCACTTGTTGATGCTAAAGTATCATTAAGGAAAAAAATCACAGGTTTCTAGCAGTATAAGCAGCAAGCTTCCTAGACTGGCAAAATAAATACAACACAAGCATTTAGGAGCTACTAGAAAAAATTAATTCAATTTTTTATTATTTTCAAAGCTGCAGAAACATTTTTACTGCTTGATATGGAGGTAAGGCACGTCAACAGCTTTATCTAAAAATTTATCTTGCATGCCCTCAGCTAATCATTTCAAAGGTAACTGACTTATTATCATAACTTCTATAAAACAACTTCTTTATTAAATAAGTTACACAATAAACACACACACAAAAAGTTCTGGTTCTATAGCATAATTATTTTGACAGAGAAACACAGGAAACTTTTCCCAGAATTTACTTCAGGGCTTTTTATTCCAGCCAGCATTTTCTATTTCCACTTAACTGGGACAGAAGACCAAGAAATAGTTAAGCTTAGATATGCTTTATAAACCATTAATTTCAATTACCAACCCAAATACCATAAAGACCTACAGAATCATCTCAAATTCACACAGTTGCTCATTTCCAGGATTTCACGGGGCTAAGAACAGATGTGTGTCAGAAATCAGGAAACTGGCTCCATTCCTTTGGGATTTTTTTTTTCCAGAATGGAACTGGGGGAAGGGAGGGTAAAGAAGAAAAACAATTTGACTGAAACATCACTCTTTCTCCCGTCTTAAAAAGAAGCAGAGGCTTTGAGCAGAGTGGCAATATCAGCTACAGCAGGCAGCTCCAGATAAGGGTGCAGATGTACAATTATCAGTTCTGATAAGTCAGGGATCAGAGCTTTTTGTCTTCAGCGTTGCCTACAGCACTTCCTTTCCCAGACACACTACAACCAGATTAGGAAAGATAGCAGATAAGACATAAGCAGTGCACAGGATAGTTCAATAGTGTATGCTTTGAGCACCAGCAGAGGAACATTATTGCTGCTGTAAGCAAACTTCCTTTTCAGTACTTCCAGTATCTTGTCCAACACTGAGCCATGTGTTATAAAGCAAAATAATCCTCACTTTACCATTCTTCCCCCCCCTTTTTTAAACTCTATTCTGCACAAAATCTTCTTATAATGCTTCAAAATTTACAGTGTTCCAACTAGCAAGTTGCTACTGACACACCTGGTAGCAGGGAAGTCTTGTAAAAAGACAAGTTGTTAATGCAACTTCTTACTCTTAGTAGCCTTAGACTGACAAAAAGGTTCTTTATTTCAAGGAGTATGTGAGTAGTTCACATTTTCCATATCAGAAGCAGCATACTTACTGAAATTAGGTACATCTAAGAACAAGTTTAAATAGACCACTGACACTCTGTATTTATTTTTCTGCATTCATTGATTTGTAATACATACTCATTCCTTGGTTAGTGAAGAGGAAAAGCTGAAGTACACTACCCTAGCTGGTGTCAAGAACTACTCATATTTGACATTTTAAAAATACTAGAAGGTATTATGTATAAAGAACCTTCCAAAAGCAGACCCTTGTTTGTACTTTACTTACTTACAACCAACATTTTTTCTGCACATCACATTTCCCAATGAGCAAGGCAGCATGCAACACATCAACCAGAAAAAATCATGTTTGCCAACATCTTCATCTTTGCCACTATCCCCTTCCAGGGTAAAACCCCACAGTTTCATTAAATCTCTTTATTTTTAATTGTCCTATATCAAAACAGTTTGGGGTATTTTTTTCCAGTATAAAAAACAGCAACAAAACCTTTAGATCACACAGTGGCTGAATTCATCACGTTCAGAGGAAGGGTAGAGGGAAAGAAAAGCCCGCAAAAGGAATATAAAGAGTCCTGAGTTTTCCTAGAGGCTCTGCTTGAGGGCGCTGAGGCTGGGGAGCAGCTGGTCTGCACACAGACGCTCCTCTGCGTTGGCCTTCCAGCAGCAGCTGATGATGCTGTGCAGTGCCTGGCCCACGGGAGACTCGTGGAACTCCCCGGCAGCCAGCGACGGGCGCAGGTTGTAGGCGACCACGGCGTAGAGCACGTGCTGCCGCTCGCCCAGGTATGGCTGCTCCCGTGTCACCATCTGCCAGAGAGTGATGGCAAACGAGTAGATGTCTGCTTTGGCAGTGACCCTCTCCCCCTTGAGGAGCTCAGGGGCACGGTGTGTGTACGTGCCCCCTTGCTGGCAAACACGGGCGCTCTGGGACGAGCCCTTCTCCAGTTTCTGGGAGCACCCAAAGTCTCCAATCTTGCACACTCCCTGCTCAGTGATGAAAACATTTGCAGGTTTCAGGTCCAAGTGCACAATGTCCTGTGAGTGCAGAAAGGCTAAGCCTGTCACGATGTCACAAGAGTAGCACACAGTCTCTTCCATGCTCAGGGCCTTCCCTCCACATCCTTCTTCCTCGTCCTCCCCCTGTCTCCATGCATCCCCAGTGCCATAAATGACATGGTGCAGAGTGATGTTACCCACATACTCCATGATGATGGTGCCCAGGCTGTTCTCACTGGCTGGGGCGCAGGTGCTGGCAGCCACCACACGTACCACATTATCGTGTTGGAGCTGGGCCACGTTCAGCTCAGCCCAGAAGCTCTGCCGCGATGCCAGCCGGTTTTTGCTGCTCTTCTTCACCTGCTTCACAGCCACCGTTGCACCATGGTAGGTGGCTTTGTAGACAGAGCCAAAGCCCCCAGATCCCAAGGGCTGCAGGAGGCAGAGCTGCTCCCAGTCAATGGAGCACCAGGACAGACGTGAGGGCAAGCGGCGAGTCCTGGCTGAAGAAGCTCCCCCCAAAAAGCTTTTGTTGTCTTTGCCAGGGATAACTAAAGGGCTGCTGCAGGGGCGCAAATTCGCAGAGGGGGAATACTCAAAAGAAAGAAAACAATTAAGAGGAATAGGTGATGGCATAATATGAAGGAGAAAACAACAGGCAGCTACTAAGACAGAAGACTATAAAGCTTCCCTGATAGAAAGGACCCTAAACCACCTTCCAAAGCCTTTTATCCTCCCTTCACCATTTTCCCTCCCTCCCCCAAATGAACTGCATCTGTCCCAACTGTCAGAACCAAATCAGGTTCACCTGGAAACATTCTTCTCCAACCCTGAAGCAAATCTCTAGAAAATCAAGGCAAACAGATTTAAAGCTAAAAAATTATTAACTCATAAGTATTTCACATCATTTCTAATCTCAAAAGAAAAAGAAATATGTTCTGCCCATTGAATGCCTCTAGCAAAATGCCCCAGGAATAAATAAAGCAGTGACAGGTGATTGCATTTCACCATGGCTCCAGGCAGGAATGATCAGCATCAGGTGCATTAAACAGCTCAAAGTCTTTCTCAGTGGAAGCAGCTGAAGTGGTGAGTGCTAATGTTTGATGATGCTATGGCAGGCATAAATATAAAATTGTGGTTGTAGGACCCTACCACTTAAACATAACTGGGACAAGGGGACTGGTTTGGGTGCTCAGCTTTGCCCATGCAGTACCACAACTTTAATAGCAGCATAAAGACAAATTATTGTTGTGCATCTTCAATTGGATACAGTAACTAGAATTACACATAAGTATTTGGTCATTTTCTCATCACACCCCTTGCAGTACTACAGGTGTGTATTTTATTTCTGGATCCTTCTTAGAAAAATTATTGCTGAATTTACAGCGCTATTCTGGCAGAAGTCAAAGAAACATAATTGTGTTAGTGGTCCATGTGGTTTTTAAGGAGATTTTTAAATTTTGACCCTCTCACATATTTGCAGTGCTTGTGCTAACTGACATGGTGTTTGGTACCAGCTGTACTGCCCAGACAGCAGAGCACCCTTATGGGATAAAGGATTTTTGAAAATTCCAGTATCTTTCTCTACATGTTGACAAATATCTTGGAAAACTTGGAAGCCATTTCCTACCTCCTCACTCTTCAGAAACTTCCTCTGGATGACAGATTTTTCAGTACAGATTCTGCCATGGGACTTCAGACTGACAGTGCCTCTTTCTCCAGCGTTTCTCTCTGGGCAGCACTGACTACAGGCAGTCCTGGTGTTTTCATTTTTGTTGGGTTTTGTTGTTGTTGTTGTTGTTTTTTTGTTTTTTGGTGGTTTTTTTTTTTTTTTGTTTGGTTTTGGTTTTTTTTGGTGGTTTTTTTTTTTTTAATCTGGGTGTGTATAATGTGGACCACAGGCTGCTGAGAGGGGGTTTCAAGGGTAGCCAGACCGTGTGCAAGCAGAACTGGAGTGTTCTCCTCCTTGAGATGGGTTCAGTTTTTCACCCTAACACACAAACCTGATGTTCCAAAGTCATCTCCTGACCCTCCCTGAACTCTAGATCAGCTGGACCAGGGTGTCTCAAAGACATCACTCCTCAGTGAATCAGTGATGGAGATCTTTCCCAGTACTGAGATTTAGGACGATCAGCTCCTCTTTCCTGGCCCCTCCCAGAAGGGAGTGTGGCAGTGCAAGAGGCCCCAGGACCCACCAGGTGCTGCCACAGCCCGTTGTACAGCATGAGCCAGCCAAGTAATATCCTACTGCTACCCCTGCTTCGGGGCATTTCTCTGGCTCATCATCAGTTACTCAGGGATGTTTTGGGAAGGACCAGAGGATCTTTAGTGTGGTTTTAAATACGCAGTGAAATAAGCCATGGAGACAACAGGTATTAACTTTCCTTTCTTGAGCAGTACTCAGGTGTTAAGCCTGTATGTAAAGTCTTCATTTCCAATCTTTGCAGAGAATGTCTTCTAGGCAGCTGAGTTGTGGTGGAAATGAAAAGCTGCAGAAAGTGGATGAAGCTACAGAAGAGAGGAAAGATTTTTATGCCTGTTTTCTGAGTGCTAGTGGGGCTCCAGTTCTTCAACAAGCTTCTGTGCCATACAGTATATAAAAGCACCAGAAAGACATTTCTGCTCTGAATTCTCCAAGCCTGTTTTCACCAGGTTATGGTGGCAGTGAAGTTCAAAGGGAAAGCTGAATGTGGAGAGGCACAGGTAGAAGGATGTGTGGATGAAAAGACTGAGCACAAACCTGTTAAGCTGACAGCTATAGCAGCCTTTCTGATGATTGTGAATGCTATAAAACAGCAATAAAATCTATGTTCATAAATAGACAGGATTAGGGCTGTTTCCAAATTTCTTTGATTGAAATCTCATTGGAAAGGCTGTATCAGACCTTCCATATAATTATTTCCAAATTCCATGTCCACATCTGTCAGCTGTCTGTTTGCTGCCATTTCAGGTCATTTTCTTGTTACCCTTTTCTGTCAGAAATCTTTCTGTTTTGCCCTGCCATTGTAGACATTGTTGTATTGTTCTTGGAGAATACACTGAATTTTTGAACAGGAAGAGGGGCATTCTCTGGGATGTAAAGTGCCCAATGTAACCTACAGTCCTGCCTCAATCTTACGGCTGAGGACCGTAGGAAGGGAACATCCAGAGTCTTTCAGTGTGAATACAATTAAATCTGATTTAAATGCAAGCAGGCTTTTATTCTTAGTGAACACCATTTTCCTGTAATCCATTGATGATTTGGCCCAGTGACTTCCCAGGAGCCACAATTGCTGTAGGATGTCCATGTTTAGCTTCATGTCCCCATTTAGCTCTGGCTTTACTGCAGGCTGGGGAAGCTCCCAGTGAGGCTGGGGAGCCACCTGCAGAGGGGAGCAGGGCTGCTGTGGACACACTGCCCCTTCCTTCCCGGCCACCCTTCCCCAGGGCAGCCCTCAGCAGCCTCCAACTGCACTGTTCCCATTGCACTGCCTTTTCCATGAGGGAAAAGGAAGCTGTAGGAGCCAGAAGTCATCAGTACAGAGTGCAATAGGAGCTTTTACAAGGGACAGGGGGGAAGCACACAGTCTGTGTCCTGTGGGCTCCAATATGTCACAGCTACAATAAACTGCAGCATCAATGGGTTTGTTCCAAGCTTGTGTGTTGCATTTCTGCAAGTAAAACATACCTGTGCACCCAGTGCTGCCCCAGCTGCCCAATCTACTCTGTGCTTCTGGATGAGAAGGAGTACAGAATCTCACTCGGTTCCCCCATTCTTATTTCACTTGCATATCAGGAATATAGAAACTCTTTGTTTGCCATTGTTCTTAGTTACCACTGCTGTTTGTTTGGTCTCTGCACAGGAGGAATCAGACCTGATACCAAGGGCCTTAAAGGGCAGGCATGGATGTAACCCAGCACAGCACAGGTCACGTACCAAACACCAGTTTTGTTTTCATCAAGGTGCATCACTCTTGTGCTTAATAGCCAGTTTTGTCTAAAACAGGAGAGGGACAGAGCTGGGGATCAGAACTGACTTCAGAGAGTTTAGGAGTGTATAGTTATATATATGTATATAGTTCTCCTCAATGATTAATTTATTTGTACATTTGGTGGTTGTACTATGTAACAATCCCTTGAAGGCTTGGCTATCCAGAGGCTTCTAAGAACTGCCTTACAATACAGAGGTAGCATTGTGTTTCTAATAGGTTACTTTGTAACCTTGCTAAAGGAGCCAAGTGTAGCTCTTCAGTGCTTAAATTACAGTCCTACTCAAAGCAAGACAGCTCCGTAGCCTGTGGCTTAGTGACTTCTGAGAGGTTTTCTTCTCTGTTTGAAACCAAGTTTTCTTTTTTCTTCTTCTACTGTTAGTCCCTCTGATCTCAGTTTAGGATTTGATGATGAACCTACATTCTCCTCATGCACAGAGTTTCATAGTCCAAGTGTTGCTTCCGACCACACCTCATAGACCTCAAATGATATTCAGAGTTGCCTGAAAGGAATTCTGATATGATCAATTGCATAGGTGTAAGTGATAGCATTGTCTGGAGCCAGTCCCTACAGAGGCTTGCTCTGAAGATAGGCCACTGATTAACAACTTGTTTTTTTCTTTTTCTTTTTCTTTTTCTTTTTTTTCCCTACAAGAACAAGCCAGAAAAGAATCCAGTTCATGTTTCAGAGTTTCACTGTTTTGGTGAGACAAATGACACCTTGGAACTGCAAATACAAGCAAGTTTTCATTAAAGCAGTGAAAGGCAAACCCAAATGCAAAGAAAAAATACATCTGTAAGAACTGTGATGCTGTTCTACTGCAGAGACATAATAATAATAAACATTTTAAAAGGTTAAACCCTAGTTTATAAATAATAAGATCAAGTTTCAAACACACATTGCCAAACAGCTGTTTGATGCTTTTTTTCCTTCACACTAAGGTTACTCCATGTGTTCAAGAGCATGAAGCAAAGGCTCTTCTTACCTGAACACACTGAGGTTTTAACTGGAGGCACTGGAAAGGCAGGTGAGGTTTCACAGCTAATTTACAGGGGCTCAGTGATCAAGGTGGACCAGGGATAATAATCTGAGACCTGCTGCTGCAGATTAATACTACAATTTCAAACGAGCACCTTGTGACGAGATAAAAGAATCCAAACTTAGGGATAAAGACAATGAAATGTAAACTGCAGGCTCTCACCCACAGCAGAATTTTCTGGCCATGCAAAGACCAATACCTATCCTGGCAGGTTGACTGCTGTCACATGGCAGGCACCTTGTGCAGTATTTTCAGCCAAATTGTCCAAGACTGGTTTTGCAGTCTTGCCCCTGGAGCAAAGCTGGGTACAGGGAGATGCCAGATATAGTGGTGGAATTTAAGACTTGTAGCTTAAGGACTAGGAAACAGCTTCAATGCTTAATGAGCAAAATTAATCATGTACAGCAAAGGACCCGGGGGGTAATGTCAGAACTAAGTCGAGCACTGGAGGCTGCTGCTTTGCCAGGTACATGGATTTAATGCTGATGCCTAGACTGATGCCTAAAGGGGTGAGTCTCTCCCAGCAGCTTGCACAATCCCATTAACACAGATCACACCCAGCTCTGGGATGTATATTAAATACACTGCCATAGCAAATGTGGTGGTTCCTGCAAACACCACCTCTTGGGAGGGTTGTAGAGGGGAAGAGGGAAGAGAATCCTCTAAATTTGATGGCTCTGACGTGGTGGCCTGGGTACTCTGGTGGGGCATAGCAAAATCTCAGAGGTGCCTTAAGTCAAAAGGTTTTAAGCCCAATATTAAAATGGGTCATACCATTCAAATACATTATTGCAAGCTTTCAGTGAGTAAGCAGAAGCTTCCTGTAAAAACACTGCTGAATTCAGCCTGAGCCGAACAGAGCATATAAAGTATGGGGCAACCCTCTAATACTTCACTGGTGTAAGGAGTCAAACACTGACAAAATAAAAGGAGACAATTTTCAGGTGAGACTTAAGAAAGTTTGGGACTTTAGTCTGTGTTTATTTGTCATGAATTTTTGATATTTGATAGTCTTATGTTACAGCTCAGATGTTGCCCACTTATGGTATGCCCCTAAACCATAACCAAAATCTGTATTTTATTTTTATTTTCAATATAAGTACTTGTGAAGGAACTTTAAGGATTTACCCATGACCATGTGTGTGTAACAATTTAACACAAAAGCCAGTAAGCCAGGGTTGAGCCTAATTTCAGAGGCACAGCCTATAGAGCTTTTCTGCTGAAATTCTATCTAGGACTACACAAGGAGAGCTGACAAACACCTTCCTCACTGGAGTCTGTGCACCCTTTAGATAAACTGCTGTCTCTCATAGATTAATCAAGTAGTTGGAAGAAGCTCTGCCAGCTTGCCTGGGAAGCCACACACTGTGCTAACTTGGGGATACCTTAATAAACAATACGATTCACTTTGCATTTGTAAAATACAAACACTTTAGACTTAAACATTTTGGAGGAAAGCAAAATGAAAAAACCCTGAAATTAATTTAGCAACTGTTCCAGCTTGGATTACTTTCCCATGCCTACATGCATGCACACATACATGTGCACACAAAATATTCACCAGAGTTCAAGCAATGTACTGATTTTTAGGAACTGTGACTTTTCAGGTTTTCTGCACTACTTAGCACACATCAAAGAGAGATCTGACACATAAAAGTGACACTAAACCATTCTTTGTACGTGGCAGTTCAGTGCAACAGTGAGAATCAACCCCACAGGTAAAATATCAAGGGATCAATTCAAATGATTTCCAGCTCAGCCACAGCAGGCATTACCATGGCTTGTTCTCAGAAAGCTCAGCTGGTAGCTGATGTCTTCTCAGTCCCCTCTCAGGCAAACCAGCTCTGAAGCTGGTGATCTTGTGATACAAATATCCACAAATGTGAAAAGGCTGAGTGATGATAATGACAACAAAGAATAGAATTGTTCGTTCTATTTTTTACAAATACTTATTTCTCTGAAAACGTTCATTACTTGAGGACATGCAGATCAATAAATCAGTAAATAAATGTATCGAAAGATAAAAATACCAGGCAAAGTGTTACATCTTTATTAGGAGAAGAGAACGTTCATACTGAATTACCTGGGATATAGCACATGAGCAGGAACTTGAAACTTCACACTGCTGCTGGGGTCTGTCATTTTCAATACCATTGTCTCCGGTGTTGTTCAAAACAGAAATACAGTGTTGCTGTTTATTTGCTAAAGGCCCCAGCTTACACCAATAAGCACCATTAACATCTTCCAAAATGCTTCTTCAACTATTAAGTACAGACTAAATTTTGTAACAGAGTTTATCTTGCTGTCCTGCTTGCTGCCTGTGTGTGATCGCCAATCTTTGCTGTGCCAACTACAGCAGATGACACTTTGGAAAACTTAATTTCTATCCAGTTTTATAGAATATTTTGATTTGCAAAGCAGGGAAACCAATAGGATGTAGCTGCTCAGTTCTTGCTCATCCAGCAGTAGCTCTGTATCAGTTCTGGATTTCTCTGTCAAAAAACAGTTTTCATCCTAGGACATGCTTGTATGTGGAAAGAAAAAGAAGGTGTGAGGAAAAGTGAAGGGGAAGACTAAACCAACCTTCCTCTTCCACTCCTGGAGGACAGTGAGACCAGCTACAGAGGATACCGCAGAACCATTTTTCTTATGCAAGTTTTGGAAAGAAGTGGTTACAGGAGAGACAGAAGGGAAGATGTCTGTGGCTCTGAATTTAACAAGGAAATTCTGGAGGGACTGCATCAAGAGATCTCCATATAATACAAATGTCATCTGTGCAATGCCATTCCAATTATTGCAGAGACTGATGGAATTTCTGGAGGCTATCTGCTTGGAAGGAGGGCATATTAAATCAGTTACAGTGGATGAGACCAGCTAGGACAGCAATACAGTGAATGGGGTGGTTTTCTCTCGAGGGTATATGTGGGGGGTATGTGTCTGTGGGTGGTTATAAATTGCTTTGCAGAGTATTTCACATCATAGAGCATGTGTTGAGCTTTTGACTCTCAAAATAACAAGGCAAACCCTCTCAAACAAGTTAGAAACCTGTGGCACAGAAGTGATAAGTCAGCTCAGAGGAGTGGGGTAGGGATCACAAGAAAGGAAAGATGTCTGCATGTGGAGAAGCTGAAAACCACCAACTCTCTCTAACAATCATTTCTCTCCTGCTGGGTTACAGCAAGGAACCTAAAAAGCCAAGATTTGGAAAAGAAAGGAATTCAAAAGCAGGGAAATCCAGACAGTGCTACAGATGTTAACAAAATATGTTCCAAAAAGCAAAGAAATGTGAAATGCTGCTCTTTTACATTCCTGGCCAACAGTCTATGCTAGGGAACACACCTGTGGAATGAGCAGAGGTAACTTTCTGCAGTTGTGTGCAGGCTGCCTGTCTGGCTGCGAGGCACCTCTTCCCCAGGCATCAGCCTGGCTTCTTCAGAAGTCAGTGCCAGGCCAGACAGACATCTATGGGATCACCTATGGGTTCAAAGCAACTGAGTTTCTCCTGGAAATACTGCAGAGAGACATCCAACATACTGTGTCTAGCACATGGCACACCCTTAAAGTTTGTCCTGCAAACTACAACAAACGATGTATGAGACTTGCACAGATCTGAAATGATGGGGAATCACCTATGTGTCCCAAAGGAATGGTCCCACTATGGACACCCCATACTTACCTTCCAGTGTCTCACAGTGTTTCAAAGCGCAATTTGATGGCAAACTCAATTGCTTCCTTCAGTTCAGATCTGTCTTGTCACAGACACAGTAGCATCATCCCATTTGTTCCTTGGTGAAATCATGAAACACAGATATTTATGCCTTAAGATTTTCTGAAAAACTGATATTTTAGCAGCCATAAATTATAAAGACAGTTATGCCTTTGCAAACTACTCCCAGCAAAACTAGATGGACTCTGTAATTACTTCTTGCAATCCCAAACATGCAGATCAAGATTATCTATTGAAATGCCAGGCATAAGTTATTCATTAACTAAAACCATTCTGTAATTTTATTGATATATTTTGTGGAGTTCACATATTTTTGTACAGCAAACATAACACTGTAGGCCACAAGAAGCTGCAGCACTATTGTTTAATAGCAGCAAGGTATATTTTATAATCAGGGTATGTGGACAATAAATAGTCTGTTTCTTTGGATGTGAATGTTTAAAATGAAGTTCTGCTGCAGCTTCATAATGTGATTGCTATTTTACAGAGCTTATACACAAAAATATATATGCAATCTTTTTGTCTATATTTTATACAAATACAACAGTAGTTTGTGAATACATTTTAAAGTACATATACATGATAAGCAACTCAATTTCCCATATCACAGGATAGCAAATTTTAAATGCAAGAAACATATACAAATTCAGTCTGGAATGCAGGGTTTTCTGTGTTCTTTTTTTTTTTCTCTATTTTTTTCCGACTCAAAACTTTTATCATTAAAAACATTTTAGTGTACAAGTCCAAACAATTTTTCCACTAGCTAAAAATATAATTTCAGCAATCCGAGTCAGGTTTGGGTGTGACATCATTCACCAATATACTCTTCCCAGTTTTTGTCTAAGGCTTTTAGTAACATATAGTATGTTCTTCACTCCACACCATACAAAAAGCCCGCATTTAACATTAACTAGCAGTCACCTATTTTTGTGAACAAGAGCTGGGCTTGTCAGCGTTTAAATTTGCATGTCCAAAATTTTACTTTTGCAAGTGCATATGAATACATTGTGGTGTTGCACAAAAGTTCATTAATGACAAATTAAGTCACAGTATAAAAATATATCATACAACTATAGGTCTAGTATAGTCCTTTTTTTTTTTCTATGGGTAAAAATACATCTGAATGAGACAGGGAGGTTTGTAGCACCATGAGAGGAGTTGTATCCCAAGTTACATTAGCAGCATGATCCAATATAACAATATTGCAGGAGTGTTTCTGAGGAGATAAACATTCACTCTGGTTCAACTGTACCACTGAAGCTTATACTGAAAAGTGTTTACATATGATTAGCAATAGTTCTGTGTCACTTCCAGGGCTAGATAACTGTTATCAAAAGACACTGCCTTCCAACAAAAGTAAGACACCCTTATTGCATAAAAGCTTTGGGACTACCCAAACACATTTTGAACTACTGTGGCATTACTTGTAAGTTGAGCATGATGCTAAGTAAGCTGTGGTTTAAACTGTACACTGGGGGGAAGCAGGACAGGCAGCTAAGCCTATAATGGTTTACTACATACCAGATAAGTACATATATTTCAGAGGCTTATCTATAGACTGAGAAGAATACAGGAGAAGCTGCTAAACCAGTGTATGAGACAGACATAACAAAGGATGCAGGATCCCCATAGCATTTACAGATGCAGGATCAGGCCTAAAGTTAACTTCAGACAGCAGCATAGCGATGATAGGATGTGATAAAAAAAAATCTGTATCAAATACTGCATGTTCAATATTTTTGACAAAGTTTACCATCAAGAACTCCAGAAGACAGTTTGCAAATGGTGAGGACAAACTCCTAATTGTTTTTGACTGGTATTTAAAATGGCAGTAGAAGACAGTGTAGTTTGAAACATGTAAACCTAGTAAAAACCATTGTAAAACCCTTAAGAAAGACACACTGGTTCTGTGCAATATAGCAAATTGATAAGAAAACACTGTAAAAATGTACCTGTTTAAAATTACAATGTCTACCATTTTGTACACAAAGCATTATACCAAAGGCCTACATATATGTAATCTAATGGCACTTGAAACAAATTATAATAAAAGGTTTTATAATAAAAAGCATAACCTGTAAGAAATTTTCTTAAAAGGTTTAGGTTTTCTTTTTGAAAGTGCTATATCTTGTAATATGTGTAACATAGAGGTTGACCAAGCTTTATTTTAAAAAATATTGGCCTATAATACAAGTTTAGCTCACTAGGCAAATGATCCTGAAAATATGTACTCTTAACATTCATTATTAGCTTAATAAAGCAATCAGCTCTGGCTCATGTTTCAGTCAGTATATGGTTTTTAAAAACCGCTACTGCCAAATTAACAATAAATCACTCTATTCCACAATTTACTACTAAATAAAGCACAAGCAACAAGTACACACATATATATATTTAAAAAAAAAAAAACCAACAACAAAACAACCTTACTAGAAGTTTAGAAGTTGCACAAAGAGTGGTGCATGATCAGCCAGCCCTCCCCCCTCCCACCAAGAATCCATGGGAAATCAAGAAAACGGGTTTTAAAAACTGATGGTTTAGTAGTGGCCAATAGTGACTCTGCCTAAGTGATGCTCAAAAGCACTCTGGTGGTGTTGGTATTGCTTTAAGGGTCAGTCTGCTTCCTTGTTACTCTACATCCTACTTCAGCTGCAAACACTCTGGGTGCAGCCACCCACTGAAACCCTGACTGAATGAGGTTCAATATCTTGTCTGAGGTCTCTATTTCTCAAGTGAAATGTATATCTAACTCCAAGTGAAATGTCAATCCCTTTTCAGGAAGCTAAGGCACAAACAAGGTAGTAAGGGTTCTGGCTACGCACTAAGAAACGGGTGTTGGCAAAGTGTCTGCGGGTTTTGGTTTTCACAAAGTCTTTCAGCAGCTGGGGCTGATAACAAGTGGCTCCAGACTGGAAATTCGTGTGCCAGCTGCCCAGGGAGGGCAGCACTGCCTGGCCACACTGCTGGGCCAGCTGCAGGATGCCAAGCACCTGCAGCTTTCCTCTGTGGCAGGGAGAGTTGCAGATGCTTGGCTCCACATGGGACATAACCCACTGCAGGAATTAAGTCCATTTATCTTCATCTCAGATTAAAAAGATTGAGAATAAATCCAAGTTTTTCTTAGATGCGTTATGGTCGTTCATGTAAACTAGAGCTACATTCGGTTGCATTCAGCTTGTGCTCTGTTCATCTGTGTTTTTCTTTCCTTTAGAAAGGTGAATGAAAAAAAAGCAATATTGAACAAATCATTCAACTAAAGATGTAAGCAAGCGAGCAATCTGTTTCACAGAAACCAGAGGAAGCAGTTGTGAAGCAGAGCTAAACGCCCACTTTGAGATAACGTGCTCCTAAAACCAAATCTAGGAGTAGTTTGCAGAATTTCAAAAGGTATTTTCCTTATTAATACATCCTTATTTTAATGCCTTTGGAACACAAACACATTTATAAAAATGTTATTTTTCAGTAATAAAATTTAAATACACATATGTATAAAATAGTAAAACTACACCTGCATATTGCTCCTAGCATTAAAAAAAACAGTAGGAGCTACTGATAAAACATCCGGAGCATGAGCTCCTTAAATGGGAGCAACTTTTGTTTCTGTGAAGTATATTTAGTTTAACCACTTAAAACCTTGTATGAATTCTCATTATCCATAGTTTGAGAGATACTAATGTACTCAAGTTCCATTTTTTAATTCCTTGTACAAAAATGACAAGGAAAATAATGTTATTGTTGAATTACAGCAAATCTAGTTTGCTTTTACGCATCACAGGGTTGGTTGTTTTTTTAGGTTTTTTTTTTTTTTCCTCTTTTGGTTATTAGGGGTTGGGGAATAGAATATATATTGCATTAGGTAAAAGTGGTGTAAGCAATATGCTTTTACTTCACTCCTAAGAGTCCTGTCTTTAAATCTTGGCAATGGGAAAAAGTCCCTAACCAAGTACCCAGGTGTAGAAAGTGTGATTAACATCTAACTTGTTGCTTAGGAGGACATAATACACCATGTAACACAACTGAAAAGATCACTCCAATAAAAACAAAACAAAACAAACTGGTAGTTGCAAATTTACATTCACTTTCTGACTGCACACTAGTTTTGAACTGAAAATAGGTACACACTTTCTGGCTGGACTTGATCCACCCTTTGGCGGTGGCAGCGGGGAGAAGACTGACGCCTACAAACGTGAACACACTACTGGAAGGTTCCTATGCAGTACTCTTTCTATGCTACTAAAGAGAAAAAAACAGCAAGTTAAGAATTCAAACAAAAACTGCAACAAAATATTCTGCATTACTACGTTACAACACTTTTATATTTCAAGATCAGCCATTCATTTTGCCTGTTTCCCTATACCAGAGTCACGAAAGCACAACAACAGTTTCAAATTCAACTTGAAACATCTGTCATTTAGGCAAGCAGAGATTCTCTGTGGAAATTCTGTTCAGCCCTAATTTTAGAGAATTACACTAATTTTCTTTTTCTTCTGTTATCCATAACAGGCCACCAAAATTTAAGCCAGAAAATGGCAAAATTCTTAACAACTTTTATAATGACTTCAATACAAGTCAAGATGCTATATATATGTACATGTGTATATATGGACTCTATATATACACACACAAGTTTTCAGAAAAATCTGAATTCTATATTTATTTTAAAAATTTAGATTTGTCATTATAGAACAGGTCAGATGTGTCACCATTTGGGAAGAGGATTTGTTTGGAAACAGACTGCAGAATTTTTTTCCCAAATCTCAGGAATCCTTGTGATACATATTTTAAATGGATTATTTGCAAATAGTAGAATATATTAAAAGGTAAAAGTGGCAGTTCTACCACTGACATCAATAAAACAGACTAGCTGGTATGGTTGAAAAAATTTTAAAAACGGGATGAGTGTTGTGAGTTTGCTTGGGATGACTTTCTACTGAACATTTTAAATGTGTAAATTGGCAGTGAAAATGAAAACAATACAATGAGACTGTTTAAAAAAAACCAACAAACCAAAGTAAACACAGCTGAGAATAAACACTTTCAAAACATTTTAAAAAAGTTAATTTAAATTTCTTACTGGCTTCATGAGATTGGTACTGTACAAAAGCAGAGAATTCATAATGTTTTATAGTAGGCACTAAGTTAAAAATGGTCACCTAAGGCATTTCTACAAATAGACAGTTAACAAGCCAGCTTTGTACATCCTATTGGAAAGCTTGATGAAATCGTGGTAGGGTGGTGGTTGTGCTTAGACTGCTTGTGAAAGCTGCTGACAATGAGTGCAGAGACCCAAGACCTATACTATTGCTAGGATCTTGCGGATCCTGGGTTTGTGGTGGGAGTTGAGTCATAGAAGAATGTGCCTCCTCTTGCGTATAACTCATCCCGAGGTTTCCCACTGAAACAGAAGGATTATAGGGAGGGCCATTTACAGGTATGAAGTTGAACAGCTGAGAAAAGTCCAATGATGGGGCATTTAGAGGTTCACTAATAGGAACGGAGCCCTTGGAAAGGGAAACTTCCCCAGACCCATCATCTAGTGGCCCTACTTGTGGATCCAGCCCTAGTTTTGATGAAGATGCTTGAGAATCCTGGGATGAAGAAGGCATACCACTTTGCAACTCCATTAGGTAACTTTCAATTTCCCCTTTCAATGGCTGTTCTTTTTCAGGCATAGAAATTGAGTATGAGGTAGTACCGAGTGGGTATTTCAACGATAGCTGGTGAGAAGGGTGGACAGACTCCATATCTATTGGACAAGGCATTCCCAATGGTAACGATGTGGCAACCATTTGGTGTGCAGATGCAGAACTCTGCATGGACTGAATCTGAGTGTTGTAGAGATTTAATTGCAAAGTGTTTGTAAATGGCTTTGATGTCAGTTCACTGGAAGGTAAAGACATCACTGGAAGCAGCTCATCCTTAATAGGCACAGAAACATTGCAGGTAAAGGGATCTAGAAGGTCCATTGGCTCTGTTTTGACCTTCAGAAGTTCTTGGTTGTGACTTTTCTTCATGTGGCGCGTGAGGTGATCCTTGCGCCCGAATCTCTGTGCACAGTACTGACAGAGGAAGTCCTTTCTTCCAGTGTGCACTACCATGTGTCTGCGGACATCCTTTCGGGTGTAGAACCGACGGTCACAGTGTTCACACTGGTGCTTTTTCTCCTTCACTCCACCTGATGACTTGCCTGCGTGAGTTTTTAGGTGCTCCAGCAGCACTCCTGTGCTTTCAAAAGTCTGCAAACATACCTTACAGGTGAGGTCACCACTTGTTGCAGCATGCAAAGCCAGGTGACGTTTGAACCCAAGCTTGGTATTGTAGTTCTTTCCACATTCTTCACACTTAAAGGCCTCTTTGTTGGGATTGTGTGTATGTAGGTGATTCTTTAGGTGATCTTTTCGGTGAAACATTTTCTCACAATAATTACACTTGTGGGTTTTCTCAGGAGAATGAGTAGCCATATGCCTTTAAACACAGATATATTCTGTAAGTAATTATTTTGATCAAAAAACACATGAGCTCATTTTTTAATGGCAGCTATATACTATGCTAAGGGCTGCTTTGCAACAGAACCTTTTAACTGAAAGCATGACACTACAAAGACAGTTTGACAAATTTAAATATAGCAAAACGCGAGCCATTTCTCTTAAATTGACACTTTAGTTTTGGTGGGTCTTAGCTACGGTAACAGGGGTGTATGGGCAAGTATGAAAGTACTCATGTAAAAGTCCATAGCCAAAGAACTTTCAGTCCATACTCTTTTTCTTGTGACAATTCCTTATACAAATGAAAATTCTACGCTCATTAAAAACAAAACAAAACAAAAACAAAAACAAACAAACGGAAAACAAAAGCAGAAAACAAATTAAGAAACAAAATCAAAGACATTAGCTTGCAAACTTAGGTAATTTAGAATTCTAGAAACAATCCAATAGCTACTTTAATTAACACATCCTCTCTGCAATCAGCTGAAGGTGTACAGAAATATATACTTTTACACGGCTTAACACGGCCAACATAAAATAGATAATATAATCTGAAAGATAAATAGAGTTTAATACCTTAGTAATTTGTACTTAGAAACAAAGGCCTTGGTGCAGTCTTGTTGTGTGCACTTGTAGGGCCTCTCTCCTGTGTGAGAGTATGAGTGAACCTTTAATTTCTCAACACTGTTAAAGGCCTTGTCACACAGTTGGCAAGGAAAGTTTTTTCTTGGTTTGGTTTCACCACGCTTACGTTTCCCTGAAGGGACTTTCTGGGTATCTCTTACTTCTGACAAATCACCAGGAATGACAGTGGCCATCGCAGCCTAAACCAGGCCTTCTTGTTGGACACTTGGGAATTGCCCAACTCCACTAAATGATTTAGCTTTAGATGGCTTCTCAAGTTTCATGTGGTCGTAAAAGAAAGCAAAAGGGGACTGGAAAAAAAAAATAAGAAACAACTAGTTTGTAACTAAACTTAGATTTTGAAGTTTACTTGCTATGTGATGCTTCTGAATAAAACTTAAAAATAAAGTTAGGTTCAGCTGGTCTAACGTAATACCTACAGGTTTCTTTATACTATTTGCTGCAACTCTTAAAACGCATTGCTCAGGATGAACAGATCCACATATGCCCTGAAATCACACCTCACAACTTTCCCCTCAAGCACTGATGGAGAAGAGCAGAGTTTCTCTCAGATTAAGGGAGGCATCAGGCAAAGGCCTACCTACCCAGGCACCTTTTGGCAGCTTCTGATTTCAAAGGAATTACAGCCACGCCTCCGGTGTTTGCACAGACATCCCCCCTCTCCCAACACACACACAACTATCAAAGCCTGTAAGCCTCAAAATGTTTGAAAACCTGCACAAAACACAGCAGTACCCATGCAGACACTATGGAGGGCAAGGCTCATGTTCCCTATTGGATATACCTCCCTCCCCGTGATTACTGCACATCTACGCATCTATGCTGGGAAAATGCATGCACTGCCAATAATGCCTAACACCAGGTGAAATTCTCCTGTAAACTCACCCTCTACTAACAGAGGCTTGATGTATGAATGACAGAAGTCCCATGGAATTGGGGTTAGATTAGACAGATCAGGGTTTTATCAGCCCAGTGCTGGAGACCCCCAGCCTTCTCATGCTACCCTGTGAGACACGAAGGCTGTAAGCATTCAGACTCAGGCTAGCTCAGGATGGAAGCTCCAAATCCTGACCCTGTGGCATAGCAAAATGTCAACTAAACCGGAGGCTTTCACTGTCAGAAGTGTGTGACGTGATCCTTGTGCCTGACTGTGCGTGAGAAGATTTAAATTTGTCATCTGGTATCATATAGTGGCAACTGGGCACCTGCCACCACAGGGTACTCAACAGCCCTCCTTTGTCAGGAGTTGCTGACAGCTTCACTTCATCCTTGGAGCACAACTGCTACTATAGATACCAAAATCCTGTGCTACCCAGAGTGGGAAGGGTGGAGCGTGAGGTCTGCAGCAGCAGGGACAAGGAGGACAGCAGGACAGCACTCATTGCAAGCATTTTTGAGGGCTGGAAAGCCCCAAAATTTAGCCTTTCTCCCTTGAAAGTGCCAGCACCCACCCCCAGCCCCCGTGTCATGGCTGGCAGCTGCTGTCCCCTCCGGTCCCTGCCGGGGCAGCTGCGCAGGAGGCGGCCAGGCTGGGCTGGGCCAGGCTGGGCCGGGCCGGGCGGCACCGGGGCCGGGCAGCGGCCGGGCCAGGGCTCAGCGGCCGGGCCAGGGCTCAGCGGCCGGGCAGCGTCTCAGCCCTGGCAGCAGGGCCTGGGAGGCCGCAGCTGCTGGGACAGGTGGAGCTGGGCAGCTGGAGCCGGGCAGGCACCACCAGGCTGCAGCTGCTCCAGCCCAATGCCACCTCCCTGGAAAACAAACCGGGCTCTTCCCTGCTGGCAGTGAGGGAGGCCGGGTAGATGGGAGGGAGCCCCGGCCTTAGATGTCCTCTCAGCCCTGCTGGGGCTCAGCAGAGATGGAGGCAGCCAACTGCTCCAGACAGAAGTGGAGAACAGTGCCCAGGTGTGCCAGGGGGGAAACTACACGGTCTTTGCAAGTGCCCCAGCATGGTCCTGGAAGAAAGTGAGAAGGAAGGAAAGCCTGTGTTTCCCTCAATGCATGGCAGGACAGGAGAAGCAGGGAGAGGAAGGGGATGTGCCTCTTTAATGTCTGCATTATAAGAAATCCTCAGACTTGAGACCTCCATTTGAAATGTGTATACAGAGTATGTCTTTGTCTAAGCCTTTTCCTCCCTCCTCCCCATTTTCCCTTGTCTTTAGAGGAGGAGAGAAGTACTGGTACACCAAGATGGAAATCTGCTTCCTTTCAACCCTGAAGTCCTTGAATAACAGGTTAAACTATTCTACCTCCTTTAAACTAGCAGTTTTGCAAGACCACCTTATTCCCTTAAATTACATAAGGAAACACTAAGTTCTTTTAAAGACACCTCATGAGAGAAAAGGCATTTCTTTAAGCACTTTCTTGATTTCAGATTTGTCTCAAACTCATTCCCACTCATGGGATGAAGCCTGGAGACATCAGTTCCATGAGTGGGAAAATGCACAGGTCTTCAAAGTATCAGCTTAATTTTATTTTCTGTCTCATAATCAACAATCTAGTTCACTAATTCTAGTTCAAAAGGAACAGTTGTTTGGAGATCTAAGAGCAATAATTTTCTTCGATAAAAGTAAATGAAGATCAGTTCCAAAGACTTCAATGAAGCCACCAATGTAATCAAAAGGAGAGTCTGATTCATATCAAAGTTGTGATATATCTGTGGATTGAAAGTTTTTGTTTTTTTTAATATAGGCTTTAATCAGAATCCATTAATAAAATTAATTTTGTTCTTCTGTTAATGAACACTCTGGTCTTCAGTGAATATTGGCCTGAATGTAGAACGAAATTTTCTTTTAGTTTAATCTCTCTTGACAAATGAAGTTCAGGGGGGAGAAGAAAAATCCAACCTGACCTACACTTGCACAGGGTACTTTTATACCACACAGGCACCTGCATGAGACGCACCACACAGAGCTGAGAGCAGAGCAGTCACAGCCCTCACTGCATGGCCAGGGCACACCTACAGCCCCAATGGGGTACAAGGGATCCAGCCTCTCTGGCCCCCCAGCCAAATCCATTCCTAGCCTGAGACAGGGAAAGCAGGATTAGCAGAAAGGCAAGGAAACAGCCTCCACAGTCTGCTGCGTAAGAGTTTTGCTGCTTCAGCTCAGCAGCAAGTGGAGTCTGTGCCCAGACAGTGACAAGAGAAGCAGGGACAGCAGGAAAGATACAGGGAAGGAGGATGAGCCAGCACAGGGAGGGAGAGTGCACAGAACCAGGATGAGGGTGTGGGGCTAGGGAGGCTCAGGGAGTGCTGCATAGGCATTGGGAATATCTAAGGACATGAGGACAGGGGTGAGCTGGTAACACTGGGGTGGGTGGGAAGGAACTGAACATGCATCAAGCTGGGGAGTTGCAGGATATGAGACCATGCAGAAGGGTGAATCTGATGTGATGTCAATAGCAGCCTTCATTATGAAACAGCATATTAAGCTTAACAAATTAACATCTGACAACTTCTCACTCCTTTTCTCAATGCAAAGATCACACCTCAGGCTGGAGACCATCCTATATTCAGGCCAATATAAGACCACTGTTGATTTCTCCAAAATTTCAGGTAACCTAGCTGCTAAACCAGTCAGAACATTCACAGAGATGAAAAATTTGGGTTTTGTTCCTCTACAATCAAAACTAATTAAGCTGACTTTGAACTGTGTTTAAGTGTCCTTAAAAATGCATCACTAGAACAAATATAGTGTGGATCCAATCTTTCATAATGATGGAGTTTTATTAAAGAACACGTATGCACTATTATCTCAGTATCACTTCTCAATAGGTGAGGCATTAAGAATGTCAGTATTGATCTCTGAATAGCAAATAACCACTTTTTTTCCTTTTTATGGATGTGGATATATAGACTGAGCAATGGAGATAAAACTTTATAAAAACACTGATCCTCAAATATTAAATTTTCCAAAGACCAGCTGAAAGAATTTTATGAGTAATACCGCCTGTTTGTGTCTCAACATATTATCACTTAAAATCCACATTCTTACTGGTGCTTTCACAACTGCAGGATGAATGATTATATGCAATATCAAATATAACAAACACATTACACAAAAGCTTATATATAATACTATTTTTAAAGAAGCATATACTTAAAGAGGATTAAAGCAGCCTTTGTTCAATGCACACCTGATGTTTGCCCACTAAAGTCCTCAGATTTTGGTCTTAACCAGTTCCGCTGACTCTTCTTGGAGGAAACCAGAATCCAGTACTTCCCATTTTTACTGCTCTGAAAAACAAAAGGAACAATGGACTAGACTCCAGCGAAACCAGCGCATTCATAAAGGCTCTGATGCGGCAAGACCAGGGATTGGAAAGAATCAGAAAGGAAAAGTTAAAAGGGACAGATCCAACCCATGCACAGAACATTATATACTGTTAATTATAAACTGTAGGAATCATTCCTGCATTATCAGTAGCAATTATGCACTTCAATTTGCAGTATACTTACATAATTTCAACTAATGCTATGCTGGACAGTGACACATAAAGAGATAAAATTAGACAAAAGCAAAGGAGTTTTCATGTAGTTAAAAAAAATAAAAATCCACAGACCACAAATAATTTAGATGTAACAGCAAAACATGTGAAATGCTGGGCCCAGACTTGAGTTTCTTACTCAGAAAGGACTGAATAAGAGAAGATTCTGGATAAGGCCCAACTTTACTAGAACCTAATGCCTTCATTCTGCTTAATTATACAGGAAATAGCAGCTTAAAAGGTGACCTGCAAAGGAAAATAAAATTAATTTAAAAAAAATAATAAAACCTCTTAATGATGAACATGCTACAGGTAAATCTCAAAGGAGGGCAAGTCTAGGTATGCCTGAGCAAACTGAGAGGGCCTTTTTGGAATTTCCCTTGTATCTCCCTTTCCCCTGCCATCATCCTTTTGTAAATTTGCAGCAGGTCTTCCTTGTCTTGCTAGAAGGCCTCCTGGATGACACAGCTTTACATAAAAAACATGTTCAGTGCCTCATTGTAATGGGGAGGTGTATCCTGTCCAATTCTTCCAGATGTGTAAGGGCAAAGCCCTACACATACCCCACAGCAGGCTGAAGCTGTTTGGCAGGAGCCCTGTGGTAATGTAACATTTCTCCCCCACAAAACATTTTCCCTTCTGGCTTCCCATTCATTCCAGAAATCATTCTTCCTTTTGATACCAAGTTCAGCTCTACACAGCCCCAGCATCCTCTGTTGGTGAGTGTGAATGTGAGCAAACAGGTGTCCCTAAACACCTATTGATGTCAGAAGTGCTTCAGAACAACCGACTGAAGCTCTCTTATGGCTGAGAACATTTATGTGGGGCTTTGTACATACAGGCAGGTGGCAGAAACAGCTCTAGTACTCAAATAAAAAGCTCTCTTTTCAACTAATGAGCACAACTCTCACCTCCACTTTTTGGGGTTCCCAAATCATCTTGTTTAAGGGAGAAAATGATGATGACTCCTTACCTCCTCTCCCAGCAGACCCTTATAAATCCATTCCCCTTCAATGCCCATATCAACATCTTCCAACATCACAAAGGAAGAGTTCCATTCCCCAGATGTTTCTACTGAGGTACTACTATTGTTAAGAGTTTCTACTAATGTACTACTATTGTTAGGTAGACAATATTAAAGACAAACACATAGATGTAATGGACTACGTCCTCATGGACTTAGCTCCTTCACTATTCACATTTACAAACTATTTCCTGTTTGGAAAAAAGACCCCAACAAATCCTGTTAAAATATTATCAAGTCCTCTCAGTGGCATTTAACATTTTCTCTTAAATGTTTATAGTCCTCAATGCTCACCACACATCTAAAGTCACTCTAGCAAAAAGGAGATCACCTCAGGGACAGGCCACTAGAGACATGGAAGGACTATGGAATCAGAGGAAAATGAAGCAGCTGGAACAAGTAAATAAACAAGATAAACACGTGATGTAGCTAAAATGCTGAGGAGAATGAAGGAGGACGGTCAGGTGCTCTCATTCATTCATTCATTACCTTACGAATTCAGCAAAATCACAATGCAGTGGATCCAGGTGAGGGCAATGCTACACCTACAATTAGTGGGATCTCAATTTCTACAGGGCCTTTATTATGGAAAGAGCTCAACAATGTACACACAAAAGGGGCTATGTTTGTATGAATAATGAAAACATTTACTCCATTTGACAGGATTAAGTGAAAAGATAAAATAATTCCTATTTTTGCAACAATAAGCATGCTATTGGATAAAAGACTTTTCTTTATGCACAGAAAACAGAAGTTGTCCATGACAATGCTGATTTCTAGACCAACTTTCTCAGAAGCTTTTGGTGTTAAAAAATATATGAGGCATATTACTGGACAAAGATGTACCATTCTCCTAGTAACTGCTTATAGTCATAGTGTTACTAAGCTTTTCACATAGATGAGGTAGGAAGAATTTTTAATGAATAACAAAGTTCAAAGTATTCTCCACATGAAGCAGAGAACCATCACACTGCAAAATGCACTGTCACATGCATGTGCCCAAAGCCCACTTGGGTATAACAAAACACAACTTCTCTAATTTGTCAGAATTCTTACAATTCTTACAATTTACCAGATCTTCCATAATTTATGAAGCACTAATTTTGCTAAGTCTCCAAACACCCTGATAATTCCAGGTTAGATAATATTTCAATTTCAACTAAAAAAAAAGTGCCCCAAAACCCTTAGGTGGAAGATAAATAATATAAAATATAAAATAATATACTCCTTTTTATTATTAAAAAGAGTAACACTTCTTCCCCCAAATTCACAGTTCCTATTCAAAAATCTGATAGTTACACTTGAAAATATTTTACAACATTTGGTATCTCAACTGAAAGGATCATGCAGACAATACAGAAATATAACCAATAATCCTGCTCCCAACTTGCATTTCATACTTGAGAGGGTTCAAGCACAGTAAAGGAAAACAACAGTTTCATGGTTATTTTCTTTCAAAATAAAAGAGCAATAATGAGAACACAGTACTGAGAACACAGTATTTGTCATTTCACCTTTTATACAAAACAGCAAATCTAGCTTCAATTCCTGAAATCAATCAGTTTTAAACCAAAGGAAGGGTCCTAGAAATATTAGAACCATAGTAATGGTAGAACTCAGTAAGGAGTTAATAGCATTAGAGTCATCGTGGGTTTCAAATATTTCTTTAAGGAAACAAAATGGAAAGTGGTTACTTACCCTACGGAACTGTGATTCTTTAAGCAATGCTGTCCGCACAGATCCCAGGTGAGCACGTACTCACACGGACAGGACCAAGGCCTCTGAAGTCAGTAAGCCATCCAGGCTGTGCCTGTGAACCACCTCAGCTCTGAACAAGGCAAAGGACTCCCCAGCAGGGCCACCACTGCCCCACCTAGCACGGCCAGCAGCAGTGGCAGCTCCCAGCTCTGCCCTTCGCTCACCCCGTGGCACAAACCCAATCCCCCGCGCCACTGCTGGCAACGCGCTGCTCTGGCAACCTCCCTCTCCCCTGCTGCTCCCAAACCACTGCTCCCACCTGAGGGGTTTGGGTGCTGATGCGACTTGAGCTGGCAAGGTTTGCTGTAGTTGATGAAGGGGAGCACGGGCATGGGAGAGCAATAGATGGGCAAGAGTTGATGTCCTAGCTGGAATTGTGAAGTTTGGAAAGCTGAAACACTGACTGGCATCCTAGTTGAGGAAGGAAAGAGGATGAACAAATGCAACCCAAGGAAGCAAGGAGTTGCTGCTGCTCAGGGTGGTAATGGAGCAAACTAATGTCAGGATGCCCCAGTCCAACCTCTCTCAGGTTTGCCAACAGTAAAGACGCATTCAGAGTAAAGGACAATAGATGACTTCTGGTGCCTCTACTGCCCATGTACCAGAAGAGCCACCATTACCGTACCATAAGTAATGATTTTTCCTCTTTTCTGTACCAGGTGACTAATAGTCTAAAAAGCACTGACAGGCAGTCACCTGACTAAAAAGTACCTACAAATGAAATCTGCTCTGTTGGAGCAATCAGGGACAGCTGGGGGAGCTGAGCTGGTGAAATCATCAGCAAGAGAGCTGATCTCATCATTGTGGCTCAGAAGAGCCAAAATGACTATCAGACAGCACCTCCATTTGTAGAGAGGCAGTCACTGGAACAGGTTTCCCAGAGAAGCTGTGGATGCCTCATCCTTGGAAGTGTTCAAGGGGACAGGTTGGATGGAGCTTTGAGCAGCTTGGTCTAGTGGAAGATGTCCCTACCCATGGCATGAGGGCTGGTACTAGATGATCTTTAAAGTCTCTTCCAACCCAAACTGTTCTATGACTCCAACTACAAACCCCATCCCTGTTCAGCTGGAGCTCTTAAAATGGCACAAATGTTGCCAGAGCTCCTAAAGATGAAAGAATCTAGCCCTACAATAAGGTGACAAAAGAAGGAGGACCATGTAGGCGTCTCTGGCTTTCCCTGTGCTGTGAGCTTACACACAAGCCTCTCACCAGGCAGTTCCATTTTGTGGGGGAGCAGATTTAATCCTCCTGCTGATTTAGCTGCCAGAAGGGGCTGAGGGTAGAAGTGGCAAAGTGCCTGCACTGCTCCAGGACAGCATGCTGGGACCTGCTGCCCTGCAAGGCTCAGACACCCTTCCTGGATCAACAAGGACCAACGTGCCTACTGCACACTTGTACAGGCCTCACAGAGAGAGCAGGAGGTCTGACCAGCTCCATAGAAAAACACTTGTAGAAACATTTTTTGCAGCAGACACTTCAACTCAGAGTAGCTGCAGGCAGCAGAAGATCCAACTTCCCACCTATGACTTTCAGAGAGAGAATTAGAGAGAATTCTCCCTCTTAGAATTAACTTTCCACGAGGGAGGATCTCAGATGGAGAAGCTGATCCCACCAATGGAAACAGTCAAGCAGGTAAGAAAAATCCATGCAAAGATGTTGAAGTATTGATGCTTCAACCTATTTAGGGTGCCTTTCTCCACGTTGAATTAAAATCAAGTCTTCTGACTGATTCAGGGGTCTACCTCCCTGCTTGGGCTTGGCAGGCCATTTGACCCGCATTTATTTGAACAGCATGTCACTTTTTAAAAGAGACAGCTGAGGGAGCCTGCTCACCTTTGCTCATACTTAGAAAGAGAATCCTGGCTTTGGTAGGAAGATGCTGATCCTCTCCCATCTGGTCTTGGCTGAATAGGGGTGGAGAGGAAAGGGGCAACGAAGGTCTGTCTGTGCTTCTACATCTGGAAACTCAAGCTGAGGCATTGATGCTAGAGGGCAGAAAGGAAGAATGGGCATTGCTTGGGTGAGACAACAGAAAGTGAGTTTGGCCATGAAGTCTGACTAGGCCAGGAGAGGCTCACACCTGCACTTTCACAAAGTGAAATTTAATTTTCTGTCTGCTTTTTTGTGTAATTTGGAAGAGATTTGAACAGCAAGCAACATGTGCAGACACCTGGCACAATTGTCCAAAAATAAGGCACTGCCAAATGGCAGGAGGGACAGATCTTGGCCCCAGAGCCCTGTCTCTGGCACTGTGGCCTTTTGGATGGCAAGCAGTGAGAGGGGAGAGCTGGCAGGTACCCTACCTGAGAGCAGCTGGAAATCAGCCACGCTTTTACAGCTCCTCTTCTCTCATAAGCTGAGAGACAATGTGAAAAGACAAAGGGGTCCAACACTGAGGCCCCGGTGGGACAAGATGCCATTGAGAGGTGGGTGATGCCACCTGGCCATCTGCATTTTCAGACAACTGCAAAGAACCATTCAAAGATGCAGGCACTGGCCCTGTGGTACAGCGGTGCTTTGTGTAAAGGCAGCACGCACACATATGCAAACTAATCACAAAAGAACAGATAGTTTTGCTGTGTGGGTTTTTAAAAATATATACAAGGCTGTATTTATTTTATCTTGAACTTCAGGACCTGCTTATAGCACACAGCTCAATTCAGGGAAATCCTGCTACAAGGATTCAAGCTCTAGCCTACAGTGCAGAGGGGTGGCTGAGGGAGCATGGCAGGACAGCAGTGAGAGCATGCACAGGCTGCAGGAAGACACAACCAAATCCCCAAATCCAGGCATGCAGCAGGAGAACTGCCTGAAAAAGCTGCTGCAGGAAAATGGGATGATGTGGGCAAAACAGTGAAAATATCTCTCCAGCGATCTTAGATATAAACATAAGAATGACTTAGAGATAATAACACACAAGAGTTCACCCCTGAGGGAAACAGCCTAACATCTAGAACACAATGAAATAACATAACCACTGAAACTAAAACCAGGCAACCATTGTAGTCTACTGTTAGTGACAGCACATTACTAATATCTACTGTGTGCAGAATGATGATTATGCTGCAAAGAATATAATATAGAAGACAGAAAAATGCAAGATTCATCAATACTAGATTTTATTTAAGGCTTTGCTGTTTTGGATTTTTTTTAAACATCCACAAAACAGTGAAACCTACAGAAACTGCAGGCAGTAGAGCAGGAAAAAAAATCCCAATCCCTTCAAACCAGTCTGAAATCTGGGTAGCAATGGAAACAAATGCACTAAAATTATTAAACATATTTCTTCTCTTGTGGGTAGTAAACACAAGGATTTCAGTAGTAAACATCTGTTAAATATACATATCTTTTATTAATTAATAAAGCAAGCACTTGGAGGAAAAAAGCCACTAGATTCCTGTGGGACAGTAACCATCATAGAAAAATAGGTATTTATATAGATATGACTATTAAGTTTAATGTTTCTTTTCATTGTCATAATTCTATGCAATTCTGAGAGCTGTACTACAGTAATGAAATTTGGACAACTAGCTTTTTAATTTTAGAAAGCAACTCATTCTTATAATATGCTACACTAGAAAGAGGATTACATAACTTTTTTTTCAGAATATAGAAGAAAAAATTCTATCATGCTTGCCCTTTTTTTTCCCCTTAAGTTTCTGGAAAAGTAGAACATGAACTTACTAATGTTTATTTTAGCATGACCTAATAGTCTGTAATTTAAAGAAAAAAATCACAATACCATCCAGCATCTCTTTGCGGGCTTTCCATGTTTCAGATTACTTAGGTCCACTTTAAATCTTGAGAGCTCAGTTTTGGTTACTAAATGTTCCAAAGGATTCCTGGTTATATACTAAATTAAAGGAAACAAGAGCTGCCTAGAGCTAACCCATCTGATGATTGTGGTTTTATGGACTTTTTAAGAATCTCCATGGCACTGCATAGATGTTTTTCTAAAAACTTCGGACAGACTGTGATACAAATAACTGTTAGTGTAATTACTGTTAGAATTTTTAAAACCTGTGGAAGTGTTTTTGTGTGTTTTGGAATCACACCATCACCACCACACCACCCCTCTTCCTCATGAATAATCTGGACCCATTTTTGAAGTAATGATGCTTTTGTGAAAACAAGCTTTGGTTACTGTTTAATCTTCATACTATTTTTATAATAAAATGCAAAGGAAATCCTGTAGATGCACATGCAAGCATGAACACACAACCTAAAGGTGCATGAGATTATACACTAATATGGTCAGGAACTAATTTGATATTTTTACTGAAAAGTATTTTCCTTTGCCACAAGACATCTCCAAATGAGCGTGGGTGTGAGGGCAAGATTAGTGCTACATCTAGGCCAGTATTCTATCTTCAGTAATAGTCAAAAGTACAGGACAGGTCACAGATGTGTGATATTTCTCTGGTTCTCTTCCGACCACCTACTCCTTTGATGTCAGGGACTTTCTGAACCATATGTGGTTTCTGTTTAGCAACTTTGAGCACATCACCCTTCCAAGCAATAGTCCACGATTCTCCTGGAAACCACATAATTCTTTATAATATCCACAACATACATTTAACAAGTCATCCCATAGGTCTCTCCACCACTGATTTCATGGAGAACCATTTATTTTTGAAGGCACTGAATGTGCCTTCCCTCCTAACTGTGCATGCTTTTGTTTTGAAAGGCAGTGGTTAGTATTCATCTTCCTTGCTCTGCACATGTCCACAACATTGCCCTCAATTAATTACTTCCCCAGACTGAAGTTCCAACTTACAGAAATGTTCTTTAATGGAAGCCACCTATGTAGCTCATCATCCTTACTGATCTTCTCTAAGCTTCTTCTAGTTCTAATACACCTTTGAAGGCTCCAGAAATACACACAACACTTGGAAGCAACTCGAACATTCACTCTTGTAATGACATTCTCAAAATTTATTCTGTACTTTTTTACTCTAATACTTGGACTGTTTTGGTGACCAATGAGTTCATGATCTCACATGATCACCAATCACAATTCCCAAATCTTACTCCTCAATGGTAATACTCAGCTCAAACTCTTAATCCAATATACAAAAGGGATTTTTCTGCCCAGTTATCCTTATTTATCGTCATAATTTATCTACACTGAATCTTATCACCCATTTTGTTGCATAGCCCTCAGCACTTTAATGTCCTTCCATTGTTCTCCACAGCTATCTCTGTTCTTCACAGCAAAGTTGCTCACCCAACTGCTCATCCCCTTACTGATCCCATTCATGAACATGCTCCAGAGGTCTCTGTGGAAGTTAACTAGGACCCTCCTTTAACTGAGAATTGGCCTTCTACCTTTTGACTGTATCTCTTAAACTGTAATTTACTTATGCAAAGACCTCCCCTCTTACATCATCTTAGTTTCCTTAAAAAGTCTTTTTGATAAACTTCACTTTGATTTTTGAACCAGAACATCTTTACTTCTTGCTGATCCTCCCAAAAACTCCAATTGCCCAAGACAGGACTTCCTCACAAATTCTTCTTTGACTCTTCTCAAATTATCATTCCTATGCAGCTGGCCACCAGTGCTATGCTTTATTACAGCATCTACCAACAAAATGCAGACTTCAGATTTGCCTGGTACAGGTCTGCCTGGCCCAGACTACCCCTGAAACCATGATTTTCCATACTTGCATTTCAGAAGATTTTTCTGAACCTGAATACTCAAACATGTACCATTTAGACAATGTAATTAGGTAGCAGAGCACAAATAGATTGGATATGTGTTAAGTTTTGCTTTTTGAGACAGTTACCTAACAAATCATAACTAAAGATGTTTTTAACAGTTTCAGCTATCATTCAAGTAAGAGGGTTACTGTTGCTCTAGTCCTGCTAGTTAATACAAGCTCAAATAAGAGGGGCAAGTTGGTGGTTGAAAAAAATCTCAATACATCATAGAAGCTGCAAGGACTGTGCTAGGACAAGGCTTTCCACAGGAGCTGATTTCTCTCATGATGCTACATTAGATGGTTGAGAAGATCAATTCTGGAACAAAACCACAACTCATGCAGGACAGATATGAAGTGACTGAGAGACAGGGTAGTCTCCCCACTACATACTACCACATCCTGGGTATAGATGAGACCATGCAGTAGTGCAAAGCCTGTAGCAAAGCCCAGTCCTGCCTAGAGTCACACTGTGAAAACAACATTGCCTGGGGGCAAAACCTGTGACAGGGTTTAGCACTGTTTTTTTGTAACCTTGGATTTCTTTTAACCATATTATTTATTGGAGCTATTCCAACTGAAATGCTGATGATCGTGATTGCTCTCTTTCCCCTGCCTCATATCCCAGCCTCAAGAAAGGCAACAAGTAAGGAAGAATGACCTATTTCCAAGCAGTCACTTCTAATACAACCTACAGTCAAGGAATGGGGGTTCTATCTGAAAAGAAAATACTTCACAGATTATTGTTATTGTAGCTTTACAGTAAATAGGAAGTGCTACCTCCAGCCATGATTGCTTTTGCTACTACTGCTACAACTGTGATGCTGGATGATGGTATCAATGACCTTATGAGCTAAAACACAAAAGCCTTAGGGAAGGTTAGCTGAAAATGCAGAATACTTAAGGTAATACCAAATTCCCTCTTCAAAGCTGCAGCCAGTGAGCCTTTCTGAAACTGCACAGCACAGACACCAAATGTATTTCTGACTCGGCTCATGTACCAGCTTTGTGCAATGCTGTTAGTACACACCTAAATAGCTTACTCTTACTGAGTGACTACTCAGAGCACCCACAAGCCCTGTTGCTACCAGAGCATCCTTGTGAACAAGGTAAGCACATAGCTCTGCATTTGTTCCCATTTGGCATGTTGAGCATTCTGCTCCAGAGCACTGTAATGCCATGCAATGCAATTTGGGATGCACAACTCAATGCATAAGAATTCTGAGATTTGATGCTGGATTAGTGAACAACTAAAAGCAGTCATGCATAATTTAGAGCTACACAACTGAACACTGCAGTGGGAGATAAGGCAGGCAGTTAGTATCCAGAATAGCCACCTGGATTACAGTATTTGGATTCAGATGACCAGAAGCAACAACTGGACCAGTTTCAGCCAGCAAAGCCAGAATTTGCTAGAAGTCCACATAGATTTTGTCCTGGAGCTACACCAGTAGAAAACCGTTTTGGGAACTCCTGTCAGCCTGATGAAATGTCCTAACGATGTGGTCACTAAACAACTTTACCATTAAATCACAAGATAATCATCATATTATTGGCAGGACAAGCAAGCCAGGAAGGCTGACAGTAGCACAAGATTTCTCCGTGTCATGTCAAGGGACAGGGATAGGGTTGCCTGCTGTCACAGGAACAGGTTGTGAAATGCATACCTGTTCCCCTCCTCTGTCCCAGCTCCACCTCCAAACACACTGGCTTGAGACTTTCTCAGTCTTGCTGGACACAGTTCACTGCAGTAAGCATTCACCAACACTGGCTGATCTACAATGAAAGACCCGGATTTCCTGAAACGTAAATTTTATTCTCCACAGTCTAAGACACCAGGCCACTTACAAACTCTCTTTTTTTTTAAAGCAACTTAGTAGACTCTGTTTCCCCGATTTCAAGCCTACATTAAGTGATGTGAGAAAAACACATGCAAGACTTTGCCTCGAACAGCTGCAAACTGCTAGTAGGGCAGGCTTCCAGAAAGGTGGAAGGAAGATGGTGACAAAAAAAGATGGAATAAAAATAGTCTTATGACTGTATGGTAAGCATCAATGCTTCATGCATGTTATGGGAAAAAATCCTGGAGGGCAGATGGAAACATGAAATAGAGATGCTTTTGTGAATCCCGGAGAATGTCTTCCTCCAAAGTGCTCTCCAACAAGACGCTTGAGCTCCTTTCATGCTGTGGGAAAGTAGCTCTAGGCTAGCAAAAAAATTTGCAATCAAAAAGGTATGTTTAATTTAATTTTATTTTTAAAAAGTTGTGAAGAGATGAATTTTACAATAGTTGTGTGTTCAATTAATTTGTCAAACAGGTGTCTAGACAAATGGATTTATTTACTGATTTAGCTGATGGTGAATTTTTTTCAGTGAAAAATAATAACCTTAAAGCAAGTCTTGCAGAGTGCTCCTCTAGATGGTATACATAAGAATCAGAGTAATCAGGAAACATTTCAGCTCAACTGACATAGAGGTTCAATCTGAAATACCTTCTATGTTTTGCAGGGTGCTGAAGATAAAATGCTTTACCAGTGTTTTGTTAGAACTGTTTAGGTTTAGCACCTTTGCACTGCCTGTTTCTTGTCCCCTTCCAGAAATGCATAATCCATCACAATCTTCTGGGGGTTCTCCAGGAAACCCTCCTCTCACCATTCTGCCTTTGCTGAGCTGACAATTTCAAGGTTCAGATCCACCTTTTGTTTATGTTCTGAAATCTGATGGCTATCTTTTAGCTATTAATTCCCTCTTCATATGGGCTGCAGCTTTTTTATGTGCTAAGTGAATTCAGAATAAATAAAGATGTTACTAGTCACCCCACTCAATACAAAGTCTATTTTAGTACTGCTAACTAGCTTCTTCCTTCATGACCACATTTAGATTCTTTTCTTCCAGTTTCTCTTTTCACCGTGTGCTCTTCAAAACTGCAAGATGCTTTCCAAATTACTTCCACATACTACATATGCTGTTGTAGGTTTTTCTGAGACATACGTAATGGGGTAAGTTGGTTGCTATTGTTTCAAAACTTGAAATGGTCAGACATTGTTGGATAGGGAATTTGGTTATAAATGGTTCTGCTTTTGGTTGTTTGTTGGTTTTTTGTTTGGTTTTTAAAGAAAAAACTAGTGTGCATTACATATTTAACTGCATACATAGGAAACTCACTGTCCTTATGCTGAAGGACAGCACTTCCTAACAAATTCCTGGGAGACCTAAGGACCTCATTTATAAAGACAACAGGCAAACTGTGATAATGCACTGCAAGGTTACCAACAAGCTTGTTATCAACAAGCTTCATCCAGGAGTGTTAGAGGACCATTTCCTTAGAGGGGAAAAAAAAACCAGACCCAAAACAAACAACCCAACGCCTCCTTTACCGGCACTTTTTGTGTCAAACCCCCCTCTTACACACTATTTTCACTCCTTTTATGGCTCCTGAAGATTACTGTAAAATACACTGTGAAGGTAAGAAATTTCTGTTGCAAATTTTAGATCTACACAAGCTCATTTTACTACACAGAAAATACAGAATAGCCACAGAGTTCAAAATTCTTTGTGTACTTCACCTTGAGTGAAGATTGAGCACAGAAATGAAACTCTGCAACAGCACAGTTTTGTATTTGAGACTGCTCTAGGATGAATAAACACTCTGAGCATGACTAAGGTCTGGAGCAGGGGGGCAGCATAACCAAAGCTGGGGAAGGCTGTGATTAGCGAGGAGGAAATGACAGATCAAATCAGTAGAGAAAGGAGGCAGAAAAGTGTGAATCATGTCTGGGACTTGGCACAGCAAAGAAATACATCATTAAAGCTTTGAAGTAAGACTGATGAGAAGATGACATTTCACTGAGGGGAACAAGAGTGAAGAAAAAAGCATGCAAAAGTATCAAAAAGCGTGATTGAGAGCTCTTGCAATTGTGAAGTCAGGTACTGGACAAACTACAAAACATGAGTCAGCAGCACAGATGTGACAGTCTCTGACTGGGAGGAAGGCAAACCAACACTTGCTAAGCTGAAGGATGTCACACAGGCAGGGGTGCAGGCAGCAGCAGAAGGAAGCAGTCCCATACAACACTATCCATTCTCTATGCCAGTTCACACCCCCTGAACACATGACTCCCTCCAGCCTTCAAACTATCTCCCCTTGCACCCAACCTGAGGAGCAGAGCTCCAGGGAGCATGGAGGTGAGCCATGCCATGGCTTCAGCTCAGCTGGCACAGGCAGCTCCTTGCTGTGTCTAACTGGGCTGGGCTGCTTTCTGCCTTCCCCACAGCCTCAGGGCCCTCAAGGCAGGGAGCAGGCAGTGAGCTCCACGGTGACACCAACACCAAGAGCAGGGTCAGCACTCTCCTTCTGGAGATCTCCAGGCTTTCCAAACAGGGCAAGGTAGGTACCGGACAGAGTTGCCGGAAAGATTTGGACAGTGAGGAGAACTGATCTGGTCAGCTAAGATAATTTGATGCTATTCCCCACGAAATGGGTCTTTTACATGGAAGGTACAGAGCACAGAGAACAAGGGGAAGGTGAAGACATGGGAGGTATCAGGGAGCTGATACAGGAAAGTTTCTGAGAAGTCCTTCTGTACAGCTGGACTGGTAAGAAGGCAAGGCTAGCTGAGCAAAGACCAGGGAGAGGGGTAGGGGACAGTAAAGGTTGATCTCTGGATGACAGAGTAAGAGAAATGAAAGGATGGAGGGACAGTAGTTGGAATGCAGAAGTTTAGAGATGATCAGTAAATGACAGCACATCTGTGTGGATGAGGAGCTCATAGAAAATAAATAAAACAGGAGTCTGACATAAGTTTGAGAATGGCTCAGTTAAATTGCAAGGGAAAGGCTGCTACCTGAGTGATGGAGCAATGCTCCAGAAAAAGTAGTTTAAACCCTCCTGTGAAGTTATTTTGCAATTGGACATGCAATACTTACCGGATCAGTTTCCTCCTCCGGCCTCCACAGGATCCTGTAGCTGTTTCTTGGGTATTGTTCACAGCTGAGGAGACACAGTGCTTTGCAGCAGACCCAGGCCAGGAGGACACTATGGTATAGGTGAGGCTACTGACTTTTTTTTTTTTTGCTGGTTTGTTGTGGTTTTTTAAAAACTCATTTACCTCAGGCCTCTCTTGTGGCACTGTGTACCATCTGAGAGAAAAGAAATATTCACTCCTGGATTTGGTGGCAATGTCACTTGCAAAACCACAGCCCTGAGCACATATGAGGGCACTGATCAAGTATCCTGCTGAGTTTCTTTGTCTTCTGCTATATCCTTTGTGGTCTCTTGCGCTGGTTCATTCCCGAGGCCAGGTCCAGATGTGTTTTCTCTCCTTCATTTATGTGTGTACCTGTACCTGCCCATCCCATTACAATTCATATCCAGGCTCAGTCACATATGAACTGGAGGCCACCAGAGCCTTAGCAGACCCTTCAAAACTAATAGATTATTATAACCAACTTTCTTACAACCTCCACCACAAAAAGCAGTACTCTTGCCTACCTGCCAACATGTATGGAGCATCTACCTCTACTCAGAATGATCCTGGAGTAAAGCACGACATGGGTAGTGAGCCAGGTGGGAAGAAATAAGAACTCCAGCACATTATTAACAATCCAAAGAAACCCTGAGTGGAACCCAGCTCACCACAACAAGCATTTACTACAGTAAGTACTCCTTTGTGATGCAACATTGAGAATTCAGTTCAGCACAGACGCATGATGCTGTAAGAGGAACTGCACTGTATTCAAGGTAACATCCTACTGAGGACTAAGCCATAGTGAACTGGATTTGTTAATAATTTCTCAGTAATCATCAGCCTAGAAATTCTTTCACACTTCATCCATTTTAAAGTTACAAAGGGACAATCTTACCTATTGTCTGCTTGAGTGAATCCTATGTTTCCGTACTTAACAAAAGGAAAATAGAAGTAAAGAACGGAAATGCAGTGAATTTTACATGCAGTTTCAGTTTGTTAGAGAAAAATCTTTTTCAACATATAAGAAGAATTTCATAATGTAAAAAAAACCAAACAAAAAAACAATAAAACCCTCACAATGTGTTATTCCTCATTCTTTACCTTTAAGAGATTACTCTAACAGATAATACAAACAGATTTGTAATTACTGTATTCAAGCATCTTCTATAAGCCACTAAGACACCAAAGGAATGGGTCAGATGGATATGCACATTTCAGATCTGCTAAGTCCTGGTCCCATCTCTCTTACATAAGCAGCTAAGGCATATCAGCTTACACATTTTGATCAACTTCCAGTCCTTGCTTAAAGAAAGAAACAAAACTACTTAACCAAATCCAGCCTACCTCTCTGTCAAGTCCTCCCTCCTCTCCCAACAAGACTCATCCATTCCTTGTTTCTAAAGTGCAGCCCCAACCACCGTGCTCTTTCAGAGCATCCACTGCCCATGAGCAGCTGCAGAGCCACACTCCTCCTTCCAAGGCTTCCTGCTCTGATGGCAAAACCCAAGGAATCACTTCAGCTCCTTGCTGCTGAAGCGGGTAGGTCACTGTGCATCGCAAACTGAGTCTTGGAGATTTCTATCAGAGGCACAGGCTGTTCTTTATTTACAAAGGCTTCAATATTAAGAAGACTCCACTGCAAAAAGGAGGAGTATTTATTTACAGATATCACTAGCAATTTACAAGAAAATGAAACAAATAGGTCACATAGGAGCAGCTGAAGCACTGAGCAGCTAACTGGATGTTTCAGCTATTGAAAATTCACTATTGCATCAAATGTTGTAAGAGAGCGACAGATCACAAATGCCAAGTTAGTCATTTTCAGTAACAGTTCTCATGGAATTTTTTCCTTCTAAATAATCAAAACAATTGGTCATTGGTCCTTATAAGGAAAAGTGCCGTACCAAACAGAATTTCATAAAATACAGCTGTTTTAACTTCACAGCTCCCTCTAGCATATCTGCAGCACCTGAATTTTGAGGCTGCATTTTTATGCTTGTGTCTTTGTTGTTTTGGTTTTCTCTTTTTTTTTTTTTTTAACAAGATAACAAGATAAAACTATTAAAATTATTGGCAGTGGAGTAACTTGTTCAGATTCAGAGTAACAGGTTTCATCTGTTCTTATGACAGAGAGACTCTATAAAGCCACAGCATAGCAAATTTTAAACAAATAAACAGCCACAACTTGTTTACTAATAGCAACGTATTAGCCTGTGAGATTAATTGCCAGAAGGTAGCTTACAGTCAGACAGAAAAGATTTACATAGATAACTGCATCATCCAAAATTATAATATGATTTCAAGAGGGCTTCAGGAAAAAATAATAGCAACCTTCTTTTTCTAGGACAAAACACAAATCAGCACAACAGAGTTAAATAAGAGAGGATTTTCTCCTCTGTATCTTACAGTTATACCACCCCCTGAGGCATTTGATAGCACCTAATACCAAGACAAAATACAGGACTAAACAGAACAGTAGTCAGAATTCCTGTGTTGTACCAGATCTAGAGAGGGTAACACCTTTGTGGACTCCAAACAGCAGCCTCCCATCTCCCCAGAGCATCTTTTAAAACATGCAGTTGAGCTTGCCTCGAGTATACCAAAGTATATGTTTTAAAACCTCGGGCACTGGGATACCTGCCAAGTCACAACAAATATGTATACATAATCTAATCTACTTAAATTCTGAGTGGAAACTCAGTGCCCTTCAGGTATATCCCTCAAGGCTACGAATAGCATGCTTGTCAGACAGGATGAAGTTTCCCGGTGTAAGTAATAACCGAGTGCTTCTGGCATCTAACCACGCCTCCCAGCCTCGTCCAAACCCCAAGATCAGGGAGGGAGGAGTCATCAGCATGAAGGTGAAGAGGTTTGGAAACAGGGGCAAAATGAGATTAAGGAAGAGGAAACCGAGACAAATTACAGTGGATTAGGAACAACAAGGCTCTCTTAATAAAACAGTTATAAGAAAGCCCTCTTTTCTCTTCACCTGTAGCAGATGAAAAGTTGGTCAAAAAAAACCCCGAAACAGGGATCCTGCGAAGAGAATGGAGCCTAAAAAGTGAAACAAAGCCAAGCAGAGGCAAAGCAGCAGAGTTAATGAATTGCAAGGCAATGCTGCAGACAGGATTTTTCATATCACTGGTATGGTCACCTTATCTTAGGGAAAAGTGTCTAGAAATAAAGCTAATGAAATCCTTTGGAGCCTGTAAAGGCTTCTACTGCTAAAAATAAATATCACAAAACAAAAATCAAAACAGTTTAGGATACAGACAAATGTAAACACACAGGGGCATCTGTTGACAGCAAAAAGCAGTAACTGTTGTCTTCTGAAATGATGGAATACAACTATTTTTCTTTAAAAGCAGGTGACTATTGAGTATGAAATTTCATACTGCACTTGTTTCTGTGACCTATGAACCCTCTGTTAAGAAAAGCTAAACAAGTGGATAAATTTTAATAAGAGATCTTTGCATTTGGACTCTAGAATAAAGATTTCATTGGCAGCCTTACTTCCTACCACTAACCAATCTCTTAAAATATAGTATCTACTAATCCTTTAAAACACTTGGTTTAATAGCACATGATAATAACAGCTTTATCTGAAGCAGATCTAGCGTGTTCTACACAACTTATTTTAGCAGGTTTTTTTTCCCTTTACTTCTGACAGATAATGTTACAATTACAAATTTCAAACTGCAAATGCCCTACTTACTGAAATCTGAGTACCAGAGGGAGGAAAGAGAGATGTGGAGAATCATGCTCATTCCATCAGTGTTTGTAACTGCCCACATGAGCAGTCTTCAAGAAAAAAAGCAACGTGAACATGAAGCAGGGATTCATGACCAGCTAAGGCTGGGTAATACAGTCTGACAGCAGGGCAGCCACCCAAGCCTTCTATCAGTAAGAACACCTGAAAAAGTGACAAACAGAAACTCGTCTGTAAAAATGACATTTCTTTCCTGCCCCCTATCACCTCACAGAAATGTGCCAGAGCAAAGGAAGGTGTGCATCCCCTTCTGCAGGAAGAGCTGGAAGCTCATCTTACTAAACCACACTTGCTACATACCGTCAACCACACACAATACACTTATTTATGACCTGTAGCTTCCAACCCTCTCCCCCCAACTCACCCAGTCCTGCCACCTTGCACAAGCTGCCACCATGACTAGTGCTGGGGGGAAACATCTGCTAAAGAAAAGGATACAAAACGGTCAAAAAGAGCTAGGGTTATGCAAATGAATGGCTGAGAAAAAAGACTCACTACCAAAACAGATACAATGAATGGCCTGATGATTTCAACATGTTTCTTTCTGAAACATTTGCTTCCTTACCAAAGCAGGGGGGTGCTTTTGGAGGAGCCTTTCCCAAATGAAAACACAAGAATGTATCAAACATTTACATTTTAATTTCTTACTGCTACCCTACTTGTCACCACAACTTTGAGGTTTGTACCCAAAAGGCTGTACTTGCCAAGATGAGGGCTGATATTTCCATTGAATTACACACAAACCAGCAGTCTGAGGCATCAACTTTTTGAAACAAAACAAAACTCAACGCAAAACAAAACAAACCCTTGAAAAAAATCAGTCAGAATAGATATAGCTAGAGTAAAGATAATTGCTGTTAGTTAACCTCAAGGCCTGATCCATCATCAGATTTGATAGCTGCCTTGGCAAGCAACTTCAGCAGTTACCTTCTCATTTCTGGATCTAATCCCAAAAGCAAAGCAGCCAGAATTAGGTAGCTCCACCTCAGCAAGCACCTTGTTTACTGGGTCAAGCATAGGCAGAGGCAACCATGCCCAGCCAAGATGCCAAGCTGGCCAGACACAAGCCACCTCCTTGCTGGAAGCCAGACCGTGCAGCAGAAGCAGCTGAGCTTTTCAGCTTTTCATCCATGAGCAGCTCAGAGGCAGGGGTAACAGCTCTGGCACAGCATCTTGGCTAATGCTTTGGGATCAGAGATGGACACATCTGTCCAGCTGTCACGCTGAAGACAGCACACGTCAGCACTCTGTTAGTCTGCCCAGAACTTAGTTATTTTCAGCATGCCTCCACACTGACACAGTTCAGTGCTTCTTCCTCCTTCCCTTTTCCCTTCCTTTCCTTTTTCCTTTCCTTTCCTTTCCACACTCTGTGCCAGGTCAGACATTCAAGTTAACCATAGAGAGCTAAAGCCGTCAAATTAACTCTACAGAAAGAATTCCAACCATTTCCATGCAGTCTAAGTCTTTGGAGTGGTTTTGTGCCAGCACAAGAGGAGGCAGAGAAGAGCCACTTCATGAACAAGGATGAGCAGTTTGGATTCCCACACGTCTAGCCCCAAGAGCATGCACAGATTTCCTGTGGTCTCTTGGTATGAACTGTATTCAGTAGCCATTCAGAGTCAGGAACAGCAGCCATTTCAGCACCCTGCTGAACATGGGGATTTGGCACCAGCTCTGTCCTGCAGACCCAACATTCAAGAAGACCCCACCTGATGGAACAGACTGAGCACAGCAGACTACTGGAGTATGACAGCACTGTAAGATGCTCTCACCTTAGTAGGGGTGACGAAAGGTGCTGAATGACCAAGTTCATATTATTATTGGCAGTGCATAGATCTTGAACAAACTTGGTGTGATCTAAGTCTGCCAAACATCTACAATCACAACAGGAAGAGCACTGGGAAAATGTTTGAACTCACTACTCCTACTAGAGTGAAAAAAATGTAGAAGTTTACAGTCCTCTGCACCATAGATGGCTGTCAACCACAGAGACCAACACGGGGCCTTCTGAAAGGTGAATTTAAGAAAAAAAAAGCATCTGCCACTCTTATATAATCTTACCTTTCATATTGAAATACTGTCTTCTGATTTAACAGGAAGCAAGGCTGTGATGAGATGGAACAGTCTCACCAGAGCATCAAATCCAAGTACAAACTTTTTGCCTCATTTCAATATTGAGAAAGGTGGAGAAAAGTTATCTGGACATATAACTAATGATGACAGCATGGCCTCTTGCTTGGAGCACATTTTCAATGAAAGAATGAAAACATGAAGGTAAAGAAAAAAAAATCAAACAAAATGTCACATGATTTTTAAAAGCATGAACCATGTCAAACACACAGCTTTTCTTCAACATTACAAAGAGTCTTTATACAAAAGAAGCATAACACTTCTAGTCTCACTCCTAAGGAATATTCTACACTACCACCTGAGCAGTAATTTGTTGAGCTGAGAAGAGAGGAGTTAGTTGAATAGCATGACAGAAAAAGCAGCCGATCAAGAGGAGATGACAACAGATTTCTTTCAGAAAAAGGTGGAAGGATGTTAGGTAGGGACTTCTGCCAAGATTGGTCTTTAGTCTTTTTTGATTCAACACTTCTATTTAGGGTTTTTTTATGCCTTTAAGTGAGCACTACAAAAACATGCAGAAAATATGAAACTAGGAGGTAGCAGAAGTACAGTGCAGACTGAAACAACACACAAGAAAAATTGTAACAAATCTTAAGGACAGAAACAGGATGAAAAGGAACAACAAACAACAGAGTAATGCTCTCAGAGACAGTGGTTTCTGCTGAGAAGTGATGAACTGTTAGTTGGAAGCAGCAGAGAAGGAAAAAATTTGAGTATAACCCTCCTATAAGCAGCTAGTAAAAGTCACTAAAGAAAGCTGTTTCAGAAGAAATAAAATATAATGATTCAAAAAAAGCAGCTGTATTTTCAGTGCAGGAAGGGATAGAAAGACACCACCATAGCGGACTACCAAGATCTCACTGGGAACACCATGTATAAATCTGGTAGTAGATATTCACAAACAACTTATCTGGGATAGTACAACAAAACATCTGACCAAAGGAAAAAAAAAGACTAAAGTTCTTAATAAGTAAACCAAAAAGACAGTTGGTAGTGCTGGAACAAAGAAGTGGAAGTGTAAGCTTATCAAAATAAGTTTAGGCTGGAAATTAAAAGGCTTTCTAGACAACACAACACTGGCTTTCAGTTTACATGGAAAAAACTTCACTAGTTTGCAAGTGGCTCTATATAGGTTCACAGAGACAGACGTGGTTTCTGTGACAGCAAGGCATCTGGCTCAGCCAGGGTGATTTGTTCCAGTTCTGGGTGATTTGTTCCGGTTCGGGGTCCCTGAATACTCATTGCAACACAACGATGGTCCTTGCAGGCCAGAGCAAAAGTCCATCAGCCCAGCAGCCTTGCTCCAGGAACAGCCAACAGCAGATCATGAGGAAGACAAATGCCCAGTATTTTGGGGAAGTATCACCACCTGTGATTTAGGGACTTAGAGATCTAGACAGATTTAATACCCCCCCTTTTCCACTATTTTGGCAGATCTCTCTCATGCCCATGTAATCTTTTGTACTGACAACATCCCATGGCAAGGAGTGCCACAGCTTAATTTCACATTTTATTAACAACAGGTCTCTATTAGCTTGTTCTGAGCCCATTTCCCACTATTTCTTTTTCCTCTTAGCTAATATTTTGCTCACCCTTTATCCCATCAATATCACTCACGGTTCCTTTATCATTTTGTCTGTGATACGAAATCTCAGTTTTCAGTACTCTCCCTTTTGTAGTCTCTTACAGAGCTGAAAAGTCTAAACCAACCTAGGCCTTCCTTGAATGGAAACTGTTTCACTACTTTTTTCATTTATCACCTTGTCCTGTATCTTTGCCATGCTACAATACAGTTATTGTAGCTCTTGCTACTGTATTGAGGAGACACACCACAGACTGCTGCCTGCCTGATTTCTTTCCTAAAAAATAATACCCAATATGCAGTGAAGTACTATAGCAAGCCTGACATCTACACCAGGCAAGAAAGCATTAACTTTTCAATAAACAACTGAGGTGTGAGTAGGAGGACACAAGAATAAACATATCAGTGAAGAAGCAACATAGTTTAGAAAAGGATGTCAAGCTCCAAGAAGCAAGTGGAGTTTCTGGAGAAATCAATACAGATGCAGAAAAGGGAGATGCAAATGAATAACATGCAAGTACACCTCAAGTGAAGTGGCTGGAGAGACAGAAAGCTGAATGGACTGGCAGCTTTCCCAATGAAATATCTGGAGATGTGAAATTAAACAAAAGGACACAGGTATGAGAAGGCAATGCACCTGCTTTTTAAACATATCTGCAGTTTAACTCCTTGCAACAGCATGTTTAGACCCTTCACAAAAGCTCAAGACATAACACAAAAAACTTATGGAAAAAGTCCAGTAAAGGTTAGTAAATATAAACTCATTTTGCTTAGCTCAGGAAACCTTTGACAAGTGGATTACTGAAGATCAGGAGAATACTCTGGGAGTATCATCCCCTATTCCTCCTAAATTTTCCTGACAAAGTAACTTCGGTTTTGCCAGTGCCAGAAACAGAGCACCAGGTTTTAATATACATACAAGTACAATTATTCTTACTAAATAAAATGCAAGCATAGAATTTGATCAGCATTTATCAGGTTAAATAAAAGAACTGTCATCTCAGGCCTTGATCAGGCTGCAAAGCCCTCCTGTAACAGTTCTTTAGCCATCCTTGATTTCAAAGCAGGACAATTCTTCTGTTAATTTGCACAAGAACCAACGCTGCTGTCAGTAAGTACAAATGTGAACTCAAATCCAGTATATTTGACTACTTGCAGAATGAGTGGGATCACATTTCACCATGCTGCCAAACACTTGCCATTTTATGATAAACTCCTCTATTTAAGCCAACCTACAGCTTTGCCAAACTGCCATTGTTTGGGCTGAAATTTTACAAATTAATATCTGCTTTCCTGTTTTGCTTCTTCAGTTTTTATTCATTCCAAACAGTGCATTTCTAAAACATAAAGGTTAATAGAAAAAAAAGTTTTGTTTGTGTCAAAAAATTCTGGCACACATTTCCTACTTTTCCTTTGAACACCTTGCTTTGAGATGGAGATTTAAAATTAGACAGGGATAGTGGTGTAGCTGTCATTCCTGTGAACTCTACCCAAATTCAAACAGTTTTCTAATTACTTATTCCACAATCCCATTAGTAGCTCAGAAATCAATGTTTTGAGTCAGATAATTGAACACTGTCCTAGAGGTCTCAGATTCTACTAGAGATCTCTGTGTCATTTAAACTAAATGCTAGAGAGAAGGTCATTAATTTTCCCAGTCCTTGGCATGTGTCTACAAGGAGTGATTTGCAGAAATACTCACTGCCTGAAGCTGAAGTGAAAGGCAGTGAAAGCTGCATTCTAAACAGATTATGAAGACAATGGTTTTGAAAAACGCTGCCTAGTAATCTCAGAACAGGTTCTTCCAAAAATTCCACAGAAATTTGATTCTTAAATAAACAACTAAAAAAAAAAACAAAAAAAAACCCCACAGGAGTAATTTACTTTATTCTCACTGCATTTTATCCTGTGCATGCACCGGAGGCTCTCCTCCTTTGGAATCAAGGTGCTTTACAGTGTAAGCATCATAATGCAGGTGGGGCAAGAGGTGTCTCTCCATCACCAGAGTCAGCAACAGTGTACAAGCAGCTTAGCATTTCACCAGGGCAGGGACTGTGGCTGTAGGGCAGGTTTTCTCAAAGAATCCAAAGCCTGAAGCAAAACATCCAACGTGCTAGAGAGCATACCAGAACTCTGTATAAATATGTTCCATTGTCAAGATCCATGTATAAGTTTCCAGCCAGAAAACTGGCTTGTGAACTCCCATCTGTGGGATACATACTGCTCTGAGAACCAGCATCCCACTGGGTATTTTCCTTCAAAGATCCTCAGCCTGAAAAACAGGATAGCATAGGAGTGCCCATGGTGATGACTGAGAGGAACATAATTTGGCTTTGTGAGCCTCTGTTGTGCCATATTGTTAAATTAACACACAAAATTAAACAGTGTGCACACATGTAACTGCAAGTACTCTAACTGCTTTTTTCCCTTTCCTTTCCACATGTCTCAGTTCTCCTCTTTCAAGCAACACTGTTAGCTTGTCAGGGGAAGGACAGACGCCTGCTGTGTTTTCCTTTTCAGCCTCTAGTACACTGAATCCTAAAAATGGATGCTATTTTTTTTTTTTTTAAGACATTAACAAAGCAACACAACTCCTAAAGCCTCCTTTAGTTCTATTTATTCTTCTCCGGTCACCGGTGCTTGGAAACAAACATTCTTCCTGTCCACTGCTCTCCTGTGAAAGACCACAGTATCTATAGTTACTGGAGAAGAGTGTTTCAGTTATCTAGGCTCCAAACCTTCCCATGCTTTACTTTTCAGCTTGCCCCAGAGGGCTTGCCCTCTCCAATGTCAGAACCAAGATTTCTCGCTTTGGCTACTAAAATTCTCTCTCCTCACCAGGAAGCTTGTCAACTCTTTAGAGAATCAAATACCACCATCACATCTGAAACTGAAGAGCTGAAGAGTCTCTTCTGATCAACTTACAGCTTCCAGACAACTTGCCAGTTGCCAGCCCCCCCCCCCCACCCCCCCAACCCAGTGCAAGAAAGAGGTGAGACAGCAACTCTAGCCCTAAGAAATGCTGTCAGAGAGCACAGGTTGAGGCTTAAAAAAAAAAAAAAAAAAGAATTACCAACTTCCCCAAAACCATTTTTTCTTATTTGTAGGCCTTCCTGCCAAAGAAAAGCATATTGGGCAGGTGGCACACACTACCACAAGTTGACGCTGCGAAACTCTCACCGGAAGGATACAAATAGCATCAGAAACAGCATCTCAACTTCCTTCAAAATATCCATGATTTTTTAACAGCCCCAAGAAGCAAACACCAGGATAATTCCTGATCCTAAGAATGGAATGGCAAGATTGAGCAGGGGGAGGAGGACTATATCAAGAAAGAATCTTTCCTATTCCTTTCTTAAAGCACGACTGCTTACAAGAGGCAATCTCATACAAATGCAAGATATTTTTGTCTGATCTTGTTCAGCTGTTTCTCCTTGGACATTTGAATACCACATTTATTAAAAATAATACTGTATTTTTGGTTAGAGGTGGATTAAGAATTTTCCTCCTTAGAATCTATGAGAAGATTAGTTTGTGCTGCTCCTCTTTAGTTCAGTGGAGCAGCACAAACTTGTGGCTAAGAAATTTTGGGTGTAATTCTGCAAGGTACAAACAAACAAGCCGAAGTCCAAGTTCATGCAAAAATCCTCTCGGGGCAGCTGTTTATTTTATATAATTCTTCCAGCTGTGCAAAGGTGCTCTAACAAAACAAAGCACGTTGCAGAAGAAAGGATAAGAGCTCAACACAACCGCAGTATGGCAGAGTTCTTCCCTGGGGAGGGGTGGTGGGGGGGGTGATTGGGGCGGGGGTAGGAAGTCCAAGCCTGAGAAGCTGCTGTGACACACAACACAGGGCAGCAAGACCCAGGAGCTGAAACCCTGCTGGCAGATGGATATTTCAGATGGTTCATCTCAAGGAATGTGTTAAGAACAGTATGCAAGAATCCAGTGAACCATTCAAGTAGTGAGAGGATCGATATATTTTGCAGGTATGTAGATCCTTAGTCACAATCTGCTAGTGCTTTATCTATAAACTACTTGTCAATACACTAACATTCCTGTTTCCTAGTGATCCTATGTCACAGACCATCATCAGACTAAGAAGTGCAGAAACATTTTTCTTTTGCAACTGATGAGTAATTTGGGAGTGAAAACTGAAAGCAGAATACAAAAGAAATCTGGTACAGAAAAATGGTACATTAAAAAAAGTAGTAATGAAACATTCAGAAAGAATGAATCAAAACAAAACCTAAAGTGAACTTTTCCTATAAATCAAAGATTTCAGAACGCTAAACAATAAGAGACTTGATTATGAAGAAATCTAAATGTGCAAAAATATAAAGGTCAGATGAAGGTGTTTGGAAGAATTATTAAAATGATCATCCACCCAGAGAAGATAGTTTTCAGATGCACTGACTACTCTGAACAATCATGCTCTCTCCATCTTTTCTTAGAGATATAACTGAAAACCATTGTTGAGGAAAGCTGCAGAAACTTGGAATAAACAGGAAAGAACAAGATGAGAAACAAGTCATTGCTACACAGAAAAACAGAGAAAGCAGAAATCTGGAAAACCTGAAGCAAAATCACAAACAAACAGTTTAACCTCGTTAAGGAGACCGGGACACAGTGATGATAACTAGGAACACACATTCTTCTGGTCCTCTTTTACTATAAGGAATTTATCATGAGGTCAACTTCTTGTCTGATTTGGCTTTTTAAATATAAAAGCTCCTCTTCGGTAAATACATTCTCATCTTTAAAACATAATTATGGTCTGAAAGTTGACACTAAAAATAGCACTAAGGAGCTTCATATTTACATCTTCTTGATTTCTGTATCAATTTACTCGATTGCAACAGTCAAGTGTATGTCCTCTGGTCCTCAAGACTCAAAGGAGTTCTCCCGAGGGTTAATCCTGAAGATAAGTTTGACAGGGTGACAGTTTTCAGTTTAAATCCATAAATTATAGTTGAAATTCAATGTGTAACTGTAAACACATTATGTCTAAAGAACAAAGCATTTACAAATGTTTAGCAACTCTCTTAAGAAAAGCAAGTATATGAGCAAAAAAAAAAAAACCAACTAAAATTAGATTAGGGAAACATAAGAAAAAATAAAAAGAATACATATTCCACTAATCCATACTGGCATGCCAGGAAAACTTAAAGACAATTTGGAACAAACTTCACAAATTCTTACAATTAGGAAATACATGAGGAATAACATCATGAATAAGTCTTCAAATTAACAAGTGACCAAGAAGTACACACTTTGCCAATTTCAGTTCAAATCAAAATACTTCATGATACAAGCATATTTTTAGTACTTTTACAAATAAATGAGTTCTTTGGAATAAGATCCTTCACTCACTAACATTCTCATTTTTTTCCCTGCAGTCTCAGAAACAGCCATTTCAAGTTGACTTTTCCAAATATCAAAATTGAAAGGGACACTTCACATGTAATTTCATACGAACTTAGAGTCTGAAAAAAGGACAAACATCTTTTAAATATGAATCTTGGAAAAGCTGCATTGAGGGTTTTTTTTCCCTTCATTTAATGACTATCTGAAATAACTACTGTACTAACCTGATGACACACTTATTTATTATATTTTCTTATGCCTGTTATTCACTTTCTGGCAATAATACAACTTCATTTAGCAATAGTTTGGACCCCTCAGTAAGGGAATGTGTACATAGTAGCTCTCTAATCTTGCTGCCCAGCTGCTAAGACAGTCACATGAGTCACTTGCTGCCTTTAGAGCAACACACACCACTTGCTGAATTTAGAGACATTCTCTGTTTCTGCACTGGCCATACATATAAATTGAGTAATAGCCTATCCTAACTACATACAAAACTCTCTAGGTATTTGTTTTTAGGTTTTTTATATTTAAATCAGTGAGTCAAAGAACATATTTTCTTACTAATGCAGTTAACAACCCAGCTCCACAAAGTGATTTATGTACCAGTTTTCAGTGTTATCGCTCTCACGTCTGTTGGGATAACTTCAGCAGTCAGTTCAAATGTAGGTAACTGCATCTAATTGTTCAGTGAAAATCCAGCCCTGGAAGAATGAAGAACTCTGTCTGCCAGGACAATTCAGTATATAGCTTCAGAACAAAATACTTTACAACAATTCCTTCCTTATCAGTATTTTAAACTGTGACTCTTTGGAACACCACCATATTCAACAGTCTATTTAAAAACAATTTACATCAAGACTGGCATAGTTGCTTCCATGCAGCACCTGCTAATACATATAATTCCTTGTGGAAAATACTTTATTTACTAATATAATCCCTAAGGGTTATGTAGAAAGTACTATCTCATGCTATTTGGTGCAGTGCCTTACAGGAAAGCACAGTGAGGAGACAGTTCTTTGGACTATTGCTACGTTGCCAGTGTAGGCCTGATGATGTTTCATTTTTCCCTGCATCACATAATACCTTCTGTCCCATATTCTCCTTGTGTCTCTTTACAACACTGCTCTTTGCAGATGGTTATACAGGGAGCAGATCAAAGCCATGATGTATTGTGCTCTGGCCATACATGTTTACTGACTACCAGAGTAACAAAACCCCCACAGAACCAAACCCAAGGAGTCTTACACTGTATGAAACACACTTCTACATTCTGCAGTCATTCTACACACACTGTACATTCTACAGTCCAAAACCACACTGGCACAAATTCCAAAAGACGTTTCAGCAGGCCTAAAGAAGAAAGCAGCGTATCAAACCTTAGCTAACTCTGTTAGTTTCAAGTATGGCCAAGCTTGCCTTGAAACAGACTTCTTGCCAGTAGGAAATCACAGTAGGCAATGTCCCAACTTGCCAGTCAGGCAGTAACACATTTTCAAGTTAAATATTCTAATCTGTCAGATAACATTAAATAGATTTCCATAACTAGTCAGAATAGAGTATCACATAATAGCAACTAACTAAACTTTTCACTGATGTTGTACCATTCTGAATTAGCATTTAAAAAATAAATGAAAATTGTTACTTCTATGCTGTTTCAGCAAATTTTGCACAGTAATTTAACTAAATACAAACAAATTCCTTGTATTGGTATTTATTACCTATAGTCATTGGTGTACACAGAGCCAGTCAACATACAGGTAAATTTCAGATTACCACACATGTATGTACTGCTCTTAAAAGCAACACTTAAGATTTCTGAAGTCAAAAGATAAGATAGAACTCTATTTTTCTGTTGGATTTTTTCCACTTCACTGAGTTTTCTGCCAAGTCAGTACTGCTGTTTCCCACGTCTGTGTGACTCTTTACTCAGCAACAGTATACAATTACAAACACTGAAAAGACAACTTCAGAAAACAAAGTGGCAGGGGAACATGGGGCAAGATTAGCAATTGAAACAACTAATCCAGATGAATCTCAGAGTCTCCAATCCAGCTGGCATAAATTCTCATACTCTTTTGCCTTTTCCCTAATCACTACAGTATTCTATTCAGGTATTTGGTTATCACAATATAATATTCTCCATCAAAATTAGGAATTACTACCCTCTCCCACTGCAAAAAAAAAAAAAAAAAAAAAAAAAAAAAAAAAAAAAAAAAAAAAAAAAAAAAAAAAAAAATTGCATATGCCAGTTTTAATCATCAATTTGTCCCCAATAGCCAGAACTCCTTAGAGGAGGCCAAAACATGTTGTCAGCTCTTGGAAAAAATATCTTCAATGTGATAATGAAGGTATCATGCATTCTATTTAGAATGCTTCTCTCCTTAAGAACTCAAGTTCATGGGTATATTTCTGGGCTATCCTGAAATCTCTCAGATGGGCTCTTGTAAGAGGTAGCTGCTTAGAACAAAAAACATTGCCTACAGAGTGATGTATGATGGCTTAGTGGATTAGCATGTTAAAAACATAATCTCTTTTGACACAGCTGTTTTTAAGTGGTCTTAAAAATATTACAAAATGTTAATTCTGTTTTCCAGTAAACATAACTTTTGATCTGCTGAGTCAGAGATGTTATGCATAATAATCACAGCAGGAATACAATACTATTCGTATTTTTTTGGAGGAAAAAGACTGAGCACAATTTTGTGCAAATAATAAAAAGAAAAATCACAAAGCCAAATTCAATTAAAGGCAAATCCACCAGAGGGAAACTGTAGTTCTAACAAAACAAAATACTTGTTTTCCTAGGTAATTTCCATATTTCTAGAAAGTTAATTCCAGAGCCATGTAACACTCACATACAGATTTTATAATATGTACTTTCAACACTGGACTAAAATACTTTGTGCTACTAAGTCAGCACAGTATCACTTTCTAGGTATCATTTTTAATTCTGAATTCAAATCCCCCAAACCAACACTCACTAACTTTAGAAAGCACTTTATCATGCACTGTCTGAATGTAGCAGAAGAGCCTTGTGTTTGTACAGCTCCCAGAAATCATCATGGAAGCTTCTGAATACCTAGGCATATCTAGGTTATGGAGATATGTAGACACAATGTAATTTTTTTCTGTGATCGAGTTATGATGGTTTTGTTATCAAAAACTATATTCTTCTAAATTAGGTACATAATGTATTATATTAACAAATATACTAATATACCAACATTCTTTTATTGAGGGATCCAAGCTACTGCTAAATGAATCTCTCATGACACATAATTATTATTTACTTCACTGAAAAATATTACCAGATTAGTACAGTAGTTATTTTTCTTTGCTTTCAAGACAGTTTAATATTTTTTGAACATTTGAACTTCATTTGTGGTTACACTAATTGCCCTTTCAAGTTGACAGGCATGTAAAATCATCCTGAAGTGTCCATTTCTGATACTGCAGGAAAAAATTAAAATGCTAGTAAGTAAAGGAAGCATCTTATTCCAAATAATTAATTTATTTGTAAAAGCCAGAATGAAGCAGTTCCCTGTTCACACTTTAGAAAGCAATCAATCCTTCACTGCTGGTCTGCTCCTTCCACATTCAGGACACTGTAGTTCCATCATTAAGAGCATCCCCTGCCGAGAAGCACATGAATCTACTGTTCCATGATGTACCCTCAATGACCACCAGCTTCTGAATGAAGCTACAAAAATACTGGGTTTTACTTACTAGAAAAAACCCTGAACAGCTTGCTTCTTGCCAACCTGAAAGACCACCCCTTTCAATGAGTGCCATCTGAAACAATCTCAAATGCATGTTACAGTATTTAAAAAAAAAAAAAATATCTTGGGGAAATACCACTTGCTCCCTGAGAAGCACTTCAGTTTTAGCACAGATCTCTCACTCTGAGATGGGCTCATTATGTTGGCATTACAGACCACACAGTTACTACTATGCATTTACTAGTGAGCGACCTAGAATTTGACAGATGGAAATGGTGATTGGAAAGCATGAAATAGAGGCTTCATATCTCAAATGTCCACAGTGAAAGGAATTGTTAGCATCCAACTAGATTCTAATAAGCTTTGCAAGAGGAACCTGGGCCATGCATTTTTACTAACTGTTTGTTTAATTTAATTTGTTTTCATTTATAGCAAAGCACTGTTGAAAAGAACAGGAAACTTTCAAATAATCTGGTCAAGATCAGATGGGAAAACATGTCCCTCTTCCACTTAGAAATTCTACAGTTCAGATCATTCAGTAACTTTGCCAGTCACTGCAACATACTAAAAAAATTATCAAGAAACAAACTTCCTAAACAAATGACAAATGCAGAAAGTAGAGGTTAAAAAAAGGATTAATTTTTTTACCCCCTTATAACAGTCTAAAAATACTCAAAGCAAGAAGACATAACACACACTCTTTGGGTCAGAACTCTGCCATGCACAGGGAGTGAGGTAATTTTGACTACATTCTCTCTCAGATGTACCCCCAAAGACAAAATCACATCACTAACTTACAAAGTTGCTAAGTAACAGTTCATTCATAAGTTAATTCACAAAGGCGATATAGTCTTTGTCCAGAAGACCTCATAACCTTCCTACAAAGGCCTAAGTTACAAAAAGTCTAGATATATTATAGAATTGTAAAATGGTTTGAGTTGGAAGGTACCTTAAAGACCATCCAGTTCCATGGGCAGGGATACCTTTCACTAGACCAGGTTACTCAAAGCCCCATCAAACCTGGCCCAGAACACTTCCAGGGATGGGACACCCAGAGCTTTTCTGAGCAACCTGTTCTGGTGCCTTACCACCCTCACAGTAAAGAATTTCTTCCTAATGCCAAATCCAAACCTACCTTCTGTCAGTTTTACTCCTTGTCTTATCACTATACACTCTTATGAAAAGTCCCTCTCCAGAGGCAGTTGTCAGCCAAAATGGTGGGAAATTTTATATATAATTGGGAAGAACTAACAGTTAAGCTCTTTCCTAACAGTTCTTAACTGCTTTAAGTTAAGCTCTTTCTCCTTCAAACTATGAGTCTTACAATCCCAAAGTAAGAAATGGGATTTAGGTATACTTCACAGGGCAGTTACAAAGCACTTGCAACCTGACAGCTAATTTCTGCCTGCCTTTTAGCTTTTTTTGTTAAGCTGCCTACATGAAACTTTCACGCCAAAACTACCTTCAAATACCAAACTACCTCCTTTATGATGAAATTCAGATGCTTAGCAGAAGGGATTATTTGACCTTCAACCACAGTTTAACACCTAAAACTATGACAAGAACAGTCTTTTAGAGCATCCATTAAATCTTGGAGGCTTTGCTCAGAGTTGAGAGACTTTCTATTTCTTTGGTTCCTGATGAGAAATGGAATAAGCAGCACAATACTCAAATTCTTATTCAGACAAAACCTTTAGGAAATTTAATCTGCTAATGAAGAATTATGGAGTTCATTTCAAGATAACTGAATATATTATCAGTTTCAAGGTTGCAACACAACTATGTGACTGATATCACAAATTCTTATGATTTAAATATTTTGAGAGGACTGAGGGGCAGTGATTTAAGTCACCAGAGCACCTTTTTGACCACATCTGTCTTCTAACTTGAGGATTGAAAAAAGATCCAGTCTCTTTTTATGTTCAGTTGTTTTATTAGTCAAACTACAGAAACTGAAAATAATAACACATATCCAACCTCCCCAAACGAAAGTATCTTGCTACTCCAATCAAACTGACAAGTAATCAATGTAGTTAGAAACTGCTTAAATGCACTTTCCTTTCAGTACAAATCTGAAGATCTGATCTGAGATCTCATTTAAGTATAATAAAGAGCAAGAAATTTGTTTTACATGATGCATAGATATGTACTAGAAAATTGTTTTACATGATGCATAGCTATGTACTAGAAAACCTGTACTAGAAATTGAAATGTATTTTTCAATGTGGATTTAACTTACTTGTTCTCAAATATTCTGAAGTGGCCAAGTTTTCAAAGGTGAAATAATACAGGGGAGACCTCTAAAACCATTCCCCCCTCCCCCTCCAAGAAACTTATTTCACAGTTTAACATTTCTGAAAGTATAATCTAGATTTCTGTTTGCCTTCTACAGTAATTGACACTAGAAGTGTGTCTGAGTATTTCTTATGAGAAACAATGATAGAACATATTTGACAAGACCTGACATCTTTTCCTCACAGGTAAGTTTAATATTCATCCAGTTAGGGACTATTGCCATCACCCAAACACCATCATGATTAAGTTTTCTGTATTACTCTTCACTCAATTTTTCTATTTGTAGCATCACCAGCTCAAGTTAATTTCACAGTACTCATTGGCACAATTTTTGTAGTACAAAAATTATCAATAAACTTAAAGGGACACAAATAGATTCTGAGAGAATAAAAGAGTTTTAAACAAGTTAAAGAAGTGCTGAGTTCAGAAAAGAGTGTATCCAAAAGAAAAGGATACACTCAGGCAGCTAAGACAAAAAACCCTTTAAAATTATAACTGGGAAAACATTACATTTTACAAGTAATGAGAAATTAAACAAGTTTGATATAAATATTTCATGTATACTTTTTAAAGCAATTTCAACACATACTAAAACAAGCCTGAATAATTAGGATAATTAACATATTAGGATTCTTAGTTAACTTTTTAAGTAAAAAATAATGTAACTTTGTTGTTCAGGAATAGAGCTGATTTCATTGTACTGGTATGCTTATAACTGTACTTAAACACCATTTAAAATAGCATGTAGCAACACCATCTTTTGACAGATGCAATAATATTTTTATTACTTTTTCTGAAACTGATTAAAATATAGCCATAAGCAATATGTTTGTGCTGGGGCATAATTAGGAGTGGTTTAGTCTGAGCACAATCCTAGTATTCAAAATAATAAAAGAAAACTTCAAATCACAGATGAAAAAAAAGCCTAAAGATTTAAATAACCAGCATTTATGTCTAAGCTCCTCCTAAGCTAGGTGGTTCAATATTTCCTAGTGTCCTAGGTGAAACAAATATGTAAGTATTGATCACAGTAACTTCCAGTGAACAAAATAAGCTTGAACAATATAGTGTTTAACTTTTAAACAGAACACAAAACTCTGACACTATTTTATACTTGTTTTATTTTACTTTAATACTCTTCTTAAAGTACTAATGAGGAGAAGAGCACCAGTAACTGATAGCAGGTAGCTAACACCATAAATTTACACCTTTGTAATGTATCATCTTATGAAAACATAAGAACAGCTGCAGGCAATTTCTACTTTTATATATTTATATTTTATCTATACTTGCATGTGATAAATGCAGCATTACTAAGCCTTGCATGTAGGCAGCTGCAGTAAATGCAAAAAAGTATAAATGAAAATTCCACACGTGACAGTAGGAGTTTGAAGAAACTTAACATTTACAAACTTGTAAATGTTTTATTACTAACTATACTGGCTTGATTGAAATTTAATAGCAAGCTGCCAGAATCTCTCATTCTGCCTTTCCTTCAAAAAGATCTCTTTAAAATATTCCTATTCCACAACTGAGTCAAAAGACACGATATTGTCCCTAAACGTCTCCTAAAAATGTGTGCATGTCTGTATCTATCCCACATACAAATGGAACATTCATGATAAATACATACACCCCACAGTAAACAGTTTTATTACAAGTGACAAGCACTTGAGACAGTAAAATCTGATTTGCGTACACAGGGTCTTTCTATTGCTCAAACATGTAGTATAGTGAGATCTCATTAACTCACAATCAGATGATTTGCAGGGATTTTTAGAAAAGTCATGCACTGCAAAAAGAAGTACATACTCAATACATGAAGAGGTAAGCTAAGTTTTCTGACAGCCTCGTTCCTTTTTGGTTATTTGGCAATTCACAGTAAATGTGCATAAGGCAAAATCAGCAATCTACATCTTATTTCCTAAGAAATACTTTACACTTGCAGACTGCCAAATCTGATGTGACTCACAACCATAAAGAAAAGCTTTTAGGGTTAGAGATACACAGTGTCAGGCTACTGGTAAATTACCTGCAGAATACATAAGTAAATCTACATGCAATCTGTATTGCTAAATTGTATCAAATAAAGTATTATTGCAGCAATATGGAAGAGATTATTATTAGTTATCCTAACTTAAGTGAAAAAACAACTTTGACAAATAATTCCCTTTAAACACTTTCTAATCTGATTTCTAGGGATATTTTCCTTGAGAGAGGAATTTAGCACATTAAGTGCAAAAGAAGATTATAGCAATTCAGTTTACTGTAACAGACACTTTTTGCATTTTTCCAAGTTTCTTTACATAGTTATTTCTTAATTGGATCTGATGGCAATTCCTAGGTTTTACTTTCCTGATTCCCACTTGACTTTCTCAAATCTGATTTGAGGTATTTTACTTCAGAGTTCTGAGTTACTGTTGTATGCATTACAGCCACACTCGTCTGCATTCGTTTTTTTAATCTCACTTTTTAGTTTTATAATAGTTCAGACCTGTGGGGTTTTTTCCCTCTCTTTCCTTTCCTCTAAACAAATAGCTATTGGGCCACATTTTATTTCCTTTGTGCCCCCCTGTAAGTGTACAAAAACCCCCAGATTTGGTCATGAATAGAACAGGTCATCACTCTGGCCATGTATTTTAATGTATTTGACAAGGTATCTCTACACTCTGGACAGGCAATGAACCAGGAAGGAGAGAGAAGAAGGCTACAGAGAAGGATATAATAGAAATTATTTATTCCTTCAACATGAGAAGAATTACATATCCTTTCTCACTCTTCACAGTCAGGTATGTACTTACACAGTCACCTCAAAGCCCTGACATATATGGTGGCTAATTTCAATGCCATGATCCTACAGTAACCGTTTGCTAGACATGCAGGGTCCATTTAAATATTAAAAATTTTAATACATTGTATGAGAAGGCCCCATCCTTTAAAACTGTGAGCACACAACTACTCTAAAAAGCATGCTGTATCTTTTCAAAAGTCAAAAAACTCCCTCTAGTTCTATGAATTTCTGCGATTTGTCCTAAGATGAGACAATAACAGGTGAACAGTGATACAGATATAGATAGAAAACACTTTAACAGCACAAACTAAATAAAAATAAAACTTAATCTGCAGTAATGGTGACCAGTTCTGTTTAATATTAGGTTTTCTGACCTTGCATACAATTAGGATCTTTTGCATTTGATATTTGGTGGACAACTGTTTATTTAAAATGAATTAGTAACTACTATCTATGCAATTTCAGATAAATGTTCACTATATCCCTTGACAACTAAAAAAAAAAAGCATCTGTGTAAGTGATTATATTGAGAGTTAATCAGTATTTTACATTCAAGTTACAAGATCACACAATTTAAAAATCAATATAAATTGAATTAAATTCTAGATGTGGGGGTTTTTTAGATTAGAAGAAAATACACAATTGTCTATTATCAAATGCCCAGATAACTGCAAAAAAAAAACCCACTCCAATGTTTCAGAAATTTAAACATTTTATGTTTGATCAATACAAGTGTTACTTTCTTCTAATATTTGAATTTTTTTTAAATAGTTTTTTAAGGCTACCTAAACATTTGGTAATCAGTTAAAGATGCTTAGCAGTTCAGTGGATAAATGCTGCACATTTCTTTCAAAAGCTCTGCAAGCTAAATCCTTACTAGGAGCAGATATTTGGAGAATAACTCCTTGAAAGCAAGTTCTCTATCACTTCAGTGGTGGTCACTGCTAGCTCCTTTTAAGTCTATACTGATTTGAGAATGGTCTAAATACTTGAACAGATTTCATGTTTTCCAGAATATTTCTGCTTGGTAAACACATAAATTTGTTCAAGAACCCTACCAAAAAGTATTTGTTCACAAAAACTGGTTTTAACAACATAAGGGGTTATAGACAGAAAATTTAAAAACTTATGGTTTAGACTCTGAAGTAAAAAAATTTATTTTACAAAATAACCTTGAACAGTTACAAACAGTGGTTTATTTAGAACATGAGTAGTGCCTTCCTTAACCCATTAATTTTAAAACATATGCAATACCCTGAAAGGAGGAGACTTTAGGGCACCATTTTGACTAACCAGCTGCAGAGATGGACAACCATTAGAAGTGGCTGCACTTTGTATGCAGTGCCTTTTGGAACTACATAAACTTTTTAAAAGTTTCTTAATTTAAATCTCAGAAGTTCTACATTGAAAACTAATTTTTCAGGATAATTACTAAATTAAAAGTACACACCAAGAGACACATTTGAGCTAACCATTCAAGGAAAGCTGAATGCATTTCACTTTAGGTCCCTGTATTGGCTTGAACTGTTGTAGAATACTGTAGTTATTAATTTTTAAACATTACTGAATAGGATTGGTAACTCTCTAAAAAGGATTTTAATACATTTGCACCTCTCCTGTTTACCTAGAAAAAGTAGGTTAACTTCACCAACAACAGACCATAGTATTTGTTTCCTCAGGTGTTTTAATTTTAGAAAATCTTGAAAAAAATCAAACTGTATCATCTATGGAATCAGACCAATACATAATAAAGAAGATTATCTTAACTCTTAGAACAAGGAAGCTTTGAAAGTTACTTTGTATTTTTATTTTAAAAAAACACTTAATCACTGTAAGAATTCTGTTTTCTATGAAAGAGTAAGTTTGTAAAAAAATAATCCTAAACAACATTCTTTTCTGCTATTATTATCTCCATCTGGATTATACCTTAAAATTAAATCCAGTTTAGAAGAGTATCAAATTCTGAGAGAACACCCTTTCCTCTTTCTCCACCCTAAATCCTGAATTTTGTACTATGGTTGGATACACCAAATTTACTTTGTAATACACAGGTGTAAGTCAAGAAAGATACTTCACAACACTGCTTCTTTCACATTGTTATTATCAGTGTCTATACCTATTTTCAGCATTGAAATATTAATGATTAAAAAGCTCCAAATTAGGTAAAAATGTAGAGGCATGTTAAGCACTTCATACTGATGGTCACAGAAACAGCATTTGAAGAGCTCTCAGTACCATTAACCAGTTTATTTAAGTTAGTTCTGCACATCTAGTACCATCTGTCTCTCTACCCTGGTACATTAAAACTACCAACATATGGTGAACTGCTATTAATTTATCAAATTTCTATGCATTCCAGGGTAATGTTACTTCAGTCAATAAAATAATAGATCAGTTTAAGAAATATTCAGAAAGCAACTTTAAAGTCTGAATTCTTATTAACTATAAAAAAGGTCTCTAAACCATAAAAGGCAGTTTTGGAAAAACATTCAATATCATTCCTTTATACAAAATGATTGATCTTTCTTCCTTAATGACCCTGTTTTCTAACCTAAGAGCGGTTAATGTGATTTAATTTTCACAACTGTGAGTCACTAGAAAACTTTGAGATTTCTGCCCAAATCTTTAACCACAAGGCTATCCTAGGCAACAAGTTTCTTTGGTCACACTTGCAGAAAGTGTACAGATCATTTGCAAGCACATGCTATTCAACACAGAGGGCTATCACAACTCCTACTCAACTTCCACAGATTCACAGAAAACATGTGCTGCAATAGCCTCCATCCAAATTCAGTAGCCCATCTCCCCTCTCAAGAAGCACATACCTGTACTCAGTTTTCAATCTAGAACTAAGTACAAAGGCTTCAAAACCAAAGCAAGTGTAAAGGCAACACTGCAACTCCTCATAAAGGTATCAAATTGCCATGTTAAGAGGCGATGCTAATTTTTTAAAATAGGACATTCAAAAATAAAATTAAAATACATAGGAGATAATAGAGACAAGCAGAGCATTTCACATCATCACAGTTAAACATTTACAAGTTAAAAATTAAGAAAAAAACCAGTATCAGCCAGAACCCATGCTAAAAGCATGCATGCATACACACATGCACACATATACATGACACCAGACCACAGTTAGGATGACTTTTCTTTCTTTAAATAAAGCCAGAGGTAATTCTTCCAAGTCATGTTTTAACTACACACCTAAGGTGTACTTGTAAAGAGCCCCTACTTTGGCCAATTAAAACCTACAGTTATTTTTCAGTATTTTCAAAACCTTTGGGGATGGTTTAGGAGATTTAGGCATAGAATAAACTTTTGAACAAACTCAAGTGCTCCCAACAAAACTGAATGTATGCAAAGTAAAAATAACACACTTCACAACTTGCACAAAATGTCTGTGAAATTGCCCTACACACAGGCAATTCATCCCCTCCCACAGAATTCGCAGCTAGCAGAACAGCACTAGATCTTAATATTATACAACCTGAGATTATTTCATTTCTGCAGCATACAATCCAAAAAACACTCTCCAAAACACAGCATTTGAATTAACATACCAAGAAAACTCCCCTGAAGACCTGCTACACACAAAAGAATTGCTTTGATCCCAACGATTCTGCACGTTTCCCACTGCTATCCTTCCCTAATTTATCAGACTAGGGCCGATTTGATACCTTTCCATTAAAAAAAAAAAACAACGAACCACCCCTCTGCTAGAGGCAGAGGTGCTGGAGAGGTGATGATAACCCTAGGAAAAGAGAAGCTGTCTCTTTAAAATGCCCTGCTATGTCCCTGATCCCACGTGGAACCAACATAAGCAGCACTTTCGCATTAACTTCAATGTGAGGCGAGATGAGGCATCATCATTTCATATAAATAAAACGAGGAGACTGCAGAATACATTCTTTGTAGGAGACAAGCAGGTGAACTGAACGTGCCAGGGAAATCAGCAACCACCCGCAGAAGAGGTGCCCTGCCCCCGAGCCCTCTCTGCTCTCCCTATGGAGCATTAGCTCAACCCCACACCACTCTCAAGAATCCAGTTCAAATAGAGGAGTGAGCCACCAAGAAAACTCGAAATTCAAAGGCAACGAAAATGCACTTTATAAACCGGAAAGGTTTACTTTTTGCCTCACACATCCTAATTAGATCAGGAAAGTGACACTACAAAAGCATAACATTCCGGTCCGGAAAAAAAAAAAAAAAAAAAAAAAAAGAAAGAAAAAGACAGAGGAAAAGAAAAGAGCCCCCATCTCCCCAGATCCCCCAAAAACACACACACAAAAAAAGCATTAAAAAGGAAGTTATAAAGCACCACATCCAGCATTTATCTTATCTAGGATCACTCCACATTTACCCCCAAGTTATACACTTTCTGCACCATCATCTCCCCCTACCTCTCTGTCCTGAAAGGGATTTTCACGTTTTCTCATTGTCGGTGGCGAGTTATAAGAGGCTTTTGCCTTTCCAAAGAATTCATCAACAAAAAAAAATAATAAATATTAACTCCTTGCTCCCTGAAACCTTAAAACGGTCTCGGGAAGACACGGTTTTTATACTGTTACCTTGAGGAAGAAAAGGGGGAGCAGCCCCGATTTTTAGGTATTTTTTGGCATTTTTTTCTGATTTTTATTTTGTTATATGCCTCAGTTCTCCCTCCATTTTGGTTGTTTATGATACTGACAACAAGCTGTCCCTGCTCTCTCTCTCTCTCTCTCCGGATCTCTCCTGCTTTCAGTTAGCAAACCCCCCTCCCCAATGCAACACGACTCAGCACTTACTTGGGTTCACACTTTTCTCTAAACACACACCGATGGGGAAGGGAAAAGCTCCTGGGCTACTCGGAGGGGGAGAGCAGGCAAATTCGTTTCTTTATTACGAAAAAAAAAACTTTTGTCCAAAAAACGACGGGAAAGGGGGGTCGAGTGCCCCAAAGTCACTCCGGATCCCCCCAAAGACGCAGCCGCCAGGTCCGGGGGACACCCCACGGATAGCCGGGTCCACGGGGGAAATTTCTGTGCGAAATTTGTCCGGTTTGAGGCGGCGGGCGAATTTATATTAATTTTTTCCCTCATTTTTCGGCACCGCGGTCTCTAATGTCTTCCGCTCCCTCTCTCGCCGCTCTCGCCGCTGTCACTGCATTCACAGCACAGGCTCCGGAGAGGCGAGGAGGGGAGGGGGCGGCCGCGCCGCTCCTGCCCCTGCCCCTGCCCCGCGGCCCCGGGCCCGGGCCGCCGCGGGGGTCGGCGGCGGGCACCCCGCGCCCTCCTGCCGTCCCCCGGGCAGCCCCGCCGCCTCGCCCGCTCCTCGCGAACCAGCAGAGCGCCGCGGGGAGGGAGGGGAGGAGTGGAGGAAACTCCTGAGAGAGGTTTTTCTGAAAATCATCTCTTTCTCCCTCCGAAGGGGGGTGGGGGGGCACCACTCGCCTCGGCTCCCCTCCCCTGCTTTTCCCCCCGGGGGGGTCCGACGCGGGGCGGCGGGGGGCTGCGGGAGATGGGGGGAGAGGGATGGAAGGGAGGGATGGTTAACACAAACTTTTCCTCACTGCTCGCTCGCTGCTCCTCTCTCCTCTCCCCCCTCCTTCTCCTCCTCCCCCTTCATAATTTAAATAACCCTGATATTTCCCTGCTAAATCCCGGCGCCTGCCCCCCAAACCCGCAGCAGACTCACCGCGGGAGCCTCAGCATCCCCTCTGCGCCCCGTTTCCACCCTTTACAGTGTTCTCCGATTTTTCTGTAATTTTTTCCCCATATTTCGGGCTGGACGCGGCGGGCCTGGAAATTGTTTGCTTTCCCGTCTTTCCAGCAGCCATTGTAGTGTATGCGCTGCGGTGCAGCCCAGCCTGCCGCACACGCCGCGCCCACACCGCCCGCCGCCCACACGCACCGCGGGTTGGACGCCTCCCCCAGTCAGTCAGGGCCGCGGCCGCGCCCCGCCGCCGGCGCCTGCGGCCCGCGCCGCCCGCCCCGTTGGTGGAAGGAGGCGCCGCTCACGGCCGGGGCGGGCGCGGCGCCGCCGCCATTGGCGGCCCGGCCGTGCCACTCAGAGCCGCCGGGGCGTGGGCGGCGGCGGCGCGGGGCCGGGGGGAGCCGCGGGGCCGGGAGCGGGGTAGGCTGCGCCCGTACTTAAGCGCGCTGCCCGAGCCGCTGACGTCTTTCGAATTGGAGACGGGCTGCCCCGCTCCCGCCCCGGGCTCCAGCGGACACGGCCGGGGACGGAGGTGAGTGCCGCCGGCGGCGACCCGTGCTGTGCCCGCCCGCCGCTTCCCCTTCCCGGCCGGCGCAGAAAAGTCTCGCTCGACCTTCGCCGCCCGCGGGCCGGGGCAGCCCCGCTCGGGCCCGGCGGCGGCGCGGGCCGGGCACCGCTCCCTGGCGGCAGGTGGTGCCGAGGGGAGGCCGCGGGGAACGAGCCGGGGCGGGGGAAGGGGTCGCCGGCCGCCTCCGGCCGCTCCGCCGCCGGCGGGAGGCAGGGACCGGGCGGGGGGCGCCGGCCTCGCCTCCGCACCTGGACGGCTCCCGGCCTTCCCCGGGAAGCCGAGCTGGGCAAGGCGGCAGCTCCGCGGTGCTGAGCGTCAGGGACCGCCGGCTACCTCCTCCTGCCTCCACCGCTGTAACAGCCTAGAGTGCCGTAGGAATTTTAGTACGGCCTTGGCTCCAGGGTTCAGAGTTTTAATGAGCTGGTCTATATTGCGGCATAATTAGCGAATTTGTATCTATATGTGTGCATTTAAAGCAGACCAAATGCTTTTCAATGGGTGGGAGCCTGTAGCGAAGTGCCCTGATGGCTTATGAACTGGAAAAGCCCTAGGGTTAAAAGAGTGCCAGCAACAGCCCTGGTTCTCTGTGGTACAGTTTACAACTGTTAATGTGTTAAAGCATAATTAAGAACTGTGGCATAGACAAGCCTTCGGTTGTGGTTGGGCTCTGACCTGTAATCTGAAAGCAGGAAGGGAAGCCTGTACATGTGCAAAACCGGGGAGGAGGGGGAAGCACGCTTCCTGCCCAACTGCTCATTCAGTCACACAGCAGCATTTCGGCGTGACCCGCCTGCCCTTCCAGCTGATAATGTTTCAAGTCTGAAGTACTTCGGAGAGGGGGAGAGAGCAACACGCGCAGGAGCTATCAGACCTTTTGGGTTGTACTAAGAATGTTTAAGCATTTGCCTGCTCCGAGCTGTGAATCTTTATTAGAACCTGAACTGTTTATTCGTTAAGTAGGTGTTTAATGGGTTGTGTGCATTGTTCCTTAGAACGGGCGCGGTTGCAGACTCTGGTAGTGTAATCAAACCGAAAGCGTCAAGTGCAGTTTGTATAAGGAACGCTGATTACGACGGCCCATCCTATGACTCCCAAGTATTCTTTCGGAGAGTAAGTCTGAAGTCAGAGTGACAATGTACACCTTGAGGCATGTCTGCTTAGGCGGCAATAGCAATGAAATGCAGAGTTATAAAACAGACACATGCAAACAGCTAAAAATCTTGTATCTGTTGTGGTGAGTTAGGTGAGGCATTGTGGTATGCTGCTTTTGCTTCCTACTTCTCCCTTCTCTCCTCCTTTCTTGAAGTCTGTGATGATGCTAGTATACATGCTTGTGTTTCCATTTGAGTTGGAAGTGCCTGATCAAAAATGCACTTCCACCCATCAAAAAGGAGAACATTTGCCTGCATTGTTAAATTAACTTAAGCACTGGATAGTTCTCAAAGGAAAGTGAAAGCATTTCCCCAATGTTGTTAATTAAAAGGCCCATTTGCAGAAGATGATCATATGGAAAGCAAAGAGTACTCCAAGTACCAGGAAGTATACCTGCACAGCTTGTAAAACCTAAGGGTTGTTTACTGGGAATAGTTCACTCTTACCCAAAGAAGAAACCCCATCTAAAACATGGTTTTCTATGAGCCACAAAGGCAGTACTTGAATTTTTTGTAATCTGGTATCAAGCAAAACAGGCTTTTTACTGCAGGCTTTTTACTTTTTACTTTTGCACTTATCATTCCCTAATGTGCACAGAAACAGGTCTAAGTTAAGTTAAGAATTAGCACCAATTTTTTTTGAGAGTAAAAAACAAGATTGTGTCCTTCATTAGCAGTACTTTAATTTGCTCCCTGTGTTTCTGATTGCATTGATTCAAGCAGTCATCTGGTCAACATTAATTTATTTTTTGTTAGATTTAGTATTTGTTTGGAACACATACCTGTATTGCCATATGTGTGCTGGAGGCAATGTATAGGGAGCTGTAAAGGGAAAGAGGGTCTGCTGTTCATCTTGATGTCATCATCTTGGATCAGTGTAGAGTCTTGGCACTGAACTCTGTGTCTCTCAAGCTTACAGAGTCAGTGTCAAACTACTAAATGGTAAAAAATGTGATTCAAGCGTTCATACACAGTGTAAGTGGGTCTGGTCCCACCTTGCGGTGAAATCAGTTCTTTTTCTATTAAATATTTGCTGTAGCAACACAGGATATAGTTGGGCACTTGTTGTACCTGGAAAGCTCAGTGACAATGCAGATGTGATCCAGCTAAGGAGTAGGTACAAATCTGGAAAAGTTTACTTGTACATTCCTCCCACACACTATTAATTGAAGTGTCTACAGTGTGTTGGCTGTGAACAGCTTCTATGGAGCTGTTTCTCCTACACGTGGTCACTTCCTCCATGATACACAGGCTGGTGTGAGAGCTGCTGCAGTGGCTCCATTCTCTGCAGGAGTTTATCAGGGAGTGAGCAGTCTTGGTGATGGGCTAAACTTGCCAGTGTTGTCTTGCTATTACTGCTTTTGAAACAGCACTTTGCAAAAGAAGGTTGGGTTTTGTTAAGGTTTTTTTTTTTTAAGATAACGAAACTGTGTGTTGCTAGAAGGCCTTTATTACATCCTGAAATTCAGACTTAATCCTGAGTTACTGTTAAAAGTAGATACTTAACCTGTTTATTTTCCCTTTCTAGCCAAGGTACGAGTGTCTTTCTAGAATGTCCAGGCATGCAAAAAAGCTTAGAGATCACGATATAAATCCATGTCTAGCGGTAAGATGATCAAATTGAGATTGATTTCTGTCTGTACATTTCAATGTTAAATAATGCACTTTCTAGGGGACTGTTTTGTGGGTAGAACACTGGCATTCTAGCACTTTGCATTAAAAGTTTCTTAAGAGTCTGAAGGGGGGAAGGGCTGAAAATCTTCCATTATAATAAGCATGAAATAACAAGTTAGTTCCCTATAAATAGGAGTAATACAACTGCTGGCAGTCTCTTAAATTTTCTGTCCCTAAAACCAGAGCCTGAAATCCTGGTTAGACAAGCTTGGTTATTTTTTAAAAGTCTTTAGTGAGTTATACCAAGCATCATTGTAAACAAATATTCTGTGGCCTCTGCACTTACTGTCTGAAGAGTACTATTCTCTATTATCTCCAAATTAAATTACTACTTGGAAGTACTGATGATCCTTTGTAATAGGTGTTACTTTGCTCTCTTTGATAGTGTTCTTTCATCTGAAGAGCTCACTCCTATCTTCATAGATATTCTGGGACTTGTTAAAATATTTAAACACTGAGTACAGTAACTTCCCTCAGCCCTGAAGTATATTTTCCCCTATTAAAGGAAACAGATGCCACTACAAAATGTATGAATGACAACAACTATAACAAGGATATGTGTACTGATTACTTTTTGAAGTACAAAATCTGCAGAAAATTCTGGGTAAGCACAGTAAACTTTCTAAATTTTACTCCCTGCTTTGCTTTATGTATGTTACTTCTGACATGCTGCTCTCTGAAACCTTCAAACTCAGCTAAGGATGTTTTTATGGTAACTTACCAGCCCAGGTAGTACCAGTATGCGTTGCTGTAAGACTTAAGCACATGCACATCAAAGTACTTCACTTGATTGTTCTGGGTTTACTCTCTTGGATTGTGAGTCAGTGTTCTTGCAGTACCTGATGTTTTCCTTTGAACTTGAGTCACATATTTCTAGTAATAATTTCTCTTTTTAACTGATGCAGTGAAAAAATTCTGAGGCAAGGTAAGGTTATCTGGTTTCCCACTGGCTTGGATCATGTTTACTTTAACCTGATATAAAGCTTATTTGGTGGTGGAGAAATACTAGGAGGATCCATGTGCAGTTAAACTGTTTTCTGCTGTTTCCTTATACCATTGAAGTAGAGAGGTTTTAGCTTAGCCTTTAAGTACTTGTGCAAACTACAAAAAAAACTGTTTACAGACAATTGTGCATTGGTCTGGCATAGAGTAATGGGAATACTGATTGCACTGTATTCTGAAGCAGCAAGGTAAACTATGAGGTATCTTGAACTAACTACTAGTACATTTAGTTATCATCTAATCAGGCTTTTAGAGTACCTGGGTCTTGATATATAAAGCATTTTTCTATTAAAGAATCTTGTTCATTCAGAGCTTGGGGAAATCTGTTCTCATGGTCACTTTGTTCTGTTTTCAGCATGGAATTATGATGCAAAGGAAGAGAAATGGTGTGAAACCAGAGATGCCCTCAGCAGAAGAAAGAAAGAAAATCTTGGAATCAATGGGGAAGCCCTACTGACTAGAAATCTGAATTGATTGACTGTTGTCACTGTACATATGAAGACTTGGCAGCAGCAAGTTACCATTTTATGAACTGGATTTTACAGTTGCCATATGTTGGATTAAAATAAGATCTTAAATTTTGAAATGTGGGAGCTTTCTAGGATAGAACTTTCTGTTTTGTTCCTACTTCCTGTCATAGGAACCTGGCCTCTTTTTATTGGAAGATACGGGTCTCAATGCAACTTGTGTAGAAACTTCTGGAAGTAGAAACTACCTTGCTGTGAAATGCTAAATATAAAATTAATGGGACTTGAAGAAAGCCTGTTTGAAAAGATGGGTTGGTGAGCATTTGCAGCGTGGTTCTAAGTTCTAAGACTGGAGCAGATTGAGAAGCTGGTACATGCAACATGTTTCTTGCACTCAGCTGTTCTGCTCAATAGCATGGATTTACCATGTGTGGTTTTATCACTATTTTCACGTGTTGAATTCTGTGTCCCCAGTTTAAATAAGACTGTTCACGAACTAAAATCCTAAACCCAATAAGCTTGTCATTGGGTCTGCCACTGCACTTGCCAGTGACAGCAGGAGCTTGCAGTAAGTCAGATCTGCAAGCTGTGCTAGTTAGAAGGTTAGAGAGACGGTGAAGATAAAACTGAACTCCTCAGGTCTGAGCTGCATAGTAATTTCTGTGGATAGTAAATAGATACTTTGGTGGCGGGCAGGCAGGGGGGACTTGCAGACACGTAAACAGATCCTCTGAGTGACATGGCAGGTTTAACTATAGCACATCTATCTAAGACTCTGGACAGCTGAAACCTGGGGTTTGGAAATGCTTACTCATATGAGATTACAAAGCTCAGTTTAAACAGGTACTCTAATCTTAAATAAGGTTGATTCTTTAGCTAAATTGAACAACCAATAAATGTAAACATGTTGCTGTCTATTGGAAGCAGTGTTTACCTTTTATCTTCTGGTGTCCTGGCTTAAAAGCTTGTATCCTGTGATAAAACAGAAACTGTCATGAGCTCAGGTTCCATGTGAAATCCTTTAGTTCGTACTGGGATCAACTTGGCAGAACTCTGGCTGACCTCATGAAGGATAGTGTAAAAGTGTTGTCTCTCTATTTAGACTTTTTGGAAAGACTTCATGGCTCTCTGTTTCTCCTGTCTGGCTTGTCTTGTTTCTTTCCACTGTAGGCCTATTTCTTTGCTTGCTATGATTTTAGGCTGTTTCCTTGTTGTTTGATCTGACTAGTAACTCCACAAAATCTGCTTTTGCTCTTCCTTTCTGCTCTCTGTTTAGATCTGAGTTTTGAAATTGATTGATCCTACCCTCTCTGTTGGAATGAGTGTGTAACTCTATGCCTTTTGAGTATGCAGTTCTCCGAGCAAAGCTGTACAGCCTTCAAACGTGTCACAAGTTCTCTTGTCGGTTCCTGGCAAGGAAAATGTACTTTCTTGCATCAAGACCATAAGATTCTCTATTTCAAATTACTTTCTCTTTGCCTAAAGTGCGAACTTTGACATTTTCCTCTTTTTGTAGTTGGGTTTGTTGTTGTCTTTGGTTTGGTGGGAATTTTTTTGGATTTTTTGTTTGTTTGTTTTTGTTTTGGGCATTTTTATTGTTGTTTGGTTTGTTCCCCTGTGTGTGGAGCTGAATATACTTTCATTCTAGATTCAAGGGCTTGCTCTTTTCTGCCACATCCTTGCTATCTTTTAATACCCTCCTACATACCAATCTTTCCTCATTTTTTTTCCCATTTGACACCAGTTCTTTTTTGACTGATTTTAACATTTTGGTCTTCTCATTGCAGTTTTTTCTACTACCTTTCTTTCATCTCTGATCTAATGGTATAGTCTTGCAGTGACTTTCTAATAAAGCTTCTTTTGAAGGTTGTGTGTTCTCTGTTCTCTTTAATAGTGAGAGAACTTCTTGCTTTCATTAAACTTAGCCATAATACTTCCTCATTAACCATGCCTCTCTTTGATCTTCTTGTTCATCTGCAGATTTTGGGGAGCTGTTGTTCTCTTCCTTAGGGCTCTGTCTCTTCAGACTCTTCTGCCTTTGCTGTCTTTCTGGCTTTTTGCCTCCCTTGGTGTGTGTATAAGAGCACCTTCTCTCCTACTTGGCACAGGTTTGTCATTTGCCGCCTCTGCTGTATCTTGGGACATGTTCTTTGCTCCTATGGCTTTAACTACTGTTCTAGTGCTTGCTGTTTTTCTGTTGCTGTGCTCTTAAATTCTGGGCTTATGTTAAAATCTACAGTATATTTTATGTGCAAGAAAAACATCATCTTGTTCTTGAGGTGGGTATGCCCATTCTTCTTTGCATAAGCTCAAGTTCCTTAAAATTGTCTCATTTATCCTAGGATTTCCTTTCAGGTCTTCTTTGCATGTAGAAATGCTTGTAAGTATAGTATGTAGCAGTGCTTATAATGTATTTATAAGTTGTTGGTTGTTTTTTTTTTTTCCTGACAATATTTGCTCGGGAAGCTTCCACCACTAATGTTATTTTCTTTTAAAGGATGGCTGGCCTATCTTTTGGCATTGATAGGTACCCTGTGCTGCTTTGTAAAGTGTTTGTAAAGAGCTAGTACTGGTCTTCAAAAAATCAGCGAAGGAGATGCATTACTGCTTTCAGGCGTCAGTGCCAGAATGTGGGATCACAGGATGGGCGAAGGCACATGTAATGCAGGAACAGTAGTCTTACATTAGACTTCTGATCATCAGTGGATGTACATGGTAACCTCCCTGTCCCTGTAGATGCTACAACAAAAATGAGTTTAGTGTAGAACTGAGAGCAACTGAGAGCAGTGACCATGTTAATTCAGGTAATCAGTAATCTGTTGTAGGGAATGTCATTTATTTCCATTGCATATTCCTTACTGTTGAATAACTCTTCGCTCCCCCAAGATTTTTTATAAACTTGTGTTTTCTTCCTCATGTCGTAATGTCTCTCAAGAGTGATCTGTTACTTGAGTGTGAGTTTTTATTATTTTTATCCCTCACTTGAGGTTGCTGTTCTTGCTTCCACTGCTGAAGCTCGAGTGGTAAAGTGTGATAGCTTAAATATAGGGTCTTACGAGTTGAGATTTTTCCTTTTTTTGTAGTGTGATTAACTACCTTTGGTTGTGAGCCAAACATAATGGTCTTTTCCTCATACCTGAGAGCTTACATTCCACACTTCATGAAACAGAGGTAAGCTGCAATCTGCCACTCTTACTGGACAAAAAAACCCAAAACCTGGGCTGCATTATTAATTTCCCTAAAGCACACTCTTGTATGTTAACCCAGAAATTGTAACACAGTGGATCAATATAATTCATTAAGAAACAGAGAAAGGGATCTGTGGGTTGGGTTTTGTTTTTTGGTTTTTGGTTTTTTTTAAGTACATGTAATTAGTCATTTTGCTTGTGATACAAGGACCAAATCTGGATAGTGGCATTAATGTTTGATAATTTTTTTGTTTGACAGCTGGATGGTGCTGTTGCACAACAGACTGAAAACAGAAGCTCTCCACCCACTACTAGCTCTTTCAAGCTTTTTTGGTCTCTTCCCACAGAGGTAGCAGAAATCATCCAATAGAAAGGAAAGATTGGTCCTGTCTCTACACTATAAACCGAAAAGGAGGACAGGAGTCTTAAATCATTGCTGGGAAATCGGAGATTTCTGTGCAGCCTGAGAACCTTAGGGATATGGTCCTTGATAGATCTTTTTCAGTGTGGTTATTTGATCACAACTAGGCACTGAACAGCAACTGTAGGCTCTCTCCCTGTTCTAGGTGTATATCCTGATTCCCATATGTACATTTTTGCCTTCTCATTTTTTCTGTTACCCTACAGTGCAAGGCCTTGTCTGACTCAGAGTTTTCTGCTACCACAATTGGGATGAGCCTGTGCTCTTGGAGATGTTCAAAGGAAGTTCACAAAATTGCAGAGTATGCTGATTTGGGAAAGGACCCACAGGGATCATTGAATCCAAGTTGTCTAGCTCTGGAGTCCTGAAAATTTCTTTGGATTTAGCTGAAGCTTTTGAAAGGCAGGAAGTTGAATCTGCTGCTGCTCCAGGTCTCTTTCATGATCTTGTAATGAAACTTTTGCACTCAAGTGATGAAGAAAATGTGCAAAGATGAGCTTTTACCAAGACTTTTGCAGAACAGATAAGATGAATTTAGAGTACAAAATGTAATGCTGTTCTAATGCATTTGGAGACAGCTCTTAACTCATGTTAAAGGTATCTACATCTTTAAAGTTGGTCTTCCATAATAGCCATGAAAGAAGTAATTATTGTGTGGAAAAACACCATTGCAGGCTTTTGTTTTCTTGGAAGAATCTCAGGCAACCGGAAGAAATAGTTCTTCAAGTATTAAAGTAGTAAAAGCTAAAACAAGCTGGCTGCTTCAGAATATTTTAACTTTTATTGCAACCTATTTGATATGAAGGAGAAAACAGAAGTACTGCATTTATATTAACTAAATGCAGTGGATCACTTAAACTTAATTGCTTTATGACATATATGATACCATATGTAGTAACTCAAACCATCAGATTGTGAATAAGTAATTTTTCTATATTCTTTAGGTTTCTACTTTGATGACTCTTATCTCAAAATCCTTTTTTGGAAGAATGGTTCTGAAGATCCTCAATCATACTTGCTCTTAGAAGTCCCACTACCCTTGAGCTATGTCTTTACCTATTTTACTTAAATAAACTGCTATGCACTGCAATCACTTCCTGATATCAAGTGACTGGCAGAACACTACAGAATTCTGCATAGAACAAAATTGAGCTAGTGTCTGTCAAAATGGAAAACAATTGTAACAAGGTCATGTGTAATGATAAAAAAAGACTATGCTCAAGATAATATATTCAGTCAATACCTCATTTCTAGAAGCAATACACAGCTCTAAGAGAAATTTACACTAAGAGAAATAGTGTAGGGACAATAGGGGTCATCAGCTCATGCCTGACTTTGAAGAATGTAAAAATTTTTAATTGATGATAAAAGATTGCAACTGTTTTGGCAAAAAAAGATTTTGCAGTGATTTTATGGAAAGAGCCTGCTGGTAATACTTTGTTACTATGTCACATGGATCTCAAATTTTTGTTTCCCTGAAATGTGGCTCCCTGAGTGGTCCTTGAGTGCAGTTTGCCTGCAGCTGTTGAAGTTGTCAGCAAATGTGGTTGCATATTACAAGTAGGGTGGTATTTTCTCCTGTTTTTATTAAATAATGGAATTGAATGAAGTTGCTGCATTGGAATATGTCAGTCATACAGTGCTTGCTTCAATCTATAAGTTACAAAAGGATGGGATGAAGCTAACAAGATAAATCCTTAGGTAGGGGGTGCACTGTGAATTTACCATATCCTGCAATATCAGTTTTGAGTACTTTCTGGCTATATTTTTTGTGATGCTGAATTAATTTGAATGGATGTTACTGATAATCCAAGAAATGCTGTGTTTCAGTATTTATCTATGTGACAGGTAAACTAAAGTGGTTCTTAAGTTAAAGGTGACCGTTCAAGATGTTGGAAAAACTCTTTGACTTTCAGATTGAAAGTGAACAGGTCTTGAGGGTTCTGTACCTGTTGACTGTTGTATATGGACATCAAAAGCCTGTGGATGACAGAAACTTTGATCCCAGAAGTCTCTGGTGCTTCATGTTCTACCTTGCACTTTGGTGCTGACAGCGCTGATGGAGTGCTTGTTCCTACCTCACCACTGCTGGGATTTATGGAAAAAATTTCATCAGCCTTGAGGATTGACTGTGAAGTCTGCTAGGGTGTAGGTGAAGAGAAGGAAATTTTTCTGCAAGACATTGTTTGAATGGCCATCTTTACAGCCATTCCCTTCAGCAACTGCTGTTCTGTGTCCCTTCTTCCTCCCTCCAGCAGGTGCCTCTGTGTGATTTCCCAGCATCAGTGCTAACACAGACCTCTACCCTGGGGCATGTATCCAGCTGCCCAATAGCAAAGGGAAAAGGGGATTAAGCATTGTTCTTCAGCCCAGCTGGACCTCTGAGCACCTCTCTGTGGAGCTGTAGCCACCCTGGTATCCCTGGGCTGGAAGGGACAATATAGGGTGTCTGAGTAAGCAAAATACAGGAAGCAAATGCTGAAGTCACAACTGCTCTCACAAGTCAGAAGAGGCTTTCTGTGCCTGAAAAAAGGCTTAGCTATTCAAAGCTGTAAGCACCCAGGGGCTGTGATTCTTAAACTCAGAGCTGTAAGACTGGGTCCATCTGTTACCCTGGCATTACCCAGTCCACCATCAAACCCTGTCCCTGAGCACCACATCTACGCATCTTTCCAATAGCTCCAGGAATGGTGACTCCACCACTCCTCTGGGCAGCCTCTTCCAATGGTTCACAACCCTTTTGGTGAAGAAAATTTTCCAAGTCTCCAATCTAAAGCTTCCCCTGGCAAAACATGAGGCCTTTTCCTCTTGTTTGTTACTTGGGAGAAGAAACTGACTCTCACCTCATTACAAGCTACTTTCAGGTTGTTGCAGAGAGCAATGAGGTCCCCACTGAGCATCCTTTTCTCCTGGCTAAACAACCCCATTAGCTACTTCTCATTGTAGACCCTTCTTGAAGAACGCCTAGCCTTTCTGGACTTGTTTGCCCTTCAGGACTACTTCCAAAGCAGTGGTATCAACCAGGCTCCTAAACAGCCCAAAATCTGTTCCGTGGGTGTCCAGTGTGGCAGTTCTGCTGGACACATCTCCTTCCTACCCCTCCACCTGCTCCCTTCCTGAGAATCAAAAACTTATTTCATGATTGCATGCCCCAGATGGTTTCCAACAGTCCTTTTCTGTTCACAACGAGGGTGTCCTCCCTAATTGGCTCCTTTATCAGCTCTGTTAGGAAGTTTTCTTCCACACTCCAGGATGTCCTGGGATGTTTTCTCTCTGCTGTGCTTTATGAGGTGGCAAGTAGATACAACCCAGAAGGAACCATGGTCTCCTAGCACCTTCAGCCAGGCAGTCTAAATAGTCTTTACAGTGTGCTCATCTATTTTGTCGTAGATAAAATCAATCAAAATCAGTCATGCTCACACTGCAATTGGATGCTGCAAGCATATGTGTATGAGGAGCAGAAAACCACTGGAAAGGCTCACTGGTAGGTCTTACATCTGCATCAAAAGCAGCTTTCAGGTTTCTGTCCCTTAAATTTTAATGTTCAAAACCCTGAGAATCAATTACAATAATAAAGAACACTTCAGTTCTTTTAGTGTCACTGTGAGACAAGAAGAGTTCATGAAATGCCTTGGTTTTCTGTGGTGTAGGAAAATTTCCAGCCAGGAGTTGGTAGAAAGCATCAGTATCTCTTTCTCCTCCAGTTTGGCAGCTGCAGGAAATCAGCCTGCCAGAAAAGCTGCTAAAAAGCTGGATGTTAGCAAACAGGCAGCTGCTCCTTGAGGCGGGGAAATCTCATTCTCTGACCCAAGTGGGTACAGATCAGCCCAGTTTTGTACAGGTCTGGAAATGCAGGCTGCTCATTTTTGATTGTGCTGGTGAGGTAACTTGTTGCTGATTATTGCTACCAATTGGCCTCTGTAAAGCCCCAAGAAGCTGACACTGTTTCTAAAATCAGAGCAATTTGCTAACTTAAAATATTGATTCATTTGATTAATTTGGTTTTGTTCATATCCTTTTTCGGGTCTAGAATTGCTGTTTACTTGTAGAAAATAATTCTTTGGGCAAGCTTTTCCTCATGATTTATTTCCAGTTCAGCTTTCACATTGCTAGACTGCACCAACCCAAAAGAAAACACATTTGCTGTTCAGTAAGGGATGAATACCACTGATGAGATGTGCCTGACAGAGGAGGTTCACACCTGTTCTTGCACAAGTCTTTAGAAGGACATTCAACATGTGGCATTGCAGGAACGTACTCAGCAAATCTCTAGGTAAGGAAATTGACTTAAAAAACCTCTTTTCATCAAACTAGATGGAACCAAATCAGGTACTTTGCTGGGAAATTTTTGTTTATTAGTGCAGTATAATTTGCTGCTTACCAAGCTCTGGTTCAGGCAGTGTTTGTGGGGGGAAGGCACAGTGGTGTTGGGAGGTTTCCTGCTGGAAGAGGGCAGCTCTGCTGGGAGCACAGGGGCGCTCGCTGCAGAGATGCTCCTCCTCTGCGTCCTTAAGGAAAGGACACAACACATTGCTACACAACCCATCCCAAAAAAATCACTTGACATGAAAACCAAAGAAAGCTCAGTTGTTTGGTAGCCTGTTTGATGCTTTCCATTTCATCAGTGATAAACACCAGAGAGAGGCTAAAGTAGGAAACTGTCAGAATAGCAGAAGGCATCCTAGGACTCTGCTTTCAGTCTCATAATTATTTCTGGGGTTTCTAACAAGGGCTACCATTCACTGTGCTACCTTCACATGCATAAAACCTTTTGTGGGTAGTGAATGTATTGGCATATGCAGAGTTCTTTCAAAAGTCCATATTCAATACAGATTTCAACATCTGGACAACAAGTTATCTCTCTGTATCCCCAGGTAGCACAGAAGTTGGCCATGTTTTATAATTAAGTGTGATTTCTCCAAAGAGAGATTATTGCAGGAAAAAGAAATTCTTCTTCCATCAGAAGTTGCCTCCCTGTATCTTTTTCTCTGCTGGAAGATATGTGTGGTATTTGGGATATGCTTTTCTTCACAGTGGATCTTGAATTAAGGATCATGTGCTTTAGATTTTGCCTAACAGGTGGCCTGTCAGGTAGCTCACAGATAGTGTTGACTCCCACAGTATTTATCCAAATGACCTTAAAATGACTTATTCAAAGAAACAAAATGAAGGTCGTAGCCTTTCCCACCTCAACCCTGCATTCCAATAGCTGAAGTAGTGACATCTAATATTGGTTTGCCAGATTATTTCACGTAATGTCACATGAGACCCTACCTAACAAAACAGTAGTCAGCATTTGCTGGATAATGTAATAAGTGTAGAAGTAATAAAGTGGTATCATGGGTGGTGAAAAACAGGACTTTTGGATGCCTTACTCTGAGAAAAGCCATGATAAGGAGCTGCCTTCATAATAAGGTATGAAACTGTCATTCTGGCAGTCTAGTAAGCTCTGTTTGACAATGGGAGAAAGATACCTACTTAGGAACAGCAGGACATAATAAAGAGTTCCTGTACTACAAATAAGGGTAATATAAACAAAGTTTTTCTCCTATACATTTCTTACACTATTTATGGTATTTATGCAGATCATATTACTAGTACCTTTTTTTCCTTAGGTACTAAAAATCCCTAATTCTTGAGAGAAAAAATAAAGATGTTAGTCAGTAGCTAGGTGCTTCTTATGCATCTGCCTTGAATTTTTCCCTGCTATGGAGGACAGCTAAGATTTAATTAACTACAAGCAGAAAAAGAACTTCTAAATACCTCATAAAGACCATATTCTGCCAGCAGGGCCCAAAAAAAAAAAAAAAAACCAAAGCAAAAAATATGCAAGCAATGGCAGCTAATGGCATTTCTAAATAGGCCTTCTCTAATCCTATTATCAAGATGGGTAGTCTGTACCAATAGTTTAATCCCACTCCTCGTGTTCTTACATCTTCATCCAAGTTCCTCAAGGAGTTGCAACACATGGTAAATTCAAGTCCCTCCTCCCATCTGGAGAAGTTGGTGCAAAAAAAGAAGATCTAGGAGTATTTTATCTCTACTCATGTTCCCTTAGAATCAGCTTTTCTTGGGAAGCTGGAGCCTAGTTCTAGTCCAGTTTTCTTGTCCTGAGTAAACCCAAAGTTTGCCTTTGAGAAGACATGTGTGTTCACTTTTTTCACCTCTACCCTTGATGGCAGAAATTGTTTTCAACCCAGGCTGCATGGTCAGAGCGGAAGTGCAGTAAAGGCTCCTCTTCTGTGGAAACAACTGATCAAAGTGATTATTGGGACTTATTTTGACTGTAGCCAAGTGTTCTGAAGCATTACACAGTCTGTGAATTTGTTTTTTCTTCGCTGTTAATGAATAAATCCACTGTGTACCTTTATGTTGCAAAGATTGGTGTTTCAATTGATCATTGCAGAACATGGAAAGCAACTAATAATTACTAGTTTGTTTGGTTTTTTTAAGTGGTGCCCATGATTAGTAGACAAAACATTGTGAGATAAATTGAAGGGCTGAGCTGTTTAACAGCTCACTATTGCTCCCTTTACCCTGTCCCATTGCCTAGGAACAGCTCATCTTCAACCTTCCACCAGTTTTTACACTTGCTGGGTTCTACACTGGACTACTCTCATTTGCTAACAAAGCAACTTAAAGGGAAGAGCTTCTTTGTGGGCAGTGACTGGTCTTACATAATTTCAGACTTAAACAAAGTGATCATGCAAGCACTGGGACCCGTGAGCCTCAGGCACAAAGCAGCATCTGCTTACAGATAACCATTTGTGATTGCTGCCCTTCTGTTCAGTCGTGGACATTTAAGCCAAGTGACCTCCCATGTAAGCCTGGGTTACCACCAACCAAAGTGATGAGTCAAGACTGCAACAGCTCACATCCTCTGTGGCTTACCAGAGAGACCTCTAACACCAAAATACTCTAGCTGCATGTCAGTGACTTCAATTCCAATTTTCCCATCTAATTGTTTAACAACAAAAGCCTGCAAAAAAAAGAAGTCTGACTAACTAATCATGAGTATTGCTTCCTGTTTTCTGAAGCTAAACCCAGAACAACAGTTTGTGTAATGATGATGAACTGTTAAATAAAATTAAGTCTCCCTCCCTATGGACTTCATAATAAAAATGGTAAACAATGTTTGGCAAACAAAGCTGCAGGCCTATGGGCTGTCATTCCCAGATGGCATGAATTAGTGGAGAAAGGTTTGTTGTGCTTCCCTTCCCCAGCTGCCCACCCCTCCCTGGGTTTTGCATGTGCTAGCTTTGGACAGGGATGACTCAGCTGCTGGTGAATCACCTGCTGAAGTGCTGAAAGTGCTGGCTTGGCTGCAGTTCCTCAAGCAACAGTGAACTGTCAAGGCAGACTGGCAAGAGAATGATCCTCTGCAGCTGGAAGAATTTTTGTGCTTGCACATCTTGATTTGCTGCTATTAGAGGTTGCACAGACACTACTGTGATTTCAAAAGTGCCTATTGAAATATTGCTTGCTAAAAAAACTTCCTTGTGCAACTGTTGATTCATGATAGGGATTTTCATAGGCATTGCTCAAAAGCTGTCTTAATGAGACAACCGGCTGGTGAATGGCTCATGTACAATATAACTGGAGAAATGCTCCTAAGGGATGTTTCACTGTTTTCCTATTGGTGACCTGAAAAGTGAGGGAATATTCCAACCAGGGAGATTGTTCCAGAAAAATATATGAGGTCTAGTAAATCCTTCTGAAATCTTGCTACTTCAAATTACTGTTTTCTGTATTGGCGGTGGTGGAGAAAGACATAAGGAAAATTAAAAAACACATGGAGCTGCCAGGCTCTACGTCCCTACATGTCCAACCAGCTGCTCGGGAGAAAAACATGGAAAACTTATTGTCACTATGTGGCAAGTCTAAATGTCTTTTACAAACGGGACTGTTTGAGAGATGATACAAACCAATCTTAGTTTATTACAATAATTTTTAACTTATGCGAACAATGCGCCTTTTTGACTCTTTTATTCAGTGTTGGTATCCTCTTCACCTTAATAGTCAAAGAATCACAGAATCTTTTAGCTTGGAAAAGACCTCTGAGGTCACTGAATCCAACCTATGACCAAACACCACTATGTCAACTAGACCATGGTACTGTCACATCCAGTCTTTCTTTAAACAGTGCCCGGGATGGTGACTCTATCCCCTCCCATTCAATGCTTAACAACCCTTTCTATGAAAAAGTTCCTCCTGATGTTCAGCCTTAACCTCCCCTGGCACAGCTTAAGGCTGTGTGCTCTCATCCTGACATTTGTTATCTGGGAGAACAGGCCAACTCCCCACCTTGCTCCTTTCAGGTAATTGCAGAGTGATAAGGCACCCCCAGAGCCTCCTTTGCTCCAGGCTAAACAGCCCCAGTTCCCTCAGCCACTCCTCACCAGAACCTGTGCTCCAGACCCTTCACCAGCTTTGTTGCCTTTCTCTGGAAATGCTCCAGAACCAAAATGTCCCTCCTGATCTGAGGGGCCAAGAACTGAACACAGGCCTCAAGGCGTGGCCTCACCAGTGCTGGGTACATGGGAACAATCACTGCCCTGCTCCTGCTGGCCACACTATTGCTGATACAGGATGCCACTGGCCTCCTTGGCCACCTGGGCACACGCTGGCTCATGGTCAGATGCAGTTGCCCAGCACCTCCAGGTCATTTTCCACCAGGCTGCTTTCTGGACACTGCCCAGCCTGTACAGGCAGTAGTAGTGTACAGTGTACAGTAGTAGTGTATATGCCAGCAGCCTGTTCTCAGCAACAGCAGCACCAACTGCCCCTGCTGATGAGCAGACATTGTGAGGACATCATCTCCAAGCCTCTCTTGTGGCCCTAAGGAAGAACCAGCATGTGGAGAACAGCGGTGTCATGGCTCCTGTTTAGCTGGTTATCCCAGTCACTCTTTCCCAAGAGGTATTTCATATCATCATCTTTGTCAGCATCTTCTGAGCCAAAACCCTCTTTCAAACCAATGACTGCACAATGATGGTTAAATTCCCTGTCATGTAGGGTGGAGAAAACAAAGCCAAAAAAGGACTATTTGAAGTTACATATCTGTGTAACTTCTCACTGTGGCAAAGCCAGAGGGTTCATCACCTGCAGGACCAAGGTAAACAAACAAGTCAATCTCTATAAATTCTTAGTTTTGAACAAGTCTGATGTTATTAATATTTATGTGGGGGAAGATCCAAGGATATGGAAGAATCCCAATATAAACCAGGTTTGCTCATATAATCTCTCAATAAGCCTTCAAACTAGTCCTATGACAAGCATACTGTTTGAAAAACAGATAGGGGATTTACTGAAAGGCATTCCTTCACATATTTTCCTATGAGGATTCCACATTAGTAATGTTAAAAAATAGTCTATTGTCTGGAATAGCAGACATTAGACTTGGTGCTATTTGAGGTTCTTACACACAGAACTAGTGATCCAAAACATCACCTCATGCAGAATGCAAATATCCATATACATGCAGAAAAGCAAATGCAAGGGTGCACACTCCCCAAGTGCTGCCTACTCTAATGCCATTCCAGCCTCAGTGGAAAGCCACTGCTAAATTGTGTGTGCTTAGTTGCACCAGAGCATACACAATTCTTAAATACAAACAATTATTATCAGCATTGTACTGACTGTGATTTGCCTTTGTTTTGTCTTTCTACCTCAATTTCTTTTCAAACCATCAGCCACTTTAATGTTGGAAGTCTCCATACCACTGAAGCTAACTATTTACCATTATGTTAACGGTAATCTGAAGTTAACACGTATGTGTGTGCAAGTTTATAGGTATTTATCTTTTTCTTCTAAGCCAATTACTTTTGTTAAGAGACAATTACTTTAAGAGACTATAGTCCAGTTACAATCAATCAACTTTTCTAATCTCTAAAAAAATCCAAGGTAACAGTAGTCAATTTATAGGCAGTCCTTTCTCCATGAGGGCAAAATAAAAAGGTTCTTAAAATTTTCCATCCAAGTCTCATTACAGTCCAGCTAGGGAGTGGCAATAGGATGAAAGCCAAGGAATTTCCAGAAATCTTGAAGTGCTACTAAGTCACTACTGACGCAGAGCCCTGACTATTTGCTTGAGGAAAGATGCAGGGCCATTCTGCCCCTAATTAGCAGATATTATCAATGCATCCCAAAAAAAAGTAAAAAATTCTTGCCTGCTTATAGTGGGGAAAGAAAAAGGATACTTACTTCCCCATTTAGGAAAAAACACAAGCTTTTAGCACTCTTTGACCCCAGTCTCTGGAAAAGACTATTTTAGTTACCACCTTTTCTAAGTCCCTTCCTCAATTCATTCTTTATTCAGATTATATTTAGTTTACAGTTTAAAAGATTAATGCATCTATTGATGTGAAAATATCCTAAAAAATATTAGTAGGTGTATAAAATCCAGAGACCAGTCCTCTGGCAGAATGTCTCCCAAAACAGGTTTAATGGAATATATGGGGTTGAAGCCCTAATGAATCCTGAACTTCATTAACCACCACAGAAGATCTAATGATTTACATGCAGGAAGGTAAGAATGGACATTGCAGATTTCCTTGGGGTGATTTCCTGGATTTCAGAATGGCAAGCTCACATGCTTCAACATAGTTATGAGAATTTGCATTTGGTTGCAAAGGCATAATTTATTGCACTACTCTGTCTCCTTCAAAACCCTCAGAAAAAGAATTGGTATGAATCCTGAAATTATCCCTTAGCTTGTTCTCTTGATCTCCTTGGACTTCTACTACTACTTTCTGGATTTTAAGACAACACTATTAAAAAGACCCCAAACAAATCAATCTATAACTCAGGTGAAGAACACAGGTAGATATTCTGGGTATGTCTTTGTGGCTTTTTCTGCTGTAATACAACAAAACAAAAAAGCAAATAATAATACAGGACAGGCCTTCACACTGTCTCCTTAGTCTAGGTTCCGAGCAGTCAGGGGTGCTACTCCGTAAAATTCTTGTGATAAGAGATTATTTAATCTGACAGACAAGTCACTACCTGGCTTCAGATGTAAATCTCAAACTGCCTACAGTACACTAAATTGCAAAAACTAATTGAAAAGACTTTTAAAAGGGGATAGGCTTGGAAACCTTCCTGTCTGCCTCTTTATACCTCTTTGCATGCAGAATCAAAACAAAATCTAAACATTATACTTAATATATGTATAATTGAAGTGTGCATATATATGTTTATATATATCCTATATTCCACTCTTCCGAAGTGCTTATCCTTTTTACAAAATACCTTGCGAGACACAATGCAAACCTACCCCTATTGAGACCATATACCAACTAATTACTCATCAACAATATCACCAATATCACTTTCCCTCTTTTCTTGCATTTTCCATATATTTAGTGGATTCTCATTTGAACTGGTGAATTAAAGTTCCTCACTTTTTTAATCCCTCCTCCAGTCTTCTTTTCTAAGGGGGTTTTCCACTTTGGATACTGTAGTTCTTTTCCAACAAATCTAGCTGCCTCATTCCAAATCTAGGAAAAAGCAGATGTCAGGACATTATTTCTTGAATGTGAAGGATTGTTTAAGTGCTCTCTCCCCTTTGAATGGGAGTTGAAAACCTGACCCATTTAGACAGGCAGAGTTACAATCACACACAAATTAAAAGCAAAGATACTTTGTTTTTTCAATTATTTGAATGCTAAGGACCAATCCATAATCCCTAAAATATTGTAATAAATGTCATTGCAGATAAAATTATCTGGATCTAAAAGCATGAAAGAGGGCAGTCAGACATTTCATTGTCAACGTGGAAAATAATAAAGTTGAATAAACTAGTTTCATAGCTGTCTTCCAAGCCCTTGGCTCAGAAGCAAGGTTGGAAACAGATTTCTGCCTCTTGCTGCCGGTAGAGATAATTGCTACAGCAGGCTCTCCTTGCTTCAAGTATTTTTATTTTCTTTTTGGTGGAATTAACCTGGTATTCCTTTTTTGAGGAAATTTCAACACAGAAATTTCAACTAGGCACATTGACAATTACTCCCATCCTCTGTTAGAGACCGACTAAATACCAGAGGGTAGAAATTACATACTTGCTGAAGGAAATACTGCAAACAAGCACTTCACCTGGCTATTCTAGTGATATTTGCTCCTTCTTGATACAACACCCTTGCTGTGATTACTTGGAATTGACAGCTTTCTCTTAATTTGTTAGAAGCTCCCCAGAACACAGGTAGGACATTCCACAATAACTGTAGCATGGTTCAAATTAGTTTTGTAGCTTTATTAGCTATGCATGGTGCATTGTGTGAGTGTGCTTCAGGGTTAATCATCATTATCATGACAGAAATACACAGACAATAAATAATGCAAAGTATGTTTTCTAGAATTAATATAGAAAAGACCTTCCATGTTAACCTTCCAACAAGAATTCCTATTTCTGGGGAACAATCATTAAAGATCATGTGCTCAACCAGATTCCTCAGCCATCATATATCACCTTGCATTAACCTCTAAGCAAGCTGCCTTTACAGCAATACAGTTAACAGAGGTGACGGAGATACCTGCCCAGGGGGACTGCACCATCACCCAGGTAGCCTTCACCATGGTACCTTCTAGGCATGAAGTTCCTGGTACCAACAGGCCAAACTTGTTCAGCAAGAACCTCTGTAATTGTTGTTGGCTGCATGTGCTGACAGGGTTGCTGCTGCTGCTCCATCTCTGGCTCTGTTGATTCTTCTTTCTGTGCCAAAGCCAGGGTTGCTCCCTCTGGATCCCAAGAGGTGGAGAGGCCAAAGTGTAACAATATGTCTTAGGGTTCTTCCTTCCTGGGCAGGGATTGTGGAAGACTACACCACTACAAGTCCTACAGAACAATGTTTCCTTAGATGTAGTTATGCCTGACCTTGGATAAGGTGTAAAATTTCTCAACAGAGCTGTACCAAGAGCCAAAGTTTGTTTTAATCAAGCAGTAACTACCCAGCAGATGCAACAACACAGAGCACCTTGGCATAGAACTTCTGTCCTTGTCGCATCTTTGTCTTGAACATCTCTGTTGCAATCCTGAGGCCACTCATCTCCCTAGTGTGATATTGCCAAGGGTAAAGGAAGAAGGTGGGATGTATTTCCACTTCTCTTCCCTAGGCAGAGCTATGTTTTCCTCAGCCATAGGCCACAGGCTATCTGTGAAGTTCTCACAGAACTTCAGGCTGTTAGCCTGGAGGCTTTGAAAGGCAGAGAAAATATCATCAAGCTGGAGACACCTAAGACTAGAGAGCAAGTGTGTATTGAATGCAGTGAGTGGACAGCTTGTAGCGCTGCCCTACCTATTGAGACATTGATAACACATTTTAAAGTGTCACCTGAAAGACAGCAATCCTGCATTTTCCTAGAACATCTGGTAACTGTGGATCCAAAATAATTTCTCTTGATTGTCACAGCAAAGAAAAAGTCAGTGAGAGAAGCCAAGTTATTTTGTTGAAATGCTTATTTTACACAGCCTATGGCTTTGAACAGCTGCTTAGCAAACTATGCAGTCCACATTGGTGTCTTTGGAAGACCAACTGTCCTGAGGAAAGTTACCAGAGAAGAGGTACCTGCTTGGCTCCTTCCTGAAATGAAACCAGACCACCATGAACACCAAAGTCCAAGCAGGTGCACATAGCTTCTGGGTATGAATTCCAAATTCATAAAATAATAATGGAGCTTCTATCTCAGCTGCTGGTTTTTTGTTTGCCTTCCTTCTCAATCTTGTTCAAAGGATTTAATCAAGTTAATTTTTCTTGGCACTATGTTCTCCATGTTTTGAAGCATTAGGGGATAGCATGATTTCTGCTACCACAGGAATATGATCCCACATGAAAAAGAAATACAGCAAGCAATAAAATACCATGGACTGCTTTTGATTCACCATAAAAACTATTATTAGGCTAATGCAGCCATCCTAGTCAAATTTGGGACAGTCATTTTTGGGGAGAGACTATTTAAAATTTTAGGCAATGGCCATGAAACCAACAATTCTTTTGTGGGAGCTGCCTGATATATTGTCCAGCAGTCAGACATTATGCTGCCACAAATGAAATGCTCTTCCTTTTCAAGTTTTATCTTCTTGTTTGGCTGTCACAAGGATCCTTCCATGAGTTTTCTTGCCGAGAGCAGAAGAAAAGACTTTTTTGGCATCAGGAAAGTAATCAGTCAAGATCATTGTTATGCTGGAAGTAAGCCACCTTTTATCTTAAGAAATTTATATCTCAGCTGAAGATCCAAACACTCACTCCAAGCAACCTCCTGAACACAGGGGAGGGATGTGTGCTGTTTGACCTCCAGGATACAACTCCGCATCTCTCATGCCATCATAGGAGATAAAAAACACCACAGGACAGGCTGTTATCCTCCAGGTACACGATGTAATTTACCAGTGACCACAATATTTAATGTGGTAGCAGCACATTTATATTTCTGGGACTGCTTAGTCTTGAGAAAAGGTTGAGCCCCCCAATGTGTATAAGTACCTAAAAGGAAAGTGTGAAACGCAAACTCAGATTCTTAGTGGTATCCTCTGAAAGGACATGAAATAAAGTACATTCAATTTACACATAATTTTCATTTATCTGTTTTTAAACAGCATGAACAAACACTAGAACAGGTTACCCAGAGAGGTTGTAGAGTTTCCAACCTTAGAGATATACAAAAAACTTAATCAAGCACAGGTCCTTTCCACTGATTCTGTAGGAAAATTCCTCAGAGATGTATTTATCTGGCACAGATTTTCAGGTAAAATTGTCCTAGGGCTTTGACAAACATGAATCTGCTGAGAATCCCTAAATCCTACTGCCAGACTTACTGCTTCTAATTTTCCTCAACAGAAGGTGTTCACAAAGACACTAAAAATGAAAAGCTACTTGCTCTCACTAGAGCTGGAGTTTGATACTCATAGTGTGCATATGCAGAGCTCACTATTCCCCTTTGCTCCAGGAGGGAAAAGTATGTTCTGTTAGTATAAAAAGGTGAGGAGGCTGAAGACACAGATACACCACATAGTAATTAGTGGTAGAATTTGTGAACACTGAAATGTGTGTATGGATTGCACATTGAGACAACCTCTTTTTCACTTGGTTAACTTCTGTTTCCGGAGGTGTACTGTAAAATGAGTAAAAATTTTGAGGAAGAGAAGCTGAAGATCTGAAAGGAGATTGAAACAAATCTCTTCTTCATCACTCTGAATCTAGCTCTCATCAATCCATCATAAAGGTAAGGTGATTTTTAACATACTTGTTTTACTCAGTGTTTCTTGCTCATCAGTAGTAAAGTAGCTCTATGTGAACCTTTCTCTGCTAATAAACCTTACTATGCGTTTAGGCAAGGGAAATTAAGGTAGTTTCTAGGCCATCATTGAAATAAAAAAAGACTCCCCATTAAAAAGTCCCCCTTTTCTCCATACTGTTCCAATTGCTATACCAATTGCTAGCAGACAACTGTGAGATGAAGTGGATTTAGCATGTACAGAAGTGATGTACACATAAGCTTCCTTTTTCTTGTTTTAGATTACAAGAAGTCAAGGTAGCTTTCTAACATCCATTGTCAAAAAGGGCAATGCCTCCACGGCATATGCTCAAAATAAATGAACAGTCCTAAGAGTAAACAGAAAGTAAACCAAGTCTCTGTAGACACAAGGCAACCTATCACCCAACTCAGAGAAGCAAAACATTATGCTGTTACTCAAAGGATGGCTGTAATGATACCATTCAGCTCTGTCAACATCATTCCTTTCTGAAACAATCCCAAGAGAAACCCCTATTATACAACACAACACCCTTGCTTTTAGTAGTTCATTGTCTCTTTTGATGAGACATTGAATAGCCCACCTAGACTGGCAGTCTCATGCTTTATAAATGCAAATTTATTCTTCTTAGATGACAATTTAAAATAGTTCTTAAAATACTGTACTTAAAAGATGCAAAGACTTCTGTTACAAAGTTGCAGTCATAGTATTAGCTTTTAAAATAAATTAGGCACAAAGTAGATTAGCAGCACAAATGCTTAATTTACATATCCTTCCCTATCCCTGTCTCAACATCCATTGTCATCTGGAAGTTGAGAGATCACACCTCCAAAAATTAATAAATGTAGTTGTTTTTTTTCACCAACACTGTGTATATTTTTCTCCCAAAACTTTCATTTGTAAGAGTTAGAATCTGTTGTTTGAGGAAATTCTTGAATTCCTCAGCTTACCAGGAATGGTAATGGCACCAGCAGTACAGATCATCCTCGTGGATCACAGAATGGCAGCAAGAAGTCAGATCCACTACAGGCTTTTCAGGATACCTGCTAAATACATGTGGTTTCTTGGTCTTTTCTTGCCCCCAAAGTTGCCAATTATTGGTTTGTGATGCAGGATCCATTTTAAGGCATTATAAGCCAAAGCAACTAATTTCAATTAATGTATTTTCATAATCAGGTGAAAAGAAAACAATTCAAAACCATAGTTCAGATGAAAGCTGTTGATTAAGAGCCAGTTAAAAAGCAACTCTTAAAAATCTTGTTACTATTGCAAAATGAGGCACCCAAAGTTCACAGCTGCTAGTGAAGTGAACTTTACCCACCACCACCTTTAACTAACTTCAACACCGACTTTAGAGCTGCTTGTCTCTGAATTTTGTAATTTTTCACTCCTTCTTTGGTCGACCTTTGAAGGTATTCATTAAATCACTGAGTCCAAAGTAGTCTAAAAAGAGAATTGCTGCTTTCACTGGCAGGAAGCTGTAAGGTAGGGACATGGAAGAAGAAGACAAAAAGAAACAAAGTGATATCAGAAGAGTTGTGCAGTTTTATCAGAGAATTAGTTTAACCTGGCTAATACTGGCAAAGGCAGTATACTCTTTAGAATATAGACCCACTGGTCCTCTCAAAATATCCTTTACACTCATTTGGCAGCCTGGGTTATAGACAGATCAGTATTCCAACCTGGCTTGCAACAGAGTCAAAAGTGCCCAAATGCTAGAGCAAGACATCAGATGGATTTACAGTTGAACTTAGTGATCTTAGAAGTCTTTTCCAACCAATAATTCTCTGACATGCAGTAATGGAGAAGCAGGTCATCTCTACAGCCCCCAGTAAAACTGCACCCCAGTGGAGCCAGCAAGGCACAGTTAGATAGTTCTGCCATTGTTCTATGGCCCAAGGGTAGACTGAACCCACAGAAACAAATAAACAAACAAACAAAAGCCTTCCAAAAATGTGCATAACTTAATGAAAATTCAAACTAGCAAGTAGAAGCTTCTTTTATTCTTTAAGCATCCCCAAACAGAAAAGAGAGAGGGGAAAAGAAACATAACTTACCTTCTTAAAAAATAGAAAATATAAACAATGCGTGGTATAAACAGGACTTCTTGGTTCTGCCGAACAGCCCTGATTATCCTCTCGGCCACGTACTCTGGGTCCAGAACAGGAAGCAGACGTGGCCACCTAACAAAGAGAGTATTTATTGCTATCATACAAATTGCTTTGGATTCACATTTTCTTCAAAAAAGTCTCAATTTTACAGTTATTCAACTAAAAAAAAGAAATAAATACCACAAGTCCTATGAACAAGAGAATCTTCATTATGTTAAAGTGAGTGGACATGATTATTCCCCCCTGTATAACCTCTCATAAGACAAAACTAGAGACCTCATACTAAGACACACCAGACTTTTATTTGGCTCCCAAACTTTGTCATTATACGTGCATACTGAGCAAAGCTATACCATCAATTTCAGGACGAGAATGAGGGTTTAGAAACCAGAGAGGACAAATAGAGCATTTGGCTTCTGCAAAGGAAAGGACACCAATTATGTTTCACTTTTCACCTTAAATGAATACTAAAGTACCTAGGCCTTTTGAGTTGCCCAGTCACGGGATAACACCCATCTGAACCCTTAATACAAGCAGAAAAAAGCCTGTCTCATGATTTTCATAAAGGAAATAGGGATTTATAACATGCTAAAAATGCAACTTTCATAAAAACCTCACAAGAGTTTACTTACTTGGATTTAATACCATCAAACATTCCCGTGTTTATCACGTAAGGACACACAATTGTGGTTTTAACACCAGTCTTTCTCAGATTTCTCATCTCTATATCAATTGACTCTGCAAAACCAATTGCTGCAAATTTACTTGCACAGTAATCTGTAAAATAAAACATTGTTGCAGTTAAATATTTAAATTTAAAAATTAAACTTTACTGTCTAATACTAAACCACTTCACATCAGAATAGGAATGGTTTTCAGGATTAGGTTAAAATTTGCTTTTGATCTGATTCATTCCTCTTCTTTCCTCTCCTAAATCAACTGTTGTTCTAGACTGGCAGACAGAGTTTCTCATGACATGTCTGCTACCATTTTTTCACTCTCTAATGAACAATGGTAAATGAAATTGTTTTTCATACCATTTTTTCTTTAAATCCATGCACTCACTTATTATGCCTCAAACTCACCTTTTCAAGACTCTCTAATGTGGTTTTGACTTGAAACTCTCTGGGAGCTAGATTTCTTTTACTGCTATGTCACCTTATTTCATATTCTGCCCTCTTTGTATACATATTCCAGAAATGCCTTCTGAGGTCCCTCTATATCTAAAGTGGCCTCTCCCCTATCAGAAACCTGCAAGTAAATTTTAATAACATTGAGATTCTCAGCTTCCAAAGCTCTATATGGCTTCTAGATCCTTCTGCCTTGGCAGAAAAACCTGTTTCACAGCACTGCTGAGCTTCTGGAAAACACTTTGTAAAGAAATTATCTGTTTAAAGTCAGCTGTTTTGAAAGTCTGACTACTGGCTTTAACTATATGGAAAGATCCAGAAATTCAAAATAAGTTAGTTTCCCGCCTCCCCCCCCCCCCCATAGATATTGACTGCACAGTTTAAAATCAAATTAATTACTTAAATTAATCTTAGCTTTAATCCTCTTTAATACACTACCTGCAATCTGACTGGTTCCACACAGTCCTGCACAGCTTGCTATGCTAACCAAGTGTCCGTGGTTAGCAGCAATCATTGCTGGGAGGAAGGCTTTGTAAGTCTGCAAAGTAAATCAGAGCTGCAATGTAACATTTTACTAAGTAAGCTACACGCCGTAATATTTTGAAGGTATTTGATGGTTTTGGAGAAATTCTCCCAACAGTTTAAATAAGCTTTCCCCTTCCATTATGGAAAGATGTGTGTGTGTATGTATGTGGAGCTTGAACTGCATGTTATTTGAACTCTAACCTTCAACTATTTAAATGGCGAGTTCCTACCCTACCTGTACTACCCAAGGCAGTTGGTAACTTGATGAAAGCTAAATATATGGCTTAATCTAGTCATGAAGTTTCTTTCAAACAAGAATTAAGTGCTACTGCAGATTTTGTGAAATGGCAAAGATTTCCTTCCATTAAATTAATTAAATCTTTATGATTAAATTTATTTCTAAATAAACTGACACATGATTGAATATTTTCTATACAATTCTTTATGATAGAAACACCATATAGGTGACCGGCCTTCACTGAAAGGAAGAAAAAGCACACCAGGTTACTCATTCTGGACAAAAGCTTCACTTATTATCAAGAGGATTATCAGAACATGTGGTGTTTCTTACTGGAATTATCACAGCCACAGAACAACTAGAACATTAACAGAACAGAAGAACTGAAGTAGAATTGAACATTTCTTGGGGCAGTAACTATTAACATGGGCCTGCTTCATGCCAGTTAATAATGAGACAGTAATTTATGACTAGCCTCAGAATTTAGCAGATGGTGGACTTCAGTTCTTAAGAGAATTTCTAAATGTGAAGTGCTTCCACCTGCCTACACTAGAGATTCCCAAAGAATCCATTCTTCCACGCTTTTAAAAAAAATTTTACCCACTCCAGAGCAAATAAATAATTTCTTGTATCATTTCTGACTGAACTTCCAAAGAGGTCTATATGTTTTCCTCAATTCTAAAAGGCAAAATACATTGAAAACATGTTAAAAGTATGTCTTAGTATGTATATGCAAAATACAGGTTTTACCCAGAAGTGTGCTATTGTGTTCACTTCCATGGTTTTTTCTACAAGTGAATCTGGAGAATCAAGAAATCTCTTCCCAACTACAATACCAGCATTGTTGATCAAGATGCTGACATCGCCAACTTCTTTTTTAACCTAAAACAAAAAGCATCAAGAGAGCGCGCAATAAACCCAAACATTCTTTCCAAGTATTATTTATGAAAACGTAACAGAAATATTACACATTTAAATAAGTTGAACTTGTTATGGATCCAAACACCTCAGGTTCTTGAAGTCTCACCTGATTCCTTTTTAAATGTGAGCTGTCAAATAGATTTTCTTCAGATTTGTGGAGCTCAACAGCTCCACACAAGCTTTGCTTTCAGCACCTCTGTTTCCGAGGATAAATGTTCCAGATAAGTCTTTAATGGAGAAAGCTTAACTAATATAACAAGTATTTTTCTACAGTAAACACATCTTAAAACTAAAGAGTAATTCTGGACTAGAATCTGGTATGCTCTACCCCAGAAATTAAGTTGGCTAAAAAATAATACGTATACATTAAACTCAGTAAGAGGAGGTACAGTTTTCATTTTAGCTCCAGACTGAGAGCCTTCATGAACAGACCCATTTGAGAGAAAAATGTAGGCTAGCTGATTGCAAGATATTATGTCAGCTCTCCAAAGGAGAATGAAAATATTTAATATAGAATTTGAGATACAAGTCATTGACCTGAGCTACCTGCGAAAAATGAAATGGGTAACACAGTTAAGAATTAAAGAATAATTTATCACCTATCCTTTATTCTAGCTTAACTTCCTCGTATTCCTTAAAATTGCTCTAATCTATTTTTTTTAACTAAGCTTTAGGAGTTGGGTACTTCTGGAACAGAGACGTTAGAAATAAATTTTAAGCTATAGGTTTTAATAGCCAAAAGGCTGTCCTTTATCTGTTGGTATAGGAAAGAAACAATGACCTGATAACCAAAAGGCTCTTCATGTTTCTTCCTACTGAAGTAACTTTTTCATGCTGTCTCTGTGTGGATGATGAAGCACATATTAAAGATACACATACATTTCATTTTGGCTATAAAATTGTTTCATTGGGAGCAAAATTTTCAAACATATCCTGCCCTACCAGCATAAATTTAGTTTGCAAGACCATAGTCTTGCAAAACTCCAAGCCTGCATAAAGCTGAATCACCAGAAGAGTAAAAAGGACCTGGAACCATGCTGTCATATCTCCCAAAGTATGAACACTAAGAACCAAAGTTTACTATGCTGCATGAATTAAGCAGTGGCACCAAGCACCACCTATACTAGTGTTTTTGTAACTGATAAGATTGGATGATTCTACATCATCAGCAGGACGTGACATTTCTGAAATAATGGTAGTAAGGTGTTTTCTTCTATGCAGATTAGCATGAGGATTATTAGTGAATCTGACAGTTGCTGAACTGCTGACAAAAGGTTTTAAGTGAGGGACCACACACTGGACCCTACTGCAACTTCTTTGTTCCTGCAAGCTGTTTGCATCATCCTGAACCCATGTCACACAGATCTACATCCAGTTCTCTTTTTCAAATTTCACCAGCGTGGCTCAGCCACTGCTTTTCTCCATGGGCCCAGAGTGCTAGCCTTCAATTCAAGTTCTCAAACCCAAAGGTTAATTTTCATCTGCTTCATTCCAGTATCCTTCACACTACTATATTCTTCCTCCAGCTCTCCCAGTTCAGCAGGAAGCACAGCTACAGGACTATGGAGAGACATGCAACTTCTTTGCAAGGACAGCAGATGTCCAGCTCAGCTGGTGTAATAGCTGCAAGGGAGACCAAAGCTGAACAGCATTACTGGCATACAAAACCAATAGCACCAGCCTCTAGCAAGCTGCAATTCATACACAAGCCTCATGTATCAGAAAGCCTATCACAGTCTTTTTGTGCACAGACAAAGACAGAAAATTGGAGCTTCTTAAAGACCACCAAAACATTATTTCAACCAAAAGATGTTCCTGAAGACAGCTGAACTTTTTATTAAAAAAAATCATCCCCAAGCAAGACTCACAGTGGAAATCTCTTAGTTCAACAGTTAAGTTTAGCAGATTTTAAGTGAATGAGAACAGGTTCTTAGACTTGAAACTGTTTAATAATTTTAGCTTTTCGCAATACTGCTAGTCTGCCCAAATTATTTAACCACATGCTATGTTTACAAAGCTCTTCAGAAATGAAAGAAAGAAATAAAATATATAAGACATCAAGATACATTTATTAATTCAGATAAAGTAAGTCTGCCAAAATCTCTTCACAGCAATGGAATTATTTGAAAATTGTTTAAGCAGTTAATCCTTTTTACAATGTATGGTCTTTTGGTAAAAGGCTGCCAGAACTTGAAATACTGCTTTAGCTTCAATAAATTGATTTTCCGCACTTCACGATTAAGTGCCCGCTCAGTCATTGAATGAATAAATAAGAAGCTACTCAGTTAAAATGAGCTACTGAAAAAAAGAGCCAGCTCTTTTTTATTTTTTAAGGAGTAGAGATACACAAGTCAACTCTAAAAACAAGAATTCTTGAAATAGATAGGAAGCAATACATTCAGAATTAATTAACTTTAATCTCTTGCTTTGAATCCACTAGAAAACTTACTCATGCATCTTACACCCATGCTTGCACTCATCTTGGAATAATGCCAAAGCCACAAATATACTTTACCTGGTCAGCTACTCTGTAGATATCCTGTCTTTTGCTACAGTCACAGACATAAGAGTGTACTCTTGCTGCTCCTTTTTCCTTGACCTGTCTTACTGTGCAGTTGAGCCCCTCTTGATTAATATCCCAGAGGACCAGCGTGGCTCCAAGGCTGGCAAACTTCACCGCTAAGAGTCTTCCAATGCCACTTCCTGCTCCTGTTATTAATATGATTTCACCACTAACATTCTTCTTCCGTCCAGGAACAACCAAGAGTACCAGTGACTCCAGTAAGTAGTAAACAAGAAGTACAATCATTTTTAATGTTTCCAGGAAGAAGTTCATCTTCAGGCTATTTCTTCAGATATCTGATTAAAAAAGCCCAAAAAATTTACCAGATAGAGTAAACCATAGAGAAAATGCAAACATCAATATTGCAAAATCATTTTCAGATCCATTCTAAATACTCTCTACCCTGCTTTTGAGTACTGTTTCAAAGAAATATATAGGCATACACCTGGATATCTAATCAATTTGTCCTGTTTCTGTCTCCAGGTTGCTTCCACTTTCCTCTAAGATGCAGTATACAATTCATTTACCATTCAGCAGCAATAGGAAACACCTGCCCTCATCTACTTTAGAAATTCCCCATCCCTCATACCATAGGTTTCATTCTCTGCTCTGACAGAATGTGGACAAAAACCTAAAATAAATAAATACATACTACTACTACTAATAAAAATCTGGCCATTAAGCATCTCAAACAGAAATGCATGACACAAATCAAAATTTATGGTTTGATCAAAGAACTTCAGTGCTCACACACTAGTACTACAGGTCAGGGAAAATTCTCCTTTTAGGACCATAATGTTTTTTGCTTCGTAGGCACTCCCTGTCACCATGAAATCATATGCAGAACAAGTCACAGTCCCAATTATGCTGAAAAAACATGAGTATAAGGAGCTTCAGAAGACAATATGCTTGTAAATCTCCAAAGCACACTAGGTAAATACTTGTGTGTTACTACTGACTTTTCAACTACCTGCAGTACCATTATTGAGGAGAGCCTGCTTCTGCAGTTGAACACAGCTCTTAGAGAATGCACTGCAAAGCTGTTGAGTTTCTTCTCTTCACCTCCCTGCATTAAGCAAATGTCATAGGCTTGAATCATACCATCTCAGGTACATGTTTAAGCTCATAATCTGTACACATCCCAGTAAAGCCAACACCAAGCAGGCCTTAAATCCTTGGAGGAACATTATTTCATTTTCCAGCATACAAAAGCTGTGCAAGAAATTAATCCTTGCTTAAAACAGGTTTTAATCTTTGACTAACAACATTATGAAACAATAACATCTTCTTTCTCAACTAAACATAGAGCATGCTGGCACCTACACTTCAACCTTTAGCACTTTCAGACATTTAGCAACTTTTAGACATACCCAGCCTGATTACATCTCTTAGTTAACTTTGCTATCCACGTGTATAGGTAGGTAATCATGTTTGACAAGTGCCAGAAGATAAGTAACTTAGGTTTCTGATACTCTGAGCAAAATTCATGAAATTGAGATTGTGAACATACACGTGTAACTATCAATCTCAGGTTTTCTACATGGGGAAACTAGGCCAGTCTTAAAAAGAAACAGGCCTCTGCTAGAGCAGAGCTAGTTATTTCAGAAAGTTTTCTGGCAGAAACATTGGAACATCTTAAAACTGTTCTGATAACAGAAAAAACATTTGCCACAGACATAGTGGGTAGGAAAACAAGTTCTTTCTGGCAAAGGCATGGGGTGAATGCTTTCTATTGAGTACTTTCTATTCTTCATTCTCATTAAAATGTGACAAAATGTGCGCAGAAGCAGTAACTCCAGTAAGAAGTGAAACGAATACCAAAACAGCACTGAAACATTTTTCTAGAGCCAATATGAGCATCTCCTGTAATAGGCTCTCTTATCTATACAGATATTACAGTTCTAAGCAAAAATATAGTTATAAAGGAAAAACATTATTAAATTTCATGCACATAAAAAAGTGCAAGTTTTTGGAAGCCCAAGTTCTTTGTTGAGTCTAAAACAGAACAAACAAGTTAAAATAAATTCAGCTTCTGAATTTAACTTGATTGCACTAATTTAATGCACTTAACATAAGACCCTGCATTTGCATGAAAGGAGACTGGTATCTCTGGCATAGATAAAGATGCTAAAGTTAATCCCTATAGAAAACCAAGTGAGGCAATTGCCTTCAGAGGCAATACACAATTTGAACTCAGTTGAAAATTTATGACAGTAATTCTTTAAGCAAGAATTAAGTTTATATAGGTCAGAGGCACATTAGATCTTTCAGAAAAGTATACCTTTCACTTAATGAAACAGAGTTGTGTATGCATGCGGACCACAGGAGACTTCCTATTAGAAGACCAACTCTACATCCTTCAACAAGATGCTTAATTTCCACGGACACATCTCTCCCCTAACTCAAATCTGACTGGGCCTCCAATCTCACTCAATGCATCAGTATTGCTAATTAAACCAGCTACTGTAACCAAGCATATCCATACAGACAATTAAATTTGCCGCTCACCTGGCCAATTTTGGTTTGTCAACTAAAGTGATCAGGGATGTATTTACAATTAACCCCCCTTAATTAACCAAGGGGGCCTTTGGCACATATAAAATCTCAAATCACTTCTGATGTCTTGTATTGTTTTTTTAGTATGCCTATGTCCACAGAGACATAAGTGTGGAGGGCTTTTATGCAGTAGAGAAATATCAGATGTTCTACAATGTTTTATTGTGGTTGCAGGCCCCCAGCCGGGTAATAATTAGCATTGATTCCATGATACTCAGAAGGCTAGTCAATCTCTTTATTATATATATAATTATTAAGAAACCCATTGCTTTTATAGACAGTTACGATACACCTGGACCTAATTGGTCGACCAATCCAAACACCATCACCACTGGCTAATTAAGAAACCACCCTTCGTTAAACAAATCTCCACAACACATTCCACATGTTCACAACAACAGATACAGCAAGTGAAAGTAAGAATTGTTTCTCATTCTTTTCTCTGATCTTTTCACAGACCTTCCCCCAGGACAATGCCTGGGAAAGTTGTTTCTTTCTGTGGCCAGAGAGCTGCTGCCACATTTTATCAGACAGATTTCGAGTGTAGATAATTTGGCCAGCAAAGGCTTGTTGGTATATGCCAACACTCACCACCGACAGGCTCTTGCAGACCTGAGAGGGTCTTAAAGACCATCACTGCTCACGAATCACAGGGCCAGGGTTGAGGCTGGCAGCTGAACACACACCACCCTTGCTAGTCGAAGAACTAAAGGTTGATCACGCAATCACCTGAGCGGCGTTTGGCAAGGATACACTTTTCTCACCGTACCGGGAGAGCTGCGATCCCACAAAAGTACAACAGTCCTGTAGCTAAGGCTGCCCAAGCGCAACAGTAAATTCTTCAGCCCCCGGGGGATGCTAGATAACCTTACTCTGGCTTGGCACAGCGCGCCTACCAACCCAACCAGCACCATAAGAAAGCCCACAAGCAGCAGCGCCCAGCTCACCGCCCTCCTCAGGCCGCCTCCCCAGGACGCACCGCTGCCCTGCAGCGCCCGGCTGCCCACGTCCCTCGGTCCTCCCACCGAGTGACCGCACACCACACCCTACCCTACCCTACCCTACCCTACCCTACCCTCCCCTACCCTACCCTACCCTACCCTACCCTACCCTACCCTACCCTACCCTACCCTACCCTACCTTACCTTGTCTTGTGTTGTCTTGTCCTGTCCTGTCCCGTCCGGCCCACAACCCCCAGCACCGGGGGTACCTTCACCTGCCGGCGTGAAGGACAGGCAAGAAATCTCCGTCTCCCGCAGTGGCCCAGAGGCTCTGCGGGCAGGCGCGGCGGCGCGAAGGGAGTAAGGAGCACAGCGGGGCGGAGCCAGGCAGCCCTGCTTTCACAGGCAGCCCTGCCTTTATCAGGTAGCCCGCCCCGGCGCGGGGCTGAGCGGATGCCCGGGGTTGAGCCCGTGCCCGCTACGCAGAACGCTGGGCTGGGGGTGTGGTGCTGTCCGCGCTCCGCCCAGGGCTGCCGGCCTCCGGGGTGGGATTCAGCTGGGCAGGGGAGCGGGCCCGGCTCGGAGCTGTGGGGTCGTCCCCAGGAAGGAGAGCTGCGGCCCCGGGCGGCCGTGAGGACGCTTATTCCCCGTGGGCTCTTCGCTGAGACCAGAGGTCAAAAGCTCAAAGGACGGAGTAGTTTGTTGGGTGGAGGCCCTCGGCACAACGCCCTAACTCCCACGCTCTTTCCGTGGGTTTGTTGTTGTTGTTTGTTGGGGTTGTGTTTTTGTTTTTTGTTTGTTTTAAAAAAGTGTTTATACACATGAGGTGGTCTGTGCTGAGACCTGCACCTAGAGGCGTGGTTGATGTAGAGAGGTCACCTAACCTGTGTGAAGCTATGCTGCACGGAAGTGGCTTCACCGGGTGAGTAGGACCCTTTCAGGGTGGTGACGTTTTGAGGGAATGAATGAGACTGCAGTTTAAAAAATGAGTTCTGGCTCTACCCAGACTAGAGTATTTGGTTTGCTAATTCAGTGAAATGCTCTTCGTTTATTGCTATATATTCACATAAGTCCCTTAGGGCAGCATTGTTTTGGAGGGTTTTTTTAACCATATGCTTATCCTTAGGCAGCAGAACTCTGAACTGTAAGTTGCTGACCATTCACAACTTCAAGGAAAGTTTGTATGATGAGAGAATGCTTAGTTCCACCAGAAAAAATATGACTGAAGGCATTTGCTTGGCAAATCATTATCATGATCATTCATATGCCTACTTTCCAGTATTATTGTATTAAAGCAGTATATTTAGAAGGGTAATGATAGTCAAACAGTGACACTGGCTGCTGCTTTGTTTTTAGAAAAAGTTCTTTTTAAAGTGGCTCACTTAAAACAACAAAGTGTAAAAAAAACACCCCAGTTATTTAATTTTGAAGAGGTTTAAATATGAGCTTTGCATTAATACTTGGAAGTTAATAGTATTTAACATTGAGAATAACCTTATGATCGGAGTTGGAGGCAAGAAGATGGAAGACACATCCCCTTTCCCCACCTGGTATGAAGATTTTGGGCATGTAAGAAACTTGCTGAATAAAACTTGCTGAAACAAAATTCACCGGACAGCTTCACTTTACTAGCCTACCTTATGAAAGACTAAAACTAGTTTGTAGAGAAACTATTTTTAAGACTGTCAGATTTCATCTTTCAGAGTCTCGTGTCTGAGAATACACAAATGGAATCATTACTCTTGATTCTAGTCTAGAAATGGAACTATGCTAATTTGTATCAGATGAGGATGTCTCCCTCTTGCCACATGTTACTTTTGGACTGATTTTTGAGTGCTGTCAGAATTCCAGGAGTGTAGAATTGGGACTGGTGTTGTTTGTTTTGTGTAACGTCCCACTGGATGTCTTCAAAGGAACCCAAGGTCATTCAAGTCATAAGAACATGTTTGAGGAGCTTTGTAAGTGCTGTCACTTCTGCTTCTCTGTAGTACTTACGCTGTGTAAGTGTACTGCTAGTCTGTAGCATTTTTTACTGAGGGCTGTATTGTATTTTGGCCTACCTTTACTTCAAGAAAGCACTTGGCATCTGTTGTTGGGTAGATATTGGCACCTCTGCTGGAACAGTGTACCCAGTACCACTCTAGAGTGCTGTTTATGCTTCATGTGAATCTGTGGTAGATGTTTTATTACATTCACCTGACTTCACCACCACTTCATCTTGATTATAGATGTGTCAGAAGAAGCATGGATAAAGCAAATAGAGAGTTAAGGTTGGTCTAAGCTGGATAAATGCACTTGCACGGTGCTTTGAACAGTCATCCTCACTTTAGGGTACAAAACAAGAATATCCTGTAATGCTGTTGGAGCCATATTCTCTTAAAAGCTCTCATATTATTTCTTTTTTTTCCCATCAGAACACTCAAAATGCAATAAATATTTTGATATTAAAGCATCAGTTATCCCCCATGTACCCCAGCTGTTGAAGTGGAGTAGTGTAATATGCTTGTAAACAGTCTGATCTTTCTGCTTTCTTTCAATGCTTACTGTAGAATTCCAAAATGACCTCATTGCACTGTTCAACATCTTCACAAGGGGAAGTGGAGGGGCAGAGGGGCAGGTACTGATCTCTTCACTCTCATCAGGATTCAAGGAAACGGCATGAATCTGAGTCAGGAGAGTTTTAGGTTGGATCTCAGGAAAAGATTTTTCACCCAGGTGGTGGCTGAACACTGGAACAGGCTCCCCGGGGAAGTGGTCACAGCACAAAGCTCAAGAAGCTTGGTGCAATCAAGTTTGGACAATGTTCTCAGGCACATGGTGTGATTCTTGGGGTGTCCTGTGCAGGGCTAAGAGTTGGACTTTGGACTAATGGGTCCCTCCCAACTCAGTGTGTTCTATAATTCTATGGTTAAGTTTTTATTGGCAGTATGAGCTGCTTTAGCAACTGTAGGTATGTCACTGCAATTGCAGCCTACACAAACTTGTCCTCAGTCACACATTCCAACTTCTAGGAGGGGAGTGGTTTTCATAAAAACCCTAGTGCCTTGCTCATAGTAGTCATATGCGTCCTGTGTTGCCCCTGAAGGAAACAGGGCAAACACCACTTAGCCAGAGCTCCTCAAAATTGACTTTTCCTTTTTTATTCCTGCAGAAGACAAACAGCTGGGGCAAAGGAGATTCCAGTCAAGAGGAAGGATTATCATCCTGAACACAGAAGACTAAGTGACATTCTGAATTTTCATTTACTATGTGCATTTCCTTTGAGTAATTTTTACTGTCTAATGGAGATTTATGGAATTCTAGTTCCATGTATTAGCAGATTTAAAAATAGAGGAATTGTAAAAGTGACAAACTGTTACCCACTGGTGCCCTATTCATTTCATCTGGGAAAAGTGCCAAGTCTTGTTTTGTGAGGGTGAGGGGCTGAGATGTGCTGCATTAACATCTGTTCAAAGTATTTACAAACTACACAGCAAATACACCAGCAGCTTTGGTGTTCCTAAAACATTAGGAGAGGGACAAATTCTCACTGGAATAGTAATATGCCAGCACTAAGTATAATAATGAGTTAGCCACTGGATGCTCAGGTCCCATAGTTCAGTGCCTGTTAAGATGTGTTTCCAAAGTCAGGACCTGATAGATTGTTTTTAATTCCCTAAGCATTTCTGGCAGTGAACCTCATCAGAACAAGAAAATGTGTTTATATGGGCCAGCTCTGTGGTGAAATTTATTGTATGCTCACACAGTGCAGAGGATTGTGTGGCAAGAGGAGTGAAAGCTTGCCAAACATGACTACCTAACTGGGGTTCTCATGCCGTAAGAAAGTGTGGTATGGGTGCTCTTGCCTCTAACCATGGCAACAGGTAGTATTATACACAGAGGTGTGTGTGAAATTATGTTCTTTACCACACATGAATGCCTGGTAAATGAGTCTGGTAATGAGGCAGCGTTGGCTAACCTCCCATCTCCAGAGTTAACCCACTTTATTCAGAACAGTGCGATGAATGAAAAAAAAAAAGTGCATTCTAGTGTGATGCAGAAATGTTACCGCATATGCTTAAATATTAAATATCAAATATTATTGTGTCCAAGAGCTGGACAGCTCTAAATATAAAAAAATAGATATAAAATATAAACCAGCTTTGTTTAGCAGCATATGTTTTCTGATCCCACACCAGGATTTTATTTGCCAATGTATAAGCTGTAACTTTATGCACAATGAACACAGGTAATCTGTTGGCTGCTACAAGCAGCTGGAAAGGACTGCTGCTATGTAGCTGTTTGCTCAGACCTTTTTCATGCTCTCCTTTGTGCCCATGGTATGCTCTTATTAGCATCCTTACTTACTAGAGTACCTGCCTGTACTGCAGGAGAGACTGTCAGACAAGAGATTTTTCTCCTTTCTTCATGAAAAAAAATTGTGAATAATTACTGGAGGAGTCTGGGGTAAAACATCATTTATGATGTACAGGCTGTCAGGATGGATTTAAAGGGAGAAGTTGAAAAAAAAAGGTAATTAATAATTCCCACTGAATAGTAAAGAGAGTGAGGCAGTTTCCTACCATTTGGGACTTGGAAAAACTGCTTCCTAATAAAGAATAATGTAAGGTTTCTGATGTGGAAAAATTAGAGACACAGCAGGGAAGCAAAACCACCAAAGAAGGTTTGCTGTCTGGGAAATGAAGCAGCAAGGCTGATATCCAGTTAAGAGAAAGAAAAGTTAGCAAAGTTTTAATTTATTAATTGAATATATAGGAAAGCAGTGGGTCGGAGAGTGTGTTCTAGTACAGGAATAAGTAGGGATTGGAGGAGAACACAGAATGGAAACAGCAAGGTATAACCAAAAACCTAATTTAAACCTCCATGTGCTGGAGGGAGGACTCCAAGTGTGGCAGTCATGAATATCTTATCTAGGCTTGCAGATCTGTGCCCTTATGGAAAGCCAGGGCAGCCTTACATGCAGGTAGGGGCTAGAAGTGAACATAAGTGATAGGGGAGAAGGAAATGAATAATGGTTCTGTGCCAGACCTAATCTTCATTTCTCTGCTTTTCCTTCTTTTCAAATACTGTTGCTTTTTGTTTTAGATGTTAAAACAGCCTGGGGAAAGTGAGGTGCAGAGTTTCTAGTGTATTCTAATGCACTCTGTAACATGTGGCCACTAATTCTGAGCGGTCAGCTTCATTCCATACCTGTATCACTCTAAGCTACCATGAAAATAAAAAAGCTCCTTTGCTCCTCTGTCACTTTGTTTTTTGTAGGCTTGAACAAGATGGGGGTTTCCAGCTCTGCACCATACTTTCTAGGGTATCAGCTGATGTAATTATTAAGTATCAGGATTTTTGTCTATTCTCATCTAAGTGCCTCTCAATAAGACAGAAAGTACCCTTGGTCACTCAGTAAAACTTTGTGAGTGCCAGAATATACTTGCCATGTCTTGTGATGGTTGATTTTGGCTTGCAGTGTATTTCTCAAAAGCTGAGATAATGTTCCTAATGTCTGTGAAGAAAATAAAGGGTGATACATTCCTCTGCATTGTTGGCCTGTAAATTGGAAAAAAATGCTATGAAAGGAAAAATTGATTTTTATGCTAACTTTTATGTCTATGATATCATACTTAGCTGCAATGATATTAACCCTTGTGTCTCTGCTACATGCAAAATCACAGCACTGTTTGGCTTTTGCAGTTTAACTTGCCCTTTTCTTACAATTTCTAAGTTATTCAGCTACAGAGCAAATCCACACATAAACATGTTGGTGAAATTATTTTCTCAGAGAACATATAAATTCATGAACATTGAGCATGAAGTATGTACATTTACAGGAGTACTTGGACAATGTTTCCCTGTGTTCCCTTGGTTACTTCAAAAGAGTTATTTCAAACCTGCTACTTTCGGAGTGATCCAGCTGATTTCTGAGGGACCAGAGATTAAATCACCTCTGCTTTGCCAGGTTTGATTCAAACTTAAATGTCATTCTCTCTCATCTGCAAATCTAGATTTATGTGATCCACTTAATAGTCCACTTAACATTTAAGTTGAACAACTCCCCAGAAGAAGCTAAGAGTGTACAGGCCTGATTTCCACAGGTTTTAGATGTGCCTCAGTGCTACACACTTGTGCTGCATGGTACACATGACACAACATGCAAAGCAAACAGCAGTAAAATTCTGATCTAAACTAGGGAGATGATTTGTATTCAGTGCTTTGAGGTCTTGAGTACTAATGAGTCTACTGATCTATGCAGTACTCTGTAGGTTAGAAAGTTAGAGAGTATAAGGAAAAAGACATTTCAAATCCTAAAGCAGATGGAAAAATCCTATTCAGCTCTTTTAGTCACACTTCACAACCCTAAGTTGTAGTACATTTTGTTGTATTTTATTACTATATTTGCACTTTGAGGATTTTGTTACATCCATTTGCCTACACTTGTTTGAAATGCATCAAATGCATTTGTTTATACATTTTCCTACAATAAACTTTTGTATCTTTGAGCATTATATGTAAGATTCTTATTTTAAAATTCACTGTTGTCCCATTTCAGCTCTGATTGTAATGCCTGTAGTAGCTGGCTATTGATGGATTAAACATTAATCATGTTGGTTGGTGGCAAAAGGCTGATGCATGTGATGCCACAGCAGCACAAAGTAGTATGATGAAAAAGTCTCAAGGAAGTTTGTGAAGAAAGGAAACCTGTCCAAGAGATCTTTACTCTCAGCTAACCTAAGAAAAAAACCTTATCACTGCATTTGTAGTCCTTCATCTGTCACTGTATTTTATACTAGAAATGGAGTAATTAAAACTTTTTTCCACAGCTGACTTTCAATAGCTATGGGAGATTTTGAGATTTCTTTTTTTTCCCCAAGGCATCACTTGCTAAGTGTGGAACCTCACCCACAGAAATCCTATGAAATCATCTCAATATTACAGAGACAGAACTTTTTTCCCCATTTTTGCTCCATTTGAATGCAGGATATTATCTGAGCACTCACAGTGTCACTTCTCATATCTTTAAATATAAAGTAAGTCCCTTATGTTTTCTGAAAGGTCTGTATTCCTCACTATTGCTCACCTAATTTCTGAAATTGAAATTTATAAAGTTTCTGAAATTGAATTTCTGAAATTTTCTGTACTAGACTTGAAATCTGTAACATGTTAATTCCATAGCTGAAAGCCAAAGAAAGCCATTTTCAAAATGCTTTACTGTTGCCTATTTAGTTTCCTGTGGTTGAAGGAGAGTTCCACCAACGTTACCTTTCTCAACCTCCTTCCTGTTCCCTGAAAATTACACTTGGAGAAAACAAGACCACAAGACCACCTAATTTTTGACTGGATTTTGTTTCAAAATATGTCAGGCTGAAAATTGCTTCTTTTTAAACCCAAATCAATGGTCTCTAAAGAAGGGAAAGAATTTGGAAAGCATCGGGAAGTGTATCAGAATAACATGCAAAGTGACATAATAGTTTTTCAGGGAAGAAAGCAATAATCACACCATGATGAATCCATCATGAACCCACATCTTCCATGCTAAGTGAGAACTAATTCTCCTGCTTTCTACTCCCATCTCAGAAAAGATCTAGAACAACTTGGAAGGTGTACCAAAGAATGAACAGGCTCTCAGAGCGTGCAATAGCTTTTGCCTAAGAGACATTTCAACAGCTTGGAAGAATTGAGAGGGGAGAGTTGTGATAAAGGAATATAACATCCCAAATGCTGTGGATGAACTGAATGCTTATTCAGTTTCTCACAATAAACAAGCAGGTGATAAAAAGTGACTGGCAACCTCAAGGTGTAAATGAAAGGAAAGAAACTGCCCTTTCCCTCTACACCCTTAGTCCTGGAAAGCAGACTGATTTTCATGGCAAAACTTGTAATTATTTTATACAGGTTGATTATAAAATGAATACATACACAAGAAAAAGTGTATTAAAACCCAGTGTTTTTAATGATTGCCTACTAGAAGTCCCATTTCAGAGATTCAACAGTCTTTTATGTATGTATGTAATAAGTATTGGACACTTTGCAAAGTGATTGTGGAGAACAGTCTTATTGCTCAGAGCAGCAGTTTCAAGAAAGAAGTGTTTCATTTCAGAAAGCTAAATTACACACCAGATCTGATATGACTGATACCTATACAGCACTGGCAGCAACACTGTTCATTGCAGAAGAGCCATACTGTGTTAGTCAAAACATCTATTTAACCTTGTATTTTACTCCTCATGCAGCCAGCAGCACGTACTTAGGCAAACAGTGTAAGAACAGGGAAAGCAAACAAAGGCTCCCTCAGTGCATTTGGACACATTCAGTCAGGGGCTTCCTAAGCCACAGAAAACAGTTTTGCATTTAATGCTTCTGATGGATAAATGGAGAAAATATAATTGACATGCTTGTGCATTACAGCAGCTTCTGAATAATTATGGAAATGTTGCTTTTATGCCTTTTGATCTCTAGATAATGCCTGTGAACTTTCCCTTAGGAAAAAGACCTTTTATATGTAAGGTACATGTTTTTGGTCTGTCCACGTTAGTATGTCATGAACTAGAATTAAAGTCTTGGAGTTTTATCTCACTTACCTGCCCTTGTAGGTATTAGAGAATAGGCATATAATATTTATATTGTGCAAATAGAAGAACTATAAATTATTGAAGGTACCACTGAATTGGTAAACAATATACATCTGCCTACCTGTTGCATTTTAAGCTGTGATCCATGGATTGTTTTATCTGTGGATCATACCCAACATATGACAACAGTAACTATAAAAGTAAACTTCTTCCCACTGGGCTTAAATTTGCCATATGGGGACATGTAGCTCCATTGGAAAATTTCTAGACATCTGAAAACTGAGATTGAAAAATATATTAGGAGGGGAAGGTTAGTAAGGAAGGTGGGAAAATACTTTCCATCATGTTCAATAAAGACCTCTTTTTTTTTTTTTTTTTTTTTTTCAATTGACAGGTCACTTACAGTTCTTGAAGAAAAACAGAGATCTGTCAACCTTCTAAGCAAAGAAAATGCACAGGCCAGCTTGGGCACCAGTTTTCACTTAGAAGCAACCAAAACCAAACCTGAGCTTTAACGATTCTCTTCTTATTTTCACATTGTCTGCATTTGTTTGTGTGCACTCCCAAATACTGGTGGCTAGAGTTTTGTTTTGCATGTTTATGTAACTTCATCTGGCGTAACACTGGGAAACAAAACATTGGTCAGGAAGGTACGGCCAAAGGGATGGCCCAGATGGCAACCTCACATTCCTGGTTTTTCCTAGTAAGGTGTACAGTGGTGTACAACCACAGCCTCACAGGGCCTGACTCTGCATTTGGAACGAACACCCACAAACAGTCCCAGCCCGGAGCTACCACGTTCCCCCAAGAGCTGTCAGTCTCCAGGATGCCTGCGAAGTGATTACAGAAACCATAAATTAAGTAAATGATTTCCAAACCCGACCTCTCAAGTGCCACAGCCCTCCGGAGGAAGGAACCGCTTCCCCCGTAGAACCACCTGGGAAGCGGCTGGAGCCCGCTCCCCGCCGCCCCACTGACTGGCGCTGCCGTTACCGGTCCCGCTGCGAACTGAGGAAGCGGCGATGCTTTTTTTAGGCTGCGGAGCTTTCGGCTTGCACCTACACTAAAAAACCCCCAAACAACCCTTCCCTTCCTGACGCTCCGGAAAGCCAGCAGGCGAGGCACCGGCCCTCCCAGCAGCCCCAGCCGGGCCCGGCCGGTCCCCGCCCCGCGCTGCCGGGAAATGTAGTGCGGGCGGGGGCAGCCCGGCCTGCGGGGCCCGGGGGCGGCCGTTGCGGGGCCGGAGTGCGGATTCCCGCCGTGCCCCTGCTCGCAGCCTCCTGGGCTGGGGGACGTCGGCGGAGGAGCCCCGCGGGGGCCGCGGGAGCGGATCGGGCCTGAGGTGGCACAAAATGGCACCTGCCGGATCGAACGGGCGAGTGCCGCGGCCGGCTCGGCCTCGTCCCCCAGGGCGATGAACCCAGTTGCCGCAATGATGGCACTTAAGCAACGAGGGCTGATAGAGCAATAGGCACCTGATACAACAACGCGGCTCTCGAAACGTTTTCTCTGAGCCTCGAGCTTAGGTGTGCCCTTATAACGACATTTCCATGGGTGGGGAGTTGAAATAAATGGAGCAGGAGATCTTTCTCCTTTTAAATACCTTCATTAGTAATCAGCCCGAGTGGGAAAAACAGACAGGTCGCGCTCACGCCGTCACTGCCACCGCCGCCGCCGCTCCCAGAAATGGCCTGGAGGAGGATGAAGAGCGCAGCTTGGTCGATTGGTCTGTGGGCAAAGCTGGGGGCTCCATCTTCACCAGGTCATTTAATGTCAGCCGATCTTTAACATTGACATTCTGCTCTGTCCAGCCGACTTCTGGGGTTAGGGTGAGGAGTAAAAAGGGTCGTAGCAGCTACTGAATTCTGTTCCTCGCCCCTAGACATCACTTTGATCTGTCAATTCCATGTTGGCTCGTTGTTTTTAGGGATTTTTTGCTAGGTTTGGTGAGGGGGTTCTTCATTTGAATGCTAGCCTTGATTTCGTTTGCATGCCAACTCCAATGTTCCGTCCTCTTCACCGTCCGGGTGCCATCCTCTCGGAAGCAGCAGGGTGCCACTTGTCAAAATGGGGATTTCCCAACCATCAACAACAGGTAGTTAACGAAAACAACAGGTGATTACAACAACAAACAGAACTCCACCCTTGCAGCAACTAGCCCAACCTGTGAACTCTGCAACCTTTTAAAAAATGGGCAACTTTCCTACTCATAACAGGAAACACACCTTGGCGCTTACATGCGAGCCGTTTTGTACCCTGTGCTCATGTTTTAGTTGTGGCAGGTTTCAGTGTTACAGGCTGTGTTTCAACCAGACCTGCTTCTCCATGTCACTAGGTCTGAAATCTCTTTTTTGCATGTCCATGATGCTAAAAGCTCAAGTCATCCACAATTACTGGCTTGCCTTGTCTTCCCCACAGCCTTTCTTTTGGTGGTGGTGGTGTGCTCTCCTCAACTCTTTTGGGATCAGAAGCTGATCACGTGCTCTCCTTTACCAGAATCCTATCTAGTTCTCCTGAGGAGGACCTTAGCCAACCCATATTTACTACACATTGTAATCTTACCAGTCTCCCAAGTATCACCTCTTCGACATTTGGATGGGTGTCATACACACACCTTTTTATGGCCAGATTCTTAGCTCTTCTCACCACTCCCTTTTTGTGCATTTTTAACTTAAACATTCCTAAAATTATACAGTACTTCCTACTCTGCCAGCTGCCCACTATTTTGTTCTTTCTACCCTTAACTGTTCTCTTCAATTTTGTTTTTATCTCTTTAAATCTTAAAAATCAATCCTTACTTGCAAATTGCAACATTAAAATAATATCCATGTTTCATTCATTCATTAACTTCAGAAGTCTAAGAAAAGACTTCCACAGAGGAGGTTGCCCAGACACTTGACTATCAAGACACAGAAAAGTGCAGAAGATTATGAGAGGCTGCTAGCACATCAGTTCCCAATAAAGCAAAGCCAGACACCCTCTTAAGCATAAGGGATGCAAGAATGGAGAATGCATTTGTTAATGACCCACGAGGTCTGTTCCATTCTTCGTTCTGTGTTAGCTCTGGAAAGCAGGGACAGGAGAAGCTCTGATGCACACAGCAGCTGCACCCTCAGAGAAGCCTTATCTCTGAAGTGAAACAACAGTAGTCAAAGCTAGGATAGAGAAGCACATGGGAATGTGCTTTGCCAGCCAGGCTTACACAGGTTAGAACTGCAGTATAAGAGAGGTTCTGCTGCATGGGCTGGGACTGGAGCTAGTGGGGAGCAGCACTGTTATACTGGCACCTGTGCTGCTTGACTTCTTTTCCTTGGCACTGGGAAGGTGCTGGCCTGAATAATGCCAAGCATGAGCTAAGCTATCCATTGTAACTTACTAAAAGATTACTGTAAAATGCAAAGTTTCTCTCACAAGAAATTATAGGAGTACCTTGGCCACAGGCAGAACTCTTTCCAAACCCATACAAATAATGTCTGACTTAAATACTTTCTAGATCTTGCTAAATGTTCAAATATTTAGGTGCACCTCCACAATTTGCTGATGTTTGTTTTCTTTATCAATTCAGTTTTTGCTGTATCTAACTCTTATAGAACTGTTTCTGCATGTAGTTAATTGTGAATGAAATTTGGTTGGGAGGCAAATTTGGTTGGGAGGCAAGAACAATTCACTCTGTGGCTTGCTCGTTTTCTTTGGGTGTTTGGTTGGTTGGTTTTGTTTCTTTTACAGGAAGAGATCTGTGTTTCTTTGTCTGCCAGATATTTATTCTGCCATTATGGTGTTAAGGTGTGATAGAAAATGAAACCTGTTGGGATTTATTTCATATAGTTTCCTGTAAACCTCCTTCATGTTTGGCAAATTTGCTTTGCATGTGGAAAATTGAACTGTAATCACTTTAAAACTAGATGATCTTTCTAATTTTTCCTCTGAATTATTTAACATGCTCCATAGAAATTTTTATTATTTTGTAATAGCCCTATAATTAAAAAAAAAAAGTAATTATTTCCTGAATGTAATAATTCAGACCTAGTAGATGTTTGAAGAGGTGATAGCCATTAGATGTTTCTGGATATTACTGGACTATTGCATGTACAAAGTTTGGTGCAGTACAGAGGTTTCAGGTTTAATAGGTTAATATGATTCTCAAAACAATCTCATTTTAAAGTAGATCTATTTATGCTCGTGTAGAGAAATTTCCTCTGTGTGTAATTTTAATATTACTGCTACATCTCTATGACCATGGAATCTTAAGTGAAAAATGTGTGCAATGGAGGGCATGTGACTCCTTGAACAGTTGAACCAAGAGTTGACTGTCCTGAACAGCTGAGTTCAAACCAGTGGTGCCTGGTTTTCAGAGCTAATGCCCTCACTAGTCAGTCCTTCCAGTGGAGCCAGTATTTTTCTCAATGTTCTAATCTTCTTTTCGCTGGTGTCCCTTTGTAGAAAGTCCTTGAAGCAAATTTCCACCTTAATTTTGTGTCTCCTATTCCTTCTTTATCACTGTATCCTATGAACTTATTAATTTCTTCTTGTGTGTCCTGCCAGCTCCTGTGAAGATGTAATGATGCATTCCTTCATTTGTTTAGGACCTGTAGCAACCACAGTAAAAGGTATACACCAAGATATTTCATACGTAATAAAATGACACCTTAATTTGATTTATTACCAAGAAAAATAGGACAATTGTAATAAGGAAGTCCTGGGCTTTAATACTTGAGCAATTACACACATGTGGAACAGAGCAGGAATGATTGCCATCCTGCTGTGTGAGGTTAGGTAAGACCTCACTCCAGTTTCAGTTGTTGATGACCATCTCTCAAGGCCTGAAAGATCTGGAGTTGAATGAATATCAGAAATGAGAAGGCTCAAAAATAGAATATGAACTGAAGCTCACTGGGAAGAAGTCAAAAGGCCACTTTATATTTTAAACAGTCAGTATGTTGCCTTGTACAGACGAGATAATTTTGTATCATCAGTAGATAGATTTATTTACCTCATGAACTTTTCAAGTTTGTCTATGTCCAGGTTTTGCTTTGTATATTTTGCAACACTTAAAAACACACTTGCAGGTCAAAAATAAAATGAACACAATCTTTGCAGGATGTTATTTTCCACTATTCCACATCAGTTTCACATATTTTTAAATCATAAATAATCATAATAATATTTCTTTTTGTGGAAAGAAAATATACATTGTTTGTACTCTACAGAATAGTTTGCATAGATAGAATGCAAGCTTGTTAGGCTTATGACTGAGTTTACAGCTCATTATAACACCATTCAGAAGCTCTTAAACCAGAAGAACGGGACCGACACTGCATCAAAGACTCATGAGAGATAAGATGTCTTTAATTTTTCTGAACCTGATTACCACATGACAGAAGAGAGGATTGCATACAGAGGGGCGAGAAAGAAGTGGTTGACCTTCTGATTTAAAAAGCTTGGCCATTAGCTCAATAGTCCTGCAGATTTCACTGCAGAAAAATGTGTTACCACATGGTCAAAATTATTTTGTAATGTCTCATGCTCTTTTAGGATGTGCAGTTCAATAACATTCTGATTCCTGAAAACCAGAATGTGGAATCAAGGTAGATGCTAATGTAGCCTTAGCTCTTCCTCACTGAACAGATGATAATCACTTGGAGTTGCCTGATGCTGTCCCCATCTTTAGAAGATGCTGATTTGAGGGATTAGCTGGAACAGTTTGAGAAAGCTGTGATTGGACATGAGATGATTCATCCTTCAGTACAGGATGTAGGATGAAGACTCTTTTCAGGACCCTGTCCAACTGATGATCACAAAGTTGATTAGAAGGAGGGAACACCTCTCCTATGAGGAAAGGTTGAGAGAGTTGGGGTTGTTCAACCTGGAGAAGAGAAGGTTCCAGGGAGATCCTACTGCAGACTTTGAATACTTAAGTAGCACTTATAAAATAAATGGGGACAAACTTCTTAGCAGGGCCTGTTATGATAGAAGGAGGTGCAGACATTTTAAATGGAAGGAGGGTACATTAAAAATAGATATAAGGAAGAATTTTTTTACAATGAGGATGGTGAAACACTGATACAGGTTGCCCAGAGGAGGTGGTGGATGCCCAGTCCCTGGAAACATTCTGGTAGAATGGGGCTCTGAGAACCTGATCTAGTTGAAGATGTCCCTGCTCATTGCAAGGGAGCTGGACTAGGTGACTTTTAAAAGCCCCTTCCAACCTGAACTATTTTATGATTCTATGATCCACCCCATTTATATGATCAAAAGAAGACAAGAGAGATTCCCAGGATTCCCTAAGCAATCCAGAATGGCCAGAACCAAGTTTTATAGCATGTATCAGTGGTGAATTCCTGTGTTCTTGTCAGGGCTTCTGATATACAGGGGTCCATATGTATTGTAGGGGTCCATGGTAGGCCTGTGAAAGGATAACATTGTGTAAGGGTTGGTGTGGCTGAGAACAAAATACCAGTTTATAAAATTTAACAGGGTTAATTCTGGACACATGACTAAAAGTTTGAGTGCACAGCTGTGTGGGATGCTTGGTTTAATATGTCTCATGTAGACATGTGCTTAGATTTAGCAATGGGATGGAATCAGTATCAGAGCCTCAATTCTAGAATGGTACCTTCACAGGCAAAATATATTAATGTTAATTAAACTACAGATGATCAAAGAGAGCAGAATTTAGGTGATTTCGGCATACATCTTAACTCATTATTGCTTATCTTCAAAAGTCTGAGTGACAATGAGCGTGGTTGGTGTATGACCTTATTCTTAGCCTTCCTCTTCCTGTACACCACTCTATGGAGAAGAGGGCTAATGCTCATACTTCAAAATAGCTAAAATATCTTAGGGCTATTGAGAGAAACAAAAAAAATATATTTAACTGCCAAATCCCTGCAGCATATTGGGGACATCCTTCTCCTTTCCACTTACCTGCTCACTTTTCCCACAAAGACACCAGATTTATGACAGAGAGCATTCCCAGCTCACCCTCTTTAATTCCTGTTGAAGTCTTGTAGGTGGCAATGCAAGCATGTGAAAAGTTGGTGCTTTCCATCTCACATTTTATATTGCTGGACACACCATAAATGTCAGTTGGGGTTCAGGAGTTCTGGGTTACCTGAGGTATCCTATGTGCCTGCAGGTGCCTCTTTATTATGGTGTGATTAGCTTCACTATTTTTCTTCGAAAAGAAAAGGCTGAGACTCTTCTTATATTCAGCCTAGTGAATTTATACCAAGATCTGATTGAAATAGTGAATGCATTGCAGCAGTTAGATCACTCTGTTGATCTGGATAGATCAGTGCCTTGGGTGAAAGATGAGCCCAGGTCATTGACTCCTCAGTAGTTTATGCACAGTGCTGGTATGTTAACAAAGAGCTTGTGATTGCTATAGTCACCCAAATCATGTATAACCACATGGTTAAAAGTAATAAGAGGTCAAGATTTTCTGGCAGTGGCTTCTGGAAGGAGCAGAGCTGAGATCTGTGATTTGCTTGTAAGAGCTTTATTTGTCTGTAGTGAAGAGACTTAAGTAAGTCTCATGAAAGTGGAATGTGCTGCAGTTTTGCCCTTCCCAGTCTGAGGGTTAAGTTTGCATTTCCTTCGATGTCTCTCCAGCTAACATGAAAATAACTTCCATGTGTCACTTCTCTCCTTAAAAATAGTTGGAGTTCCTGCAAAATTATGTTTGGTATTCAGAATATACCCCCAAACTACAATTATCCCCAAGCACTTGAATGTAGTTTTAATTTCTTTATTTCAGTGTTTTCTTGAGAACTGCAATACCTAGTCTGTTCTTTCTTCAGTGATAAAAAACATCAGTATGCCAATATACAACCATTGTCTTAAACTCCCAACACCTTTCTAAATTTTAGTTTTAATAGCCTCTTTCATGTTTCTGTTAATAGACTAAGAAACAAGGAGTGAGGTTCCTTTGTAGGGAGCACAGTGAAACTTGCTTTTTAGTATGTGTTGAGACCCCAGGACCCTCATCTCATGAGCATGGTTTCTGACCACAATGCCACACTACTAACCAAGATGTCTCTGCCAGTGATATCATCAGGAACATTTGGCAGAATGGCATAGAAGTTGCATTTCCATACTTCTTGTGAAGAATTGTAGGAGAGAAGAGATTTGAACGGAGAGAAATGTAGGAAGAATTGAGTCATTGCCTGCTCAGAGGCAGCCAACGCTTGGCCAGTCCTCCAGTGCTGTCTGAGCAGGGTGCTCTCAGTCCCCAGCCAAACTGGCAAGAGCTATGGAGAGGAGACATCAAGGGTGTGAACCAGATAGCCTCAGTTAGGCATGCATGGCTTGACTGAAGGTGTGGCAGGGTCTTGCCTTGATGGGGAAGAATTGGAAGGGTTAGGAAGGGGTATGAGAGATTGGACAGGGGTGCTGTGTTGGTATTGCTGGGGTCATGTAAGGTGTTGTGCGAGGCCAATTAGTAGTGCCCATGGAACAATTTGGGAGCTCTGATTACAATTGAGAGAAAGAGATGAGAGGAAAACAAGAGTGGCAGAGAATAGTTCTGTTTTCTTTTGTGATGAAGTGGGATTTCAGTGAAGGGTGCAAGATCGCATTTAGGACCAATAATATAGCTTCACAGGCTCTTTCACCAAGAATGTTTTTGTTTCTTTGAAGATGAGATTACTAGATGTGACAGAGCTGTCTGTCTCCATGGTAGCAGAGTAGGCTATGGAGGGAACAAATGCAAACCCAAGCTTTCATTTTGGCTAATGTTGTTTTCTCAGGGCTTGCCTACACTTGGACACTTTGGAATGTTAAAATGAAATAAATTACTGCACATATGCTAAGTTGCTCTAAACTTCTGTGTGGATGTTCTCAGTCATTGTAACATACGTCGCCATATTTAGCTTACTAAAAAAATTAAACTGCCCTTCTTCTAAATGAAAATGAATAAAGCCTTACTTACATACATTGTCTGGTTATTTGTCTTGAGCGGACATTTTTCTTAGTGCCCCATATGAATGAAGCCTTAAGTGAGGACAGTACTGGAGTCATATTATTGGGCAACAAAGGTCACAAGCTTAGCTGAAAGTGGTGTTAGGGTATGATAGGACCATCAACTTCTCCATAGGAAGCTCTTGTTAACACAAATCTAAAAATATCTCCTTCTTAATGCAGACAGGCACATCTATTATAGCACATTTCAATCTGCCTTTTTGAAAAAGTTTATAGTGAGGCAATTCCGGAAATATTTGGAGGCTTCATATTTCCTTGATCTCCGCCAAATTGGTTTCAGGCCTCATTATGGTAAGGAAACTATAAGACTGTCTGTCTTACTAGCTTACTGGCAATCGCTAAAGACTGAGTTTACACATCAATTAACTACAAAAATCAGGTCAAAAAATTTGGGGACTCCATCATTGACAAATATACTTAATTGATAAATATTTTTCACAAAGGCATGGGCACTTTTTTCGGTGTAGGAAGTCACAGTGAAAATGTCAACTGGTCTTGTCTATAGGATGTTTAGCAAGGCAGACTGAATACAGAAACTTGTCATAAAATATTATAGAAGTGACCCCACTAACTCAGAGCTCAGTATTTCCTATTTTGTGATAATGGGTAGATAAATTAATTTCACTATGTCTTAAATACTTAAACACAATAAATAAGATAATTAATGTGTTCAATCCAGTTAAGAATTAATTTCACATTTTTTGTATGAGAACTTCCCTTTCTTTACCTGAAAGGGCATTCCCATAGGATGGCATATGTAGGTGATACCCTTGTTCATAGTCGGGGGCTGACTGATTCCCAGAAGTCAATTATGTTCTGAAGGTGGAGATGCAGGAGAACCACAAGACTCAGCAATCACTCTTTGAAAGATCCAGAGCTTGAGACTCTAAGGACTGCTGTGTTTTTCAGGCCATATGTCTGTCTGGACCTGGATAATATTCATATTCTCTAAAGTAAATGTTTCTCTAAGCCCCAAGGAAAATAAGGGATAAACACAGGAGATTCTGAGATAAAATTGTTGCAATGAAAAAAGCAGGCAAAATCACTGGAAGAAGAGAAAAGAAATAGATTATACACTGAGGCCACCTACTGGGTATTGTTGAATTAGCAGAACAAATGCTAGAAAAGCTGCAGATTCTGTTGGCAGGAGTCCAAAGCAAAGCAGGAAAACTATCTTGATCTTAAAACCAAAAATAAACAAACAAAAAAATGCATAAAAATAAACAAACAAAAAAAGAGTGCATTTTTATCTCTTGAAGTGTGATGTTGGAAATTATGAGCAATAAATACCCATGTTATTCCTTTTAACTTATTCGTTACAATGAACTTAGTATCTGGATTTGTTAATGGCAATGCGAAGCAAAGTTGCTTTGGGAGGAAGGTGGTGGTAAAATTGGCATCTAGTGCTTCTTGGGCTTTGTAAAAAGGTGTTGCTCTTATCTAATTCTGTTAAATTATTTTCTTTTCTCAAATTTAGTATTTACTCTTTGGCTTTAAGGTAACACTGTTTGTGAGCAAGTTCATCAGTCCAGGAAAGTCTTTGCACCCTAGAAATATCCTTGCAGTCAAGGCAGTATGAATAACTGACACACTTTCAGCAATGCCTTCAGCAGAACTTGGTATAAGTGTAGCCTGATGGTAAGACTGAAAGATTTATACAAACTGAAGATTCTTGATGTTTGATCTTTTCTGCACTTGCAAAAATCTGTCTAAAAAGTGAACTGTTTTTGGAAGATGGAATGCCATCACCAGAAGATCCCTATCTTTTAGGCACATCTTAATTTCTTTTACTTTCCACAGCCCTTTCTTCTGTTGGTATGGAAAAGCCTGAATGACTAAAGAATGTATAGAAATTTGGCCACTGATTTCAGTGCAAAATTCACAGTGCTACCACCTGTATCAATACAATCTATAGCAACTAATTATTATAAATGTCTTATGGTAACACCAGGTTTTAAAGGAATCAGGAGTGTGAGAGATGAGCTTTGGTATGTCAGAGGGTGAAGCAGAAGCAGGCAATGCTTTGTGGGTTCTGAGAAAAATGGTTTTGAGTGGGATGAAAAGGAAGTTAACTTCCAGGCTGCTCCATTGCTGAACACATCAAGACAAATAAGGTGATGGAATTTAGAAAAGAAATAGAACTGAACTTTGTGGAAAATAGGAAATTCCAGCCTTCCTGACAGGGTTGGCCAAGGCCTACCTGGTGAGATTGCTGCACGTAATGGCACTGGAGGGAGCACAGTGCATCCCCTCCTTTCAGCCGGGATGCACAGGTCAGTCAGATGTGAAAAACTCCATTAAGCAAGATGACTTTCCATCCAGTAGGACAGGGAAAGAGATCAACCTGGTTTTCCAGTAAGAACCTGGACAGTTTTGGCCCCAGTTGTTATGATTTCTGTTTCTGGTTGTTTTGTAACTAAATAGAAGTGAAGAATACAGAGCTCAAGAGCTTATTTCACAACTTGAATACAACAACACAGGCATGTTGTTGTATTCAAGTTGTGAAATATGACATGACTATATCAATGAGAAGTCTGAGTAAACCACATACTCTCAGGACAAATGATAAGGGAGAGACTCCATTTGCCACCCAGAGTATCAGAGCAGTGTCCTGTGCTGAAACATCAGAATCAGGGACAAGCACTGTCAAGGCTGAAAGTCTGCTATGTGGTTTTCCAGGCATTTCACTGCAGATTTATGGTTGGTAAGCTTGGCTTCTGAATTGCAGGGATATATTCAATTTTTTTCCTGGCTTCAGTACGTTGCTGATCTTTTGTGCACTGTTTTTTCTTCAGAAAAGTTTCCAGTTCCTAGTGAATGGATTATGTATTCAAGTTCTTCTGTTTTCTTCCCTGCTAAAAGCAATATGCTGATCTTTGACTGGTCTGCAAAGACCAAGTCTAGCTTTCATCATATGTGTTACTTGGTATTTTCTGGAACAAAATTTTCAGTGTGATAATGTAGTCACAGCCTCATACAGTATAATCAAATATACTCACAATATCAACGGTGTGGCTTTTGTCTGTCTGAGTTAGATGAAGCACACATTGTCATGTCAGGGAACAACTGTCTGATATCTTATAAGGAGACCAGCAATTGATAAAGTTTGAGAATATCCCACATCACACAGCTTATGTGGTAAATTCATTCTTTGTTTGAAAAGACAGTAGTAGTGCTGGATTAATATACTCCATAGAAAATCTTCTGAAACTTGGGAACTGCACCTTGAAACTGCAAGTAGTATTGAATGAAAGTAATGCAGACACTTGTGGAGGAAGGTTTACTATCTAAAATATCTTAAATTATTGTTGCAGGTAAGAACTCCAGTCATGGCAGTTTTCTTCTACTTTTAGTGTTTGCATTTGATTAATTGTATCTCAAAATTATTCATGTTTTAGTTGTGACATAATTTTCAGCACTGAAATATAGCATTTGCATGTTGAATATGAAGCCTTTTCATGAAATAAGATTTTTTATTTTTGTTGAGTAGTGTTTGATCTCACCTGTAATGTGTTGGCTCTGATATGCAGTCAGTTTTACAAAAAAAATAGTGTTGATGGAATCAAAAGCTTTTCCCCAATATGAACTTCCCAAAATGTACTTAGTAAAAATAAGCTTTTATTTAATTAGGATTACTCTTTTTCCTCATGCCATTGGCATAATTATTTTTTCATAAAACTAGTATTTATTTGGCCAACTTTCATGCATAAACCACAGAAACTCATTCCAAAACAGGTTATGCATTTAAAAGATGAATGTTGAGGTTGAAGTATTGTTTTCTTAATTTAAGAAAGAATGCCATGCATAAGTAAATTCTAATTGATTTATGACACACATTATAATAATGTGTATTTTTTGATTACCCATCTTAAAATTCTTACAGGAATACTAGAATAGAAATAAAACTGTTAAATATGTCTGATGTTATTCTATCTTGCCATGCACTCTGGTGTGCATGGCACACACATACATATATATGTGGCCTAAAATAGCATATGACTGGTCTTATCTTCCCAAGAAAATTAAATTCAGAGGTTCTGGTTCTAGTGATGCTGTTGAAGACCACTGCTGGATCGCATTCATTGTTTGAATATGTGGTGGAAAAAGCAAACTGTCCTTTTTTATGGACAGAAAGACATGCTCCTCTCTCAGCAAAGGGATGCTTAAAGGTTGAGTTGCAGTCCTGTTGCAAATTACATGGGTGTTACAGTGGACAAATAGAAGTCAAATTTGGACCAACACTGTGTTCTGGTGCATGATAAAGCCAGTTGCATAGTAGGCTACACTGGGAGGATTATTGCCAGCAAATTGTGGGAAGTTATTTTGGTTATCTAATAATAAAGTACAATAACCACAAGACTTTGGCCTGGGATGTTCGGGATGGACACTAGAGAAAACTTTACTATAATGGTAGTGTAGCACTAGAGAGTGAGTCCAGGGAGATGGAGAAATCTCTTTCCAGTTTTCAAATAGAAACTACCCTGTAGTGTTGAGTGGAAAGTTGGGTTAGAAACCCCCAGAGAAGCCTTCCAGTTGATGTGCTTATGATTCTGTGATAAGTCTTGTGAAAAAGAAATTTCTGCCTGCCTTAAATCAAATCTGGCAAAGTTCAATTGTGCTTAGTACAGCCCATGAGTATTTTTCATGTGATTTAGGAATTATTCCAAACACAGTGACATCATTCACACAGCTCTGGATTGTACAATGGTTACACAGAATCTCTGTTATCATTCTTTGGCTGTTGATATATGTCTATATGGCACAAATCTATAACAGAAATATCTATGATGCGCCTACAGTCCTCATTCCAGGTTATTTGCAGATGTGTGCTCCATAAGAATAGAGAGCACCTCTGTACTGTGAGTTTTTAAAAAGGTTCTGCAGCAAGTGGCCTGTGAGTCACAAGAAAGAAGTGATCAGTCACCACAGACTTCCCTGGCTCCCTTGAGATCGTGAGGAGATGCATCATATCCTTGGTTTTTGTCTTCATCCATTATTAGTGGCTTTTGTCCTCATCAGTCAGCCCTCCCCTAAACTGTGCATGGTCATGGTTTTGAGGACAGTTCAGGCCAGGGATCATTCACTGAGGCCAACCCACTTTTGAGAAAATAATTTAGGTTTGTAGACTTCAGGTGAGTGGACATCCTACTTATTATTTTTTGCAACATAAAAATGTCAAAGATTTTATGTATCTGCAAGGAGTCAAAGAAGAGATTGAGGTTTCTCAGGTGTCTCACTAGACATAAAGAAGATTCAGTCAGATGTTCAATCATGGAAGTGTTGCTAGTAAATTCAAGTACCATAAGAACTGCTCATCTAGTGTCTAAGATTATTTAAGAGCTTGCAGCTGTTCTTCTGATGAAAAGAAACGGTAACAGTTACACATTTGTATCTACAGTGGATTTTGTTGCTAGTATGATTTGATGTTTCCCAGATGTTTCTGTATAGATTCTCTAGTCACTGTTTTCATGCCATCCTTGATTTCTTGACCTCTTATATTCTCAGCTGTCTACTCACCAGGTTTATTAATCCTACTCTATTTTATCTCTTCCTCATACAAAGGCCACTTTGCAGGTCAAAATTACCCTTGCTAGGTTTTTCTCTACCTTTTCATTTCTGATATGCCCTTTCAGTCATGATCTTGGTACTCATAATACATATAATTGACTTTATCCAGTGGCATAATGACATTTTTGTCTTTTTCAGTATTAATTTCCTAATAATTCATGTCATTTTCCTGAGTTTTTAATAAAAAATCTTTATTAAAAAACAGTGGCATCTTATGTTTGCATTAGTGATATTTTTACATAAACATGTATTATATCTATAAAACCTCTCTAGTAGTAATAGTCAAGTTGGGACCATAATTAGATTTGTTTGCAAAGTTAGGATTGTGTTTTCATGTGTCATTTTACATTTGTTTACGTAAAAGTGATTTCCTCTGGTATTTTTGTACTTAGTCACTCAATCTCCTGAGGCTTTTCTGTGGTTCATTTTCAGGCCTCATGATGTTGAATAACCACATCAGCAGCACACCATGTCTCCTTCTGAGTCACACCTTTTTGTGGTCATTTCGGATATGATGAACACTTTGGATCAGAACACCATGCAGTTTGTGGCACTTGGCATTTACTCCTAATTTTTTTTGATCAACTGTAATAGCACAAGGGGTTTTCCTGCTAGCCCTTGTCAGTGTAATTTTTAAAAATCTTGTCAAATGTCTTTTTGAATATGCATACACTCTTATATTTTTTTCCCTTGTCTGTAGGCTTCTTGGTTACTTCAGAGATAGATCTGTGAAGTAAATGCAGTGGCTTTCCTAAAGTATATTAAATTCTACTTTTATTCTCTATTTCTGGTGCCAGTCATTTGCAGAAAACGGATCTACTAAGTATAGATAGAGATACATTGAATGATATGAGTGGAAATGGACACCTGAAACCATTCAGAAAAAAGATATTTCTGGAATATATAATTGACTTGGGTTGTTTGTACTGCTTTAATGATCTTCTGATAAAGTTGCAGCAATGTATACATTGCACATCTACCATTCAAAATTTCCTCCATCAAGAAATATTGCTGATGGAACTTATATTTTACCATCAACAATTTCCCGAGTCCTTATGCAGAGGCAACTATCCAAAGAGATTTATTACTTTTTTCCTACTCCATTGCAATGAAGATTTGAAACATATAAAGCAATACTACAGAAAGTCTCTTTTGACTAAGCACTAGTTTGTTCTGTGGTGTGAATAAGAAAGTAAAGGACTGTCATGACTGGAAAAGAATTAGGAAAAGGAAATACTGACAGACTCGTGTTTAAATACTAAACCTTCAGTCTTCATTGTGGTCAATTAGCTAAAGAAAATGAAATGTCAGGCATTACAGAGCTAAGGTGTGGATGACATCTCAGCCCCCAGTGAGTTCCCACAACTCACTGGGTTATTCTGAAATATTCTGAAATTGGGTTATTCTGCAGAAGAAATAAGGTTACTTGATCTCAGGTCTGTACACTGACGTGCAGAGCCATTGACATTGAGTGGCTAAATGTCATGAACATGAAGAGAAAGGACTACTTAGAGAGAGCTAGCACGTTCACACGCTCTCATATCCTTTCCATATCCACAGCATTCAAGATGGTCAGCCATGAAAATGAGTTGTTTCCTCTGAAAGTGAAGGATGCTGGAGAATGTAATAAATTGCTTTGACTCCTTTCTGCAGGCTTGCACTGATGAATAATTGTTAGATACTGTCAGGCTGCTCACATGTGGTGTTCAAGAAGGATGTCTCTTGGGTCTTTTTTATCATCAAGTGAAGCTCATCAGGTGACATAAACTTAAGTACTAGAAAAAGGTAGATGAGATACTGCTCTGTTACTTACTCCATACAACCGTGCTGCTGTTTCTGCCTTGTCGGCTCTGTAGTTGGACAAAGTTAGCCCAAGGATGAAAAACATCTGTGTGAAACCAAACCCCTGCAAGAATCATGATGTGAGGAAAGCCGTTCTGAAGAGTGCAGTCTACTTTGGAGTTAGTCGTTGCACATCTGTGATTGATCAGCTGAATCTATAATTTAGAAGTCCTTTTGCATTCCTTGATTGCGCTAAGTTTGGACATAGCATTGCCCATGAGTAATGCTTTCTATAAGCTTTGATTGGCTAGAAGATCCCATCCCATGCTGGCAGACGATGACACGTTACTCAGTTATTCATGCTTCACTTGCTTCCTGGCTGGACTACGGGAGTCTGATGTGTTTGGTCACCAGGCTTTCAGCACTTAGAACAATTCACCTACAATAAAAAGCCCTCAGCCATTCTGTTTACTTTGAGTGTATCATCAGACCTGTCCTCAGCTGTCTACAATCTCTCCCCACAAGAAGATGGTTCTTCTCATCGCCGTGGGGTTTCTCCACAATGGCCAAAAAATTGTCTAGAGCTTGGTGTTGACAACTGCATTCATCTGTCCATGCAGACTGTTCCCTTTGCTCCCTATCTCCACCTCAGTAGGGGTAAATGCTGTCATAAAAGTTGTCTGTCTAGGAGACAGAATGTTCTTGGAGACCACTCTGAGACAGTGAAATGAATATCCTGGGATATAAGGACAGTCACAAACCTGACCTTCCAATTAAAGTTCAAGGCATATTTATTTGACTTCTAGCAAAAACACTGAGGCAACATAATTGTTTATAATCAAACCAACTCTACCAAATAGACGAGACTTCACTGCCCAAGCATCTTCCCTTGGGAAGAAGAGGAGAGAACAAACAGCATGCAGCAAGCAGGAAGTCATGCTGCTTAATGTATTTTGGAATGACTTTCCAATGCCATGCTAGTGAGGTATAAAGAACTCTTGCAAAACTGAGCAGAAAGTTGCTCACAGCCTAGTTCCCATGCTCTAGGGTTTTTTTTTTTGGTGCAACCTTGATACCTGCTTTTTTTGGGCAACATGTAAATGGCATTGAGGAAGTAAGCACACCATTTTCTTCAAATGCATTTGGTTCTGCTACTTGAACATTTGCAATACTGTCATGGGACATGACACGCAAAACTGGTATTTTTCTCTTATTTAAGTTTTAGTGATTGAGGCCCAGACTGCAAACACCGTGAGTTCTCTGTGCTCAGCCCCAGACTCCTAACCCCTGAACTCCACCTTTTACTCCCTCTGCCAGCTGCCAAATTTTTTGTTAAGCGTACAGATTTCCTATCCATGACGAGAGCTCTTAGGCTGACTTAACAAACACATAAACACACAAGCTAAGAACCTGATTATCATACTGATAGGAAAGTGCAAAACCAAATACTGATAGAGCAATAAAACTAGATGAAGGTAGTGCCCATCGATTTTTGTTCTGCCTTTATGAGAATTCATCTTCCTTCATCAATACCTCTTGAGAATTCAGCAGAAACCTAAAAATACTTAACACTTCAATTGTAAGACATTTTAGTGACATGCACTAAAATGCATTAATACTTGCAGTGGAACCAGCATCTTGGAAACCTGTGAAAGAGGTTAGTGCCAAAGTTTCATGGAAGACATGGAGTAAATTAATTTCCATGTCTCATTTTCCATAACATATTAATAAATATGAACTTTACCTCTACAGGGACACTTTTTAGAGGTCACGGGTAATTTTGACCACTGCAGACAGTACCAAGCAAACACCAATAATAAATGACACCACATTTTCTCTAAAACATTATATATTTAGGCCTACCCAATATTAATTGAAGCTTACTTTCATTTAGACTCCTCGTAACTTCCAGAGCCACTACTGGATCTTTTTTATGCTTTGTATGTTCTTGTTCTTCCTCACTAGGTCTCATTATCTCAGTTGCCTGATGTGCTTGGAGCTGCCATCCTATGCTGACCCAATCCACTGCATGTTTGCATGTTTGTCTTGGCTTCCCAGCCTCTTCAGGTGTGAAGACTAAGTTTGGGATGGAGCAGCTGAGAGGCATGTTAGCAAAAGGCAGGTGCAGGTGAAAACGTGTCTGCTGCCCTTCACAGAGGCGAGATTTTGATTTTACAAGGACCATTTTCTCCAGACATCCACTGCTACTCTTTTCAGAGATTAACAAAATACCAAGAAACTGCCAATATATTTCAGAAGTTATCTGGGAAACAGTTTCTTTATTCTGGGGTGAACGGTGCATTGCATTGGGATTGTGTTCAGTTGCTTTTAAGCATCCAGAATACTCTATGAGAGGAATTATCATTCTATGGATTTAAATGTGAATTCAGTGTGTGTGTTATTTGACTGTGTGCTTAAACTTGTACATATCTCCACACAATGATATAGAATTTGCAATTGAATACCATAATGCAAGGAATTATTTTTGTGATTTATTTGTACCCCACTGTAATTCAAGAAATTACAAGTAATTAAGGAAAAAAGACATTTTTAGAATACTCATTCAAAATAAAAAAGTATGGCTAAAGCCAGGAAATTTCAAGGCAATAATTTATTTCTGATGACTTTTTTTTAAAAATTCATTTTACACTTGAGTCTACTGAGAAAACAAGATTTTAGAGAGGAAAGAAATTAGACCTGCTCCATAATAGCATATCCCTTAAAAAAAATTAATTTCTCATTTAATTATAATCATGTTTGTATTCAAATATTTTCATGGCCTATTGTTTGAAGGCAGTTATCTAACACTCTTCACAGCCCCATATGTAATCAAATTGAAGGTTAGAAATTACAAACAATAAATTGCCAAAGATTTACTGATGAATAAAACACAGTTTATAGAGTTTACAACAGATATTAATGAAAAATAATCTTGTGTGAAAGTACTTCTTTTCCTGCTTTGCCTACAATGTATAAATATAGACTAAAATATCTTCTTCTTTTTTACTGCTTTATAAGAAAGAGATGATTGTCCAGCTAGATTTATTGTGAAACTCAATGCGTTATGTGCTTTTTAAAAAATAATGAACAGAACTGTATGTGTGAAAGAACAAAGAGAAATTTTCACATCTTTTTGTTTAAACAGACATTAAGAATAGCAACTGAAGAAAAATCTTCAATGTCATACAGAAAATATGACCTAAAGAAAGATTAAACGTTAGTAATTTATTAATTCTGCAAGTGACTAAAGAAGAAGTTTGTTCACCAGTAACAATAGTTAAAATATGTCTAGTTTCAGTCTTTCCTTTTTTGAACAATGATCCTATTTAGGCAGTTGAAAATCCAAAAGTAATTAAAAAGAAATATTATCATTTTCTTTGTGCAAAAGTGAGGTGGCAAATACAGACTTCCTCTTAGCCCAAGATACTGTGAAAGTCACCTTCTTCTTTCTCATCCTCAATAAACCAATTTAAAATGAATGTGGTTAAGTCGTGCTCCACGGTATTTTTTTAAGTCTCTGGAGTTTTTTTATTAATGTTGTATTTGCAAGGTTGCTCAAGAGTCAACAAAAGTAGAACAACCCATATGGCTAAGAACACAGGGTAAATGCAGTAATAGAAATTGCTAAATTGCTGGCATTTAAGATCTTCAGAGCCATTTTCTTTCACAATTTCTTTTTCATCAAATGAATCTTCAACAAACTGAGTAATTTCACTCAGTGAAAGTTTGTAAGGTAAATGAACAATGTGAGCATCAGTATTGGCGGTGCCAAACCAAGGAGACATTTCTAGTTAGGCCTGAAAATATTGTATTTTGCCTCTACTAATGATATCTGAAAACCCCTCATTATATCTACAACCCTGCCCCCCATAAAATTCACAACACTTATGTTTATATATAGTAATTGCAAACTTTGTTTAACTATTATGGAAATACCATCTTGCATTTACATTTCCAACACTGTTTTTCATGACCTAGCTGGCCTTCTCAGGCTGCAGATGAAGAAGGACCTTTACTTAAATTATCCTCTGTAGTTGATAGAACTGTCAATAACAGAGGCTTCAGAAACTGGGATTGTTGATTCCTCCTGCAGAGGGCATTTTGCCAGAGCATTCTGCTTTAGACTAATGGAAATTCTTGGACTAAATATGTACATGCATAGGACTGGTAAAATATATCTGAAGCATGTGTCTCTATAGGAATCTGATTAATCTAAAGCATAAAATTTGAAAACACATTTTCTTTGTGACACAGATTGAAAACGACCATGAGCACGACAGTCTATTTTATTGCAGGGTTTTACCATGTTTGTAGTAATGGATATTTGCTAATCAATATTTGGCAAAGAGAAGAAAGATTTCATAAGGAGGAAATACACATCCTTAAGTGCTTAAGTAGGAATGTGCTTGAGTTTTTCCACTTGGACTTCAAGCTGATCTTTCTGACAGCATACCCTATGTCCAAGTAGAAAATGAAAATGTGCACCTGATAAAATAAGAAATAGGGATTTAAAAAAGTGTAAAGTTTCACTTTCAGCTTTTCTTGTTTTAATGCAAATTATTTCAGTATCCATTCTCCAGTCTCACAGAGTTACCTCAATAAAATCTGTAAGAACAGCTGCAGACATTGTGAGATTTTAACAATGAATAAATAACACTTCTTCCAGAGCCTGGTGAAATTTATAGGACTTTTTCCCACAGTAACAGACTTGTTCAAATGTTTACTAACTCATGCTATGTGTAAATATTCAGGGTTCTGTGCCTGTAAATGCATGCCTAACTGGGGCCAGCTGAAGGCAACTGCAGTTTCCTGCAGCAATGTGGACACTTTTCTGGGAAGGCATACCTAATTTGCACACTCACATGCACAAAGTGGGCTCAAAATCTCCATGGTATCTCAGACTACTTACCTGCCTTCAGTCTCCTTTTCTTGGTCTTTTTACTGCCTGCAAAGGGAATTCATGCCCACAATTCTGGTTACAGTTCTCAGCAAATTCATTAAATAGGATGTATTAAAAGCTGAAGCTCATGGCTGATGAGCTGTACTGCTGGGACAAACCTTATCAACATTTCTTGGGATATTGTCTGTCTAGGCAACTAAAAAGGATGCCAGCGTTTCTGGGAAAGTATTTTTTTCTTTCTTGTGCCCTGTTACACTTCAGAAAAATACCTGTGCTTTTCAATAGAAACTGAAGGAAAAAGCATGAAAAATTGCAATGTTATTTGATGGGGTGTTCAAACTGAATCTAAACTTGATGAGGAGAAAGCATTTATTTTTCAGAACTGAAGTATATCGGGAGCATACAAAGATTTTATCACAAATGTGTGTGGTAGCCATGCAGTGGGTGTCTGTGCCTCAGACAGCTCCAGATTATCTCCATGGTCCCTCTGGTTTGGATGTGCCAGTAAAACATATCCACTTGATGTGCAGGCTTTGCAGAGCCAGCAAGAGAGAGAGCTTGTACGTTTTACAAAGTTTTACACAGTTTGTCTGCACTAGGACAAAATTTTTTTTGTTTGTTTCTGAGGGTACTTGCTGAGTACCTGATCTCCACAGGGAACTTCATCTGCTTCATGAGAAGGAGGACTAAGGTCTTCCTGAGTGCCAGACCTGTACAACAGGGATATCACTCTTTTTTGAAATTGCTCATCCTCGATGTCTTCATGTTTACAGCAAGTGAAAAACCTGTTAAGGACATCTCAGCTGAGAAATGCCAGAGGAAATCTTCATTGGAGTGTGAATGAGGGCAACTGTCTCCTGCAGTAACCTGCAAACACATGACTTTTCATTGTAAATTAGACCAGTGATTTATTTGCCTCTTTATCAGGGCCAAGACAACACTATTGCTATTCCATGCTTATAACTGTACCCTCACTACTCTTAGAGTACCCCATGTGAAGGGAGCTATGGCTCTGTACCCCAACTCTTTGATGGTCATTTTTCAGTGTTCATCCTCCTTTTTCCTCATAAACTTTGGGCAACATCATTGGCTTCTGCTATTTCATATTACCAAGGGCTTCCAAATTTGGCTCTGTCTCATGTCTAGTTTTTGGAAACCAGATCCTTTTGGATCTGCACCTCTCTTTTTAAATATCTTGCTTACTTCCATAAGAATTTGCTGCATGAATTTCACTCTTGTGCCCTGTCTTTTCTAGTTGCCAGGCTTTCAATTATTAAGGTGTTATAAATGCTTTTGTCAAAAATCATAAAGAAGTGCCCCGGCATTTGAATGACTACAAGAAGTTTTAAAAAGTGTATATGGATCTTCTCATACACGGGACAGTTTTCTAAAGAAAAGGCAAAAAATTACTTGCAGTTCAAAACCACGACAATTTCTCTTAACTCCGAAATGTTCACGGCAAAACATTGCTTTCAATATACAGATACTGTTATTCACTAGAGGGCACTCCTGTGTGCGCAAAGCTTGTACGGCACAGTGCAGCCAGGCAAGATCGGCTGGATTAAGGATTTTGCGCTTTTATAACACTGTAATGTGAGAATGTTTCCTTCACGTTTCTTTCTTGATGTACAATTCTATCGTGTCACCGAAAGGCGATCTTCTCATTCTGGGGGCTTGTGAAGGCCGGGGTGGGAGAAGGGAGTGAAAAGAGGGACTGACCCCTCTGTCTTCTCTAGTGGTGAATGCTCTCGCCATAAATCACACTCCCCAGTGTGAGCGGGAAATATAAATCGCCACCATCTGGAAAAAGGTAAAGAATTAAGCACAAGTACCCTTCTGCCTTTCAAGTTTTGCCGACGGGATTGGAGGAGCGAGTGAAGAGTCTGTGAAATTGCCTCTTAGAGATGCAGGACGGAGCCGCCGGTGCTCCTCCTGCAGCCTTCTGCTCTCACGGGACGAGCCCTCTTCTTCCTCCAGGGAATCCGTGCTGCCGCCGAGGGCTGTGCACTTGTGGTCTGGCGACCCTCGAAGGTTTTTCTCCTCCTTTCCAAATAGTTGATGAGTATTAAAAATTATATGCTCGGGGAAAAAAAAAAAAGAAAGCAAAAAAAAGAAAAAGAGAGATGAAGTGCTTATAAGGTGTTTCATCAATAGGTGAGGTTCCTGGTGTGGAATATGCCAGTTTAACAGGATTAAGTAGCCATGAGTATAGCCGTGAGTGGCTGGGTCGGTAATACGAAGCGACCCCCGGTGCTGGAAGCAGGGAGGGCTGGCACGGCGGCCCGGCCCGGAGGCGCACAGGGCACAGGCGCGGAGCGGGGGATGCCGGCGGTACCGGGAGCCCCGCAGTGCCGGGAGCCCCGCGCTGCCCGGGGCCGTCCGCCTGCCGCTGCCGGCAGCGGGAGCGCCGCAAGCCCGGCGGGCACCCGCTCTGGGGCGTCCCGTCCCCGCTAGGAACCGGGGGAGGGAGCAGGCTTAGGTCAGGTTTATTTTCGTGCAGAACTGTGGTCTCTCCTGTCCTCCGTAATTTCGGGAGCAGCTGATGAGCTGCAGGAAAATTCAGTGAGAACTGTTCTGTGTGGGAGGGAAACCAGGGAGAAGAGGAAATTGGAAGAGGGACACAAATTGTCCCAGCAGAGGTTTAGACTGGAGATTAAGAAAAAAATCTTTTGATAAGTAGGCAAGCATTGGATCAGGCATCCCAGAGAAGTGGTGGAATCCCCATCCCTGGAGGTATTTAAAGACATGTACATGTGGCTCTTGGGGACGTGGTTTAGTGGTGGACTTGGCAGTGCTGGGTTAACAGTTGGACTCAATGATCTGATAGGTCTTTTCCAACATAAAGGAATCTATGTTAAATGTGTGATGGAATGCCATTGTGCCAGAGTGTTTTCTGAAATTTAGTGTACCTGTTGGTATGTAAAGCTGTGTTACATCTGTGTCTAAGTGCCAGGCTCACAGGGACCATGATACCTTTCCCCCTTGTTCATATACCTCAAACTTATAATGGGTCATTTGGTTCCTCTTTTCTCCTGTATTCTGGCCATAGTGCAGTTCATCATTTCCACAGAGTCATGCCTTCCATCAATTAACCTGAAAATGTTGACCAGTGTTCATTTGGGGAAAAAATGAAACTGAGGTTTGCCTTAGTTTAGCTGGTAGCTAGCTATTACATCTGCTCTAGGGATGCCTGGGACACAAAGGTGCCAAATGAAGAAGAGAGTGAAATAAATAGTTAAGATGTCCTTGATATCTTCAGATGATTTTGCTGTTTCATCCTCTATTCCAGATCAGTAACAAAAACATGAAATGAGCACAGCACTAAGGTTTCCCAAACAGCCCACCTCCACTCTGGAAATCAACTCTTCACTCTTCCTAGTTGTTCTTCCATATTAAGCCCACCCTGTTTACCTATACAAGGGCCTTAATTTTCTGGTTTATAGCAGCTTAGTTTTCATAAGTGAAAACCAGCATTTCTAATTAATATAAAATCTTAAAAGGCACACTGGAAATTTGCATGATAATAAGGAGATTAAAAAAATCAGAACTTGAACTCAAACTTTATGTCTACATCAGTGCATTTCAGGACCTGGTTTCCTTTCTGAAGCTGTGAATGAGAAAGGGCAGGCAAACTTTTTAGCCAAGACCACATTCACCAAAACTGCTTTAGAAATGGGAAGTAACCTCATTCCTAACCTTAGCAGCATTTTTGAGGATAATATCCTCTAAAGTGTAAAAACCTTTCACTCCACATTGATCTCCATGAGTGAAGTGAGCCAGATTTTTCCAGAAAAAGGTTTTTACCTAAAATACCAATTTGAACACCTATTGATAATTCAACAGCCATAGGGAAGATATCTGGTGTTTCAATTGCCTGCTGCACTCAACTCAGAATCCATTGTTTCCAGCTTGCCCAATCAGTACAAATTTATTAGTTATAAGTAATTGCTAATCTTTGAAGTGAAGAAAAGAAGGAATAATCCAACAAATCAACAGCACGGTGATGTTTTGGCATTGCATGTAGTTATAATATACATGTTATTTTTAATATGTTTAAACTTGGATATAAATTAGCTATATCCTTCCTGTCTGTTTTGTGATGCATATTAAATGTCCAAATATTTGAGCTGATGTCAATAAGAGTATAGGTTGAAACTCCTTCATCCTATTTTTACACAATAAATTGGACATCTCAGGACAGGAAATCCATCCAAACTTCTTCATCTGCTGGTGGAAATAAATTGATACTCTGAGAAAGCAATCAGGCAGTGAAATGAGTAGTTTGGGTCTGCCACCTCACCTCCAGATAACTAAAATTAAACGAGGCAGATCGCTTGCTTACTTCTGCAGGATCATTCAGGTGAGCGAATACATTTTAGCTTAAATAAGCAAATGCTGCACAGTTCAGTCTTCAGTGTAAAGTGTACTGCAATTCTATGCAATGCACTTTGAATTCAAACTAGCACCATCAGAAATATTCATTCTGCTGTTTAGGCTCTGCAAGGATAGTTGGTGATTAAAAGGAAGATGTTCATGTGTAAGCAAAGCAAATGCTATCATGTTATTATAAAGTGAAAATTAGGAAAGATTCAAATAGATTTTATTAGCATTATTTATTCTGTGGTTTTTAAGTGAGAAAAAATAGGACATCTAGAAAAAAATGCTGTAAATACATTTGAAATTTATTAATCAAATCTGTTTCACAATGATTGTTTAAAAAAAACAGATGAACTCCCTCTGTATTTTTAGTTCAGTCAGAGAATTTTACTGGCAGGGAAGACAGGTTTTCTGCCTTTCTTAGGATTGTGAAGCAGTATTTTTCAGAGAAATTGTCCTTGCTTACAAGAACAAGCCTCACTTGTTTGTGCTGAGAATGGTGGCAGCCAACTTTAAACACACTTTTCCTTTTTCTCACTCACCTACTCTTTCCTTGGTTCCTTTTATCAGGATGAGAAAATTTAAGCTGTGGACCAGCAGTCAGCTAGGCATTTATCAGACTTGTAGGATCAGTTTCTGCTTGAATGGAAATGTATATTACTAGTGAAATAGCCATTATTTTACAGAATATTTCTGGCATTACATTGTTTGGAGACACATTGTTATCCAGTACTGTTCTGATACGTTTCTCAAAATGACTGCAACTTCTGTGTTTTTTTCCCCCCCACATTTGTGTGGAAGCAGGATGTCACTGGTATCACAGATGTAATTTGTTCTGCCAATATCTACTCAGGATAAATCCCCTTTCTGCCAAATTGTTGACTCTTTCTACCAAATCTGTGACTCATGTCAGTAATTCCTTGCTGTCCTTTGCTTAAAAGCATAATTTAGGGAGGCAAACCAAAATGCTCTTCCATACCTGAGAGTTTGCACACTGATTTGGCAAAGGTGCTAAAAATATTTTTCCATTTAGCTTTCTATTTTGTTGTTTTTCATTGGTTTTGTTGTGACTTACACTTGTAGGCAAGGTGGTTAGTTCTTTCTGGCTATGACAGGCTGAAATAAATATGGCTGGAGATAAGTATTTCTTATAGGAAAGAGTCTTTGAAGTTTTTGCCTCTTGCAAATGGGCATCATTTACAGGCCATGAGATTTCCAAAATGGACTTTTTTCATATTTGCAATCAGTGGAATATTGTTTGGCTGTTAGATTTTAGCGACATTTGGGTGCCAGAGAGCAAAGCTGATGAGAGGTGTGGTAGAAGAGCCAAGTGAAGGCAGAGCATGGTGGGTCTTTGTGCTGTAGCTCTGGTGAACACCACAAGCAGAGCTTTCCTCTTGTTGTGCCACCCAGGCAGAAGGCAGCAGCAAGGCTGAGGCTCTGTGAGAAGTTAACACTGTCCTGGATCCTGGACACACCCTGAAACCACAGTGTACCAGGCACTGCTGCTTGTACACACTTGGCTAAACATAAAGGGCAAAACCAGAAGTTTCCTGCTCCTTTTTCTTTCTTGGTACCCTTTGGAAACTCTGAGTCTCATCCAGAAAAAGGGAAAACCTCCAATTTTTACAGCTAATTCTGCTCTTTGACCAAAGCAGCTAATATGTTAGGGGAATGTGTGCTAATATGTGTTATGGGGAAGCTTAAAGTGAAGTATGTTCCAAAGCTATTTATTACAGACACAGTTTAAATGTTTTTTTACAACTTCCTTGTTGAATTAGAAAAAGATCACAGACCTGTTTATTTACTCCCCTTTCCTAAATGTCACAATTTAATAAACAAGATTTTGGAAGATTTACTCCTTTAATGAATAATAACACGTAAGCAAGAAATCCTGTCCTTCCTCTGTGGCCTTCCTCCTTACTCCTGCAGCCCTGTTAGCAGGCAAGCATTCCTTACACATCATTTTGTCCAGATAACCTAATGTTCTTTTTTGCACTCTCTATTAGTGACCTAGAGCACTAGGGTAGGTCTAACTGTGTCTCAGTTTAAGGCAAACTGCCTTTCATACAACCTGAAGTTCTGATTTTATTGCTTTGGGGGAAATAAGAATGATACAAAAGCTTCAGAGAAGATTGCCAGTGACTGAACTGTCTCTGAGAAAATTTTAAAGTTGCACATGAAAAATACTAAGGATAATTTTCTAATAAGAAAGCAAAGAAACCAGAATCAAAAAGCTGGAAACATAAAAATACTAGGACAAAAAGAAGGCCTGTACACTTAAGAATGAAACATGTACGACCTCTCTCTTGCATGAAGTACCACCTAATGTTATATGCTTCTTTTTCATATTTCCCCAGAAAGATGACATTTCTCATTAATATTACAAAAACAACACAATGCTGCAAGTATAGTATTATCAAATTCTTCTAATTTGATAATATTGCCTTCTGCACTTCCCTTTTAGATGTTTTATCAGGTTAAGAAGTATCTGAATGCATCTCTGTTGCAATAGTATTGAAGGAGCTATTTTAAAGGTATTTTGTGAGTGGTGGAAAACAAACCACTAGAACTAATTGTTATCATCAACGTCACTAGACATGATGCCATCTCCAAGATGGAAACACCTTTCATTTACAAAGAATGTGTGATGAGAATTTGTGCCAACAATGCATCAAGTTGCCATTATGAGTGGTTGAAGTGATTTAAGTTTTCCATTGTGACATCTCTAACAGCATTCTCAAATTGTGGGGGTTGTTCTTGTGTAGGAATTCTGTGTGTTGCCTCTGCAACTTTTTCCATATATAAAAGAAGTGGTATTTAATTTTCTGATCCTTACTTTAGTTATTGCAGTGGCTTCTGACTTTCGTATAGATGAATGTTCCTTGCTTGGAAAGCAGATTGTAAAAATGCAAATGGAAGGAAATAATTGATTAGAAAGTCATTGTAAAACCTTTGCAAAACAGGAAATCAGCTGCCATGAAATGGTATATTAAAGAATTATGTAAATTAAATAAACACCACCAGTTTACCAAGTGGTAAACAGATGTATGTAAGGCAAGCAGAGTCCTATGTAACATGGCTTAAATATCGAAGAAGAACAATTTCCTTCTAATTTCCATTCCTTCATGGTCCCACAGTGTGGTCTCTCATCTCCTGCTTTTGCAGACATGGTTAGAATCATGGGTCTTCTCTTAGTTTGTGTGGGGACTCTTAGGTTTGCCAGTTTAGCAGTCGAGGCACCCGTACTCCTTCAGCTTCCAGCGAAATCCAAGCTATAGATAATGAAGGGCTTTAGACAACACAGAAGACATCACGTCTACCCTGATTTCTTGCTTTTAATTTATTTGCTGTCACATTCTAAGTAGCTTTCAAAGATCTTTTCAGGACTATCACACTCTCTGGCTTCTTTTCCTGTTCTGTAGGAGTATCTCAGTCCTTATCTCCTGTCACCAGCTAGCATATCATCCCAGGCAGACAGGCAACACGACAGACTCTTGAGGCCAGCTCTACTCAGCCCATTCAGCTGCAGAAAAGAGAGTATCTTTAAGTCAAATATCCAGTTGGACTTTAAATCCAATATCCATCCAAAATGGATATTGGAACTCTTGACATTTAATTTGTTAACTACATTTCTGAGAAAGAAGATATGGAGGAAACAACAGAGCAACTGCTAGAATGCCCCTTCCATCCAACAGTTCACTTGATCAATGAGCACTGCAGAATTGTGGAGCTTATGAAAGCATTGAGCAATGCCTCATGACTCTTTAAATCACTGCTACCTCAGGCACTGCTGCCAGCTGAGATAATTAAATGAATTGGAAGATCACCTGACCATTTATTTGGCTTCAGCAACAGTTCTGTGCAATGGTAGAAGGCAATTAGAGCTGTATTAATTATTTTTAAAATTACACAGTCATTCTTTATTAGCAATCTGTAGCATCCTGAAGAATCTGAAGTATTGAACAGAGGCATTGTATTGACTGCAGAAATAGACTAGGAAAATCCATAATAGTAATCAATGTAGAATTTTGATCTGTTAATAACTGAGCTCTTTGGATTGATTCAGATCTTTCTTCCTCATTAAATTATATAAAATATTGAAAATCATCAGGCAATATAGAAAGTATAACATTTCTCTAGGTGTAAAAGTAAAGAGATGAAAATTCTTTTTTTAGTCATCATGAACAATTATTTAGGCATGAAGCCTCCTTTTCCCAGGACAGGGATAAAAGACAGGACAGTACACCTATAACATAGTTTATGCAGCTTTCAATATTTCTTTTGTTTCTCAGGGTACAAATAAGGTCAAAGACAAAGGTAAGTGACAGAGAAACAGGGAATTTCCAGACTTCCAGTGTCAAATCTATCCCTCCACAATTGTACCATAACCTGTGGGAACTGTGAACCAAACATCTTTCCAGAGAGAAGCTGAGAAAATTCAAGTTACTAATGAAAAAGACTCCAAATATTGTAGGATTTGGAAATATGTTTTTCATTTTAGTATATGAAACTTGCCTCAAATTAGCTTTGAGTATTCTTAGAGTGTCTTCTATAAAAGCCATCCTTCTAAGATAATAGATGGTGATCTGGCCTTCAGAAAGATGGAGGTTTTTATGGAAATGTTTTCAAATTTAATGGGGAAATGTCAATTCAGGTGATAAAGAAGAACAGGCTATCAATTTCTGGGAAAGTCCAGTTGTTTCCTTGATTTCCTGCAAGTTGCATCTCGGTGTCTCTGGGCTTTTATTACATGCTTAGGTATATAAATGAGGAACTTGAGCACCTATGAAAATTGTAATAATGACTTACAGGGAACACATAATGAATTTGGGTGGAAACATTAAACTCTGAAGTAAAAGAGGAACTAAGTAATGTAGAAGAATGAAATTAATGAGAAATCAAAGTTGCATATCATTGCCTCTAAGGTTTATTCAGAGAGTTAGATTACAAAGTGACCCAGAAGAATTCAGATGTTTCTTCATAAAAATGCTTATAATTTGAATATGATTAATGATCTTCATAAGATACACAATACTACAACTTCCTTTACATGAAAAATGTGCTCTGAAGGGCTATGCTGTACCAATGGGCATAGAAAAAGTACAAGAAACTGACATCACAGATTATCTCACTATAGGTGCAGCAACGCAGGCCTTTCTTCATCAGTTTTGCTTAGAACAAGGAGTGAGAAAACGATATGAAAAAATTAACATAAACTATTGCAGTCTCATTGGCAGCTTCTGTAGTAACAGAATTTCTCCTGTAAAAATGTTTTTGTCATGGAGGAATTACAAATAAGATAAAAAGCCTCAAAGAAAGGACAGGATTCTCAGGAGTTGTTGGTAAGTCTGAGATACTTCTTAAGTGGCGCACTATATTTCAAAATATGAAGATAATTTCCCATTAAAAAACATGAACACCATTCAAATGCATTTTCTGAACTTTAATAAGAAGTTTTTGGCTTACAGTTTTAGAATTGTATTACTGGATCTATCACACTTCTTTTCTGTATGAAAAAGAAACTACACCCCCCAAACAGCACCACCATCAGCAACCCCAAACTCCAAATTTTTTTTCCTGGTATTTTCATGGAAAAGAGTGAGTTACTGATTTCTAGGACTGATAAGAAGATCTAACAGATCACTGTGAGACTTAGAAAGTATAAGCTTAACAAATTCTTTCTTGAGACAAGCAGATTAGCCTGAAAAGAATATGGAGCCAAAAGTGCCCTTGGCTGAGGTTGCAGCAATACAGAATAAGGTTCTGCAGAGTGGCTGTGCAGAAAAGCTGAAATACAGCTTAGAGAATAGGGTATTATTTCCTTTGCACTATTCTTAACCTACTCATGTCCTGCCTATATGGTTGGTTAATTTACAACTGCAGATGTAGGTGGTAAGGTAGACACACTTCAGTTAAGAAAACTGAAAACAAGAAAGGCATCCTTAAAAGTGAGCCCTCACATTGAGCTCCTCGCCTGCAAATATTTAATCCTGAAACCTTTAACATTTAAATGATGGATAGTCCACCATATATTAATGTCACTAGCATGTGAGACTACTTCAAGTGGGAGTTTTGTTTCACAAATAATTTTTAAATACATTTTTCTCATCTCATAACCCCTGCTCTTAAGCTTTTAAGCTCTGCAGCACCAGCAATCAAATTATGCATTAAGATGTTCGGGCTCTCAATATATTCCCAATCATAATGTCATGTCAATTTGCATTGACTCCTGTAATCATACTTTAAAATGATAATAGATCTAGAGCCAAATAGTAACATTCATGCAGAACAAGGGAATCCCAATATTCAACATATTTGCCTGCAATTGAGAAAATGATTGGTATTTGCAGGAAGTAATTTAGGCTTTGCTGTCTCATTAATAAGAGGAAAATAATATTTAATTGCTCATCACCTAGAGAGTTTTAAACAATATAAATCAATAAACTTTGCTTTCCAAAGAGCCAAACTTTAGATAGCTTTTCCCTTCTCTCAGAGAAAAGGTTCCCTGTAATAGCTACTGGTACATGAAAGAATTTATTGAATGCATACATGCTTTGGAAACACAGGGATTTCAATAGTGTGTACTCTAATAACTATTTGTATCTGGGAGCTTGTAAGTATGAGTTTAGTTAAGTACAATTGAATTATGATGGCAAACATGGTCAATAGATGACTGTTAAATGTTTTCTGTAATTCCTTAAGGTTTTATGAACCAGGCTTTGTAGATTCACTATTTGACTATGCAGTTTATTTGTTTTTGAATCAAGATAATTATGAACATTTTATGTTAGCATTTTCTGAAAATTTACATGAGGATTACATGAGGATTGATGTTTACCAATCAAGTACTAGCACATATTTTGTGTAACTAATCCCCAAACTTCTGCTATTGGGGAATTTTTTTTCTTTAGGACCCTTATGTTGTAATTTCATTCGAAGACAGTTGAAGAACATGGGTGTGACTTCTCTCCAAATACAAGGAGAGATTTCACGTATAACTTTCCAGGTATTCCTCCTGTCTTCATTTTCCCATGATTTACAACAGAATTGTGTTCCACACTAACAGGATACCTCATTGAAACTTCAGTCTGAAAACGGTACAGTCTGTGCAAAGTTGTTGCTTGGTCATTCAACACAATACCTAATTTATTTTAGATTTTAGTGATTTTTGAAAAATTTCTCAGAAAATTGCCAAACATTAGGCTTAAAAGACAGTTGGAAAGAATTAAATGGCATGCTGGCCAATGTAAAATATCATAAAAGAAGTGAATTTTTTTGCCAAGAAATAAATAAGACTTAAAATTATTTTTTTACTAAAAATGTTAAATTAGATAGCACTTGAGATCTTCAGAATACTTTTTGTTTCAATCCTTTTTCTTCTGAGCAAAGGCTTCTTCCATGCTCTCAGGGAACTTGACATAAGACTCAAGGAACAGCACTGCTTTTCTAGGAAGGAAACTGAGGAGACAAACATTGAATTAGCCTATTTTTTTTTTTAGATAAAGGTACTCTGTAAATAAAGAAATGACAAATACATTATATGTGCTCAATATTTCTAATGTCTGCTAGTAGCACATTTGGCACTTCAATGTTATGAATTGGGAAAATGAATGACAGACCAAGACATTTTGTGAAATCCCACCCTGCAGTGGTGGCAGGGACTGGAAGCAGACAGTGCTAGACCAGGCATTGCTCCCAGTGTATCATCTCAGGAAAAATTTTGAAGTTTCTGCACCCAACTGCAGCTTAAAACATATCTTGGAGACAGAAGAGGCCAGAGGAATGTTATTCACCTAGATTATTGAAAAATCAAACCCACTGTTTCTTTAAAATTGGGTACATATTGATTGATTGCGGGAACATTAACTAAAGGACTGTTTGACTAAATGCTCCTGCTGGTTTTACAGGCAAATGGCAAAGGAAAGAGGGTAATGCTAGAAGACAAGTCACGTGCTTACATTTTGAGACCAAGTAAGTATACAGCTGGAGGCATGATCAGATAAAATTTCTCCTTTTTAATTGCATCCACGATCCTACTGGCTGCATACTCTGGATCATAAACAGGAAGCAAACAGGGTCTTCTGTAAAACAAGAAAAAAGGGTTGTGAAATTTTAGAACTTTACTTTCGTGGTAAATACACACGCATACATAATTGAATAATGTATGCAATTTCCCCTTCCCCTCACATAGTCTTGAAAAGGAATCTCCAAATCCTTTTGTTCCTGCTATCATCAAAATAAATTGAAGACACTTTGATGATGTTGTGAATTTAAGGACTTTTTTGTAAGCTGACCACAATGAAGTTGATGCCCACACTGATTGCAGCTTTGGAAACTTCCAAGCTTAGCCATACTATGTGCTGCTCTGTGCATCATTGCTCTCCAGCAGATGTAAGTGCTGAGGTGACAGCTGAATAGACCAGGACCAGGCTTGTCACCAGCCAGGAGAAGGGCTCTGCTCTGCATACATATGCTGCTGCACGGTGAAGAATGGTGCAAGCAGGAGCAGAGCACTGAAAATCCAAGATCACTGGTCCTGCACTCCTGCAATGGCTCCTTCAGTGCTTGCAGCCTCTCCTATCAGTGCAGCCACAGAGCCACCCAGCAGATACCATCACCACAGCTGTTCTCACTCAAAGTACAGTCTCTGCCAGTGCAGACAGTTAATAAGTACAGGTCATGGGTATCTTGACAGCCATAAATGTAATTATACTGCCAAAATTACTTGGGGCAGAGAACATCAGCGCTCTCCTGACAAGTAAGGGTCCCTTAACCCTTAAATACTGCTGTGTATCCCCAACTGTTCCTTGACTGTGAGGTTATTGCACAGTTCTTGTTATTCATTGTATGCAAGACTTGCATTTCTTTATGTCTGTGCCAATAGGGCAAAAATACTGAATTGAAAATCAAATCAACCAACCAAAAACTGAATATGATATACCCAGTGAGTGGCAATTATTTTTTATAGATGAAATAGTACAAATCGAAGCTTTACTTACGCGCTTTTGAAGCCTTTGCTTAACCTGGTACTAATAAAATAAGGGCAAATGATTGTGGTTTTAATGCCACGTTTTCCTCCATGATACAGTTCTGAATTTATGGCTTCCATCATTGTAATGATTGCAGCCTTACTTGCTCCATAATCTAGAAAGGGAAGAAAAGAGAAATATCATAAATTTTAAAAGCACAACAATAAAAGCTGTATATAGAATTGTATTCTTTATAATACCATTTAAGCCACAATATTATTTACTTCTATTATTGGCAGTCTTATAATTAGTATTTAAAGCATATTGGTGATCCAGCTCTGGATATTAATGGCTCTTCCCTTGAATGATGCACAGTTGCCTAAGGATAAAATGAATCCTTTTCAAAGGAGGTTTTTTTCTTTTTTTTTCAGTGCACTATAGAAAGATATAGGCAAATGAGCTTATTCAGCATTTTCTGTAAATTTCCAGATACTCATATACCAACCAGGCATTCTTTCAGTTCAGAATGTCTTCAACTTTTAATATCATAGGCTACATTTCAGACAGAACTATTTCTAGTAGTAAAATAAAAATACCTTACTTAAATGCTGCTTCAGCCTATTACTTTTGATTTGCCCTGCAACTACAGCACTATTTTGTTTGCCCAGGAAGACTCATCTGATTTTTATTGTTTGATGAATGTATGGAACCCCATCCTTGGAGATAATCAAAACCTGCCCTCACATAGCCCTGTGCAACCTAACCTAAGCTGAGCCTGTTTTTATCTGGGGATATGGAGCAAGTGACCTTCACAGATTTCTTCCCACACAAATTATTCTACAGTTTTCCAATTGTTAGAAATGAATTTAATACCTTACATGTAATTTCCTAAAACCTTTTCAAATATGTGTGAAAATAGTTGCTAGATACAATGAAATCCAATTTTGCTAAAAGACTGACTCCAAAGACTGGCATCAGAAATAGTTTGCTATTCTTCAGGAGTTCACTCACAGTGAATGATGGGACCACACAGCCTAAAAATATATACCTGTATATAAGCTGTAAAAGGTTGTAATGCACGGATGGGAAGGACTATTCTCATGAGCCTTATAGTTATATGATGAAAGCTGAATGTGATTTGTATTATCAATACCAAATACTGATAATATATCAAGGTAACCCCTAGGTAATAGATGGCAAGTAAATGCTACAGTAACACCATCAATCAGTAGAAGAAACAAGAGATCCTTATTACACTGAAGTTCAGGTTTTCACAGGGTGACCTCAGAGATACAATCAACATGTAAGAGAGGCTTGAGGGGAGACTGGGAAGCAGACCCAGACTGATGAAATAGGCTAGACTAGCAGACTGCTGTCCTGAGGGAAACAGCTGAGAATACTGAGCTTTAAATGGCTTAAACCATACTTCATTCAAAATAATTTTATTGAAAATTCTGCCAGAATGCCTTCTGCACTTGATAAACCAACTGAATGTGTAGTTCCAGGTTACAACCCTTGTGTGTCTCAGGTCTCTGAACATTCACCTGCAGAAAAATTGTCATGAGAAAGCACTACACAACCTGTATGCAGGGCTCCCTCCCACTGCATGTGTACAAGCAGAATTGTCTTTTTTTTTTTTTTTTTTTTTTTGTGGAAAAAAGATAGTCTGTAACCAGACAGTAAAACCTGCAGCGAGCCCCCTGCGTTGCTCAGGCATGTGACACCATCACACTCCAGTACACCATCACCTCTGGAACCCACAGGCTATTGTCAGTACAGGCTGCTTAAGCCAAGCATTTATAAGGCACACAGGAAAAGTGATTAGTATGTAGATCTATTTTGTAATGGCAGTTGACAATAATTACCTGACTGCCTGTAGAGTCCCAGGAATCCAGCTCCACTGGCCATGCTAATCAGGTGCCCACGGTTACAGGCCACCATGGCTGGAAGAAAGGCCTTGCAAGTCTAAAAGAATATAAATACATTTATTTTAAAATCCCCTTTATAAATAGGCATAACAAAAATGTTTCTTTCCAAAATTAGGTGGTACAACCTGACTTGCTTTCTGGGACTTCAATATACAAGAAACCCAAATGATATTTTATTTCTGTAACAATTTTTAAATGAAAGACAACATTTCCTTGAATGACTGCCTCTGTCTGAAGATCTAACAGCATTAAAAGCATCTTATTAAAAGCAGTAAAGTCTCTGCTCTCCTGGCTCCTCACAGTTTGTCTATTGCTAAAGGTTTGGTACACAAGAGGGAGCTAGAAGTCAACACATTAAGGAGAGTTCAGCTGTTGTGGGTCCTTTTTGTTACAAGCCGAACTGCCGGACAATTCCAGCGGTCCAGGACATCACTGTGGGTGATACGAACTGGGAAGAATGCTAGTGTTTTACAAAGGGGGAGATAAGAAAAAGAGACAAGAGCAGTAACATTTTTTTTTTCAATAGCTGAAGAATCCTATTAGACTTCAGATGTGAGGGCTAAGTACATTGCTGTCCTCCTGCCCTGGGTTTCTTCAGACCTTTCAGGGGGAACACCTCTCCCAGTCCATTCTCCTCAAGTGTTTGGAAGAATGATGCAGTGTGACTGGGGAATACTTAGAGAACCTCTATCTGCAATGATTATCCATTGAGGAATGCCTTTTAACAAAGGAGTTGCAATGCTGTATTGCTCCCTGGTGCAGGCTGTTCACTCAGGCACATAAACAAAAAATGCAAGAGGGGCAATAGTAACACTCTCTCACAAAAAAACTCTCCTAAATCTACTGAGACCCCAAATAACTGCAAGTTCCTCCAGAGGTAAAAATACCAAAATAAATTTTTACTAGCTGGATTAGTTTTCTGTGTATTTCAAGCAGATGGTGACTAGGAATGAAAACACAGCCTGAAGGGCAACATGTGTAGCATAAAATCATTGGATCATTTAGGCTGGAAGAGGCCTTTAAAATCATCGAGACCAACTCTAAGTGTACCGCTCCTAAGTCTGCCAGTAAACCATGGTTGTGTCTCCCTCAATGCTGCAAGTCTCTTAGGCAAAGCCTTCAGATGCTTTGGAAACATCAGGAGCAGGGAAGTCAAATGCCATCATGTCAGCACTCTCCTTTCAACCACAGCTGTTACAGGTAGGGTGTGTTTCATGATGCAGCTCCACAAACTTTGATTTACCTGAGTGCCCTGGCAGGTTTGTGTTAACATTGCTGAGACATACTGGGGAGACTGTCTCAAATTACAGGATGATCATGAAAACATATATTCCTCCAATCAAGGTCCTTCACATTCCTATCCCAGATGAGTTTTTAAGATAGATGCCACCATTGTGGTTTTCACACCAAAATACTTGTCTGTACTTTTTGGTCACTCAGGAGTAAAAAACCCACAAAAACTTTACCCAGACTTGAGAAAAGAAGTTGATTCTGAAGGTCTTTTCAAAGTCTTCATCTGTGAGATCACAGAACTTTTTCCCAATCAGTATGCCAGCATTATTGATTAGAATAGTAACATCCCCAACTTCTTTTCTAACCTGAATTAAGGAAAAAAAAAAAGATAAACAGAAAGCTTTAGAAGGTATCCTTGAGTCTTGTGCTTCATTTATGAAAATGTTTAGTAATATTTGCAATAATTGATATGTATGAAAACATAAGTGTGCAAGAACTGTTGTATTGCATCAGATCAAATTCATGGTGGAAAGCAATGAAAAAAGGACCTGGGCTCTAAGTCCTCCTGCACGCTCAACTTTTCACCTGGTCCAATTTAGGATCTTTAGAGAGGTATAAGATATCTATATCATTGTCTTTAATATATCCCAGTGGTTCTCCACCCTGCCCTCCTCCCCAAATTTGTCTAATTGCTTCCTGAACTCTGGAATACTTTTGGCTTCCACAGAAACCAAAGGTAAAATGTTATGCAGCTTTAGTATGCACTGTAAACACACTTTAACTACAATCAGAACACTTCCAGTCCCCTGTTCTTGGTATTGTGAGAACCTGCATTCCTCTGCTAAGCCTGCTCCCATTTTTCCATGTAATTTCTACTGAACTGAAAAGAATTCAGCTCAGATAACTGGGAGATACCATCCTCTGAGCACAATAGCATCTACCATGAAATAGACAGATAAAATCATCATTAGCTCAATTTGGGTTTGTTTTCAAAAGATTTTGTGCCATGATTTGGATTTGCATCAAAGCAGATGGCCAAGATTTACTTATAGTATGAAGAATAAGTCTCACAGATTTCTCTGCTAAAGGTAGATGATTATGTGTGGTGTCAAAAATTATGACTACAAAAACATTAAAATCCTACATATGCTGTTTTCTGGCAATTTGGAAACAGGTGATTGGATCTGGTGCACCAACATTTGACTTTCCTTTTTCTCTCTCAGGGAACCTTAGCATTCAGTGAAGATTTGTTTGACATTTCTCCAGCTGTGTCAGGTTTAGGCCTTCTCATTGACAAGTAGGGCTCAGATGCTTGCACCTTTCACCTGCCTAAATGAATGCAGATCTAGACACTGTTCACTATGGCAGGATTACTCAATTCTTCCTTTGAGGAACACATCTGCACCTTCTCCCCACTCTTTTAACTGCTGTGTCAGTCCATATGATGATCCTCTTTTTCTTAACATGACAACATATCTTCACCAATGGCAGCATTTTATTTACCATGGCATCGGTTGTCCTGTTTACTCACTACTACAAAATATGTGTGAAGCTTGGCTTCCATTTAGAAAAAGTCAAGATGATTATTCTATATTATGTACATTTTTAGGTGTCTGTTTATTCTTCTGTTAGCATAATTTCTACTAGTTTTGTGTAAGACAGGTTCACAGTGTGTTTGGCTCTCAAGAGAACTTCAAAAGGCTCTCAAGTGCCTTTTAAGACTGGCAAATTTACTGTGCTTTATTTATTTAACTATGCTTTGTTCCTTGCTCATCTGTTGTAGCAAAATACACATTCTGCATTTCTAGTCCACCAGATCCATGTCTGATTTCCTTCAGAATTCCCAGGTGGGCATCTCTTGTTCCTGAAAATTAGTTGTTGCTCACTTGATCAATTTATTCTAAAACCTCTTCTTTAAAGACTTCAATGGTCTCTTCTGTTTCGTAGAAGCAAAAGTTACATTATGGGAAAATACTTATGCTTTGCAGCAGTAAGTATACCAAATAAAACCAATTAATTTAACTTCCTTGCTATTGCTTTCTCTTCTGTGTCGAAGCTCAAGTCTTTTCATATTACCAATCAAAAATTTGCAGGTATTTCCAAGAGTAGAGTACGTTCATATTTGAAAAGCTCTTCATCTAAGAAATTTTTTATCTCCACCAGGACTGAACAATACCTGTAAATATCTGTGAATATGTTGGTGTTGTTAACAATAATTTGACACCTTAACAGCAATTTTTAAATGTTGAACTGCTCTTTAAGTTTCTGTTGGCAGGTCAATCTGTGCACTTCAGAATAGTGTTTGCTGATTTGGGCACAGCAAATTCCACAGGTTGGAGTCCTGTGGCTGATTTGGTTAATGTGTTTGGAGATTGAAAATTACTGGGGGACACAAAACAAACCTTTTGAGACTCTGCTAAAGTAAGAGCAAACAAATAATTTCAAAATGTTCATTTATTTGTCTACAATGTGAGTGAGCTGTGGCCCACATGCTACTTACAAGTATGGGTAAAAGAAACCCTTGCTGATTTGAAATCATGAGAATTGCAGTTCCAGACACTTACAGATCCTGAATCCAACTTACCTTTTAAAAGTACTTTTCCTCAGGAACATTTCTTGAGGAAAAAAGGTGTTTCAAACTTTCATTACCTTGCTCAGAAAGACTTTATCTGATTTGGTTAAAATTAAAAACAACAACCACAAAACAAAGAGCTGAGCCCCCACTATGTCCCCACCTTTCCACCCACAACTCATAGAAAATTAATGTTACATTTCAAGTCTATTCTGAAACAATCTATCAACATTGACATTATAAAATAATTTAGCTAATTTCTCTGATGTATGCCTTCAGACACAGAATGTCAAAGATGTGGCTTGAGAATCATGTATATAAGCACATACATTGAGAATTTAACAGAAGTTTACACCTGGATGAAGTTTGCAGAGTGAGTAACTGGATTGTAAGTGAAGTTACACTGAGAAGCATTTTGAGGCAGTTTAAGAAAAAGTAAAAATTAATCATGTTAATTCAATGTCCAATTTCTGAACTCTGACAATATTAATAAGGTAATAGTTTACAAAGCACAGGTCAGCACAGCAGAAGAGTTTCATCAAAAATAGAGCTCTTTACCTTGTTTTCCACCTGTATTGATCAAAAAAAGACCTGAAGCTGAATCATCAATTTGACTGGAGACTAACCACATCCCAATGACATGTCTGAAAACATTACATCCCACATCACCCTTAAAGAACTATAGTTTCCTTCCTAAACAAATAGGCAAAGGAAATAATCCCCCTTTCACAACATCCACTGATTGTTCTTTTCTTTTAAAATTATTTGTTGATATCTTAAAGAAACTATAAACTTTATATATGTTAATATATGGAGATAACCTCTGCTGCAGGCTTTACCACACTCTTAATATAAACATCACCATCTCACAATGAAGAACAGAAATGGATAAATCTCAACAGAACCGACTAAACCCAGTTACTTTGTTGCAACCATAGTTTAAGTTCCACCTAGAAACTATTCAAAAGTAGAAGGACATTACCCTACATGATAGCTTCCCTCTAGGCATGGTTTCTAAAAAAACCCAATAAATTCAATAGGATATTCTATTAGAAAGAAGCAAAAATGCAGATCTTACCTTGTCTGCCTGTTCATAGACCTCCTCCCTCCTGCTGCAGTCACAGTGGTAGACAAACACCCGGTTGGCTCCATTTTGTTGGGCCAATCTGCTTGTTTCTTTGTTACCTTCATCATCGATGTCCCAAAGAACCAAGGTTACTCCCAAAGGAGCCAATTTTAAGGCAACCAGCCTTCCAATCCCATTTGCAGAGCCAGTAATAAGTACTATTTCACCAGCAAAATATTTTTTGCGGAGAGAAAATAAACAGAAGGTGTTCTCGATAATTAAAAAAATAAAAAATTTCAGGTACTGTAATAACTTCTGGATGCATCTGAAGTTGAACATGATTTCTCAGGAACAAGCACCGCTCTTCTGTTGTGCAAACCCAGAAACACAACACATTACAACAGTGGGATATTGACTGAAAAAAAGAAGAGGTTGACCTTCAAACAGCAAGTTCTTTTGCAGTGTTCTTCTGTTCTGACACAAAATACATTAAAGACTTGTTTCGTGAAATCTACCTTACTAGTAGGGGTAAAGCAATTGTCTTCCTCTAGATGCTACAGACCTGTTTGATTCCAGGTTCCTCACCTTCCAACTCTGCTTTTAAAAACGTTTAGTAACATACATTTTAGGGAGGTATGTTACGGCAATAGCACTTTGTTTTTGCAGCAAGCTGATGCCAGCTGAACAAAGAGCACTGAACACACTGGTGCGACATCAACCTTCGGAAGGAAGGTGTCTTCCTTAGCAGGAGACGTGACCTCTTTCGGAAGCCAGGCAATTGGAACGTTCCCACACCCTGTGTCTTTTCCAGTGCTGGGCGGCCGAAATCACACCACGCATTCCCATTTGCAATTGGCCAGCCGCGGGGAAAAGCCTGGCCCTGGCACTTACGAGCCTTGGTTTTCATCCTGCTTTAGGCAGCACCACTCCCTTTTCAGTATTTGACACGGGACAGGAGAGGCTCAGGAGGAGAAGCGCCCGCACATCCCGGCGGATCGGATCGGATCGGACCCGTCCCGTCCCGTCCGGTCCCCTCCGGTCCCGTCCCGGTCCCTTGGCCTCTCCCGGCCCTGCCCCAGCAGTCCCATCTTCGCGCCCTCCCTGCGCCCGCTACCCCCGCACTCACCGCCGGCTCCCGTCTGTCCCGCAGCCGCCTGCCCGCCGGAGCAGGGCTGGCCTGGCCCTGCCCTGCCCGCCCCGAGGGCTTGGCTCCGTGCGGGGGCGGCCCAGGGGCGTGAGGGGTGCGGGCCCGGGCGGGCGGCGCTTCCCGGCTGGGCGGGTGCGGGATGCCGGCGAGGCCACCCGGCTCAGGGTACCGGGGTGCCTGCCCGAGGGCACCTGTTGGGCGGCACTGCTGCTGCTGAGCCACGTCGGTGGCCCTCCTGTTGGGCCGGCCCGGCCAGCGAGGAGGCTCTCCTGGCTCCATCCCGCCCGGCCGAGGGCTCGGAGAGCAAGTGCTCTCTCCTGCGTCTGCTGCTCCTTCGTATGAGGTACCAAGCTAAACACTTCTTAATTTATATAATGTTACTGCTTTCCAGCTTGCCAAGCTGGGAGCAAGAAGGCAGATGATGATTGTGTGGCCCATAAAACAGTGAATCCCCTGATTATAATTTCACATCTTTGAAATTATTTTTGTGGGTCCTCAGTTTCCCATACATGAGTTATCCAACTCGAAAAGTACAGCCCCACACCACTGTATCATCAATATTTTTGGATAGAAAGCCACACACATACTTAGGTCCGTATGAATGTGCTTCTCCTGTGGCATCAGCTTGTATCAATCACCATGATGTCTTCCACATATTGTTTATGTAAAAAGGCAATGAAGAGAACACTACTGAGTTGGTGTTCTTTGCATTTCAAATGAGTTACATTAGAGGCCTTGTTTATTGGCAAGTCATAAAAGGAAAAAAATGGAATAAACTCACACTGTGCTCTGATGTACACATCTGTGTTGTATACACCATTCAGATTACAGTATATGGGAATTCATAAGGTATTTTTCTGTTGAGCTGAGATAAAATGATAGCTCAGAAAATTTGATGTCATTTACACCAAGAAATACAGTGTAAAACTGTATGCTGTCAGTGTAAACAGTTGTATGGAAAGGATGTGTTTCCATGCACAGTTAACTGTTGAATATTCTATGTAGGTGCCAGCAAAAGGGAAGCTGAAATACTCACACTGAGGAGAGTGGCAGGTCTTTAAAGCCTCGGTGTGCTGTGGTTCCAAACAAGGTGCCAAGAAATGCAAAATAGGTGGGTAACCTGACTCCAAGTATCCCATGCTGTAATCAGTAATTACATGGCAAAAGCAGCAGATTACGGTGGGGAAACTGAGATGATTCAGCAATGAATTCCTGGTTATGAAAAAATTCAGGGAAGATGCTTGTTTATTATGATGACATTTCAAGGTGAACAACATTGGTGACGAATGGTGTTGCAACCAGAACTTCGTAAGCTGTAAGTTAACAGGAGGAGCCTGTTTCCAAAGCATGTCCTTATGCAAGGATGCAAACACATGACTTCCTTGCTCTTATGCTGAGCATACCTAAGGAGCAGCCAGCTATCATTCTATTTGTGATGAAAATGACAATCATGATTAATAATTTATATATCTAAATTAGATGCTTTGGTGTGTTAATGGAATGTCACAGCTCATCGCTATCTTGAGATAAAGAGCGGATGTGGTAAGTGACAAGAGTCTTGGGGAAGACAGAGTGATTTAGGATAGCTTGCATTCCACTCACTGCCAGCTGGATTTGATGTTTCATTTAGAGAATTGTTTAGCATTTTGAAATTAAGTATTTGGGTGGCTTTTTGTCTCAATTTTGTCCCAGTGTTTCAAAACATTGAATTTTTTGTCAAACAGAAACTTATTCTCCTGACTGATGTATGCACTGTAGCTGGTCTCTAACCCCAAACTTATCTTTCTCTGCATTAACCTTGAATTTCTACCAAAAGCTCCATTTCCTAAGTGATAGTAAGAAAACAGGAATGAAATTGTCCACATTTGATTGCACTGAAAAAAAAAAGAAGCAAAGAAGCAAAAAACTTGCTGCAGCTAGTGAAGCCATGGAAGTAATTCTGTGAGTGATATTTTTACTACTGACCTTCCGGTAACAAACCTTCACATGTCTGTCATTTGGTTTAATCATAAAAAATCTATTAAACGTAGGAAACAGGGCAAATGCACAAATAGATCAATCTAAAAGTACATCACTAATGATATTGAGAGCAGGGATAACCACACAACCAAGAATGCCTAAAAATGACAGTTCACCAGTATGTTTATTCACCTCTGTACACTTTGTATGTTCTCCATGTTATGAGAAGTTAAGAGACATCGTAAGAGGCTGTTGTGGTTTAACCCCAGACATCAACCAAGCCCCATGCAGCCCTTTGCTCACTCCCCACCAGTGGGATCAGGGAGAGAATTTGGAGGGAAAAAACTAGAAAACTAGTGAGATAAAGATAATTTAATGTGGAAAGCAAAAGCTGTGCACACAAGCAAAGCAAAAGAAGGAATTCATTCACTGTTTCCCATGGGAAGGCAGGTGTTTGGCCATCTCCAGGAGAGCGGGGCCCCATCACATGTAATGGTTACTTGGGAAAATAAATGCCATCATTCCAAACATCCCTCTTCCTCCTTCTTCCCCCCACATTGTACACTGGACATGATGCCATAAGGTCTGGAGTATCTCCTTGGTCAGTTGGGGCCACCTGTCCCAGCTGTGTCTTCTCCCAGCCTCCCATGCACCCCCAATACATTCATGGCAGCAGGAGAAGCAGAAAAGGCCTTGGCTCTGTGTAAGTCCTGCTCAGCAACAACAAAAGCATCTTTACATTATCAACCCCGTGTTCAGCACAAAAATCCAAAACCAAGCCCCAAATCAGCCACTGTGAAGAAAATTACCCCGGCCAAACCCAGCACAGAAGCATGTCAAATTAAGCCTCTCAAGTCTACCAAGCAAGTCTATTAAAATAACTCATTCTCCTTTTTTTATGTGTGTAAGAATCAGTCAAACACATATGCTAAAATCTACCCATGTAGTGAGGGATTTGGTTTTCTCATTGTGTAAATCCTCTGGCATACTTGAAATCGTCAAGGTGATAAAGCTGACACTATTTCAGTATAGTAATGTATAAGCTTGTGTGACGCATGAAATTGTCATGGCCGCTAATGACCATGCATAGTAATTGTAAGTATAATTCATTTTATTGGCTGGCCTTTTGATTGGTAGTAAAGATTAGGGTTAGATAATTACTCTTATCCTCAAGCCAGCTGGACCTTTTGAATATTTCTGGTGGATTATACATTGATCAGTACTTTTTGTTACCAAAAATATGAAGATGCTTACTTGCAAGGTGCTGAGATGAATGGTATTGAAAAGTATTTTCACAGCTGAGTTGCAATAGATGCTTTAAATATATGTTTAAATATATGTTTTATATGTTATAAATTACTGTTAATTATTATATCCCACAGCTTTTAATAAATGGTTATTAAGTATTTTTCAATATGTTAATAAATCATTCATATATTATCAGCATAAAACTCCACTGAACTAAAAAGAAAAATATGGATTTAGTGGAATAAGATTACTTTATTAAAGTGCTTGATAAATAATTACCTTACTGGGAAGCTGAATGACTTGGGTTTGTCTTTTTAAAACTTAATATAAGCCATTCACATACTGCAAACAGATGTGACAAATTCCTTGATAAATACAGGCAAGATATATTTTAACATTTTCCGACAAAACTCATTCCTGCAGGGTCTAACAGTTCTTTAGGTCTCTGCTGAATTTATGGAAGAATTTTATTTAACATTCAAAATTGTTTGATATCATATCATATCAGTGCTAACAATTAATGTAGTTTTTCAAATGATGTTGCAATTTGCATTCATGTGTTTGGAGGAACAGAAAACCTCCTAAATACACATAATTCCTCAAAAGGTGAACTGTTTAGCACTGGTAAAGACTGGTGAGGAAAAGAACCTCTCTGTAGGTCACTAGCATTTGTTGAAGTTAGTGAATTAATATCATGAAAACAAAATGTATATAAGGACCCAGAAAGAAGCACATAGTGTCTGTCTGTGATAGTGAATTAAGTCATGTGATTGACATTTTAGAGTAATCCAATATTAAATACAAGATGACAAGTGGGAATCCCTTACTACACAGTGTATGTGACAACCTTAACTCTCCAGTTTTAATAATTTTAACTTTCAGAATAGCAGGAAAAGCTCCAATTGTTTCCTGGGTGAAAACATGCTTCTGATCCATAGAGGTCAAAGGCACCAGCCTGAAATCTCACCAGATAGCTATGTCTTAAAATCTAAGTAATAGTTTTATTAATTCATCAGAAGGAAATCCTCAGCACAAGTTCAATGAATCCTGTGGATCCGTGTGTATTCCTTCTGACAGCTTTGGCCAAAACTCAGGACTACAGGGGAGCACCCACTAGGCAAAGCCCTCTGCAGAGAACCTGCCATCCTACCTCAAGATGAAGTTGATCAGAGGTATGCAGGAAGTGGCTGTACACCCTATAAATGGAGAAGAAAAGGAGTTCCAGCTCAGAAAACTTTGATCTTGTATCCTGAATCAAAGCATATGTTGCTTGCTTTCCAAGGAATAGTATGGAGCACAGAAGACCTCCTTTTCTATGTTTTTTTTCTTTTTTCTTTTAGTTGGTTCAATATACTTCATCACACAGTCAACCAAACTAATTTAATCTCTACTGAACTAAAAATTAGTAGCTGCTGTATGAGGTAGATGTTGTAATACTGCTGAGGCATGATCCAGGGGATAACTATAGGCTACTGCAGCTGTGGGAGGGTATGTACTTAAGAGGCATGTGAGAAAAACTTTCAATACTCTAAAGAAAATCCTTAGCTAATGAATTTAAGCCATCCTACAGTGAACCTGCAGAGACACTGCAGCTCTAGAGCTGTGGAGATGGGCAGGGATCCCTCTTCAGGCCTGTGCATGCCTCATCCATCTTCTAAGATGTGGCTTATCTGGATCCACATCTAACCCTGAAGCTGCTTCATGTTCTGCCAGTTGGTGACTACCATGTCAGTCAAAGGGCAACTCCACCCTGTGACTGAGAAGGTGCTTGGGGTATGTGCCTCAGCAGCTGCAGGTGTGTGACCTGGCAGTATCCAGGTGTGGTATCTGTGAGGCTGCAGTCATATCTGGTGTAAGGGCACCAACTGCAGGGCACCAGTGCTTGTCTGCTGCTTCATTCCTGTGAAAACACACAGCTGATGCTGCATTCCCTGGGAGCAGGGCAGAGAGCGCAGAACCTGTCATTATTGTGTGTAAAGACACTTGAGAATTTAAGCTGCAGAGCCTCACATCCCTGGAAATATAAAATATTTGGGGAAAAGCTGCTGTTGACTGTGGTCTTCACAAGGGAAAATACAGGTATGTTGGGGACAATTTTAGGCAAATGAGAAGTGGACAAAATGATAAAGCTTTCTGTCACAGGTAGAAAACTGGCTTTGCTTTGCAGAAATAACATATTCGCCAAAAAAATAGCCAGGGAGGAGAATGATGTCTTCTTTAAGTTAGTCAGACATACAAAGTAATTTTGTGTGTAGTCTGACCAGTTCTTCCTGTCAAATGGTATTCCCTTCCTCCCAATTAATTGAAAGGCTGAAATAACCCTCTTTAACTCTTTTCAACTTGAATGACAAGTATTTAGACTATTTTACTAGGATGGGTTGTTTATTTACATGTAGGTATAATGGCACTTGAATGTAGTCATAAATAATGTACATATTTTCTTGTATACTGAAAAAAATGAGTTCTTAAGTGATGGTAGTATTGAGGACTACAAAAATGGGTAACCTGACCTCTTTTAGCCTGACTAAAAAATATTCACTATCACTGTGCAGCTACAGAGCCCTAATAGTGATGGGTCAGTAATAGGAGTTATGGGGAGACTGGCAGTAAGGGGAAGGAAAGATGATATTCCTGTTCAGGAAGTATCCCTTATTCTGAGACCACTTTCTGATATCAGGGACTGGGTTGGCTTAGGGACTTTGAACTCCAGGAATACAGAACAGAAGACAGTGCTGATGGATGTCTGGGCACTTAGGCTGACAACCTGCTGTTTTGTAAAAGCTGAAGCTTCCTCAAGGTGTGACTCAATGCAGCTGCTGAACTGGAATTATCAAATAGTCTGAAAATCACTAACAAAAGAATGATTACCCCAGGAAGAAGTGCAACCAGGAGACCAGAAGAGCTGGAGTATACTAACAGTGCCAGCAAACCACAAAAGACCTCAAAGCAGTGCAAGAACTGGAGGGGATGTCTTCAGCAGTGACAGGTAGAATTTGGAAAAGGATTTCCTCTAAGAATTTATTGCTGCTATGCCTATTTATTTTGCCTCAGGTTAAGGTCATTTAGTAATTTAATTGCTCTTTTCGTTAAGATACTGAGAAGCTGAATGACGACGGCATTCACATTTACACAAAGAGTGTAGAGCAGATTTGTTGTCATGCTGTCACCATTTCGGTCATGCTTCACCAGTGACCTCAGCCTTTCGAGGGCCCACGAGGTTTGGTGCTGGGACAGTGAGGTTGGTGATTTCAAAAGGCATTAGCAGGCACCATATGTTCTGAATTGTCATGTTGCTGGGAACAGATTTATTTTATGTGCTGATGGTGAAATCCCTGGAGTCTAAAAGATCTCTGAAGAATCCACAGGGAGAAGATATTACTTCTAAACCTCATCTAGCCCGAGAACCCTGCTTCAGACTTTTTGTCTCAGTTACTACAGAGAAATTCAGTATGATGGATACCTGGGAGTGAAACATATCCCCTGTCTTCAGTCTGCTGATCAACAGCTTGGTTAGCAAAGTTTAAGCATGCAATGGCTCCCATAGAAGTTCTATGCTTTGATTAATTTCCACTGAGTCTGTTCAGATGGAAGCTGACAGCTTTTCTTCTGGTTGATGGGCAAAGAATCAGTTAATCATGTTCTGAGAATGACTTTGTCACATTAACTGTGTCAACCGCTGTCATAGCATGACAGCTATGCTGTAGTAACAAAAATGAAAATTAAAAAAGGTATAATTCCACATAATATTTTTCTAGACAGAGAAATGTGGTGCAGTTGAAACTTCAGCCCTTTTCATCTAGTTATTAGCAGAGATGAAAATGTAGAGAAATGTGAAACTCCCACTGTAAAACCCATTTATACTGCAGGTCATGATTGAAAAACACTGGTTTATATGTACTAAGAGAGGCTTATGTGGCTTATCTGCTTCAACTGCTCTTGTGAGAGAAAATTGCCTCTCATTTGTGCTGTTGCTGCCATTTTCTCCTGCTCAAGAAAAAAGCTTTGCCTGAAGAAGGGCTTTAGAGTATTTTGCTGGGCATTAAGTCTAAAAGTTAAGTTGCAGATTCTCATAGGACTGTAGAAGTGGTTTTCCTAACCTGGTATCTTGTAGTTTTATATGGATCGGAATTGTGATGAGCTCAGACCAGACTAACACACAGATCTCACTGCAATCGGAGTGCAAGTCAGTGCACACGTTTAAGAGTGCAAACATTTAAAAAGTAGGAAAATACAGGGTCTCTTATAAGCAGCTACATGGGCTGGGGAAGACTATGTTGAGAAACAGAGTATGTTGAGGGGCAAGAGGCAAAGGTCATGTATGTCCTAGCAGACATGGACAGCTATGAAAAGGTTTAGCACTCATGATCTGTGCATAAGGAAATGCCATCTTTCTCCTTGAGGAAGCAGTACTGCACAGCACAGAGCTTTTAACTAATCTTTTAGCAGAGTGATGTGCTTTTGTGACAACTATTTAACCTTGAGAGATTTCATTCCATGGTTTCAGCAAGGATTACAGTAAATGATCAATTTAGGTAAAGTCACAATCTAATTAAACAAATTCAGTCTAAATCCCTGCTGGGCCAGTAAAGATTTGTCTGTCAAATACCTCTAAGCATTTTAATTTTCTATAGCAACAGTTAATTGGATATGCAACTGTCAGTTTAAATGCCTTAAATGAGGCTGATGGGATTAGTAATTGAATGCTGGGATTAATGATTTACAGCTGGTTTTGCTGCCCTGTTCCTTGCTTACAGCTATGCTTGTGATAACTCCCTATCCTTCTCAGATGGAATGAATAGTGTAATAGTGTAACTGCAATATAGTTGTGATAGAATGAAATCCAGGTATGATACAGGTTTGATGTAGCCAGTGTATTCCTGTTGACACAGAGAACAATTTTTAATTCTGCATGGAGCAAAGAATTATGATCAAATTGCTAAAAGCAAGAAGTCTAAGAGCAGCTGCCTAACTTCCACAGGTAGTAGTTGGAACTGAAGGTCTCAGTCACTCTCCAATTAAAGTAGGCTTTTATGGTTTGAGTCAGAAAGCAAACCTCAGTGTGGTGAAATTAAATCCAAGGCTGTGAGTGGAGGCTGACAAAGGGATTTCTGCAAGAGGTAGTAGGGTTTCAAAGGGGGTGGAACAGATGAAGTCTGTGCACTGCCAAAGTGTCTGCTGTTGGAGAAAGACCTGACTGCAAAGTGTAGTCATGTAGAGGAGTCTCATTGGGGATGCTTGAATCTCTCAGCTTGTTGGGAACTGAAGAGAAGGATGGAAGCATTTAGGGAAGTGGTTGCACTGTTCTCTGTGTGATTTTGAAGATCCCTCTTTGATGCTTTAAAAGACCAGAAATACAGTATGCTCCTTGGGGTGTCACAGCTTTCAGGGCCAGCTAACCTGTTCCAGGAACTTCTTAATTCTCACAGCAAGCCAGAGTCAGAAAATTTTACAATTTGTTTGCCTTTTAAGCTGAAAATTCTAGCATGGTCTTGTTCATATATAAAGGAATTTTGTTTTTTGTGTCCAGATGATCACTGTAGTGCTTGAGGAAGAAAGCTATAAGGAAAACTTTCTGAGGCACTGTGATGTGTCCATAAATTACAGAGCACTGTGATGCTCACATAAATTAGAGAGACAAAAGAATTTGTCATTTTGCCTTACATGTAGGCCTCCAAAACCACTCTTAATGTCAGAGACACCCTTATGTACCATAAACTGAAAATTTAGGTTCTTCTTAATTAAGTTCCCTTCAGAATTAAAATGAGTCAGTGCATATTTAGAGTCTCTGTTGAACACAGTATAATAATACTTATTTCAGTTTATTAAATTAGAACATGTTTCTGTTGTATAGATTCTATCTTGGGAAACATTATCTGAAACAGCTAACAACATTAGATGTTATAATTACTTGTATTTATGATATAGTTATAAACAATTATAAAGTAAATTATTGTAACTATTTAGAAATAATTACAAAATAATTATTGTAATAATAACCTTGTAGTTATTTATATTTATTATATATCATACTATATTTTAATTTACCAGAAATAATCAAACAGGAAATTCAAAGTTATGCTGTGCATATTTCAGCTCATATTTCAGAATAAGCCAAGTTCAGCTGAAATGTGGAAATAGATTTATGGCCTTTGCTCATTATCCCAAGATTTAAGATTAGGTTTTCAGGCACAGCTTCAGCTGCAAGCAGTTTGGTATTCAGAAATCACTGTATTCATCAGCTTCTGTCTCTCTCCTGTATGTGAACTCCATTTAGTTCAGGAAATACTTTTTTTGTTGTTGTTCCTTCCTGTAATTAGTTCCTATTAAAAAGCCCAACTCATCCTTGTCTAACCTCAATTAGACTATCTTTTTTTCCCTTTTGTTCCTTATGCAGAGGCATTAATCTCTTTGACTGGTCTGGACCCTTCCAGCATACGTTGTTCATATTATTATTTTTTTTTAATATATACTTAGTTATCAGACCAATGATTCTATTCTGGAACAATGATAAAAGCCAGAAAAAGGAAATATATAAATATATATTCCTGTTTTTGGTCTCTGAATGACATTTCTTTCTTCAAAATACTCTAGCAATTAATTTTCTTTCTAGACATCAGGCTTTCCTCCTTTCTCCTTTTATTTATATAAAGGAATGCAGCTATTTCAATAATCTTCTGATGAAATGATAGTTCTAGGAATGTATTGTAAGATGAAAATTAATGGAGCCTTTCAGAACTTGAAATGAGAGGGAGATGTCCTTTTTCATCTCCCAGCTCAGTAGGTCCTATCTTCAACCTTATTTTTGATTTGTGATTCAGGAAACCTTAATTGATTCACTGGCACATTTTGAGCTGATTTAACTTGAAATGTTAATTACTGGAAATATTAGAACACTTTAGAGTTAAAAAGGGCCTGAATGGTGGTATAACTGAAAGTCATAAAATAAGAAATTCCATATCAACAGAAGAAATTAGATCCTATTCTAATTTCACATCTTTTAAATTGTAATTATTGAAGCAAGAAAAAGTGTGACTGGAGATATTTTCAGTTATAATGGAAGGAATGGGGACTATTCAGTTTTACTATTTCATTCTGAGAATCTAAGTCACATCTGCCTTCCATGTACATTGTTCAGCCTTGGAAGAGACATACTCCACTTTGGATGGCCTTACTCTAGCTTTGGCTTGCATGCAGATATCCCAGTTAGATGTTTGTACCAAGTGCTTTAGTTTTTCTATATAAATTCACAGAATCCATTAGGTTGGACAAGATCTCTGAGATCATTGAGTCCAACCTGTGACCCAACACCACCATGTCAGCTAGAACATGGCACAGAGTGCCACATCCAGTTTTTCCTTAAACACCTCTGGGGAGGGTGACTCCCCCACCTTCCTGGGCAGCCAATTCTAATGTTTAAATGACCTTTATGTAAAGAAATTCTTCCTAACATTCCAACCTAAACCTCCCCTGGTGTACCTTAAGACTGTGTTCTTGTGTCCTGTTGCTGGCTGCCTTGAGAAGAGGCTGAACCCCACAACTCTCCTTTTAGGGAGTTATAGAAAGCAATAAGGTTTCCCCTGAGACTCCTTTTCTCCAGGCTAAACACCCCCAGCTCCCCTCAGATGCTCATCAGACTTGTACTCTGGACCCTTCACCAGCTTTGTTGCACTTCTCTGGATACACCCCACCACCTCAAAGTCATTCCTGAACTGAAAGGCCCAGAACTGAACAAAGGATTCAAGGTGTGGCCTGTCCCATGCCAAGTACAGAGGGACAATCACTGCCCTGGTCCTGCTGGCCACACTATTCCTGATACAGACCAGGATGCCATTGACCTTCGTGGTCACGTGGGTGGCCATGTTCAGAAGCTGACAACCAGAGCTTCCAGGTCCTTTTCCACCAGGTCCCTGTCCAGCCACTCTGTCCCCAGGCTGTAGCCCTGCAGGGTTGTTGTGGCCAAAGCGCAGGACCCGGCACTTGGACTTGTTAAACCTCATATTGTTGGATTCTGTCCATCTATCCAGCCTGTCCAGGCCCCTCTGCAGAGCCCTCCTACCCTCCAGCAGATTGACACTTGCACCCAACTCAGTGTAAAACCTCATATTGTTGGATTCTGTCCATCTATCTTGGACTTGTTAAACCTCATATTGTTGGATTCTGTCCATCTATCCAGCCTGTCCAGGCCCCTCTGCAGAGCCCTCCTACCCTCCAGCAGATTGACACTTGCACCCAACTCAGTGTTGTCCATGAATTTGCTGATTTAATCCCCTCATCCAGATCATCAGTGAAGATATTAAACAGGACTGGCCCCAGCACTGATCCCTGGGGGACACCACAAATGACCAGATGCTAACTGGATGCAGCAGCACCACCACTCTCTGGGCCTGGCCAACCAGACAGCTCTTAACCCAGTGAAGAGTGCACCTGTCCAAGATGTGGGCTGCCAGCTTTTGAAGGAGTATGCCATGGAAGATGATGCCAAAATGATTGTTCCTTTTATACATATTGTTCATATATATTTGTAGCTCTGCAGACTGTTCTTATATAGTTATACATTTACTTCAGTACTTTTCCTATTAGACATGAGAATCCTGAGGGCCTGCTCTAATCTTGCTTCGTATGGGAATCAAGACCAAGAAACCTTCCCAAGACACTTTCCCATTAACAACTACCAAGGAAGGTGAGCTTTAGAAGAGGTTGAACCAAGAAGGGGAATTCCTCACTTGTGTTTCTAACTGGGGAGTCTTGTCAATTATGCTAATTTGCTAAACTTATAAAACTCTACATGCCCTATATTATGTGTGCATCTTTGGCACATTTTTGGTGTGCATTTCAGCATGTTGTGCACCTGAAGGGATCTTCATTAAAATCATAACATTTTATTACCTAATCTTGTCTGGCTCTTGATTTTAGGGCTCAAAAGGTGACAAAGATGGTGGCAAAGGTGTCATATTGATATAAATTTAAAGGTTTAGTTGATCAAACCACTTCATTTTTCAATATACATACTAGATCTCTTGAGGTCTGGGAGTTTTATTCCTTTTTAAATTACCAAGTTTTTGTTAACTGTGAAGGATGGGTAAAAACAGCTGGTCAACTGTTTGCATCAACAGGTACAGCAATGCTTGTTTTAGTTTGAAGGCCAGCAAGGGTCCTTTGGCTAAATTACAGGTGAGTAACTTTTTAGGGAAAAGAAGTGACTAAATGTTGAAGTGAAATATTAAGGATGTCACTTATTTCTTCCTGGAGTGTACATTTAAATCAAACCTGTTGGTGATGGCTGCATCCCATGTGTGGGTTTGTGCTCCAGAGCAGCCCTAGTGCACACAGCCCAAGGTTCTTGTGGATGAAACCACTCAGGTGATGCATTGTTCTCCAGCCACTGTGGGCAGGTGCAATGGAGGAAAGAATGGGAAGACTTTTCCTGTGGCTGGTGGCATCTTGAAGAACTCTATAGTAAGGTGATAGGGAACACAACTGAATCCTGAAGAGGCTGTGGAGCTTCTCCAGGCACCTGTATTTTCTGGATTTAAAAATTTTGTATTATCACTTCTGTACAGCAGGAAGAGGAAAATAGGTGCCATGATTCTAATTGAAGGAAAAGGAATGCCTTACACTTTAGCCAGCCTTCAGCAGGATTTTGACCACTTCAGACTACCTATACCATCCTCTAAGGGCAAAGCCTAAAATCATCATAACTAATTGTATGTGATGAGGCCTTCAAGTGCATTTTGAAACACATCATAATTTTTATAAGACATGAGAACCTAGACAATCCCATTGCCTTGAAATTAAAGAAAAGTCAGACCATTATTTTCCCTTTTTGTAAATGGCTAGTACTGTGCAAAACTGAGATACAGATATAGAAAGCACAGTCACAGATGGTTTTGGCAGTGCCATGGCCAAGGCAAATTTCATCATGTTAGTTTAGGTGGGAAGTGACCAGTAACTAATAGTAATAGGTGGGGGAAAACTGCTCACAGACTAGGAATAGAGGAGGACCATCAGGATTTTGGAAGGAGTTGTATACTGGAATGGGGTCTGGCCTTTGATGTAAGCCTACCTGTGTAAACTGCAAAGGATCTACAGTGTTAATGTTTGCTTTTATGTTTGTTCTCAGATTTACTTATACTGCCTTTGCTTGAAACACAGAAGTCTGACCAGCACTTTCCTATATTTCAGTTGTGCAAAAGTGATTTATAGCAGCTGAGGAATGAAACACAAAACTATTCCATGGAAAAACATTTGTCAGGTGCCCTGCAAAATCGAGTATTTCTATGCAATTTTAAGTCATGTTTATTTTGCACAAATATCTTACCACTTTTTAAATTAGTGTTTATTATTTTTAAAGCCAAGTATACAACCCTATATAGATAAACATCAAAGATGTACCTAATCAAACATATAACTGTGTTTACGTGAGAAATTATTTTGGTGCTTAAAGTCAAACACACTTGTGATTTTTTCTTTTTTTAATGTCAATTGTTTAACACTGTGAATTATAAATTTAGGCTTTAAATATTTATTCTGTTAACTGATTAAAATTATTTATTATTTTAGTGTTCGAAGAAACAGAAAACTAAAGACAAAAGTATATTTAAACTGTTGTGTGTGCACTACAAATCCTGTAATTATGGAAAAAAAGGTTGGCATTGCTCTGATGGCTTAAAGAAAAATTGAAATGATATTTGATTAAATGACAGAGAAAAAATAGCACTTCAGAATTTTTGCAGTTAGGATGAAGAATTTATTGTATGTACAGTTAAGCAACTCTACTGTAGATGTAGTTCCTCTTTAAAGAAAACGAATACAGTAATCAAAATAGTTCTAGCATGGAAATTACAATACAGACTGAAACTTGACTAAACCAGAAAGTAGTTATTTGACTTGAAAGAACACAGAACCTGAAACAACAAATTGCAGTCTGCATCATTAACCAAGGACAGTAAAAAACTGTACAGTACAAGCAACACGTTACAATAAGTTATGACAAATAAGGCAGTCTTTCTCATTTAGGACAAAAGGGATAAAAGGAAAGGTATTAAAATCTCATAAAACCACCATATCTCTTTTCCATCTCTGGGACTTCTTTGGAATAAGTTTCCCCATCTTCTTCTGAAGGGAGAATGGAGTCGGCAAAGCGCTTAAGGAACCCACCATATCGTTTCTGGTAATCCAGCCACCACTCTGGCCTGCCCACTCTTCTCATGAAGCCACCGTATCTCTTTTGCAGCTCTTTGGCCTCGTCTTCCAACTCAGGGCTGCGCTTTGTGCTTCTCATGAAGCCTCCGTATCTTTTGCTGACATCGCCGTCGTTTTCATTTACCTCTCGGTAGTGCGCCGCTTCGGGGTTATCCCCTGTTCCCAGAAGCTCCTTCAGCAGGTCAGAGGAGTTGGCAAGGGCATCGTCATCCGAGTCTTTCTTCATAAACCCTCCATACCTCTTAGCCAGGATTTCTCCTCCATTAGCTTCATCCTCTGGCTCTGCCCGATAGAGCTCATCCATTTTCTTCATGAAACCCCCGTATCTTTTCATGAAGCCTCCATACTTCTTCGCAAGCAAATGGTTCTCGTCCAGCTCTTTCTTGTCTCCTGGAGCAATGTTGCCATCCTCAGAAAGATCCAGCTTTGCCAGTTGCAAGAGCTCCTTGCAGGTCTCCCAGGCTTTGGCAGAAGGCAGTTTTCCTTCGCATTCTAGTGTACATGCCTGAAAAATGGATGTGGTTTGCTGAGAATTATTTGATAGCAACTATCACCTCGCTACAGCCTTATCTTAGATTTACTTGTTTATAAAAGAGCGTGAGCGAGCCTCTCTTTGTGAGTGGCTTGGTAGAAATGCTCTTTGGGAATAGCTGTTTTGGCACCTGTCTGTTTTGAAGTTCTTTATATCCCTCTCTGAAGGACAAGGTAGTCTCCACTACAAGAGGTAGACTACCAGATAACATGAATTGTGGATCCTCTATGTTAAGGTTGCCATTATGCTTCTGTTTCAAAGGAAGCCAAAATTACAGTTCCTGTTATCTGCCTTACACTTGTGAGAGTTATGATTTATTTTTTAAAATTTACTACCGGGAAGCTAAAGACCAATTGTGGTTTGCTTCATAATGCAAGTGTAGAAATATATTCAGACTTCATAATTAAAAGTATCATCCAGAAACTGTGCAGAAAAGCTGCACAGCATGGACATTGCAAAGAAGCCAGCTGTACTGCACTGTTCAGTATCTTCAATACACTGCATAGCTTTAAAGGCTGTGTGTTGCCATTTGTTTCTCGTTGTGGAACAGATCATTCCAACATGTACCAATAGAAATGTAGAAACACAGGCTCTCTTAGGGCAGGATCAAAGTTCCCTTTTTGCTAGCTGGAAAGCAGTGACCATTAAAGAGACGGAAAAAAAATCCTAAGCTGTGTGGTTTCTGACTGTATTGAAAAATTGTCAGGCTACAACATGAAAAAAGCTTTCAGTACCTTATGCATATCTCATAACCTGTCTTGTGATGATAATAACATGGATATTAGCTATTATTATCTCTCTTGTGTCAGGGGAATTTACTTCTTGTGCAGCCATACCCTTAAGTTGTAAAATAAGGTGATTCTAGTGTTTTTTCTTCTTGCCTGTGGTTTTCATACCACAATAGGTAAAGAAAAATCATCAATATTTTCAATAAGATAAACACTCATTCTGACTCTAGACGATGTGTTCTAAGGATCCTAACATACTTTAAAATGTGAAATTAAACTCCAGCGCAGCTCTGTCTGATAGCTCATTATCCACTGCACAGTCTGTCTCTTCAGCATCACTTTACTCTAAGAAATTTAAATATTACTTTTATGGTTTGATCACAAGAAAATTAAAGGGATTTATATATTGTGTAATACAATAATTTAACTGCCACTACCTGCTTATTACTATAAGTTATAGTCATGCTGTAGAGAGAGTAAGATTTCAGCTTCAGTCTGAATTGCTCTAAATCAAAGAAAGAATAGGTCTCTCTCTTTCTCAATTAGTTTTAATAACCTCCTATTGTCAGATGAACATACTTCATCAGTGTAAGTGACCAGATCAGCGTGCAATGTCTGGTGTCTAACAAATACAACATAATAAATTCAGTTATTATGTTACTTGATACTAATACATAGAAACAATAGTTTCCAAGGATTGTTCATACATGTTTGACAAATACAAGGTGTGCTACATTGTTTCTTTACCTGTTTAGTTAATAAACAAACATTCTCACAGAACAGAACTTTGATTCTTTCTTTAATGACTACTGAAGGTGTGCAAGAGAGACTGTCAAAATAGACATGCAGAATATATACTCTGAAAAGCCCTCCCTCCATAAGGGCAAACTACCACTTTTTTTACCCTAGTTGACATTAAAACTAAAGTTTGATTGAAAGCTAATGTGAGCAGAGAGAAAAAAAAAAGTAGAGGGAACTGTTTGGCCAGCTGTCCAAATAATCTTGCCCTTCTGAGCCTACTATGGTTAAGAGCTCTTGAGCTTTTGGAGTAAATAGAAGTACTCAGTGGTTCCTAATTCTGTGTAAGGCTAGAGAGCCAAGCCCTTCCTTTTGCATGATCCCAAGTAACCAGTGACATGAGAGGAACAATTTTTAAGATCATTTAGAAGTGCCGAGAGCATGATGCCTCAATATATATGTGTGTGTGTGTGTGTGTGTGTGTGTGTGTGTGTGTGTGTGTGTGTATTTGAGGTCAGGAACAACTGATGCCACTGGCAAAGTACTCGGCAGCCAGAGTTCCCACCTTCTTCAGGAAGGGCTGAGGGACCCCAGACTTTCACTGACCCCCGATTTTTAAATTTCAAGTTTAATTGCCTCTGCGACTGTTCTTTTAAATTATTTCAACATCATAAGAATTACAGCTAACCCCCACCCCCCAGTCCCCCCCTTCCGGACTTAGCACGACTTGTCTAAGAAGCGAGCATCTTCCACAGGCATATTCCTAACGCTGTGCAGCACCGTGCAGAGAGGAGAAACAGCGAAGGTACTGCTACGCAAATAGGCTTTAAACACACTTTTTTTTTTTTTTTAGTGAGATTTCAGGCAGATCTTTTCAGCTCGACAGGCGTCCTGCCCGGAGAGAGCTCATCTTACCATGGAGCCAGCGGACAAGGGTCGGGACCCTCCCTCCCGTTCTGCTCGGCTTCCCCCCGTCCTGTCGGCGCTGGAATGCCCTGGAGGGGCAGCGACCCCTCCTACCCTTGCAGAGATGCCCTTTCCGGTCGGATTTCCCTTCCTCCTTACGTTTTCATTCGGCCTTTTCCTGGCTCCCCGCGGGGCTGCTCGGCGGTGTCGCTTGTCCCCGTCCCCGAAGGCCGCCTCTCGCCGTCGGGCAGCGGGAGGGACGGGCGGGACGGGCGGGCTCGGGGCTCCTCGGGGCGCTCTGGGTTTGTATCAGCGCTCTCCGCTCGCTCCTCGCCCTCTGCCCAGCGCCCCTAAACCCGCTTCTCCCTCTCTCCCCTCTTCAGAAAAAAGGGTCTTCCAAGCGACCCCGGTCGCTTCCCCCACTATTTATTTTTCTTATTTCGCTGTTTTTCCCCGCTCCCCCTTTCCTCTCTTCAAAGTTAGCGGGGAAGCGGCCCGGCCGCGGGGATTCGGGGCTCGGAGGCGCTCCCGGCCCCGGTGCCGCTTACCAGAGGGTGGATGCCGGCGCGGGGTCCCAGGTGGTAGGCGCAGGCGGCGCAGTCGCGGCCGCAGTCGGCCCGGGCCCTCGGGAGCAGGCAGGTGCTGAGGGCCAGCAGCGAGCAGCCGAGTCTCAGGAGCAACGCCATGGGGCTGCGAGAAGGAGAGGTCAGCCGGCAGCCGCCTCCTCCCGCTCCCACCCCGGCACGGCCGCCCCCCAGCCTCGGAGAAGGAAAAGGCGGCGTGAAAGGGTTCAAACCAACTCCGCTAAAACTCACGCTTTTTAGAGCCGGGGTGATGGCGCTTGCGAGGCAAGCGGGAGCTTTAAGCAAGCGGGCGCTTGGCAGCTAGCTGCAAGGCAACTGACCTGCGTTCGGAACGGGAGCGGACCCGGAGGATGAAGCGCCCAGCAGATCCCGTTTGGTGACAGTCCCCAAACACTTTATCCCTCCCTGCCTGCAAAAGCCGGCACCGCAGGGGGGAGAAGGGACGCACCGCGGAGCGGCACGGACAGGATGCCGGCCCCTCCCGGGATGGGTTTCCCACCGGGACGCCCCGAGCAGCCTCCCCGACACCGGCACCAGCCCCGGCAGAGCCGCCCCGGCCCTCCCCCGGTCCCGACCGCGGGCAGAGCTGCTCCTCACTCACACACGCTGCCCTCGGGGCTCCCGGGAGTTGCGGAGAAAGGAGCTGCGCCTTGCTGAAGCCTCGGCGTCGGAGCCACTAATATTGATAGCGAGACCGAGCAGCCTCCGGAGAAGCCCCGGGGGAGGCAGGCAGAGCCGGGCCGGGCCTGCTGGCAGCTCCAGCGAGGGCGGCTCGGGGGGCGCCGAGCCGAGCCCGCTGCCGGGGCCGGGCGCGCCGCTGCGGAGCGTGTGCGGGCGGCGGCGGCGGCACTTTATAATTGGGGACCGCGGGGAGAAGGCGGCCTCCCCCAATCGCCGTCGGGCTCCCGCTGACGCGGCCACTACGACATCCCCCCCGGCACCACCGCCCCGCCATCCGTGACTCCAGCGGGGCTTGGGATGAGGGGGTGTGCGTGCCCCTGCCATCGGGGAGGGGGGAGCGCGGAACCGGCCCCGCCAAAGTTACCGGGGGAAGTTTTCACCGGGGGCGGGCGGGGAATGAGACAGCCCGTGAGTCATGCGGGGGTGGGCGTGAGGGACCGGGAAAGGCGCCCCGAGGCTGCGGCAGCCCCTCGGAGGTAACCCCATTCCCCGGGGCAGCGGAGGCAGGCTCCCGAAAGAGCCTCGCACAACGCGGAGAGTGGGACAGCGTTACAGCGTTTGGGAATTTTTGGGTTTTTTTTGTGTTTTTGTGGTTTTTTTTTTTTTGTGGTTTTTTTTGTTTTTTGTTTGTTTTTAATTCTTTTTTCCTTCTCTGTTTCCTCCCTCTCTGCTACTCCGCCAAACCCCCAAGCTGCTGTGCTGAGAGTTCTTGCTGCACGTCTTCTGCCTCTCTCCCTAAGCCCCAGGTGTAAAACTGTTTGAGGGAAGCAGAATTTATTAGACCAAGGAAGAAGACAAGGGTTGTAATTTGAAACTATTGGAATTCACTAGTATGGGTAGATTTGCTTTGTTGTCACAATTTTGATGCTCAGGAAAACACAAATAGGAATGAACCAGAGAGAAGCAAACCTCCAAGCCCTTCTACAAGGTTCTCAAGCACAGCAGCTAGGGCTGCTCACTGCTGTGCTCTGACTGACATCTTGGGGAACAGGTGTAAAGCAATGACACTGATCCCTGGCACCTCTTGTTTGTAGAGGGCTCTGCCCCAGCCATGCTCAGCTGCATTTCTTTGACTGTCAGATGCCAGCTTCTACTTTCAGCCCCAAATTATTTCTAGTTGGTCTATATTAGCTTGATTTTCTTCCAGCATGGTTCTTCAGCTAAAAGAGCATTTTCCCTCATGTTAGTGTTTCTGGAGTGGGATTATTCTCTGTAGTCCTCATTTTGCTGAAGTGAACAAACTGTGCTCTTCATCAGTCTGTCCTAAGATGTCATGTGAATGTTCTGCTCTGCATTTGCTTTGGTTGGAGTTCATAATTTCTGTGCATGAGTGATGGGAACAGAACACAGTATGTCAGTTGAAATTTCATTAGGACAATAATGCGTAATTATGTTCCCTGGAGGAAGAAGACACCTCAATTTATACCTCCCCAGGTCTCATTTGCCTTTTCTGATGCTGCAGTACATTGATGTCACACACTTACTGAGATACAGCCAGATCTTTATCCTTTAGAAGTAAGAGGAAATCCAGTAATATTACTGTATGGAAACCATGATTTTTTGCCACCTTGTCTTTACATCAGCTATCAGACTCAGGTTAAGGATGCTCAAATTAATGTATGGATTTTCAGAAATACATCTGTTTAAGCCAAAGGCATTGTTCTTGCCTATAATCAGTGTGCGTGAGAAGAGAATCAGGTTCTCTGTTTATGCAGTAGTATCAGCCAACTTTGTAAGTGAACCCTCAAGAGAAGAGGTAGACATTTTAAAAATCATCCCAGTGAGTATATTTATGTTAACATGTGAGGGATCTACATTTGGAACAATGAGCAAATTGCTATGCCACTGAATCAGCAGGATTGCTTTCAAGTTTGCTCCTGAGTTGGTTAGGGAAGCACTGACTAACTCCAGAAGTGACACATTTGATGTCTCCTTTGCTGTAAAGTTGCTCAGTACAAGCAGAGCTTTTTGTGATGGACATCATCAGAGTAGTCCTCAGGGTCACTTACCGACTCTCAGCTCTGCCATCATTTATTGGCTTGCACTCTGATAGTCAGCATGGTGTGACAGGACAGACAGCCCAGTAGTGCCATGACTGTGCCTCCAGCAGCGTACATGCCATGTCCCTGGGCTGAGAGGCTGCTGCTTTCATCATTCTGCACAAGAGCATCTGTGCTCAGCCAGCTCACTCAGCTCCTCAGCCTGCCACAGCCTTCACTACTCTGTTTGATGTCACTCATTGTGCTTAATCTGTTCATGATGAAAACCAGCCAGTGTTAGAATCTCACTGTGTACAGAGGTGCAGATAATCCCTGTGGGTAAAATACAGATTATAACAGGAAAAGATAATGAATGAAGTAAGAGTAAAGCATATAAAAGAACCAAATAAAAGGCTTCTTGTAAATTCTGTGTAGAAGTGAACTAGTGAAGAGAGTTATTTTACTGTGCATAAGCCTTTTGCCTGATGGTGGGAAACAGGGAAAAGGTGGAAGAGATCTAGTGTGAAATACACATCTGCAAGGACATTTTCAGCAAGTGAGAGAGAGAGCAGAGGTACCTGTGTACAGCTAGCACTGGGCAGAAGAAATCCAGCTGTGGCTGTTGCAAGCACTACAGATGACTCTTTGGTTCATCTGCTTCTTCCTATCTGTCATTTGCATCTTCACCTGGTTCCTCTCTGTCACTGGTCCTCATCCTACATCCTTATGGAGGTTGTAAAAGGGTCCCCAGGGCATGGCAGAGTTGAGAGTGGGAAGAAAAGAAGCTGGAGTCTTGTTTTACCCTTTCTTACAGTGCCTGCTACAGAGTCCTTCCCTTCCTCCTGAAAGATGCTAATATTCACTGAGGATGTGATACAAGAAAGGAGTGATGTAGATGATATTTCTTGAAGAGCTCACTTTTCCCAGTGTCAGCAAATGAAAGCTCTGTAATTCCCTCTCTGAGTTCAGTTTTGTATGGGGAAGGTATTCTTTGCATAGAGAGGATGAAACAAAAAGAGAATTTAGCAAATTTTGCCAAAATATTACAGAGTAAAAACTACATAAGGAAAATTACTCACTGTAGGCATGGAGGGTAATATTTCCTCTGCAATGGTGAACTGAGAAACAAAGAAATAGGGAGGCAGAAAGAGAAAGAGAACACTTTTCACAGCAGTAAAGACAGTAGCTTTTTTGCTACTAATGCAAAAAAACCTTTAGCATTTGTATAATCCAGAATTACCACAGATACCAACTGCTTTTTATCTGCCATCTAAAAATACCAGCCAGAAGAAAACTGTTTTTACAACAGTAGTGCTTGCAGTGCCAAGGGCCCCATTGCCCTATGGTTTGTCTAACTCCCAAACTTAAGGCAAAACGAGGTGAAGCCAAGGTGAAATTGTCTTAATTTTACTGACCAAGAACTCAGTCTGAGTGAATTTCTGAACTGTAGCAAAAAATGAGCAGCTGAGTTAGAAATGGAATTTCTCTTAGAATTCACATTGGTATCTTTTCTGCAGGACCAGCTTTACTTTCCAAACTCTACTCATCATGCTAATCAAGCTGCTACAATGTCATTAAATGAAGATGAATTAATATAAATATGAAATAAACATGCTTTCAGCACCTCAAGCAATCCTCCTCACAACATAGAGCCTTTTTGGTAGAATTGAAAAGATCTTTTTTTAGAATTGAATAGATCTTTTACACTGAGCTTATTTTCTTAAGCTCAGTGTAAAAGATCACAGTATGTCTTAACATCAAACAGTCAGGTTCCATTTAGCTCAGCCTAAACGGGCTTAGTTTTTAATGGGAAAATACATAACTGGTATCAGAGCCAAGAAAGACATTGCAGGTCAACTCTTATACCAAATATAATAGAAATAATTAAAAACCACTTATTAGTCTGTATATACAAGGCATGCATTGTTACTTTTTAAATATCTTTATTAAATGATGTCTAATGTAAGCAGAGGGGAGCTGTAATGCAGAGAGGTAGTCAATTACAGCTGGTATGCGTTGCCTAAAATGTACCTTTACAGGACAGAGATGTTCCAGTGCTTCCCAGATATCTGTATATTCCTTAATAAATGTCTAGGTGTATCATATAAGATATAAAAAAATAAGAAAGATCTCAATAATGCAGACATTCCTGCTCACAGCTGCTGAAGGCAATCTTGTATAAAGAACTGGAATGCTGAACTTTGGGTCTCAGAAGAAGCTGGCTCTTATTAATATTTTTGCCTTTGAACAATTTACACCTCTTTTAGAAGGCAAAGGTGTGAACAGATCTGGTGGCAATAAGGTGATATTTTCACGGGAAGAGCACTGACAGCTACTGTCCCCGCCTAGTGGTTGATGCCATGTAGCTTTGTGAGGGGGGAGGAGGCTTCATGCTACTTTATCTGAGTGAAATAAAGAGAGTGACATGCATTCAGAATAAGCATGCAGCAAATGCAATTATTAGTGCATTTATTTACCTGGAATTGTATCAGACAAAGTAACAATGAAGCAAAGAATTTTATGCTGTTCTATAAAAATACACAGAGATTCACTTTATTACATTTTTCTGTTTCTCGGAGATTGATGAAAATTTCTGAGATCAGTCCTGAACTGCAGTAAATAGAATGTGCTGCAGAGTGAATAGAATAAACTGTAAAAAAACTCCCCTAAACATATTTGTTATAAAAGCATTGTTTTTCTCATTTCCACAGAGGCAATGGGAGAGGTATTTCCAATAAAATAAGAAGAAAACTGGGTGCTGGGTTGCAGAATAAATTGTGATGGAATCCAGACACAGTGATTATTATTTAAGACAATAACTGCTCCACATAAGTGGAGTGATTTATCCTAATTTTTTCAATTAAGAAAATTCATCCATGAATTACAAAGGAAGTATTAAACTGCATCTATGAAAAGGATTTCAGTGTCTAATGCATATGTGGAAGGATTAGCTGAAAATTGTAAATGAGAGATTTTGATCACTTCACTCATACTAAGAAAAGCAAACAACCAGAATCTAAATAATATATTTGGAGTGTGAGTTTCAATTATTTTCTACTATTCACATTGAGGCAGCAGAATTTTGGAGCTTTTTCTCCAGTTCCAGCCTTACATTTTCACTGCTAGTATTTTATTGCCCAGCTGGGGAGTGCTGTGTTCACACTGTAGCACAACATGCAAAACAAGTTGTTTTTGCAGGCTGGAGCTGTGAGGAGAGCCTGGTGTGGTACATGCAGGCAGGGTAAGGGCTGGCTGGGTTCCTCCTTGTGGGGCACAGCATGGTGCTGCAGGGCAGGCAGAGGTGACTTGGAAATCCCACAGTTTGGGTGCTTCAGAAATGAAGCTTAAAACGATTGCTGTGATTTCCAGCAGCACAACACTGTGTGTTTTCCAGGTGATCACTGAGCTCCCTCCTTCCCACCCCCACCAGGGCCTGAGCACCAACTCTCTCCTGCTGTTTCTGGGCCATGAAGGGAGCAGCAAAGGGCTGTGTGTACTCTTCCTCTTCTGCTGGAAGGATCCCCCAGAGGTGATGGGGATAGCAATAAGGGACACACACTTCATTTTGTTACACCTCTGCTGGAAATTCCCTTGCTCATGCTGGGGTCTGTCTGTCTCACAGCTTGCCGTGGCTGTGCAAGCAGCATTGAGCCTCTTGTGCTCTTACAACATATCTTGGTCTAACACTGGGCTAAATTTCTCAGCTGTAAAAGCAATGTTTTGCTCATTGAAGGTAGAGTCCACTCCAGATTAGGTACTGTCACAGCTGTAATTCCTGTGGAAATGCAAATGCTAAGTGGATGATACAAATGCAAAAAAATGGAGTGGGAAAGGTACACAAGCACAGGGTTCTCACAAGTACCATATCAAAGGTCCATCATTTTTCTTTCAGGATAAATGATTTTCAGCTGTTTTACTTGAATTGGGCCCCCAGTTGAGTTCCAGAAACTGTTTTCCATAGGGAAGGAAAGGTTCAATTTATCAAGTAACCTAGCTAGGAAGTGGAAGAAGAAGTTGACATAAAAAGAATCATAAGAGCATTTAAAAATGAAATAAGAAACATTATCATCACATTCCCTCATTTTACACATATTTGACCTGTTCTGCTGGCCATTGTTTGTACCTCTTTGTGCTTTGCATTTCTATTAAAAAACCTGGAAACTGAACTCTGACCTTTCCCTTCTTAGATTATTTTCCTTTCCTTACAAGCTGCTTGCTTTATACTTGAAAGTCATTTCATTTCTCCTGCTGCATAATTGAACACTTCAAAAAGTAAAAAGTGATCTCAGCCAGCTGAGTCCTTATTGCTTTCGCTGTGGCAAACTGGTGAAAATATTTCATGAAGGTTGAAGCATTGAATTTGACTGGGGTCTAGGTTTGATCTGAAGATTGAAGAATTTAAGGAGAAGTTAGGAAGATCCCAAATGTCTTTGGAAGCAGAAGAGTTACCATGTTGAGTGAAAATGGAGGTGCAGTGACCAAGAAAGGAAAACGACAGGTGTCATGTTTTGATTATTTTGAGATGACATAAATGTATTGGAGAAGATTGCCTTGTGGTTGACTCCTTTCCAAAGTTGCAAAGGGGCATCTTGCATTTTGATCGTTACATGTCCTTGTTATTATGATATCTAGTTTTTCCTTTGTCGGTTTGAAAGCCTGAAAAATTAGGGTGCCAACCACTGCTAAAGTGGAGGCACAATACAAGGATATTTTTAATATAAAAATGCTCACAATGACATTTCCACACAGCTAACCAGCACTGCCTCTCTTGGCAAAAGCTTTCTGTGCCACCTCAAAGTGGTGAATTCACCTCTTCCTTCTAATGTAAAGTAACTGCTACCAATTAGGACCTGATAATGACTAGCTTGGCAGCATTTTGCTAGACAAAGCAATTGATGCCATTTTATAGCCTATGATTGTGTTAATTCAAATGTGATGTATAGTACTTATACCTCTAACACAGGACTAAAAACATCAGGTGTTTCAGACTTCTAGCTTAGGGATTTGAACGTCCTTTGGAGTATCCCTTGTCTACAGTGGTACCCTAGGACTTAATCAGCTGTTGTGTTCAGACACATATAAGGTAAAGAGACTGGTGTGTACTAAAATCTCAGAAAAAAAAAGAATATAAAATAATGCAACTCTCACAGTATTAAAATACTGATGTATTTTAAGCAGTAATAAGTTGTACTTCAGCTTGCTCAAGTGCAACAGCACCTTAAGTATAGATAATGACTACTTCAAGTCACAGTTTTGAAGTTTTTTTGGGATTAGGCTAGTTTATGTCATTAAGTATTTCTCAAGCTGATAATATTTCTCAGTCTTTTCTGCTGTTTCCTGCTGTGCATTTGCCACTTCTCTGCAGGCAGCAGTGCTAATCAGTGCCTGAGGCAGACTCTGTGCCTGGTTCTGAGAGCATCCTGGTAACTGCCTTTGCACCTCAGCCATATCTTCAGGATGAGGAGGAGTTTTATCATGGCACACTGTAGCTAGACACAAAGCATTTACTGAAATGAGGACTACCCTCTAAAAATGCAGCACTGTACTGCTGGTCAGCTGGTCAAAAATGCCACTGACAGGGAGCTTCTAAGCAGGACTGACCACTGTCACCAATCTGGTTGTGCAGCTCCTTGGGCATAGAGCTGTGTATTATCTCACAGGGGCTTTGCTTCCCTTTGGAGATGGGACGTATATTGTATAAGGAAGAGCTGACTGTTGTTTTGAGCCTTAGCCCATTGATTTTACTTATTTAGGCAGTGCAGAAGCATATAGAATTACCTGAAAGTGGAGGGGTTCCTGACAGGAGAACAGATTTTATTACTGACAGAAAATGCAGGCCAGTTGCCTTCTAAACATGTGTGAGATGTCAATTTTTTTTTTTCTCCATGGTACATTTCTGTTTCTCTTAGGAGAATGATGGAGCTTCTGACAGCAGTCAGGAGCTGAGCTTCAGGGTCTTCTGTTAAGACCATAAATGAACTCAGAACAGAGCTGCAGATGGGATGCCCAACATGACTTGCATGCATGTAAGCCTAGTGAAAGGCCTTGTGAAGTAAAATAACTATAGATCAGCAAACCATAATTATGAATCAGTGAAATGTGACAAAGTTAGAGCTCATGAGGAAGAATGTCAGAGAAAATGCTTCATTTATGTAATTTCCAAGTCTTTCAAAATGTAGTTTTTGTGTAGGTCTGCTAGACACACACAGTTCCAGTGATTTCTGCTTTATCTTATCTGCTGTTTCCTTTAGTCTTCTGGATGTCTGATGACCTCCAGGTTCTCTGTGTCCCAGGTGGAGCTCCCTGTCTCCAGGGAGCATGGTGCAGTGTGCCATGACCAAATGAAAATCTCCTCTGAATACTTCTCATTAGAAGTATAGCTGTAGCAATAAAAAACAGAGACGGGAGAAACTCAAAGGTTCATTATATTTTTAAATTTTGCCAATTATTTAATCTTATGATGAAAATCCTATGAGGTTTAGTCTGATATCCATATTTGTGTTATCCTTTTCATGGGCTGTTGAAAGGTACTTGGGAGGAAAGAAGTGATTCCACAGTCTAAATGTGCACATGAGGCCAAGAAAATAATTACCAATCCTGTTTAATAAAATTGTGCTCTGTGTGGAGATAACCAAAGTTTGAAATCCAAGGTTGGTGCTTTGAGCCTGGCTTGACTGTTTCACTGTGATGAACTACACCTGTTTCTGAGTCTCAGTGTTTTGAGTTCAAATCACACCTTCCTTTCTCCCACATGCTACCTGCCTCCTCTGCTGGGATTTACAGGAGTGTGCACTTTCCTTTTTACACCTGAAAAACTTTTCATCAAAAATTTAGGCAACAGAATTCTAATTGAAAACTTATGATTTAGGGACCCTTTATAGGCCATTATGGTCATTAAGTTAATAAGAAAAAAAATGAAAGCATAAGGCAGGGCAATTCAGTGTTAATTTATTTGACATCTGTGTCTTAGGTATGATTTATGAGAATATTTCATAGTACAATACAGTAATCTTATTGCATATCTTCAAAGAAGGAAACAGTAATCTGAAGCATTCCAAATACTATACAAAATGGGTTGAGAATACTGAAGAGGGAAGTAAGTGTTAATTCTTTAAAGGGTAAGTACATTTTAAAATAATCAGGTATGGATTAATTAGTTTTTGTTTAAGACAATAAAATGCTAAATTAAATTTAGGTAATATGGAGTGATATGAAGTTCAAAGAAAGGTGGTGACTTTACCTCTCTGTAATGCTTTCAGTAAAGAGTTTAATTAAATTATAAATTGGAATTTTTTACAAGGTTACCACTATGAATGTGCAGAATCCAATAATGTCCATGATGCACACACAGAAGTGAGTAACATATATATTTTTACAGGATAAGAATATTCCTGTAAACATTTTCATCTGAAGGAAAACTGTAATCAAACTCAATCTGGTATTTTCTAAAGCATTTTGCAAATGCTTTAGACAATTAATGTCATTCTGTAAAACTCTTCATTTAATTTTTGCAGAGGTTTATGGCTATTTCCTATGGAGCTGTATGATATTTAGTTCCAAGAGGCCTATTAAAAACAGAGGTTTGGTTTTAATCATGTACGCCTTCCTTGATCTTGTGCAAAGAAACTCTTCACTTTGTTGGAGTTGTGATTAATGTCTTTTGTGCAGTTACCTGAGTTACAAATCAGAACGTGAGGAAGCTGTGGGGGAATAGTGTCTGAAGCACGGTGATCTAAGTATTAAATAACTGCTACTTTTATGGATCATTGCTTCTCAAACATCATATTACAATAGATAGAAATTACAGTACAGAAAAGAAACTCATGGAAATAGTACTCCTGCTATATTTACTCTCCAGGTAAATATTACTCTTGCTCCTTTTTGTTCTGTTTTTTTTTTTTTGGTTTTTTTTTTTTTTGTTTTGGTTTTTTTTTTTTTTTTTTTTGTTCTTTGTTTTTTTGGTTTGTTTTTTTTTTTGTTTTAAGTGGAAGGGAAGGGTTACAGGTAATCTGCTCACTGTCTTGAGTGGAGCATATCAGCATTTAACTCACTCTTCAATAAAATAATCCATGAAACAATGAGAAATTTTCAGTACTCCACCCTTCCCTGCCTGTTCAGAGCAATGTCCTTGGCTAATCTTACTTAATCTCTACCTAACAATTAAGATCTGTTGTCTCAGTCCCGTGAGGAATCTTTCATGGCTGAGGAGTACAAGGTGTCACCCTTTAGAAATTACTGCCAATATCTTGGCTGGTCCAAATTCATGTAGCTACAGTGATGCCACATTTTGTATTCTTGATGAAGTTCAAAACTACTTTTTCTTGTCTATGTGTCATGTACTCATGTTAATATTTTTCCAGTCTGCCAGTTTTTATGGCACTGATCTTTTTACTTGTTATGCATCATTTGATTTAATTCCATTGCAGACAGTGATTTATAACTGCTTTATTATAAAGAAAAAACCACCAGAAAAGAAGAAGAGAGATGTGGGATGGTGAGCACTGACATTAAACTGAGCTAACATCTCATGTACTTTTCAGGAAAACCTTTTAAGATAATGATTGTTCCCCCAAATTCAACTGCATATGAGGTAAGTGGTGGCACCCCTATGGCTTGCTTTAGTTTCATCCAGTTGATTTAATTATGCAGTGGGGAACAGTATATCAGTGCAATATGGATGTGTAGGAAAGGTCACTTTGATTCTTATTTTGATGCTTTGATGCACAGTTTATTTCAACAAGAATGTACCTATAAACCCATAAATATCTATACATTGAAGAGAGGCCTTGAAAAACTTCTTAATTTTGTTACTATTGGCAAAGGCAAACCTAACAGAATAAAAAAATATTTATTATAAAATTCAGTACAATTTTGATAATTTTTTAAAGTCTGTACTCTTCTCATCCAAGAATCTTAAAGCCTTTGATTTAGTCAGTCTCATTCTCACAATTGAATTACTCTCTATGTGGTTTAGGGATGAATGTAATTCCTATTGATGCTATGAACCTGAATTGCTTCTTCCTGAATCAACTATTTAGAATTGTCTTCATATAGCATTAATTTCTTCTGTGTGGTCCTATATGCTTTGAACTTTTCTGTTGTTACTTTGCCAATTTTCTCTAATGTCCTTAAAAATATGGGGGAGGTGAAGCCTTTACTTGAAGAGTGACTACAGATTACTAAACCTTTCAAGGGTGACATTTGCAAAAAATTGACATTTCTTTGTTATCTCAGGTTTGTGCCTTCATGAGAAGATCAGAACTTTGTGAGTCCTATTTCCGTATCCTCTTGGATGACATTTCCCATTTAACATTCACATTGCTGCATCTCAGACAGCATAACAGAGTAGGCAACGATTTCCTTTGCTGACAGAACCCAATTTATGTGGCCACATTTCTAAGTGTTGATGTGCATAGATTTCAAGGACTTGTATTGTCTTGTAGACAAAATACATGTGCTACAGGTTCTGCAGATGTTTTCAGTAAAATTTAGCTGAATTTCAATTCAGCTAAATTGCAGTTGCATATTTATTATAAATATATATAAAGAAGCAAAGCAATTCTTCATATTCAAATAGGTACTTACATTTGTTTTAAGGCCATCTATAGCCCTCGGCTGCTTGAGTTTCACTCTGTCACACTCCAGCTTTACTGCTTCTCTTACAGATGACTTCTCATGCTTTGTGTTGATAGAGAAAAAACTTGTTTCAATTTCCTGAAGTTTCAAAAGCAATTCTGTAAACAAGTTTCAAAAATGTAGGTAATGGCAGATAATGATCAGAGAATGTTAACTATCTGTTACTGGAATTGTTTATGAATAAAAGAGAGCTATGTTTAAGAAAATGTTGGTAGCATCATGGATGTAAAATTTTATTTCCATTGATTAGACAATGATGTCTTTTACTACTCAGGCACAGGAGACAGAAAATACAAACTTTTCATAACACAATTTTTAAACTTTTCCATTTTAGCAGAAGCAGCAGAGAGGCAGCAGGATGCAAAACAAATGAAGCAAAAAATAAATATATGTGATTACAGATTTCAGTTATAGTATTTAGACCTTTGCCTAATGTGTCTACATTTGTCAAATCCAAGACAAACTCTGGAAAGTCTGATAAATAATTTGAAGCTGCAGTTTGCAAGGCTCAGTTGGCCTAAGGTTATCTGGGCAGTAAATTATTTCTCATCCATCACTCTCTGCATCTTGGTTTATTGCAAGACAGATTTGATAAGGTAGGGTTACTTGCACAAAGGATGGCTTTCCTCCATTTCAGACTGCATATCACAGCCTGTGGTATGTACTCCTTAAACTGAAAGGCAAATTTTGTATAGTAAATTGGTCAATATGGAAACAAACGTTGGGAAGTAACCTAGATCTAGGCAGCACATTATTTTGCTAAGTCTTGCCTCACAATAAGAATCTTGGTCACAGAAATATGTTGATTATTCTTATTTTAAAGTTGACTTTCAGGTATAAAAATCTATCTTTATTCATCATGTGTGGGACTTCAAATGAAATGCAGTCCTGGAAGTCTGCAACATAGCATTGCCTGTCTCATCTAAAGATGTAAAAAAGAGCAGCTCTTCAGTCCTGCTGGCATGAAAAAGTGCTGGAATAAATGGGCCACTGACAAAGTTACAAGAGCCCCAACTTGCTCAGGCTGTTTAGTGAAAAAAGCCACTATTGAGCAAAGAACTTTCTTGTAAGTTGGAGGGCTGAAATGGCCAAGGATTCTCTCCATGACTTAGTAGGAAGCTCAGAAGGAAATTGTAGCCAAAGTGTTAATCTATGCACAGCAGCTTGCAGGCACAAAAGAAGTGCAGAAACAGCTGGAGATGAAAGCATTTTGAATGGTCATTATTACGCTTTTGAGGAGTTTTGTGGCTGAGGAACATCTTTATCATCTCTAATTCATGAAGGATTTAGGTTTCATCCAACTTTTGTTCAGTTTTCATAGATTTTAGTAGTTTATGACAAACATGCCAGAAATTCCAGTCCAGTTCCGTGCTGTGTAGTGTTGCAGACATTGCAATTACTTCCTCCCTCTGAAATGCAGCCCATGAGTGAAGTGGTGCTTTTGTGTGTGAGGAGTTTGTGTCTGTCCTGTACTGCTCCCTGAGGATGCAGTGCACATGTCCCTGTGTTCTGCTAATGCTTTTTGCCCTCATTATCTTTGTTCAATATACATAAAGATATTTAACATTACTTTTAAATGAAAGAGGTATTAAACCAAGGACTTAGTTCTTATATTTTTATTTGAATCCCCAAGAATGAGTTCATACTAGCTGGCTTTTAAAGAGACAAAGCTTTTGCAGCTGCTGAATAAATGGGGCTAAAGCCATTCTCAATAAGTCCTTTTCATTGTGAAATAATAAATATAAACGTTAGCTTCTCTTTTAAGTCCAACCTTCATTCTTCTGCCCTGAAAAGCAAAGACATCCTATTTTTTTGTGGCCAGATGATGAAGATATTTTTTTTAAATGAAGTATGATAGCAATAAAAGAGGAAAAACACCCAATGTCCTCTTATCATAGATATCAGGAAGGATTAATTTTACCAATAAAAAAGGGTCCCATTTATGACATTTAAGGTTATCACAAGCATAAAAATTATTATTTTCAGATAACCATATAAATCAATGGTAAGGTCTTATAAGTATCTTCTTGAATCACTTCCCTCCAATAAATTCCATGAAGATAGTGCATATTAGTTGCCTTATTAAATGAAATTGGACACAACATCATTAAAAATCTCAAGTGTTAAATCTGGGATTTGAGAAATAACTTTCCATGCCATTTCCTTTTGCATCTTGTCAGATGAGGTCACAACTGTCTATTTAAATTTCCTTTTTCAATCCCCTGAGTTTTAGAAAGACTCAGATTCTATTTGAAGTACTTTCCATTCCTGTGTGCATCCATCAAGAACCATCAGCTGGATGCATCAATTTATTAAAAGGACTTTAAGATGCAAGTTATTTAATTTTTTAATAAAATTTTTAAATTTTTTAATTAAATTTTTAAAATTTTTAATTTTTTTTCTTATCCTGAAGGTGAGCACTGCAAAATATCTGGGAACTTGTTTGCATTTTTTTTTCAAGCATAAAGACAACTGAAACATTTTTGTTTGTTTTTTTTTGCCTTGCATTACTACAGCAGATTCCCTTTAGGCCATGATTTTGCACCTAAGTGCTGTGGTATTTTAGTAGCAGCTGAGTGGGGATTCCATGAAGTCTGCAGAGTAATTATTAAGCACATTTTTCAACTTTGTAAATTTTTATTCTTGTTATTTGCTTCTGATTTTAAGACCAAAATTGACTAGTAAGGCTAATCCTACCTTCTTGTCGTCCTAGGTGAGTCAAACCCATCCAGTTACCTCGTTAAAAGGCAACACCTTGGCTTTAGAAGAAGCATGTTGTTGTAATGGTAGAGTGCTCAGAATATTTTAAAATTTTTTTCCAGTAATTAACCTCTTTCCACATAATTAAGTAGTGATGCCTACTTTTTAATTTGGATTAATTTTGCTTAGGGTTCAGCTCTTGATCCTTGTAATCTTCCTTCTGCATATTATGCAGCCTTTCCTGTCTGTTGTTTTCTTTCCAGGACAGTGTTTATGCTCTATAATCAGATCTTTTCTAAATGTACTTTTTCAAATGAGTTATTAAAGTCTGTCTTGTCTGGTCTGTCACAGTAAAGGATTTTGTCCAACTCTCAAATAGTTTTGCAGTCTCTCTGTTTTCCTAATGCCTTTAGAGAACATTGATCCCAGAAGTGGACACATTATTCCAGCACTGATCTTTATCAATGTTGTTATCTTAAAGAAGGAAATCAGACCTTTTTGACATAATTTTTTTATTGCATTGACAAATGTTAGCTACTATTCCACTGGTAAATGCTCCTTAGTTTTCTATTGAATCTGCAATTATTTCAGCTCGTACTTGAAAAACAGTCTCCCTGTCTCTAGCACAAACAGGAATGCCAACAAATATTTATGATAAATCAAATAACCAATGGTTTGAGGTTTTTTCCCCCTCTAACATCCTTGGGAATTGCAAATGCTTGCCAGCTTACAGATTCCAAGCTTCCATTAAAAAGTGGTTAGCTTCCCCCTTCAACAGTTCGCCTCTCCCAAAATGTCTTAAAGTCAAGTGTGTCAAAGCCTTTTTCTTAAGGAAGGAAGAGGGATTGCTAATTGTGAAAGATAATTTAAATAATGTGAAAACTTGGGAGATAATCTGCAAGTTTAGAAGGAAAGCAAAAAGATAGGAGATATGAGCCCTCTATGATTCCAGGAGATGCCATTGAAAGGAGAAAAGGTTTCTATCCATGCCATGATCTATTTCTTCATCCTAAGCTCATTTCAAAATTCACTCTCAAACTCTACAAGCCAGCTGCAGGTATTCTGATTAACACTGAATAATATTTGATGAGAATTGCATTGATTTCTGCAGAACTACACATGCGGAATGGTATTGCTCAACGTGACTCAAAATTAGAAAAATTTGGCCCCAAAGAAAATGACTCATGCTCATCTCCCATTGCAGTTATTTTAATACTGAAGCAATTAGAACAGAGCCTGACTATTTCTCTTGTTTCTTTCTCCCCAGCCCATTGAAAGCTCTCTTTTATGCCAATCCACTGGCACCATGTCCAGGTAGCTGATGGCTATCTTGTTAACAAAACAATTAATGATTTTATTCCAAGTAGTTTATATTCTACACAATCATTTTACACAATTGGCAGACTGAAAGATGCTAAGCACAGTTTTTGCTACTTAAATACTACAAAAACCAGTCTTTATAGCATTTATCGAGAGCTGAAAAAGGCAGAAAGCTTCTCAATGCTTCTTTATATTGAACAAAACCCTCTCAGGAAATGAACTTCACTGATCTGAGCATTGTATCTGTGTCATAGCCTGGGACATGCAGAGTCCTGTGTGCTCCCTAGCCACCCCTCTGACAGAAAGGAAACAATCCTGGAGAATGGTTTGAGAGCAGCTCTCAAAGTGCAAGATCAAAACATACTCTTTGAAGGAGGGTAGCCAGAAAACACTTGAAGTTTGTAGAGATTCATGATGAAATAACTCCTACTTTGTGACAATCTTTATAATTTTTCTAACACATTTGTAGAAAATTACTTGATTGCTTCCCTACCTCTGCAATCCTGTAGTCAGAATTTTAAAACTGCTGAGCCCTTGAAATTAATAGGAGCTAAAGATACGAAATGGTTGTGAAATGTTGGTTTTCTGAACTAGAAGTGTGTTTAACCTGAATACTGGTGATATATTGATGGAAAAAAAATTAAAAAAAAAAGAGCAGGAGTCTGGATAAATATGGATACATTTTCTCTTCATTAAAGCAAAGTATAGGAATTCATGATCATGAATCAAGCTAGTTTTTTGGATATTTTTTTCCTGTTGAAAAAATCCATTTTCCTTTTCTCTTCCTAATAAAATGAGCCATCCTGGCTTAGACCAACAACCCATTTAGTTCAAAATCCAGTACCCCACTGTGTCCATAAGTACTCAGTTACATCACTGTCTAGGAAAGTGCAAAAGCAGGTCAAGCATTTGTAATACTTCCCTCTTATATTTTCTTAGCATTTAGTTATTTCAGCATGGCCACCTCCTGAGCTGGATTGGTGCCTGTGTGTCCCATAGCAAATGACTCCTCTCACATGAGCAGCTTTCCTGGCAACTTCTTCAGTTTTTAGTGTTCACAGGGTCATCTCTCAGGAGCTCTGCAGATCTGCTATTCCATACATGAGGAACCACCAGCTTCCCCTAATCCAAATCCTTTTTAAAGATGATTTCTAGTAACTTCATTTTCAGTTCTGATATGAGAAGAGGCAGTGAACAGTTGAATCCTATCCAGATCACTGATGATTTTGCAGCTTTCTTTTGTATCTCCATCAATATTTCCTTTCCCAAATGGAAATGCATTGGTTTACAGAAAAGTTCCTCATGGAGAAACTCATCTTGAACCTGATTCCCCTTCCTGCCTTGCTCTGAGAGTTTCCTAGTTCTGTATATTTCTTAAAGATAAGGGGATCAGATCTGTGTTTTGTTCATGATGTGGATGGACCATAGATTTATATAGTAAAGTTTTCCTCCTACAACATTTATAGAGATGTCTTTATTAGTTTTGGCTTTCCTATATGCCTTAAGAAATCATGGGTGTGAACATTGGGAGGATATACAATTGCTGTTTCAGGAGTCCAGGGGGAAATTGTGCATGTGTCTAACAGCATATACTCATGCAACTGTTTATCCACTTTCTGAAGTACTTGGTTAAATGCTTAGAAAGAAGATGAAGACATCTTTTCCTTCTTTTAGGCTGAGATATTTTTAAAGACTGCTGAGCATGTTTTATGTGTACAAGAAAGCATCATTCAGGCTCAGTAACGTTCCCTCTGCTCTATGCTGCTGTCACCATCACCCCCATTGCTTCCAGCCACGTGGGGAGGTGTGTGAGCAGTGCTTCTGCTCCATACATTGGCACAAATTAATACTGTTAACAGGTTTGCAAATTAATGCAAACTTGTTGTTCATATTAGCTCAGATGTACGCTTGTTTAACAAAGACATTCTATGGCAAAAGTAAAATGCATACTAAAATGTGCAGAATAGACTTTATGCTGTGTTACATAAAGAGAGTAGATGGATTGATTTTCTTTGCATTACTGTAGCTGTACTTGACAGACAATGTAGCACCATAGCACAACTGATAGTGTAGTTACATGATTTAGTTTTACACTAGACACTAGTCCTGCACAAGCTTTATAGTAATAAGCTTTTACCTTATTGTTCTCTGGTAGGCAAAGTGAATAATTGGAAATGAAATTCCAGGCTTCACTGTCAGTAAGAACAGTGCTTGTTTTGTAAGCAGGATAATGTAGAGACATGTCAAAGCATTACTGATTCTTCAGTATCTCTGGCAGTATGATGCTCTGAACATATTTCTCAAGAGGATAATGACAGCAGTCTGTTCACATCAGCTTGCTTGCCTTTTTTTTAGATTTACTTTATCCTCACAACAGAATTTCTTTGCTGCTGTTTGCCAGCAGCAGCTGTTCTGCTTTACATTGGTGCTCCTTTCCACTTGATGGGTTCTGAAAGATGTGGTGGTGGCCCAATTATTTTTCTCACTGTAGAAAGATGTCAGCTCAAATCCAGGTTCAATTCAATTCTATAGCTCCACTCTGAGGACATGGAATCTCTCTTTCTCTTGCTCTAACTTCCAAAGAATTTGGTGAAAATGTAAAAGTTTCCCCAAAGAACACAAGTGCTACAATTTCCAGGAGGCAAATGAGGTTATATTTAGCTTGCTTTGTATTTCCATGAGCTAACTCAGTAAAGCTTTTCCAGTGAAATAATGCTAGGGGACTTGCTTGTAAGTGTTACTCCCAAGAGATGCTAGGATGAAGCAATTTTTAACTAGAAAGGGTCCATATTGCAATCTTATCTGCAGAGTTGTGGTTGTGTTGGAGTACATTTAGTACATCAATTCACAGAGATTAACTCATGGCAAGGTACATATATTTCCCCTAGTGTGCAGCTGTGCTCCCTCCTCTCCTGCTTTTATCTGTGTTCTGCATTACAGCAGGGACTATTTGCCTACAGTCACATGGAATTTAGCTGAATTTGAGAACAGTTATGCAGTTAAAAAATCAAATAACATTTAACAAAATATCTCCTCTGAATAAGGAGAAAACAGTAGCCCCCTCAAAAAACTAAAAAGTATTGAGTTTTTAGGTTAATTTCAATAAAGCCCTGCTGATGTTCTTTACAACCTGATTGGCTGAATCCTCGTAAGGATTATTAGCAGTCTGAATTTTCCACAAAGAAAAAAATAATTGACCATGGTGCTGGTCAATTATTGTTAAGTTTATCTATGTCTGTCCTACATTTCCTACTAGCTAATGTCTATCTGAAAAGTCATAAGATGCTTCTTGTGTACCTCAACTAAATAGAATGAAAAATCAGTTCACAGCATTTCTTTGATGTTTTGCCAAAAACCAATGAAGAAATCTTAGTTGGAATGCTGATGTCATTCCATATTGAATTATTCTTTAGATGAAAAGTATCAGCACTGAAGAGATGCTTATTTTATCACTTTGTATGCCCTATGCACATAAAATCATAGATATTATTGCAGGAGTCTTTTGCCTTAAATTAGTATAAAAGCAGGATGTTTTTATACTTTTCTTGTTGCTGGGATTAAAAGCTATTTAAAACAATATAATGACCCTTTTTTGTTAAAGAATGGCATGTTCATGTACAAACCAATAGAACTACATAACCTTGCTACTTTCTGAGGGTAAAATGACAATACTTTCAGGCATTATTTAAAAGGATGGTATCCACAGTAGCATTAGCAGCTGTAAAACTGCCAAGTGAATGAAACCATGCATAGGAAAACTGCTGAATACTTTATTGAAAGAGGTTGTGAGCTACTCATCCCTGAACAGACAAACACCATGGAGTAAGATGAGGGTAGTGAGGAGGATGAGAGAATGCGGATTTCTTTTTTCTCAAGGTGACAAAATTTGGAGCAAGGGGTGCTCTGTACTTTTGCATGGAGGCCACCTGATGGTTTTGGAGTCTCCAAATATAGAGGAGAGAACTGAGTGAAGGTTTGGTGTCAGCTCTTTTAGGAGCAGTGTATGACAGAGTTATGGAGCTGCAGGTCAGCACTTTTAAAATAGACAGCTTCCACATGAGAAGCACTTTGCTGCTCCTTCAGTGGATTTTGGTGCACAATCAGTCCTCCCCTCCTTCTCCCTGTGTCCAGAAACCAGCAAAGCCATCCTGAAGAGCATTTAGCCCTTCCCCTGTATGTGAATAAAAGAGGATCTCACTAACCAGGCCCATGAATCTAAGACTATCTCAGTCAATCAAATTTCCTCTTTATTGTTGGGGAAATGAACAGCAAAATGAACTGATGTGTTTCACAAGTGAGTTTCATCTTATTAATTAAATAAAAAATCAAAGTGAGAATTTTTATATTTGTGTGCTCAAGCAGAAGTTTCTGAAGTGATGCCTGCATTATTGGGATAGAAAGCCACATTTTAGCTCTGCCCATGCTCCAGGGCAGCAGAGAACACAGCCACAGCAAGTCTTAAAACTAGAAAACTAGGCAGACAGAGCAGGAATTACCAACTGCAGTGAACTGTTCCTGTATCAGCCACTGCTGGCTTCTCCATGAGAGCCCCTACATGTAATCCTAGAGACCTGTGGCAAGGTGCTAATTTTTTTGTGAGTCATAAAACTTTTGCTTTAGATGATGACAAATTCTGTATTTTGACTCTACCTTTTTTTTCCCCTAGAAAGTGCATGTGAACAAAATGGAAAAGAAAAATTATAGGAATGAGCATAAAAGAAATGCTAAATTTGAAATTAAATGAAGTTCAGATAATAATCTGTCACTCAATTTCTCAGTATTATCCCTTAATAATCTTATTTTCTCTTTACCTATTTGCTTCTTATCTATTTAAAACAGTTGTTTATCATTCACAGCCTGATTGTTTCATCTCTTTCCAAAAGAAAGTGAAGATGATATTCCTAGGACCCAGATAGTTTTTCCTTCTTTTTGTTCCATTAGTTGATGAGAAAGCAGGGAATTGGCATAAAACCCCCTAACCCTTTGCTAGCTCCAGATTGAAGATGGCCTTGAAATACAGGGCTTGGAGCCAGATCCATCTTTCCCAAAGTTTGGATGAGATCAGATTTGGGCTTTAGGGGCTGGCAAAAAGCTAATTCCAGGCTAGCAAAGCATAAAGCCCAGGAAAAGCACAGCCTTTTGTTCCAAGTGAATAACTGAGAGACACTGAGGGCACCGGCTCTCAATTGCTCAACATATTTAGTGTGTGGAATATTCTGGGCTCCTAAAAATCCAGAATTAATCTGTATAGAGTGTTAAAGCACATGCTGAATTTGAAGGAGCCAAAGAACCTTGAGCTTGGCACAGTGGACCCCAGGAAGATACTGCTGTGTATGCCTACAACCATACTCATCTTCACTCATGCTGTAATTCAAATATAGTCAGTAGGTCTGGTTTTACTAGGCAGTAAGTGGATGCTTGTGTGCTCAAAGAATGAGAAGGTCAGGTTTGAAGTAGCACTTTTGGGAGTAGTTAAGTAAGGGATATTTTACCTTGTCTCAGAGTATTCCCACAGCCTGTTTCTAGGCACATTGCTGCTGTGAGGACTGGCAGCAGAGCTCTGTGTTAACCCCCATGCATGAGTTAAGCCTGTCCCAGCTGTTTGTGTAAGGGTGCTCCCAGCAGACCCAGCAGTAAATTGGTGCTGGGCTGTTGGAGGTCATGATGGATGTCAGCAGCACTACTCTGTGGTGTGCTGCTGGCCACAGAAATACATTTGCTGCACCAAATGGATTCAGGCAGGCTGCAGGTGGTTCCCCATGTGTGTCAGTCTCTCTTGTGCAGAGGAGAACAAACATCATGTACCAGCATATCAAACACCTAAATCTTGCCTTTTCCAGCGGCTCTTGCCTGTATCTCTTTGGCATGGTGCACAGGAACTCCTTAAGGTATTTTGGCATACATTGAAATGGGAAATGTCACTGAGTCAAATGTGAGTAAAATCTGACAACAGATCCACTGCCACACCCATCTTCCCTTCAGGTACTCTTAGGTGAAATTAAATATTGATTGGTTAAGACGTTCTTGCACCCTCGGTTTCCAACCTGATCTGTAATGGCAATATTGTGTGCAGAGCCTGGAGGGTGCTCGCTGAAGGCAGAATGGGCTCAAGGATCTGTGAGACAGAATGGGATTGGATGATTGCTTTCAGGATCTGAGTCAGATTTCAGTGTGATAGCTGAAGAAGTTACCCTGTCAGATCAAGTTACCCTGTCAGATCATCTCTTGGGGATTGGGCATGCAAAAGGCCTGAGTGATTTTAAAGCAAACCAGAACTGATGGCACAGTGACTCACATGCTGGGCTGTGAGTGAGGGGGCTGGAGAGCACCTTCAGCTGTGCTGTGGGTGGGATTGGGAGCCTTGGGCATTGGGGTTAGGGGATGAGGGGACAGAAACCACAGCTGCTGTGGCCACACTGTGGCCTGTCAGACTGAGGAGTAGGTACTTGGCAAAGTCACCTTTTTTATGAGGTCAGAGTGAACTGGAATGACTGAAATGCACCACTAGTTCCTCATTTCCAGGAGTGTAATCTGTAGCAATTACTGAACTACGTCAATTTAGCAGATTGAAGTAAACAAAAATGATATTCGGTACCCCAGGCTGTAAAGTACAAATGGAACAATTGTCACAAGGCTGCTCAGCTGTGGTCCGGGCTGGTGCTTCGGGTGCAGGACAGATGAGCAGCTGGGGGGAAGCAGCTGATCCAGCCTATTCAAGGGAAGCCAGCTCTTTCTTCCCCAGAGTGGTAGGTATTTCTGTGGAAGCAATCAGCAGTGAAACAGGTAATGGTGTGACCCTTGAATGTGGGCCCTGAGTTTCTGGAGGAGCCCCTCACAGCCCTTGCTGCAGGTTCTGGCAGGGATCTGGGTGCACAAAGATCTCTCTCTGAGAAAGGCAGAGGTTCTCTCTGAGGTTTTCCCCTGTGTTATTCACAATTGTATAACATCCCTTTGGCAGTTAAAACAATTGTTTACAGGGAAAAGTAATGCTAATCACTTTTTTACTTCTGCATTTTTTAACCCATCTTTTAATGTGATTTAACAGCTGGAGATGAGGAGATGGCAGCACCAAAGAGCAGCCAGCTCTCTACAGACAGACAGAGTGTGTCTGGGGACTACCCCTGGCCCATGGATGACAGATGGGAACTTATGGTCTATAACTTAACAGATGGGTCACAGACCTGTTTTTTACTTGAATGGAGAAAATCAAATGATTATGGGGCAGCTAAATAAAAGCAACTAATCAGAAAGATCTGTATTTCAGTGTACTGATTTGGGGGATGTAATTCCTGGGGTTGAAAATCTTGTGGCAGTGACTAATGTGTAAAAGTCATGGCAAGTAAAATGAGCTATTGCCGTGATTCACATTCTTTAAAAGTATATTTCATCACATACACATATTTTTATTTTTTAATTTTTTTATTTTTTATTTTTTTTATTTTTTTATTTTTCTTTTTTTTTTTGTTGTGTGCCACTCACACTTTTATTTCTGTATAAACCACAACTTTTCTTCAGAAAGTGAAATTCTAATTTATTGTGGAGAGTAAAATAGAGATGTAATGTTACATTTTGGTGTGACATGCTAGATATACAGTTATATATACAGTTATATAACTGTATATACAGTTATATATACAGACCTGATATACAGTTATATAACTGTATCTATTACCCCACCCCAAATTATTTTTTCTATTTGCTTTGTAATCTACCACTAAATTGACAAAATCAACAAGAATTTTTATGACTTCTATTGATCCCTGACCCTTTGTATCACAGTGAGACATGGCACATTTGTGTATTTGTAATTGCTGATAGTGTGCTGTCTTATTTATTTCTGCATTCCATGAATGCCTGTCACGGTGAGAGATACTTTTTGCTATTTTTATCTTGAAGCATACTCAATAGCACTCATGGCTATACAATAAATACTCTGATGACTGCATTTCTTAGTAGGTCTTCAAGAGCTTTCATTGTTTCAAAACAAAGCAAAAGCAAGTGGGATGCAACAAAGTCATTCCAGGTAATGGAAACCCCAAGGGGTGCTGTAAATTCCCCATTCCCTTCTTCCCAGTTTGCTTATCAGGCTCTTAGACAAAGTGTAGTTTAAAACACATCAGTTTTCAACCTATGTAGATAACTCTCTTTTACCACACTGTCATGGTATGGTTGAAGTTACTCTGAGGACAAGAATGGTTGCTTCTGTTTCATTTTTATTTTGTTTTGTTTTGCTTTTTCCCCTTTTTAAGTAATGCTTTCTTTTCCCAGAATCAAGATTTGGGTTTCTCCTCATAATTTTCCACCTTTCTTCCAAAGGTGTGTTTTACTTTCATATCCTGTTTTTTTATACATGGATTTCTGAAGAAAATTGCATCTGTGTAGTCCTATTGTGTGTGCATGTGCTTGTATCAGACTACCCACAGCAAGCTTTGAACTTGCTCAATTTCAACACCCTTAAGAAAGTTTAGGAAACCTCTTAGCTCTTAAATTCCTACAAGACTTATGAGAACATGTCTCCTTGTAGATAGAAGTGCTGAGAGGTTCACCCTTTATGAGACATCAGAATCCACAGAGGAAAGTTAGAGAAACTCCAAATTTAAGTGTCATTAGCTCTGCCCTTTATCAAATTGATTGTCTTTAGAAACTTTTGCAGTGCTGTCACTTCAAAGGTTTTTAATCCTTTAAAGTTATTACAATGCTTACTTTCAGCACAAAAAAAGGCTCCTGCACAATGAGTAAATTATAGTGACCCACATAAATTATACATTCCTCTGCTGATTTGTATGAATTCAGCATTGAATATTGTTATTCAACATTGTGTCATAGTTTATGGGACAGTTATATAAAAGAGGGAGGAAAGGAAGCTTCCAGGAGAACACATACATGAACCTAATGAAATGAAATACCAAAAGTACTTAAAATACTTTTTTAGTTAAAAGATGTCAGTGCTTGCAAGAAGAGAGCATCACACCTGACATGCTGTCATGTCATGACTGGAGACTTAACACTGTCCTATGATTGAATGTAAAAAAAACCCCTCCATAGGTATGAAGCAGACGTCTCTCACTTGAGTCTAACAGACCATTAACACCTTCTGTATCCCTCCTGAACTTCACAGAAAAAAAGTTGGTCATTACTGCCTCTCTGTTGAGAGAGAAGTTAGAAATATTTCATTTCAAAGCTCCTCTCTCAGACGTAAAACAAATTGCAGAAGTTGATGTACTCAGCAGCTTCAATGCTACATTGTAGTTGGGTCTGGAATCAGAACCCTTTAAGAATCCAAGTGTCTTTCCATGCTGCTCATGGTGTCCTCTCCTTGTATAAAACTGGAAGTGGTTTTCTAGTGGCTGACAAGAGAGTCCTGTTGGATCTTACTGTGGCACATCTGCTGCTGTGCAGGTAGGCTCCATTCCAGGCACAATAGTGCACATGAGAATAAAGAATCACAGCAAAATGAGGGCTGGAATGGATCTCTGGATGTTGTCTGGTTCAGACTCCTGCTCAAAGCAGGATCAGGTACCCCAGGACCTTGTTGACTCAAATTTTTAAACTCTTCAGGGTGGAATTGCCACAACCTTTCTGGGTCATCTGCTCCAGTTGTAGTCTTTTCATGAAGGATTTTTACTTAAATGCTCATATTCATTCCCAATTCTCTTCTTCTTTACTGGTCTCCATGCTTATGGTGGGTGATTTTGCACTGGGAGGTTGTGCAGGAGCTTGAACAAAGATCTCTAAAGCTAAAATCATGTATTTCTTGAGGCACTGTTGTTGCTTAGACCTTGCAGCTAGAAAAATTACCTTGGTGGACTGGCCACAGTCACAAACTAGTAACAATTCCCAGAAGGTTTCTGTGACTAAGAACCCTGAAGGAGCTTTCTTTTAGCATAATTTCCAGGCATTTCAGCTTTGGTAGCTAAATATGCATGGGATGACACTGGAGAATTTTGCATGAGAATGCACAAATGAGACTTTGGAGTAGTTTTGATGGAGCCTCAAATTTTTGTTAACCTCTTGACCTGCACCCCCAGAAGAGGAGAGAGCAGAGCAATAAATTATGATGGACCCTAATGGAGTCTAAAGCAGCACTCTGTTTTGGAGGGAGGTGGAATGATTCTCCAGTCAAAGTCATGTATCCTGGGTAACTGCAGGGAAAGAGGATTTGAGGTATATTTGTGCTTCATTCAGTTCAAACTGAAAATATCAGGGAAGAAATGATGTTGATGGCAAATCTTACCCCAGGGGTTTCTGGCTCTGCAGAGGGGAGGAAATATTGTGACTACTCCCCTGAGAAAGCTGAAATAAATAGGGAAAACCAGTGTGCAAAATAAATTTTGTCTGGACATAAATTATTCTTAGAAAGAACTGGCTGACCTGTGAGAGAAGAGGCTGTGAGTCCAGGTCAGCAATTACTGAAAAGTTCAGATATTTGAGCTGCTGCAAAGATGGTTTGTCTGTACCAGTGTGGGCAGAGAGGAAACATAGTAATTTGACTAGGGTATGAACAAAAGGAAGAATGGACAGCAAGTGTGGATAACAACAGCTAGCTAACTAAGCTTTCTACTTTGTATGGTGCTTTTGAGGCCCTTCAGTGTATTGGCCTCCTGTTAATACAGAAACTATATTGTGGCTTGCACTCTCAGTTGCATAATGTCTCTGTGGCAGGGCTGCTGTTGTTTACTGACAAATATTTTTAAGAATGTCTCTTGTGTATGTTTTTTAATCCATTAATGCAGTTTGGCAGCTGGAGAAAATGAAGGTCAGCCAGCTCCCCACGGACCATGGGCAAATTCTCCTTTGAGTGCAGTGGGAAGACAATTGCATGTTTAATACAAAGCTGTATAATTGAAAAGACTCCTGGTTTTGGGGATGTGGACACTGGCAATCATAATCAGCGGTTCTCTGAGGGTTTGTGGTTACATGGCATTATCTATCACTTGATTGTACACTATGGTGCAATGTGGGAAAATCTTCAGAGTGAATGGCCTGTAAAACTCAACACCCACACACAGAGTGACCTGGTATTTGCTTGAAATTCAATATGACTATTGCCATTGTCATGTTAGGTTTATCAGTTTGTTTTTTTTTTTAAATAACTCTGGAAAGGTCATATACACTTTGTATTGCACACTTACACTGAATTCTCCCATTTCTACATTGTGAATTTTTGTTTTAGAATCACAGAATCATAGAATGGTTTGGGTTGGAAGAGACCTTAAAGACCACCTAGTTTCAACCTCCCTGCCATGGGCAGGGATGGCTCACTAAGTCAGGTTGCTCAGAGCCACATCCAACCTGGCCTTGAACACCTCCAGGATCTATATTAAATCCTTTTGATCTGCATTAAACTCTTTTGATCTGAATTAAATCTTCAGTGAAATATTAATTATTTATGAATTGAGAGATATGCTATCATCTTTTCTTAAGATACCTTCAGATTTTTCAGTACCTCAGCAATTTGAGGCCCAGGAAAGCTCAATATAAATCCCTTTTTCTCTCCTGTTGAGCAAATGCAGTAGTTCACATTTTCTCCGCTGAAGAATGACATAACCTTATCTTATCCATCTTATGCAGGATGTTTGAATGGATTAAGCAAATACACAAGAATAGCAAAAATCTGTATTTCTGTTTGTTTCAAACCTTTCATCCCTTTTATAATTCACACAAGAGAGGCAGTTAGGCCTTGGGGCAGTTAGGCCTCCCCCAATTTTCCTTTCCAAGCCCACCTACCATACTGGGAGCAGCTGCTGTGCCTCTCTGGATCTCCTTCCTTCCACTCAATCCATTGCTCAGATCACTTTAGAAGGAGATATTAGATGGGAAAAGCTGATGATCCAGCATTTTGTCACAATGATGGTGAGCTCTCCTTTGCTTTCTGCTGGTCCTCAGGACATTGCATCCCACTTTGCCTCATTGTCACAGCCATGTGCCTGCCCTCAGTTTCCTCATGAGTGAATTTGTTCACATGCTCCACAGTCAGAGTGATGCCAGCTGGTGCTAACATCAGCTGTGAGCATGGGCATGTCCTGGTGTGAAAGTCCTCATCACATGACACCCTCTGTACCCTGATTAAAACCAGTGCCTGTTGTGACCAGGCAGTATTTGGGGTCCAGGTCTAGTCCAGCCTGCAGGTTTCCCCCAGGCTGGACTTCACTCCTTTACTCCCAGTTTGGCTCTTGTCCACAGTGGTGGATCTGCTTTTGCAGATGAACTTTAGAAGGCAATTGGTGCAGAGTGTAGTGCTGAGAACACATACATTCAGGACTGGCTCTTCACAGCTCTGCCATGTCTCTGTAGGTATACTGAAGAAGAAGTCACGAGTTCTCATACTTTGCTTTAAAAGCTACAATGAAAGGCTGCTGCACTGTCTTCCAGGCCCAAGGCTGACTGGAAAGGTAGAGAATGTTTAACTTCTCACACAAACCCTGCCTGGTACATTGTGTGCTCCTGTGCTGAGTGGCTACTCCCTCCTCTTCCCACTGAATTCAGCACAGCCCCTTCTCTTCTCATCATTTCAGGCATTCTGGGGACTCTTTTGAACTGTGAGAAGGGTTAATTCCATTGTGGAAAAGGGAAACAAATGTCTATGCAATTATTCTTATCCCCTCTTTTATATACATAGAATTGTCTCTGGATCTTTCCAGTAATAATTATCTAACACAATCCAAAACACCTTTAATGAACTGAAGTAAACACCCAGACAAATCTTAACTCCCTGTAGGAAGGATTCAGTGATGAAGGATTTCCCTAGAGCTTCTCTGTTTTGTGATATTTGTTTCTGTAACAGTGTTTTAATCCTTCTTATGAGGCATATCTTGAATGAAATGACACCTTTGGTTATAGAACTGTTTGAAGGTATACAGAGATGGGAAACTCTGCTAACAGTAATGGCATGATTTAGTTTTTATATCCCAGGTTTTCAATATTTGCATAAACTTCTAGGAATATCTTTCACAGAACATAATCCAAATATGTGAAGCAAAAGAAGAGAACTGACAAGTGATTTGCACAAAGAAAGGGTTCCTGCACGCACAGCAGCAAAACAAGATGGCAGCAGCCCTGTTTCTGTCCAGGTGCACTTGAAAACATTCACCTGTGCTCCTGTGTCTTTGTTTGTCTTAGTCCTTAAAGAAATGTTAAATGAAAGCAAACAAACAAAAAAAAACCCCAACCTCCTAAAAAGATGGACATGCAAGGGAACACAAACGCTGGCTACCTCCTACCAGCAAAACTGATCATTCCAGTACCAGTGAGAAAAGGAATTAAAAAGAGTAAGTGTGAAGTACAATCTGAGCCTAGCCCCACTGCCTGTAGGATGATCCATTTCTATCTGTTTATTGCATCTTTTCTGTTCTAAAGATTACTTTCTAGAGGTCTATTAGCCTATAGATGAAACAGGCTATAGCCAGAAGGACAGTTTTGAAATACAGTCTGTCTCTTGAAGTGACTTAGTGGTGGTTTCATGTTGTACAGGTGATCTCAACTCTGATGAACAATTTTTGCTTTTGACAATGCAAATAATTGGATTTTTTTTCCTGATGATGATGCCCTTTATGCAAGGGCATGTAGTGATAGGATGAGTTGAAGGAGGACAGTTTTAGAGTAGATATTAATAAGAAATTCTTTCCTGTAAAAGTGGTGAGACACTGGCATAGGTTGCCCAGAGAAGTGGTTGATGTCCCAACCCTGGAAATGTTCAAGGCCATTTTTGATGGGGCTTTGAGCCACCTGGTCTAGGGGTCCCATGGCAAGAAGGTTGGAGCTAGATGATCTTGAAGGTCCCTTCCAACCCATGCCATTCCATGATTCTATGACTGTCTCCTAAAACTTCAATTACTAGTTTGCTGGAGAGCAAGGATTGAGCTGAGGTAACTATACAATATATACAATTTTTTCAGAAGATGTAAGCAAAAATTATTTGCATCACCCTGCATATATTTTCCCAGGTTATTCACTGAGTATGAAGGCAGATGTGCCCTACCAAGCAGAAAAGATAAATGAATGGTCATATTTTCAGGTACGCCAGTGTGTGTCTTCCAGTTGCCCATACTCAAGTGTTTGCTTTGTGAGCCCACTGCCTTTCACACATTCCCAGTGTTACCTGTCACACGAGCGTCAGTGGAAGTGCCAATGTTCCTAGCACTGTTTACTTTTCCTCTTTCACCTGCAGGCAGCTGGTCCTTTGCAAGGGCAGCTGCTGTGTCAGAGCACCAGCTGCGCTCCCAGGCTGAGCCACGCACACTGAAGGCCTCCAGCTCTGTGCTCTGTTGCACAGTTCTCAAACCTTTATAGTCTGAGATATTTACACTCCCTCTCTCCTTCTCAATTTCTGTCAAATTCTGCCCCTGCTGCACAGCTTGCATTTATTTGCATAAAATAGTTACTTTTACAACTACTTACATAAATGCATATTCAATTTCCCTCTAGCTCATTGCGTGCATCACACACTGATGCTTTGCACTCTTCACAGTCCCCAGCATCACTAAAATTGTCATTCTCCATGAAAGTACTTTTCAGGACATGAGCTGAGGAGCTGCAACACAGTGGTGTTGCCAGCCTGTGCCACTGAAACATCACTCACAGTGCTGGTTGCTAATGCTCTGGTTTGGGGCAGACATGTAAAGGTGAGTTTTCCAGCTTACCTAAAACAGAAAGGAGTGTATTGCTTGGCTGTCTTAATGCCAAAGAAGAGAACCTGAAAGGTAAATGTCAGAATAATTGCTCTCAATGACAGCAAAAAACCAACCAACCAAAAAAAAAAACAAAACCAAAAAAACAACCAACCAACCAACCACCCAAAGAATTTCACTTCTAGCAGTGTTAGCCTGGGTTTCTAAATAAAGGAAGGAGAAATGATAATTTATTTGTTTTGAGTAAGTTTGCAAACCATGTGTTCACTATTTCTGTGCAGGTTGGTGAATGCATATTGATCAGGGAATGAGATCACTGGAAAAAAAAAAAAGTGAAAAAAGCAGGAGCAGCTGTGAAAGCCCTGGTTTTTATCAGCCAGCTGGCAGTCATCTCTGGGGCACTGGCCAGCCAGCATGAGCACTGCTGTGGAGTTGAAGTGCTGGAGCATATGTGGACAGAGATGATTTTTGTGGTGGTGTTTAGAAGACAAAGAGCAACCAGCCAGAACAAGAAAGGAGCATCAGTTACATGAATATGCTGCTTGTGGAGCAGTGATTTTCAACATCCTGACTCAGAGAGGCATGATTATGGAAACCTTTGTTGTGGAAGAGGAGAAGCTGATGTACCCACAAGTACAAAACTGCTACTTGATGAACTTTGGGTTAAAAATCCTTTGTAGTCTGTTTATTTGTCACCTGTTCAGGGGGAGGAAGCATCAGCTACAACCTCAATCCCCCAACTATACTGTGACCATATGTTGTAACATCCCTCACTGTACATGTCAGTTTTGACACTGTGAAACTCCCTGAAAACAATTTCAATGCTTAGTCAGCCCATAAAAATGGATTAATGCAGAGAGACTTGACAGATCAAACAAATACAAGGATATCAGAACAGTTTGAATCCCTGGATTTGGGAAGCAGAGATTTTAATAATGAATATTGATATTGAAAGTGAAAGGGGATATTTCAAAGCTGATAGGAGGCTATTTTCTCTTTTATACCTTGATAAACTATAAACATTCCCTTATATATACTATCTCATAGATTGTTTTTACTCTGTATTTTTCAAGCTGTCCTTTATTGCACAATTTTGATGGAAACAGGAGAATAAAATGTAATGCTCCAATAATTCTTCTTCATCTTTCTCTGGCATACTTTCTGTTGCTTGCTTTCTGTTACTTTCCCTTGCTTTCAATTTCATCCTCATTTTATGCCTTGTATATATAAATCTATTTGCTCCTTTACACTTAGCCTGAGTTCAAATATTAAATGGGCCCACAAGTTTGCATTTTTGTTGTGACTACTCTCTAAGTGTCTTAGTTGAGAAAGACACACACACTCTTTGGTCTGCCTTGAGAATTTCTAGAAATTATTGTTTATTTTTATGATAATCAGTAGTTGGTAGATTTTCATATCTTCCTGTAAGCTTCTGTGAACAACTGAAGACACAGCCTGCATACCCATTGATAAGTGCTGTTTGCTGAATAATGTACATAATGTACATAATGTACATAATGTACATAATGTAAATGTACATTCTCTTGCATAGTGCCTGTACCTCATCACATCCATGCCTGTAATCCATCACAGTTTCATTTATAATTTTACAGGAGCCACAATGCCAGGTCCGCTGAATTTTGCAAAATTAATTTTCTGCATCCTAATCTAAACGTGTTGCAGTGTGTCTGCTTCAGCCTTCTGCAGCAGGGTAGCACTGGAATGGCAGAAAGTGGCGTGTGCCCATCACTGCTGCTCAGAGTGGCTTTTGTGGAGCAAATACAGAGAAACTGCTCACACTGTCAGGTGTGGAAGGAGTTGAAGAGGGAGCTGGAGGAAACCAGTTCTGCTCTGCCATAACCTAGCAGTCTGACATCCATACCACAGCTCTCTTCTTCCCTCCACATTCAGCCCAACTGGATTCAGCCTGGCTGGTGTCAGCAGCAGCAAGAGGCAGCTGCTATTAAGGGTCGAGGACAGCATGCTCACCTACTTGGACATTTAGGACCTTTTGATTTAATTGACAGCACATCAGCACATGTAGTTATTCAGAGGTGGGAATTTTTACTGCTGTTTTGTTATTGTAGGGGAAGACAACCATGAGATCAAAAGAAACAAGTTGCTTTAGGGATTGATTTAGGCAATTTTTTCTTATAACAGTCTATTTTTATAACTGTTTTATTTCCAGCCTTAAATATCTTCCATTCCTCCAGGGCTCATCTGGATGAATGTTTTTTGTTCCTGGTACTCTTTCTTCCAAGAGGCTGTTTGCTTCTCTCTCAGCCCTGAACATGTCTTTGAAATAGCCCTGTGCAATGTCCTGTTAGCAGAGATATGGGAAAACTCAAGACTGTACTAGAAATTATTTATGTATTTTTTTGTATGAATACAGTAATAGGACTAGGAATTCAGGCTTAAGTATGATCTGTTGCTAAAGCTTCTAAATTACAAGATGAAACACTTACAGGTGCTAAGCCTGTATTATTGTGTCCTCTGCAATTTAATCCTTCATTTTCTAACATTCTTTTGCATCTGTTTAGTGATATTATGTGACCTAGGCTGATGGCAGGGCAGAGAACTGCAGCCACACAGCCATAGTCTTATCCCATAAGAGGGGCACATTTACCTATATAAGACAAATGCCAGCATGAGCCCTCTTAGCTCCCATCTCTGAGGGAATCTACTCTGCACAGGGCTACCCATAGTTAGAGAGCAATTATGAGGCTTTTTAGATCAATTATTTGACAAATTTTGGATTACAGTACTCTTGCAATTCCATGTAAAGAGGTCTCTGAACTCTCTGCAGTGCAGGGGATGAGGCTTCCCACTCCCTGCTCATTCTGCAGCTCCTCATGCCACGTGCCCTTCCTGAGCCTCTTGTCTCTCTGCAACAAAGAGGAGCCAAAATGAGTAATGGGGGCTGGAAAGGTCTAATCAACATGGAGTTTATAGTGTTTTAAAATTCTAGCTTGCTTTTTTCCCATAAATGCCCACTTTGGTGACAAACCCTGCAGCCTGTTTGTAAAGAGGGAGCACGCAGTGAGTGGCATTGTGGGGGCTCAGGAAGGCTGTTGCTAAGGTGAATTTTAATTTTATTTTTCTTTAGAAAGTGTCTTCTTCTCTTTTCATGATTTCCCAAACACTTGACTAATAATTGATTAGCAGTTTTAGCAAAATGCTTTATACTGCCAATTTCCAAAAATCGAGGGGATTTAATTATTTTTTTATTCAAGTGAAATGCAAAAAAAATATCAATAATTGTTCATTTGGTTTCTGGATTTCTATGTAGTCATAACAGGCATCATATGGCATGAAGAAGAGGATGGGCAGACAGGCAGAAGATTGTCTCATGAAACCATCTTATTTCCCTGTGACTCCTCCATCTGTAAGGGCCCCAGCAGCCAATGCCAGTCACTCAGTAGCTATCCCATGTTTGGGAACAAAATGCTGGCAATATATGGCTGCTTTGAAACACAGGGTTTGAAATTCAGGGCTCAGAGAATAAATGGCAGAACTGTTCTCTTTTCATTACTTTGATCTCAGATGGGAAATACACCTCACACAGGGTGGCAAAATCAGGGAGCAAACTGTAAAACAGGCAAGACCTGGGTCTAAACTAAGCTTTGGGGCAGGGCTGCCTGATGGGTTTAGCTTCAAGCAGGGTAAGCACAGAGCTAGGGGAAACTGAGGAGCAGGGATAACCAGAAGTGAGAATAAGCCTAGATGCATTCAAAAAATACAGGATTGAAAGGGTTACTGAATGGGGCTTTGCAGTTTGTCTTGATACAGAAGAGGATCCAATTGTACCATTAAGTTGAAGCTGCTCTGTGAGTATTGTAGTTTCTCAGCAAGAAATAAATGAGGAAAAATCTTGACTTTGAAGTGATTTATTGAGTGAATTCTAATATATTACATATGAAGTTCAGGAGGCCAAACACAAAGGAATTTGAAATAAAGTATTTCCACTGATCAGTGGAACCCTTGTCCTTGCCTAAGTTAGCCCTTGCCTCTAAAATTTTACTGTGGGAAAGTTTAAGCCTTCAAATTTAGCCGTGCCTCAAAAATTTCAAAATTCTCAATGAAAGGATGTTTCTCTAAAGCTTTGCAATTTTTTCTGTATTTTAAACCTGAAAAGTTTTAAAATATTTACAGAGTTGGTATTAAAAAAGGGTTAGCTTTGTGCATCCACACAAAGCAAAAATGGACTTATTATAGTCACAATTATTATGCTCTGGCACATAGTTATTCTAAAATACTGTATGTGGTGCCATTCTTAGAAAGATTGTGTGACAGGCAAAGTCCTTGTTCTGCAATATTATTAAAGTTAAATTAAGACTTTTAAGATAGAGTCTTTTATATTGTTAATGTGGAATTATAATTTTTGAACTGATAAAGGTATTTGTCTATGATTTCAGTTTATACATTTAATTTTTTTTTAAATTTGAGAATCATAAATTATACATCAGGCTTGGTTTCTGGGAGGAATTATTTTATTTAATTAATCCCCTGTTTATTTGTAGAAAACAAAACCAGGGGACATCTCTGACCACTACAGAATGTGCTACTATTGCATGTTATGCTGGATAGCAGGAGGAATGATTTGTTTGTACGGTACACTCACTCAAAATTCACTTGTTTTCTTCTTTAATTCGCTTTTTTTGGTAAAGCATCCACGTATTTTAAATGTCTTGTTAGTCAGTTTATACAGTGTCAGGCAAACAATGACGCCATTGATGGTTTAAAGAGTGAGTCAGCTCTAGAGGACATTTGTTCATCATCTTTGTGTTTGAGGTAACCAGTCTGCTATTTTTAAGCATATCACAAATACAGCAAATGTCTATATCAATTTATGTGAATGTAATCAGCATTTCTGTACGATTTTAATCACATCGTGATTTCTTTGAATAGATTAATTACAGTTTCTTCATGCCTGTGATTTATGTGTATTCATATGTGAAATTTATATCTGGATTTTATTTATAGCATATTTTACCCACTTCCTTTTTCCTTTTGGATCAGTGTAATTTAAAGTTTTGGTAAAAATCTTCATAGTTGTAGAGCTATGAAGATAGAGCTTTTTGTAAATATTGGGAAGGTATTTGTTGTCTCAGAAAATAAATTCCATGAATGCTTTAGCTAGTAAACTCCTTTTAAGAATGCTCAAGACTAGTCTAACATAGTTATTAATTATGAGAATGAGATATCTTTATTAAGTGACACCAATAGGCTTATTATTGCCTGATAAACAAATTCAGATAATCTTATGAAGAGTTTAGAATCTAAGTTTGGCTTTTGAAATGTGTTTTTACCTGCAAATTAAATTCATCCACCCCTTTCTCCCTAAAATAATGCTCCACAATAGGAACTACAGTATATTTTTTCAAGAGAGGTTTCTTTGTGGTAGAAAACAGATGGATTTTCCACCCATTTTCAAATTTGTCGCTAACTGTTTTAGAAGTTTCATTAATATGTACAATATGCGTGAGATATTTGGTTAATGTGGTGGGTAGTGAGGAAATAACAAATTAAATTTTTTTGTTGTTTTTCCAGAGTGCAGTGATATAATTTTCTTTTATTGTTTAATAAAACTCAGAGGAATGCACAGATGAATGACTTTAATACCCATCTAGCACTGACATTTCCAGAAGTGCCATATTTGAGACAAATCATTGGACAACAGGATTTGCACTGATAATCTCAACTCCCCAAAAGACACACCACTAGAGAAACATATACACTCCACTTCTGAGGGCAAAGAGGTCTGGAAATCTCTTAATGAATCACGTAAGAAAAGGGATTTTGAAGTCTTTTGACTGTAATAACATCTTCCCTGCTAAGAAGTTAATCATCTGTTGGCTCTATTTTCCTCTTTTGAACATTAGTTTGAAGAGCTTCCCATTATTGTTTTTGTCTCTAGCTGGGAAGAAAACAAAGTCTTTGACCTTACTATGAGAGAAAAAGAAATATTTTTCTTTGCTGTCTCAAAAAAAAATAAACAAGCATTTTTAAAGACCAACCTTCCACCTCTGTCTGACAGAGTTATCATAGGGAATTTCAAGTCCATGCCCTGTACGAGTCCTTGTGTTGGGACACACTCAGTAGCCTTTTTTTTTTTTTTTCCCCCTGAAAAAGGAGGATCCTGGATAAGAACCAAGTTTTTAATCTTGTATTGAAGCATGTCACTGTTTCCTCATTTCCAATTTGCTCACAAACATTATATTAAAACTGCTCTGTGTGTACTTGCCTCAGTTTTATTGTAATTTTATAGATATAATCTAGTGTATATATAGTTATACATATACATACTTTCTTTTTTAATTTGGCAGCAACAGCGGAGTATAAAAATCTTGGATGCCTGTAATGCAGATAATTAGGAAAGCATCAGTCAACCAATAATGTTTGTTTTTTTTCCCCCAATGAAAAAAAGTGAAAACCTAATACTAAGTGTAATGAAGTGTTATTTTTGTCTGTCAGATGATAATATTTTTATGAGGCATTAGCAAATTTTATCTCACATTTTTCTTCTGGGATTTGCCTAAAGCATGTTAATATGATTACCTCTCTTGCCTTAGTGGTTGTTATACCATGATGGGAGAGACCAACAGGAACAGGGACAGGACCATGCACAGGAGTTGTAAACTGGCACAGATATAAAAAATACTGGGTTACTTGGTGGGGTCCCAAGATAAAATAGATGGATCAATACTGGTTGATGACCTGATACACAATACCTGACCCACCTTGTGGCTACTGGGATGTGCCTGCTGAGGACTTTTTTTGTTTTAAACTTATCCCAGAAATTTTAGAATTTCCAAGTTTAGTTGTAAGCACTAACAATTCTAATAAAAAGGGCATATTTCACCTTTTTCATTAACAAAGTATCTGAGATGTAAAAAAGGTTTCACAGAATGATTGTTTCAAGATCTGGATTTCATCTCAAGCTCTTTATATTAGGAATACTTGAAACTTTGCTTGTGATGTGGGTCTGTGCCCTTGTAGCAAAATTTTTACTGACTAATTCAGGAGAATTTTAATTAAGCCAGAAGGAACCTGAAAGCTAGTAATGGTGAGAATTGAATATTATGCTGCCCTCTTTCTTGGGGCAATTTTAAAATTCAATTCTTCTGGGAGCTTGAGAAGAAATGGTACAGTCAACATTTTTTAAAGAGGATACTAAAAAAGAAAAAAACATTTTAACTTGTATGATTTTTTTTCTGAATGTTGGTTTCCTAACAGTTTTGAAATACCTACAATTTTTCCATATATATTTTCTCTCACTCTTCTTGAGATATAAGAAAAGGGAAATACCTGCTTAGATTTCATTGTTCTAAGAAAGGGACTCTAAGCTAAATAAAAGATTGTTTTCCAAATTAAGAACTTGAGCAATTTGAACCTTCCTAACATGTGGGCCTAAGTAACAATTTTATGAAAAATCAGCTCAACCTTTTAGCCCATTCACTAAACTCAGGGCAAAATTCTGTTCAGCCATGGCTGGGTATGGAGAATATAATCATTGCCTAATGTTTTCTTCAGTCTGTGTTCAGCACTGACTGCATACAGGAGAAAGTTGCATAAGGAGTAAGATCATCTAATTCATGAAGACCAAAACCAGTCGAAACTTAGGCAAATTAATATTAGACAGAGGGTCTAATTCTAATTCTAAATTCTCCCCTTTATTGTGGTTTAATTGGTTTTTGAGGCACTCACATTTTCAAAACAGTGTTTGAGGAACATCTCTTTTCATATAGCCTTTTGTTTGGGTTGAACTGGGCTGTGTCTGTGGTGTCTGTGACAAGATATTGCACATTTTCTGTGGAGGCTCTGATGACAAAGGGGCATATCAGTTCATGGAAAAATTTGGAAACTAGGAAGCTAGATGCATGCCTTAATTGTCACACAGGGAAAGACTTTTGTCACAACAAAGCTTTTAGCATCCAACAGAGAGTTTATGCATAGTCTAATTTCTTATTAATCAGAAAAGTGCCTATTATATTATTGAGTGAAGTGGGATTCCAAAAATTAACACTGTTTAATTGCCCAGCTGGAATTGTAAACAGTTATCAAATCTTTCTGCTAGTGTCACAAATCCATCTTTATCATGGATTATCATGCTTCTTCTCAGACAGGGTAAAAATAAAAGCTGTGTTTGACTGTAGAACGTAAACAGTCTGTGGAATGACTGTGATCTTGGTGCTCTTCAGTGGGATAATGGCTCTGCAGATGTCGAAATAAAAAGGCAAACTATCAAATTAATAGGGAAAGAAAAGCTGAAGAAAGTTTTCTGGAGTTTTCTTGTTAGACCAGTGCTAGTTCTGTCGGACCAGCTCTTTTGTTGCATTTGGAAAGCATTGATAATTTCCTTCTTAGCTTTCATGGCTTGGAAATCTGGAGTTTATGTTTGCTTGTCTGGGCTACTACCACACACAGGCAAGACCTTGTGTCTGTTTTTCTGGACTGGGCAATGAGAGATGTGTGAATACAGATCCTGGATGGGCCTGCCTGTGTGTTAGGGCTCAGCCCGAAGAGTGCCCTGGTCCAGTTGTAAACGTGAGAGCAACATTTGTTGATGCCATTAATCAGCATTTTTTGTTGGTTCTGGCACTGTTTATGGGCAGAGATCTTCCTGGAGCTGCTCTTGCCTCTTCCTGTGTGAATTTTCCTTACTGGAGATGGCAGAGAGTGTGCAGAGGGCAGGGGAGACCAGGGAGAAATGGGCTCCCTTTCACCTCCCTGAGGTCAGTGGAGGCTCTATGGAGGGTGCAAAGGACAGGGGAGCTTGTGCTCTGCATTCACTCACAATAAGGTGAGACTTGTTCTTTCAGTGAGAGCAGAGGGGATTTTGGGCTCATGAACTTTCTGCCACCTGATCTTCCAGCCATGGGTGGCTCAGTGCCATGACTTGAGCTGCAACTGTGCTGGTCTGATTTCTGAGCTGATTTCTCCCATTCAGCCTCCCTGTGGGAGGATGAGATTGCCTCCAGCCCAGAATTAGCAAGCTCTGGAGGCACTTGAAGTCAACCTGGACATTTGTCATTGTCCTCTGACCACTTGCAGATACCTTTAACTTCAGCACTGAGGAAGCCTGGGCACCAGTTACTGCCCCACCTGTGAAGACAGACCTGTGATTCAGAGTTAAATACAGCAGAGGGTCCACTTCTTATCTGAGTAAATGGCAATATAGAGCCAATTCTGTCATGGACATGGATCAAAAAGTATGGTAAATTCACAGTTGAATAGCCATAAGGAAACTTTAACTCAGATTCAGAATAAAACTTTTGGGAAATGAGAATTTTCTTGCCCCCTGACTTCCTCTCCTCACATTGTGTCACTACATTTCCATCTGCCCTGAAAAGTCCTGACTTTTCTGAAGCAGTGTTTCATGTATTGTAAAATAAAATTTGTTTTCATTCACTCACAAGGAAATAGCAGTTTTTATGCATTTCACACTTGCAAATTTTTTCAAAATAACCAGATTATTCTCCTCAGATGTTTTAAAAATTAAGTTTTTCATTTTGCTGAAATTGCATTTTTGACTTTATGGTTCAGTCCATGCTAAGATAAGTATTTAAAGGACATATTCAAAATAAAACATTTTAAAATGAATTCAAATGTATATTTTTTTTCAAAATGGGAAGCTAATTTTTATAGGGTTTTAAAATATTTTTTAGTATTTTTTATACACTTTAACTTTTTGTTTAATTCAAGAGGAAAATCATTCTTTGATATTTAATTTCTTTACCTGTAATACAAAAAACTTTGTATTTTTAATCTCCTTACACCAGAAACTTCAAAATTTGAATCATTATTCTTAATGAAGCTGTAAACTATTGTGAATCTCATAATATTCCTATATTATTAAATTTCAATTAAATATGGAGTGGCTAGCAATACTGTGCAACTGGAACTAATATTTTCTACTATGAAGAAATCAATTGTTGATCAATAATCCAAGAATTGATTGATGCTTTGATTCAAGTTTTCTGGTAATGGACTTTAATTTTCTCCTTTTTGGCTGGATTCAGTGACTGGCACATTGCATAGCCCTGAGGAAGTCTGAAATCAAATCCACCAAAGATGATAGAAAATTCATATTGCTTTCAGAAAGCTCTGTGCTGGACTCATCAGGAGCAAAGTGTAAGCTCTCCTGGTTGTGCCCTACTGGCCAATCTGTTTGCAGTTACCAAATAAGAAAAATGCAGTAGGTTTTCTCAAATTTATTAATTTTTTTTGGTGGGGGCACAAACATGATATGAATGCTAATAAAGGGTCTGTGGTGAATTGTTTTATCTTCTCTCCTCAACTGTCCTACAGCTGCTGTTACAGCTCTGGTGTTTTCTGTTGACTAAAAGAAATCTGGGCCACATGGACCACTGCTTATTTGAGGTTGTTTCCCAGGGCATCTCAACTGAGATCCCTTCATTTGCAGTTCCTGCAGATATTTTCAATAAACATTCACATCAGCAAGTATATATGTACCTTTGCTTGGATGAAATATGTGTTCTGATTTTTTGCAGAAAGAGCAATGGTCATCTGGTGTTGCACTTCATGAACAGATTCAAATTGTAGGTTTTTACATTTTTGTCCTGTTTTATATGGAAAGAGGACACTGAAATAAGTTCCCAGCGTGAAGAGAATGAATATGGCACATTTTCTTAGTAGTTTTCATGTTTCAATGTCACTTGAAAATTATGATCTTCCCTTCTACAAAAATATATTCTGAAGTTCTACAGGCAGAGTTTATGTTATCTTACAAGCCATCAGTCACTGATTATAATTTCAAAGTAGCTATTGGTACTCATTTCATAAGAATTTTGACCACAGGGGTTCTGGCTAGCGATGTACTAAAGCAATTAATCACTGAGTATCATTGCAGACGATAATTCTGTGTTAAATTTTAGCTTAGCAAGAACAGAGCTGAAGATGTCTTTGTGCCTTGGCAATGACAAAGGAACCTTTGATGAGTATTATATTTCTCTCTACCTTCAGAGGAAACACCAGTGAAATGAACATTTGAAATATGGTATTAGTGAGACCAAAGCAGTCATGCCAGTGGGCTACATGCAGAGACCCTTAACAACTCCTGCTGGTTATGAATAGTGATTTTGTTACATAATAAAAGAATGTCTTTCCAGTTAGCCAGTGATATTATCCTGCTGAAGTAATTTCTCATTGTTTAATGGAACATTCATAATCTTAAAATCTGGAGTGCATTTCTTTCCCATTTTTCCTGTGGTCATACACTTGGGTGAACTCTGAAATGCAATCATAATTTTTGGTACTTCTGAGCTGCACTCTCCTTCTCTCTTACAGCACACATATAGCACTAGCTTTGCAACTCATGGGCTTCAGGGTAAGTCCCAGGGCATTAATTCCTGCCTGGTGATTCTTTATTAGAAAAGGAAGAAACCTCGAAGATTGCAGTGCAGGCTGCCAGCCTCCACTTGTCTCTCTGTGAGACACCCCCAGGGTAACTCTTGTCCCCAGAGCCTGCTCTTTGCTCAGCCTAGAACTCTGCTGTAACACCCTTTATTAAGAGAATCCATTGTTTTTTCTCATCATCTGCCAGCAGATGAGTGGAGGACACTGGGGTCAAGTGAGGGAAGGTCCTGTGTGTTATCAGCTGTGCATGACACACCACAGGCAGCTTTCCCAGACAGTACAGCACTGAATTTTCCCACCAGATCCCAGCAGCTCAGTGATGGCTTGGGGTGCTCTTCCCATGAAGGCTTCAGAGATGAAGTATGTCATGATGGCCTTTGTTGTCCCTGTGGCGCATGCTCCCAGCACTGACAGACCCACTAGCTGGCAAGGGCACAACCTCTGCCTTAGGACTGGCAAAAATGGATCAGCTTCCTGGGCTTCTGTTTGCTTGTGGAGGCAATAAAAACATTATTTCCCTACACAAACTCAGTGCCACATACTCAGTGCCAGTTAATGGGTGGCATCTGTACCCTCCTCACTGACCTCAATTTTGCAAACATCACCTTACAGTCCTGGGCTGGTGCTGATCCACAGGGTCTTCCAGAAGGAACCCCAGGAGCCAGGGAAAGGGACCTGTGCCTTCTTTGGGCAGCTGGCTTAGATATCACAGCAACAAACTCTTCCCAAAGAGAAAGCTCTTAAATAAAACTCAGCTATAGACAGACTCTGCCTAGGGTCTGTCCTTGGTCATCCCTCTTGAGTCAATAGAAAATGTAAAGTTTCAAATTTCTGGCTGTCTGGGCATGAGAAAGTTTGCTACAGATCATACAGCTGTTCTTGCAGCTCACCAAAGCCCATCTTAAGCAACCAGATGAGCTTTCATTGGACTCACCTTCTACACTAACAGGAGCTGGGCCAGACCCATTTGACAAAGGTATTACATATGACAGGACTATATACTGTCAGTATAGATCTGCATAGAAATCAGAAGCTTGTGCTTAGGTGTTTTTGAAAGTTTTCCTGAGAATTAGGAGAACCTTGATGTAATGACATAATTTAAATGATAAAAATGGAAACTTGCTAGAAAGGAAGCACTTTGTTCAGATTGCCTATTTTCAGCTCTAATGCAGAACCCCTATGAATTTTAATTTTCACAATCTGAGTTGTCTAATAGTTTTGAGAACTTCATCCACTTTGCAGTACATTGTCTTATTCATCAAAGAGCTAAAAGATTTCCTACTTGCTTTTTTCAGCACTTTCTTAAATCCCCATGTGCACATGCCAAATGCTGAGGCATAATTATATCATCTCTAAGGTATTTTAATCTCCGTATAATTTAATTAAAAATATTTGCTGTGGATTTGTTCAGTGATAATGGAACACAGGGTTTTGCATTAATTTAACAATTTAAATGAAATCAAATTCTGTCAAAACAAGAAATGATGTTGCCTAATGGATTCTGGGCACAGATTAGCTGATCTGAGTAGGCCTGTTTCCTAAACAGTTTTCCTGTTTTCTCAAGAAATTGCAAATCCCACTGGAAATTATTGGGATTTTCCCTCAAAAATATTCCATGTGTATATGAGCAAAGACAGGCAAACTGTGTGCCACTTCACTAATTCATTTCTTGATCTGAAATGAAATCTGAAGCTATTTGATGTGCATAGCAACTGGCCCCATACCCTTTTTTGTGAGCTGCTCATAATCCACAGAAATATACTTCTATGTCTTAGTCTATCCCCATTTTGCTCAATCTCTTTTATATGTTGAGTAACATAGTCACAGTCTGTTCATTACAGGTCCTTTAAATTTCCAGTGCTCCTTAGATCTTCCTCAGTCAGTGCACAAAAATCTTCACAAAGACTGGGTAAAGTTATCATCCCTTGTTAAAACACAGCGTATGTGGAGTGGGTTACATGTCGGGTTGCTAAAGTTATCTACATGGTCTGTGGATTAAGACAAGCCCATGTTCAATGACTCGACTCCCACTGGCAGATCTCAAGGTACATCCCTCCCTCCACAGTCGGGAGAAGCAATTTCAGCAGCTCTAACTCCCTCCCCTTTCTCCTGCAGCACAGATGAAACCCCTTATAGGCTAGATTGTGCTCCCCTTGGGATGACTGACTGCCCATTCATCCTGGAAAAAGTACTGCCAGTTTTCTTGTTGACAACAAAAAAAGAAAAGTTTTTCACAAGTCAGTAGTATCTTCTCCAAAATCTGGTGCTCTTTCTGTCAGCGACTAACACCTTGCTGGATATTTCCACTTTTTTCCAGGTGACATTTAACTCAATGTGATTTTAAGAAAAAAAAAAAAGGAAAAGAACTATATCCTGGACAAGAAGATACATTCAATGTTTTAAATATTACCTTAATTTACATCCAAAAGATTTCTCTAACTATCAACTTTGAATGATTGATTTCATCCTCATTTTACCCCAGGCAAGCTCCTCTCATATGCTTTGAAGCCCCTAATTGTCTTATCCTATATGGTCCAAGAAGACACATAATCAGAACCAAGGCAGTAACTGAAAATCCTTGATAAAGTTCTTTTTCTGGCAGTTCTTTATCTTGTGGAGTTGGCAACGTTGAATAAAATTCCTTCTTCTACATGTTGCTCCATCTACCCTTGTGGCTCAGTTAGCTCAGTCATGTGGGGACTCTTTCTATACCAGGGCAAGCACATAGTTCATCAGAAAGTCTTTGAGATGAACTGACCTCTGCTGAAACAGCCATTGAGCTGCAAATGGCTATTTTTAGTGTTGTAAACGGAGATAAACTTTTCCACGTCACAAATGGTAGGAAGGAGTAAGAAGCTATGAAATGTGTAGCAAATGGTATCTTGTTAAGCTTTTGCAGGGGAAAAAGCCCAAAGCAGCCTACAGAATTAACAGTGAATTGGTCTAGGAACTCTGGATATTAAATCAGAAAATTGCTTGTGGCAGTGTAAGAAACCTGATCACCTGAGCAGCTTTATCACCTTCAGTGTGGGTGTATGAAGCAATTGGAACATTTTCCCAATCTTGCCTGGTGTGTTGGTACTAATCAGTCTGAGCAGGGCTCTGGCTTTGTAAATGCAGGCAGCTGTCAGTCTTCAGTGCGGGAGTTGTGCTTCATAACAACGTGTGGATGTGGGAAGTAAATCTGTCACCTGTCAGCCAGTCTGAAACATGCATGAGGTTCCTCACTCAGCCAAAGATCGCTAATTGCACACGGTGACAATGTGTGGTATTTAAAAGAAATGCTAAGCAGGTATTTATGGGAAAGTTAAGCAGAGAGAGGATTCTGCCCCTTGAAGAAGAATGAGAGATGGTGATGGAACCAGGCTATGGAATAAAGCACTCTGATTGTTTTCTTGACAGGCAAAATTACTCAGATCTTGGTGGAAAGCATTTCAGCATCACAGGGCAGCAAGAGTTTTCTTTGGCAGCTCAGTGTGATACGCATCACAAATGAATATTAGCAATAATTATTAGGTTTGTGTTCTGTTAAGCAAAACTCCACTTTTTGTTCTCATTGCCTTTTTACACTCACACATACTCATTTTACAAAATTATAGATCTTCATGGAAAATACTGGATGTCAGGATGAAAGTCAGAAGAAATATCTGATATTTCTATGAAAAAATAAAATCAGTTAAAATATTCAATTTTCAGTCATGACATGAACAGGTGGTCCCATTTCTATAACTGCTGAATTTTCTGCAAATAACTTGCATTCAGGCCTGGTTGGATTTTCAGCAAGGTTCCATGCAGAAAGTGTGTATATGATGCATGTCATGACCCTGACAGACTGTGTCCTACTATGTCCCTTTTGCATCTGGCATTTGATCAGCTGAAATCCTCTAGGGGGACCACAGTTCGTGCTCTGGAGTATTCTGCCCTGCCTGGTGTTCTGGTTTGTAACCAACACCTACCAAAGCAGCCTGGATACTCTCTCTCTCTTTAATTTATCCAACATTTCCTCTCTATTGTCTTGCCTGTTTTTCCAGAACAGGCCGTTTGCAGTAATTTGTATCCATTTATAGCAATTTATTAGTCATGTGTATTATTCTGCCATATCCTGCCAATTAAATCTTTGATCTCGCCAAAACCCGACAACCTTTCTGGCTTATTCCCAAGGTTTGCTCTGGACTGACACACTTCTTCTTCATCCCTCAACCCATCATCAGTAAACTTGCTGAATATCCAAGATATTGAATGAATAAATTAAATAATACTGGGCTCAGTATAGAACCCTGGGGGACACCACTGGTGACAGGTGTTCAACAGGCCCCTGTGCCACTGATCACAGCCCTCTGGGATCTACCACTCAGCCATGTGGCATATTTAGCATGGACAATTTCCTAAATTCTGTAGAATTTTGCCATCAATAGTAAGGGTTGATAGATGGGAATAAGAAGATTGATACCAAAGCTGTAAGCCCAGTCATGTACCTTCTTGCAGAGAGTATATTGATTAGTTGCAGAAGAAAACTGTAAGAAATGGCCTAAAAGATAATTTAAAAATTTTTCCATCAATTTTAGGTCAGGTATGGTTTAACTTCAATTACAGATAGTCTATCTATAGTGATCCAAGGAGGTATTTTTCATCCAGTTGCCAAAAATTTTTTATTTATTTATTTGACTCTGTTTCTGGCTAAATCAACTGTAACCAACTGTAAAAAATGCCATTTTGTCATCCAGCCAGTTCAGAGAGGTGAAACTGCCTGGAGAGCTCTTGGTATAATTTTTCTCCTAGAGATTGAAAGTGTAGGGCTTAAATCAGTGCTTCCAAGTAGTGATTTCATGAACATCAGATTTTTCCTCCACTAACTGCTGCATGAATTATGTTTCAATAAAGTTACTATGTGCCTTCATCAAAGATTATCTCTGTATTATTTCCATATAGTTCAAAGAATGGAAATGCCATCACAGACATTATTGTAAAGATTAACTCCAGGTAGAGACTCAGCCTTCAGTGTTATTTTTTTGTTTCATCTCATGAGCAGCTTGTCTTAGCACTTAGGGAGGCAAAGATGGCTGTGCAGTCCCAGGAATGGCTCAGGATGCCCAGGGATGGAAAGCATCCTGGGTCTTCTCTGGCTGCAGGAGTGAATGAGGAAGGGAGATGTTCCTCTTTTCCACTCCTTTGCCAGCATGCTGGAGTTTGGCTTCTACTGCTCACTTTGTCATTTTCATGCTCCCTAAGGTGATCAAAATATCTAAATTGCTAAATTCTCTGTTGGTTTTCTCTATTGCCATTTTAGAGCATAGATAATCATAAGATAAGGGGTCATCAGTGCTTGGCCATATGGTTATAAATGCAGCACAGTGAGAGAATGGCACTGGAGTAAAAGTGCTGGAATTGCAGTGGACAGCTTTATAATTGTCAATAGAAAAGATGCTTTCAGTTCATTATGGTTACTTTCCTTTCAATAACTTATTCAGATTATTAAGGTTTAATACAATTTCTTCAATATGAAAGCTCAGCTCTTCCCATGCTCTAAATGTTCATATAAAGATGATTCTTTATGTATGTGTATAAACCCAGGTTCCTCTTCCTCTTGGATGAATATGTAACCAAGAACAAATCAGAACACATGCAGAATATCTAATTAAAACAGATGTTGAGTCAGTCTAGGAATGAGAAAACCATATCTCAAGGTGGCTTCCTATATTGGAATAATGATTCATTCTTTAAGATTGGCTGCTGACATATTTGATCGTCATTCAAGCTGATGGAAAAGAACAGAAATACTGTCATTTATGGGCACTGAGATGCACTTTCCCTCCGGAAAAATTTATAGAGTGCCAGTCCTGAAGGGAATAAAAAGGGGCCCAGGATGATTGGGCCCCTTTATCACCTACAGATTGCATCCCAATGAACCTTGATGACTTATTCCTGTCCTAGTGTAGTATCAATTTCTTTTATACAATGAGTGAAAGGCATGATACCGAAGCTGAATTTCTGATGGAGGCAGGAAGGTCATTGGCTAGTCCATTAATCCATCCTTCTTTCTAATATCTAACACAAGCAGCAGTCACGGATGATGGTAGAGGGTTTTCCTAATATGTAAGTGGTGTGGGGTCTCATCTGAGTAAAACTTGCTTTTCCTCCACCAAAACCTTCAAGTAATTATTATAGTAACCTATGTACTTTTGTGCTTTTATTGAATACATCTTCCTTCAGACAGAGCTTCTCTCATGTCCCTGAGACTTACTCCAGCAGAATTGTATCCACATCTTTTGTTCATGGTCTTGCCAGACCTATTGCATAATGCCTGTTTTACACTATTTGTACTCCAATAACATTACCTCTACACCAAGACCAACACTGACAACCTGCTGTGCCATTGCTGAGTGCTGTAACAGCTCACAGACTGAGCTGAAGAATTTCTGATCTCATCTGAAACAACAATAAAATGATGCAGTTTACAAAAAAAAATTCCCAAACAAACAAAAAATAATGTAACAATTGCACAGCTTGAAAAAAGTCATCTTGTTCCAAGTATATTATTATAATGAAAGGATTTAAAAAAGAATAAATGATGTTATCTTCTGTTCTTTTCAGTTTGTCTTTTAAATTTCTGCAAGTAAAATAAAGTTCTATGAAAAATCAGCAGAATCCTCTTTATTAATCTTTTATTTGTGCCTGTTATGGATAATTTTTTTTAACCTAAGTTACACCTTTATATAATTTTCAAGAACATTGCATTCTTTGATGTAAGATTAACTTAAAATTTTCAAGGAAAGTTGTTCTGAGTGGGCTCAGATACAGACAGATCTAAGCAGTACTGCTAAAAGGCTTTATTTCATTGAATACATCACTCTTCCTCCACTTATAGCACATTTCTAGAAATATTCCCATGAACTCTGGATCTGTTTGATCTTTTATCAGTGTTGCAGGTAATTTGTCAGATGTATTAGGCATTATATGTAACCGTAATAGAAGAATATAGGAAGAATAAAATAGAATTTGAATATCTCTAATTAACTGATAAAGACTGAGACTGGGGCTTCCAGTTCTATATTCAAAGAAGGAAATTAAAAAATTGAGAGTCATCTTTCGTTCTATTGTGCCCCATCCTCTCTTCACACATTGACAGAGCATCGTATCCCTTCTGAAATATGTGCATGGCCAAGATTTGTCTCTTGGCAGACATTTGTGTTGTGACTGTAAATGCAAACTGAACTTTTCAATTGTGAATAATACTAAGTTTAAATGTGCTTGAGAACCATGTTATGAAAAGATTGTATTAAAGTCATCACTGAGTGTATAACAGTTACAGTAGAAGTTACCTTATTCCTTTAAAGATGCACAGATTCCCTTAAAATAAATTGTTTCTTGCTTTTGAGAACAATGTACTTTGACTGTATCCCTGTGACACATTTGCAAAGGATGAACTTTGCATATAGCTCTTCTCCAGGTCTTTGATTTTCTGTTGTTCCTTCAAAATGTTGAAACTCTCCTGTTGAGTTTGATATTGAAACAAGAAGATAAAAAAAGGGTAGTTAATGACTGTGACTTAAGGAGAGTTGACACACTCTGGAATACTGTTAAATTTCTTACCATGCCCCCTGGGTGGCAGATTTACTCTGCAGTGTTTAATGGGAAATGACTGTGTTTTTTCCTGGTATTGAGTTGAAAAGCTGGCAAGCACTCATAGCACTGAAAAACTGATCCAGGTTTGATGAGACATTTCTTCAGTATTCCTTATTGTTGGGATTACCTATAGCTGGGGGTAAATGCAAGCATACTCTGCATCTCTGTGAAGGGAATTCCAAGCTCAGTCGTGCACTTCAAAATGCATCAGCGTCAGATCTTTCCCTATGTCAAACCTTCCCTGCCTTGCTCAACAGAAGAGACTCAGTTTTCTTGAGTGCAGCTGAAGCACAAACCCCTGGTTTCCATTTCTGAGTACACCCTCACCTGGCAGCTGTGCAAACCACCATCCTGGAGACACCTACAGGCAATTTGCTTCTCTTTTGCTTCCAGTGTGTCTTGGAAGAATAGTGTCTAAATGATCTCTTTCCATTTCCTAAGTTCTGTATCAAGCTTTGTATCCCATGTCCATCCCAATTTCTACAGGAATAGGCCTCAAGTTCTTGGTTCAGTCAGCAAAAGTAAGCCCTATTTTCCTGGCACTGCTCACCATTACAGGGATTTTACAGGAATCTTGCTAAAGGGATTTCTTTGTTCATTCAGAAAAGTGTGGTGACGGTGACCTCAACATTATCATCAAACCTCTACTCTTCCTTCAAGTTTTCTGAAAGCTCCAGCTGTGTTTGGTCATTCATGTGATTTGTGATTCAACTGTTTTAATTTCTCAGTGTACATTTTACCCCCCTGCTGTGCATTTTCCAGCACTCACTTGAAGCTGAGGAACCGACACAGGTCTGATCCTTTTGACAGCTGAGTGCTGACAGACTAGTGCTGTATAGCATGAGCTGTGGCACACCATGGGGATGACAGGTGGCTCCTGCAAGTCACCAAGCCAACCCTGTAAATACTCAAACACCTCCATAAGGAGAGAAAAGACAGGGGAAAAAAAAACCTGTGGAGAAACTGAATACCGAGAGATGGAAAACTAACTCATCTTTTTGCTTAACAGAAGTGAAAAATACTAAATGAAATTAATGGACATATAGCTGATGGATCAGTGGATGTCAGTGAATGGCTCTCTAAAGACCATGCCAAGCTGCTGAGAAGTAACAAATTTAAATTTGATAGTGCTGGCCTTTGTTTTAAGGCAGAAGATGAAACAGATGTTGCTGGAAAGACTTTGGCTTCAGTAAGCTCTTACTCTCATGCTGAAACAAGATATCCCCTGCTGATACTGATAAAAAGATAAACTGAGACCCACTTGGTGATGATGGAAGCAACTGAGATGGGCACCTTTAGTGTCTGTACAGGGAAATCCCTATCTGTGGTATTACAGCACTGGGGGTTGAGCTCAGAACTCCTGGGGTGAAGAGCAACAGCAGGTGTGGGACCTGAGCAATCCACAGCTGAGTAAGAATAACCTGCTGTGCTGGTTACTCTAAAACCACAATGTAGGGATTTTCCTGTGTAAAGACTCCAATCCCACTGTGTTTTTCCATCACTTATCAATACTAAGGAATAAAGAAGGAAAACATGACTGTATGCTCTTTCAAGCTACCACGAAGCAAGTAGATTGAGTATAATTTCTTCCCCTCAGTTTATTTTTGTCATAAGAACTGATAGCTGAAGGACCTTTTGCTTGTGTTCATTCCAAGATAAGATTGTTTCTAGAAAGGATAAACACCCTGCTTTCATCCCTATTCCAAGCAAAATTGTTCTTACAAGAATGTCTTATTGCAATATATTGCTGTGCTTATTTTATTCAGGCTTCAGTACTCAGACAGAGATTATATTAGAAGTTGAAACCAGATTAATCTCCTCTGAAATATAAATACTTGAAAAAAATACAGCCTTAATGCATTTCTGTGACGAGGTCATGTTTCTAATCTCATGGATATTTGGGATGGCATGTACATAAGTTAAGGCTTTTGCATTCCAGATCTGCTAAATGGGCAGATCTAGTGTGACTCCCTCAGGGAAAGCAAACATGCATCTTTTAACAGGTTTTCATATGAGTCACTGAGAGTGAGTGGAAAGGGAAGAAGAAAATAATTACATATTAGCCCGTATGCATAAGACTAAACTCTTATAGAGATGGAGAAAGTCAATTCTGCACTGATTTTCCTCATTGATCCAATGGATGATTAGTTAGTGTGGAAAAAGTAGGCAGAAGTGGCTGTTGCACATAAAAATGTTGCATATAAGAAGAAAAATATTATGGTCTATGAAAAATGAGAGAGGAAGACCAGGCCTAAAAGAAAGACATCTTTAAAGGCAGAGAATATGAGGTAATTGCAAAAATGAAAATCATAAAGAGAATACTATTTTCTGGGAGAATATTATTTTCAATAGGTAATTCTAGAAGTGTCTGTGGGGCCGTGGGCACATCTTATCCTACTGCCTTTATCCCGAAGAGTCTACAGTTTCAAAGTCATTGGTGGCATTTGTAATTTTGAGCCCAATGTGCAGTTAGCAAACACAAGTGGTGAGAAGAGCTTTGTGTTGACTGTTGCTCCTCTGTGGCAGAGAAGATGGAAAAGTCAAATGGTCAGACCAGGTCTTTTTTTTTATTCAAAATGTTACTTAGAGTCATCCCTGGAAAGTTAAAAAGAGCAGAAAGGTAAAGTAAACAAAAATCTTAGTGAGTTGAGAAAAATTTTGTTCTTTTTGCTGGCTGTGAATGAAAATCACTGAACTTGTTTTTCTTTCTGAAATGGGCTCAAAAGAAACATCAAAACTTCCAAAACTCCTATGGGACAATGAAAGCATCATCTGTCCAGACATATTTACCCATTACATATCATAACTATGTAGTCCCAGCACCAATGATATACACAAAATCTCAGACCATCCACACAATGGATAATGTTGACGTTTTAATGGAAAAAAATGGTAGCCTCATAGCTGGCTTTTGGGATATGCCACAGCAGAAGTGGGCTGCAGGCTCTGACCTGGAAACTCTGCTCTTGACCTGTACTATCATCAGCACAAATTGTGCCTGAGAGGTTTGGGCCTCAGACAACCACCAAGAGACCCCAATTTGTCTCATCAGGTCCAAGACTTTCAGCACTTTCCCTTTTCATGTTGTGAGTGAAAATCAGTCTTTTTAGTCACATCCTTCTTTACTGTGGATGTAACAAGTATGCACAGTTTTCAGTTACACCAGCCCACATGAGTAACTTCAGTTTACTGTACTCACATTCTATTTTGATTTCTGAATAAATGGCTAAATCATACTTGGGAGGGATATTTGTATCTGAAAAATGAAAGATGAGGTAAGCCCACCAACTTGATGGATTAAAAATTAGAGTGAAAATATGCAGAGAGTTGAAAATAATTTTGCTTTTGCTCAGAACAGACAAATTGCAGATCCTTATGCTGTGGCTAATAATTCACTCTTTATCTCCCTTTTTGGAACATTCGAGTGTTCTGGAAAAGCCTGTGGACATCTCCCTAAGGGAAATGGATGAATCAAAGAGAATATGGGAAAGACATAACTAAGAACAAAAGCTTGTCACGCCAATTTGGGAACTGAAAATGTGTTATTTTGCTTCAGTCCTAAGCATTTAAAAAACACTGCAGCAGGCACAAACCAGGGAATGTCACTAGCAGAAAATGAAAATTTCTTTTGCTTCCTCTTTCTTTTTGAATTGTGCCAATGAAAGCCTGCTGAACACAAGAGCCAGAAACCTCCAGTTCATCAATCACCTGGGCAGAGCTCAAATACTTCACAGGTTCATGCTGCTCCTAAAGAATTTCTGGAGCAGGCTTCACCTGTAGCCCAGTTTTTTCCCCAGCAATAATGCAGCTCTATTGCTTATAGAGTGTAGCCCAGTGGGGATTAAACTGATTGAGCACCAAGCACATTTCACAAAGACAGGGTGAAGTCAACTACTATTTCTGAAGACATAACAGAGTAATTGGCTTTCCTGGTGGGGAAGAGGTCGTGTTATAAAGCTGGATACCACTGGCTCTTCTAAGACATGTGTGGCTGGAACATTAACTTTTTCAGCAGTGCTAAATGCTACTTTGCTTTTACAAAACTGGGTTGGTAATTGGTCCGATTTGAGAGAAAATATTTAAATACAAAATGGAATAAAATCGAATGGGAGGAGGCAAAATAAAATTAAAGGGCTTTTAGACTGATCAGTTCTCTAAAGTTTTCCACTTTTATTTCTAAATATACTACAGAAAAACAATGGTTTGGTGAATAGACTCACAAGGCAAATAACAGCTGAATACTTATTATTTTCAGGATTCTGTAAGTTGACATGTGGATGTCAAATATAAATATTTTATTCAATATAAATCATGAAAACATGGGAAAATTATCAGCAGAGGTTACAGGTTTTGTACCATTCTGTTATTAAAGTTTTTGATAAATCGTCCCTGTTAGGGGAGCTAGGACATATTTGACAGCCCAATGGATATTTGGCTGGCACAGCTCTTTTCCCCCAGGTACAACCAGCAGCAGGTTTCACAACTAGGATGTGTTTCTAGTAGACATGTGCACCATGAAGTGTCATAAATACACATGTACATAGACAGCCACACAGGTTGACACTGACAGAAACACTGAAGATTCCCACAAACACTCAGTGTCAGGGGCCTCATCCTGAACTCCTCTCTGTTTAAGCAGGATGGAGTGATGCAAGTAGAAAGATATCCATATATTTAGATAGATACCCCTAGATCCCAGTCTCTCCATCTCAGTAGAACCATGGATACACAGGCCTCTCAGCTCTGATTCCAACATTGGCACTTGATTTTACTCATTCTGGTGAGGAACTGGTCTTTTAATTCCTAAACATCCCATAGTAAACCCTGTGCAATCTCTTCCTCTGTGTCCTCTATTGTGTCTGAGACCCTCAGGCAGCAAATCCCAGAGGTCTGAGAGATGCTTCAGCATTGACTCATGGTGGTGGTTTTCATGGCTGGATGTTGGGCTGAGGGTCTCCTGGGAGAAGCCTGGGACTGGTCTGGGGAGTGTGTCCCTACCTCTGAGTCCTTAATCTGGGTTTTCACTTGCCCCTGTACTTCTCTGTGCTTGTGGAGATGGACAGTCTTTGATGGGTTGATGGCTCTGTGATGGACACTGGAAAAGCCTGGCAGGTTATTATTTGGTCTTCCCCCACCACATCTCTCTCTGCTTCTTTATGGACATGCAGAGCAGTTGTTATCACATAACAATCTTAGCTGCATTTTTTAGCTGTAGTTAAGACCCAGTCTTAATTATTGCACGAGTTTAAAGTATCACTAGCTTTGGTATTGAAGCTTATATTTCCAGGAAAGCATATGGGTGTCTTGCAGAAGCTATGCAGTGATGTATTGCAAGGATTAAGTCTGTGTTTGATCCCTGGATTTTACTAACACGTAAAGTAAAATTCATTCCAGGATTTCATCAGTTCACTGGGGAGATCCCTCAAATCACCAAAATGCAAACATAGAAAGGTTTCTCATTTTAAAACCTTAGAATGTTCAAAATTAAAAGAACTGTTCAAAATGAAAAGATAAAAGCAGATGGAATAGATAATAAATACTTAGAACAATTTTACATTAAATGCTCAAACCAGCCTGGAGCAAAATACTATGATTTCATTTAACTGGCTGAAACTTTTAATGAAATTTAATTCAGCTTCTAGAAATACTTTTGTATTCTAAATTAAAATGACTATTATGTTAAGTTCTTTATACAATTTCATTCACTGTTTCTGAGAAGAGCTGGGTGGAAAAATGGCACAACAATAGCTGTATAAAAGCTAATTTAACAAAATCCAGCTGTTGCCTGAATTTAGCGGTGGCCTCCACCATTTTATATGAAATACTGCTTTTTAAATCTACCTCAAAATAGCAATATAAAAATATGCACAATGAAGCCATTACACAATAAGAGGAAAGATCTTGCAGTCCTGATTTTCAGAGAGGCTGAATATTGCTCACTCAAAATAGAAATCTATTTTTTAAGTGGTCGGTGTTAAACTTCTGGAAATAATTTTTATTTCAGGATTCCAGTGGTCATGGGAATGTAAAGGTGTTCTGTGTGGCTGTTGAGCAGGCCAGTTTTGTGACTCAGACAGCTGCAGAACTGGGCAAGTGAAAGCAAGTCTTCACATGACTTTGCTGGCTCTCCTGCCCCTCCAGATCTGTGCTCTCTCTGCTCTCACAGAGCCTGTGGAAGCACAAATATCCTCTCTTGCTGCTCTCCCAGCCCTAGATTTTCTCCCCCTTGTCAGATCCATTTGTTCCCTGTGCTGGTGTCAGCAGCAGCAGGGAGCACTTGGGCAGAGAATGCCTCATTGAATAGCAGTTGTTGTGGGCTTCATGCTGTTTAATCCTTTCCAGAGCTGGTCTCATCTCCTTTTTAATGCTGCTGCTGTCAGTCACAGAGCCAAATGAGTGGTCATGTTAAATGTCAAGGCGGAGGGGGGGAGAAATTGAAATACTAACAAAGTCAAAGGCAAACAAATAAATGAGGAAACAAAACCCCAAAGAGAGAAAACAAGCGAGATACTCTTAAAATTGCTAATGAAGAATTGCAGTTACCCTGTGTCAGGACCTATGTGAACTCTGATGTCCTGAAGCTCATGCTGCTGCTCAGTGCAATGTCTGGCTGGAGCACCAAGTGCTGGGAATGTCCCAGTGGAGGCAGGAATGATGAATCTGACTCCATGTTCTCAGAAGGCTAATTTATTACTATATTATATTATATTATATTATATTATATTATATTATATTATATTATATTATATTATATTATATTATATTATATTATATTAGATTATACTAAAGAATACAGAAAATATACTTACTCACTGCTAAAAAAAAAAATAATGAAAACCTGTGACTCTTTCCAAAGTCTCGATGCAGCTTGGCACTGATTGGCCAGTCAACAACCAAAACAACTCACACCAGAATCCAATGAAACAATCACCTGTGGGTAAACAATCTCCAAACACATTCCACATGAGCAAAACAGAGGAGAAACAAATAAAATAAGAATTGTTTTCCTTTTCTCTGAGGCTTCTCAGCTTCCCAGGAGAAAAATCTTGGGTAAAGAGATTTTTTTTTTTTAGAGAATGTGAATGCCCCAAGTGCTCACTGTCCTGGGTCTAAGTGTCAGCTGGAGGAGTGTGTGCAGCTGCTTGGTGCTGCTCCTTCACCCTCTGTGTGCTCCTGAGAGGCTGCATCCATCCATGGGCATGTAGAGCATATGAGAGAAACAAATAGGTACTTTCCCCCAAATTAGGTACTTTCTTACAGCTCTTCTGATGCTTAGAGATCAAGAATTTGCTTTCTGTGGTCCCACTCTTCTCTCTGGAGACCAGTGACAGGACCTGAGGGAATGGCCTGAAGTTTGTGTCAGAGGAGGTTTAGCTTGGATCTCAGGAAAAGGCTCTTCACCCAGAGGATGGCTGGGCACAGAGGGTGGAACAGGCTCTGAAGGGAAATGGTCAGAGCCCCAAGCCTGACAGAGTTCAAGAAGTGTTTGGACAGTGCTCTCAGGTACATGGTGTGACTTCTGGGGCTCTCCTTGCAGGGCAAGGAGCTGGACTGGATGACCCTTGAAGGTCTGTTCCAGCTCAGAGTGTTCCATGATTCTGTGATTCACTGACCCTTACCCAGAAAGCAGACAGGGTCTGATGCCTTGTTGTAAGGGGCAAGGTGCTTCACAACTGCATGAAAATAAACTTGGACTGAGGAAGGCTGCTGTGTCTTCTTTTGCTGGCACAAAGGCATTTGTCTTTGCAAATATCTGTATATGAACATCGCATAGCCGAGGGGCTTAAAGACTTGGGCAATGTTTTCTCTTTTCTAAGGTTCAGGGCATCTTTTCTGGTTGTTTCTGAAGAGAAGACATGGGAAGAATTTAAATTTTAAAAAGAGGTTTTGTGATTAGCACAAATCTTCTTTGTGAAAATATAGGAGAGGTTTTGTTTTTGCTCCAGTGAAGGACGAAAATGAATTCCAAGATCTCCCAAGCTGTCATGAAACTGAATTGCTGCACTCTGGGTGTCCCTTGTGCTATGAGGGAAATTTCTCTTCAGCTCTTGGTATTTTGAAAGTATCAGTTATCTAAGCACACAAAACTTCATATACTTTAAGAACTCGCAGCCTATCTCTGTAGCTGTGTTTATTCTGAATCTTGTTCATTTTGAACCTTTCTAAACTCTTTGGCTGAGAGTTATTCTGCAGCTTAGATCTTAAATGACCACATTCATGAGTTGAAGGAGCTTTTCAAAACTGAAGTTCAGAAATCAAGGCAAGTAAAATAAACCAAAGTTATGTATTTAAACTGAGTTGCAGCTATGTCTTATAGATAAGCACTTTTTATTTTGTGTGTGTGAAATGCATTGCACTGGGGCCCACAGAGCAGGAAAGAGGAGCAGAGGTTTTTCATTTTGCTGGATCTAAGGCAAATAATATCTTAAAATAAACTATTGGAAATTCTGCTGTGATTGCAGGAGAGTAGAACAGAAATAAGAGATGTAAGAGACTAAGGAGGAGCTAAAACTGGTTTTGTTTGATTTTATCAGAAATTTGGGCTTTCTTCACAAACCTTCCTAGCCTATACAAAACAGGATGCTGCAAGTTTCTATAAACATCCAACAAGAAAGTTTTCATCTCTACCTGTCCAAAAAATCTGATTGAATGGGTGGAACTGGTTGCTGGAATGACTGGGCAAAACCCCCATCATAATAGCAATTTGCTGATGATGCACTCCAATTTACACAAAGGAACAAGCAAAATATGGCTGTTTTGTGATACCAGACAACACACTATATATTCCAATCACTGGCTGAATGGCAAAATAAGAAAAGAGGGAACAGGAACAGAAGGAAGGAGCTGTTAGTGACACTGAAACACAGATTGGTTGAGAGAATGTTTTCTTGAATAGGGACAGTAGAGACAACTCAAATCAAAGGAAGATATTTGGCACCAGAAAAACTCCTTTTCTTATCCCATTGTACTGTTTGTGCAATAACTAGAACTAAAGGAGATTGATCTCTGTATCATGCCAGCTTTGCATCAGAAGCTTGAGCTTCTGCCTGGAAGTGACCAGCTCAGTACCTTGTGTCCTCTAGTCACCTCTTTCATAATCCCATCCATCCTTTTGCTCAGCAAACAGCAAAGATGAAATTTGATGGGGTTCTGCCTGCAAATAAAATGGTCATGCTCTCTGAGTCATGACTTGGAGAGCATTTCTTCTGAAAAAAACCCCAAGCTGAACCAAGCTGTCTGCAAGCAAAATGGCAAGCACCAGTCAGCCCTCCCTGCCTGCCCCCAGCAATCTGGAGAGAGAATCACAGAGAGAAGTGATGCTCTCAAGAAATACACTGCTCTTCTTCATGCTGAGAGACCTAGTGAAAAGACATGGCTTGGCTAAATGATCTGGAGGATGAGGAAGATTGTGGAAATGCACTTTCTGTCTTTTCCATGAGCTCTGCACTGCATGTGCTGCTAGGCGGCAAAATTTTGTATCCCATATGAAGTAAAGGTTTAAGGGCACAAAAAAAGATTCAAACAGGCCCCTACTGGTTCATACCTCCAAGATCAACTCAAGAGATGTCTGTCTCAGCACAGCCAGTAGCCACTCTGCTGGCTGAGCTCTGACACTTTGAAATACAAATACTGCAGACATAAAGGCTTGGAACATTGGACAGATAATTGTGGTGGTTTTTTTTGTGAGAGCAATTTCAAAACTAAGTAACTGCAAGTAAGCAAGGGCCTCACAGTCCTGGAACATACAGTGAGATAATCAAGTTTAAAATAAATTTGCCAGGAAATTAATAAATACTGCCATACATCTGGGAAACTCAATTGTTAGAGTTCTCCAAGATAATGTTATAAACCATGATGTACAGCTAGAAATTGCTGTTGACCATATTATACAGGGTATAGAATAATTCTCCTCCAGTTTACCAGGTTTAATTTATCTTTAAGCCAACAGTTATTCTGTACTACTTAGGGATCATCTAACTCCCACATATTGCTAGAAAGGGCAACTCTAATATATCACAACTTCTCATAAAAAATCGTCCTTCATAGAAGGGCAGTTCTGAAGACAAACTGTCTAAAGCCATCCTGTGAAATGAAAAAGCAGTCTTAAAGAGCTCATAATAGTTTTTCTGAACTTGATGAAAAAGCCATTAATGTCTTTCTTTGTTCAAAAGCAATTCTCATCTCATTAAACACTGGGGAATCTAATTTTCCTTAGCTAAACTGTGACTTTCCTCCCTAGAACAACTTCTGTGAAATGACATGCAATGTCACAAATTGCATTTACAGCTCTTCTAGCTCTTGGATATCTATAAAGATGGTGATCCCAAGAAAGTGTCACATTTGCAAAATTCATTCAAGCATGGGTAAGAAAATATTTAAGTAAATGCACTTAATTTTCATTCTGCTACACTTGGCTTAGCCTGATATTGGTCCCAAAGAGAATTATTCTAAAGACTAAGCTAGTTTCTTAATGTGTTTCCTTTTAAGTGAATGAATTCAACTCTCACAAGCAAGAGGAAAAATCATCAATGGTATTTTAAAAAGAGCCTGTACCAGACAGGCACAATTGGGAAAGTTCCTGCGCTGTCAGGGTTTAGGCTTCAAGAATGTTCTTGCCAGGTGGAATGACAACCTAGACAGAGACCTCTTCCAGCTGCAGGCTGCTGGGAATGTGTATTTTTTGTTAGTACACTTTCTCAGAGAAGGAAGGAGCCTGGGGAGGAAAGCTCCTTACTCAGAAGTGCAGCTCCACTGAGACATATTTGCTAAAGAGCACAGCTTTCCTGGTCTCCTTGCAGGGAGCTTCAGTCCAGAAAGCATTCCAGAACTCCAAAAGCTGAAGACATCAAAATCCTGGGAATGGACCCTAAGCAAAGGGCATCACCTGAGTTTTGCCATCCTGAGTTTTAGGGTACCTCTCTCTTCCTTCAAGGAATATGCTTGGTGGCTTTTTGCCTGAAAATGGAGACCCATCTGAAAGGTCCTCCCCCTTCAAGGACTGCTAGGGAGGAGACACAAAGGAAAAGATGGAGGTACAGTCAGGCAGGAATGGTTCCCTGAAGAGATAGGGAAGAACTGATGAAATCATTCAAAAGGAAGGAAAAATTCCTCCAAGATCCTCCCAAGTTGTCAGTTTCTGATGGGGAAGGTTCGTCGTGCCTAGGTGGACCTTGCTTTAGCATCAGGGCCTTCAAAGAAAAAGGCAGCAATACAGATTCCGTTGTTGCACTGGATTTAATTTAATTTCTAGTGTATCTTAGACAGACTGAAACAGGATTCATTATTTATTTTCCTTTGTTACTGAAAGAACAAAACAAATAAAAAAATAGAATAGAAAGTAAAAAAAATCCTTTGTTATCAATGACTTACTTTTTAACATTGCATGTGCTTGTAGCTGATGTGTCATGTGATTTATTAGGATTTGCAACCTTTAAGTTGGATCTTCTTTAGAAAAGATGGAATTTAAAGGCTAGTGCTGCTGAAGGCTTATAATGGCACAGTAATTGAGAAGCTAAATGGAAAACACATTTCTATTTAAAGCAGTCAATGTCAAAGATGAAATGAAAAGAAAAATTCATGGTGTTTTTAAAATCATGTCATCAGAAGATGGCACAGAAAGCATGAATTAAGGTGTCTGCATGACTACAATTTTCCATTAAGGCACATGGGATCCCTAACTTCCTGTATTGAGGCAGAAATATAATTAACACATCTACTAGAAAAAACCTTGAACAAAAATAGATGATATTTGATTTTGTGATGATGTAAAATAATACATAGAAATTACAATTTTGCCATTCAAGATACATATGGGAAGATTATTTACTTTCTCCAATAATTTTTTTTAATTTGCCATCCTTCATTTCTGATAAGTTATGATGCATATTAACCTAATACAGGGATTTCCAGGAAAAAACTATCTATTCCCCATTAATTAATCACCTGGCCATGGGATATTTGTTTTCTGTATTGTGTTAGAAAATATTCACACCTTTGTGGGTTGTAGAGTCAGAATAATTTTTTTTCGAGTTCTGTTCTTGAATATTACTGCCTGCTGGTTAGAACTATTAATACTTTATTTTCTAAATGTAACTAATTCAGGAGCTACTCATTTTGACAGGAAAGTAATTCCTCTGATCATACAAATGAGATTAATTGCCCCGTTTTCTGAGGCATGAGGAGATGCAACTGCCTCTGGGGCTTTGGCAGTCAGCACAGTGAAGAGGTGTTCTGACTGAAGATAAGAAAGAGGATCTGTCAACAGAGGTGCTCTTCAGCTGCTCCTGGGGAAGGCAAAGCTTTTCCTGGCCAGAGCAGTTTTACTCAGAGATCTGTTGGTAAGCATGGTGTTGTCCCTGTCACACAAAATGTTTTTCCAGTAAGTTCCAGACTGAAATTTCTTCTTTTATTTTTCTCTTTGGGCTGTATGTAAGGGGTTGAAATTGTCTGAGGAAAAGTCACTGTGCAAAAAAGCATTTGATGGGCAGACTGCATCAGGTGGACCATTCATCTGATGGTCCTTTAGGACAGTAAACTTTGGCGTGATAACACCGTAAAAAACTCATTTCTTAAAGAAGCAAAGAAAATGAATGGGGAAATAGCCAGATAACAGAAGTAGAATAGGAGAGTGTTTGTAAGGAAAGATGAGAAGAAAAAAGTTACAATATGGAACTATTTATGTGTTTACCTGTTTGCTCTTCCTCAGAAAGAAGTGTTTTCATCTAAATCACTTTGAAAGAAAGATGTCTGTTTGGCTGCTGGGCTACAAATGGCTCCTGGGAAGCAGTAAAAGGAGTGAAAAAAATATTGAAATGGTTCATAAAGTATTACAGGAGGTCTAAATAAAATAAATAAAAGCTCTGCATGAAGAATGTGTACATATATATATATTTTCCTTCCAAATAATGGAGAAAGTATATTATCTTTTACTTGCTGATCGTTCTTAGTCCCATAACAGAACTACTGGTATTATTGCTCTTAGGGAAAAATCCATTCATTACAATAACGAACAAACAAAAAATCTCTTTAGAGCAGATGTATTCAAAAATGCTTATATTTGCACATCAAGGCTGAGGTGTAATTACTGCTTTCAGGTTTATGCTACAAAACTTATTTTGAGACTGTTGTATGATTTCTGTTTGTGGAATACTGATAAAGCAAGATCATTTAATTGTGCTGGCTGAGTGTATTTATACAAATGTTAAGAAGCAGAAATGCACTTTTGTTGCTCAAGTAAGCACAAAAAATTGTGTACGATACACATTTCTTGAGGAAGAACCAATGTTCCAACTCAGCTGAGATCAAAACCTTAGAAAGAATTGATGGGTTGAGCTTCTTAAGTTATTCTGAGACTTCAGTCAAACATGTTTATTGCAGTTTTTTTGTTTTGTTTCCCCATGACCATTATTATTATAGAAGTAGCAATAGAAATTTTAAGAAAGCAACTTGTAATGGAATTTGATTTAGAATGTTATGGAAGCTATACGAATATGTGTTACATGAAGGCTGAGGCAGCAACTGCAGAAAGAAGGGAGAGTACTTTAAAAAGTCACATATCTTTTAGGTATTCTATTCTGAATAGTCACTGAAGTGAAAACAAGAAATGGGAGAAATAGCCAGAAAATATACTTTGCCATGCTGTTGGAATTTGGATTCCAGGAGTTTTAGAGGGACACACTGAATCTTCTTTCCTGAGCACTCTGAAAATAACCATGGTCCATGTACTGGAGTCATCTCACACACATAACATTCCTGCTGGTGGTGAATATTCAGTTTAGTGTTGTTCCAGTGAATGAGTAATGCAGCATGTCAGTCTGGAAGAAGTCTGGTGAAGTATTAATGCTACTGTAAGTCCCACTGGAGAATGTCTCCTGTGAATATATAACAGACATATTTATGTTGTGCACTATTTTTCATTAAAAAATTGTCTCCTCCAAATGTCTCCATGTGCATTTGTCTGAGCAACAAACCTCATTCAATGCAAATAATTCTCACCACTGCAGTACTATGAGAAAGATTTCTGTTTTGCAAAACTGAGCTATGAAAACAGAGCTAGTGAAAAAGTGCAGAATAAATTTCAAGTCATAGATCAGAAGTTCAATTTAGAGGAAAAAAATCAATATATATTTCTATTCTTGTGGCAATGGTAGAAACTGAATTGATTTAAATTGGTTAGAAGGTCCACATAGTAATGACTAAAGGTCCATGTAATCAGCAAGTAAAGACATGTATGTGGTCCCAATGTTGTTTATAACAACATAGTTCATACAAAATGTATGAGATGTGACACCACAGATACATTTTTTCCCTGACATCTGATTTGGTATAAGGTTTTGCTAAAGAAGAATAAATTACTTATTAGTCCCATTTGAGATTTCTTCGCAAGTCAAAATCAATAAAATCATCATCATTACTGTCTGTTTTTTGGTTGCTTCCACACTGAAGCAGTCTTCCACACTGAATATTAAAGAGCTTTCAGTCTGACAAAAATAAAAAGATTAGAATGGTGAGAAAAGTCTTTTATATTTTACTTAAATATGATGATAATAATGATTTGTCAGAAAAAGCAGGCTCATTGTTAGTCAGAGGATTTAGTCAAATGGGAAAAATGTCTTTTTAAGTTGAAGGATTAAGACAATCAGAATATCTTTGCCTTTATTGCCTTTTCAATGTTTTATGTCTTATTTTTCACAGTTCTTTTAGAGAGACTTTGACTCCAAGCTTCTTATACACTTAAGATCTGTACTAGCAAAGATTGCATGGTGTTTTCTCCTGTCTGGACAGATTTGTAGGATTTTCTGACTAAAACCAGTTGCTGGAAGACAATTTTACCACACTAACACCTTATTTTCATTCTCCAGTCAGCAGCTGAACACTGTTTATTTTCTAGATAATCTTGATGACTCTTGTTCCATGTAGGCCATTGCTATTTCAGTTCTGTTTTAAGGAACATAAAAATGGAGCACTTAGATGTTTTGCCAGTCCTAATGAAGCAACCTTTAATTCAAGACAGACAGGAATTAAAAATAAAGAAAGAATTTGCTCGCTGCTTTCTACATGCTAACAGGATAACATTAAATTTAGGAAGAAGTACAGAGGAGCATTATAATATAGAACCTATAGCTGTCCATTTAGCAGTCTCCAGCTTTGTTTTGTCCAGCTTGTGACCCCTGAGGACAATTCCATAGCCTGGTGTTTGGAATCCAGTGTTTAAAAAAACTTCTGCTGTGCTGTAGGGGTTTATTAAAGAAAATCCTGATTTGGGATCACTGATAACTCAATACCTTGAGTTGCTACAGATTTCAAAAATTACCAAGCTTCTGCTGTAATCTTTAATTTAAGAAAGGAGGCAGAATGAAGGTCTACAGCACCTTCATCATGGCTGTTTCCATTAGAAATAACAGTACCTGTTGGAAGTGATAACTGGAGCCACGTCCTACTCATGCATTAAACTGAACTCACCAGCAAGTGTTCTGGCAGTGCACTGTAGGAAACAACATCCACAGGTTGCTGCTTCTGCCAACATCCAACAACATCCCTGCTTTACCTGGTGGACTGTGGTCCCTTATGTACTGAAACTCAGGGTTAGCAGTATGTATGTATCAATGAACAAGTGTATTTATTCAGCTGTGGAGACGGAAGCAATGCAGACACTAAGACGAGGAGCAGGGCATCTCAAGTATTTTCAGGATGTGATCAAGTGTTTTCTGAAGGGCTTCAAGACAAGAGCAATGTGCCATAGAGATCCTGAGCTCAAGAATATCTGTTAGTAGTGAAAATATAAATGCTTTGCAAAGAAAACATCATCTTTGTTGTATTTTGTGTGCGAGAGGAAGAAATTACAGAATCACACTGCATCATGTCTTTAGTACATTGACAGCAATCAAAAAGACTTTGCCTTTTCTTCTTTCTGAGATAGAGGTAGCACTATGAAGATGTGAACTGCAGGAACAACCTACTAGATTTGCTGCTGTCTTGAAACCTAAAATGATACAATATGTAAAGCCCAGGAATGGTTAAATTGACCTTCAGCCAGCTCTCATTGTTAAATGTTGATTGCTCATAATCAGGATGAGTAAAGCTGAATCTTTTATGAAATTCTCAGCAGTGAATTAAATAGCATTTCCCTAGTATTCTTGGAGAAGAAGAAATGAGGGAGGACTCTCAGGGACATTGATTAGCTGAGTAATGGGAACAGACCAATCTAAAAAAATTGCTCAGATAGCACTCCCAATGACACAAAGAACAAATGGAAACAGCATGAAGATACCAAAGGAGAGCTTTCTTATGGCTTAGCTGCCTCTTTATTTCGTGTCTGAGTAACCTTGCATTCATGTATTTTTAAAATGTATCTGTTTTTTCAAGGGAAGAATAGACTCTCAACCTTAGGAGACTATTGGATAGAAGGCGTTCAAAGGTTTTCATCCAAGGGTTCTTCAGCACTCTAAATGAATTAATATGAATATGTTGCTACAGATGCCTTTGTCCTGCCACCTCTTAGCCTGTGTCTGGTAGGCAGAAGAAGTAACCTTTTTCTGCAATAGTGAAGGTTGAATGAACCTTATTTGAAAATCCTTTTACCTCTTTGAAGTGAGTCAACCTTGCTTAGAGGCATGCTTTGACTGTGTGAGGCAAAACAAAAGCATTGTAAGTGCCGTACACTGTAAGGAAACATTTATCGCCATTGGGTGATTTTCTACATTTGATGATACTCACAGGTGTGTCAGTGACACGTGGTTTTGGGGGTTGGAGGGACAGGGCTGATGGTGTGGCATGCTCTTGTGTTCTTCCATTTAGAGCAAAAGTCATTGCACAGAGGGAATCTTTTCCCACATCACAGAATTAGTCACAGTCACACATCGCACGTGGATAGTCATATGTACACATGTGTGTACACACAGTCAGACTCTACCACAGGGAGAGGAGGCCCACTTTGGAGGCATTCCTCTTCCAGCCTGCCTAGCTATTAAATTAAATGCATTAGTTCTATGATACTTACAGCAGCTGATGAAATGGCTCTTCCAATAGCACTGCAGAAATTCCGGGTAATGATTTTCACAGCTGCATTTCCCTGACAAGTTAATCACAACACTCCCTCCTTTTCTCCCTCCCTCCATCTCTGCCTGATATTAGCAACTGGACATATCTCATGGCTGTCTGGTAATTAGAGTTTGAACTCTTCTGCTTGACTAATTTATTAGCTAATATCATATGAAATTTGATGTTAATATGTCCTAAAGGCTAATCTATTCAGATTGGAATGCATAGATTTTAATAGTCTAGTGTGCTTTGGTAATCAGAAAGAATTATGTGATCATGGCTTGTGGCTTAGGCAATTAAAAAAGATTGGCTTTCAGTGCTCATTTCAAGGTTGCTGTAGCATTTATTGAAAGGGGTCTATAATTTCAGTGCAATGTGGATCTTATATAAGCACTGATCTCTTTTAAGTAAGCTACCATGTGTCTCACATGGTTTAGGATGAGCAAATAGCCTAAACCCAAATTGTTAGCAGAGTATTAGAGGTGAAAAAATTGTTAATCCCTGACATTTTTTGGCTGTTGCTTCTTTACTCAGCTGAAGTGTAAGAGTCAGAACTTAAAGAAAACTGAGATATGAGAAAGAAATAGGAGATATGGAATGTGTTTAATTCCTATCAGGGTTACTGATGGGCTTTTTAGCATCATTAAGGGAGCTTATACTAAACTGCTTACCCGCCACAAACCTCATTTCCAAAACACAATTCCCACTCTATGATACTGCCATTTATATATTGCTTCTAGGCATCATTTTGCCTTAAATAGTGCAAAATTACACTTTGAACCAATTTAATTTTATAAGGAAATCTAGATTGCTCTGTGCAGTTTTCTTATCTTCATTCATTCATTTTTAGGCTACCCCAAAATTTCATAACTTTTAAATTGTAGGTGTATTTATACCCATATCACAAAAAAAATAAAAAAAAATATTATGGGAAGCCTCAGGTTTAATCTCACTCACATTATAGCAGGAGAATCCTGCTATATTGAAGTCCATGAAATGATTGATGATTACTTTAAAGATCTGTCCATTAGATGGATTTTAATATACTTGAAATACACTTTGCTGACCCCACTCTAATTCACTGTTATCAGAATGAAAGTGGCACCAAGGCAAATAGCTTACCATGTCTATCACATTTACACTGTTACATTTATTGACCCAACTTGCAGTCTCCTGAAGGAATTAAATCAAACGTGTTTGACAAAATCTGTTTCTGTAAGACCATGCTGACTGGCATCAATTACTTTTTGTTCCTTTAACATTTTTGCTGAGCTAGAGAAGGGAAGAGCTTTCAGCTACTCTACAGAAATATCATTTTCCTGTAAGAGAAACTATCCAGGCAGAAATCTCCAGACAAGTTGGACTCTGTGCCGTGTATCCATGGGACAAAGAAGTGAAGTACATAGGCTGCTGCAGTCATGGCCACTATGCAAGGATCCAAGCTGATTGGAATTTTAAACAGAAACTGTTCAAGTCCTAATTATCTTTAATCAAATGGACTAATCTGGAGATCAGACCAAAGGACTGAGAATCCTATTAAAGTCATCAGGCATCAAGAGTGACAGATACTCCTGGTAGGCCTATTCAAAACAAGCTTGCAAACTGATCAGCTCAAACTTATTTAGCCTGCAGAGCCATTCTTGTAAAGAAGATATGAGGTCCAGGAGAAGACACTACATTACTTCCATGGAAAAATGCAGTTTTGTCTCCCCTAAATTTGATACAAGAACTGAAGAACTGCTCCCAACTTTGAAACACTAGCAAAGCTATTAAATGAATGCAGCAGAAAAGATACATCTAAAATCAGATTGTGTGATTGATAAAAGTTGTTAGGGAAAACTCTTCAGGACAGATTTTCCACATTATTTTGTGCTACTTTATATTTGTGAAGAGCAGGGAATGCCATAAGATGGCTTAATTAACTGAACAGGAGACAGGGCTAGGGACACATTAAGTAGTACAAGAGCCAAGTCTTGAATTACTCAGGCACTTCCAAGACCATAAATACCTACTGCCCAACATAAAGCACAGGCCACAGATGATATCAGCCATGGTATGGCACATGACTGCTTCTATATTCATGTCTCTGCAATGATTTTTCAATCCAGGGACAAAAGGAAATGAGAGTATAACATACAAATGAAATGGTAGCGTAAGTGCATTGCTGGTGTTTGGACCACTGCCTTCAGTCACCCAAATATATTTAGCACCTAAGATTGTGTTTGGTAAATATGCAGGTCTGCTTCCCCAGGTAAGGTCTTTCAGTGGCTGGTATTCTTCTGAAGTACAATTTTCCTTTGCATTAAATTTCTACCTTCTCCCTTAAAGTCCCAAACATAACTCTCCAAAAGACCTGCTTTACACAAGGGCACAGTCCTGGAAACTGGTGGCTTCTTATTCTGACCCAGTTCCACCCCTTTATGCCTTAACATCTGGCACTTTTTTCCCCTCCTCTTTTCCTTCTACTCTATCACCACTGTTTTCTCTCTTTTCAATCGTTCAATAATTCTTCCTTTAGTATAATCAGATTTTAGTCTAATTTCAAGTGATTTATTATACAGGTGACATACCATAAACTTCTTGTACATAACCGATGCACCAAAACTTGCATGAAACATATTTTTAGTGGGTAATTCAAAAAACAAAAGGGAAAAGGATAAATTAATATTTTAGACCTGATAAAATTTGTACAGCGTGTTTTTGGTTTTACTCTAGAAGTTTCACAGAAGAGACATCAAAACTCAGATGCAACCTGGGCCATAATCAGATACAACTCCAGTGAAAGTTCTTCATGGCAGACTTACATGAGATAATATTAGATTTGAATTTGTTTCAATTACTGGGGAAAAAAAAGATTCACTTTCAAAAAAAGATACAATTTCAGTGACAAAGATATAGTAGGACAAATGGTGTATCTGTTTAACTGTCTCTTTTGAAGCTGTCTGAAACAGTCAGCCACGGGCAGCTTTACTTCCTGTCTGCCACATCACACAAGATACATTTGGGTACAAAAGACACAGCACTATCTCATACAGGTGACTGTAGCAAATTTGAGAAAAGTGACCCATTGCAAAGATCATTTGAATAAAGCTGTTTCTCCTGTGATATTCATAGAAGTGGCTTTGATCTGTGAAAAATATTCCTGTACCAAATAACCCCTGAGTCAATAATATGCCATTAAAGTAGTCAGCTGGTAATTTGCTTACTCCCTTTGGGACTAATATCATGTTTCTCATATAAAAGTATAAATTATCTTTCCAAACTTATGATGTATAGAAATGAAAGAGTTAGGTTAGTGAAATGAGTAGCCAAATCACTTGCTAGACAAATCAGTAATGACAGGCACCTGCTAATATTGCATAAACATACATGCCACATGCTGAACACCATGCAAAAATTCACATGTGCAGAAGTCCATGGTAAGGCAAAAACAGGAAGAAGCACAGTTTTGAAGACAGTAAAGAATACCTCTAAAGTATTCAAACCATGAGATAAAGATTCTGCTTCAGAATTGCTGCAAAAGCTGATCAAATTTTATTTTTTTTAGCTGTCTTTTTAGTTTGAAGTGTTATTTCACAAAATAGAATATTTTATCAGATATAAATTTTGTCAAAATGCTTACAAGATCATTGGTATTGAAAAGTGTTCAAAATTGTAGAGAGGTCTTTTAGCTTTTTTAATTTTTTTTTGTTGATGTTCAGAGGACTGTTTCTTTTGAAACTTAGGCTAATGTTAGAGTTTTTTACCTTAATATGTAGCAACTTTAAAATACTTAAATTCTATGTTTTGGTTTGGAATGTGGAAGGAGCTCAGTGTATTGTTACTAAGCCAAGAACAGTGAAATGTCCAGTTTTAGATATGATGCTGAATGTCCATTATTTTCTACCAAATAGTAGGTTACACTTTGTGACAATTATAAAAATTTAATATTATTTATAATTTTCTGTGTTCCAGGTTAATTTATAGAAAAAAATATAAATAAAAATAAATGTTTTAGGAGAGTCTGTAATTATTGTGTATCAGATTCTCATTTATTTATCATTGTAGTCCTCCAGAGCAAACACCAGAAGACATGCACACACCTGTATAACCTGTTAACCACCAGAAAAGATGGGTTATTTTAGTACAAAAAACTATAACATCTTCATTAAAATATCTTATGGTGGAGATGGTACTTCCAGGAACCGGGTATGTTTTTAGCTGCATATATTTATATATTTATAAACCAAATAATACCTTGTGGGTTAATTCTTGTCTCTATGATTTAGCCCCCAAACCAGATGTCTTGAGTTATTTTAAATAAGAACATTTCCTTAGGTTTTCATACCTTTATAAAAAAACCCTAAAGTATCCTCTATTCTTGAAGCATATTTTTCTTTCTTTTTTTCTTTTTTTTTTCTTCTCTGGTTTATTTCTTTGATCTTAATTATTTGTCTTCCTGAAATATACTTGTTTTCCTACATGTGGGAATGGTTCAATTAAATTAGAAACATTTAGGAATATGTGTTCCTACCTCAACTGTGGATTGGAAAGTCTGTGCTTGAAAAGTGACTACAAAAATCAGGTTCTGAAACTTACAGAAAGGACTAGGTTTGAAATGTGAATAATCAGATTGCAAGTAAATTGGCATAGGCTTCATGACTACAGGCTTGCAAGTTTATTGCCTAGCAAAAGGGACATAACTTTTGAGTTTCATTCCTTCTGTAAGAACTTTATAGTGCTTTTTGTTTTATCCAGAAATTGTTTTTGATGCTTGTGATTTAACAACTTTTTCTAAACTTAACAAATTCCAAAGATTTCAGCCTAGATTTACTGATGGAGTGTATCTCAGTTCTCCCAAAATACTTGGCAAGTGCTACGGAGCTGGGCAAACTCACTTGTCAAGAACCCAAATCAATAGAACTTGGCAGGCTTCTTCAGGTGCAACCACCTCACCTCCATTGCACAAAGAAACACAGCATGCCAGGAGGCAGAGAAGTGGGCAATGAAAAGAAGAGCAAAACGCTCTCCTCTTGCATATGTTGTTACAAATCTAAATGGGAATTCACTCATTTTTTGTTTTCTTTCTTATTGCCTGGGTCAATGTTGTTGAGTAAAAAAACTTCTCCATATTGCTTCACTGACCACTTTAAAGTCCACATCAAAGGACTGATATTCTTGTGATAGTTTCTCTTAGAGAAATCTCTCTTCACAGACAAGGAAAATATTAAACAGAAATTATGTGTTTTAGCTCTTTTTGTAATAGCTCTGTGGTGTGGCAGGCAAGATTTTATCAGCACACCCAGTGAACTGTTTTCACTAGACCAGAGGCAAATCTCTGAGTTTATTTATCTATCTTCTATGTTTATGGAAATCAGTGCATCTTTAAAGCATCTCTATATCTTCCATACCAAAATTCTTTGCTGCTTTTGGGGTCTTTATGTTCCTGTTTGGGTTCTCCAAAGTTTTTTTCAAAAATAATGGACTGGCAAGTTGCTATGCTGTTGTGTGCGCCAACTGAACGTGCTGGGATTTGAATTGTTTTGAGTGCTTAAATATCACGTCTGCAAATGCCCTTTGCAAACTTCAGCATTCAGAGATTTGCTGCTGCTGTTACAGCACTCTGGGGATAGAGTTTACTTAGAACAAAACACCCTGGAGGAAAGAGATGTGATTTTATCTAGTCTGGAGCACAGAGCTGGATTGTGCTCTGGATGGTCTCCATGAAGGGGAGCTGGCAGCTGGAGCTGGCCAGGGGCTCATTGCTGGCATCAGGAGGCCTGGCCCCACACAAAGCACCCCAGCCCATCTGCAGAACATTATCTTGCTCTCTTCTGGGGTAAATGCATGCAAGAGCTTTTGCAAGTCAGGAAAAGTCATGAGATTTTTTGCCCGCATAGTCTGTTGCATAGTTTGGTAAAATATGTGGAACACAAGTACCAAAGTGTTAACAAGATTCTGCTAATGGGCAATCAACATTAAATTTTAGTAATAAAGATTCCAAATTGCTTTGGTCTGCTGCCAGACTCATGCCTGAACATACTTTATTTCCTTTTTTAAAAAAATTAAATAGAAAGAAAACCAAGGGAAATACTGCTGAAAATGAAAAGCTTTAATAATAATGTATTAACTGGTAATAACTGTAAGGAATTGCTCTAAAGAAAACTCCACATTTGACAAACCTTTGTGTGAGACAGAAGTACTTTGGTGTCAGGGCAAGGAAAGATTTTTATTTATTGAAAGGAACTGTTGTGGCAATAGCTGTGTGGGCAGGTTTGGTCCCGCTGCTTCTTCTGAAAGCTAATTCATTAGAGGGGTCAGAAAAGCATGCCAGGGATTAAAATACATTCTTTTTGTCCTGCTGCTGATCTTCACTTGCATTCTCTTTTCCTGGGGGTGGAGGCCCAGCAGAGAGTCACACTATTTTCAGTCCTGCACCAATACAGGTGAAGCTCTGTCAGCCTTCAGGCAGCTGTAGAGGAGGGCCACAGTAAGTACCTTGTCTGTGGACACCCCTGTTATGAAGACACCTGGACAGCTGATGACTGCAAATATGCTGTAAAGAAATACTACAGAATTTACAGTATACCTTTTTTCTAAAAAACAAAACAAAAAAAAAAAAAAAAAGAATTCACAGTTTTTTCTCTTTCCATCACCTCTATCTCTCTCTCTCTCTTTCTTAGTTTGAATATATTTGTTTGAAATTAATTTGGCCCACAATTTTTGGTCTGGTCCAAGGTTTGTTCTTTCATTCCAATGCTGTATTTCATTGCCTTTCTTTCTCTCCATATTACATATATTTAATTTGTCTTTCTGGCTTAATTTCTGTTTCTTGAATCCAGCTTGCCTCTTTCTTCTCTTGCAGCTTTTGTTCCACTCAGTCTTGTCTCACTTCCCATATTCAATTTTCTACAAGGAAGGACTGCCATGAGGGGAAAATTCTTTACTTTGTCAAGAATCCTTTTCTTTTAGTAACATAAAATATTGTTTTTCACAGAGAGATGAAAAACTGAATTTATTGTCTGCATATAAGCAAGCCCACAGGCTCTGTCACCTGGCTAGGACTGGGTTTTTATTTTTTCCCCATTCCTTTTATGGATATGTCCATATAACCTCTTGTCTTTTCTTTCAGGAATCAGGGAAGCTCTCACCTGCATTGGCTTTGTCACAACAGCACTGGAACTTGGTAACATTTGCTTTATTGTAACACATGGGAGCCCCTTGCTGATTTCTGACTGAAAGCTGGGTACCTGTTGAGGAAGGAACACAAATTAAACAATGTGTTGGCACCGTTTCTCTTGCTCAAACCTTCCTCTCTTGTTCAAGAATTGAGAGACAGCCTGTGACTCCATTCCTCAAGCTAGCACAGTTCCAGGCAGCTACAAAAACATGCTCAGAGCTCAGCCACTGCACAAAACAATGTCTCAGTTAGTGCTTCTTTTTATTTTTATCAAATCTTGCTCACTGAACAGCCTTTGTGTTACAAATCATGAGTAGACTATCCCCAGGTTTGGCTCTGCTTCTCCTGGACATCAGTAGGGAGCTAACAAAAACCAAACAAGGATGTCTGCTGGTTTGCGTCTGTGCTAAATGGTTGCTAACTCCAGGTGAAGTCTGAGTATTTTTGTATACCTGTGGATATCTTGCTTCTCATCCCTGCAATATTTCACACTACATAAAGTCATGTCTAATCTATTTTGGAGTGAAAAATTAAGAAAGGTTAGATGATTTTCAATATTTGAACGTATTTTTATTCCTAAACCTTTACTGATGTATAGCTTGCATCAGAAGCTGAAGAGTAATTTAAAACCATAAAATAACAATAAAGTATCTGGAAAGACCTGTAGGCTTGTTCCCTCAGACAGTGGAGATGACAGGCTCCCACACTTCAGCAATTATAATGGTTTCATATCATTAGCCATGGGGGTGGATTGGCCCTGGTTGGGTGCCAGGTGCCCACCAAGGCAGCTCCATGACTCCCTTCCTCAGCTGGGCAGGGAAGAGAAAATATAATGAAAGGCATGTGGGTCAAGAGAAGACCAGGAGAGATCACTCACCGATTACTGTCATGGACAAAACAGACGACTTCAGGAAATTTGCTTAATTTGCTACCAACCAAATCAGAGTAGAGTAATGGGAAATAAAAAACAAATATTAAAACCAACATTCCCCCATCCCCCTCTTCTTCCTGGACTAAACTTCAGTCATTTTTTTTACATCCTCCTCTCAGAAGCACAGGAGAACAGGGAATGGTGCTGGTTTTTTTTTCCCCATCTTAAAGACATTACCCTTGAGGCTCTTCCACTGTTTCTGATGGGCTTGTCCTTGGACAGTGGGGTGTCTGTCCTGGAGCTGGCTGGCACTGGCTCTCCTGGACACAGGGGACCCTTCTGGCAGCTTCTTACAGAAGCCACCCCTGAAGCCCCCCTGTCCCCACAAACCCAATAGAGTCATAGAGTCTTGAAGGATATTTGAGTAGCAGAAATGAGCACGTGAGAGCAGAGCTGTACAGATTGAATTATAAAGACCTCAGTTAGAGTTTTCATATAATATGTGCTTCTAAATATTGTAACATGCTATAAAGTTCAGAAGAAATGTCTTTTTAATGCAAAAGTCTACTAAAAGCAAGGTAGAATCAATCTGTAGAGGATGCTATGGAATTACTTTGGGTCTTACTGAGGATGACACTGTTAGCTACAGCTGAGTTTCTTTTGCACCTGTATGGCACAGGTGACAGTCTTGACTCAGTGTAAGTCTAATGGGAATAGAAATACTTCACACAGCAAGGAGTTAGAGCAGTTTCAGACGTATGAAATGGCCTGACTAGGTTTTTGAGAAGTGGAGCACTATGTTCTGTTTAAAAGAAAAAATGTTTCAGAGGTGAACAGAACAATGCTGAAGTGACTTGCTCTGAATGTTATTTTTTCTTTTCCTTAAAGAGCAATATATGGGAGATTTCCAAGAGAGGAAGGTTTGGGAAAAAAACAAACAACTCACATTTGTTAAAGTGAAGAGATTCAGTCAATATTACACATGATTTCTGCACGACCCCATTTCAGAAAAACACTGCTTCTTGTATTTTAAGTGAATATGGGCAAGATGCAGTGTTATTTGTACTAAAGAAGTTTAAGGTCTATTTTGCAAGGCTTTTTAACATCTAAATTCAGTTTGGCCCTTTCAAAATTCTCAGTGCATTTAACAGAGTGCATGTAACGCTCTAAGGCACAGTTGTGTATATTGACTCCATGAAGTATTTACAAGCCTTCTGCAGTCAAAAGTCTTCATCAGATCTCATTTCCTTCTCAGTATTTCCTGCTATATCCAGATAAAGACATTGAAACTGTTTAAGGGCTGGAACTTACTCTTCTATAACAATATAATGTAAAATGAAGTCTGAAAGAAATAGGAAGTAAGCCTGAGGGATTGATGAGAAATCCATGGCTTAGAGCAGGGAGAGCCACTCAAAAATAATGCATGCAGCTAGTGTTGGATTGATATTCAGCTATGGCCATGTTGTAGACAAGAAAAACATCCATGTCTTGCCAACACTGATATCTAGGCCATCTCTATTTTTCTCCCCTTGTTTGCAGACCAGCCACAAGACCTTTGAAACATATAACACCTTGGGCAAGAACTTTGGAATACGGATAACTTCCACAGATCCTTGCTTGGTATACCATAGCCAGGCTGTGTTTCAGAGAGAACTACTAACTCAACACTATCTACAGTTCCTTTACATATTTTAGCCTGGGAATTCTAGATTAATTTATCTCAAAGTACGAGTCCAGTTTAAAAGAATATTGTAAAAGCAGTGACAGATGCCACAAAAAAATAAGCTCCCAACCAAACCCCACAAGAAGCCCTCCTCAGAGATAAAGGCACCAGCTGGGCGAAAATTTCAAAATTATGTTTACATGGAGTGATTTGATGATGCACAAATATGTGTATACATGTAAGAAAGCCTTTTGAAAGCTTTTGAATGAGTTAAATGATATTTTCTAGTTTTAACAGAGTGGCAGTTTCTCAACATGCGAGGCGATTACAGGGTATTTAACATGCACTTGCACTGTTTTATGTATTTTTTTCAATCCATTAATGCAAGATATTTGCATCTTATTGCTACAGCTTTTTGCAAACATTAGGTTGTTACTCATGAGCCATTTTTTCATCTTCTCTTCCCAGTATTTTAATGACTTCATTGACTCATGTGAGGTCTTTCATCAGCTGTCTACACCATGTATGTGTCTGACCTCCTTATCCCTGCCTTTCCCCACCTGCATACCCAATCTGTCAGTGTCAAAGGTTTCAATTTAAAATAATAAACCAGAAGTGATTCCTAAGCCCACAAAGAAGTGACAGTCCAGGAAATGTCTCTATGGACCTTCTCCTCAGTAAGCTCAGGAGCTTGGTGCCCTCTTCCCACTATGCTCCTTTCCTTCCTGTTTCTTCTGAACAACTGGCATATCTCTAGTGTCTCCTCCCCTGCACATGTCCCCAGATATTACCTTCTGTTTCATCACTGAACTGGTACATTCAGGCCTGTGCTTGTCTTCCAGGAGCCACCAAAGGGTACAGCCAAACACAGTGTGTTTCCAGCTTTCTGCATGGAAGTGGGTACTTTCTAAGGACACCTTTTCACCTGCTTCACCCACAGATGATTTTTTGTCTCTGTCCTGGCTCCTGGAATGATCTCTCCATATGGAAGATAAAAGTTCATTTTTCTCCTTTATATCCTACTTTGTTTGTTCTGTCACCCAGCTGTACAGCAAATGTTCTTGCAGCTTCATATACTCAAGAGCCAGCCACATGAAGAGAGGCATATGTAGCAGCAAACACAGCACAGGCACGTGTGCTGATAAGATTAATTCCTTGTCATCTGCTATAATGTTAAATCTAACTTGAACTGCAGCCCTTGGGACCTGCAATTACATTTGTCCATCTGTCAATATACTGCCATTTTGAGTTGTACTGTAGTTAATTGCAGTTAATACACAAAGTTTTCCCTTGTTGTTCTTCCACCCCATCACATCCCCCCAGTTTTTTTTCTAAAGTATAACTAGAGCCAAATAAATAGAAGCAACACTGAGTTAGCAAGTTAGTTACTTAAGAAAAAGCTGAAGGATCAGGACAGGTTCTGTCTGCTCAGGTCTAGATAAAAAAACCCCATCAACCTTCCTTAACTACAGATAAATGAAGGAATAGATATAAATGAAACCCAAGTACAGGAAACAAATAGAGTGTGTGAGAGACAATACTTACCTAAAACATGCTCTTTGTTTCTAATGCTTTGCTCCTAGTGCTGAAAGTGTTCACTCTGAACATTCCAGTTTGAATCTCTTGTTCCTTGTTTGCTTCTGGGATAATGCCTAACTCAGCTAGTGAGTAATGGGCAGTCCCATTTAGTCCCCATTTTAGTTCTACCCACAAGGATGGTGTGAGCCTCATTTCAGTCTGCTTTTCTTATGTACTCTAAAGAGCCTTGTAAAAATTCTCAATCCTCTACAGAAGATGAAGCCAAATTTGAGTTTTTGTTTTTGAGTACATGTGCTGCCTTCAAATTCCCGAAGCTTTTATAGAATAAAGTCAGGTAGATATTAACACCTTGAAACAAGTTGGAAACGTTGAGATTTCTAGCAGTAGCACATAGCATATATTGCATATTAAAAATAAAATTAAAGGGATGTTTTAGTTTTTATAAAAATAAACTTTTTTCTTTTTTGTTTTTCTAGTTTCTATTAGGAGGGCTCTGATTTTATACCAAAATCTAAATCTTTCCTTTTAGCAAATAAGGCAGAGTCTGTTTTGTATGATCTAAATGAACTTTTGCTATGAATCATTATGTGTAAATTAGTGTTATGATATTTGTAAATAGTAAACAAGATAATGCATCACTTTCCAACCCTCATATATGTATTTTTTTTTTTTTTGTATTTTATTGTATGATCTTTTTGTTACTGATGGAGGGGAGCAAAGAACCAAAGCTAAGCTCTTAGTGCTATTCAATGACAGGACAAGAGGAAAAAGGCACCACTTGAAATATCAGTAATCCCACTTAAACATGAGTGAAGACTTTTACTTTAAGGATGCTCAAGCACTGGAAGAGGTTGTCAGAGAAGCTGTGACCATCCCTGGAAACCTGGAAACCTGTCTGCACATGGTCCCAGGCAATTTGCTTCATAGAAGGGTGCTGTACTCCAGAGGTGCCCTCCAGCCCTAGCTGTTCTGTGGCTGCTCAATCACCTTGGTCACTGCAAAGTGCCCTTGGTAAAGGGCTTTCTGTTCACTGTTTGAAATTGCCTTTTTGTCCTTTGTTGACTCATAAATTGATTGAATGGGTTGTGCTCCAGTGTATTCCTAGTGACTGAGGGGAGGCTGAGCAGCCAAAAGTTCCTCAGACTCTTTCCCCATGTTTTTCAAAGCTGTGTGTTTAGTCCGCCTTCTGCCAGCCCTCATTGACCTATCTGTCACTTAAAAACTAAAATTACAAATACCAGCACTTTAATTACAGTGGTCATTTTTGTTCAGCACTGCAGTAAAATTCTACACAGTCCCATTGTTCTAAATACACCCAGTTTATCTAAAATGCCTGTAAATTTTTACTTCCCACAGTCTTTCCTAACTAAACAGTTTCTTGCAGAGGTCCAGGAGCAGGCTTTGCTTGTGAAGCATGTAGTAAAAATGTATTCCTATATGTTCCTTTTTCTGGTTTACTTATAGAGTAGTTCCTTAGAAAAACAAGTCTTTTGACAAATTGAATTAATTAATAAATTAATTGACTAATTCTAATTTAATTAATTAAACAATTAATAGAAATTCTGGTTAGTGCAACGATGAGTAAATAGCCTGGGTAGCTCTCTGGGCTTGTCTTCAGGCAGACACTCAAAGAAATGTATTGAAATTAACATTTCTGCAAGTAACCTGAATCATGTAATTGTTCATCTCTTTGTACTTACAGCAGTAAAGTGGCCTTAATTTTGCATTATTTTCAATTGTCTTAATTTCTCTTATTTTAGTTTATTCTGGAAATTATATAAGTTAGCTAGAACAAAGTAAGTTAAATTCAGAATAAGAATATTCCTAGAGGGATTTAATGCTGTTTAAGGACTGTATAATACCCTCCCTGTGTATTTTCATGTAGTTAAGCCCCAAGCCCTAACCAAAATGTGCACAGCTTGTTAATCGTGGACAAAATAAGTCAGAAGTATTTTCAGGCTAAAGAAGTTCTTTTAAGATCAGTAGGATAATAATGCTGAGAAACTTTACATAAATGGGTTAAACAATTCACTGTAAAAAGTCAGCTACACATTTTAATAGTTCTATGCACAGGAATGTCTTAGTGAATCATATTATGTAGCTAAATTAATTATGAAATACCATATGGAAGATCCTTTTAACAGCTATGAAAAATCCCAAACGTTCTAATGACTAAAAATTTAAGGTCTTATTGAAATATCCAGAGGAGTATTTACACCTGATGGATTGTATAAATATATTGTGTAAAATTTTATGATTTTACACACAAGTTTAATTCTCAAAGACAACTTTTACATACAAATTCTCCTGCACTAAATGCCTTTCCTGAAGAAAGGAGGTATTTGTTGCAGATTCCTTCCATGTTTTCCTTTCTGTACATAAATAACCAATCTTCATGACGAGTCTGTTTACCCTGCTATTCATCCTTCCTTGCTTTAGTAGTGGTAACTGTATATCAGTGGCATTGGCAACTGGAAACACCTCTGCCAAGGGCCAGCTGAGGGGAAATGCTTGCTGGGTACAAGGAGAATAAGGGGTGAAGGCTAAGAAAAACATGACTTAGAGAGGGTTTGGAATGTTTGACAGTGATAGCAAAATTTAAAGCAGTGGATTTTCCTTTGGTTCTTCTGTATAGAACATTTTTTGCTTCCTCTGTAAAGAGCTGAAACTCCTGTTTTGCATAGAAGCAAAAACGTGGTCAAGTCTGCTTAGTTGAAAAGGCAATGGAGAGAAAGAGTAGCTTGAAAGAATGTCTGAAAGAATGAGTACTACATTTGGTTTGAAATAATTTTACAAGGGAAATTGATGATAAGCAGAAAAGCAGGGAAAAGATCAGTAACTATTGTTATGAAAAGGAAGGACTGACTAAAAAAATCAAAATAAGAGAACCCTTTTTAACCCCTACTTTTACCATTTTTATATTAATGTGGAACCTCCAATATTTCTGTGTTTGCTTCCACACCTCACTGTACGCCAGATCTGAGTGAAATATGAGGATATACACCCTATTTGTAAATGGATGGCATGCAAATTTAGCTTGATCTGAATATTGTTTAGTATATTCTACATCAGCTTTTTCTTAAAGAACGCACTTCTAGCTGTTTTACTCTGTTGGAGCTTTTATTATTTGATGAAGTGGTTTCAATTGGAAAAGGGAAATCACAGTGCTTTTGAAATTGAAACATATACAGGCCTTAAGAGAGTTCTGTTAGACCTTAATCAATAGTTTAAGGAGAAATATAATTCGTTAATTAGGCCTATTTTTCCAGTCTCTGTATACAGAGTTATACTCAAGCTGAGTCAGTAATTTGCTTGCATATTCTCCCTTTCCACATATACTGAATTAAAGAAACTTTTGTTCAGTACAAATACTTGATATCCAGCTTTTCTACATAGGTTGACTTTTTGTATTTTAGGCCAATTTGCACTACCAGCAGAATGATCACATGAAAAAAAATGGTTTGCCTGATACAAAGTGCAGTATGAACATGCATTTATGGGAGAACTAAGCCCCACAAGCTATAAAACTAAAGAGAAGGATGGGAAAAGATGCAAAGAGATGGAAAAATGACCAAAATACTACAAATTAAAAGATTAAGAATTGAATAGCTGCTCTTTTACACATATTCCTTAGCACTTTCTCTGCTGTGACTAACAAGCCTGGCAGCTGCAAGTATTACTGAAACTGAATTTTGCATGAGAGTAGTTACAGAAGACTTTCATTAACTTTGGAGTCAGTGAGACTCAGCTGTTTAAATTGTCACTGTGAGCAAGTTCAAGAGGAAATGATCACTGAGCTCGTGTAGCTGCCTGGGGATTTTTTCCACAGCCCAGATCCTTGTGAATATTTCTGTTGGCAAAGTTAGATCAGCCCCTCAGTCCTCACCCCAGATGCCAGTTTGGCAGACCACAGTGTTTAATTCCTTGGAGAATTAAAATTGTTTTACCTCAAATCAGGAAAATATCTGAGCAGTAGTGGTTCCTGATTTTTATTTATTGTTTTAAATTGGGATGAATATATTCTAGAGCCTCAGTCATGCCAAATTTAAACACTTAGTACATCATGTAGAGAAAAATTTTTTCAAACACAGGATGAAGACCACAGAAACAAAGAATCCTTTTCTTAGTATTTGGTAGCAATGCCTATGCATACTAATGTGTATGTGACAGACAGTCAGACCTTACAAGCTCATGTATATGCCATTAAATGGATGAGAGAACAGAGAAGTAATAATTAGAAAGGAGGGTGATAAAGATGTCCCTGCAGTTAGCAGTATAAGAAGCAGTATAAGTGTCTTTTATTCTAAGGATCCCCACAGGTACTGGAAAATGCAAGTTTTAAAAAGCAAAATTCCATCCTTTTATGTCTTTACATTTATGTCTTTACATTTTTGTTTGTGTGCTCCAATCCCACTGGCTTAACCAGTTGTCTTCACCACTTACATTAGTTGTGCAACCTTCTGAAAGGCTTAGCTGTGGGATCATGGGAGAGTCCAATTGCATATGTGATGGAATCAACCACAAGGCAGAGAAGAAAATCATGTCCTAGTGCTCTTAGTGCAGGACACTTTTCTTGTTGCCAGTTTTCTCCTCTTCTGTTACAATGGTTCTGCTTCCATCATAAATAAGAGCTCTGCTCCTGCTCTTACTGCTTTCCTCCAGGGAAGAACTAAATACAGCATGGTTTTTCTTCAGTTAATTCTCCATTTATTTCTTCATGGACTTGGTGCACATTTCAGCATCCTCCCTGCTTGCTGGGGGCTCTTATGGTGGAACTGGAGTGTCCCTAACACATTCTGAAAATCTGATGGCTGAAGCTATTTCCATGGTCTCGTCTCACTTGGGAAATTAGTAATTAGTTTTCACTAATTACTGCAGCTGTGATTCAGAGAAGCCCTGGATTTAAACATTAGTTTCCACCTGGATGTAGATCTTTAAGAATTTCCTGAAATGGAACCTCTTACCATCCAAACAAATGGCCAGGGTGCAGAACACTGTGTTTTAAAATTAAGTGACTTAACAACTAGTTTTTGCTTATGATTTGAAAATATCACAAAGTCTGTGACTCAGAAACTGAAATAAATTTTGGGTATTTGCCACTTAAATAATGTAATAATAAAATTGTGCTTTGCTATTCCAAGTTCATTAGCAGAGCATGACTACTAAAAGGATGGATGGATTTTTGAGCGGTCACTGTCACATGGTTTTGCTTTACTGAGCCACTTGGAAGCTGCCTTGACGCATTTCAAAAGCCTGAACGTTCCCTCTTTATGTTGTATTTGACACAGTGATGTTGTAAGCATTAAGTCCTTGGTAGAGGCCTTGTGTTGTGATAAGTGTTGTGGAGTTTTCTTATAGTAACTGCACAGTTTACATTATCAGTTTTTAAAATCAGGTTTTAAACCAGTGAAGGACTAAAAGTATGAATGTATACTGTGAGAGTTTAATCTTGTACTGAGTGAAGACTTCAGGCCCCATAAACTTGCTCATACATAAAAAATAAGTTAGAGGAGGACTGTAAAGGATTCACAATCTCACAAATTTCTGAAAGTAGAAGGGGATCCGACTTATTATCTAAATAGTTTATTTTATTACAAATTAAAATTCTCCTTATTAAGATTAAAAACTGAGCTGAGATCAATTTGCTTCAAGTATCTGTCCTAGAAATGCCTGTGTACTCAAATATCAATTATGGAGCTATGACCTTTCTACTTTCAATTTCATTAGAGGATTGGCCCTTTTTTTTCAAATTTTCATGGAAAGAAATTCTATTTTGAATTACAACACAAAGATTTCATTGAAATACTCAGCTAAATATGCAAAAGAGCTTTTAAATCTGTTCTTCAAAACCCTGGTCTCAGTATTAAGTATGTCACACGTAAGATTTAGGGTTATTTAACAATTGTTTGGATTAATTTTTTCAGTTGAGACTCTTAAGAACATTGAGTGGAAATTATTGCATTATTTGCTCCTCAGCAGAACTGGCTGTTCAGTAACTAGTATATAACTCTGATTTAGTGAATGTGATTTAGAAAACCCAGTTCATTATGGTGATCAATATCAGCAAGCTCATCACTGGCACTGATTCTTTTTAAGCTCTGGCCATTAAACTTGAATTATGTGCTAGTTCTAGGGCAGTTTGTCGTGCATGAGGAAAAGTACCCTTGACCTGCCACTGCTCTTGGCTCTTGTGAAATACAGAGGGTCCAACAGTCCTGCAGTGCTCTGACCCAGACATTTCTCAGGTGTTCTGACACTGCAACCTCGACAGTTGGTAGAAGGTTGAAGGGGAGCAAAACCTGGTAAAATATTTCAAAACACTTGTTTTTTTAAAAAATCTCATTATATACTGTTTATTATAAATAATGAGTGAACAGCCATTAGCTTCAGAATCAAGATCTAAACATATAATTTCAGAATATATATGGCTGTTTATGTAATATGTGAGTTTCCCACAATGATTTCAGGAATTGCATTCCCTCTTATCTGCGCCTCCTTGAATTTGTGATGTTTTGATGCTTTCCACAGGTATTTGTTTGAAGTGTCCTATTGCCTTTGGTTAGGGGTGCAAGACAAGGGAGATGTAATCCTACTTAGTACTTATTCTTACTGCTTGATTGCTTGCTTTCTTTTAGTGACATTAGCTGAATAGATGGAAGACCTGTTATGTAAAGCTGTTTACTCAACACAGCTTTGGAAAGAATATCACTGTGATATAAATAAACTCATGTTACAATTGCCCAAATAGATCCTGATAATGAAATCCAGGCATAACCTATGAGAGAATGCGTAACCATTAATTAGATTAAGCTTCTTTAAATTCCAAGACCAGCATATGGAAAGACAAATGTATGAAAGAGGAGAGTAAATAAAAGAAAAGGAAAGTAAGTAAGTGACAGGATGGGAAGAAAAAACCCTCAGAGAAAAGGCTGCCTGTGGCCAAGGAGATGAGATAAGGTTCTTGAAAGGTCTCTGATGGCTGTTGCAGAAGAAAGAGCCATTAAGTTCAGAGAATTCTGGAAACATCTGGTTGGTAAAAAAAAAGGTTTCTTAGAACTCATCATGTACAGGACAATGTAGAAGTTGGCATGCTTTGGATTATATACAAATAATTCAATATTGCAGAAATGGGTTGAAAAATAAGAGATACCTCTAAGGGGTGAATCATGCTACTTAACGTTAAAACACAACAAGGAGTCTTACTTTATGTTAGAGAACATGGCTTATCAAGCCTATTTTCAATGCTCTTGAATTCCTTAAGATCTTAATCTATTCTAAATTAGCTGTTGTGAGGGCTGGATGCAATAATATGTTGTGGAATTTTTCACCATTCTTTCCATTGCAAGGAGGTGCTTCAATAGTGGGCTGTCAGATTTTTAACAAGGGTCTGCCACAAAACCTTCTTTGAACTACAGGTAACAGTAGGTGGTAGGAGATGAAGAGAGAATAATTGTGAAAATGGACTGTTTGAATAAAAATATCTTCCCTTCAGCTGTAATCAAGGATGAAAGAACTGCACAGTTGTTTGGGTTTGTGTTTTGTTCTTTTCCTTTAAAATAAGGTAGGTGACTGCACTGACAGCATATGGCTTGATAGAGGCTGAAAGGTGAAAAACCTCTCCTAAGGTTTTCTTCCCAATACTCTTCAAACTTCTTGCCATTTGGTGCAATCTTACTCATTTTAAAGAAAAAAAAAAGTGCAGTCTAGAAAAAAAAGAAGCAATGTCTGGCAAGGAAAATTTAGCAGGGAAATTATTTCTAATTTGAAGTGGAATTTGAACAAAGAACTCTTGAAGTGCTGTGGTGCCTTCCGGCCCCTCACCAAATGAGCATGTCTGCTAATTTAGCTGGCTCTTCTTCCATCCACAGCAAGTTGGAAAGATAGTTCTCTTTTCCCTTCAGCCTTTTGGCTGGTCTAATTGAGGGCAGTGAACTACTTTTTTCTTCTTATGAAAGCCACTTTAATAAATGGTTTCCACTTTGGACATTTTTAAGGCTTTTCAGCTTTAAATGCTCTTTTCACAAGTTGGTGTTATTTTAATTGCTCCAACATATTCTTAACTTGATCTGAGGTCTTTAAACAAGGGAGAACTCTTAGATATATTTCCTCTAACTAATAGATACCTCTGCCATAGAAAAGCATATGTGAGTCAGACATTTTATTAGACTTGATAGGCATGTATATGAAAGATATTTTGAGAAAAAGAAACAGACCTTTTTTATTATTTAGTGTTTACAGTGCAAAGAGGACTCCAACACTCATATCTCTTGAAGGATTATATCAAGAAAGAAAAACATGACAAAGGCATTAACTTTTAGGAGACTTTTCTAACCAAAGCCAGCCTCATTTAGGATTGAAGATATGCACATTTCTTGTTGGGTCAGGAAAGAACTTGTATCAGCTCACTCCTTTGAAAAACACTGACAAACCTTTGTTAATTTTCAGGAGGACTGGAAAATAAAATGTCATACAGGTATCTCTAATACAGTTTGGAGAAGAAGGAGAGATGATTCAGCTGACTTCAGTCAGAGGTCAGAGACGTAACTGACTTTGAGCTCTTTTCAAACCAGTTCCAGCAGAAGACTTTGGGTCTACAGATTACATGTAGCAAATTGGGTTTATGACTACTGGCACTGAATTTAAAGCCCAGTTTGGCAGTCCATCTGCTAAATGGCAAGAGTTAGGTGTCTGAGGAAAATGGTTTAAAAATATTAGAAAACAATCAAGAGAAAGACACTGAAAACTGGAGTGCATCTAAAAACCCACTTCTTTCTAGATTTAGTGATCTGCCTTACCTATCCGGAGACTCAGGGTCTCTCTGGCTGGTTTTGGCATTGTTAACTGTTAATTTTGTAGCAGTTAATAGGTTATGAAATATAAACCATAAAGAATTTAATCACGTCTTCCACAATTAATTTGAGCATTCTATGCTGCAGAACACGGGCTCCCCAGGGAAGTGGTTACAGCACCAAGCCTGAGAGAGTTCAAGAAAAGTTTGGAGAATGCTCTCAGGCACATGGTGTGGCAGCTTGATGGAGTAATGGATGCTTTCATAGCATTATGTCAAGGTGGTGTTTCAGGGTGTGGGCTTAGAGGATACAAGGGAGTAATGGCTGCTGCAAGGGTGTTGGAGGACTCTGAGGGCTTGAGGGAACCCAGCCTGGATTGGACTTGTGTATTGGGAGCTTTGTGGAGGATTTTTTGTCTTCAAGGAATTACCAGAATCTTGAGCAGACAACATCTCTTCCACTGGGCCTCATACTTCAGGCTGGAAAAACCCATATATTATTAATACAGCCTACAACCTATCTGCGCTCGTTAGCTGGAATGAGTAAAAGAGCTCTCCATGGACAGGATTTGCTCTGGGCAGTGAGCTGTGACAAAATCCACCATCCCAGGCTGCAAGAATTGAGGGTGCCCTGTGACTGAGGTCATGTAAATTTACTTGTTGTCCATATGCCTTTTCTCATCCTGTCTCATTGAAGCAGTTTTCTTATTAAGCTGCTGGTTCTTAGGCCTTATTGAGATACAGAAAAAATCCTGCACTTTCTCTCAATCCACCCCTCCCCAGAGCAGAACAAATTTTCAATATGGATCACTCCTGGGATGAATTGTCTAAAGGCAGCTAAAACTGCTTAAGGTGTGGATAATCAGAGAGCAGGACCCTAAATTATTCATGGGGATAAGTTATTTAACTCTATAAGTGTACTCATTGTTTAATACATAGCCATAACCAATTTCAAAACAGTTTTTAACTTATGGGGGGAAATGTGAGATCAAAGTGCAATACATTATTTTAGTGGTACATCTTCTCTTCTACAGCCATCTATTTCACAACATACAATCTCCTTGTTTTCATTTCACTACTTCTAGAAATTTTCATCTCATATGGGAAGGTATTTTATAGACAAAATTTACAGGAATAAAAACAGAAAACAATTTACCTCATATTTAGATCTGAGAGAGTCTATAAATTTTTATACACTTCAGATTAGCACCAGCCAGGTTTAAGTTTGATGTCTTTCTAAACGCATTGCTTCTGACACAGAAATACTAACTCTTGCACAAGCAGAAAGTCTCCAAAGACTTACAGCATGGATCTAATGAAAAATAAAAATTATTTTCACTTCTGCAAACTCTCTGTTCAGTTCTGATTTTATGTGTCTTAAAAGGATTCTTCAAAATAACCAATCTATTTGTCTACATGATAAAATTGCTCCATTGCACAGCTGAGACCAGGACTTAAGCATGAATTACAGACAGAAGGTAAGTCTTGACAGCACTGCTTATTTGAGTGTGGATGTTTTAAAACCCAGTTAAAGTATGTTTGAAATACAGTCATTTCCCTGGCTTGTTATTACAGATTCCAAAAGGGACTTTTCCAAGTATTTTAACATTTGAAGTGTAAAATGAGACACCACTGATCATTACTAAATTTGAGATAAGGAGAATTAGTTTACCTCAAGGGCTTGTCTGTAACATGAGTGTTGTATCTCTACAACTAATATGACAACTTTCTTCATCCACCCAGAAGAGGCAGAGCAGGTTATTTTTCTATTCAGAATTGCACTGTTATTCAGAATTGCACAGGTAGAGAATGTAGTTAATTAGATGTGCAGTTATGAAAAATCCCAATTACTGCATTATGTCTAGTATCTTCTTTCCTCACAGTTACAATACTCTTTGGAGTATTGTATATATAAATGTGATAAGGAAATGCTAATTAACTTTTTAAAATATGATATAGGAGAAATTTCTGACATTTTTCACTAAACTTCTCTACTTCATAAGCTTCTGATACTCTACTATATCTGGTTAACAGCAGCTACCAGAAAAGTTAGCTGGGTTTTCTTGGCACAACAAATGGGGCTTCACTTTTTATTCAGTGTGTTGTTGCATTGCAGAAAATGAAATAGGATTTAAAAAAAAACCAATAATTTTTGGTCTTTATCAGAGATGAACTTTTTCCTCTCCTTTTCACCCCACCAAAGAACATGGACTGAATTATGCATTCATAAGCTTTTTGGATGCTACAACATTTCGCTGGTAAATCTTGTATCAGAGAAAGCTTGCATCTAAGTACTCACTAAACCACCCATCAGAAAGTGTTGTTATGATTACACCAGATCTCAACAAGCCAACCAACATTAAATGCTGTCATAACAAGCTGAAGAGGGGAGTAGTGTATTTGAGGGTGAAGGAAAGTAATTTCCAGGAATTTATAACTTGACAGTTACTTTTGTAATTTCATTTTCAAATATTAGCAATCTGTGATAATTGGGGTCAAAATTACCCAGCCTGAATTTTCTTCTGGAGCCTCAGGTGAATGAAATAATGGAACAAATTGGACTTGGTAAGAGAAAAATGGCCAAAGCTTGCATGAAGCAAGAAGACATAATTCACTTTTCCCTAGCTTACCATTGCATTCGGAATTTTTGTCAAGAGTGCTTGAAAAGAATAGAACTGGATTTTAAAAAAACTTGTAGAAGCAAGGCAGGACTAATAATAGATTTATTTACTCTTCTTGCATCACTGTTTTAGTATGAGCAGTCCTACAAAACCAGAATCTGGATTGTATTTTGCTAAATTCATTGGCAAATGTTGTCCCTGGCCTGAAGAGTTTCAAAACCACAGCTTAAATCTAGTCAATTCAAAAAAAATGAGAAGAGAATACCTGAATGTATTACAGCAATGTTATAGATTCCAATGCATCTTGAGAGCTCTGACTCAGATGAAAATATGATGTTCTATTACAAGTAAACAGAATCTGCTACCCCAGATGCTGTTAGCTTTAGCCTCCACTAAGTGGGTTTTACCACCTGTCATATCATTCCAACTGCTATGATTTTATAATTCCCACTATCCCTTTCTCTGCTCTCCTATGAAGACAAGCTGAGAAAGTTGAGGTTTTTCAGCCTGGAGAGGGGAAGGCTCTAGGAAAGATCTTAGAACAACCTTTCAGTGCCTAAGTGGGGTCTGCAAGAGAGCTGGAGAGGGACTTTTCACAAGAGCATGTATCCTTTTCATAGGACAAGGAGTTAAGCTGGCAAGACTGTAGATTTAGATTGGATATTAGGAAAAAATTCTTTACTGTGAAGGTGGTGAGACATGGGAACAGGTAGCCCAGAGAAGCTGTGAATGTCACATTCCTGGAAATTTTAGAGGCAAGTTTGGATGGGGCTTTGAGCCACCTGGTCTAGTGGAAGGTGTCCCTGCCCATGGTGTGGGGATTGGAGGTAAATCCTCTTTAGGATTCTTTCCAACTCAGACCATTCCATGACACTTCATGTACACAGACAGGAGAATTTGGGTCTGACCAGCTACTCAGGATACTCTTTTCCCAAGAATACCCAATTTTTGTTCCAAGGCTCCACAAACATAGCAGCCCTAATCCTTCCCTTTCTATTTTCCCTTTATTCCACATTGTGGCTTTTCCTAAGTTTCATATAAATCTTCCAGCAAAAGAAGACACTTTTAATTATCTTTTTTGGTCAAAAAGTCAGTTTCACAAAACAGAATTTGTTTGATGCGGTTTTTGTGTAAACTCAAGATGTAGACAGCTAGAACTGCATACCTTTGAAACTTGCTGCATCCTTATATTCTCCAAATCAAAACTTTCACTGCACTTTTGTCTCCTTAGTGGGCCCAAACTGACCAATATCCTCTGATTTTCAGTGGGTAAAATTTACCTTGTCTTATCCTGGTTTGAGTTTGTGTGGGCAAAATTTGCTTGACCCTGTCCAATGTTCCTCAGTACCCTCTCAGACCAGAAAAGGCAATTGCTGTAGCTATTCCAATCCCTTTAGTTAGAGTTTTGCATTCTTGACTCCTCTACAACTTAGCAAATTACCCCTTCATGCATTCAACTTCATCCAAAAGCCAATGCATGAGCTTCTATCCCCACTTGCTCAGTCTTTGTCTGAAGCAAAATTATGCAACACCCGTGTGACTAATCTGTTGTGAATAAAGCCCAGACTTATAATTTCTGCTTCTTCTCCAAAAGTGGACTTTTGAGGATACTCCTTGAATGCTTTATGCCAAACATGACGTTTGGATATTCATGCAATTAAAACAGGGGCCTCCAGTGCTTTTGGCAGCTTTGTTTATAAGTCCAGCTGCATTTGGCTTGCTTTTAATGCCGCAACCTCCTTTTGCCTCTGACTTCTTTTCCTCTGTCTTTTAAAACCAATAAAATGATTGACTGAAACAATTTAAGTGATCTATGAATTTTCCAGTAATTATACCTATTTCTCCAATTAATTTGCTTGTAAATCTTATATTGATTACTGTCAATTTCATCATGACCTTAAACTCTGATCTGTTTTTTCTCTGAAGGTCAACATGTTAAAGATGTTGATAAGATGGTAGATAGTGAAAGGTAGCTATGCTTGATGGTGTGAGATTATCATGTATTGACAATAGAAAGTGATTTTAAAGCACTCTGGTGCATTCCAGCAATAAGTCAGTGAAACAAAGGGGAACAAAGAAGCTGCTGCTTGTATGAGGGTTGTGAGGACCTCACATAAGGAATCTGACTTTTTTTAATGAGACTTTTTTGCAGAAAGATTTTTTGTGTGTCTCTTGCATACTTTACATGCACTCTATTCCACGGCATTAACATCAACATGGCTAATTTATAATGTGTGTTTTCTGTAAGTTAGGTTTCACTGAATTGCAGAACCCCAGGCATGCTCACCTCTGCCTCAGGGGAGCAACTGTGAATTGCCTTTGCACAGGTGCTGTGGGGTCTCATTTCCTGGGAATGTACAGCCTAACTCTTCCACACATGTGATGGTCAGTGATGCTTCCCTGGACCAGACCCATGGCATGCTTGCTGGGAATCTGGAGCTTCTGGGAATTGATGGATTCTCGGAAACCTAGGATTGTGCAGGAGGTTTGGTTATGGGTGGAAACCAGGCTTTGATGGCTGGTTTTAGTGGAAACTTATGACAAATGAAATCCCCATGGAATACAACAGTAGAAAGTGAGTGGGACATGAATCCATCCTAGAATAGTGCTGGCAGCCTTACAGTAGTGGATTTGGCTGCCTGCTGCTCTATGATAAGCTCTTAAGGTCAGTTTCATAAAGTTCTGCCCAAATTCTCAACCTAGATTAAAACCCCTGAACTAGGTTTCCCAGTTTTTGGATCCCTCTTCTTTTGACTTGATTGCTTATGGGGCATGCTTGGAGATCTGATTTACAGTGACACCCTGATTCTCAGCATGTCACTCACTGCTGCATTTCTGCATTTCACCATGCACACTCTCAGAAAGCCATGGCATTCAGAGTGATACTCTGCTTTCCACCCTCTCCATCTGTAGTCTACCCTTCACACACTCATGAAACCTAGGGCAGGGACAGCAGTAAAATTATACCTATTTACCACCAAAGGTGATAAGTGATAATTAATAAGAGCTTTAAAATATTAGAAAGGATGTCTTCCCCTTACTACCTTTCAGAAATGTATTGCAGCTGCTTAGTCTTAGGCCATTATAATCACATTAGTATTATGTGCCCCTAAAAATCCAAGAAGAGCCTCAAGCACAGTTACCTCTATTGATTCTCTGCTGAGACCTCTGCACAATCTGCTGGATTCCCATCTTCTCAGCACAGCTCCACGTCCCTTAGTTACTCCCGCTCCCCCTCAATTATTTGGAAGTTTAAGAACAGCCTCAAAAAGAAAGGCATAATTATTTTTGGGCTATTCCTAATGCTTGTGAAGGTGTTCTTACAGATGAGTATGAAGACACAGATCTCTAAAGCCACCTGCCTGGAGGTGAGATAACCTGCTGCTGCCCTTTTGCTGTTTGTACATGTTCAGGGGACTTTTAGCCTTGCATGAAGGGTTTCACTCTTTGCTTAGTTCTGTAAAATTTCATGACAGACGTGAAACGGTGCAGTCTGGTGAATAGGAAGCAGGACAAATAATACAGATAACTGCATTTCTAACAGTTGTGTTGATAACTTGGGCAGTATAATTTCAAGTTTTTTGGTCTGGAGGAAACATGGAATAAGGCTTTTTCACAAATCACTGAGATGAAAATTGTACATGAAATTTAGGATCTTCTCTTTATAGACAAAAATTTCCACCCTCATCTCAGCCAGCACAAGAAGCTAGGTAAGCACTCCTTTACAGCTTCAGAGTGGAGTCACCTGCTTTCCAAGAAGCCCTGGGTGCTCTTCCAAGAAGCTCTTGGAGCCTTAAGCAAATCTCTTGAGCAGTATCAGAAAGTTAGTTCATCTGGGTGAACTGAGGGAGCAGTAGCCAGCATGGGGCTGAGTGGTGATGGGGAAGAAGGGTGTGGAAAAGAGAGTCATAGACACTCCTATAGCAATTATTGTGTTTAAAACACTTGAAAAAATGACATAAAAGCCATAAAAACAGAGGACATAAACCTCAAGTGATTTGAATTTGTAATGCTCTCCATTACCATGGGTAATGTGAATCTTCTTTAACTGCAGAAAAGGATTCACATTTTGAAAGATATTTTTTTTCATTTAAATATTTGTCCCCTATGCAATAAAACATGGATGGAGACAATTTGTTAATCTCAGCTTCTGGAATCTGCTTTTAATTAATTTGACTGTTGTTCATAACAATACTTTTGGGAATCTGAGTATGTCTTATTTGGTTGCCATCATCAAGTCACAAAGTCATTGCAGAGAACCTGGTTTCAGTTACTTGTGTTGTCTTGCTGTCATTCTGTTGACATCAAAGAAATGATTCCCAGTTTATATCAATGTGAAGCAAACTAGTCTCTGCCCAAAAGCTGTGAATTGCCCCTGTGATCACAAAGTACACGACAAATTGAGAGCTTGGGAAGTGAATACTTGAGGTGTCCAATGAGAAAAAAAAAATAAAACATTCTATAAAAATTATTGTTTTGAAATACCTAATATCATATGAAAAGTCAGAAATTCAGATAACATCACTAATTGGTCTACCTTGAATCTCCCAGCATGTCTGTACTTTGCTCACATGTCCCATTTTTCACCCAATGGTGTCAATAAAAAGCTGGAAGTTGACAGCCTGGGTCAGATCATTCAGTTCTGCCTCTGGCAGTTGTCAAAACCGAATATGTCACAAGGCCCTTCTCAAAACAAAGTATTTCCATCTGTCAAATCAGCAGCTGTGATGGGGCCAAAAGAAGCCTTTCCACCCATTTGACTCCCGTGGCCTGGCATTTGCCAGGCATTCAGACACAATTCATGGCCTCTGCTTATGGCATCTGGGAAATTTCGGCCAAAAACTGCATCCAGAACTGTTCAGTTTTCAGATGAATTTCGTGTGGAGTTAAACCAACATGTGGACAATTTATTTACTGTTACAAATGAAGAGGGATTAATAGTTCTGACTCCTGTCAAGATGCGTCAATGCACTAAATAGAATGGGCTTTCCCAGTAATTTTTGATGTGTTGTGCTAGGAATATGTGAAAAATCTGTGGTAATGATGGGTCCTTCTTGCCTTAATATAGAAAGGAAAAAATATCTGGAGGATCTTTTTGCTCTCTTCCCCTTCCTTCTCTGAATAAAATAGTGCCCAGTTTTCCTATCCATTTATATATCATTTCACATCTTGATTTTTAACCTTAGTTTCATTCCTGGAATGTACCACTTATTAATTTTGGTGAAAATGGAACAAAGACTCAACAAGAACACCTGGACAGCAATTCTTGTGCTTTATTGCTGTTATATTACTTGTGTCAAGTAGGAGGATTAGGACTAGCAAGCCAACAAGCTTCCTATTGGTGACATGTGTCCCAGACTGGGAATGTCTGTTCAAGGGAAATTAGGAATTCCACCACCACAAAAATCCATAGAGACGTAGCCTAAAATGGCTTTGGGATGAGGCCCTGCCTCATTGGTGATAAGAAATTATTGTGAGATCATTTTACTTTTATAAAATATTCAATAAATGCATTTTTAACGTATTTATTTTGAAACATTATCAAAGGATTACATAGAAAAGGAAAAAAAAATTGAACATTTCTATCAGTATTCATTGATTTGTTGATTAATTTTGTTAAAAATCTAATTTTTTTCCCAAATCATACTTTCCAAATTATTTATTTTGACATATACTGAGCATAGATTGCCAGATGTTCATTGCCACTGACAATTTTACTATTTAGTATTATACATCAGCCCCCTATGTAAATGTCCTTTAGGAAAAACTTTCCTGAATTAAAAACAAATTACTTTCTTTTGCCTATAAATCTTGCTCCATTTCATTATATTTGTTTATTTTATGTTGCCTTCACAGGATGTGATTTCTTCATGACCCTAAATTTGTCATTTCACAACCAAAAGATTGTTTTCCTGGCTGTTTGACTTTCTGCTTGATACACTTTCTTGAAAGTACCCACATTTGTTTTTGTTTCATCTGTGTTCAGGCACATCAAAGTTGTTTCCCTCTAATTGGCAGAGCTGCTATTTGAGTTTTGTGATTAGATCTTTGGATGCACTTAAGGATAAACAAAATAAATTGCTACGGGGAAGCAACAGGGAAAACAAAAGCTATTATGGAATAAAAACACAGGAAATGAGTGGCAGAAATGTCATGTAAGAGCACAAGGATGAATTGTTTGTACTCATGAGTTAAAAGAATTCAAAGTGTATACCGTTACTAAAGTGGATTTTGAATGAAAATTTATGTGGCTTTACAGGCAATGTGTCTTTTACAATGGAAATCACTAGAGTAGGAAATATGCTGCATATCTACTTCTATCCTTAAGTGCTTTGAACAAAACCCCAGCAAGCCTGATCATTTAAGATTGCTGATACATAAGACAGCACTTATATCAAAAGCAAAAGAAAGTTGTTCAGTGACAGGCAAGACCTGAAGCACAAGACCTATTTCCTTTCAAAAGAAATTTATACTTAAATTTGCAAACTTGGAACAACATGTTCTGCACTTTCCAAGAGAAGGAGCAAGAAATACAGCCTGTGGTTGATAAAGGCCGAGTTCACACCACATTTGTATGGAAAACCATTATGAAATGAATTGTGTATAGTAAAAAAGAACTTCCTTGGTCAGGCTGTAATTCCAGTTCATATTGGCTATTATAATAATTCCTCATTATTTTTATGCCCACAGGCCACAACTAAGGAAGACAGCACACACCTTTAAACTTCTTAGGTGACCTTCCATTTGATGGAACTGTCTTCTGACCTTCCATTTGATGCTGTCTTCTGCACAAAGCACAGTTCCATGGAATAAGGAGCTATAGCTAAGCACAGAATCTGTACTGCCATGCAGACCAGGTCAAGAATTGTCACTGTTTTGCTGGTGTCCAAAAGGAGCAAAGTACTAACTTCAGGCTTTTGAATAGTTTTCAACTTCAAACAAAACCAAACCATTGATAAGCAATGGGAATAACTAGGTCTAGAAAGTATGAAGAGTTGGAAACCAGAAAAAATCCCAACAAAAAACCCTCACAACAAAACACCAAAACTAGGAGAGGTGAGTTATTGAAGACTGGCTCAACACTTCCCAGAAAGGAGAATATTCTTGAATCAAGAAGATTTTTTTCCTAGCTGTGCTATGTCTCTCAGAGTTTCCTTCTGGAGTACATGAAGTTTCAGGTCTCTAGGTGTCACAGGCTCCCCAAAGGTGGCCCAAAATATCTCTGAGAGTCGATACTGAGAAGGAGATGTGGGTCCTGTATTAATGCAGATTCCCACTGGTCACCAAGAAATATTTTCACTTTGAAGGTGGCCAAGCACTGAGAGAGAGTGACTCAAAAAGTTAGTGAGATCTCCATCCCTGGAGAAGTTCAGGATTTGGTTGTGTGTGGCCCTGGTCAAACAGCTTTCACAGGTCCTGCTTTGAGCAGGAGGATGGAGAAGGTGCCCTCAGGGGTCTCTTCCAACCTACACACATGGATGAGTCTTCCTCTCTCTGTTTCTGTGCATGCTCAAATGGCCATTACACTGCAACAAAAATACCAGCCCAGCTGCCATGATATTCCCCTTCCTCTCACTGTGAGGTTGTGGTAATACCATGAGTGTCCATAGCATTTTGAGAATACTGATAGTGCACAGGACACTACAGAATTACTCATGCCATCTGTTTTTCTATTGTTAAAGATTAAAAATAAAACTCTGAACATTTATTATGTTGGCAGACTGAAAACCACAAACTGGTATTTTGTATTCCCTCACTTAAGTAATTATCAAGTGTCCAAAAAATAAGTGGGAAAAGAGAAAGGAGAAAAAGCCAATCTTACATCACACTAAATGATAATTTAAAAGCAATTTCCATAGAGCTTATCTCATTCCCAGTTATCCTAAGCAAATCCTGCAGTTCTCAGCCCAACTTTTCCCTTAAAAAACTGGGAATTGTTCTTTGGATTCCCCTGGAAAGGTATGGGAAATAAAAAGTTAGTTATGAGAACTAAAGAATACTGTGATGATGTCATTCAGAAGTGAGGAGCAGTTATGCCACTGCCATACCAGCAAACTTCTCCACCCTTCCAGAAGACCTTGTTCCCTGTGCAGCTGAAGGGAAGGAGCAGGAAGGACTAGAAGACCATCTGTAAGTTTCCAGTGCAGATCCCACTCGTGCTAGTGCAGCACATGGGGCAGGAGGGGCAGCCAGGGCAGGGCCAGCAGTGCTTTTGCTCCCCCATGCCAAAGGCTTCAACTCTTGTCTGTTAGTGCTCTGTGAAGTTTTGCCTGGAAAGTACAGGCAAAAAGGGAACTTGCTTATAATCCTGTATATTCTCAATGATATAGATGTCTTCCTGAGTTTCTGGTAGAGCTAGAAAGGCTCAGGCCTTCAGTCTTCAGTGTTTCTAGATTGTCTACTTGATTTCTTTTTAGTTGTAAAAACAATACTTGGGTCAATAACCCACCTGTCTCTAGTTGAAAAACAATTTATTCAATAGATGAACATTAGGAATCCTGCATTTCTCTTTGCCATCCTACAAAGGAAAGATGTTGATTCACAGGAATGAGCTGAGAACATGAAGATGTCTGTGGCCAGGGAAGCTTGGAGTTTGCTGTGAAAATTATTTGCAATATTTCTTACTGGAATAATACTTGCCTCTTCTTGGCCTTGCATGTTATGTTGTGATGTAAAATGGTTCAGTATGGGATCTCATTTTCTCTGAATTATGTTTGCTGCAAAAGTGCCTACTGCAGCAGAAGTATGTGTATAGTGAGAAGTATGGCCCTGTTTCAGCCATTTTAATTTGAGGCCACACAGAGTCTAGAATCAGGGTAATCAATTTCCTCATGCTAGATTTTATCCATTCAGTTTGATATTAACAAGGCTGGCTTGGCATTAGTGAATATAATCTGGATTTTATAAAAATTTATTCTTTGCCTGCCTCCAAAGAGACACTTTCCAGTACAGTAGAAAAAACCCCAAGTTTATGTAGACAAGCTATTATACAAAAAGGATGGAATGATGGGAAAGAAATTGTCTTTGACAAATTAATTAATATGGACTAACTAATTGTTAATAAAATGTGCTTTAATGAGAGCTTAGACATTCTCTGTCTGGGAGTGTCACTTAAAGAAATGTAAATTCTAGTCAAATAAACCCTTTATGAACAATTAGCAATTACATTTTCTGTTTCCCTGAGCAGAATAATGTGTGCCTGCAATATTCATGTGATGGGTCCAGGCATGGGCCACATTTGAGATACTCATATATCCCTCTTAAAACTATCAATTAAGATCTGACTGAAACCCTTAAGTATATTGGCACTTTGAATCTAAAAGTTGGTATGACCATTATGCCTTTGAAAGGAGATGGACTAATAAGAAAGTGCTGCAAATAAATGCAAAGGCATGGTTAAGTTGTATAGATGACTAAACACAGAACACTCAGAGTAACATTGCTGCTTATCTTTTACCAAGATGAACTTTCCTCTGACCTCTCCAAAACAGAGAAAGAAAAAATTAGCTTTTATCCTTCCCTTCTCTTTAAATCTTTTACATAACATGGTGTTTATATTCCTGTTAATAAATTGTGGTGCTTTTTTATCTCACAAAGAGCTTTGAGGTCATGATTTAAAATGTGGTTTGGTAGCATGCGGGTAGAAATTTACACTTTCTTGTACTTATCTGCATCAAGAACAATATATTTAAGACTCACAAAGGAAACTGAAGATGCTGAAGTATGTTATTCTGATTTTTCTAAATAAACCTACCCCCTCAGTACCCTTTAAGAGTATCAGTTTAAATATGCTAGAAGTGTAAAAGGAATTTATTCAGTTAATACACTTTTATGTATTTTTATTGCAATTATGGTCATTATTTCACAGAGGTTTGAATTGATCTCATTCATTGCCTGTGGTATGCTTTAGACTAAGCCATTCCATGCAGATTTGGATTAATTATATCTATGGAAATCCAGGGATGTGTATAGGAGTACTAGGAGGTATCCCTGCCAGCATGGCTCTACAAGGCCTTATTCTTTTTAAATATGTGAAAGAAACAGGGACATAGGAGTTGTGATGGAGACAGAATCTCTGCAGAAAACCAGTGACCTCTGTCACCATGAACCAAGTTGCATTTGCTGTAAGACAAAGAATATTCCTACCTCTCAGAAGTCACTTAAAGTACTTGTTCTCCTAAGCTTAATATGACTGGGGACTGTAGCTTTTATAGGCAGCAAGCCATCAAATTGTATGATATTCCTGAGAACTTCCAGCTCTGAAAAACAAATACTCTGGCGATAGAAAATTCACCAAAACTTCCAACAAGCTCACCCCTATCAATAATTTTTGTCTTTTCTCTTAAGGTGAAGTATATGAGCCATCAGGTTTTGATATGAAAACCAAGTTGAAGACATACTTGCCAACTGAAACAAAGACTTAGACATTTCCCTAAAATATTCTTTCTTTATCCTTATTTATTCCTGTATTCTTCCCCAGTGCTTTCCTACATTGTCAAAATCTTCCTTGAGCTGGTGGTGTTTCAGTAGCAGGTTACCACAGTAATAAGTACAGAAACTCCAACAATGTACTTCATTGTTTAAACATTGGAAGACTACATTAATCCTTTTATTTTCAAGCTGAGTATCAGTCATCACCTGTAGGCTCATTTCAGGACACATCTGCAGCTCTTGTTCTCTGCTGTGCAAGTGTGGTTATGTTATTTACTCTAGACTTTATGCCTCCAACCTTGTTCTACTTATCAAGACATCATTTTGCACCTATTAAAAAGCTTTAGAAAGTGGCAGGCATATTCCATCAGTTTTATTTGTTTATACTGAACTTATAAAACACCTGTTTTCTGGATGTTTTTGTTATTTCTTCTACTTGTTCAGTTTTTTATTATCAGACTAACATGCTCTTTATGTGATTCAGATCAGTGTCAGATTGACAAGCCTGGAACAGACTGTTGTATGTTTTACTTGTTTTAAATTTTAAAACAAGGTAATCGTACAAATTTCTAAAGAACATTTGAAGTCAACATAAGTTGCTTAAATAGTTTAGCATTTTTAAAACTCCTAAATGCAAATTCTTTGTGTCTATTATTTAAAATTGTCCATTATTTTCTGTTTCAGCTTATTATAATATTTGATTAGTATTATTATCATCAGAGGCGATGAATTAATTGTCTATTTATCATCAAATAACAACTAGATATCTTAAGCAAATACTTCTGCTTAATCTGGGTCACTATTAAAAATTCTACCATACTCCTAATAACAGGATAAAAGCATAGCACTAAACTTTCCTTTCATTGGTTTTTGTTCCATTAGATAATAGAAATCTCTGTTATCAAGTTTCTCTTTAGAAGGTTTTTCTGTAATTAAGCCATTACTCAAGAGTTTCAAGGTAAATGAGGGAGCTCTTTAAAAGTTTGAGCACACAATCCCAGTGTTGCAGTCCATTATGCTTTTATTCTGCAATCAGGCTGCAGAAGCCATGCTTGCCTATGCTTCTCACACCCAGAAAAACACTGAGGTGTGGTGTAGCCTAATCCTTCTTCAATCCCCTTTTGCACGGAGTAGAAATTAGTTACTGTCGCTGATCTTATCCCAAGTAACTGGTTTTGAACCCACTCTGTCTCCTTTAGATTTCTTCTTCCACATTAATCCTTGACAGATATTTCAGCTCGAGCAAGACAGCCCTGTTGAAAGCCTGGCTGAAGGTCATACAGCTATAGAAAAGCATGTGGCAAAATAGAGGAATGAATGTGTACACAAGGTAAAATATGAATATTTCAGGCAGTAGCTGGAGGGAAGAGCCAGGAAAACTGGATGATTCCTCTTTGAGAAGGAGGCTGAAAGAAAAGTCATAGAACAGCATGTTTCCCTGCAGTAAGAGAAAGAATAATGCAGAAAAATTATGCTAAAAGAAGTAACAGGGGATGACAAAAAAGAAGAAAACCTTCATAAAACAACTTCCAGCCTCTCTGGTTGTGCTAAAATAATTTAATATTAATATTGATTAATTTGAATTTCATATAGGGCTGCTCAAGGAAACAGGACTTCAAGGGTAATCAATCTATATATCCCAAGTGACATCACAGATCAATTGAAGGTACCAAAGAACATATGATTAAACTTGGCTTTCAACTTCCTGGCTTCAAATCTCCCTTAAGGAGTGAAACATTGAAGTCCAAATTACAGAGTATGCCAGGCTCCTTGAATTTTTGATCTATGAAATGTTTCTTACAAAAAAAACCCCAACAACACCAACAAACCTAAAAAAAAAATCACAAAAAAAGAGAAAAGATAGAAAACCAACTAAAAACACCCCCAAAACAACCCAAGAGAATTTCCCAAACTTTAGAAAAAACTTTTCTCTATGAAGATTTTGGCAGAGTCAGCATTTCTATTGCCTCTTAACTGCAAGTTACATTAATATCACTAGGACCAGCAGAGCATCAGGTACAGGCGAACTGCTTGGAGTAAGCTCATTTTAATTCATAAAAATTGTCAAATTGAGTGTGCAGTAATCACTTTTCTTGAACACCTTAATTCCACAAGGGAATGCATGAAAACATAAAGGAGAAAAGTAGCCCTGAATTTTATATTGATGTGATTTAAACAGGTTTGTTTAAAAATTCTTTAGATACTTCTAAATCAGTTAGGCATCATGCAAGATGCCTGCATCCATGGAAGGGATGTGCTACAGACAATCCTGTTACTTGGGTTGTGAGGTTAGATGGCATCCTGCCCCATCACAGATGGGCATCAGTTCATTATTCTCTGAATGGAAATCTTGTGATTGCCCAAGACGGAAATCTTGTGTTTGACAATAAAATACAGCCCAGTCCATGTGCCCAGGCTCTCTCATCACACCAAGGTTCCTGCTTGCCTCCTCCTGCCTCCCAAGCTCTGCACAAGTAAGAAGACCAAGTCTCTCAATTACCATGCATTTCTAGGCCATAGAAATCAAACTCAAAAAACCCCCATCTGTGATGTAGGTAGGAGCATTGCAAAGAGATTGTTCTAATGTAGCTTGATTTATATTCCAGGAATAGCATTCAGGAGCCTATTGAGAGGGAGTGATTGTGCCAGACTGGAGACAAACCCATAGAGCACCTTGCAGTGTTGTCATTACCACAGTGCATGGCAATTTCATGTGCAAAAACCTGCCCAAGTTACATTCCTCTTTGCCTGCAGGATCCAAGTGATACTCAACTTTTCTGCATCTGTATTGCTACAGCTTTATCAGAAAGTCATTTTGCATGAAAAATATACAATTTTTCATTATTCAGTCTTCTTCTTCCGTCAGGCTGAGGAAAAAAAATAAATATTCATGATTTATTCTGTATAGCATAATCATGACTACAGGTTTATGAATGTCTATGCAATTGTAATAGGAAGTGATACGACTTCTGTAATCTTTCTGCACAGTCTAATAGCCCTAAAAATCCCTCATTATAATAATGCAGAAAAGCTCCAAGATTTCCTATATTGTTATATTTCTCTACTAATATTTCCTTATTCACAGACACAAAGAATAATAGAATGGTTTAGGTTGGAAGAGGACCTTTAAAATCATCTTGTTTCAACTCCCCTGCCATGGACAGAGACACCTTTAACTAAATCAGGTTTCACAGAGCCTGTCTAACCTGGCCTTTAACACTTCAAGGGATAGGGCATCCCCCGCTTCCCTGTTCAACTTGTTCTACTGCCTCACCACACTCACAGGAAATAATTTTTTCCTTAAAATCTAACCTAAACCTACTCTCTTTCAGTTTGAGCCCATTCCCCCTTGTCCCATCACTACATATCCTTGTAAATAGTCTTCTATCATTCCTGTAAGGACCCTTCAGGTCCTGGAATGACACAACCCAGTCACCCCAAAACGTTCTCTTTTCCAGGCTGAAGAATCCCAATTCTCTCACAGCCTTTCCTCATCACAGAGGTGCTTCATCCCTCTGTTCAACTTGCTGCAGCAGGGTGATGCCCTTCCTTAGGGGGGACCCCAGAGCTGGATGCAGCACTGCAGGTGTGCTCTCACCAGAGTGGAGCAGAGGGGCAGAACCCCTCCCTGTCCCTGCTGCCCAGGCTGCTTTGGATGCAGCCCAGGACACATTTGGCTTTCTGGGCTGGCAGTGCCATTGCTGGGCCATGTCCAACCTCTCACCCACCAACACCTCCAAGTCCTTCTGGGCAGGCTTGCTCTGGATCTGTTCATCCCCAGCCTGTGCTGAGACAGGGGGCTGCCCTGAGCCAGGTGCAGCACCAGCACCTGGTCTTGTTAAACCTCATGAGGTTCCCATGAATTCTCCCACAGCCCCACTTCTGGAGTTTGTCCAGGTCCCTCTGCACGGCTCCTGCCCTTCAGGTGTGTCAGCTGCACCACTCAGCTGGGTGGCATAAAGAAGCTGTCAGAAGTGGGATTTGAACCCACGCCTCCAGGGGAGACTGCGACCTGAACGCAGCGCCTTAGACCGCTCGGCCATCCTGACCTGCCTGGATGGACAGGAAGTTCTGTTGGAACACTGTCATCATTTGTAATGAATTATGGAAGCAAGTTGGGATTATGAGCCTCTGATATACCAAAAATATTTCTGCAAACAGTAAGAGGAGGCTGCAAATAGTGCTCTTGTTTTCTTTAATTTTTTTTTTTTTGTGTGTGTGTGTGTTTTTAAAATAAAATTTACGGCCCTAGTATTATTTGAAATTCCTTATGACAACAGTTGAATCTCCTATTATTAAGACTAGACTTGCAGACATTTTAAATCAACATTTGTAAGAATGAACTAACATTAAAGAGGGGAAAAAAATCTCCAGGAATGCATGCCAACATAGCAGCTTTTAAGATACTGGTATATATTTTTTTCTTTATAATAGTACTGCTTGCTAGGAGTATAAAAATGAACTAAAATATTTTCCAGCTGTCTTGTTCTGATGACATGAGCAGATGAAAAGTTGAAGAAACTGCTAAGTAGACATGATATACTTTTTCTCCAGCTTCTCCAGGTTAAATTCTTCATTAATTTGTTGTCTGGGTGAGATTCTTGCCATTAGTATGTAAAATAATGAAAACTTTGCATTAGTGTGTACTAATACTAAGTCTTACCTTCAATATTTGCTTTCAAATAAGTAAGTGAAGTCAGTGGTCAGAGTTATGAAGAACCAAGCAGGTATGTTTGTCCCCCTGCTGTTGATACAACTGTAGTTACTAACTTCAAATAATCTGACTGTGTGATAAGAGAGTTGGACTGTCAGCTGCTGCAAAAGCTGCAATTTTTCTCATTTTTAACATCCTACTATACCATTCCTGGCACCACTTTATTCCAATGTTGACATAGCTTCCTTGCTGAATTTAGCTTCTCCAATGCAAAAGAAATAAAATCCTCCTCTGAGACCAAGACTGGGTTTTTGTCTCTCCTGTTTTGCTCATTGGTCCTCAGACAAGATGTAAAGTGGGAGCCAGAAGAGATTCAGCCCCAATCTTTCGATGGTTCTCTCCCGGGTCATGTAGCCAGCACTGAACACTGTCATGGTCCTGGAGCCTGTCATTGACAAAACACAGAGGTGAGGAGGTGAGCAATAAATTATTCCTTGGTGTGTTTTGGGGAAAAAAAATGTGTCTGGAGAGCGGGGATGTTCTTTGGTGCCTGGAAGCAACCCCACAGCAAGTTTGGCTATAAATACACCGGTAAGGTTAGTGCAAGAGCTGGTGAACACAACTGCAAGCTTCAGTCCTAGGGCTGTCTCTTAGTTTAAGAAAATACCCTAAAACTATGTGGTCTGTTAAAATAACTACAAAATAGATGTTCTAGAAAATTGACCAGTATTTAAATCAACTGCTTTTATTATATATTTACTCATTTGAAGTGTGCCTTTTCCCTGCCAGAGGCAAACAATTTGTGTCTAAGAGGAAGCTATTGCCTAGGCTAAAGGATACATCCCAACTTCAAATATTATTCCCAAGGGAAGACATATGCAGATGCTTTCCTTTGGGTGTGGAGTGCTACCAGTGGATTGAAAATTTATGATTTGTCAAGTCTGATAAACAAGATGAAGTATTTTTAATATAAGGATTAAGTGTTAAATCATCACTGTATGAGTCTTGACAGAGAGTCAAATGCTGTTCTGAACAGAGATACTTTCCTGAACTGGAGTCTAGAAATTTTTTTTAACTTGAAATACATATTTAAGTGAAAAATGGTAGATGTGAGGATTTTTTAACCTAAGGCCTTGTGCTGCAGTCCTCACAGTTTTCCAGGTTTAGCTGAAAATCACTGGGAGATTGCTCACTAACAGCCTAGCTTGATTCTGCAGTTCTTGGGATAGATTTGGAAACTGATAAACAAAATTCCTGATCTGTCTCAGGGAATCAGAATGAACAGTCAAAACTGATCCTTTAGTGGGTCTAAAATCTGACTATGTAAATTCTTGGCCATAATACATATTAATTATTAATGTTTTCTTTGCTGCAGGGCAGTACCTTGTTTAGCCAGTCATTTTTATTTTGTCAGCATTTTTTCTTGTTCAGCTTAAAGGAAAGGAGCAAAGCTAAGGAGTACACTGTCTATAAAAGTAACAAAGAAATAGTTATAGTGAAACAATGGGATTTAACATTATTAAGAATTTCAAAGAATAAAAACATAGACTCATAAATGCATTTAAAAAAGCAGTGCATGCACGTGTCCAGATGTGAATGCATAATGAGTGCTAGAGGTAGATGCTAAAATACAGGCAAAGGTCAGAAAACAATACAAACAAAGAAAAACCTATGCCTAAAGTTTAAGAAATTGATGTTATTTATGTTTCAATGTCTTCCATGTTGATGACAAAACTTTATTATGAATTTATATATGACATTTTGTCTGTGGGCTTTCACACAACCGAGTTCCTTACCTGGTTATTGCCAGGATATTGAGTGGAATCAGGCTTTGTCAAGAAGCTGGTGTTCCCTAACTCAACAATGCAAGAAATCTTGCCTCAGCCTCAACTATTCAGGAACTGAAATTATATTTTATTCTAGACTGTTTTTCAGACTGAAAACCCTGTTTTGTGAGTCTCACATTGAGTGTGCAAAAGGGAAAAGAGAATTTCTCATCAAGCTCCCAAATCTCAGTGAGGCAAATTAAAAGTCCAGAAAGAATCTACAGCCAGAACTTAAAAGAATAAAAGAAAATGCAAATCTTGAACTGGAAAAACACTTCCTAACTTTTCCATCAAATATTAATCATAGACCTTTTGTTTTCAGCCCTCTTCTATCAGGTAAAAAATCAGATTAGGAAGCCAAATTAAAAAGTAATAAAATAGGCTACAACTCCACTGTAGTACTGCTTACTAGAAATCAGAATAAAATTTAATCAGCATCAGTTTCCATGCCTATTTCTCTGACCTGTTTAACACATTGATATGTCAGTGATAACTAGAATGTGCAGGCCACTTTAGAAAGAGAATAAAGAAATATTTTATGCATTCACATCACTTGGAGAATTGTTTACCTACACTAAATAAAAGCATCTTGATTCAATATTAATCTGATTGTCTTTTTCTCCCTCATAGCGAACCCATTGCATTTTTCATGAGTTTATCTCGGGTTGCCAAGGTGACATCCACTTTTTCACCTCCACAACCCCCACTTGATTACCTTTCTGTCTGCTAACACAGGCTTGATTCCTCCACAGCTTTGTTCCTTTTGGCTACTACTCTTTTCCCCTTTGGTATTACTGACTGTTATGTTTCCATGGAGTCAGGAAGGCAAAAAGGATTTTATGGGAAGGGTATGAAATTCCACTGAAGTCTGTCTCAGCCCCTTACTTCTGTTTTCCTATCCATGAATGGGCTTTAACTGGGCAGCCTCTGGGGAAGGGAGCTCCTCTCCAGCTGGTAGAGTTTCACTTTTATTCTTGCAGACATGAACTGCCACCTGCAGAGCAATAGTGCCTGGTGTGTCTCCTATAATCATGAGGTGGAGTTTTTTAAACTAATATGCCTATTCATCTCAAAAATTTCTCACATTCCAATAGCTAATGTAGAAATATGTCTGTGTAGTGCTTTAACCCCAGCCATTACCCAAGCCCCACACAGCTGCTCATTCATTCCCTCATCAGAAGGATCAGGGGGAGTGTTGGAAGGGTAAAAGCTGCATGGGTTGAGATAAGGACACCATAATAGGGAAAGCAAAAGCCACACACACAAACAAAGCAAAACAAGGAATTAATTCAGTGCTTCCCATGGGCAGGCAGGTGTTCAGCCATCCCAAGGAAAACAGGGCCCCACCACATAACAGTGACTTGGGAAGACAAACACCCTCACTTCAAACGTCCTCCTCTTTCCCCCACTTTCTATACTGAGCATGATGCACATGGTCTGGAATATCCCTTTGGTCAGCTGGGGTCACCTGTCCTGGCTGTGTCTCCTCCCACCCTCCCAAGCACCCCCAGCCCCTTCACCAGTGGGGCAGCAGCAAAAGCAGGAAAGGCCTTGGCTCTGCTCAGCAGTAATAAAACCATCACAGTACCAACTCTGTGTTCAGCACAAATCCAAAACACAGACCCATACCAGCCACTGTGAAGAAAATTAACTCCATCCCAGCCAAAACCAGCACAATCTTTTACTCATATTTTGGGAAAAAATTGACTCAGGAGTAGCAAGACTGGAGTTACTGAGTTGCTTTCCGGTTTTGGAAGCTCTGCTAGTAGTTCTTGTGCATCCCATTAGCCACCATGCAGGTCCCAGGCACTGTCCAGCCTGTGCTCATTGTGAAGAGACAGGTTTACCTGCTGACAAGAATGTGTTGGATTTTTTTTTTAATTTCTGTATAAAACTCTACTAAAATTTCTATAAATTTCTGTAGATCAACCTGTATATCTCCTAAAGCAGTTATTAATACTACGGTAAATTAACTGTTTTCAAACTAAAAAAAGAGGATAAATTGCTTTTGAGCATTCAGCAGCATTTAACAATAAATTATACATATGACACAGCTGGGAAACTTTTCAACCACCTCCTCATAGACAGAAATTTTCAGGGTCAAGTTTCCCTCCTTGTTTGATTGTATGAACAATCATGGGGAATGACAGACATTTGCAATTTCTTGTGGCAAAATAAGCAGCAAACAAGTGATAACAAAGTGTTATACCTTGTTAAGAAGATGGTGTGTTTATTCTTTTTTTTCCAAAACATCTAAACTAAGTACAAAGACAATGATTATCACTTGAGACCTTTAACGTAAAAGCCTAGTTTATATTTTAATTTTAGTATCCAAATGTCTGCAAAGACAGCTATTAGTTTATGTACATTTTGGATTGTGCATAATTTTTGTGCTTAACATCAGCTTAGCTTTGTTACTCATTCATGCTACAAGTACTTCCTTTAGAGTAGCAGTAGAACCACTGAAACAATGAAAATTAGGGGCTATTTTTTCTATAGCTATGCTCTTAAATGACTTATAAAAGCTCAGGGTTCAAGATTCTATATAGTGGAATCAAGCACTAATAATTATGATAGTGAATACTGTAATTTATATAAATAAATTTATATAAATAGACATGTTTAACAAGTGAGAGAATAACATAGCATTTCCCAACTAAGATGCCTTCTAGTTTTGGAAATTGTGTTATAACTTTTGTTTTTCTGTCTGAAAATGTATGAATTTGGGAAGCTGGAAGGCAGCAAAAAATGAAATTATGTGTTCTGCTACAAAATGTATTAGCATGTCTATCATCCTGTCTATAGAAGGATTGCTACCTAAGGCCACATTATTTAAGCTTTATTAAATGATGAGGAAGACTATCTATTAGTCTTGGAGTATGCATCCAATAACCCTTTTTAAGGCTATTAGATTATTGACTACTAATTCACTTATATCTGGGATTTTGTTCCTTGGTAAATAGCATAATCTTGTGATTCATCCTAGTATGATTTTTCAAAAACAATTACAACTTTTATATAGTCTAGATGAGCTCTGTCTATGGACTGCCAAAGTTGTGGTACAACTTCACATCTTTGGCTTATTAACAGACATATTTCCTGACCAAATATTTGTCATTCATTGTTTCTGATTCTTCCTGGTTCTTTCTGCTTCTTCCTGGTTCTTCCTGATTCTTCCTGATTTGGGAAGATCTTCATGAACAAAAGCAGCAAAAAAAGAAGTTTAACTGTTACATATTTATCCCACTGTATTGAGAAAACTCTTTGAACTTTGAAACTTCACAGATTGGAATCCTTATATTTACTTATTTGAAAATTTTCAATGAAAATTCATTATTCTTCAGTCCTTGGTTTTAAATTGCAGCTATCCTATTTGGAGAGGAAAAACAGTAGTGTGGGACCTAGCAGATACTTGAAAAATCAATAGTTGAAGCAAACCTTACACAACCACTATTCAAACATGGCAAGTAGCCACTAATAAAAACGACATTTGAAAAATACTATTTGAAATTGACATTTATCTTGATCTCCTGGTAGCAGCAGTAACTAAGAAGAGTAGGAAGGAAATAGATTAAAAAAATTTGATCTTCTCATGGCTTGTTGAACAGAATTCCTTCTGAAAATGGTTTTTCTTAATACTAAAACACAATAGCAACTTACTCTTCATTATTAATTTCTTCATTAAAGTTGTCAGATTTCAGGCATGGGAAATGCAAAAGTTCTAATGACAGAGGTGAAACAAAATGGGTCTCTGCATATGTCTCTATGTCTCTTGATCCTGGCTTCACAAAGGGAGTTTCTTGGGCTAGGAAGTTTGCCAATCCCTTTCTTTGTTCTTCCTGAAGCAAAAAGTAGCTACAAGCTGTGGTGTGCTCTCATCCTTTCTGGCTAAAACTGGGATCAGTAATTCAGCTTTACATACCCCACTGGGACTAAACCATAAATCATGGGAAAACCTGGTGTGGACTTGAAAAAGTAAGCTAGAGCTGAAACATTCCTGAGACTCTTGATCCATTGAGTTTCCTCAATATATGCTGACATGAAATTACCTTTACCCTCTGGAGTTCAAAATCATGTGTTTCAACAAAGATCTTAGGCACAATTGTGTCATAGGTAAAGGGAGATTATTTTTTTTTTTTCTTAAATGAAGCTAAACTTTGGTGTTACTGTCATTCACCAGATACAACCAACAAGGCACAATATAAGCCCTTATTTTTTGTGAAACCTGCCCTCTCTCTTTAGCACACAGCTTATGTTCTCTGATGTAGGATGCATAATCACATTCTTCAAACAGTAGTTTTCAGGATCCTGTCTGTTGTCTCACATACAGAACAATCTCCTCAGTGGGACTTTGATGTACGAAGAGAGGATGGTGTTGTTGAGCATGGAAAAGGGATTTTATTCAAAATCATAGCTCATTTTGAATTTTAGCTGTTCGTGGTAGGTTTTTTTTTTTATTAAGATCAGGCAGGAGTTTTTAACATCAGAAAACATTGTTGGGTGCTTTCTCATGCATGATTTGGAAAGCCTGCAGAAATGTGACATTTTCAAAAACTGATTTTAAGGGAAAAAGAGAGAGCCTTTGATTAGGAAATTACCCACAATATGCTTACTGGAAGATGAACAAAGCAAAATTGTTTATCTGTGAGGAGAAACAGTGTTGCTTGACTAACATTGCATTGCTACACTTCCATTTTTGCAAAGAGAAGAAAGAAAACTACTCTTCTAAGAGTAACTGTCTTCTGTTCTTTATATGAGACTAATCTGTTTTTCTACCAAAGTTCAGAAAAACAAATTAAATAGTAAGCACAATAGTTAGAGGTGGCCCACGTAGCTTCTCTGGGAGCACCATTTTTCAATAGTCCAGACTTTGAGGGAACTGTGGCAATGAATAAGTTTTCAGGATATAGTTGTGCCTTGCTTTCACCAAATTTATGAACAAGTACCAGGTTTTTACTTCTTTCTGGTGCATTTAATAATTTTTAGTGAAATATTTGCTTGAACAAAATTATTTACTTGAACCACAGGGCAATACAGAGATCAAGGATGAAAAAATGGTAAAAAATAAAATTTGTGTGTTTAATTTTGGGCTGAATTTACTTCTTATTTTAGGGTTTAGGGATGTTATTGTATATTAGCTAATATTTTATTAGGCTAAAGTCCATATTCAGGTGGAGCATATTTTTCTTGTCTTGCATTTCACTGGAGCAGTGCCTGCTGTTGACATGTACTGATAACTTAAACCCAGAATTAGACCTGTGGTGTTGCCATGTCAGGTTCAAGTGGCAGATGCTTATGACTCTACCGTGATATTAGCTTTTCCTTCTTTGTAGCTTCATATTTTATACAAGATTAATTACCCTGAGGAGTCCAAAGCTCTGTGGGTTAGTTCACCAGCTGCTTCCTTTTATAATTTCACAGCAGGATCTGTGCGTGTGCCGCTTCCCCACTGCACACACACACATGCACATGTCATCCTACACTTGCTCTGGAGACTGGATATGGCTTTTTTGGCTTCAACCAACCCATTTAAATCATTGGGTAGGTTTCTAGTCATCTGCATAATTTTTGGATAAGTCCTGCAGGCTCCTAGGCACACTACAGTATGCTGAAACCTGAAATGTAAATGGTGGGGCTTAAACTTTGGAGTAACTCATTCCTTCAGCAGTGCCACTAGACATGTAACACGGTTTTACACATTTTGCACTGAGTTTGTTTCTTCAGAACAGGATTTCTGGGCATAACCATTCATATACATTCAAATCAGAGCATTACTCTTTTCCTCTTAACAAAAGATGCCTGACTGGATCTTCATATTGAGTTTGCAGCACTTGTAGCTTGCCCTGCTCAATAGCAAGTTGCCCTTTACTTGGCTTGCTGCTCTTTGATTTCAACAGTGCCTTGAGAGGATGTCTGCAGGCCTGGACTGCACGATTCCATTCCTTCTTAAACTTCTTTCTAAAGGAAAACCTTACACTTGTCTGCAAAGCTTACTGCTCCAGCTGGTCAATATATATTGCAGTTTAATCTGAATTTGTTCTGCTACCCATGCATCTTAGCCAGCAACCAGCCTGTATGTACACTGGAGAATATTCATGTCATACATTCTGCTCCCATTCTAGATCTGAAGTGCTGATAGCATGAGAAAACTGATTTAGCTGTTCCCAACCAAATCCCAGCCTATCTCAAGTACATTCAAATATTCATAGGCAAAATGTCTGTTAAGGTTCAGCTAAATTTGTATTGTGTAGAACAATTCCCACTGAAATATGTGGGACTATTAGCTCTAAATTATGCTTACACAAATTAGGGGCAGAAAGAGTTCTTCCAAATTTATTTTGATTCTCCTCAGAATTAGGACTTCCCAGCCAGTCCTGTCCTTACACATCTGTGGATTGCTGAGGTGCCTGGGAACACACATATCACAGCTCTGCAATGCACCACCTTGCCCTTGCTCTCCTTGAATTTACCAGCCTCTTCACACTGGCTATGGAATCGTTTCTTAGATAAATCTGGGGCTGCTAGGACACTTTTTGTTGCTGCGGCCCATTACCTGATACTGAAGGGATCCAAAAAGTTGAAATACCTTAATTATTATGATTCAGAATCCCAGAATACAGTCCCCAAGCAGCAGACATGAAAATATTTTTAGCAATTTACATTTCAATCTAGTTTAATATTTTTATTTAGCAAAAATATTTTGTAGTTACAGTATAAATTGTTTTTTCAACCAAAGGGGATTAATCTTATTCTGCTTTAACCTGCAGACCTCAAAACAACAATAATTACAACTTGGTTAAATATGCTTTTCAAAGTAGGGAATTGTTTAGAAGCAGCAAATTATTGTTGTGAGCCTAAAAGAAAATACTGTGGGTGTAAAGCAGATTAAAAAGAGTGGGGGAGTACCTATGAGATTTGCTGTGGATCCCTGCAGGTGTTTTCAAGGAATGTGAGAGCCTTAGCCTGCTGTTGCAACCCTTGTCCCCTGCCCCATTCATATTAGACCTCACAATAATGTGGAAGCTGCTCAACAGCTGCTGTTGCTTTCTTCCACATGCACATTTCCTAGTCTGATGGTAAAGACCACTAATAATGAATGCTGATTTAGATATGAAAAATTGTTTGTGAGTCACGTACCTGAATTCAACAGACCAGAAAAGGAAAGCTGGAAACCCTGATGTACCAATACCAGCCCTAGTCAGTCCATCTTAGTGAATATTCTTTTAAAATTAATATGTTCCTGACTTTAAGTGTCTTAAACATTTCTGAGTCTCAGTTTTTTGTGTAATCATCATCTCCACCACCTTCAACACATTGCAGTAGTGAAGAACTCATTGAATTGAATACTCCATGGTTTTTATAACTGCCTGCACCGTTTCTTTGCATGTTGTTCTTTCTGTGGGAAAGAATATTCTTGAATTATTTAGAGAAGATTAATCCTAAAATTCTACTTCAGAATGTCATCCTGGGAGACCAAAAACATGTTACTTGACTCCTAAAGTTTGTACAATCCACATAGAAACTATAACAATAATAGCAGTGAGACTTATTTTTCCAAGATATTGGAATTGTGTGATTTTAAAACTTCAGCATCCTTCATCTATCATGTCAAACAAACTATTTTCTATGAAAATTTTATTGAAAAAAAACCCCACCTCATATTTATATTCCATCTGGTATCTTTTGCTTTCTCTCTTTCCTAAATACTGTCTTCGGCTTCTTGTTATAAATTTGTCTGAAGTAATCTAATTTTTAACAGAACAGATTGCAATGCCATATAAAAACTATTCAGGAGTAAAAAGCCCATTTAACTTCTCTGGCTTTACTATTCTGCTTAGCAGTTTCCTACAGTATTCTTGCATACCCCAATCTAAAATTTTGAAAACTGATCTCTTTTAATAGTGCCTACTGAGATTCCAACAGCAATACTGAACCATAAAATATAGCAAATGCCATCTGAGGATTTGGGATGTACACAAGAAATCACTTGTCCTTTCCTCCCTCCTACTATGTTTAGACATGTTTATATCAACTGACAGAAAATGCATTGTATTTCCAAGATAATGTTAAGTTCTACTTAAGTGAAGTTCTTATGTTTCTGAAATAATAATTTCACTTAAAACTGTATGAAAACTTGTCTTTGTTTCTTCATTTTTGGCTTATGGGTAGTAAGATACAATGGAAGAGTTAAAAAATACTGTGTTGGATCTTATAAGGAGAAAAAGATAGAGAACACTTCCTACTGAATGGATTTTTCTAGAAGGGGAAAAGAGTCTAAATTAATACTTCAGCGAATTTTCTCCAATGCAAAGAAAAGTTTTCTCACAAAAACTTTCTCATAAATTCCAAGAAAATGATGCTTTTGTGACATCATCACAAAAATTGATAAATTTTTATTTCTCCATCTCAAAATAATTTTCATTACACTGTTCTGATCAGCCTGCTATTTTTGAAAAGAATTCATATATAGAGTCATTCATGATCATTGAAAACTGAGAACCAGTTGCAAGCAATCAAGTTACTCATGATATGAAAAGGATAACAACTATAAATAGCAAAATTATCTGTGATTTCTGATAGATTTTTTAAATTGTCTGTACAAGAAGGGTTGCTATCTCAAGCTAAAGTAACTTAAATATTTCAGTAATCCTGTCTTTCAAGTCTAGGGCAAAGATCAATGGTAGATTTGCCAAAAATTATGTATCTCTTCTGTCAGTGAAGACTGAAGAAAATTATTCTCAAAAATTATATGTTCCTGGGCTGAAAAGAAAATATAATAGAAAATAGCTTAATCACTTACTCATATTGTTGACAGAAGGAGTAAATGTGAGCAATTGTGACCGCATTAATTTGCATTAATATTTCAACTCCTATTATATAGTTCTACCATTTAAGAAGGCTGCAAGTAATTGTCTTCACCAGTGATATTAAAAAATAAAATCCCTTCAACACAAAAATGAATCATTCATTTTGAGGTTTTGTTTCTAGCACAAAAATTAAATTAGCTAGCAGTCAAGGGATTATGAAGTATTAACTGTGAAAAAGTTAAGAAATGCCTAGGTCATTTCAGGACCAGAGTTGATCTCTTGTTATGCTACATTTTTCTTTTGGAGTTCTTGCCAGTAAAACCAAGTAATTTTAATAGAGATAAAATCCTTCTTAGGATATGTCATTATTTGACCAGTCTGAGAAAAACCAAAAGCCATTAAATATAAACTTTCACATTTCAGGGAGCATGGCTACTTTGAAACAGCTTAATTTGAAGTTAACCTGCAATATTCAGATACTGTAGGAGAAGATAAGGACACAGACACTGGGGAACAGCCAATGTTCAAGCTTTGACAGCTGTGCTTGAAACCTTAACTGTGCCTAACTGTACCTGCAACACCCTTCTGTTTAATCACCTCTGAGAAAATGGGTTTTATTTGCTTCAGTCCTGTTCTTCTTGCCAAATAAATTATTAAGCTGTTTTTACTGTCACGTGGAAGCTGTGACAGTAAAAACAGCTCAATAGTTTATTTGGCAATATAAGGCAAAAAGCCTTTGTTGTTGTTGTTGTTGTACATATGATACTTTTGCATGTTCCTTTCTTCTTTTCTTCAGACAATACCATTGGTGACATTATGGTGAACAACATCCACTAGGAAACTGAAAAAAGTCCAACAAATACAGCAAAATTCTGTGTTCCAGCACAGAACTAAGCAGGTTCAGAACTAACATCATCCTCTGTTGATGCTGTCCCTATCAAGTACTCTGAATAAGCTGTCAGTGCTATTATTTGAGAGAGAACAGAGGCCTCTTCAAACACTACTGTGCCATCGCACACAAAGGGTGAGCAAGCCACATCTCCTTTCTCTTGATACAGCTGCAGCATTGTAGGCAGAGCTGGACACTTCTTGTACAATGCTTGAGTAAGCAAACTGTGTGTGGACATTGCTGTGAGAGAATAAATATCAGTATTACAAGCCTCCCTCTGCTGTCACAGCAGTTTGTAGAACTGAAAGAGAAAAAAAGTTCATTTAGAGGGGCGTTCTGCAGGGGGACAGACACGAGGCAGATCTGTAGGAATTGACTTCCCCTTGCCTTCTCTCCAAGCACTTCCATAGCCCAGGAAAGGATTCTCCTGCCACTGACACTATGGGGAGAGGCAGACACTCTCCAGGCAGGGGGTCTCCTTGGGATGGCAGCTGCTGCATTTTCTGCTGACTGAAAAGTAAAATAAACTAGGGCAAAAGTAGAAAATAACAACCCTTATAAAGCAGCCAGATGAACTTACCACATCCCTGTCCCAATGATGAGGTCTCTGGTGTCGAGATGACCCCGAGGTGTTAGAAAGTTTCTTTTTCCCAGCCCTGAGACTGAAGAAGAAGATGAGATTCCTTGGCTCTGCTTTTCAAGGTTGTTTATTATTTGTTATCTATAACATTCTTTCTCTGACCCACTGAGGTCTGTCTGGCAGGTTGGGCTGAGGCACACTGTCTGCCCTCGGGGCAGTGTTATCTTTTATACTAAAAACTACATGTACTTTATTTATAATAATTTCCCAATACCTATCACCTATGTTAGACAGTTTGTCTCTACTCTAAACCAATCCAGAAGTGTCACCATCACAGCAGAAGATGGAGGCCAAGAAGGAGAAGGAGAAAGATGGACACGCCCAGATTCCTCCATCTTACTTCCTGAACCACCCTTCTAAAACCCCAAAATTCTACATTTTCACCCTGTGATAAACTCACTATCATTCTATTCAAACTCTTGTGGCTTTTAACTCCTCACACAAAGCTGGTAATTGTTTCCATGGGTTAAAATTGAAGGCACAGGTGTTTTTGACTCTGTGCCAAGGTCTCTGAGCCCCCTGCCAGGGTCTCAAGTCCTCCAGGGCAGCCAGAGGAGTGTCCTGGGTTCCTACATCCCAACTAACTACAGTCTCCATTTGATGTGTTAAGTTTTACTGCCCAGTACACTTATGGGCTGGGGAGCTGCAGCCACTGTTTTGCGGAGATAGCCAAAAACTCCACAACTTTGTGAAAGTTGTAAAGCTGGTATGTTTATTATTACAGTGCCGAACACATGTGGAGATTACTCTCCTTAAAAGGCATGTGTACCTCTGGGAACTTCAGGTCCCTTTTTATCCCCCTCTCAGATACATATGCATACAATTTCACAATAGGTTCATACATACTAATTTTTACGAATTTCGCAAGACATTTGCTGCTAGTTCTTCTTTATCAGAAAGACTTCCTAGGTCAGGTTGACTTGCTCTCACAGCAGTCTCTGTCTCTCTCTATCACCCACTGTCTCCCCCCTCTTATCTCTGTCCTTCACTGAAGCAACTTCACTGAGCCTAGGTTCTGCAGTCAGGCTAAATAGCTATGGTTTCTAACCACAGACTCAACTCAAAAATGTACATTTCACCTAAATCAAAATGGATTTCTACCCTGGAAAATTTCCTCTTTGCTTCACCACTAAAGAGCAGTGGACCACATGGCCATCCTCTTCTTCCGTCTCCTAGCACACCTGTCAGATCTATAGGGCCTGGGGTCAATTGACTCCACTTATTTTGTAGTGCACAGCAGGAGGCAGCTGGTGTTTCCAGCTGGAGACCTGAATCAAGCAGAGGAGGGAGGTGTGCTGCAGGCCAGCTCCTCTGCTCCCCTGTGTCTCCACACCCAGAAGTGGATGTGGTGTTGGGTGGGCTGCTGCTCTGGCTGGAGTCATCTGAGAAAAAATAGTTTGTGTGCTCCAAGGTACCCTGGGGGTCAGCCACAGAGGGTCAATGAGGAGATTCTCTCCTCATCAGAAAAAAAAGTGCTAGTGGAGACTGCCCATTTCTGTCCAGTTGACCCACTCCTCTGAGGCCCTGTTGGTGCAGAGTGTAGATTGCTTTAGGGTCTGCCACAAGCCACTGAAGAGCTGGTGCTAAAGTCTGCAGACCTAAGATTATTCTTATCAAACCTTTACATTGCATTACTTCCATGTGCAAACACGTATTATTCAATGCCCTCCCCTGAAGAATTTTCTGCTGGTGAGGATGGAGCAATTGTTTACAGGTATTCAACAACTGCAAGAAATATTTCCTCTCTCTCGGCATCCAAAACATATAGTCTAGATGGATTTTTATTTTCTGGTGGTCGTAGGCTATATAAACAAATGTTGAAAAATCCCGTGCAGATTGGATATAAGCATTCACTACCTCAAAATCTTGTGATGTTCTCTACAGTTTGGGTAAAAGTCAATGTCTCTGTATAATAAAGCCTCTATTCTGGCCTTATTATCAAGCAGTGCAAGATAGCCCGGGAGCCCAGTCCTCAGGGAGACAGGGTGCCCAAAGCTAGGCTAGCTCGAGACCAACGCCACGGGCTAACCCCCTTAGCAAGCTTGGTGATCATCAGCTCTTTAGTGATTGCAAGCTCTTAGGATCTCAGCTCTTGCTTGCTAGGTAGGGTGCCCCTGGCTGAGGGTGCAGCAGACGCGAGAGAGGAGAAGGGAGCGCCTTGGGGTTCCACAGCAATGTTTATTCCAAGGGAGGCCGTGAAGGGTCCAGCGACAGCTCTTCTTCTGTCAAATGGGCTAAAGCATGCCCCTTTTATAGGGTTAAGGGGGATCCAGACTTGACCAATAGTAAGGTTTAGGTATAGTGGCCTATAGGGTTACAGAGATCAGCTATGGGGTGGGGGTCAGAGAGACAGGAACTTATGTTGCTGTCTCGCTGACCCCCGCCCCATAGTTCCTACTATTCAATTCTCCATGGAGCTTTACCTAGGTCCATGGGGTTTACTACATCTCTGTTTCTTTGAGTTAGAGCCAGTGAGCAGATGTAGCCTTTGGCATGGTGAAACACAATGGGTTTTTCAGCATGAACTCAGCTCTGCTTTTCATTTCAGAGAGGTCAAATCATCAGAGAATGGTGGTTTTTCAGCTTGGCGGATAAAGGGTTTCCTTGTTATACTAAGAATTCTGGAAATGTAGAGCTAAGGACTTGTAAATAAATACCTCCACTTCCATAAGCACTGTCAGTTGAGAGGAACTCTAGGAGTACTCATCTGAACAGTATGTTCAGAAGCATACTTTTAGCTGGATCAGCTGTGTAGAGGTTTATTAAAGTTTTAGCATTCTTTTACAGTTCTAAATTGAGATGAAGAATGGCTACTTATCTTTTCATTTGCTTGATAATAACAGCTTATGTTTTATGTAGAATTTTATGTGTTGTTTGTGTCACAGAGTAGGTTAGCAAGAAAGCTCACTTAAAGGCAGCAACTACTCTACTCTTTGCAGATTGTGTGCTCCTTTACAGCATCCAGTAAATGAGCCTGGAAACTCTTTATTCATGTTTCTGTTTTAACAGTGTGGGAAGAAACAGAGTTTTGCCAAGTAGGGAAAAAAAGACAGCTTACTGTCATGAAAATCAGCTTGACCAGAGTGTATTCTGTGGAGCCACCACTGACACAGTCACAGCAAGCTACCTAAGTTTCCCAGAAAAACAGCATCAGGAAAAATCTTCCCTGACATATGAGATACATTTGAATTCCTGAGCACAACAACTGGGTAACTAAGTTGTCAAATACACTCTGTCTTTAATCCAAAGTTATTTCTTGATTACTCGAGTGGAAAATTAGTGGAGGGAAAGGAAGCAGTCTGATCATTGTAAGTAACTGCATAAGACCATGCTAAGTTTGCAATCGATAATGCACCAATTTTCTTTCTGGTTGCTTTGCCACAGGTCTTGGAGGGCTGCAATATGCTGCATATATGTTATTTTCAAAGAGGAATTGCAGGCACATCAGGGAGCCAACAGTTGGCTAATGTGGGACGTGGACATGTATGGCTGTGCCAAACAGGAAGGTCAGGTAACTGCTTCCTTTTGTGACTGAGTTTTGTCCTGTGCACAAGGCTTACTGCTCCTCCTTTTATCACCTATAGATGCTGTGCTGTATTTTATGGTAGATTTTAAAAAGGTTTCAAGTCATATGACAGCAAGTCTTTCTGAGTGGAGAACTGAATTATAAATCTATAGAAAGAGGTATGACATAATGAAGATGCCAAATTTTTCTTAAAAATGGAAGTAATTCCTCAAGCTATAAAAAACATGCTCAAATGTATTGCACTTTCTTTACATGCTATTTTTTATCCTCCCTATTTTCCACCTTTTCCAGTGAATTTTCACCTCTCCAAGGTCATTCACGCTTTAAGTTGTTTTGTTCAGCCTCCACCATCACTCTGTTATACTCCTCATCACCATCAGCTCAGCTGTGCTATTTTCCAAACTCTTTATTTTATTTTTTCTGTCTTTTCCTCTTGTTTTCATGTGCTCTGTCCTGCACAGGGCAGCCACCACTGCACTGAGACTTGGCCACAAGTTGCATGTGGCAAACATGGTGTCCTTCCTGTGTGCACCCAGTGCCCCCAAAAACCCCCCACTTCTCCCTGGGAATAGCTGACCTGACTTAAATTTTGCACTGTGTGGCCTTTTCTTGAATTTCTGCACAGACTTGATACAGGTCAGGTCTCTCTTCCTCCTCCTCCTTCTCCTCCTCCTCCTCCTCACTAGCTCATCACCTGGTAGCTTCCTTTCCCAAGCCTCTGCAAAATCCTGCTGCAGCTTACCCCATCTTTTCTGCACTGAGTTTTGTATTTCTTTGTTTTACTGATCCTCATCCCCCAAGCTGACAGCACATTCCTTCTTGAATCCCTCTCATTTATGATATTCTTGTTAAGAAATTTTGGTGATATTACTTCATTTAACTTCCAGATTAAGTCCTAATATCTACCTAACTATTTACAAAAAAAAAAAAATGCAGAAATGCTGTTTTTTTTGTTTTTTTTTGTTTTTTTTGTAAACCTTGAGCAATTTGATGGCTTTCAGCTATAAAGTGGAATCAGCTGTGTAGGATAGATCAAATGGGCATGCCAATGATCAGAGAGCTTCTATGTGAAGGGAGAAAAGGAAATAACTAACTGATTCATGCCCAGAAATGATACAGGCAGTGGTCAGAACAAATTAACTCCCTAAGATATATTATCCCTAGATCACATTCTATAATTGAGGGCTTCAGGCTGGCAAATTGTGAGGGAAAAGAGTCTATTCCAATTATCTAGCAGTCACTTTCATGAGGTTTATGTGATGTCTTTTCATCTGCAAGTCTGCTCTTCAGCCTCAGTCCTGGACTTTTTACTCTGCTTCAGTCAAATGCTGCAGGGCAGCTGCTGCCCCAGGGATATAAAGCTACTCCAGGTTTTATGGGAGTGGATTGCTTGGTAGAAAAAAAATCTCAACAGCAAGAGAGAGAGGTGATTTTAGTGGCTCTGCTGAGGAAAAGTCTGCTTTGCAAAAACAGTGCTTATGTCAATGCTGTCCCTAACAGATGAGAGGGTGTCTGACCTGCAACCATGCAGATTCATGCTCCATAAGAACCAGACAATCCAGCCAGAGAACACAAGGAATCCAGATTTCACTCCCTTAGCTTCCACAGATGCAGTTAGATATTAAGTATGACATTTCTGAAAGCATGCAGTTGGGCAAGCATCAGCTGTGTCCTGTCTCTGCTATTTTAAAGGTGTGTGTGCCTGGCAGAGCCCTTGTGTGTGTTTTGCTGATATTTAGAAAATATTTTTAACTCTGAATATCAAATTCCTCTATTTGCTGCCTCTGAGTTTCCTATTAAGGCCACCACGTTTGTGTCATATTTTTTGAAAAATGGAAAAAAAGGTGCATTCCTGCTTATTAAATGACTGGAATATCTATCAAAGCTAAAAGAGGCAAATGTCATTTAATTAGGTAATCTTCATACATTAATTGGGAAATATATTCTTAATTAATTAAAAAATATTTAGTTAACATCTCTCTTCCAGCATCCATAGAGATTCTTCTTCTTTTTGAGGTCAATTCCTCCATGTAATTAAACAGATAAATAATGAAACTGAGGTTTCAGGTATTAAGTATTGTTCTATAATGCCACTGAGCAATTCAATGTTTGAAAAGTAACAGCTCTTCCCTGCCACAATCCCTGAAAACTCAAGAAAGTTAATACTCTCATCTGCATATATGAGACACATGTGGATAGCTAAATGTTCACTGTAAATTGTTTGTTCAGTTAGAAATAATATAATGGAAATCAAAGTATGTGCAGGGAGAGGAGAAAGGAAAGTCTGAAAAAAAGCTCTCAGAGAAATTGGATTGCCTGATACTTGAAAGTAGTGCTCTTTTTTTCCCTTTTTGATCACTTAAATTCACAAAATGATATGGGTCTTCAAATTCATGCCAAATTACTTCAATTGCACTAGAAAAAGTAGATTATTTCATTGCTTTCACCTCTCTTGGCATAGCCTGTCACAGCCTTAGGCTTGGGAACCCCAGCCTCTCTGTGGGTGCCAGTGAAAGCAGAGGTGGGTAATTAATGCACAGCAATGTGTGTCATCAGCTGTACAGGGACAGCCAGAGGGCAGATGATGCTGCCCTCTCAGGTTTCTGTACAAAACATGTTTGAAAAGAGGATATAGGGTATGAAAATATGTGACTCTTCAGGTTTTTTGCTTTGCACTGCCAGAGTCCAGTTAACAAGATTGAATGTTAACGAGATTCTATAATGGCTCCTCTATCCAATTTAGACATTCATTTTTCTCCCTACAGAATATGCTCAATATGGGGTTCAATCCAGGGTTAAACCCTTGCTGCTCTCTATTGTTTATGCTATTAATGCCTGCAAATAAAAATGACTGGAGAAACTTGTCTCCATAGAAACTAGCATCTAACTAAATATAAGAAGAAATTTTCTTGCTTCTTTCTCTTTCACCAGACCAGACCAGACCAAGCAGAACATGATGTCCTCATAGAATGAAAGGACTTTGTAATTTAAATATGCAGCCTTCCCCCACAAACCATTATTTCTTCTTACCATGTCACTGTTGCTCTCACCATATTCTCAAAGCATTAATATTTCTTTATTTGCAAAAGAATAGGGGAATTTTGATCATAAAATGCATTTCTTTTGTGTGAGGATCATGCATTCTGTTCTTAAGAAGTAAACAGAAAAATTAAGAGAAGTCTCATGAAAATTTATTTCCAAAATTATTGTAGATCTTTCCTCTATCATGAAATTTAATTTCCTGCATAAAAGTTGCAAAAACCCCATTTTTAAATAAAAGTCACACAAAACCCATTTTTAAAACCATGGGGTGCCATTTTTTTCTTTTCTATAGGCACATATAAGACCGAGTTCTTCCAGACTTCTGAAAAGTCAAACTGTGGCGGAGAAGTACATCATAGCATAAGCAGGACACAGAGCATCAAGCTTTATGCCTAAGGATACATTGTTTGCTTTTCTTCAGATGTCCTCTGTTCTGTCTACTAGAAATTTTGTGTTATCAGAACTAGAGGACTAAAAAAAAAAAAATTAAAAAAAAAAAAAATATATATATATATACACACAAGTATACATATACATATATATAAGAACCACCCCTTTGGCCAGGATGGCAGGAATCTGAAAATCCCAAACAACTGTTCTACTCTAGGGCATAAAAATCAGTGTAAGTAAGAGATGTCAAGCTCCTTACCTCGTTGCATGGGGTTTTTTAATTAATTTTATGTGCAATTCTGATTTAAAGGCAGCCTTATGATACATGCCTGATATCAGTTGGTATTAGAACCTGGTGTCGTGTGTATGGGTTTTAAAATGGCTTTACATCACTTTAAAGGAGATGAAGAGTCATATTCTTATACCCCACAGTAAGTAAAAAACTATGAATTGCTGAAGAATCCCTACTTACCATATCTGACCCACAATTTAAACTTTATGTATGTACATTTGGTTTTGAGGCATTTAGTATGTCAGAGACAAGTCTCTGAAAAGTAGAGGTTGGGATGAATGGACCCTTCTCAAAAGAGTCAGGGTATTTGAACTATAATGACTGACTCAGTGACAGATATAAAAGGAACATGAATTCAACAGCTGGCCACTTTCCAGTCAGCACTCCTAGGCTCCTGCATGTTTTAGTGAGCCTAGTTGTGCCAAAAAGACCTGGAAGACTTCAGCATTTTTATTTCCAGTCTGTTATATGTTTCCTTTTCAGAGTGAAATTTATTTGATTTGGAGTGGCGCAGAAAAAAAAAGAGGAAGTACCTTCATGCTTGCAGCATTTTGGGTTTTATCTGGGGTAGAGAGGCAGAATTCTGGAGGACAGTAGACATGAGATTTTCCAGCTGTTCCCTTGCCTACTCCTTGGTGCTACATACTACCACCACCTCTGGTGAAGATTCATTCAGGTATGAATTGAATGTAAAAACTTTGTTGCCATCCTGCATGTTTTAATGGGATTGGGCAAGATAAACACCAAAAGTGAAATAAGAATATACAGATATAGATGTTTTCAACATTTCCTCCATGTTTTACTCATACAAACCCATGAATCTCTCTGTACCTTCACAGCTGTGCCAATGCTGCTACAGTGCCCTCTGCACCCCCTGGCCCTGTGGGCATCTTAGAAGAGCCAGGGCAGCACTGACCCTGTCCACATTGTACCTGTGCTCTGTGGGGTCCCTCTGCCAGAGCTCTTCTGCCTCCAGCACTGAAGTGCTAGAGGTAATGCTTCATTTACTCCATGGAGGGACTCTCCTGCTGTGCGTGTTTCTGCCTCTGCACTAACAGGGTATCACTGTTCTTTTGTGAAAGGATGACACCATCCTATTGGAGGGACAGCCTGAAGCTTGAAGAAGGCCCCCACACTATTGCCCATAGTGGAAGGAAGGTCATTTTTGCAATCACCAAGCAGAACATGCCTTCAAGTGCATCAATCAATGAGAGCCTGGTCACCTGGCTTACCCAAGAAAACTATGGAGATGGAGATTGGGGATCTGTTGTGCATTTGCCAAACGCATCACAGGGTTAGGGCATGCCTACTCTGCATGCCAAGGTGGACCAGGATCACTTCAGCTGGCAGTGAAGGGTGAGCCCTGAAAGAAGAATGGAAGAATGAAGTGCTATGGCTAGGAAAGGAAATGAGGTATAGTTTTATATACTGAAGAAACTTCTGGAGAATAAGTAGGAAGATCAGAAACATCATGAGTTTCCCATAATAGGGGCATAACAGAAAATTTGTGATCTAAGGATCTGGTAAGAAAACCACAGGCTGTTATTTCCCTCCCCATGATTAGTTTGCCTCTGTCCTGGATGCTCTTGTGCTGTCTATGGGCACCAGAAAGCACTTCCTGGCTCTCCAGGACCTGTAAAATGCAGCAGCTTTGGAAGGAAGAGCATTGACTCAGAGAAATGGATAGTCCCAGGGAGACTTGTAAAGTCATTGTTGAAGTGTTTCATTCACCAGCAAGAGACAAAGGAGCTAGGTGGAAAAAAGGTCAGCTGTGGGGTTACAAGAGCTTCTCTCAAGGTGAAAGGGCTTTTTCTCTTTCTCATATTCTGCTTTTGAATTTGAGTTTTTGACTGTGATGATGGAGACTTCCAGAAAGTACTTGAGCAGACTGCGAGCTGTGGTCTGAACTAGAGGGACTGTTATTACTGTTAAGTATTGGTGATCTCACTTTTAGTTTGCTGGTTTCATCTGGCATGTTGATCTCTCTGAGTGAAAGTCACTCTAGGACCAACATGCATTTACTTCTCCTTGTGTTTATTTGAATAAAATATCTGTCCCAGACCAAGGTGTCAGGAGGTCTATAGATAAATTAAATCCAAGAGAGCTCTGAAGTATTCAAGAACAAACTGGATGTGGGCCAACTCTCAGGGAGAAAGTCATCAGGCACCCAGAAGCATGCAGGTGGAACAGCAGGACCAGAGCATAGTTTTTCCATTTGACACACACTTCAGGCATTTTGAGGAGAAGAAAACTCTTGGAAAATGCTGCAGGCACTCTGAAGAGTGATAAGTCTCTATTTTGTAGATAAGCAACTTCCTGTGGTTTCACTGAATTCCCAGCGCTTCCATGGGCATCTGAAATGGGTTTCCTGCAGAAAACCATTTGTTTCCACTGATTGTGGAGTTGTGGACATAAAGCTGGTCCTTGGTAGCACTGGGGCAGTGAGTTTGTCCAGCTCTGGCCAGGATTTTCTGGAGGTCCTGCCCTCTGGCCACCCACAGACTGCAGTGGGTGTTGGTGCAAAGGTGGTCTGCAGAAACCTGGTAGGTGATGCAGGGTAGGGACATGGGCTGGATCCCTGGGATGAGCCTTACAGAGGGGAACTGGGAGTAAAACAGGTCTGAAATGGGCTAGATCTTGTAGGATTGTGGTTGTTCCTAAAGGTACTCATAGAGGGTAAATTGGGTATGCCTGGGGTAGTCTGGGGATGTCCCAGCTTTTGGTCTTGGTCAGAAATTGGAAGGGTGATCCTTGGGAATGCGCTGGTCTAGAAATATAGAGCCAAGCTTACTGAGAGAGAAGAGCAAAAATCAAAGGAATATTTTTAATAACTCTCACAGAAGAAGTATTTTCCTGCAGGAAGACAAAATATTACTGCCTTTACCTTCTCCTCTAAAACATCCCTTTGCATTTTCAGCCACTTGTACGGATAAGATTTATTATGTATAATACAGTACAATATTAAACATTTCAGTTCCTGCTTATTTCAAATGAGCACAAAACCAGCCCATCAATACCACCTGATTCTCAGACATGAGACAATACTGAAGCATGGAGCTCTATCTAATTTACTGTACAGTTGATATTATAGATTGACAAAATAATCTGTTGTAGAAGGACTTAGACTCTGCATTTTGAAATTTAGTTAGAGGGGGAAAGACACATCAAGTATATAATCATGTTTAATCACCACCACAGCAATGCAGATGACCAATGAAAGGAAGCAGAATTGTATTGAATTTTGAGCATATGGAGCAAAAAAATCTATGGCTGTCACAAACTAGTATTTCTTACAAACAGGTAATTATGCTATTATTAATGAATAGCATAATGATGTCTCTCTTTTTCTTTGGAAAGTTACTTCAAGACATCAATGATGACAGGTAATAGACAAAATCATAAGCAAAGAGCACAACAGAATGTTCACCCTGCTCAGCAGGTGGGTGTTTGAACTGTACTATAGCAGCACCTTCTGGGCTTTGCAATTTAGTAGACAGACTCTTGACATCATATTCAAAATTTATTTTCCCTATGAGTTGTCATTTCTGGAAAGAGTTACTTTAAAGTTTTAACTGTAAATATTAATGGTTTGCCCAAGAATCTTGAAGGTTAAGGGCAAAAATTGATCTACTATGGATAGAAAACTATAAACACCCAACCATATTGAAGGAGTTTATTATCAAATGTTATAAAGATGAAGAGAGTCTGGGACTCATAGCTCTGATAGTAGCTGTTAATAGGCATCTGCTTTTCCTTTTGTATTTTTTCTTATGAGAAATTGCCCAGCCTCTTAGCTCTGAACTTGTGTGAGCTCACAAGCAATAAAAAATAGAGTATTAGTTATCATATTGCAATAGAAACGGGGTAGCCTGGAGGGAATTGAAGAACATTTCAAATAAAGTTGCTGCATTATAACTCATTAAATAATTCACATGTCTATACTGTGCTTCCATCTCAAGAAGGAACTGATCATCTTTGAAAGATTGCAGATGTTTACTGAAGCAGCAGAATTTGAAAGCTCCAAGACCTTACTGGACTGTGTCTTTTGTGGAAAATCATGGTGAATAGATAGTGAGACAGAACTGGTGGTGGTAAAGTAAATGTAAACCCTTGGAGACAGTCTTTCTCAATATTAAAAAAAAACCCTGAAAACTGGAAAGAATTTTAAATATTTATTTAATCTACTAAATTAATTCTGTGTTCAGCACTTGTGTTGCTAATGTTTTCAATAAATAATTGTATCAGTGTTTTGCAATGAGCCTGGAAGAACTTTTTTGCATATGAAAAGTATTTTTAAAAATTTTTATTATTGGAAAACATAACAGTATTGATTTAGTTGCCCACATTATTTTTTAACAGAAGAACCATTTCACAGTAAAGCATTACTTCTGAACTACAACATTCTGTATAAGTAAAAGTAAATAGCTGAAGCTGAAATATGTGGTATTGTTTAGTAAAAATGAACTCTGAAGTTAAAACCTGTTGAATTGCACATAAAAGAAAAAGCTAAAAAATCCAAAAAAAGAGAATCAGGAAAAATGTAGTTTAATTGTTCTGGTTTCTGTGTCCTTAGCTACCATCTTAGCATTCACAAAGATAAATTATAAATTTTGAAAAAAACAGGGGCAGCTTTTCTTTTCCTTCATCCCATCCCCTGTACCATGATAAAATAGCAGACTCCACTGAAAAATTAATGCAGGATACTAAGGATTAGACAGCAAACCATTGCTTAGAGTTTGGAGGTTTTAAGAGGCAAATAGAAGGAAAAATGTTGAAAGCGGGAATCCAAGGACCCATTTGCAGTTTGCACTCAACTTCTTACTACCAATTTTGCAATGAATATAGATTTTTTTTTAGCATGAGTTAGGTGCAGATCATCTCCTAAAGGATTAGATTTGGAAATTTATCCTTTTTGGAGTATGAGCATGGCTATTGATAATATCACTCCTAACAGCTGCTTTTGAAGTTTATTTTCTTCATCCAGCCATCAGGTAGCTGAAAAGTAGTGCTGTTTTGATGATGCAGAGCAAATCTCTCTGCTGTGTTGCTGGAATTTTATACCAGGAGTGTTTCAAAATCTTTTCCATGGGCTCCAAAAGATATTATTCAGTTGCTGTCATTAGATTTATTTGTGCTGTATGTTCCTGGGTCATGACAATATGAGAGGATTCAAGGAAGTGGCACTACTAAACATACTTTGCAGCATCCTTTGGCAAGTACCTCGAGAAGTTTGCTCAGCAGTGAGAAATAAAATACTGACACACAGTTGGTGAGGTCATGGCGATGAACAGGATCACTGCATGTGAGACAGGTACATAGACTTCCCATCAATATCCCAGGAGATGTTGCTATCCACAGACAAACAAAACCCACTCGACTTCCCTGAGCTTCCCAAGAAGAAAAAGTGTGCATACTAAGTAGAAATGTAGCAGGAGTCAGTTTTTGTGCAGATAATCTGCTACTTCTGGTATAGGAATTAACTGGATTCAGAGCCTGACCTGCTTGTGTTGTTAGTAAGTATTGATTTCTTGATGTCCCAAAGCTATTCCAAGGAAAACTGTAGCTAGACGAGCTGTAGTCTGGAGCTGAGACTCTCTAAGGTAAATGGAGATCTCTTGCATTATGAACTGCCTCATGGGGATGTTAAACTTCAGGTTTCCTACAAACACAGGCACATTTGCTCGTGTCACATTGGCTGGCAATGGCCAGAAGCCAGGCAATTCATTGAGTTACAGAGCTGTTTCTATGTTAAAGTACTTTGGCATCAGGATCAATAACTTATCCTAAAGGACTGTGTCACAAGACTGTGCATGAACATGGATTCTTTCATGTCTGAAAAGGGTTGAATAAAATGGTGTGGCCAACAGGGTTTCACTTCTCAGCCTGTACACCTATGTGCATTAGGCATATGGAAACTGGCTCAGCTGGAAACATGCTGAATTTTCTTCAAAGTTGTCCCATAACCTAGAAATTATTGAAGAGAATAAAGAAAGCAAGCTATGAGATGCTGGAAAGCTGTGCCATAGAAAGGGCCCTGGAGGTCCTGGTTGATGGCAAGCTGAATGTGAGTCAGCAGTGCCCTGGCAGCCAGGAGGGCCAGCCCTGTCCTGGGGGGCATCAGGCACAGCATCACAGCCAGGCAAGGAGGGGATTGTCCTGCTCTGCTCTGCACCGAGGCAGTCTCACCTTGAGTGCTGTGAGCCGTGTTGGGCACCACAATATAAGAAAGACGTTAATCTATTAGAGAGTGTCCAGAGGAGGCCAATGAAGATGGTGAAGGACCTTGATGGGAAGCTGTGTGAGGAGTGGCTGAGGCCACTTGGTCTGTTCAGCCTGGAGGAGACTGAAGGGAGAGTTCATCACAGTCTACAACTCCCTCCTGGAGGGAAGGGGGAGGACAGGCACTGATCTCTTCTCTCTGGTGGCCAGTGACAAGACCCAAGGGGATGGCCTGAAGTTGTGTCAGGGGAGGTTTAGGTTGGCTATTAAGAAAGGGTTCTTCACCCAGAGAGAGACTGGGCACTGGAACAGGCTCCCCAGGGAAGTGATCACAAACCCAAGCCTGGCAGAATTCAAGAAATCTTTTATGTGGTGTGACTCTTGGGGATGGGGCTGTGCAGGGCCAGGAGTTCAGCTTGATGTTCCTTGTGACTACCCTCCAATTGAGAATATTCTGTGATTATGTGATTTTATCTCATTTCCTAGGGAATACAAGTAAGAAGCTGCTGGGACTTTCAAAGATTGCATTTGCAACTGAAACCTAAACACTAGATTTTCTGGATAGAGGTGGGAGATGAGGAAAACAATAACCATTGGGTATCTGGAACAGTCTACTGAAACAGGCTTATATAACATGTATTATATGGTTTGTGAGGCCGGAGCAGCTGGAGTTTTCATTTGGAAAAGCAACTCAATAAAATGAGCAGCTGTGAAAAGCACATGGAATGGGAATTAAAATGAATATAAAATAAATCTACGCTTAAACTTTAATTTCTCATTTGAATGTGGCACTGAATTCAAAGAGGAGTCATTGCAAACTGCTTAGGCTAGAAAATGACACACAGAAAGGAAAAACTCTGTGATGAACATTCACAATTTTTTTTTGGATTTGTGAAAATAACCTAAGAAAAAGAAATGCAGAGCAGTATTGTATTCAAATGCAATTGTGCAATATTCACTCAGGAAGTTCTAAGAAAGCACTTTAGATGAACTACATTATGTAAGCCTCCTACCTAACACATTCCAGATACAATTCCCTAAATCAGTGGATAGATTATAATGCTCTAGGTATTAAAAAGTCATTAAAAGTTACCAAAGTCTGTACTGGCTCATTACTTCTCAAATTGGTGGCTGCCCATGATTAGGAATTTTTGCTGAAAGTCATGATTTTGCTGTTATGACATCAATTTCTTACACATTGAAGTTGGTCTTTGAGGGTAAGTTAATTCATAGCAAGTATTAATTATGAATCTGTCAGATTAATTGTGAACTTCAATGAACTTTAAAAGATAAGTGAATTGAGACAGAAGGGTTTTCATCAGGGAACTTGGAATAAATTGGCAAAGTAACCTAAAAACTGGAAATTTGCCTTCTGAAAATGGACCCATAGCTGAGAAAATGAGTTTTGAGATGTGATCTCAGGAAATGAAGCAAGTTTAAGTGGTGAATGGAATCTCTTCCCTGTCAGAATAAGAAATATTTGACAAGTTCCCCAGTATGACTGCACCTGTGCGCAGTCATAGCCAAAAAAATGCTCTTATCCTCAGAAATGAGAACTTCTTTGTCCATCAAGTGCTTCCTCTTGTAGCAGCTTAAATAACATCTGTAAGCTATATAATGTTGACTGGACCATGGAGCAGTTGTCACTGGGAAATTGCAGACAGCATAGCTCTTTGCTCTTTAAATACTAATTAGACTAAGACCTATTTTCCTGACATGTGGCATAGCCTTTTACTTATGGAAATATCACTAGTTTGGGGAAGTTGACACTCATGAAAAAAAGTTTTCTTCTGAAGATACCAGGATAAATTTAGATGAATCAGAGCATGGAAATATAAGAGATCCAGATAACAATATACCACATCATTGACATATCCTTTACTGTTTGTCAACTTATTTAATCTCAAATGGCTGTCAGCGAATCAAGAATAAAGTTTGTTGGTCTTTGCAGATTTCATAACCAACTACCCAAAGTGAAGAAGGCCCCACCTGCTCATAGATTTCCCTACCAGATTTCTTATTATGGGAAGGAGGAGAAATCAGACAGCACAATGTCTCTTTTGGTTGCATTGAAGGTTTTAGAAACTCTTTGTGCTATAAACGGGCCTTGAAATCTTCTACTATCCTTTTAATCTGCTTTTCCCCAGCTTTCATTAGCCAAGCTTCTCAGTTTCTGCTACCACATTTTTCTATTTTGTATAGCCAGATTAACATCTGATGGCTGAGATTAAATACATCAAAGGTGTTTGTGCATCTTGCTCTCTTCGAATGACAGCTGACAATTCTAACCTTCCAAGCAGCTGTGAAAGTCTTTATTTGCATGGTCAATGGAAGGATAGTATCTTCCTTCTTGTGGTCCTTTCAAAAAGCTTCCCACAAAGCCATCACCATTTCCTGATGGAATCTTCTACATTCCCAGAACACTTGACCTGGCAAATTAAACCTATAAAACTACTTCAAATGGGATGGCCAGCGCCCTTCTTCTACAAGCTGTTCCTGCTGACACCATCTCCAAAGGACCTTTCATTTAATTTACTTAGTTATTTTGTTTTGGTCTGTCTTGTTTTAAATGACTTCAAGATTGAGTGCCTCGGAAGTCCCCAGACACTTCATGCAATATGGATATCCCATGTGGGATACCCAAGGGTTGCTCAGCTAAATCAGGAGCACTTTTAAGTCTTCTCTGTAACTTTTCTAACAGCACACAGAGGTCTAAAAGGGAGAACTCTATGGACAAGGAAAATTTGCTTCCGGTGTAACAGTGTTCTTTCTGGTGAAAATGCAGGAGTTCACATACTTCTTCATATTCATTGGGAAATTGAGAGGTTCACTTAATTAAGTCACATTTGGTAGTGTAAAATTTTATTAGCTTTCACAATATTTACAAAGGGGTCAGTATTGTAATCCCAAAACCTATTTCTATACTTCTTTTGGACAGAGTGGTACAATCCCCAGTGTAGCTTTAAGTCTTGCTTTGGTACCAAACAAGAGCTTGAGTCTGAACAGCTTTGTAACATCAGAAGTTTCAATTTTACTCTGGTTTCAACCTGGCCAAATAAGTTGACTTGATAATCCCTGATTTTTCAGAAAGAACATATGATTAGAAAGTACAAAACAGACGCTCCCTGCTTTTTAATCAGAACTCATTATAATGGGATTCACAGAAATTGTTGAAAAGCTCTTTTGCAGAATTTGATAGTCCTTGGTTGTATTTTAATTATTATATAATTATGTAGAGAATAGCTAAGAGATCTTTCCACATTAAGAGGAGTTGCACAGTATAGTGCACTTCTCATGCAATGACAATAATTAGGAAGAACAGAATGTTGTACTGCTATAAAGCTTTTCCCTTTCATCTATTAAGGACAGCAAAATTCATGTTCTCTTTGATGCAGCTGAAGCCTATTTCTTCATTTTGTATTTTTCACCTGGGGCAGTACTGTCTTTAGAAAAAAGCCTTTGAGCTGGGTCCTGAGAGAGTGAACTTTCATTGCAGTACACAAGAAGAAATCTGGACAAATCCTATCAAAAAGAATTATGTGGTTAATGTATTTAGTTCCATATGCATTGCTTTTAAAAAGTTGTTTTTCACACACAAAAGAAGCCTTATGTTAGAACATAATTATCTGCGTTTTTAATACCTTTTCTTCATTAGAAAAAAAACCTGCACTTTTCCTTTTATTCTGAAAATCGTCTTTGACAAATCCTCATCTTTTGCAGAAATCAATCTAATCTTTTTTCCTTTGATGATTCGCTGATATAATAGCAAAGATCCATGAATAATCATTGTAAGACCCCTAAAGTATAATTGTGGTAAGCAGTTTAACTTCAAAGGCAAAACACCTTAGTAAGACAAAGTAAGTTACATACTGCAGCCCACTGATGATTTTTCTTGAGAATTACTTGTTCACTTAACTCAGAAATAACCATTCTAGTAATTCCACTATATATGAAATTCAATTGAGTGACCTTCTATGATGCATTGAAAAATATTCTTTTTTGAAGCATTCTTTCCAGTCCGAGCTTCTCGTGGAAATTCTGACAACCTATATAAAGACAAAAACTTGTTATTCCCTCTCAATCATTTAAAAGTATTGACATAGTTTCTATTGGATTCAGAAGTGTTGAGGAAAATCAAAACAGTGAATTAACTGAACAGCAGATACCAGAATTTTCTGTTCTAAAAGAGCAGCTTTTGGTATGTGCACTGATGGTGTTGAATAACTACTTCTTAATTTTCATTTATATAGCTAGATCAGTTCATTAGCTAGTCATTTCAAACTTTAAAAATATAATTACAGTTTTGAAAGCAAGTCTTTCTGTCTAGACACAGAAATTGAGTGTAATTTTCCCCTTTGAACATTACCAAACAGGGAGGTGGGAGCAAGGATATCCATCCATATGGCCACAGAGGGAGAAGAGCAGAGTAATGTGAAGGAAGCTTCCCATGCCACCCCACTGTGTGCAGAGTAATGGAAGATTTTGGAACATGTTAAGGACCTATGGAAAGGAGCAATCAACGATTTTAAAGCACCATATAGTGAGGTGAACATATCTGTCTCCCCTAAATCTGCTGGCCTGCTGTGTTAGTAGGTGTGGGCAGGCACGGAACAACCTGGGCAGTCAAACAACTTTCCAGATACATGCAGTGGGCTTAATTGTATGCTGTTGTGAAGTTGGCCTCTATAATGGATTTTTAATGCCCTTCCAGATTTTTTTGGATCATCACAGTTATTCACCTGGTTCTCCCCTGCCCTGTGGCTTTTGCTGGCTCTCTGATCCTGCATCAGCAGGTTGGCAATCTGTATCTTTTGCTAATTTCCTCTCATCCTCTATCAAGACAAAGCTCATGAGCTCTGCTCTTGCTTTCTGGAGGTCACTGTGAGTTATCAGGAGATCTAATCTCTTTGCCTGGCCCAGTTGTTGACTTTCCCACCAAATGCTTCAAGCAGTCCAAGACCCTTGAAACATTTTACCCTGGTTGGCTATAGAAGTGCTCTGGAAACTGAGGATTTTGAAGACAGTATCTTGTAACAAAGAAATTTTCAGAAGTTATAGAAAGCTAAAAATAATTTTTGTGGAATATTAGGAATTACAGTTATTTTTCATGATGGGGGCTTGCTTAGTTTTTTGGGCAGGGTTCATAGAATCTTGGAATATCCTGAGTTTGAAGGAACCCACAAGGACCATCAAATCCAAGTCCTGAGTTAATTCTGTAATATTTGATGTCACTGTAACACATGTGCTTAATGTGTGTTACCTTTTATTTGTACACATATGCTTGTCTCAAATAAAACTTAACAGGAAACAAGACAAGAAAAAATAAGAGAAAAATTCTTCAGCTTTTTTATCCAAGAATGGAGGCATATTTTATCAATCAGTTGTTTAGCAAAAGATCACATCAAATCCACTAAAACTTTAGTTTCTTAATGGCTGTGATTTAAAAAAAATTATGAGAGCAATTATCTGCAATATTTTCATTCAAGTGTTAGATGTAGAAGCTCTCACCTATATAAGTTATATTTTTCTCTCCAAATCCACCCTCCAACAAAGATATAATTGCAGCATATTTAATCAAACCAGAGATTTGTGACAGAACTAATGAAGTTGTGCAGTCTTTAATTAATTCCTGCTATATGTGACAGTGCTCTCACAGCTACAATCAACCTTTCAGGTTAGAATGCAGTCATGTAAGACATTGATGTATTAATTCAGACCCATGTAATTAGATAGAATGAGATCCTCACATGTATTCTAGGCAGGAAAGTTTAAAAATTCATAAAGCTTCCTGTATCAAAGACAAATTATTTCAAAAGTCTGTTGACTTTCTGGTTTTCAGCAATGAAGATTAGATTGTGAAAACAATAGGAGAGAAAAATCCAATGCCAGAAGTTTATTAAAGACAATCAGTAATGAAAGTCCTTTGATCAAATACAACACAGTGACCACATTCAGGTATAGAGCTCTAAGGAAATAAAGATATTTCATTGTATCTGATTGCTCCCAAGTCTTTTAAAGAGGATGACAGATATTGCAGAGAAGGACTCAGGAGAAGCAGAGTTTCTGGATTTTCATGAAAGAAAAGTTTTCACATGGGATGAATTCATTCAAGTGATTTTTCCAGATGGACTGTGGAATATACTAATTTAAAGCAATTATTTATTTTTGCTTTGAAATCCTGCCACATAGTTTGCACCTTCTCCAAAGCGCCTGCATTTTGTTTTGTCACATGCAGTCAGGATTTTACTGAACACGTATACAGGAGAGAGCCTAACTACTAAAAGACTGAATTTTCAATTTTTTATTAATTCGGGTTTTGTACACTTTATTTTTTTCTTTTTAATCAGACTACCAATTTCTGATTATTTCAGTGGGCAAATACTTAGGACAACTAAGAAAGCGCATTTAGGGCCTATAAATATGAAGGCAAACAATTCCTTAGGTACTTGCAGGAAAGTCTATGCTCACAGATGTTTCCTTTCCTAAGCAGATGTGGACTATTTAGTCCATTCAGATGAACTCACTCCCTAAACTCAATGGCATAATTATCCACTCTGATATGTTTTTATGACCTACAGCTTTGATTGTGGCTGGGAAAATATGACTCCTATTGACAGATGTGGAACCACTTCTAACAAGATATAATGAAAGTGCAATTATGTGTACACCTGCAAACATTGTGTAACTCTGCATTCTGGCTGTTTCTGCAATTTATGTCTCCATACTGATGTTTTAATAGGGCTTTGTGGCCATGCTCTAGGACAAAGTACCAATATTCCTCAAGCCCCCAGACCAAGGTGAAAGTGCGGGAAACACTTTAAATCCACAATGTCTGTGGATTTAAATATATATATTTTTTTAGTTAGCGGCTTCTATGTCTGGGCACCAGCTGTCAGAATTTCTAGAACCTTTAATACTGTGTTAATATCAAATGGTCCTGCTCCTTCATCTCTCCTCATTCTTGATCTTTTCCTCTGAAAGCTGCCACCCTTCTCAGTGGTGCTGTCAAGAGAAAGACGAGTCAAGCATCCCTGTGCAGTGACTTCATGCATTCAGGTAATCTGGGTGCTACACAACTCAGATTTACCCACTCTGAGTGTAATAGTAGCATCCATCTCAAGTCTCTGCTTGTCACCTGAAAAGTATTAAAGAAGGCCACACTTCATTAGCACCTATAACTTTAATCAATGATGCTGTAACATCAAAAGGACTAACAGTTGTGTAAAGATAACCAAATACACCCTAAAGGCTGTAAGCTTGCTTATTAAATGGATACCATCTTTCTTCTTTTGCCTTTCCGTAATTACTTGAGCTGTGGCAATAGCTTCATACGAACAAGCACTTGTAGCTTGTACTTTGTGGAATTACTTGCACATTGAGTACATTTTTTTTGGTGGTATTAATAGGCTTGTCTCCCACGTACATTTCTGAAAGGAGCAGAAGAAACAAACGTGCAGAAGCAGGATTTCCAGGTGATGCTAGAGTGGGAATGGGAACTATATTGAAAAGGAAGGAAAAACACCCTGGAAGACGGTAAGATACTGAGTTATTTGTAGCAAGGCATATTAAACACTGACATTTTTAAGGCCTTTTTTCTTTGTCTTCTTTTTTCTTTTTTTTTCTTTGTTTATCTTTCTTTTGAGGGGGGTGTGGGGCACAGAGGAGGTTTAAGATCTTATGTCTTTTTTTTTGCTTCAATCCCAAAGGAAGTTTTTTTTTCTCTCAAAATAAAAACCCTAAAGTCTCCCTCTATTTGCCCATCTCCTTATTCTGCTGGTGAATTCAATTGAATGAAGTATAAAAATGTTATACTTTGGCTTTTTAATTTTCTTCCTCATGAGGCAGTGTAAAATAAGCATATAACTCATAGAATTATGAAATTGTTTAGCTTGGAAAAGACCTGTTAGATTATCGAGTCCAGCCATTAACCTAACACTGCCAAGTCCTCCTCTAAACCATGCCACTGGGTGCCACATCTACGTGTCTTTTAAGTATCTCCAGGAATGGTAGCTACAGCATTTTCCCTGGGCAGCCTGTTCTAACCTTATTGTGGAAGAAATGTTTCCTAATAGCCAGACTAAATGAGTAGCCCTGGTGCAACTCATGGCCATTCCCTCTTGTTCCATTGCTTTTTACCTGGGAGAAGATAGCAATCCTTACTATGCCTCATAGGGCCTATGCTCCAGACCCTTCATCAGCTCTGCTGCCCTTTTCTGGACATGCTCTTGCACCTCAATGTCTTCCTTGCAGTGAGGAGCCCAGAACTGAACACGGGTTTTGAGGTGTACCTTCAGCAGGGCTGAAAAGCCCTCTGAGTCCAGGGGGACAATCCCTGCCCTGCTGGACACAATATTTCTGCCATAAGCCAGGCTGCCATTGAGCACCTGGGCACACTCTGGCTCAAGTTCAGCTGGCTGTCAACCAGCACTCCCAGGTCCTTTCCTCTGGAGAGCTTTCCAGCCATGCCTCTTCAAGCATGTAGTGCTGGGCTTGTTGTGACCCATGTACAGGACCCAGCACTTCAGCTTTTTGAGCCTCATTGAATTGTCCTCAGCCCATTGATCCAGCCTGTACAGATCCCTCTGCAGAGCCTTCCTACACTCCAGCAGATTGACACACACTCCTGCCCAGCTTTATAGTCCAATTACAAGTGATGATTGGAGAGCATTATAGGAGCTATTTGAAAAGCATATTTCAGTGGGGAAAAATATCCCCCTTTCAGAATAAAAGCTCTTTCTAATGGAAGTAGTAAGGGTAGTGAGCACAGACTGTAGTTTCGTCAGAACTCCAATTTTCACTGTATCTATCATCCCCAGATGTATTACCTTGTCCTTGAAAAACATGTGCACTTGTCCTGATACGACCTTTTTAGAAGTCCAAAACAGAAAATTGAGGAAGAGCTGAAGATGTGTGAAGTGCCTTGTCAAAGAACTTTTAGGACATTCTCCTGTTTCCTTTTGTATATGCATTGCCACTGGAGCCCACAACCAGGAGTGTCTGCTTGGCAGCACTGGGATCCCTTGAGGGACCTAAAGGCTCAGATTTGCATGTGTTTTCGTTGTGTTAATTTGGTGCCAGTTGACAGAAAGGCAAACCTGGAAAATGGGTGGTAGAATCAGAGGTAAGTGGGTGGCAGGGACTGGAGAGATTTATGAGCCTCATTAATGTTGCACGGTGCAGCCTTTGGAAGGAAAACCAGCAAGGATCAGAAATGGAGTTTGGCTGGAGGCCTTTTCTGACAGCTGTTACGAATCCTTGTCTAGGACTGAATAAGCATGAAGGACTATGTTGTGTCTTTCAACACTGTATACCTGCAACTGCTAATTAACCCAATTTCCAGAGTTTCACAACCATAACCAGGTGAAGATCATTACCTAGCTTATCACTATCATTTCTTTCTCCAAGTGATCTCAGAAACAGGAAAGAAGTTTTAGATGGAAACTTGCCTGAGATCCATGAATGCACTGAAATTAATGCAGATATTTCTGGTACATTCTCATGAGAATTGATCCTTGAATGAGCATCGGTGATGTTTTTTATTCTGTGTGCTGTTAAGGGATGACTGTGGAGTGAAAGATCCCCACAAAGATCCCTAGAAAACCTACAGGGAACACTAAAAAATGCCAAAACTAGTGAAAAAGTTTTCAGTGAAAAAAAAATTCATGGAGAAAATTTAGCATTGTGTTAGAGGGAGAAAAGGAATCTTGGTTATACATTAAAGTCCAAATCAGAGTTTTAAGTATTTGCAGAGGGGTTGTTGGTCCTTTAGAAACCCATGCACATAATCAGCTCAAGGACAATTACAGGAAGGAGTCATGCAATCACTGGTATTCATTATAATTGCAAATACTGGGAAAATATCTAATTCCTTTGCTTATGCTGATGAGTTAGTAATAGGTTAGAGGGAAAAAAGTGATACTGTAGGCTCAGACAGGCTGTGTAGTGGAAGCTATTAGAGGATACATTTGAATTGTATTTTATTTCTATCTCTCTTTAATAAAAATCAGCAATGGAGACACTTTTTTCCTTCTCATTTATTAGATGAGGTTTGTGCAATGCTCTACTTTTGGTATGTAATCATCAGTACAAAAACTATCATTGTGTTTATATTTCACTAATTTCTTATACCATTTTAAAAATAGTTATTTCTATAGAGGTTAAAAATTAGCTGCAATCATAAGTTGCAATACTAGGTGGTATTTACAACATAGTGGTAGCTTATATTTCTTACAAGGACTTTATTAGCACAGGAATAAGTTGAATAAATATAATTCATTCCAAACTACCTGTTGACTTGCCACCTACTACCCAAAAGAATATTCAGAAGAAAAGATGGCAGAAATTAATATCTAAAGGCCCAGCAAATCCCTGCTGTATCTAGGTATGAAAATGACATCTTTAACAGTGTGCCTGATTTCATCTGCAAGATCAGTTATCGCCATCATTCAAACCACATCTGAAATATTCCAATACCTGACCATCCAGATGCCAGAATAAACATAGAAATGGCAATAGCATATGGTGAAAATCCAAATCTCAATGAATTTTATTCTTCAAATCTCACTGCATTTATAGCACACCTACAAGCTGTGAAACAATCAAGTCCTAGGAAAAAACCTTATGAGGACAAAGGAGTTTCCCTTACAGTGTTCACTTTGTCAATTAAAAATTCACAAATTCCTCTACCAAAATAGGTTAATTCTCTTAAGATGCCATGAGGTCTTATGAGCGAACTTATCCAACACTACACAGAAACTAGACTAGGTGCCTCAAATCTGCATCCAATCTGGCCTTAAATGCTTCCAGGGATGGGGAATCAATTTTTACTACATGTCCTGGTTCTCTCTCCAGTATATGCCAAACAGACCAGGACTGGAACTTATAAAACCTCACAACAGCAAACCAATAAAAGTAAGCGCCTCTTTGTATTAAAAATCAGCTGGCAAAAGTCCTGGACAGGTATAAGGACTAAGAAGAGCTGTGAAGATGGAACCTTGAGGCTGTAGGAATTACCTACAGAGTTTATGAACAGGAGGAGGCCTAGGAAATGAGGTCTGAGTTAATAATATCAATGCTGGAAAAAAGCTCAGATTTCATATGGTGCTTAAATACACAGTCTAAGTGCAGATAACCCTTTGATGACTTATAAATCTTTTCACTGGGTCTTACTTCAGGCAACCTTCCCCTGAAATGATAATCTAGTGTTATAAGCAATAATCCTTTGTCAACTTTTCTCCTGAAGAACTGAATAACTTACTGCTTCTCCCTTGCTAGCAGCAAGCAAGAGAGGACTTGCTAACAGGATTTACCATGCATTTTATCTAATTGTTAAACATAATTAAGCTAAACATAATTAAATTAAAGTCAGAACTAATTAAGCTAAATGTAATTAAAGTCAGAACAAGTGTTTCTAAACACTAGTTATATTAAACTTTGCTGATTTTGTTCAGACTTAAAAAGAGGTACTGAGATACTTTGGGTTTTTTGATTCTACAGGTTTTCTACAAAAATATAGTATTCTCTGTGTATATAGTTTCTTACAATGTACCTTTTCATAGCTAGGTTATCAAATCCTCCTCAACATGAGAATAAAAGTAAGTGCGTGCTTGGTTGAATCAGCATAGCCAGGAGGAAGAATGTGTTCCACTATATTAGCCAGAGAAGGAAAATGGAAAAAAACTGCTATGAATTTATCAATGGAATGAGCTTAAGGTTTTAACAAAACAGAGAAACAGAAAAAAACCCATTGTCATAGCTGAAAATGATATAGAAAACCTTTTAAAACCCCTATCTAGTTCTAATATCATTTTCTCTGGGTTTATATCTCTATAATTTATTGATTTGAACCACCATATAGTCTATATCCCCGGGGATAAGATTAGAAAGCCAGATACAGGCTAAAACATCATAAGCCTGCAATGTCTTCAAAGACAAAAGGACAAGAACTGATTCCACTGGAGGCATCAACTGGACTTCTCAAAGCCAGGCTATACTCATTGATGACCTATAGTTTTAACATTTTAATTTGAGCATTAAGATTGGTAAATTTAGCCTATAAGCAATCCTGGAATGTAGCAACCAAACATAAGAACATATTCTGCTAAATATTAATTATGGCATTATGTTATACAGAATAAACTCAGAGAATAAAAAATATAGGGGAAAAAAAGTGTTGAAGTACTAAATGAAGCTCAGTAAAAGAAGTAAAATATAAAAATCCAGGACCTTGATTTGTCAAACCTTTCCACCAGCCTGCAGCCTTCAGCTCACAGCAGTGGCCACAGCATCTACTTCTGCCCTTCTACTCTTTCTGTAACTCAGTATGAGTTACTCAATATGAGACAAAACTGAGGCCTCTCGTTTTTAGCTAAGAGCCAACCCAAGAAATACTGAAAGGATTTTTTTTCTAGGTTTCTACCCAGTCCATAAGCTAAAATCTGTCAGGATGACTCCATTCAATATCCTGCCCACTTATCACAACTCAAAAAACTCCAGGTACTCTTCTGTACAGAACAAAACACATGTTGTCCAACATGGATACTCAATAGCATGCAATTATCCCTACCATTCCCTCATGCACAAATGCACACACACTCATACAGCTTTGTCCTTATCTATAGGGTTTGCCAGAGACCATAAGATTCTCCTGAGTTTACATAAGGGATATGTGCTTTCATAGACCTGAGTTGTCATTTTTTACAGGGCTTGTTCAATCACATGTGACACAAGGAGGATCACAGTTTTCTCTGTGTGATCTGGGTGTGACACCACTCATGAGGAGTCTGTTGCAGAGGAGAACAAATAATGTAGGTTTAAAGGTTTTCATGTGGTGTTTGTGAGGGTGCAGAATTTTCACTGAAAATTAGTCGGCCCTGCTCTCATAGGTCATCTACCTGACTTTGGAAAACTGCAGATTTCTGCTGAGTCCACTACCAATCTAATTTTTCACTGAATATTTGATGATTTCAATAATGATGTAGCAGTGGCTTATGTTTTAAAGAAACACAGAAGAAGCCAAGGAAGAGCTAGAAATAATCAAAGCCAACCTTTGTTACAGAGAGGTTGGCAATGCCTCTTTTTTCTCTTTCCTTGTGCTCTGGAACAGTAGTTGACATCAGACCTTAGGACATTTCTCTCTTCTCCCAGCCAAAGGGAGGCTGGACCTACACAGAGCTGGTTAGTGTTGAGGGGTGTGTTGCACCCTGGCAGTGCCTGGTAGTCAGAATAAGCAGAGAAAATAAACAGTCTCTCTGGATTTAATAAGCCTTTTCATGATGAACTTTCTTTTTTCCTTTTTTTTTAACAGAGAAGTACCAGTGGGCAAGGTGGGGAAAATGAAATATGCTGGGGAAAGATTTGCTGAATGAAGGAGCTAGGGTTTGGAGTCAAAAATGAGTAGAATTCCTCTTTATAATCTTATCCTTTTCCATTCTGCTGTTCAGAGGCTAAAACTAAGACTATCTGTTGCAAACGACTTGAGAGAGAGCTATTTGCTCCTCACTACTCTGTTTTTCACACTTTTCTTCTTCCAGCATTCAAATTGATCTCTGGACTCATCCTACTTTCCTCTACCTCTTATCGCCTCACTTCTTCTGGACTCTTTCTTCACTGTGACATTCCCTTTTCTCCTTCAGAGCCACTTATGTCCCTCAGCTCCAGCCTCCAGCCCACCAGGTCAGCCTTCTCTCTATCCTCCATGTTTTCCTCCAACAGTTTCAAATGTTTTCTGCTCAGAACAGCCCCAAGCTATCCCAAGTCAGTTCACAACATCCTTAATGCAGTAACATCTCCTTCCTGTGCCTCTAAACCAATACTCGACATTCCTGCCTAGCACACTTGTCTTCTAATGAAGGGAGCAATTTTAAAAATGGTTAATTTTTAAGCAGCAGCCTTCTCTGTCTTCTATCAAATTGCCTAACAGAGGATTAGTGAGAGTAAGCATGTTTATGAGCTTCAAAGAGAGTCAAAGGGGACTTGCTATTATTCAGTGCAAGCTGGACTAATACATCATTTTTCACAGAAAAAGATAAACAATTAACAGGGTATTGAGCAAATATAGATTCATTACCCAGAATGGGTCTGAGTAATTCCACCTTCCCTCCAAGCACGCTATTCAACAGAAGTGGCCTGATTCAACAAATCAGAAAAATTTGCAGCTTACGACATATGTTTCAAATCAGTATATTAAAAAAGTCCAAACCCGAAAAGATGAAACTTGTAGAAAGTTTCAATTAATAAGCAGTTTGTGGCTGAAGAAGTTAAAAACTGGGGAGTTACATTTAAACTCTCTTAACCACTTGGTAACAATGGTAAATTTTTTTACCATTGACTTTATTAGGCGGTCTCAGTTGAGAAAGTCTCATCAAAACCGATGTAAGGGCTGGTCTTAACAAGGAGTATGTCGCTGCTTTGCTTTAGGTCCATCCATGTTCCTAGTAGAATTGTAAATTCCCAGATTATTTCCAGTACAGGATCCTGAGGCTATTGCAGGGATGTACTTTATGAGTTTCTCAGGCTGACACACAAGACTCCTGCACTGCATGCCCTTAACTCGTGCTGCCGTTCTGGTGCCAGTGGCTGTGGCAGTGAAGACTTGCACGCACATTTGATAACAACTCAATCAAATTGTTTTGTTGCCCCTGCCACTACTGAGGAGACAGAATAAGTGCAGTTCCTCATTGTTGATGATGGTTTTCAAGGCTGCTTCAGTGAAAAATACAGTTAGCTTTAAAATTGCCATGAGGAATAGTGTAGTCGATTTTCAGTGAAAATTACTGTTGAGGCAAATTAAAAGAGTGACAAAAAATTATCTTTCCTAGTTGAATTTGACTATATTTCTATTACACGTGAGGTCAGCAGGATGTGATTTCTGAATTATTCATCAGGATCTTTCTAGTACCAGAAGGCACACAGCTGTAGACTGAGCAATTTCTATATTCACTATATCACAGAAATGGTTTGGCAGGAGAGGCTACTGGTTGCTAAATAGCTATTCACAGCAACAAAACCAGGACTTAAATACATCCAGTATTGGTTGGGTTTGTTGGTTTTTGGTGGGATTTTTATTTGTTTTTTTTTTCCCCTAGCAGTTGGTAATAATAGACAAAAAGAGACAGGGGAAAAAGAAATGGGCAATAATGCTATTACGAAAATTAAGAGATGTAGAACATTTCTCTGGCCACTCCTATCATAACTTACAAGAGCTTATTGTTTTTAAACACTGGGTATAAGGGTTTCAAAGAAAATACCTTTCTCTTTTTTTTCTTTTTTTTTTTCAGCTGCTGTAATTGCCCTTTTCTTTGTATTAGCAAATATAAAAATTGGTGGTTCATGACTGTAATAATGCCCCATCCCTGGAGGAGTTCAAGGTCAGGCTGGGTAGGCTTTGAGCAACCTGGTCTAGCAGAAGGTGTCTCTGCCAATGGCAGCTGGGTTGAAATGAGATGATTTAAGGTCCCTATCAACCCAAACCATTCCATGTTTCTGTGATTCTATAGACTCATAAAATCAGTTTTGAGAAATAAAAATACTTGAGAGCTGCTTTTTCTCATTCCATGTCTGCTATCTGGCAGTGAGAAAATGTGGTTGTTGGAGTTACATACTGCAACTTTTGAGTAGTTTTCTTGGTTTTCTGCAAAAAATCAAGAATAAAAAAGATCACTAATTAAAAATAAGCAGCTACTCAGTTTATTTGCATTTCTTAAATCACTGCCTAGCAGACTTTAAACTTCTTTGAGAAAGAAAACAAACTAATATTTGGATCAGCTGTTCTCTGCTTTCAGCCTCTGGAGCGAAGGAAGTGTCATAAACCACTTTTAACATACTTTATGTCCCTGGTACAAATCAATCAGATGTAATGGTGTAAGGACACAAAACTTTCCATCAGAAAAGAAGAAAATAATTTTTTAAATGATAAAATGACTGGTTTTTCTAAATGAGCTATCTCCTTGAACCTTCACAAATTAAGTCAGATGTTCCAGGATGGGCCCTTAATAATTCTCACCTGTAATGAGGAAATGCAAGTACTAAAAAGTTGGTTATAGTAACTGCAGCCAATCAGAATTTTTTTCTGGGAAAAAGACTTTTTCAGATTTGGCATGTTTCCTCAGGTAAGTCTATATCAACAATACTTCCTGCAGACAATTCTCCCTGCAGATGTTCCTGGTCAGTGTTTCCCCTATGACTTACACAACTTCCCATTTGCTGATCAACATGTCAACTGAAGATCAAAGTTTCAGAATATTCTGGAAGTTTAATCTCATAAGCACCAAGCCTACCCTCCATTCTTCAGAGATTTGTTTTGTTGCATATAAAGATCTTTCTCTTTTTCCACAAGAATAGAGAAAGAAAGATGGGAGGCGGGGCTTCATCCTTGCATTGCTGCAAGGATAGCAGACAGTAGGATTATGGCGCAGGTTAGCTGAATTTTTTGGCAGAGCAAGGCTCTATGCAATCCAGAGCATCAGAGTAATCCCTGCTTTGAGCAGGAGATGGGACTCCAAACCTGTATCAGCCCTTTATCCATGGTTTTATTTTCACTTGGTGCTTTTCTAAATGTCCTGTTTTGGGGGTGTGTGGTGTGTATCATCACCATTGTTAACCAAAGGTAACTAGAGGACAAAGTTAGAATCCCTTGTTCTTTCTTTTGTCTTCTTATTTGTCAATATTTCTTTAATATTTATTCATTATTTATTTATTTCAATTTATTCACCCACAATTGCACTTCCTGTTTCATATGCTTTTTTTCTCCTTTGCAAGATGCAAGGTCATATGTATGGGAAACAACACTGTTAATTTAAGGCTGCTGTGAGAGTCATTTAAGAACTTTCTGGTGAGATAGCCAGGTGATTTAAGTGCTGGTTTGAGTGATGTGCTGGTGTATGTGGCAGTAATTCAAACTGGGAACTACAAAACATGAAGATCTATCTTTGTTGAAGATCTTTGCCATGTTTCACAGTTTTCCTGCAGTGTTAAAAGAGAATGCCATCACTTTTGCCATCACTTGCATCTTAGATGTAATTTTGATGTTTTCTTTTGGTCTGATAGGAAGGAAGAGGTGTCAGCATTTGCAAGTGGAGTGATTCACTAAACATTATAATGTCATTTATCTTTTCTTTGCCAGTGATGTAGTATTTGGTGAAATAATGCTGGGCTGTCAATCTACTGTCAGTCTACAGAGTTCAGAGCAATCAGTCTGTTGGATATTAGACAAATTAAATTTTTCAAGTTTCTGAATTTTTTCCTTGCCATTCTCACTGTTGTTCATAGAGAAACAAAAGTAATGATACTCAAAGTGTGGAGTTGGTGCTCCAATTTCACCTATAGGAATATCAGGCAGTTTTGCAGATACATCCACCTATTGTTTCTAATTTTGGAAGAGACTGAGAGACCCCATGAAAGGAACACTTAATCTCTAACAGGATGATTTCTAATCTGTAGTAGGATGATTTTTACCAGCAAATTTGTTTCCCCTGCAATTTAGAATTACAGTCCCTTCTATCTGTTGTTTTTGCAAATGCAGCAACAGTTTATGATGTTATGGACATAGCAAACCAACAGGAATCCAGCATATAATAGATCTTAAGTGCCATATCAGGGTTTTAAACCTACATGGTTGCTGAAGCATCCTAAACAAAGAATTTTAATTATTGAAACTCTCTGGTGCGCTGGAAAATATTTTTGAATGTATATACACTGACTTCTATTTTTATCACTAAAAAATCAGGAATTTATTGAGAAATGACAGCATTATTTCAGCACTTTTCAGGCAGTCAGAAGTATAAAATAGAAAAAGCTTCTTTACCTGATTGTAAGCTGGAAAAATGTTTAAATACAAACCCACAGAGACAGATATACAAATATTTTTCTTAATACATGCCAAAATGAGAACCACATAAAACTGGAGAGATTGTACCTTCAAAAACAGAGACTAGTTATGGAAAAGAAAACCTGTAATGTGGCAATAAGTGTAGTAGCATATTTATGTTCACCATTGACAGCAAAATGTTTGGATGGAATATTATCTGGTGTGTTTATAAAATGTGCTATTAACCTTACCTGATTTCTTGTAAATTTACTACCATACCAACTATATGCTACAGAAGTTTCCCTGCAGTTGGGTTCTAAAGCAAGTTTAAGTGATGCCACTCATGTGTTGTCACCAATAGAGATACTCAGGCTGGAAAGGGGACCTTGTTTACTGTCCTCATTGAAAACATGGAAGTTGCCATGATGCGACAACTCTGCCACTTTGATCTCTCCTTGCTTGTCTCCAGGGTCCTCATTCCACATCACACATGTATGTTGGTTTAATCCTGGACATCCTGCTGAAGAAAGCCAAGTAACTGTGTTTAAGAAGCTGGAGCAGAGTTCATCACAGGATGTGCTCCAGGCAGACACTGTGTACAGCCTGAACCATCTTCATCTCTGGCATGCCTCACACTCCTGGGCAGTGTGATAGTGTCCTGTGTTGATGTTTGCACAATATCCTTCCTCAGTACAATGCTGTGACTACCAAACCAGTAGGTTTTGAGATAATCCTCCCATTATCTATGGTATTTTGAAAAAATGAAAAGACAACCCACATAAAAAAAAAAAAATTCAGTTTGTATGGTGTGCAGTGTACATGAAATCTGTCTTGAAGCCAGCAATCATTTTTAAAAATTCAAGGTTTTATACTCATTCATTAAATAGGGCCCTAAGCAAACCCTGTTTAAGTACTATGCAGTGAGACTATGGCCAAATAAAGGTGGAATTAGACTGTATACTGTGTATTTGTTAGCTGACCTCTTTTAAATTCCTAAACCTGTAGGTTAAGGTGACATTAATCCAAAATTAAATACGCAAACACAGACACACAATCACATTAGCCACTATGACCTTATTTTGCCATGGAAGTTACTTGCACAGGATGCAAACAATGAGTCTACTGATTACTTTTTTATTTATTAATCATGAGCAACTGCTGTTTACATGCCACTTACTGATCTCTGTATTTAGCCTTTTTCAGCACTCACTGTGCCTTCAGTAAGATGTCTGAAACAAAATTATTCTGAAGTGCAGGGAAACAGAAGGCAGACAAAAAGACCAACCACTGGGTTATGATTTTGCTCATAATTTATAAATGTCTTCATTATCATAATTTCTTAAAGAACTTACAAGAAAAAGTATGGCTGATGGCATATTAGCTACTTGAGTCTCTATCACTAATAATGCAGTAGTAATTAGTTTACTTGGTTCTTAGGTAAGATGGAGCTTGCTTTATAACCAAATACCTTATGTCAGTAGGTTGAGTGTAGATGGTCTTTAAATGTATTTTGTTGCATTGTTGACTAAGATTTTCATGTTTCAGGACCAGATTATTTTGGAGGCTAGGGATCTGATAATTGAGGTCTTTGGTTCCTGGTAAGGAGGGCAAAACAGTCTTGACAATTCAGGTTTTCTTTTGAGTACTGACATATTCTTATTCCTCACTGATCAGTAGATATTTTAAAAGAAAGTTATGCAGAATTTTAGTGAAGAAATATATGGACATTTACTGAATTCAATGTTGGTGACATCCATCTCAATACTGCTTTTTCATCATTCCTACTTATGATAACTCTGTAGCTCTGTGAAGGAAGGTAAGGGACCAGTAGAACTTAAATTGTTTCTTAGTGTAGGAAGTAAAATATGAAAAATTGTCACAAAATGAACACCTGTTTTTCTTCTCACCAAAGAGAAAATTTTGTGGCTACTATTCATAATCTATCAATTTCTGAGTTTATATCCCATTGTAAATTCATCCTGAATGGCAAATGATGGATTGTTTAAAACCAAAAAAATAGCACAAAATCAGAAGTAAAGAATAATCTACATTTAATTATGGAAATCTGTTCCTTGCAACATGAAGCTCCATCTCCAAGGTACTTCATTATTTCTGAGAGCTGGCTGAAGCTGGAGCAGCCCAGCTGAGTTAGAGCTCTGTTAAGCTTATGCAGAGACCATCAGTATTACAGAAGTCTGAGTATTAGAGTAACAGCCAGTAAACTTCTTGTCAAAGGTGTTTTATTTAATTTACCAAATTCTCTTAATTTAAAGTGGAATCTATTAGTCTATTTCAGCCCCAGATAACGTGAGTTTGGTAAACAATCTGCTGTTCACATTGTGCAGCAGGAAGATTTTTATATATTTATCAATGGTTTAGGAACAAAAAGAACAACATTCAAAATGATTATTTAATTTGAAATTTATCAAATTATTTACAGAAATTAGTACTGAGCAGGTATTTTCCACTCATTCATTAACAGCGTAAATCCCTGAAATAGCTCAAGACTATATTATTGATCTTGATAAGCTGTATTCACAGAGTGGTGTAAGAGAAGCAAAGTTTGAAAATGCAATAATATCAGCATGAACTTTTCCCCATGACACTTCCTTTTTGAAATCAAAGCTTTCTTTTACAAATGTTCTGGCTCCTAGAATGTTAAAGAAATATTTCAGTGAAAAAACTCTCTCAAGGATTTTTACTGTGAATTAATTTATTTTCTTTAACATTCCATTCTGCACTGTAAAGATTAACAATGCACAGAAAAACTATTTCCTTCTCTACACTTACTCTCTTGTGCTATATAGTAAAATTAGAGTTATGAGTAATGGATCAGTTATGACAACATTTATACTAGAAGCTGAAACATTTTCCTGCTGCAAATCCCACCATTTTCATCCCAGACACATTGGTGGAACATTATTTTGTCAGCAGGATGCAGAAGCAGAACACAAACAAAATATAATCTACAAATTTAAATATGTTAAGAAAATAATATGTAATTACAATTTTACCCCAAATTTGGTATCAGATACATTGGTCTAAATCAGGAGAAAGCTGATGGAAACTAATTACATTAGTTCTGCTTCACTTCATCGTAACCAACAGAATAATCTTCCCTCTGCAGAAAAAGAATAAATAAAATCTTGATTTCTTAGAAACCTTTCTTAGATATGTGAAAGACAATAACCTCTCCAAAGAAAAAAACAGGGAGAATTGGAATAGCTTGTAGAAGTCAGAATAGTATTCATTACCATTTTTACTGATGTTGCCTGTCTGGAACAGAGTCATGAATGAAGGGATAATAAATGAAGGGACCCTATTACCGGGTGTAGACTGGTGTGTCATGATATGTCATAGGGTCCCTCTTGCCCAGGCTCCAGATGGGTGAGCTGCTGGAGACTCAGGTTGGATGCAGCATCCTTGCTGTGACATGTCCGTAACCCGGCAGAGTCTGGAGCATGGGGTCAGTCTCTCAGAAGTAGGCTGATGAATGACTCAAATGCTGGAACTTCTGCTTTTCCCAGCTGGGAAGATTTCCCAGCTTCTTCCATACCCATCCTCAGTAGCCTTGCATGCCCATCCACCTGAATGACTCAGTTCCATGATTAACGGTGGCTGATCACGTCTCCTAGGTGCTGATGATATACTATTTTAAACCACCTCAGCTCAAATACCAGGGAAAAGGTGTTTTTTTGACAGGCCTGTGACAGGAAAATCTGTGAGGAAGGGCATGGCTCTGCTGCCCACACTCAGCTGACTGCGGAGTGGCACATCAGACATTCTGGGATGATATCCCACCTGCTGTCAGCCTAGAAGCCCCTGGTTTGCTCAGGGACCTGGTGGCATGTGAGTGCCATTCAAGTGGCACTTGATTCTTATGTGTAGGCAGTACATTTGAAAAGTTCCTGTAAATGAAGGAATGGGATGAGGACCCTCACAAACCTGCTTTCATTATTTACCTCTTAAGACAGCAGAAATTATAAAGGAAGGTTCAAAAAAATGTTTCCAAACTTTTTTACTTGTCCTCCAGCCTTTGAATCTGTATCCCTTTTTATGCACAATTCCACAGAACTTAGAAGGAGTGGACTGGCTTGTCTCAAGGCAGAAATTGATCAAGACCCATGAATCTGAAGAGAAATATAAAATAAATAAAATCTAGAACTTAATGTGTGTGCTTGTAACAGCTTTATGCAGAAAGGTTTAAATACCTTCAGAAGTTAGCATTTCCCCTTTGTACCTCTGCAGTTTGAGTATCCAGATTACTGTACCACAGTATGACTCTCCACCACAAACTTATCTGGTAGAAAAGTTGCTATCAGTTGAATATCTTGACAAGAAATAGAAAATTCCTGTGTGACATACAACAAAGGAATTGTCATGAATCAGACTATATACAATTGAGAATAAAAAGTCTTTTTTAACTTTTAGTAAATCACTTAAAATTAAATGTCTCTAATTTAGGGCAATTATGCAAATGCTTCTTCAATGAATGAAGACCATGATATGTTTAGTGTATTCTGTTAATGCAAACTTCACTGTGCTTTTATCTGGTATGATTGAGGCTGTCACTTAGAAAGACAAAGGTATTCAATGAAAAATGACTATTGGTACAGAATACTAAGTATATTCTAGTACCTGGTGAAGCTAGAAGTAAAAATGGGTGAAAAGGGGCAGGTATGCAAATCCTGTTCTATCTAATGAAGAAAAGCATTAATAAAGGTTTTTAAAGTATCTTTTTCTTTCTCCTGGATAAGTTTAATTAAAAAAGAAGAAGGGGGGAGGTGGCTAAGGAAATTATTGTGCATGTATGCTTTTCATGTTTTTCCTTTAAGTATCATCAATATATCTTATTCTTTTTTTTAATATTTTTTTCTGTGTAATTTACATCATTCATTCATTAGTAATTAGTTGTAGCACTCTGACACATTGTTATTTCCATGGAACTCCTGGAGTCTTCTGTAACTTCTGCCTGATTGGAGGAAGGTTTTTCAACACTTGAAATTAGGTGTGTATAAGCTTGGGGAAACATCTCTCTTTGTGTCCATGGCTTAATAGAGAAGAACAAAATGTGCTGGTTGTTTTATAATCAACATCAAAATTCAAGATCCCTCTTTCAGCTGATTTGGAATTTAAACAAGAAATAAGTAACTAAAAGATCTGCTGAAATATAACACCTGAAGGGTCCTCTAAATTTGTTGTAGCATCTGTTATTTATTAAGAATCCTTTGGGATATGGACTTTTCTAGAAGAGTTTTAGAGAGCTGACTCATTTGTAAAGATGCAGGGGACATAACTGGTGAGAATAGATTCCAGTGCTTACAGCAAATATTTCCATGGAAAAGAGAAAAAAAAAAGACACAACATGACACTTTCCTGCAGTATATGCATATTCTGTTTACTGGGAGAATTTGTTTTTTCTGAAAGGAAGCATTCTTCTGATCAGTTTTGTACATTCCTTCTAAGTGTGTGCAGAAGGCATGAATTCCATAAAATTACCCATTCCACAGTGAAATACTGCCTTAGAGTCTACAAACAGAATGTGTAAAAGTCAAGCATTTCATGTTCATATAAAATAATGTACTGGGGAAATACAGGAAGGTGGCTAGAGTGTTTATAGGGAACACTACAGAGAACAGTTCCAAATGATCTATGATACAGCTTTTGCCTTGTCTTAGAAGTACTCTCTTTTTTTTTTCTGTATAGTGACTCTATCTTTTACAAGTCATAACTCCCAAGTATATTTCAGCTCTTTCCTGGCTGCACTTGTTTGTGCTTTTAAAGTGATTTCACAGGAAAAAAAATACTGTAAATGAGTTTGAACTCTAGTTGGTGCAAAGTTGATCTTCAGTTGACTTACTCATCCTTACTGCCCTCTCCAACAGACTGAGATGAAAAAATCACAGTCCAAGCCCCTGCTGGTAATATGAGGATGCTCTGGACACCATGTCAGTTTAAAATCTCAAAGGATGAAATCTAGTGTGATGTAAACCACATCTTAGAACTGCTGCAAATCTAATCAGCAAATGGCATACTGTAGACACACCAAAGGAGAAATGCTGTTTTATTGTAATCAAGTAAATGAGTGTTTTAGGAGAAAAAATGCCAGCCCATTCAGCTTTGAAGAGTACCTTCAATTCCCAGAAAGAACAATGAGACAGACTAGGAGAGCATTCAGATTACAAACACACAGGAACATGTTCACATTGACCTAAAAATTGTGTTATTGACATAGGAAATGCAGCTAGAGAGCTAGAATACAACAGCAGGGAATGGAAGGGAAGAGGGAATGAATGTATTTATTGGTTTTTCTCCTCCACATTATTTCCCACCCATGGATAGAAAGGTAGCAGTCAAACTGGCTGGTTGGGTGCTCTGAAAGTTGGAGTCCAGGTGGTGCTTGATACAACAAACACTCTGCTGGTACTATGGCTCCAGTCTCCTGGCCCAAAGCAGATCCCTCATCCCTCTTTCAGGAGAGAAGTAACACAGCATTAGAGACAGAGGGAATACTCTTCCTTGGCCACTTACTGTTCTGCATTGTCTTGTGGGACCTGACTTTAAATGTTGACCAAATCCTGTCCTGAGTGCCATTGTTCCTAAATCTTCTCTTTTGCCAGAGTCTGGTAGCTGATAGCATATACAGACACCAGATTGCTCTAATCACAGAAAGAACATTTTCAGGAACAAAAGGAAGAACTTTTAAAAGTTGGAACAACAAAACCCACAAGTGATCTGCAGAACTGTGAATAGGGTTGTATCTACTAAAAAAAGAAAAAGCCCACAGTTCTTTATCTTACCTCATTTTTATAGGAAATTAGGTCTTTTCAAAGTATCATGGAAGCTTTCAAGCATGTGAGACTTTGACTTAGGTGTTGACACATCTTTTAAAAAGCAAATTAACTCTCCTCTCCTCTCCTCTCCTCTCCTCTCCTCTCCTCTCCTCTCCTCTCCTCTCCTCTCCTCTCCTCTCCTCTCCTCTCCTCTCCTCTCCTCTCCTCTCCTCTCCTCTCCTCTCCTCTCCTCTCCTCTCCTCTCCTCTCCTCTCTCCTCTCCTCTCCTTGTCACAGTAATTTTTCATACTAATAGGATGCATTCGTGTTCATCAAGAAAAATATGCAGCCTTTCAAACCTCACAGCAAAATGCACACAGCTTTTAATAAATGTGCTAAAATGCAGTGTTGGTTTTATGGGTATTTTCCCAGAAAAATTACATGTGACACTTGATATTTTTCATGTGCTTAATTTCTTCTGCAACCAAAAACAAAAATTGGATTGCTGATCTTCATTTCCCAAGAATCAAGTCCGTGCTTTTGATCATGCCAGATCACCTCAGCTCTGGAGGACTAAAACTGTGTGAAAACAGTTGTAGCATCAGCTTAGCTCTTCCATTTGTCTCCAAGTCTATGTAACCAGCCATTGCTTTCACAAAGATATTTTTTTCTTCCCAGCTGCCAAGAAAAGCTTTCTGAAAACATCATAATCTGATTTTCCTGATAGATGGTGATCCCTTTGGGCACATATATAATGATACCATGAGGTGCTACATGAGTTTAGGAAATTTATTAGATACATCTTCCAAAATATACTAGAAACAGCAGTAGTTAATTCAGACATTTTTCCCACCCACATTAAAGATATCCAGGCTGTGTTTTCAATATTTGAGTAACTTCATTAAGTGATGAAAGCTGACTGATAAAGTGGCTCAGTTGTTCTAAATTAGCAATGTGGAAAGTCACACAGCTTATGAGCTGAAACTCTTTCCAGCTCTTGCAGTCATATGTGCCTAGACTTTTATTTAGGTAGTTTTGTAATTTGTGAAAAATGTCTGTGAAATAGGAAAACAGCTGTGGCTCTAAGCAGAGGACTGTGGGTAATAATTAATAGAGCTGTTATTTAGGCTTGAGAGTACTCAACAGCTGAATCTGTAAAACATGAATTCAATTAATATTTTTTGTCTTATGTTTTGGCCACATTCAAGTGGGTTGAGCAGAGCAAAAGGCACAGCAGATATCTTTATTTTTCTAGTCAAAGCACTTATTTTACTGGCAGCTGCTCTAATTAAGGATGTCTGACTAAATGCAGTTTTCAAGCTTTGTTAAAAGAAAATGTTTTCTTAATGCTGCATTCTGATTTGTCATGGCTGCATACAATGGTGCAGATGGGCGAGTCCTGCGGCACCGACATCCCAGGCTTTCTGCAGGGATCCAGCTGTCCAGAGCTGTCAGCACCCAGCTGTGCAGACACAGCATTTGGCTGCTGTCAGATGGAGGAAAGGGGCAGGGGGCTCCCAGCACTCTCAGGGTTCTCACTTAGGCAGATGTTGCCTTCAGGAGGAAAGGGATGTGCTCCAGCAGCTACAGCTCCTCAAGCTGCTCCCCAGTAAGAGTCCGTGGTAGAGAATGACAAGAAGGGAAAGTTTCTTTTAGAACTTCTGCAGAAATGGGTTTCCAAGGGAACCTGGGACTTTCAAGGGAATGTTTTGCCCATATTTTGAGTGGGTTCTCAGACTCTAGAAATGGAGGAGAGCAAAGGTGGATTTTACATCAGTTTTGAGTAATGGATGCATGAGGCTAATTTGTGTTGTGCATCAGTAGCTCACATTTAACACAGCAACCCGGGCTAAATTTTTTAGCTGGCTCTGAGTTAGAAAAAAATCTCTTTAGCTAAATCCCTGTCAGGTGGAAACACAGAAATAAATAAAGAATTCCACTTCTTTCAGCTTAAAGTCTTAAAGGCATTTTTTTCAAATCTGAGATTCAGATCTGTTGCTCTGATAGTATATAATCACAGGTTGACTAGGAGTTTTCTTTTTCCCAATCTTCTTTATTTTCAGACTTATTCTTAACCACTTTCACAAGATAAGCCTTGTCTACAATTGTCTCAGCTCTATCACAGCTGAAAGTTAATCCTTTTTTTTCCTTCCACAGCTGTGGTTTTCTTTCAGAGCAGATTACATGTTTATGGAACACCAAGGACTGCAATTTTCTTGTGTATTTTGTTGTTGTTGCTGCTGCTGTTGTAGTTGTTTTTGTTTTTTTTCCCTGCCTTTTTAATTAGGTTTTCTACTTCTACTCTTACTCATCATGTTCTTCACTCTACACTCAGGAACAAATCCAGGAAAGGCTAGGGATAATTCTTGGCAATAAATCTGCAGAGAAAGCCCCAGATGGCAAAAGGTGTCTTTAAACTGGTGAGAAGATGGCTACAAGCTCTAGAACTAAGTAAACATTTAGGTTCTTAATTTCCCACTGAAATATTCTGATGATCTAATAGCCCAATTAAATTGCCATGGGACCATAGAATTCTCATTAGTTGCACCTGATTAAAATACAGATTGATTTTTCTGGTTTTTTTTTGTCCACAGAGACATTTGGACTGATAAGGAGTGCCTGATACTGCTGACAAACAGAGCACTAAGTGTTCCAGACCTCTTGAAAGCCAGTTGCCCTTTAGCACTCCTGCTTGAGTAGCTCAGCATGGGATTTATCTGCCACTTTCTGAAGAATCAGTTGCCAGTATTAAGAGAAGGATGTTGAAGCACAGTGATTCTGGAGAATGAGAAGAGGTGAAGTGTAAGTATGAATAACTGTTCAACTATTGCATTAGAGTTAGTTCCAGTTTAGATGTTTTGGGGTTTTCATCTCAATTTATCCCTAGTCCATTAACCTACGGGTCACATTCTTTCTGAAAGATCATCCTGAGCTCAGGTCTTGTAGGCAGGGAGTTTAATGGCACTTACCTCTTCTGCCAGGCATGAAAAGCAATGAAGTACAGGATTTTTTTAATATAAATTCAGAGAAATACAGAACTTTATAAAGGTGTTGTTGGTTGGTGGTTAAAGAAATATCATTATTTTCTTTGAATAAGATGAGGCCAAAATATCTCCAGTATTTATGTCGTGGTGGATAAGCTGTGCTTGAAGTTTCTGGGTGATATATAAAACAGGGCTGCAGGTCTTCACTGTTAGAAAAAACTAGGGAACCGAATGGCTGCTTAAAGAAATGTGAGGAGGTTATAAAGGGCTTAAATTTACATGCTAAATTCTTCCTTTTTTGATAAATGCTAGAAATCTTATATCTTATATAACCAAGAAAGGGACTTTGGATACATAATAGATAGTTTGCAGATAAAAGTCCTTGCCAGAGTAAAATCCTAGACATATAATTTTTATTGTTATCATGAATAGACTGATCCAGGTGGGTAAAATCATCCTTTCTGAAAGTTGGATATGTTCCCACATCAAAGGCTTTTGTTTAACCATGATGCAACACAGATACATCAAGAAAATATTTAACCTTTCAAACAGTAGGTCATTTCATTTTCCTTTTTCCTCAGCTAAAAGTTTACCAGAATCAATTTGTTATGCACCATAAAATTTCAGGATTGTGACTAATCTTAAAGATAGATTTAAACAACACTATTATGATTGATTTGTGAAATAGAGTGGAACATAAAAAATGATCATGAGCAATATTGCATTTGGGTAAAGAACTAAATGCCATTGGATTGGCAAGTAATATACTGTATATATTCCAAAGGATGATAAAATCAATTCATATTGATGATGTAGAAAATGCAATTTGGCATATATAAAGAAATGCCTTCCTGACCCATGAACTTTCTCAAATCAAGTGTGTTAAAAAATTCACAGCCTTGCAGGTTCATGTGCCTCTGACAGAGCAAAAAGGCAGTGCTCTGAGTCAGCCAGAGTTTCACAAGTGCTTGACCTTGATGTTTATTCAGATAATCTCAAGTTCACAACTTGATTTCAATTGCTTTCAATATGATTTCACTTGCAGTTACAGAGCAGCTTGCTGAAGTATTCTTGTGGACTTTTCCTAAACAACTGTCATTCTGAATAGCTCATGGCATGGGCACTCCAGAGTAATACCCTTCTGTTCAGAAGTGATGCTTATGGACAAGAGAGGAATCCTGAAAGTGCTGTATGCCCCCTACTGAGATTGAAAGATTGTGGCAGAATCTCTCTGAAATTAATGGTTTATCTCAAGACCCTTCATGAAAAAAGCTGTCCTGTTTTTTAAATTTATTTTTATTCTCTGACCAGATTTCAAATGTGCATGGCCGTTGTCCTCGAATAATACTTTACTTGGCAGTTTCTGTTCCATTTATTTCCTCCCCCACATTTCTATAGCACCAAACAAAAGGATCATATTTATATTCATGCAATCTTATTCTGTAAGAAAAGACAGATAGATTTCAATGCATATGGTCAATGTAGTTTTATGCAAAACCATAAAACTACACCTTTATGACTTTAAAATTGTTTTTGGGGGCATAACTCAAATTTTCTGTGATGGTTTACTACACATACATGTTGACTGAGATATGTTAAGATGAACAGTAATTTTTTTTTATTTGCTTCGTTGCAAAGGACTATTTATCAAGGAGAAAACTGGACTTCTGTAAAAATTGGAACTGAATATTTATTATTAAAAATGTACAAACTCATAATAGACAGTAATTTACCAGAAATTCAAGAAGGTAATACTGTATTGTGCTATAAATAAACTTACTTCCTTCTGGATTAGGAGTATGTGTAGTTAAGAAAAAATTGCAGCCATTTCTGAGTAATTGATTTTAATCAGTCACTGAGGCCCTGTGCCAGCAGTCAGCAAATAGATAGATATATATTACCTGTATTTCTTACATTGGTTTCTAGATTTGGGACAGGGATTTTTGGTTGGAACTGTAGATATGAAAAAGGAATGCAAGAACAATTGTCTACAACCCAGGAGCTTACCGCTGCTGAATTATTTGATTTGTTGACACGTAGCTGAAAACCAAAATATTTTGGTGCTGTCAACTGTGGAGCTAATCCCTCCCCCACAGAATAGGCACTCAGCAATGTTCTCTGGGAAATGCAATCTGGCTTTGGGAGCTTACACTACACAAACTAAATTTCTAACTAGTGTGCCTAGAGGATGGTCACATACTACAAGAATCATTCCTCCATCCTGTTCTTCATGGTGGATTATGGCCACATCCATTTCTACTCATTCCTCATTGTCCTGCTATAATGTGTTTTGTCATATGAAATATTGGTACCTTGGTCATTGTGGTGCTCCACAGTGAAGATGATTAATAAAACATGCAGTTCACTATTAAGACTTAGGTAACATTGTGTAGCCCTTGAGATCAGGAGGCAGAGGTACTGACTTGGTGCTGCTAAGAATAAAGGAGTTGTTAATTCAGTTATGAAAAAAAAGATATTTTTACATTATGATCCCTAATTTGCAGTTTCCTGCCCATAATTACCTATCCAAATTTCTTTAACTTTTGATTATCTGACAATTGACTGACAATTTGTGGCAGACCAAACTCCAAAGACAGAAAGGTATGAATCCCTCATATGTTTGGTTTCCTTTCTCCAAAAACAATATTTCAGAGAACATATAGGATCTGCAGACCAGATTCATGCTTTGATCTCTAGTCCTTCTTCTTGATGAAGCACTGGCACATCAACAAAACCATCAAGAGAAGGAGTAATACTGTACTTTAAAGTGCCAGTCCTGTGATGTGTCACTGATACCCAGGTGTAATTAAAACAATGAGAGTGAGTGAGGTTATGCTGTGCTTACATTTGGTCTTACCTAGTTACATAGCTTCAATGAATTTCACCTTGATTTACCTTCAGGTGTAGAAGTGAAGCAGGTCTAGTCCTTGGCAGAAAAGAAGGAGGCTTGTGAGCAAAGCTGGCTCAAATCTTCACAGTAGCTTAATGAAAATGGAATGCACTCACCCCAGAAATGAGGAGAAAATAAGAGATATTCACCACACAGACCTCCTCCTTCCTGGAGCTCCCCATGCATCCTGCCAGGGCTGCCAGGCTCCTGTATAGGCAATGCCAGGATGATGCAGCTGGATTGCCTCCATCCCGTACCCTGCTTCTCAGTCTTGTCAGCACCTGTGTTCTGTGAAAAGGGTATGGTGAATGCAGGTTTGAAAGGTCAGCACCTCTGTTAGTCCTGACCCCCATTTTCCCTTGGGAAATGCTCCATGGCATTCAACCTTTGCAATTTAGAACAATAAAAAATATTAAAATAAATATGGTATTGTCATACTATAAAATATTAAGAACAGCCCCATGCATCCTGAAAATGAATCAATTCATTTCACTTAAATCTAGTATTTCCTGACTAAAAAATAAAAGGCCTCAGTCTATAGTCTTTTACTTGAGGTGGGCTTTAGGAGATACATAAAGCACATTTTCTGAAGACCTTTGTGATTAGCTGTGAGCTAGCTATCTATTAGTTTCCTAACACTGTTCCATCTCTGCACAATAACTTGTAAGTCCAGGCATAATAACATGATCTCCAAAATAAGCCCTTGTGTCAGCATTGCCTTAGCAATAACTGTAGCATTCTTGGTGTGCTGCAGAGTTGTAGTGACAGCCAATTCTCATACAATCCTCACAGTTAAAATTGCTCTGATCTCTCCAGTCCATCTGTTAGGCAGTTGGCAGTTACTGGAAAGAGGTCACTTGGTCTGCTCTGCCTGAAGAAGAGGAGAGTGAGGGGAACCTCATTGCAGTTGCAACCTCCTCAAGAGGGATGCAGAGGGGCAGACACTGAAGTGCTCTTTCTGGTGACCAGTGACAGGACCCAAGGGAATGTCCTGAAGTTGTGTCAGAGGAGGTTTAGGTTGGGTACTAGAAAAAGGTTCTTCACCCAAAGGGTGGCTGGGCACTGGAACAGGCTCCCCAGGGAAGTGGTCAGAGCCCCAAGCCTGACAGAGCTCAAGAAGAATTTGGACAAGGCTTTCAGTGCATGGTGCTTTCAGACTCTTGGGGATGGTCCTGTGCAGGGCCAGGACGTGGACTTGATGACCCTTGTGAATCCCTTCCAAGTCAGCACATTCTGGGATTCTGTAAAAATCATGTCACTGTACCATCTCTCTTCTGTACTGGCCTTTGTGGCTGCATTGCAGATGGAAACTAGGCAGAAAGTCGATACCCCCACCCAGATATTTCCTTCATGTGACAGTGTCTTCCAGCTGGGCTGGAACAATATGGATGGACCTTGACACCAGTCCAGACAAGAGCCTGGAAGAGCAGTAGTGGAAGTTCTGCCATTGTGCAGGAGTCAGTAGCAGACAGAACTCTCTTCAGCTGCAATCTGCAATCCTCCTGAACATTGCAATCCATCTCCTCCTGAAGCTCACAGGCTACCTGCACACATGACATGAAATCATTTAGTACTAAAGAAGCTCTCTTCATCTTAAAACACCTGGGGCAAAATTATCTGCCAGAATAGTGGATTCAGGAAAGAGTTGCAAGCATTGGTAAAAGCTATAAAATCCTGTTTTCACTGAGATGGAATGTCCTTGTTCCTGATCCATGGGGTGGATCAGCCTGGAGGCCAGTCAGTTCTGGAGTCACTGCAATTGGATGAAACACCCACAGTGTCATGCATTTAGTGTAAGGGAAGGCTCCATGTAAACAAACAGCTGAGGATACATCTTTAACTAGCAGAATCTTGCACTGTTTCAGTTACCCCAGATGATCTCTGCTCAGTTTCTGCAATCTTTCATCAGCCGAAGATTTCAGTACTTATTTGGAATTTAAAAATACTGCAGTAACAGCAAGAAGCTGGGGTAGGGTGAACTAGTCAAAAAGGCAGCCTGTGAGCTGAGTGATGACAATAAAAACCACCTGGTACAACACTCATAGAAGGAATCTCCAGAATGCTTAAGGGCAGAATTTGTATGAAAAAGCTGTCTGGTGACATCAGGTAAATATTTGTAGTGTAACACAATAATTTTCCAGAATTGCTGTAATGGCACAAAAGACTTGAATGTTTTTCAACCTTTATGTGTGCCACTTAACTTTATTGGTGCCAACAGACCTAAAGAATCGTCTCAGAAGCCTGAGAAATAAGGTCTCTTCCACAAGTGACCCACAAATAAGTAAAAAGCTCCTTTGATGGAGTGTCAGTCCTGAGTGTGAATTCTCTTTTCTTTTAAAAACTAAAATGATTTGTACCAAACTTCCCTTTTTGATTTCCCTCATGAAACATTAGGAGGAACACTAGTACCCAGGGGGAAAGATAAAGACAGCTGTGCTGGCATTTAAGCTGGCAAAACACTGCAGTGGGAATACACTGCCCTGGAGAAATGTATGAAATTTGCTTATCCAGATTAAGTATATCCCTTTTATTGTTATGGACTGTCTCTCAAGCTGTTTGAAATTTTTAACTGCTTACTATTAAATAAATGTGCTTGCCTTTGGGGAAGGCTTTACATGAAACCATGGAGCCAATAAATAAGAATTCAAAATAAAACTTGAGAAAAGTATTAGCAATTAGTCCATATGTATAATAATTTATTTCAGTCTTCCTAATAAGTCATGGAAATAGCAGATGTATGTGCTAATATCTTATGTCCTTAGTGCTATTTGTACTTACCAGGAACATTATATTAGTATTGTCTATTTTATTTACTAGTTATTATATACATATGGAATTGGAATTCCTTTCCAAGGAGTGCCCATCCATTCTAAGAGCACACAGCTTTTATGTAAATGTGTTGAAACTTGTTTGTTGGGACATGGCTGAGGTGATAAAAGCCCAACCTGATTTGATTTCACAAAACTATTGATAAATGGCAGTTGGTAGTCAGGCATTCAGTGGATGGAGAGAATTAAAGGATGTGATAAAGAGCTCTGTACTGTGGTGCCACTGAGTTGCCGGCTGGTAGGACAAACCAAAAGAAACTTGAAATGTAGGGGAGAAAATAGAAAAATATACATTTAATTTTGATTAGCTGAGAGTCAGAGAAGGATGCTGTAACCTCTGCTAGGCACTGCTCACCTTTGGGTCAGAAAATGGGAGTGTGTGGGATGATTGTGGTGGGCAGGAATCAAATCCACCATGATTACAATTGCTTAAGAAGCTATCGGGTTTCTGTAAATAAATACTGGGACATCGCTGGGCATTCATTAACATGATTATGGAAGGCATTCAAAGTTGGTCCAATCAATCAGAAAAGACCCTTTATTTCAGCATCTCCACACAGTTGGAGTGGATCCTGATCAGCTCCTGGAACATCAACCTTTGATTGCTGCTGTTTTCTCTTTTCTCCAGCTGTGATTCCTTTTTCTCTGTTTTGGTTGTCTTTCTCTTCATGCATTTGCAAGGGATTTGATTTAACTCCTCTTCACCCAGCCACCTAGCAGCACTACATTATTATATCTCTGTTTACAGAGGTGTTAAAATTGGTATTTTTCAGCTGCTGGTTTGGCCCCACCACCCAATATGTGTGCCTCCAGCAGGAAGGATACAGAAGAGAATGAGCTCTAGAGAAAGAAAGAGGTTTTCTCCAGCTTTCCTCTTTTTTTTTTTCCTTTTTTTTTCTTTTCTTTTTTTTTTTTTTTCCTTGTGAACACTGAGTTTATTCTCTCTTCTGGGAAGAATATGGCATTCCAGTAACAAGAACAACAGCTCCAGATTGGATATTTTCAAGTTCTATGGAAAACTCTGAGTTGGCCCTGCTGGTGTAAAAGTGTTGTGTGCATCTGGGCTTCAGGTGTTGACTCTATCTTCTACCAGTGGAAGATGAGATAAACTCTTATGCTATAGTCTTACCATTAACCTTGAAAGATGCAATGGAAAAATGCAAGTCTAGCTGATCTTGTTTCTCAGGAACTTCTCCAAAGCCGAATGGATGTCTATTCAAATCACAATCCTTTGGTTTTATACACATGGGAGATGGTCTTGGCCTAGGGTGAATGTGGCATAGACAGGACCCTGCAATGCTTGGGCAGTAAAGTGCATTGTTTGCAAAGATGGTTGTTTGTTGTGGAATTGCTTTAAAGCATCCCTGTATAAGTAGTAAGTGGAATTGTGTTTCCTCAGGTCAATCTGATTTGCATGATTCTAAATACAATTTTTCTTCTGAATATGAGAAATCTTCCCAGTATAAAGAAGCTGGGGAAAGAGAAGCGTGCCTTCATTGTGCTTTCTCTTCCTCTCTCAAGTACATCAAATGCTCCTATATCCAGGTGAGATGCCTTTGTCTCATCCTGCTTAAATACCCAGGTGGACTATGGCAGCCTCAGCACTCTAGAGAATCCATCTAATTGAGAAGAAATTTCAATAGTTTACAGCAAAATACTGTCACAATTAAGTCAATTGCCTGCCACAGAATCTCAATTTTCTAAATCAGTGTTATCTTGTGCTTCTGGTATTCTGTATGTACTCACCTGATCATAAAACTATGTTCACTGTGAGACCACTCACTTTTTTCAAGACAGAGGTATTTCATTTTTTTCTGCAGCATCATGACTAGAAGTGAATACAATATAGATGCACTGTTTTAATTTCTGTGATAACATTGGTGGGATTTTTTTTTTAAGAATAGGCAGAAAGAAACACGATGGAAATTTAAGTTACATGAACTTTTACATGAGAACTTTTCTAAAACACATTAAAAATAAATGTTATCTAATTTTCTTTTAGATGGCTAATTCTTTAGATCTTGTGCAATAGTATCAATAATGTATTTAGTTTCTTGGATAAGATAATGTTCTGTAGAATTAAAAATTCAGAATTGTATATTGGAGAATTGAGATTTTACAGCTGGCTTTTTGGCAGAAAGGGACTAGGGTTTTTTGTAATGGCTCAACAATATGATCTTCATAAAATTAAAGGATTTCATAACTGTTCATTTGCTCGAGCAATTTCTAATACACTAGAACTTTATCCTCATGGTGAAAGCAGATGTGAAAATGATAGTCTATATTATATTCAAAAATGGCAAACCCTCTGTCAGTCTCCAGAAGTTGTTGTAACTCACAAAGCATAAGAAGTACAAAGCAAGGAACCGTTTCTTTAGGAACTGATGATGTTTCATTCTGCCTATTTTCACCTGCCAGAGGAAGAGCTAGAAGCTTTCAACTACTGAGACAATGAAAAGTTTTTGGCATGAAGGCAGTTTAGACAAGCTCTCATCAGGACCCTGGTAGTGCCAGGAGAGAGTGAAAGGGAAATGAGAGTTGACAAGTTATCCTTGGTGCTGACCTAGTGCAAAATCTTCAAGGTTTATGTTTCCACGATACACGTACTGTTCTGTAGAATAGCTCAGGAAATTTCACTGAAAACAAGGGAGCAACTGTTATTTAGCTTACCTACTACATCATCTGGCAGGAGGGGGTGAAGAGAACAATTAACTGGGAAATGGTGATTTTAAAATCATTCCTCCATACTATTCCTCCACTCTTTGGGAACTCTCCAATTTGAAATCTCTTGCAATCTCAAGATTTAGGGTTGTTTCCCCTCATTTGATGAGATTATCAAGGCACATCTGGGTACATGACAGAGATTGTTCTCCAGATGTATGTGTAGGAACTCACAGCTAAGCTCAACAGCAGCTGGATCTGCTTCCATGTTTTTTTTGTTTCTCTGTTGGATTTAAGTACTATGTTCTTCTTTCCTTTTTCTTCCTAGCACTTGGGCTCAGTTGTTCTCTTACCCTTTTTTCACTTCCAGTCCTGTGATTTAATCAGTCTGAGCTGCCTCCTTGCTTCCTGCAGAGATGCTCTGGCTTCAGTGGCACTTGGCTGTGCCTGGCAGATGATTAATAATTTTGATCAGATACTGCTTGGAGGAGGAATGGTCCCCTTGGGTATTGGCTGTGCTCTCTCCTGTGGCAGGAATTCCCTCTAAGCCAGGCTCATGTGCTGTGCACACCACTGGAGCCACTTCCCCAGGCTTGCAGCAGATGACAGAGACACAAACTCACTCAGTGCCTGCCCCTGCCTCCCCACCCTGGCAGCAGGGCAGCCCAGGAGAGGACCCTGGGGTGGGCAGTGGAATCAAGCCCAGAGCACCTCCTTGACAGCCTTCATCTGCAGGAACAGATGCCTCTGAAGTTCTCCAGAGACTCATAACATGGCTCCTGGATGCAGCAAACACAGAGCAGCCACCAAAGCTTGATGGGTTTTATTTGCTCCTGAGCACATGGGTCGGCTGAAGTGATCAGAAAATGCTTGGGTGACCAAGAATTCTTCTGGAAATGTCTACATGGGACAGAATGCTAAATATTTCAGATATGAGGTTTTATCTAGCTCCAGCAAACAGACAGTTCGGGAATAGACTTTTTGCTTACTTTTTTGTTTCAGTTTTTACTCCCAAGAGCAATCAGAAGCAGTTAAAGCAGGAATTATTTTCAAATGTGAATCATCACTCACCATATGGCTTGAAGCTGGAAATGAGCTTTTAACCATATTCCAATGCAAAAACAGTATTCAGAAAGTTCAGGGTTTTTTTCATGTATAGAATATAGCTCTTTAACCCTAACTAGAGATTACAGAACAAAAACACACAGGCAAAACACTGACTTTTTCTTGTCCTACATTTAATATCCTATTGGAATAAAATCCCAGTATTACCAGGTGAACGTGCCTGGGTTCGTCCCTTGCTGCTGGACCAAAGGTGGCAGCTGTGGTGTTTCACCTCAGGGACACCTTTGGCTGGCTGGAAGTTGCAGTCAGGCACTCGGAACAAGTCCAGGCATGGTAGAAACTCAGATTAGCTCTGATGGAAAGGCTCCAGGCTAGGTGAAGAGGAAAAGGAGACGGATTCTTCAGAGGGTTTAATCCAGAATCTATTCCAGAGTCACATATGTCTGAATCTTGGTAACAGCTCCACAGAATCCTGACCCCATGGTCTCCATGTCTTTTAAGCTTGGGGGCAGGGGGAGGGAAGGGACAGGTATGGGACCAACCAGGTGGGAGGGGGGAAGGCTCAGGGGACAATGACACTTGGACGAGCCAATGACCCCAGGGCTGAGGGGCATCTTTTGAACTTTTGCCAATCACACGACACCCCTGCTGGAATGATAAGATTGACTGACAGCACTTAGCAAGGTAGCAAGGGATAGGGGAAGGGAGAAGGTATTGCCACACCTGAGAAACTACTGGGCTAGCTGAAACAGGAAATGGCATCACACTGCAACAATATCCTGTTCCTGAAGACTTGAATTCTTTGGGAAATAGTCTCGAAGAACATGAGTATACATTGTTCAATCACATATTTCATTCAGTCAATTCATTAGTCTTGTCTTAGTAAAGACTAAAGAAATTAATGATCTTGTAAAGGAAGGAAAATGCTTCCACAGTTCACTTTCCACATAAAATTTAAAATTCTGCAAATATGTAGAATATATATTTGGAAAACATTGTTTATTTTATCACTTTTTTAGCCCCCAGAACACTTTAGCTGTGGTCCAGATGGTGAGTACAGGCATGTAGGGCTACCTCTGTTACCTGTGATCTGTGCCCCCAGTGGACACTGCTGTGAGGACCACATCAAAGCTCAGGCTCCCTACAGAGCCTGTGCAGCTGTTCCATGCCCTGCTAGGAGGGAATGGGATGAATGTTTATAAGTCACCTGCTAGTAGACATCATATAAGAAATGAGGAATATGTAGCAGAAAACTTTACTCATCCCATCCAGAAAAAAGCTGGCAAGAACTCCGTGATCCTGCAATGCTACCTGTTACTAACCAAAGATAGTATCAGTAAAGATTAAAATGATGTTGTTAAAACAAAACACCAAGAGATTTAAAAGACACACAAACAAATTTGCTTAAACATTTGAACAAATATTGAGGAAATTCAATACAATGTTCATTTTAATGTTTTTTTTTTAGTTCTCAAAATGAGAAGCAGACCTTGCAGGTCCATTGAGTTTATAGTCATGGAATAAATTGTATTTAGCCTATTTGGAAAAAGAAGATGGTTTTAAAAAGAATCAAGTAGACCAGATAATCTAATAATTCAATGCTTTCTGATATAATTCTCTGAATTGTTTTTTAACTTTTTTTTTTTTTTTGCTAGAACATACTTCAGTCCTTAGATTAAATAGCCAGGATAATTTGATTGCAAAACAGAATTACAATCCTCTGAAACAAAATCCACGTGGAGTTTTCTATTAAAAGGAAAACAAGTACTAAAAATTGCAGTCTGTCCTGTCCCAGTCTTAAAAGTCTTCAACTACTGGCAGTAGAAAGCATATCAATAGAGAACAGATGCACCACTGTTGTGTGAAAGGCTACATGTTTTGGTAGGGCACATGCTTTACTGTACCTCCTTCAGTGTCCTTATGTGATTACTAAAAGAAAGCAGTGACAAGTGAAGGAGCTTCATCACTTTTTATTCAAGATTCTCATATTGAAGAAGTTAAGTGAGAGAGAAGAAAGAGGGGAAAGAAAACAGAAATGTTCCACTGAAAGTTCAGTTTTGCCTGGACTGTTGATGCTGTTTTCTTATACTCTGCAACACTAATACATTGATATGTGCTAATCTTCATGTACAATTTTAGTCCAGAGATGCATTTATTTTTCTGTTTAAAATCTAGAGGACTTGGAGGATATTTTTTATGATGAAGTTGGGTATGAAGCATTAAATGGCTCATGCAGGAAAATATATGCTTCCTACGTGAGACTCATATAGACATTCAAATTGTCAGACTTATGTCAGTGAGGAAGATACAGAACAGTGTTATTTTTTTTTCTTGGTATTGAAATGCTGAGCTTACTTTTTGCTTTTGAGACATTCCCACAGTTTTACAGAGCTAACCCTTAAAGGAAATGGTGTCTGGATGTGGCAGAGTTCCCTACCACTATTCCAAGGCTGAAATCAGTAATGAAGTGTTACTAGGTAAATGTGACTTGACCCAAAATATCCACCTAGACTTGTATCTGTTCTAAAGTCTGCTCTATTTTTTTTTAATTTCTCTGACCTGGAAGTTGCCTATATCTGTCTTCTTTCTCTAAGGATGAAAAATTGCATGTCTGGGGCTCTGGGAGGAGACAGAAAAAATGCATTTTCCATGCATGTGTGAGGTGTTTTACAGTGCGTAACTGCAGTGATAAGCAGTGGTCTGTCAGACTTGTTTGGCAAAAGAGAGAGAGAATGGCAGTGAAACTGTGCTACAACTTTTGCAAAAGCAGAAGTCTTTGTAATCTCTGGTTTTTGGCAGCAGAGACTCCTGTGAAGATGGAGAGAAAACATTGAGTTGCTGCGCTGAAAAGCTTTCTGTCAGCTTACAATCAAAATCTTGGTCAAGTTTTTTCTCTATAACTGGGCATCTACACTCATGCTTATTTTGAAAAGTTTCATTATTACTCTTTTCATGTATGAAAATATTTTTTATATATGAAATGGGGCTAATATTTTTTCAGTATCTCCAGTAACATGATCTAATGAATCCTTCATCTGTGTACCTGATTTTTTAAATCTGTTCTCAGAACAACCAAAAGTTGCACTACTAAGTTTTCCTAGGATTCATAAGAAAACCTGTTCACAGTAATGATTGCCAGATTTGCATGTGCCTAATAATTTTTCAGCAATGAGATTGCTCCCTTAAGAGAGTAGAAGAAAACTTGCACTGAGTTTTCCATTGCAAGTTTCATTAGCTCACCACTAGTAAGGAACCTCCTGTGTCAGGCTGTAAATCTCCCCAGTAATGAGGTGACTTGAGTTAGGTAATTGTCTCCTGAAAAGTCTATTAATACTGACTTTCTAAACTTTCCTAATTTTCTTCAGAAAAAATTAATGTTCTCAAAAAATTTGATTCTAAGTTCAAGTCAGTCACAGTTTGAGTGAGTTTCACTACTGAAGTTCCTCTCCATGAGAAAGTCCAAGAATGAAAGTCTTCCCTGACCTCACTGATCATCCTCTTTCATTGCAAGCAAGATGAATTCACCTTTTTCTAAAAATAACTTGCCTGTCCAGCTTTTTGTTAGAGTCAGACCTACCAACCTTAGCAAACCCAGCACAGGAAGACCTGGCACGTTCCTGGAGTCAGACCGCACGAGGTCACCATGAGTAGTTGGGTATATTCAAGACACATCAGCCTCTGTTTTGCATCCATAACTGATGCTTATTTGTACTCTAGCTGTTTGGTTAGGACTTGGACATTATGACAGCTGTGACTAGCAAGTAGCCAGAAAATGGAGCCATTTAATGGAGTTTTAGAAGTGGCCTTGCAGCTACAGGAGAGGGAAAATTGCTGAATTTGTCTGTACTTCAGGTATTATTATTATTATTATTATTATTATTATTATTATTATTATTATTATTATTATTATTATTATTATTTACTTTTCTTCTGGAAGAAGCAAATCTTGATTTTAAAGATTCATCAGTAATATTAAATACTGTTCATCTATCTATTTGGTTTTCACACAGTGCTCTCTGCTGTTGTAATAATCCTATCTCATCATGGTATCCAATTTCTCTTCCTCCCATATAATTATATAATCTTTTTCAATAGTATTGCATATGTTTTTATAAACCCTGAAGACAGTGTTAGAAACAGTCTAAACTTGACTAGGAGGAGACACTTAGATGCTAAGCAATATTTTACACTTGCAGGAAAGAAGCTCTAGAGAATAAAATATAGTGCAGAGATACAAAAGTGGTCTATAGGGAGAACTTTCTATCAGTGTGTGGGGGAAGTATCATAAAGAAAAACAATCTTTCTTAAAAATCTTTAATACATCTTGAGCATTACAGCACGCTGAAATTTAACTTTACCAGAATGCCATAAAGCTTTTTATAAGACAGATAAATCTAATTCGGCAAACCTCTGGCTGATTCCCATTTCAGTGCATGGGAACAGATGTCAAGATAATCTCATGCATCTTTGCCTTGCACTGCATCTCACTGAGGTGGAAGATCTCACTGTAGTGTGCCCCAGCGTAGCAGGAGGCCAGTGTTGTAGCAGAATTACAGTGATGCAGAAACATACTCTCTCTCTGCACCTGAAAGGGTTAAACACCTGAAAAAACATGCTCAGGGTTTAATTAATCACAGTGCAGAGTGTTTCCCTTTCTGGGCATGAGAGCAGCAAGAACATTATGATGTCCTCTTAGATAAGAAGTGCTTTTTCTTTTTAAGTGACATTATGTGTTAGCTGGTCCTTTCAAGAACAGGATTTTTAGTAGGGTTTTAAGTATCTGTCTAACACAAACAACTTGCCTGGCATGAGACCTGGATTGCACAATCATACTGCACAGCACTTGCTTGCAGCTTTTCAAAGGAGAATTTTTGAACCACAGTGGTAGCAAATGCTGTAAGAAAAGCTTAAAGGGAATTGTCTACTCTCAAGCCAAGGATGAAAGTCTGGGAAAACAGTCAATGTTCAAAAAAAAGGAGTAGATGGTTAGAAATGGAGTTTTAAACAACTCTTCTAACCACTGGTCAAAGAATGAGAAGCTGAATCAAAATATGTCATGAGAAATAATATTAGCCTTTCTGTGTACCACTTTCTAATCTCTGGGCAATTGAAAGGAAATTATACTTCATATTTCACATTATCCATTTTATGCCAATAAATGCCTTTATGTTATTAGCACCATTTGAAGTAGCCTAACCTTAGTGCAAATTCAGCTCTCTCTGTTTCCCAGGCGGCATGTTTTGGGAGGAGTAGGAAAAAGAAAGGAGAAAAATGTAGTTATAAAAGGGAAAAAAGTAATGTAAAAGCCATGGTCTTTTCTCTTGGACTTACTACTCATCCTAAAGTGTGCCCAAAGGTTAGATGAAATAATATCTTTCACTTAACAGCAAAATTGTTATAAACCCCCAAAAGCTAAGCTTAGAGAGCTTACAGCAGTACCATTAAAAAAATTAAGAAAAATACCATATTAAGAAAAATCAAAAATCTATTTCTGTGGCAGTGTGCTGCTGGAACTAAATTCATGTGTGAAAAGTCAAAGAATGACAGAAAAATAGACTTAAAGAAGTGTGGGTAATGGACATTGCTCAAGCTTTTCAATGCTTGACATGTTTTACCAGGTGGCATCACATTCTAAGAACTCAGGATTCAAAATTAGACACAGCTAAGACGTTAAATATCACTTAAAATCAGCCTCCTATCTCAGTTCCTATTTTAACACTGTAAACTTACATATTCAAATCTTGTACATCTGTGATGGGTATAACACTTTAAAAATACTTATACACAGAAAATCTGAAGATCCTTACTTGTCCAGTGATCTCTGATGACTCAATGTAAAACCTTTATTCGAAACCAAATCAAAAACTAAACAAATACCAACAAATAAAATATTAAAAAAGTTTCACCCATCACTATGTATGTGAGCACATACTTTTATCCATCCACTCTTTGCTTGAGTAATTTTTGTCTTTATGAAATTTCAAGCTATTAAAATCTCATGAACAGATGCTCATAATACAGGGAGCAAATTTGGTCTAGGAGCAGTTTAGAATACTGTGCTCCAAAGTTATATCTATTTATACCTTTATTTTGGGAGAACACTAATATGATTCACTGGAGTACCTTGAATGATGAGTCATCAGGACACAATGACAGAAGAATTATGTTTCAAAGAAAGCACGAATGTTAGGCTCTTCCAATTTTGAAGAAATGATAGTATGGTAAGAATGATATGTGTTACACGTGCAGGTAGCTACTTTCCTGAAGACTCATTTAGGATCATATTTTGCTGTTTCCTGCGCTGAATATCACCACAATTAATGAGACTGCTTGCAGCGTGCCTTTCTGTCAGAGTCTCCAAATCAGGGTTTTTAAAATACATTTTCCCATAGGCCATGATTAGTGTTATCCTTAATTATTTCATAGTGTTTGGAGATACCATCCCAAATGTTGCATTAGTTAATACTAATTCAAGTGGGAGTTCATTGCTTCCTACTGCCCTAATTTCTTTACCATGGCCATGACTTTCTCAGATGAAACACATGGAAGTAGAGAGGTAATAAGCTCCAAATCATGCAAGCTAGGGAGAGGAGCAAAGAGAAAAGGAACAGAACACTCTTGTGTGTTGAATAAGGTTTTCCCTTGAGGTTTATTTTGAGCCTTTGAATTCCATGGAAGTGGAAGATTCATTATGCAGGATGTAGAACTTACCCAGGCTTTTAAGTGCATGCCCATTGCCAGTATGGTCAGAATCACACCTTTCTCCCACCCTTTTGTGTTTTGGCCACAAGCTTGGTCAGAGCTTCACAAGCTCTGAAGATGCACCTTTTGAAAAAAGAAAACATGAAATCAGAATATGCTGTTTCCCCAGATACATTGGTCCAGTTACAACAACATGGGAGGCTTTGGTGGCTGGAGTTTTGTTAGAAGGGAAATTAGGTGCACCAAACCAAAAGGAGGTCCCCCCCACACTTTTCTGCTATTCTTTCTTTATGGAAAGAGAAAAATTTCAAGGTATGGATGGGAGACTGAGGTTGTTAGGGTTAGGACTGACAGGTGAGGTGAAGGTGAAGCCTGAGCTACGTTCCCAGTTTGTTTCTGAAAAAGCAGACTCATTACTAAGGCAGACTAAGAACCTAGACCCAGAAATGCCTAGGCTGGGCAAGGAGATGTGAGGTGTTGCAGTGGCTGCAATGCACATAGCAGTATCCCAGTGTCCTGGTCTCAGTAGAGGACAGCAGTGGGTGTCTGCAGAAAGAGGATAAGGTTCTTGTGATACTCCCTTGCAATACCTCCCTCCCAGATCCTGGTGATTTGTACCTCTGTGTAAAAGAGTGTGGCACAGAGCTCAGACCCAGACATTTAACCATGCACTCGTGTGACTGGTTTGGTAACTTGCTCTGAGCTCACAGCAGTCACAGCTGCACAACAAACAGCGTGGAAGTGAAATGCTCTGAAGCCGCTGGGGATATTGCCTGCAACAATATGAAGACCGGAATGAACAAATTTTCAGTGTGTGAAGGAGAACAGGAGAAGATGAAAGATGTCAATCCCCAAATAATTGTCCCTGGAATTTATTAGATAAAATGCTCAACTCACCCTAAGAAGCAAGATATTATTTGCTCTCCAGAAAATGTGAAATCCAGAAGGAAAACCCCTTCCAGTCCCTATGTCTGGTCAGTGGGTTAATTACAAACAAGAGACAGAACTCAAAGTCTTGCTTTCCCAGTACCAGTGAGTGGCCCACACTGTTGTCTATCCCTACTTCTTCAAAGGAGGGCAAGTGAATAAAACTCAAGAGCTTTGTTATTCTTCAGGAGTGCATAAAAGCCTTCCTAAGCTTGCAGCTGAGAAGCAGAGCACTGAAGCATGGAATTAATTATATACAGTAATTATTTGTATTGACAGTGCAACAAAGACCTGATAGCAAAGGCTTTATTCAGTCAGTTGAACTATTCAAAAGGTGTTACTGCATTCACTGAGCTCTATCTTGAAATGAAAAATGTTTCTTACTATTACCCCAATTAAAAAGCTCTTCCAGAGCCTTCACAGCCAGGGTAATTTGAACTTCCTGATACCGTGCTAATTTCACTCATGCTTATCACACATTCATGTGCTGTTGCAGAAAAAACTGTCCTTTAATTGAAATAAAATCTTTTCTTTCCATGATACTGTTTCCCTGGAATGTGTTTAGAGAACTGTCCCTTCATTCTAGATTGCTAAGCTGGCTTTGCAAATGGCAGATGTCTGCCTGGCCAAGCATCTTACCAACTCTTTGTGTTTGTTTGAATTGATGTTTTCTGAGAACAGATGTCCCTCACAACCTGCTTTCTGTCCCAAAGAAGCAGAAATCCAGATGGTTTATTTGACTCTCTGTTTCCTTTTCAGTCCTAGTTCCACCTGTGGGGAGTGCTTCTAGAGCAGAGCAGGAGTGGCTGATGCCCTTTTTATATAAAGTTGCAAGGCAAGGGAAAAATGCGTTGCACATATGAAAGAGACAATTTACCGCACCTTGTAGGGACAGGACAAGGAGAAATGGCTTCAAAATTATAGAGGTTTAGATTAGATATTAGGGAGAAATTCTTCACTGCAAGGGTGGTCAGCCAGTAGGTCAGGTTGCCAAGAGAATTTGTGGATGCCCCATTCCTGGAAGTGTTCAAGGCCAGGTTGGTTGGGGCTTTGAGCAACCTGGTCTAGTGGAAGGTCCCCCTGTCCTTGGAAGGGGGGTTACAAGTAGATGATCATTAAGGTCTCTTCCAACCAAAGCCATTTTATGATTCTGTACAGTATGACTATATTTCCAAGACACACACTTAGCATAAGAAGAGCTGGGGTTTTCTGCTGGTCTTTTCCTTAAGCATTAAATAATTATCTCTTCTTTTTTTGTTTGTTATTTTTTAAAGAAAACTAGCAAAAAGAGCAAGTAACTAAGTAATCATGTTGCTGTTCCTCATATTTCAAAGGAAATAAATAATTTTTTTAAAAAATTGAATTGAAAGCAAAATACTGAAAAGGTAAAGCATTGATTACATCAGTGTAAATCCATTCCAGCTGTAACAGTGACTGTGGATTTTATTTTCTGCTGACCCATATTTCACAGTGCATCCTTCTGTTTTGGCCTCTTTCTTTATTTTTGACATATTCTACCTTTTAATCTCTCACATTCTGGTCCCTCCCTTTTCCCAGTGTGCCTTTCCTTATCCTTTCTTGACTGCGGCTTCTAAGAAAGTTAAGGAATTTTAGCTGAAAGGCTGTAGCACCGTTGCCCTAGTACAGGAGGTTACTCTTACATGCATCCAAGGCAGAAGAGTCTATGATATCTGAAAGTTATTAATACCAGAATTTTTCCACCATAGCTCCATGGGGTCACCCTCAGATGTCTTTTTTTTCTGAAATTCTGAAAATTTCTTTCTGTCAATTTTCAAGAATTTTGGGGGCCAATACTGTCAAACAGTGTGTGCAACACCTTCACACAGTGTATACAGTCAAGGAGAGTCAGGTAAGTGTATTTCAGTATGTGTTCACTAGGTCCAGTGAACTCCTCTGTTGTACCACCCTTTTCACATAAGCATCTGTTATCAAGCAAATCACCCTCCATTCATTTCCTAGCTGGAATAAAGGTAAATTAACCCATGTTGTCAGAAAAAAACCCATCAGCCTGCTTTCACAAGATTTCATGGACCTGTGTGTTTGCTTATAATCCACTGTTTTAATTCTCTCTTAATGTCAAAATATTTGAAATCAATTATTACCACCAGGTCCTATCCTTCAGTAGTACATTAGTGTTCATGAAGACATTCTCATAGACAGAACAGATTTTTATGGGGTTTTTTCCCACTTTTTGATTTTCTAGGACTCACTTACATCATATGCTCAGCTGCATGCCATGACATGAAATTTTCATGGAAGTTTCAAAGAATAAAGGAAGATCCTCCTATAAACCCATTCACACATCATAGGATGTAGATAATTTTGTTTTGTGTGGTGATAAAGAAGGAATTGTTGGTTTCATTTAGCCATGGTGATTAGTCAGCAAGTATCTCTAATGTCACAATGCAAAAACTGAAGTGGAACAGAAATGTCCATTCTGATTAAAGTATGAATACTCAGATGTAGTATTTTCACCATTAAATGCAACGTGTGTTTAACAATTTCCCTAAAAAGCAAACCCAGTGGAGTAAAGGATTTTTGTGAGAGGTTTTTCCTGGAGCTTAGTAGTAGCTTAGCAGAACTCTAATGAAGGTTACACTTAAAGAGGCAGCAAATGCATGTAATGTTCTCTCCCCTGGAATAACAAAGGAAAGTAAAGCAAAAAAGGCCTGATGGATGAATTGTTCTACAAAAATTTTAATTTTAACATGAGCATTTTGTGATGTGAAAGGCATACAAGGAAACCTCACTGCTTCATAATGAGAGAATTTGTACGAGACAGTTTCTGGTATATTTACCAGTGAAGGAACTTCTCATCACAGTAGGTGAAGAGCAAAGTGGCAAGCATCATAACTGGATGTTTTGATTTGAATCCTTTTCTAATATGATTTCTGATCATACAATCAGATCTGTTATAAAGTAGCACTCAAGAACATTGGAATTATATTGGAGTCAAAACCTTGGCTCAGGTAAACATGGGACTTGCAAGTAAATGTTTTTCTTGATAATTCAGAATTTCTCACCATGTAATGAGCTTCCCCATCTAGTCAATATATTAGTAAATGCATTAGGAATTTCTATATTTATACTGGTAAATACATTAATCAATTTATCCTATGTTTAAAATCTCCTGTATATAGTGACTTTGTGTAGCTATAGCCCTACAAGCAATTTCCCAGAGGTCCACTCTGTCTTTGTACTTTGCACAGTGGTTTTATCCAGAATCCTCAAAAATTCTTGTCAGAGAAAGGATGTACAGGAAGCACGATCAAGCTGGTGGTTATCTTTCAGCTGCAATCAGAATTGAACTGATTTCTGCTTTGGCTATAAATATCTCTGAAAAGCTCATTTTCACTGGAGTATTAATTGTGTGGAAAAGGACAAGGGTTATGGAGTTGGATTGTTTGCTCCAGTGGGAATACAACAGTTCAATGAGACATTAACTGACAAATTTAATTTTTCTATTACATTCAAACATTTTTCCTTCCACATATTTCATTTAACTTCTTCATCAGCTCAAACTCTTTGCTTCACTGTTGTTCAAATAAATCTCCAGCTCTCCAACAAAAATTGACTCTTTACAGTGGTTCTTTAAACTGGTTTGTTACCTCAGCTAAACATCTGGCAGCAAATGCAAAAAAAAGTGTATTAAAATATAAATTCTTCCCATCACCTCTCTGCATTGAAATCCTGTCTGCTGATGAACAGAGATTCCTGCAACCAGGCTCAGCCCATGTCAAGGGTGATGGTTTCTGCTCTTATCAGAAGTTTGGGAGCACAGTCCCAATGTTCCCCCACACTTCTGACAACAGGACAGTGGATTTCTAGTGTCACTGAGTCAGGCTCTCAGCCTGGAGAGGCTCATACACACCCTGGTGTACTGCACATCACCTGCCAGCTTTTCATCCCTTCAGTCAAAGCATTTCCTTGGAAAATTGTTTTTTGTAATTGAATTATGGCTTACACACCATTTTATTTTTATGTGTCTACAGAAACAGTGCTGCAATTGAATTTTCATGCCTTGCTATGCATTCCTAAATAGACTTAACCTGGTGAATGTACATCAAATTCAAAAACTGTAAAGTGATGGAATAGTCAAATACAGCAATTACTTCAGAAGTAGAAATTGCAGCATTGAGTAGATGACCTTGCAAGTTACATCCGTGCACAGCTCTGTGTCGGTGGGACCATGAACTCAAGAGAGATTGTAGCATAGACAATGAATTTTTTTTTCAAACTGGAGGAGAAAATCTCTGCAAGACACTTGTGACCTTTTTATTTACTGACAGCTTTTATTTAAATTTGTAAAAAGAAAAGATGAACACAGATGAAACCAGATATAAATTACCATCCAGGGAAGCTTGTCCACTGCCTCTTTCAAATTTATCAAATTTAGCAATAGCAAATTTAGCTTTTGTTCTGAAAATATCTTTTCCCAGATTACAACCAATTCAGCTGTATGTTTGTTTTTGAAATACTTTATTTTCCACATTTTCAAACCCCAGTTATTGTTTAAAGCATTGTAAAAATCTTTCATTAGTGAGCATATCATATATGTTTCAGTTCAATCTTCAAATTTGATGTCTGCAACCTCAGCTCTCAGAGGGCTTTCTGAGGTCTGTTGATTTCATTTATTCAAAATAGTAAGGCCTCTGAAATACTGGGTAATGGATGGAGATGTGGAATAGAAAAGCAAGGGAACACAGTAAGGAAAATATTGAATATATATATGTGTTTTAATCCTAGATACTAGCCAATTGATTTGTGCGAAACAAATATCAAATTATGTAGCTGAAAATCTTAGAAAAATTCCCATATTTCTTTCTTTCTTTCTTTCTTTCTTTCTTTCTTTCTTTCTTTCTTTCTTTCTTTCTTTCTTTCTTTCTTTCTTTCTTTCTTTCTTTCTTTCTTTCTTTCTTTCTTTCTTTCTTTCTTTCTTTCTTTCTTTCTTTCTTTCTTTCTTTCTTTCTTTTTTCTTTTCCTTCCTTCCTTCCTTCCTTCCTTCCTTCCTTCCTTCCTTCCTTCCTTCCTTCCTTCCTTCCTTCCTTCCTGCCTTCCTGCCTTCCTGCCTTCCTGCCTTCCTGCCTTCCTTCCTGCCTTCCTGCCTTCCTGCCTTCCTGCCTTTCTGCCTTCCTGCCTTCCTGCCTTCCTGCCTTCCTGCCTTCCTTCCACCACTTCCTTCCGCCACTTCCTTCCTCCTCCAAAAATAAATTTAAGTGGTTTTTTTTTTATATAGCAACACTTTTATCTCAAGGGATAGTTTGCTTTGAAAAATAGAAACTATTTAGCAGACAAACAGTCACAACTTGCCACCACTGGAACTTAATAAGTTCAAGAGACTAATCAAATTCTTATGTAGGAAAGACAGTGCTGGTATCATGTTCTTTTAAGCTGATAGATTTTGGAATGCACTTTTCAGAAATGTGAAGATTATCTTGCTTTTTCCTTAATTTTTCAGACCACTATATTAGTAAAAATGAAAGTCTTGATCAACCCTTTCATATTCATGACTTATGTCTTGATAGCATTTAAAAGTAAAATCTCAGTTGCTATTTTAATTTTAAAGTACTTTCCCCATTAACTCATTAGAAAATATTTGATTTCTGCCTAATGAAAACACACTTGAAGGTTGAAGCACAAATAAGCCCAGTCAGGGTTGAAATCCCTCCATCACTCTCTCATTGCTCCTGACAGCATTAAACAAGGGACAAAAGGCAAATGTTAATAATGGAGTGTCAGCTTGGATGTTTGTCACTAATGTCGAATGTCCTTGCTCTTCTGTGTACTTTTATCAGTGCCCTTACATTCCTTTAAAATATTTTCTAGGAGAAAAACCTGTAAGAGAAAAACAGCACCATGTCAGCAAACAGTGTAATTATTTTGAGTTCATTATGGGGATTCTGAGGATCTCTTCAGATGTTGAATCAAGATCCACAGTTGCATTCATCTGTCCTTGATGAACTCCTCCCTAATTCTGCTCCTTGCAGGAGATGACACAAATAAAGACATCACCAAAGGAAACGGTCTAGGGAATTTATGGCCCATATGTTTTCCTAGAAACTATCAGAGATAGTGTCACTGGATGTTTCCATAGGAAAGGCCCTACCAATTTTCCTGCAAGTCAGAAGAGCTGGTCCAACAGCATTCAGTACACTCCCACTGATAGCTTGTTTTCATTTGCTGTTTGAAATGTCACCATCAAGTTAGCAAAAAATAAAATATGACTAACAAGCAGTAATGGGGATGAGTTAGTCACATCATTAGCAGCCTGGTCATGTCACTTAACTGATCACCCCAACTGCAATTGTCATCAGATCTCAGGTTTTGGCTAATAGAGGTATCCTAGGAGTGCCAAGAGCAGAGAGAAGGTTATTTTTCCTCTGAGCCCCTGCACCAGGTCTGCTCCTTCCCTCATCTGTGATGAGCCAGTTGTTTCAGCCCAATCTCACTTCCACATCTTCCTAACTCCAGATGAAATCCATTGGCCAGAGAGGGTGGGAAAATGAGCTGGTACACTCTGCTGCTTAGTGAGATCCTCCAAGGAAATGGTCAGGCCTGGATTAGGCCTCCAGAGACTTTGGCACGTGGGATAGTGACTGAGATGACACTGTCCATATTTCTCTATTCAGTGCCAAACTAGGGGTCAAGCAAGTTAGTCTCTTCTGAGCCTGTTAGGAATGGTCCAAGAGAAAGGATGTTATTGAAAAAGGGTGTCCAGACATCCCCAGAATTCCATCCATGCTATAAATTCTCTACAAAACATTCACGTTACAAAATAAGCAGCCTCACCCAAAAATGTTTTATGCAGAGAGGAACTGTACTCATGGGAATGGTAGAGCCAATGGAGATGAACTTAAGTTTTAAACTGTGGCATAGAACTACCATACACTGTATCATTGCCCTACCTTGGAATATGGTAGAGATTTGGGAGGTGTTTTGCTGCTACTGCCACGGCAACTTTGATGAGCTGGGCACAGTTCTTATTTGTTGGTCTTATTTGTTTGGTTTGTTTCATTGTGCTTACAACAGCAGATTATTTTATTTATTGTTAGCAATAGACTTCTTCAATCTGTCTTCATAAGTCTAATAGAAATAGGTTGACCTGTGAATAACACACAATAGAAGAATGGAAAAACGTTTTCCTTAAAATTCAAAACACGGCAGTTTGTTTCTTAACCTGCAGCAGACTTTTGAAGTGTGAAATGATCAGTGCAGTCTATGACACTTTACAGTCTAATATGGCTGAAAACTCTGTGAGGTGAAATGAACTTGTGGGAGAAGAATGAGTGCATGGTTGTGGAGCAAGCCTGTGCAGTCTGGGTATAAATGGGCCAAAGATAAACACAGTCAAGGACTCTGCTTCAAACAAGGATCAGAACATCCCAGCCCAAGCTCTGTCCCTATCCCGACACGTTGGTTTTCTCAGGAAATTGTCTGTCCCTGGGAATCACTGGGAATCACTGGGAGCTCTTCCACCACAAGTGCCAGTTGTGTTTGTTGGGGGACACAGAAGCAGCTGTGGGAGCACACACACACACACGGGAGGGCTCACCATGGGTCTCAGCAAGCTTTGTCCTGTGAGAACAGCATCAGTCTGTGCAGCTGAGCTTCTGATGTGAGGACTGCTCTCCGGGAGCCTTTTTACTTCAATGTAGTAAAATTAAAGGAGAATCAAAAAGTTAAGAATGAAAGTAGAAAAAAAGCCGGTCCTCATCCCTTGTTATTGGTAGAGATGAATCCTGACCACTGCAATGACTTTGGAGTCAGAGACAGAAAGAGATGGATGGGGCCATTAGTGTTTTCAAAGGAACTTACAGTTGCTGCAGCTAAATGGTTGAGTAGGATGAATATACTCAAAGATTTTGGTAATATTTGCATAGGTATTTAGTCTTCTGAACCAGTAATTTAAGTACTTCTGGTCAACAATTTCTACAAATAAAAGAGGGAAGTGGAATAAAATTGAACTGTAAGAACTTTTTATTTGGTTAATCATTTTAAACTCCCAAGATTCAGCCTCAAAATCTGTTCTCATTCTACTAGGGTTTTGTGACCTCAAACCTTTGCTCAAGAAGAGAAATTTTTCTTGTTTCATCTTACTTCAACATTCACACCACAGTGAACCAATTTTGACATCAAAGACATTTTAACCACCTCAGGCTTCTTTCTCCTCCATGTTGCAATCACACCTATTCTAAGTTGTCCTGACATAGAGACAAATTTATTTAAAATGGAGAATAATTTACTATTAATTTTTTTTTTTAATTTACTATTGTGAAGCATTGTTCTAACTTTTAATGCTGTATATTTATTTTTGCTTCAGCAGCACATTTATGACAAGACATCCTTCTGACTGTTTTACTTCATGATCAGCAAAGCTGCTACAGGCAGCACCACTGAGTGTCCTCACCATACATAGTCTGAATAGCCTGTGGATGACAGCCTAGTTCCTTACCTATGATTTTACTGTGATTTCTGTGCTGTAGATCTCTTTCTCATTTTATTTGCTAGAACTTTGTTTTTAAAAATGATGGCTGTTAAAAATGCCTTAAAACGTTCAAGCACTTAGTTAATTTCAAAGTCCTAAAGTAATTTCAAAAATATTAAAAATCAGAGGCTTTTTATTATGTGACTTTCAGGAAGTCCACTGAAATCATGGTAGATGACTAATGACTCCAAAAACCTCCTGATAATGTCACATCTTTGGAACAAAATTGATAGTAATGGTAGAGACAAGCACCAGTATTCTGAGAGGACCTTGTAAAACTTACACTGATTACTGTACAAGTGTCTATCAGCCTGTCAAAACTCAGAAACCAAGAAAGTTTGTAAAACCACATCTGATTCAAAACAGAGGGGAAAAAAGGTGAAAACTCTGACAGAACTAGTTAGAGAAGCACTGAGATAGCCTTGAGTATGAATAATTTATTTTTGCAGGCGTGGGGATTTTAAAGAACATGATTTAGAGATTCACCATCACTTTGCTGCCATGGAAACATCAGGCAATAAGTGTTCAAATAAAGCCATCATCAAAACAATACTGTTTAGCAGATTTCACCTCAGAAGAATGTTGATTATATATGCACTGTAAATATAAACAGCTTGGGAGAGAGGTATATATTACATGTTTATTAGATACAGAAGAGGTTTCTCTCTCTAAGTCGTGACTCCTGAAATCCAGAAGAGCAAGATTTGGATCAGTATGGGAAGATGTCTTCTATTTAGCTGCTTTATTTTATTCAGTAAGTTTGTTCAGCAAAGTATACTTTTGGATGATCAGAAGTATTCATGAACATTTAAGAAATTCCCAAACAACATTAAAAAATATGCTACAAAGAGGCAGCAAAGTAGTGTCAGAGAAGTTAGTACATCTCTTTTCTGACATAAACATTTCGAGATTTCATTTTAAAGTTTTCATTGCATAGGTAAGTGTTTAAAAATAGTGTGTTAGATCAATGAGAGCTAAAAAATTACAAAAAATGTTTGATTTGGTCTTTTAAAATTGAGATTATATCAAATTTTTGCAGAGAAATCTCTGTGATTTTACTTTCGATTAGTTAACCACTGATTCTGCTTTCTGTATTCTAATAACTAAGTTAAAATCTGACAATGTCACAGCCACATATGCCTGGAAATGTAAACACTGGAAAGATTTAAGTTTCCTATTTTTCCTTACTGCATTGTACAGAAGTGATTTGTTCATAATCTCAACAAAATTAATAAATAATTTTTCAATCATAGAAAGCCAGGTTTATTCTTTCTGAGGGTTATACTCATAAGCATTTTACTGAGGGTTAGAAGATACAGATAGTATTTTTAAAAGTTCTGAACTGTTTTAAAAATGCTTTCTTTCTGACTGTTCAGCACAGAACTACATCAGAATTACTTTCTTGATGTCAGCTGTCATTAATGAATCAGCCAAATGAGTATTGAATGGTACAACTATAATATAGTGTGACGTAATAACCACATTTGGGCTATCCAACATATGATAGTCAGCAAAATATCAAAAAAAATTGTCCAGAATGTATTTCTGAATGACATGCCCTTTCACTCCCCTCTATATCATTGGTAATTTCTGCAGAGTAAATACAGACTGCCAAATGGACTTTATTACCACTTTTCACAGCAAGTAATACTATGTGTGACATGCCTATAAATTAAATTTAACATGGAGTATGTGGTGTTCAACTTAAAATATCACAAAACTAATTTACAAATATAACTTATTACAAATAGCCCTTCAAATAGAGTAATAATGTGTCTAGAGAGGCTTGTGGAGAAGAGATTATACACATTAAAACCTAACATTACCCAAAATTAATTTAAAATAATAATGCAACTAGATAAAATATTTTTTATTTTATACATTATATAAAAACCCATTTATAAGAAATAGATAAAAATAATTTTTTGATTATTTGAAACATTACATATTATATAAAAACCCATTTTTATAAGAAGTAGATAAAACCAATTTTTGATGATTTGAAACAATTTTTGATGATTTCTATTAAACATTTTTGATTCCCTTTGCCTCTAAAATAGCTGACTTAGTAAAATTACTCCACAATATTTCTAGATGCATTTCTAGCCCAGGGTTATTCAGCTATCCACATTTCTGGATATTGAATAGAGACAAAGCCTAGTAAGTCTTCTCCCACTTTTTGCTACTAATAACTAATATTTCTGACTTTCCCATCTGGAGAGCAGATACACAGGCTACTGCACTGTAAATCCTCTCTATGGGATTATAAGAAAAAGGACAAAATTTGTTCAGAAGAAAGTATCTTCACAGAGGTCTTCATGACTTTCTTCTATTCACAGAGAAAGTAAACAATCTTCACCTTCATAGAGCTGCCAGCACAATGAGTTACTGGACTAGTCTTGAGTCCATACTGAAGAATATAAGACATTGTGAAGATTTTCATAGTTTTAAACTATTGCAAGAAGCTTTTCTCCCCTTCTTTTTATTGTTTAGTTGAAACCACATCAAGTCTTGACATGCTGTGGTGGGTTGACCCTGGCTGGATGGCAGGTCCCCATCAAAGCCACTTTATTACTCTCTTCCACAGCTGAACAAGGGGGAGAAAAAATAACAAATGGTGCATGGTTGAAATAAGGACAGGTACAGATCACTCAGCAATTACCTTCATGGGCAAAACAGACTTGACTTGGGGAAATTAATTTAATTTATTACCAATCAATTCAGAGTAATAAAAATGAAAATTAAAAAGTAAATCATAAATTACCTTCTCTCTACTTCTCCCTTCTTCCCAGGCTCAACTTCTTCTCTCTTTTTCTCTATCTCCTCTCCCCAGTGGCACAGGGGGAATGGGGAATGGGAGCTGCAGTCAGCTCATCACAAATTGTCTCTGCCTCTCCTTCCTACTCAGGGGGAGGATTCCTCACAATATTGCCCTGCTCCAGTGTGGGATCCCTCCATGGACTTCTCCAACATGAGTCCTGCCCATGGGCTGCAGTTTTTCAGTGACCTCTCCACCTTGGTTCCCTTCCTTGCACCACAGTCCTTCAGGAACAGACAAGGTGCAGTCCTTCTGGAACAAAATGTCCTTCAGGACATTTTCCCAGCAGGATTACAAGTCCTGCCAGGAGACCTGCTCCAGCATGGGCTCCTCTCTCCATGGAGCCACAGGTCCTGCCAGAAGCCTGCTCCAGCATGGACTCTTTACAGGGTCACAGTCTCCTTCGGGCACACCCTGGTGTGGGGTCTCCCACAGCTGCGGGTGGTTCTCTGCATCCCCATGGACCTCCATGGACTGCAGGTGACGGATGCCTCACCATGGTCTGCACCAAGGGCTGGATTCTGGACTTTGTGAAGTGGTCACTGCAAGCTTTGCAAGGTAAAGAAAGAAATTTGAAAGTCAAACGGATGCACTTAACTGTGGGATGCCACTCTTTCCTTCATTGTTGTCAGTTAATTTCATGAAAGACTAAATTGGAGAGAATTGTTTCTCTCCTTATTTATACCATTTTATTTAATTATGAAGCAAGCAAAATCAATGTTATTCCATTAATATTTTGTTTCCACAGAAGCAGACAAGAAAACAAAATGACTTACTAATGATTTAAATTTAAAGCATGCTGAACAATTTGCATTGGACCTCAGCGTGGTAATGTTCAAAAACAGCTTTCATTTTTGAAAATTAAATTTATTTCTGAACAATCCAGACCATTTCATCTCAAGTAAAATTTTCTGAGCAGAAGTCTAACATGTGCCTTATATTCATACCCTTAGATAAAAGGTGCTTCTTCTTAAAGATGACCTGAGAAATTAGATCTTCCCAGAAGAGTTTAGACTTTTCATGTCATAACAGGACTTCATGCCACATTGTTGTTTATAATATATATTTCGAATTATATATTTCAAAATGTAGTTCAGCAAGAGAAACATAACTAAAAATTATACATTTGACCAATATCATTGGTATAATAATTTACAAAAAATAATTTAATAACACTACGTGAGCAACATTTTTTACGGAGAACTTACAGGATGAAGCATAATGCCTTATAGGTGAGGATTTTTACAATTCTTGCATCAGGTAAAGCAATTCTTGTATCAGGTAAAGCAGCATTAGAGCTTCATTGGCAGATTTCTCTTGAATTTTTAGTATTTCATGACTCATGTACAAAGTAGACTGCATAACTTTACAAGGGTTGGTAATAATGGTGACAGATTTTATGCATCAGAATGTTGATCAGATTTCTGCAGCCACATGAAAAATTTAACTACTTGAGAGACTAAGTGTGGAAATTGAAATGAAGTAGGATGAATTAACAGAAAAAACCCCTAGGACTATTCTTGTACTAGAAAGTATTAGGAACTTGAGAGCATTCAGAAGGCCTTGCATAATTTCTCTCCTCCAAGTAAAGATTATTTAGCTTAGGAACTACAGAGAGATACTAAAGCAAGAGCATGATATTTTCTTTTTGAAGAACTTTTACTTTTTTCCTGAATAACTATTTGTTGAACATACTAGGGGAAAAGGCATTTTGTTAAACTCTTTAAATTAAAACATTTTAAAATAATGAAGACTGTCTTAATGAAAATAGAGTTTCTGCTCAACCTACTGCAACAATTTCTGAGGAATATAGTGTGAAAACTGCATGCAAAATAGCTATTCCCCAAAGTCATGGGGCATTTTGAAGACAGCAGGACATAACTCTCAAAAAATACCGTGGTGTTTTTTTTCTCTGAAATGGGGAAGCGATGAAAAGGAACTCCCTTCTTTGAGCAGCAATTAAAGGTTGGGGCAGGGTGCCTGGATCCTCTGGTTTTGAACAAAGGGCTGTTCAGGTCTGTGAACATAATACCTGGCATATGAAATTATTTATCCTTCAAACAATAAAAGGTATTAAAAGAAATAACTGTGTGGGCTGAAGGTAAAGAAAGGTTTCTGACTGATGTGTAACTTACTGATGAGAGGGCTCTCTGTGCACCCCCTGGAGTCCCTCCTTGCCAGTCACTGGCCACATCCTGACACACTTTCCACACCATAGAGAAACAGCTTCAGGGTGTGGACATTAAGATGTCTGGTGGTATCATGAGTAGTGTACAGACAAAGTGTACAGACAAAGTGTACAGACATCATCTGCTTTACAATAACACAAGGTGATCACAGATGAATGTCAGGGCCACAAAACCAGCAGTGTGGTGGAATGGAAAAGAGAGAAAATGGGTGGGGTTTCAGCTATGGTTTATGTACATATATGTTATTACATCCATTACTCAATATCTGTTTTAACAAGGAACACTTTACATGTTCCAGTATGTTGCAACGTTTTACCTCTAGTTTTCCAAGGTTCTTGTTACTACTACAAACTAAATAAAGACAAGTTTGAAACAGAATTCTGAGTTGAAAAGAATCCCCTGTCCCATTGAAGAGAAAAAGAAGAAAATAAGCAAATTGGAGATAAAATTATCCTGTAGTGAGACATTATGTTTTCTCATGCACAAGCTTGATGTTCATGTTGTGTGTTTATCTCTTAACCTCAGTGGACCTGGGCTCACATGTGGAAGCTGGAAGAGAGAAGTAGCTCACATCTATGATTTCTATTTCTCCTCTGGGATGGCTCTTCCTGTAGGAGGTTGTCTAAAGTAAGCTGGCAATGGTTTTGGTGTGTTTTGCATGACTGACTATGACCTGGGCAGCTCTGGAACTGGCAGACCTTCTGTTGAGCCATGACTGCGTTTGGGTGGCAGCTCCTCCCAGAGAGGAGCTGGATGGGCAGGTTGAAAAGACTGTTGTGTCACCTGGCCCAGTTTAATCCCCACTACATTCAAGATACAATAGTGTCACTCAGTACTGCCTCCTTAGCTGCACAAAGTCATGCTGACTTTAGCAAAACTTTTGCAGGCAAGACCTCTATCATGTTCATCTGAAACAGGTTGAATGTGCACACTGAAGCTTAAGGATGTTTGAAAAAATAAATATTATCACTGACAGCAAAGAACAATTGACAGCTGAAATAGTGTGCTGTCTGACAGGCAGCAACTAGTTGAAAATGGAACTTCTTTGCTTTGCTTCTCTTCATTTATTCTCACAATACAGATCATACATTTTTCATGAGAAGCAAGTGCCTATGCAGATGTATGTCTGCCAAGAGTGCAACTGGGATGCAAGAGCCCATTTTGAACTCATATATGAGTAACCTTTGGAAACCACTAACTGTAATACAATATTGCAATGATTTGGAGGTTATATATGGATTTTCTATTGCATCCTGCTTCTCTAAAGAGACACCAACTTCTTCCCTCAAATGGAAAAACAGATCAAGAACAGAGCAGGACATTCCTCATTTAATATGATCCCTTGAATTACATGTTCAAAATTACATCAAACTTCACTTCTTTGCATATTTTACTTGTACTGTATTTGCACTTCATATTTCTACAACAGAAAATGAAGAGTAGAGCAAGTGGCTTTGAATGGCAAGGTTGAGCTGTAAAGTTTTATTCATTTTTGTTTCTCACATCAACCTTCCACCCATCTCTTTGAAAATGTACTCTCATGTTCACATAGAAATCATTGCAGTTTGCAGCATCCAAATCACTTGGATTTGTGGATGAGATGCAGGCATAGGTGACAGAAACTGTCAACCTCCATACACAGAAAACAACAAAACCTGTTCTCAACTAAAATAATTTAGTAAAACTACCTTAAGTTTAAAACAATATTCATGAACATTCCATCATATCCTGACAGCTGCTTCTCAAAAGGAAGGGATAAAGCTTGCTTTCAAAATACTCCCACAATTTTGAGATAAAGTGCCAGCTGCTACTGTGCCCCTCACTGTGGACACAGACCCTCGACTGTAACTGTGGATATTAAAGTGCATAATTTTCCAGTTTTGAACACATAAAGTCCATTCTCAAGATGAGTCCATTTATTGTTGGCAAATTCAACAAGGAAAGGAATGAATGAGGAAAGGAATGAGGACTAAAAATTTATTTTCTTGATCCTGGCACTGATCAAAGAGATTGTCAGCCTAATTTAGGGAAGCCTATTTGAATCTTCCCTTATGCTCAATCGTCATTAGCCATGCAAATTTTCCTTCCAAATGTGTTTATATTGGTGATCAAGGTGGACCTAAAAATTAGCCCATGCAGAAGGGTACTGAATACAGTGGATAGATTTCAGTGCAATAATAGCCTGGATACCAAAAAAAAAAAAAAAAATCCCTTATCCTTTCCCAGCCTTTCAGATTTTTCCTCTTATTATGCTTTTTCTCCTTATAAAGATGGTAAAAATGCACAACAGTGTGAGTACCACTTTCCCAGCCTGTTTTAGTCAGAGGGCTCACAACTACTGAGATTAAGCTTTTCCACAAAGATTTAATAAAATCAGTGACAAAGAATAGAAACAAGTAATGTCATTAATAGAGACTAAAATGATTGTTGTTCTGAACTAATCATATTTTAAGATTGTTTGTGCAAGGATACATAGTCAGAGGGAGAAATAAGGCAAGCCAGGAATGTTAGTTATTACAGCAGACTGTAATAAAGTCTTCTCTTCTCCAGCCTGAAGAACCCCAGCTCTCAGCCTTTCCTCAAAGGAGAGACTAGCTCTAGTAAAATTCCTATTCAAAGGGTGTCAACATGATTATTTCTCTTGGACAAAGTTTTGTCTTCATTTTATTCTTTGATCATAAAATGAACCAAAGTGCATTGCATTGATATTTATTTGTTACCGCTTGTGACTTTCTCTGTTGGAAGCTTTTGTGGGAAATAGAACTAGTCAGCACTGTGAGAAAACTTGTGGATTCTGTGTCCAAATGATATGTACTTACTCAATGCAAAATAAGATCAAGAAAAGGAAAGCAATTTCTAGACTTTAGTTTTGCTTCTTTCTGATTTGACAGCTTCAAAATCTGCTCCTTGAAAAAATAGGAGTGAACACTATTTTATTTTCCAGCTCCCAGATGATGAGAATTATGCTACTTCTTCCAGGAAACATTGTGTCCATAGGAATAGTCCCAGCCTCCAGGATCCCTGTGGAATATCATGGTGCATTGACTTCAGCAAGAGTCAGAGAAGGTTTTAGCTTCTTCTGATGTGCTGCAACATCTCAGACATACATAAAGTGGCAAGATGCAAAATAACTCCAGCCATGCCCAGAATGTGGGCATTGTGAAGCCACAGGAGGTAATCCTGACATGTCCAAAATATGCCAGGTGACCAGAGGGTCAGTAGAGACCATGCTGTGCCATAAAGTGACATGATGAGAGCTAAAAAGTACCCTGGTAGTAGAGATACCAGCTGGGTGAACTTACTTTGGATGCCTTTTTGTTCTTAATTTTTCACATTTAAACTCCTAATTTGTATATCTTCAAATTTAGGATGACATATGTGCATGTGTGTGTGCATACACACACACACACACACACACATATATATATATATATATACACACATATATATGCACACGTGCACGTATGTATACATAGGTACAGGTGTTGTTGGTGCTAGTTTGCTAGTTCTTAATCTCTGACAGAACCTGGGATGTTTGTTCCCAAAAGCCTTGTTCTCTAGTAGGTGCCCATGTCCCTGAGCACATTGATCCTCTAACAAGCTGAATAATGTCACCAGGGAAGGAGGGCAGATGGATGAAGCAGGTTTGCCATACAGCTGAAGATAAGGCAGGAGAAACACAATTAACCTAAACTCAACCTTCATGTCCAAGCAATTCTTTGGACCATCTATGAGTCAAGATTTCACTCAGATCTGATTTTTTCTGAAGTCTCCACTAGACTGACTGAGCTGAGTTGTAAATTGTTCTGCGTTTTCTCCAGCTAAAATTGACATGCTTTGGTCTACTTTATTTGTGTCATCTTTTGTAATTAAACCACTCTACCTGAGGTCTCTGTGCTCTCCAAAGCCTTTTGTGGCTGGACCTCAGTAATTATTTTTCTAGCACCTCTTGATACATATTTCCTGCCAGGGCACTTTACTGCAAGATGCCTGGGAGTAATTGGGTACAAAACAATATGAGTTCCATAGAAAAGTCTGTGCAAAGGCAAAATACATGTGTTATAGTATTTAAATGACAAAAAATTATTGACCTAATGACGTAGGAAGAACAAAGAAAAGACTGTGATCCACTTGAGAGCTCTCTTTTTTCCACGCAGTGTTTTGAGATATACATCTTCCACACTTCTGAGCTGTTCTTTCATTCAGGACTGACTAAACATAGCACGATTATCTCCTTTCTGCTCAGAGGTTATGTATTTAACATCCTTTCATGGGAAAGAAAATAATAAGCAACTTGGACTTTCCAATATTAGCCAGAGAGCACAGAGAGTGGTTTGCAAGTGCTACTGAGATTGAAAAGGAATCTAATTTCCAAATGCTCATTTTGGCTTTGTAATTGAAAGAAGATTCTTTTTTATGTTATTTAGTAACATGGGGTTTTTTTACAGAGTTTTTTCCCAAGAACCTCTTTTGTTTTGACATACTGGTTTAAAAAGACACAAGAATTTCTTCATCCAACTGAAGCTTTTTCTTTATCAGAGTACTTTAAAATAAACTGCATGTGTACTCTAGTCAAGATATTTCCAAATTAATGATGAAATTCTATGTTTACCCATTTTACCTTGTTTTCTTTCAAGATTTCTATAGAAAATACCAGTGACTGAGGTTTAATAACACATTTGATCTCCTCATTGTTATTAAAACCAAAAATGCAATGTCTCTTTTATTAGACATGGAGCTGATACTGAAGCAGTTTTCTTCAAAGTAAGGTTTTTCTGCTTTCTGGTTTCTCACTTGATTGCTAAATAGCAAAATTAGAGCGTGAGCCTTTATTTCACTGGATATCATTCCTATAATAAGTTCAAAGTACTATGGACCTAAACAGAAACTTTAAATAAAGGAAAAGATCTAAATAAAACAGAAGTAATGCGGAGGAAACAAATGTTCTTTCTCAATGTTAACTGGGAGTAATTAATCAGCAGTTAATCAAGATGGAGACTAATTGCAGTGGCTCAGGTTGGAAACACAAGTCAGTTTTATTCTAGAGGATTTTTTTTTCATTTTTTTCTTTTATATATATTTCAAATAACTTCCTAATCTGGGATTCTAATGTGGGTCTTTGGCCATTTTTGGTAGAGCAGAGTGGTGCTTTTCAGGAAATCATACTTCATGGTAGACCTTACATTACTAATATATGTGAATCACCATTTTCCCTCACTGAATATGGTCCCCTCTGGACTAGAAACCACCAGTATAATTGCCAGCACTGAAGACTCTGCTTCAATCTCCCACCCCTGGGATTAGAGAGGTTACAGCATGACAAAATCACCCACTGTTCCCATGGAAACTTTTTTTTTTTGCATAGATGCTTCCAGGAAAATGACAATGGTGATTGTTTAAAGAGCAAGATTTCAAATTTCTGTTTGAAATACTTCCCAAATCCTGTTGTGGCCTCAGGGAGAAAAATAACAATAAGAAATGCTGATATTATTAATAATAACAAAGCTCTGAGTAATGCATATTGTCTTTAGTTCAATTTATAAGTGACTTGACATGAGTTTAACAGAATATCTGGATTAATTTTGGACCAGGCACTATAATTGCACGTGATCTGGAAAAGGTTAGATGGGTGTTTTTTGGGGAGCAGTTTTGGTTGATTTTCTTTCACTTTTGGCATTCATTTGTAAGTCACTGAACTGATGCTTTATATCTGAGCAATGAAGCTTGCCATAGGTTATTCTGCTAGCCTTCATCAGCCTGAGACAAAGGAAAAGGGGTGGTATTTCCTAAGTTGCATGTTCCAACCTGTGGCATTAGATATGCCTCCCTTGTGTCTGCCCTCACCAGAGTTCAGTCCTGCCTGTTATAATTTACACAGCAGTGGTCTCCCTGGAAAAGCTGGAATATATTTCTAGGCACTGAGGCTGGAAATGGAGGGAGCAGAACTTCTCTGGCCCTGAAGCAGCATCTATTCACCTTCAGGTCACCAGGAGAAAATCCCTGAAGAGCAGACTCAGGTCTATGCAGGAGGTGTAAGGAAAAGCATTTCCACCCTGTATTCTTAGAAATTCTACACAATCGGGAAAAGGTCCCACACCCTTAGAACTCAGCAGAAAATCTTGCTCCTTCCTCATGTTTTGGTGCAGTTCTGCTGCACAGCCTGGGGTGAGCATCCAGTGCAGAGCTCTTCCTACAGCTCCTCATGCTGGTACAAAAAGCAGCAGCATTTTTTCTTGGCTTGTTTTTTACTGATTTAATCAATTGGATTTTTTGCACTGCTTACTGGTTTGCCTTATTAGAGAGGCTTCACTGCTGTGTTACCTTGAATGTCTGATGTCTTCCTCGAATACCACAAATTACTTTTCAGTTCTTAAGCTACTTTCCTCCAAGAGTATAAAAGACCACTTTTCTCCAATAATGCTGAATGTTGCACAAAAAGAACCCAAAACTTGTATCGTTTTTTCCCTATTGAAAATACCCCAAAACCCAGAAAGATAAGCAAATAAAAACCAGTACTACTTAAAACATTTAAATGCTCATAAAAGTAAGGACAGAATGGAAAAAAAAATTGTGGAGCTGAATTTTAGGGAACAAGGACTTACACAACTCCTGGGCTCCTTCAGTAAAAGCCTTATCACCTGTGAACTTGGAGCTGATATCTAAATCATCATGACCAACCAAAACATGACAGAGAAGGTCTCAAAAATAAACAGTGCTAGTTTTTCTTGAAAATTTGCAGCAGCAATGAAAATTACAGAGACAATTTACTACTGTTTTTCCAAGAAATGAAAATATGTAATTGAATATGACCATTTTGTTCTCCCAGGGCTCTTCTGCATTGGTCGCTCTAAGTGGCAGAGAAATGAACATTACCAGCTGAAATGCTATCTCTGAAATAAAATCTTGACCATGCACACATACAAATGTGTCTGTTTGAAATCTCTGCATTAATGCAGCCCCTGGGCAAAGGTGACAGGCAATGGTGAAACAAACATACTAATTAGTAATATTTCTATGAAGTAAACAAATACAGATAAAATATAATTACTTTTTCCAGCCCCAGAGCTATTCTCTTGCCTTCTAACAATGGTGCAGTCACCTTTCTGGTATGTCTAACTCGAAGAGAGGTAATTTGTGGCAGGTAGATTAGATGTCAAGGATGTTTTCCAACAGAGATCCCATGGCCTGGCATGCCTCACAGAATGGTATTTCTGTTTCAAGGCACCCTTGTCACCCCTGACTATGAACAAATCCATTTGACATCTGGATATTTTGTCACCTGCTCTGCTAAAAATAGTTGTCGAGCAAGAGTAACAAAAACTCAGTAACTGACACACAGGAATGAGAGTTTTCTCTACTTTGAATTAGAATCATAATGAAGCTAAGAAGATTCAAAATAAATACTGTCACCTGTATTTTAACATGTTTATAATATACTTAATGAACAGGAATGTATGTTATCTTTTGGAATCACAGTTATTTAAAACTCTTGCCTTTGTATTAATTTTACTTTAGGAAGTGCACAGGATTTCCAATACTGTAAAGAGAGTTGATTTTATATTCTATTTTTGCACCAATGTTCTTCTAACAGCTTGCCTGTATTAAGAAAAAATAAAGAAAATTGACTAAACTAGTGAAGTTAAAGAATGTAATGACATTGAATAAAAGCTCTCATTTTTAGACAAAGACCACCACCACTTAACCCCCCCCCCACAAAATAAAAACTTTGCCATGCTATGACTGAATTATTCCATTAAATAATTTATTCCATTAAAATAATCGTCACTGTTTTCTGAAAAAAATGAACCCCAGATTTCTATTTCTGAAGATTTTGGGGATTTTGTAATCCTTTTTTGAATTCTTGCTCAGTTCTGCATTAGAGTTTGGGCAGGCAGCAATCAAGGAAAGTAGTAGAGGGAGCTAAAGGGAACAAAACCTAAAAAGGTTAACTTAATATCCCTGAGGCCTACAGGTCAGCAGCTAAGATGGTTTTCACTGAATGCTACAGTGGCAATTCACTCTTCAGATCCTCTGGGCATTGCAGGGACAGACTCTAATTCTTGCATCTGAAATGAAGAACCTCAGTCCTGACTGGATCTGGGTGCTCAGATCTGCCACCAGACCCTGTCCTGTATCCTGCCTGGGAAAAGGATGCACCTCAAATCAAGCACCTGGGTGGTCCAGGTGGCAGACTCAAGGCTTGGGGTGCAGTCCATCTGCTGTCTCACCATTGCAGGTGCTGTGTTCTAACTCCTGCCTTTCTGTTAGGATGAATATCTTTCTCCTTGGACTCTCAAAGCACTCCACAATTTGGTATCAGATAGGAAGAAGAAATAAAGGAATTACTACCTTACCCAGATCAACATTTGGGTTTTTCTCATTAGCCTTCACCAGACAGCACATTATGAAACAGAGGTTTCAGAGCATGATTTTGAGGCTTATTAGCACCCCCGTCAGCAGCCTGTCTGCGTCAGAGGATGTGTCCTGCCATGTTAACATCTGTGCAAAACCAATCCTTTCCACTCCCTTCAGTGGGGACAGTTTTACACATGAGATCTTCTTTGGACTGAAGCACTGGTTTTGTTGTGTTTATCTGAGAGCACCCAACGCTTCCTAAAGATGCAACGGGGCTATGAATAGTTTTCCTTGTCAATTCACATGCAATTCTAAAAGAAAAATAACATTAATCTGATGAGGTCAGTAAATCTGGTGGCATTAGTAGGACCTAATTTCCAAATTCAGCTTCCTCCTAGCGAATATCACTTGAAATAACTTACACAGTTTTTATCTTTTCTCTTCATCCCTCTTACCATGTATGTATTTTTAGTCTCCTCTTCTTTGGAAAAGGCAAATTAGCTCCATGAGCTTACTTTGTAACTTTCCAGGCTGTTGACATTCCTGATGGCTTTCATTGTCTCTGAAACATGCATACACAAATATTAGGAAAAGCAACAAGCTCTCACATACCTAGGACCTAATAGTGTTAAAACCCTTTTACTCATCACCCAAAGTAAAGGAATTTTCAGGTTCATCTACTACCTCAAAGATTTTTTTAAAAGAAGCTCTGCATGGAGATAGCTTGGTCTAGGTCATGTTCACATCTATAGATGACTATTCTAGCAAGCACTCACCCAAAGGATTGACTATAAAAAACACCATCCAATAATGCAGTCACAAATTTCAGCTTGTGTGACATTAATCATGCTTCTGTTCCACTGACATTAAACTTCTGTGTTCCTCATCAGCCATTTCAGAAAGGAAACCTGTTTAACAGTTAATCAGCACCTTCTAAAATAAGGGTTTTTATTTTAAGCTACAATCCTGACATCCCAGCACAAGGCTAAGGAAGTTTTTCCTGCAGCCAAACAATACTTTACAGTCCAAAAGGGGAACCAACCTGTGAGCATCCCCTTTCCAGGTAGTTTGTCATCGTTCATAACAAATACTAATGAGAGGGAAACACTGCAAAAAAGTTGGTGCAGGAAAAGGTTTGAAGTTTTGTCTTTTACTAACACAGCTTCCACTCCATCAGAAAGCTAGAGGTGCTGCTTACACCAGCATGGATTTACAATGATACTCTGCTTCCACTCTGTGGCAGAGTTTGGTAGCTCACCAGTCATGCAGCGACATAAATGGAATGGAGGAGGTTTGTACTTATTAAAGAACTTAAAGTAGAAAGAATAAAAAAGAATACTAAGAAATTAGTAATGATTATCAGAAACAGTTGCAATGGTGTTCATACTTTCACTACAGTCATTCATTTTTATCTTTTCATTTTTTTATTTCATTCTTTTCATTATTTTTCATTCATTTTTATAATTTAATTTTCATTTTTATTCATTTCCATCTTCCACCTGTTTCAAGACCACTTTTGTCACTATAGATGGCAATGCAAGGTATTATTCTTAAGATCTCCCTGCTACTGTACTTACTTCCAGACCTGAGGCTGGCAGCTGTGTGCAAGGGAAATGGTGAGGTGGAGGGTTTGCACTGAGGATGGGGTTCTCCAGCACCCCAGGCATGTGTGGGGCTGAAGGGACAGCCACTGCTCTGGGACAGCCCCGTGCACTGGTGCAGCAGAGCTGCTCCTTGGCTCAGCCCTCTGCCAAACCATGAGCAGAAAAAAAAGAAGGCAGCCCTGAGGTTGTTTTCAGTGTCTGTGCTGAAGTGTTTAATAGAGAGTCCATCCAGATGTGCAGTGGCCTTTTTGCACAAGAAAACCTGGCCCCAGGAATAAGAGTCAATGTTTTCCAGGGGTACAGGTAAATCTTTCAAACAACTAACTCTTCTTTGTAAGGAAATCTCCAGCAATCCGCAGGCAGAAGGCAGAGTAAAACCTGATGACTAAAAATACTGTGATTGAGTAGGACTCCAAACAAACACATTGGCAACAGCTGCCTGCTTATTTTATGTTGTTTCTGGAAGGCAGTGTTATTACTTTAGGTAGATAAATGATACATTTATGTAATCTCTACTTATTTCTTTTAAATGTGAAAAATGGTGTTTTAATTTCCTTGCTGTCTTCCAGCTCTGACTCTTCAACATTTATTTTTTTTTGGGGGGGGGGCAGGTTGTCTATAATTTATTAAATCAAATTTCTCTTATTAATCTGAAAGCATTCCATGTCTCTAGACAATGCATATGACCATATCTTAAAAGCTAATTGCTACACTATCTCAAAAAAGATAATATGTTGGTGTTTTTAATAATGCAAGCACAGAACTAAAAATTAAGCTTTCAAACTATTGACCAGTGAATCTCTGAATTTTATTTTCTTTATTATAGTTATTTATGGAATGGTTTTGATTACAGATTATTTCTTGTTTTCCTAATCTTCTGCATTGGCCATTTATTGTCCATTTTTCTTCTTTTTTTTTTTTTTTTTTTTAGTCTTATCAGCACGAGACTCAATATTTCCAAAATAAGATGTATTGTTTCATCTGTTATTTCTCACACCTTTCATTTCTTGCTTAAATCCCAGTGTGGACACATATCTGAACAGGTGGAATGATAACCTGAGAACCCAGAATAGACCAGTCAGGCCTTGGACCTGTCAGACCAGAAGGGACCACATTTGCATTGCCAATGCAACAGGAGAGGCAGCTGTCATCCTTGGTGAAAGAAATCACTAACTGATGTGAAAGGAGAGGAGAAGAGGCTGGTTTTTTATTACTGTGTGGTGGGAAATGAGACTGACAAAGCACAGTGGACATGTTTGTACAGCTTAGGCAGAAATTAGCAAATATGGGACATCAGAAATATTCTGGTTTAATGATCTCTTAACTAAAAAGTGATATTTTGGAAGATTCCTGGCTACTCTCCTGTGGCAAAGTTCCTGTTTGGACAAACCTGGGTACAAGGAGTTGGTCAGGATGATACTCTGCACACTCAGTATATGGATGGATTTAAAAACAGCACTCAAAATTGGCTGTGACAGGGCAGAGGAATAAAGATCTGAACTCATCAGCAGTAGTAAAATGTAGAAAATATTCTGACAAAACTGGGCACTCTCAATGTTGCAGAGTTGGGAGAGGTGAACAGGAAACTATTACTGGTTGTATTGGGTAGCAAACTTGCACAAAATCACAAAGTGAATTTGGATCACTATAATCGCAACTCACCACATTCATGTTTTGATTTCTCTGTGAAAATCAGAATTTTGGTCAGTACCCAGGATCATACCAGTGCTACTGGTGAAGCTGAGAGAGGTGGGACAGTCCAAAATTCTTTCTCTGATCCTTCTGACACCGATGCAACCAGATCACAAAATTTGTAACAGAAGACATTCAAGCAGCAGACAGCCAGCCTGGGATTTTTCCAAAGCACCACTGTGTGCAGGTTGCAAACGTCTCCTCACACAAACATCTTCCATAAGTCTTTTTATGAGACCAGTTATGAAGCTATAAAAATGATCTATGGTCCTTTCCTAATTTTAGTGTATTGGACTCTGCTGTCAGGCAATATGAAGGTGAAATATTTTCCAAGACTGACACAACATAGGTGCCACTGCTTCTTCACTTCACTAGAAATAGAAAAACAATACAATTTTGTACAATGGTGTTTCAGGAGCTATGAGCACAAGATGACAGTGAGTCAGTGTCGTGCAGGCAGTTTTCTGTCAAGCAAGTGCAATTCAGCTGCTGCCTCCTGCATCCTCCTTCTGAGTGACCACCTGGCTCAGATCTGAAATGTTTCCCTGTTTTTTTGCCAGGTGAGTTGTTGTGTTGCCTTAGAGAGATTAAACAGCTCTGCAGAGGGTCAGGAGAGTGCTTGAGGCAGCAAGAAGCCAGGGGAGGAAGCAGCAGCAGATAGGTTTGTTCTGCTGTGACAATACTGGTGGAATCCACAGCAGAGCAGTGCCTGATTCCAAGGTTAGAGTGAGGAATGGAGCGGAGGAGAGGTAACAAGTGAGAAATAAAAGAGGGGGTCTGAAACCAACTTTTCCTCAATGTGGCTAGGAGCTGACTGAAGCATTTGGAGATATGTCTGAGGACACTTTCCAGAAGGTTTTCTCTGTTACCTCTGCCTGATAGAAATGGAGTAAGAAGAAACAGAGCATATATTCCCATGAACGTCAGCCTTGCAGCCTCTCAGCTGCAGGGACGTTTTCCTTCTTAAGCCTGTGCCTGAGTAACTGGAGCTATTCTGCCCAGGGCATGTTTTCTACACAACGCAAAAAAGTCTACTGAGTGTCATTCTTTTCCATGAAGAAACAGCTGAATTTGGAAATAGTCCCAGTTTTGCCTGTTCTCCATTCTCACTGATTTGTTTGCCCTGCTTGACTTGTCTTAGCTATTGTTTATGGGAGTAACTTGGTGCTGCAGAGATTCTCACTAGAGGGTTTATCTCTGAAAGAGGCTGAAGTCCATGTACACTGATCCTAGTTTTTATGAACAGCTTAAATAACTGATGAGAAATGTGCCATAAAAAATGTCAGCAAACATGGCAAATAATAACCCAATAAAAATCACTAACAAATTCTGGGATACAGTTTTGTTTTAGAACTCTTTTTGCCTTGCATTAAATATACTTCCAACTTCCACAGCCATCCTCTGCTGATGTGACCAGGATTTGCAGAAATGCTGAGTGCTCACAGCTTGAGGATGTTAAAGGTGGCAATGAAAACCATGTGAAACCTTCTGCAATACTAGGGAAACCAAAAGTCCTGCCACAGGGCTTTCCCCACAACTATTCAGAACAAAATTATCCTAATCTCACATGCTCAAGAAATGTTGAGAGGAAGGGACTTCTAAAGGTAAGTAGTCCAACTATCCCAGCAGTTGCTGAAACACAATTGTCACCAGACCTAGATCTGGTTGTTTATAGTTTTATCCAGCCTGATGTTGAAAATCTCCAAGCCTGGAAATTCCACAACCACATCCTACTCTCACAGAGAAGCAGTTTTTGCAAAAGCCTTTTGTTACACCATCTGCAATGGCCAAGAAGGGTGTAACCCTGATATCTCTGCAGCTATGCCTCAAGCTGCTATAAAATTGTCTCTTAGCTTTCCCTTCTCCCTGATGTAAGCCCAAGTAACAGTAATAATAACAAATACATTCCTAATATTTTAATAGTCATAATTTCTCTTTATCTACTGGTCATGATACACCTCGCATGTATTTTGCTTTTTTTGCAATGAGACACTGACCCTGGCTCATCTTATGGTGTCCACAAGCTTATTTTTCTGTAAAAAGGTTCATTCTTTCACCTCACAAGAAATGAAAAAAAAGACATTGGAACATCAATTTTTTTGACACTTCTCCTTAGCACTTATGAAGTGACTGTGTGATACCTTAGCAGTCTCAAAAAGAGTAAATTGCAACCGGAAAAATGTGGGTAAACCTTAACTTCATTGCTAGGCCAAGACACTGAGCTCAGTAAGATCCACATAGATATAAATTCATGCTCATGTGTGAAGTTGCCATTTTTCTGCATTCTAAAAGAAATTTTCTAAATTTAATTCACTATTTTCTAAATCAAAATGGAGGCAGAGGAGAACAAATTGCTCTATGAGCTCACAAGCCAAGTCTGTCCCAGACTCCAGGCATATAGCAAAGAGGAAAAGTTGCTCATTCCCCACAATTTAGCCCTTTCAGTGAAAAGTGGAGTGCATTTATCTGTACCTCTAGATAAATGCACTCCTGCCTCTACTTCTGCTGTCTATAGCACAGAGGAGCTGAAAGTTCCTTGAACTGCTCAAATTCACCTAACATTACGCCAATCCTTTCCCAGTTAATCTCCCAGCAGAAGTTTCTGCTTCCTAGGACACAGTCATGTACCAGGAACTGAGAAGGAAAGAAAGGAAGTGGCAATTTGGAAAGGTTTTGATTTTTAGATCAGATATAAATCGTTTAATGCCTTATAACAAAAGAGAAAATGAAAACAGATTTTGTTTTAAAACTGCCTCCACCATCATAGAAATAGTTCTGCAGACTTGTTCCTTTTCCTTTTTATGCACAAAATATTTGAAGCCAACCTAGGGCTCTGAAGGAAAATAGAGAAGCAGAATTGTCTCTGAAGTTTCAGATGTCTAACAGCTTTATTGATAAAAACTGCTCAGAAATATACCTATTTTAACATCCACAAAAAGAAGAGAAATTCAAAAGTTCCTTGTGCCAAAACCAGGCATACATCTGAGACAAAAATTAGAACTTTATGATTTTGTTTTACTTTAAATTCCCATCCTGAGTTTTATTATGAAGGAGTTTGTGGGAATTCACCCTGGAAGGATTTTCAAAGCACTCAAGTATTTGCAGTTCTGATTAAGGACTCACAAACCCTTCCACTGTAGCAATCAGCTGAATAATGCAGTTTAGATTTAAGTCAAACCCCATCACAAAATGCTTTGGAGTCTTCCAGACATGATGTACTCCTGAGACAAAACTACTGTCTCCTGCATAAAAATCAAGGGTTTCCACTTAAGGTTACAAGGAGGAAACAGAGCCTGAGTCCACCTCATGTCCTTACAGAGGATGATCTGAATTTCTACCTAAAGTAATACAGTTTTGCCCTTTGGATAATGCTCAAATTTCTTAGCGAGAAATGGCTGTACTGAAGCAGCAGGAAATTGATGTAATTCATCATCTGAACACCCTCAGATGTTCTGTCCATTCTGTAAATAAGGGCACCATAAGGGTGACATAGGAGAAGGATTACTGCAATGAACCACTTAAAACAAGAAGCATATGATCATACTGATCTGAGAAAGCCCCTTTTTATTGCCATTTTTATTGCACACTTGTGAAGGTAGAAGTGTTAACAAAAAGCTTCGAATATGATATTTATAATATTGCTCAGATCTGTGCCTTTGGAAATGTAAAAACCCCCAACTCCCTTGATGGCTTAAAAAGGAAAGAGGAAGAGTCTGTTACTGTCAAGAATTTTAATATTCAGTATAGTGAAATAAAAGCTTCTTCCATTAAGAGAAAAATATTTCTAGAGATGTTGAAAAGCCTGCAGTGTTGAACCTGGAAAACTTTTTTTTTACATTGTTTGTCCCATTTTTAAATAGTGTCATCCACAAACTAGGGCATGGCAGACAAATACAGATGAGTGGGTTCTCCAACATGGAAAAAATATTTGAATCATTAATTATTCATTACCATTTCAAGCAAACTCCCTGTGCTTTGTCTGTTAGGCACTTACAATATAATACTGAAATATTGAAGCATAAAAGAGTGAACTTTGTATTTTTAATAAATTTTGGGTTTAATGGATGTTAGATCAAGTAAGAAACACCTACAAACAAAAGGACCAAGAACCACAAATCAAACCAAAACCTAAGTAATTAATCTATGCATTTTTTTCTGCTTTGGCTTAAAAGCAAGTTTTATTAAATACCATGGATGGATATTTTCTTCTTGGCTGTCAATATGTAATCATCATGATTTTTCATCTCATTTTAACATGAAATTTTCAGACTAAATATTTGGTTTGAGTGATCATTGACATGGTCCCTACATCATCCCTCTCTCTAAGTTGCAGAAGTGTGGAGCTGATAGTCGAAGTGTTCAGTGCATGAGGAATTGGCTGGAATGTCCCATCCAGAGGGCAGAGGTCAGATGGAGCTCAGTGATGAGTGATGCCCCATGAGAGCCCACACTGAGACCAGTGCTGTTTTATACCTCCATCAGTGGCACAGTGAGCTTGGGTGCACCCTCAGCAAGTTTGCAGGTGGCCTTGCCTCTGATGAGCCCAGTGAATGTGTAGGACAATGAACCACCACCCCCACAGACACACAGAGAAGCTCAGCCAAGTCCTGATGCAGAGAGACTGCACTGCAGAAAGTGCCTGTGATGAACACAGACCAAGAAAGACTCAGTGATTCAAAGCATTTCAATTTATATTGTGGACAGCTGCTCAAACAAACAGACAATGCTTTCTTTTCTTTTCTTTTTTTTTTTTTTTTTTGTTAACACTAGCTTTCTTTTCTTAATTCTCTTTCATCTCCCAAAGTAGCTAAGTATTTTCACATTTTAAGTATTGCACTTAAATATGCAGCTATAACAGAAGGAATTACTTGCACACATAAATGACAACTCCCAAATTAGCTCTCTATTCAAAGTTAGGGTGCCTAGCTTTCCCCAGCTCTTCTTTTTGCTGTTGTTAGATTTTCTGGTATCTGTACCATCCCTCTGGCAGACAAGATCACATTTACATTGGCTTTCAGTAGGAGAGCAACCATCCCTGCAGGAGAATGAAGTTTGGGATGTAGCAAATGGATGTTCTCCAGAACTGCTCCTCTCTCTCATCTTGCTTCAGGCTTGACTGACTGAGAGTCTGTGGACAGCAATGCACCCCTGCTTCAGCTGGGCAGCTGGAGCAAGGGGCACATGGGCCTTCCTTTTTTTCTCTGTCCCACAGGCCTGGAGGTGACAGTCACTAGAAGTCCATGTGGTACAAATTAAAGGCAATGCAAAGAAAGAAGTAATATCACATTTTTAATACAGTACTGGAAGGCAGTTGTGGGTGAAAGCACAGCTAGCTTCCTGCAAAAGGCTGACACAGAAAATTACTTCCTTTTTTCTCCCTGCATGTGAGAAGTGAACACAAAGGACAAGAAATGCCAGTGGCAAGAGATAAGAAAAATAAACTCCAAACAACTTCAGTAGCAAGAAACTGATAAAATATTATTTTGATCACTGTTCTTGCAAGCACAGTGGCCTCAAAGAGCCTGGAAATGTGTGATGGAGTTGCTTCAAGATGTAACATTTCCAGATAAGGATGGGTACAATTGCTCTCATGTTTAAGAAAGGTCAAAAAGAAATCTGTTCTTTGCTATCTTGAAGGAAGAATTAATTGTATCAATTGTGCTCGCTTAACTGAAGACATGTCACAAGTGAGGAAAAAAAAAGGTGATTTTTCTTTGTAAAAATGAAGCAGGAGTGTAAGTTCATAGGCATCAAGATCGTTTTGGCTCTTCAGGCAATTCATGAGAAGACAGAGCCCTCTACTGGCCTCTGCCCCTCTCTGTTCTCCTCTGCTCTAAGCCTTTTAGCGATCCCAGTGTCAACACTAAAACTTTTCTGCCATATGTAGTGTTCTTGGTCTAAATCTGTCAGGATGAAGTACAATTCAGGTTCCAAAAGCCATTGTTCCACCTGCATAAAACTATTTTTGTAAGAAAAAATTGTTATCAGAATAACAAAGAGAGATCTGGGTTACTTCAGTTCAGTTCCAGTAGAAAATGTTGCATACAAGAAATACTTTACTTTTGCTTAGATAACTAAAATCTTTACTGCTGATACAACACGTTCAAGTATTAAGATTCCAGAATATTATCAGAAGCAGGTTAAAGCCCTTGCCTTTCCCCTAGTACAGACCTCATATCTATTTTATCCCCTTTATTTATTTTAGTTGAACACTATCCCCTTGCAGAAATAGGATATGCACCATGTTATTGGCCCTCTGCAAGTACAAACAGAACATACCCACCCAGCCCAGGTGGATTTCAGATGAGAGGACTGCAAACTCAACACATCCTTAATTCTATAATGAACACATCCCTTCGGAAGAAAAATGAGCAGCTTTCAAATGTAAAAGCCAAATCTGTCAAGTTTCACCTTTGTCCATACCCTAACAGAATTATCACCTATTAGCACAATGTTTGTTGTGCTTTTTATTTAGAACACAGCAGTTAATTTGGAAGAATTCCTGTAATTTTACTTAAAATGTACGATAAGTAAAGGGTCACCAGGATTAGGCCCACAGCAGAGATAATGGGCAGCCACTCCATTTTGTCTGCCCTGATTGCAAAGCATTCCCACAGCCCCTTCCCAGCCACCTGACTGAGCAATCTCTGCTTCTCTACCCACTGCCGGTGCCAGGCCAAACTTCCATCCTCTCCAGCAGGACTTCAGCCCCTTGCCTGGGGATCAGACATTCTCTTTGACTGACAGACTCCTAGAATACCTTGAAGCAATGGAGTTAGGGCCCAGGCCAAGTTAAAACAGTGCTGTGCAGCCTTATCCTGGAAAACAGTTTAGTTGTTGTAGCAGTGTGAATGAAGCAACATTTGTAGGAGGGCTTTTAGTGACAGAAGAGCCTTCAGCTCAGTTGCTTAGAGCACAGTTTTGCAAATGATGCCAAGCTTGTGGGTTTGATCCCTGTATGGGCTTAAGAGCTGGACTCTTTGTGGGTTGCTTCCAGCTCAAAATATTCTGGGTGTAGGATGTACTTAGTGTGCAGGATGCCCGTGTGTCAAGAGGTGAGAAGCCTACTCAGGACAGCCTTGCTACTGTACAAAGAAAGAAACATACAAGTGGCCCTCAGGCATGCACAGCATAAACTAAACTTACTGCATTTTTTAACAAGCTTAGCTTACATTTATAAATCAAATATGGACAGCATGATTGTCTGAAGAGAATAAACAAAACCAAGAAGTTGTGGAACACAAGATATGCAAGAAGCTGACCCAACAGACAAACAGGAGACAAATTAAATTTGGAATTAAATTTGGTTTATGTTGTTGAGAAGCAGGACCCCACCATGGGCTGTATAGTTTTTGTACAGTGTTACATACTACCTTTCACGCTGCTTTAAATAATGAAACTTGCAAAATGCTGGCCCTGGGGCAGGACATGAGGTGTGAGAAAGGCACGTTTGAGAGCCTCATGGAAATGGCTGACAGCGTAGAGCACATGTCTGCCTCTATCTGGACCCTTCAGGGATCCCAAAGGATACAGCTGTTTACAACAAGCCATGTACCACATGCACACAGACATTCACTTACTCATTGTGCAAGGTGGGAAGAATCCCTCCTCCTCTGGGTTGCTCTTGGGACTCTAGCTGGCGAGAATGACCCCAAAATGTATTAGAAAGTCTCTTTTCCCAGCCCGGCAGTCAGAGAAGGAGTCAGAATTCTTAATTTCTTGGTCTCAAGGCTGTTTATTGTTCCTTATCTATAAAATTCTTTCTCCCAACCTGCTAAGGTCTGCTCAGCAAGACAGTCAGAGGCACTCTGCCTGCCCCCGGGCAGTGTTATCTTTTTAAACTAAAAACTACGTGTACAATATTTACAATTACTTTCCAATACCTATCACCTATGTTAGACAGTGAGCTTCTACTCTAAACCCGTCTAAAAGTGCCAATATCACAGCAGAAGATGGAGGCCAAGAAGAAGGAGAAAGGCTGGACACACCCAGATTCCTCCATCTTGCTCCCTGAACCCCCATTCTAAAAACCCAAAAAAAATCTATTTTTCACCCCACGATAAATTCACTATCATTCTACTTAAACTTTTGTGGCTTGTAATTCTTCATATAAGGTTGGTAATTGTTTTTTCCAAGGGCTAAATCAAAGGCACAGGGGTCTTGGGCTCTGTGCCAAGGTCTCTGAGCGTCCTGGGCAGGGCCTCGAGTCCTCCAGGGCAGCCAGAGGAATTTCGCAGGTTCCGACAGGTTGCGTCTTCTCTGAAGAAGCGTTTTGGAGCATCACAAGAGACTCCAAATTCCTTATCTTGATAGATCACACATAATCTAGGGTTTTCTAAACATCTGTGTACAGCTCTGTGGCATACATTACCTAAGTCCAGGATGACAGAAAATTTCATTGTACATCCAGTCTTGCACATATTGGTAAGGGTGAAAAGAAACATATTTGAAGTTGCATTCAAGAACTGCCCAAAATGCCATATTGATGGGGAACATTAAAGGATCTTACAACTTGCTCCATGGTTTCGTTTATGAAGAGTGGGACATGAATACAATAAGAGCTAACAATGGTACAGTTACTACCCTGCTACTATTCTCATGGAAGCAGATTTGAGCAGAATAGTGTAACATAATTAGGAAGAGATGTGGAAATGATGATGGAAAGAAAACTTCTTTAGATCCAAAGAGCAATATTATCTGGGGGATTTCTAAGCACTCACTTTCACAAACTGACCAGCTTTCACAGCAACACAGGTATGAAAACAAAACCAGTGGAGTTCTTGAATTATATTTACCATAAACTTGGCTGGACTTATTAGTAACTCCTCAGGCAGGAAGTCTCACACACATGATGGATACAGCACAACTGAAGAAACATGACGTGCATTACTGGAAAAAAAATCTGGAGCACTAAGAATAAATATCTCCTAGAAAGACAAAATATAGAAAAACACCCTCACAAACCAGTATTTTCAGAGAATTTATTTATAGAATTGTTACTTCAATTTGGCACACAATTGGAAAATGCTAATACAATTTGGTGGGACAAGAGTAAAAATATTGGAGAGTTGCTGATCCTTTGGAGAGAAAAAATGAAATATATATTGCAAATAAGGAACAATTGGTGTAGGAAACAATGTTACCTGAAAGTGGGCTCTATCAGCTGTAGAACACAAAAAACCTGAAAGACCTCAGACACAGGGATGACATTTCCAAATGTAGACTGAAGCTGTTAAGAGGCAACTTTAACACAACACAGGTTGTTTGCTCTATTGACAGAGGTTGAGCTTTTCAGAATTCAGCTTAACTTACTGTTCCTGTTTTATCTGGCTTGGTGCTGTTCACATTGAGTTCTGTGGGAATACTGCTATTGAGTTCAACAAAATCAACAAATCCTTTCACAGAGGACCAATGCAGTCTCTTTCATAAGCAATGAAGCTCTGCACCCAGGGGGGCACAAATGCCAAATGCTTGGAACATTATAATAACATTATAATGAAAAACCATTTTCTCCTTCTTTTTGGGTGTTTAACTTCTTGTATGTTCAGTACCCCTAATTGCATGAACCTCTCCATGTTCCCATTATTTCATTGGCAACTTCTGGTTGAATCAGTCACTACCTTAGACCTTAGTCCCAAACATTACCAGCTTCAGGATAAGTTGGATAGTTGACTGTTGGGGTCCTCTCATTCTGGGACTGTCTTCATCTCTGATCTCTCATTTTTCTTGTGCACATTGACTAAAAAAGGATCAAGGATCAGAATGGAAGAGCAAAGAGGGAAAAGTGGCCACTGATTAATGGCTCCAGAGAGAGGAAACTGGATGAGCACTTCTCACAGAAGAGCTGAAAGAGCTGCTGTGGCACCTGAAAACCAAAATATATAAGGCTTCAACAGCTTCTCAATATGGATGCATGGCCTGCTTGTGGGGTGGGAAGACAGTCGCAGCAAGTCCTAGGTCATCACTGCAAGAGCTGTCACAAGGAAGCTGTGGCTCACAAGCCAAGCAATTGGATCCTCAGAGTTACCACATTCTTGTCTTGGGGAGTTACACTACAGTGAAGCAGATATAGTCCAGTTTTATCACTGACAACAGCAGATTAGAAGACAAGACTAACAGTGATATTTTGGCAAAGTCAAATCTGTAATTGTTTGTGTGAAAGGGCCTAAACCACTAAAGCATGGACAAAGGGCTCAGCATGAGTGGCCTGACTGAAAACCATCCATTGAGGTTTGCCTTGGTTAGAGGCAGTCCTTCCTGCCCTCCTCCTGCTTGGGCTTAAAATCCCACAGGCATTTATTTGTGGTCCATTGAATCTTACCTGAATTAACTAAGTCCTGAAAGACAAGAGGTATGAAACAATTACTGCAATTTAAAAATAAAGAAACAAAAATAACTGTTCTCTGTTGCACATCCATCTCCTTCTTTCAACTGCTTGTTTACTTCAGAAAACAGATCTACAAAGAAGTTGGGCATAACTGGGGAGCCAGTAGCCTGGGAAAACAGTGGTCTGTGAGAGAAACTGCTACTGGAATGACATCCAGGAAAGCACAAAGCAGCCCTTCTCTGCTGGCATAGCACAGCAGAAGCCCAGAACAACACCTGGTCACTTCTCGCTGCACAATTCTTGGGAGGTGTGGACTCCTTGTTTTAGACATTAAATCAGGAGTATAAAGTACTGCACTACTGTTGTACAACCCAAACAGGCAACAGGATGCTACAAAGACATTGGAATACACTTATTTATAAACAAAAAAGCAGAGATGAACCCCATACTGACTCCCCTCCCCACCTCTGGTCTCCAGCCATTGGCCATTAAAAAAAAAAAAAAAATCAAAACTTTTCTCACACCTGAAACCAATTAGAAAATCTGTCCCTTGTAACAACCATGAAGTAAATATATGGAACAATATCACTAGATGACTTTGCAGCTTCACCAGTATGGTTAACTTACTCTCCAAGTATGCCAGATCTGCTAAGTATTTTCATTATTATTACATGCTCTGTAGATCAGAAAAAACAGCTCTTAAATCCATCTGTAAAAGTCTGGCAAACAGGTTAATCTCAAAACCAGTTAAATACAATATTCAACCCATTTATTTCTGTCTCCATTTATTTAGAAAATATTCATTCAAGGAATGAAAGCTAGGACTCTTGGTACAATACCAGGTATTATCTATACTATCATACACTCTTTTTAGAAGAATGAAAAAGAGAAAATACATATAGCTTTAGAATAATTTCACTTGCAACCACCTTAATCATAATAGCCACTCAAAATATCCACCATTGGAAAACCAATGCTAAAATAATACATTCTCTTACTTTCCTTATTTGGAGCTAGAACGCTACTATGATTTTTAATTAAGATTTTTTAAAATATATAGTAGTTTTGTAGGACCTACCTACAACATGCAACTCTTTTAAGTAGCATCCCTAAAAATGGTGTGCGACAACTTCACGTGGAAAAGGCTAAGATGTAAAGAACACGGTTGCAGCCCAGCAGTGAGATTTGGGTATGGCATCATTTCCTATCCTCTGGGCATAAGGTTAAGTCACATCCACGCTGATGAGACCAGACAAATATTCAAGCCAGAATGTAAGCAGAATGTTTCAGAATGGAGTGTAAACAGTCAAAGAAATGACAAGCTGAGTGTTAACACCATGCAAACAAAGTGCACTGGGATGTGTGCAGTAAGCAAGCACTTGTGAATACTTACTGGTCTGCATAAGAGTTACATTTATTGCAAAATGACATCTGAAACTGATATTCACCAGCTGCTCACCTATTCTCACACCAAAGCTCTTTAAATTACACTGGGAGACCACAAGCACTACCTTAGCCCTCAACTGTGGGAAATGAGCTCAGGCTCTCCTACAAGTAATTAACTGGGCACCACATTCCCACCTCTTCCTCAATTTCACCAGGAGTGAGATCAGGCCAATAATGGTCCCCTGTGAAAGGTACCAAACACTGTGATCCATTGCAACAAAGCAATTTAGGATATTAATGTGTCTGAACAAGCACAAGTCTTCCTAATGGAAGGCTAGGCATTTTAGCCAGCATGTGGGAGGAAGGAAAGGAGGGCCTCTCCTAAGGTACTTTGTTTTCCTAAGGAAAAATAATGTAGGCAAATACTTTTGTTCACTGATCTATGCCTTCAACTAATACAAGTAAGCCCTTGTACATTACATAACATTTTTCATTTCCCATACAGGAAGTCTGATCACAGCTTATGCAAGGATGTGATAGAAGCATTCCCCAGAATAAAAGCAGTCCAATTTTTAGGAAGTATGTTTACATAGGATTTCAAGCTGATTCTAAAACCCCAACTTGCCACAGATTTTATCTTAATTGCATACTTAAATATTGTGCATTTCTTCTCTGTGACACAATCAGGTTTTTATACTAGGCTAACTATGGCTATTTCTCATATTTAAATTTTAATCCATGTTCTTTAACAAATAAACATACAAACAGCTGTTTTCATTAAATTAGGCTTTAAGACATTTAAACCAGCCTTAAAAAGCTGCAATCTTCTTGTAAAATCTTAAAACCTTGATAAATATGTTTCTTTTAGTCTTCACTGAAGTTTGGAAGCTCAACAACTTTTTGAAATAGATCAAATCCTTTTTAAAAAGGGCATAATCACTTATTTGTCATAGCATATAGAAGTTTCTTAAATTTAAGAATTGAAAGTAAAACTTCTTTGTGTATTATCTACATGTGTAAAAGTTATTTTCAAAGAGCAGCAATAGTGTCTGTGTTGGAAAAGAACTTCTCCAAAAACTACCTGTACCAAAAGGCTTGTAGGACTAAGCTTCAGTCTCCTTTGCCAGTGAGTTTAAGAAATAAAAGTGTGTATCTGTAGTTATCCAACATCTGGGAAGTCTTTTGGAAATGTGAACTTCAGCTAGAAGTGGAAAGCAGTATCTAAACATTCCCCACTACTGACCTAAGGAGAAAAAACCTCTTTTTAATCAGAACAGCAGTTCTCATTAACAATATGAAAGAAGTTAAAATTAAAGAATTAAGGGATTTGATCAAGCAGCCTAAGCCTTTACTGAACAAACTTTGAACAGAAACCATCTATATTAACCTTCTGAAACCTTTCAGGGGAATGCAGAGAACAACAATGCAGATGGTTACATGTTTGGAGATAGAAGTCCACAACTTTTAGAGGTACAACAAATTGTCATTTGATATCAAAGGACTTGCATTCTGTTCTGTATGTACTGGATTGCAAAGAACATTTTTCAGTAAAATTTTGCAGACCCTGCTGTACTTCACGTGCCACATGTTCTTCAAACTTGCTTAAGCAGATTCAAGTTCAAATGGTCTCTTCTCTCTCTGTAAATTATCACAAACCAAATAAACACAAGCTGTTTGGAATGGCTGAAGAGCTTTCTGCAGGAGAGCATGTGCTGCAAGCTAAAAAGACAAAGCTGTTTCTGAAGTTGTAGAAAAAGTGCTGGTTTATATCTTGTGTTGGAAATGGAACTAACCATTCAACCTACTATTTCTGTAAAACTCATTCCCTATGACTCTGTCCAATGGAAAGAAAATCCAAACAAGCAAAATAAGAGGTAATGAAGGAAGAGGCTGCTTCTATAGGCACAAACATCACATGATGAACAAGCCCTACATTAGAGAAAAATCTAGCATGCATCTTCAACACTGCTTGCAGAAATCAAGGACAAGAAGTAACTGCTAAAAACTATACAAGGAAATGCTGCCTTCTTTTAAAAAGGTATAAGGAAATAATTACACTGATTAATAAAACACCGATATTCACAACCCACCTGAACTAAAACTGGTTTACATCTTCAGGAAAGAAGTCAAAAAACATTTCCTTTTTTCTCTTAAAAAGCAGAGAGTGCCACACTGTCAAAGATAAACTGTTGCTGCATATAGATTTGAATCAACCTTCTTGTGCTTTCCATTCAGGGGATACAAAATACGAGGTCATGATTCCTGATAAACCATTTACAGTTATCAGATGCCTATAAAAATCAAGCTTTTTTTCTACCTAATTTATTATGGAATCACTAAAACTACAATAAGATGTAAAAGGTTTCAAGAAATTCCTGTGAGAAATACTTAGGTTATTTTACCAAAAAAATTGGATTTTTCTTTAGTTCACCTATGTTCACCAATATATATGGTAAATGCACCTTGAGTATAATAACTGCATCAAAACAGTCTGAAAAAAATAAAACATGGAAACTGATGTGCGAGACCATCGTCCCCTTCCTACTTCCAATTATTATTATTATTTTATTCTTTTTAAATACCACCACTGACAAAACCCAATGCAAGATATAGTTCCCAAACCCACACCAAACTGCTTTGCTGTGCATCTTTTCCAGCAGGTTTTCACACCTGCTTCTTCAGACAGAGCATCTGGAAGCTACAAAAGCACAACTTGTACTTCTCCACCAGTCATGCTTATTTGTGTGATGTTTTTTCCAGATCTGGAAGTTTTTCAATTAGTGCTTTATGGTTCATGTTGATACTGGCTATAAGTCCTCCTTCATTGCCATCTGAGCCAGTGTAACTAATTTCTTCACCAGTCAGGGTAGTCATATGACCACCCAATGCTCTCAACACTGCATTTCCAGCACATATGTCCCACTTCTTAATGTAGGTGACATGGATATACACATCAGCTTCTTCTTGATTCTTTTCAGGCACGTCAAGGAGGGCCAACACTTTATAACCTAGAAGAAATGGGCAGAGGAAAAAAAAAAAATTAAACCAAGCTTTCCTGTCAAAACACATTAAAAGAAGATGACCAGACACTCAAATATAGTTCTGCTTTTATGTTTACTCATTCATTTCTCAATCTCTATATCATGCTCAAGTCTATCTTTTTCTCCCTGGCTTTTTACTGCAATAGAACCACTCTTTAATAAAGTCAATCAGCCCAGGGCATTCCCCTATATTATTCATTATACAGTACAAAGTAATTGCTCAAAACAGTATCCATTCTTTTATGGATTTTTTTCAAATTTTCAACTCTTTGACCAATAGTCTTGATTCACTAATCTGTCCATTTCTTCATCTTCTTAAACAGAGTCAAGCCCTGGACAAGACCTGCTATAATCAGTTACACTTTCACTTTCTTTGTCATTTAGTCATTTTCAAGAAGCAATACAAGACTTTCTGGACTAAACAATCTGTAAGGGAACTCTGGCTTTTCACATTAAGGGCACAGAAATATACATTTCTGCAAAAATAAGGAAAAAAAGCCTAGTGCCTCCCATTTATGTTCTGTCAATAACATGCACAAGAACATTGCATAAGTAAAAAGTACTTTAAAATTCCTTTAAATTGAGTATTAGGCAGATAAAAATAGACTTTAGTGATAAGTCCTTTTTTGGACTTATTTTTTCCTTTTGACATAAATTTTCCTTTTTTCCTTTTTTGACATAAATGCAATAAACAATACCAAACTTTACCAAATTTTCCTTTTTTCCTTTTTTGACATAAATGCAATAAACAATACCAAACTTTAATGGCCCTTTTTTAATTTTTTTTTTTAAATCAACCATACTAACAGCTAACTAACAACCAACAGATTCTCTTCCATGATTGTGCCTGTGGTCACACAACACTTTTTCTCCCGCTGAGGCATCAGTGCCTTCCATGAACACACATCAGTGTGTTTCAATGAAAGGACCACAACAGCATTTCTGGCCTAGGCTTAGACTCAGTAACACACTGACTTGTGAACAGCCTGAAGTCTGAATCAAGTTTGCATGTAGGCTCCTAAATACAGAAAAAACTTTGTCCCTATTGTCAAGTGTTTGCTTTCAGTGATGTGAAGATCAAAGGACAAAAGGAAAAAGAGAAGATACCACAGTACACCCTTTTGTCTAGTAACAGTTACACCATTAAATTATTCAGAAGCAATAAAATGGATAGGATGCTTGAAGAACCAAACCTGCTCCACCAGCGGGGATTATCACAGTTTTATTTCCAAATGTCTGCCGTGCAACCTGCTCAACTTTTCCTGCATGGGAGCGGGACACGATAATCCTCGGAGTCTTCTCATTGTAGGAGGAACGAGCTTTTACGTTCGACCCACCATCCACCATTGCCCAAGCTACAAGAGAAACAAAAATTCTACTAAGTTTACAAAAGACAATCTCTGTTAAGTGTGAGGAAAAAAGGGTACCTATATAACAATATGTAATTAATACCACTGACTGAATATCTCTCACTACTGTAAAAGAGAAAGTTTGGGCTGACAGAGGATGGGGGGAAAACAAGGGACGTGAAAGAGGTCACACACACATTGGTGCATATGGCATTATCCCAAACCTGACTGTTCTTGTGTAACAATTCCAAAAAACAGAATAAGAAGGAAAAGTCCCAAGTAGTTAATATTCAGAATTTGCAACTGGAAAGCCACCAAAGTTAAAAGGATGGCTCCTAGTCAGAAATACATCCAGTATTTCCTCAGACAATGTTTTTATGTAAGAACAAAAAGCCCCACTACCCTTTAAAGCAGATACTAAAAATGCTGTTGAGTCATTTAGTTCAGAAGGATAGTAATGCTAAAGAAGGAAATAGCTCAGGAGGATAGTGCTACAAAGAAAAATATTTGATGTTGTGTTTCAGAGAATAGAATTTAGAATCCACAACTTCCCACTTATTTCATCATGAAGTTCAAAGCCAAGCTTGGTAGGTGGTATCCCCTAACCATTAATCTGACATTTACTTAGTAAACTACCCAGCAATTTAATCTCAGCAGAGAACCAGATTGTTTGGCAACAGACTGAGCTCTGTGTAATAACAATGCTGACTGCCCTTTATTGCTTTGTATTTGTGTGGTAGTATTAGGAACAATGTGACTCAAAACATATCGGTATTTCCAGCTTGGAAAATGAATACTTGTCATGCAGAATGACAGAATTCATTGCATCTCCTCTGATTCTATGTCTGAACATTGCGCACTTCACTCATATCAAAGGAGATAAATTCTCAACATTACAATGCTAAAAACCCATTTTTTAGATAGATATTGATATCTAAAAACATATGTTCCAAAATCTCCAAGATTCTTAAAGCATATTGGAATATAGTACATAAGTGACTGGTAATTAAATTCATATTTATAGACAGCAAAACATTTAGCACAAAATGTTGAGTGTTTAGTCTTAGGGCCAAAAAAGGACAACAAATACAAAATGCATTTATTCAGACAGTTTTTGTTCTAGAGCTACTGCAAAACTTCAGAACTCTAGAGGTCAGTATCGCCTAAGGGAAAATATAAACAGCAATTCCTGTTTTAAATACACAGTAAGACATGAATACTTAAATTACTTTGAAGCTTTCAGAAGTGCATGCAAATTGCCAAACTTGCAGCAAGGCTCACTGATACATCATTAATACTGAAGAATTAATTACTTCACAGCTGTGGCATTAAAAACATGTCAGATAATCAATAGGACTATGCTAGACAGTCTTGCCTGTTACACACAAACCGTTGCCATTAAGATCTTTATTCGATCTTCTTTTCATTCACACCGCATACACAGCAGCTCCTGGGTATATTATCACAGATCCAAGCTATTCTGCTAAACGAGCAAAGCACTCTTTTTGCTAAAAACTAAAAGCACACATCAAACTGGTCAGTATTTGTAGGTTTAACTTTTTTTTTGTTTGCAATAAGCACTCTAATTGAAGGGATCTTAGCTCTTTAAAATATTTTCAGTTTGTTTGTTCTAAATGCATCATTTTTATTTTAAACAAGGGCAGCATTTTCCTTTGTGGTTTTATAGCACAGAACACACCTACAGCTCTAATTGTGTGGTCTGCTGCAGTGACCTTTTGCTGCTGGTACTATTTTCTCATTTATACCTAGACATGTTCTCTCAAACATCAAATTTCAATTAATCCTATGACTGACTATCATGGAAATAGGTGAAGGCATGAAGATACCTGTGTATGATGAGAAGGGCTTGTGTATCACACCTATTACTGGTTTACCATTTACAGCCACACAAACCATGGTCGTGACATACTGTCGAAGATCCTCTGTGGGCAAAACAAGAAAGTGAGCAAGTTTACAATCAGATGCCAAGAACACAAAAGGAAAATAGACAGGAGATTATTCAGATTATTCCCTAAAGACTAGTTTATATTCTACCTCTTGCAGTTATATAACTTTGATGTATCTTCAAATAACCTTTCAGTTTTCAAAAGACTTTGAAGACTTTTCAGGTTTCCAGCAATTTTTCCTGTTCAGTAGATGTAACTTATACTCCTACCAGATCTAATGCTAACAGCTGTGTCTTATGCAACATGTATTTTCATGGCAATCTGTGCCCCTTCATTCTCCCTTCTCTGCCTCACCTCCTATCCTCTATTGGCTCAAAAATGCTAATTCAAAAACCAAAGAACATCCACTTGAAAGGATAATTGTATCAATTACATAGTCACAAGAAAAAAAATCCCACTTTTCCAGTTGTTCCTTAGTACTTTTCAGCAAGAATTTTAGTTGGATTGCCTTGAACTGCTTATGTGACATCCTAAAACATTTGAAAAGGGGGAAGACTGAATTATACATGTTTTTGAAAAATGACAACAAAAAATTTCTTTTATCAAGTTACATTGGATACTTACTTAGTATTCCCTTTAAATAAACAAAACTAAAAATCTAAGATACTTAGAGTTGCCACAGTAATGACTAAAATAAAGAAATGTGTAATTCCAGTACAATCTATAATTGACAGTTACCATTTATTATAGCAACTAGTTAGTTGTAAAGGTACCAAAGTAATTTCAGAGTTGGAATACATAAAAGCAAATGTTGTAAATTGAGAACTACAGAGATTTCATGATGCAATCTGTTCAATTAAATCACGCTAGCTTTGACATAAGAAGCTAGCGTGCTTCAATTAAATCACGCTAGCTTTGACATAAGACTTTAACAAGAGATGTCCTTTTAAATACTTACTATCTTATCTCCAGTAAAAGGCAAACATCAGAATTACACACATGATTTGTCAACAAGAATCAGCTACCTGTGTATTCTTGTGTAGCATCTAATGGATCGATCCAGACAGTGACACTTTCTGCTGGCACCTCTTTAGGCTGTATTTTTTGCTTTATGTCTTCGGGAATACTGTGATCCCAGGAGACTGTCTCCTGATCAGCTGTATCAACACGCTCCTCAGAATTTATCTGTGGTAAGACAACAAAAGTAGTTGCATTAACATAGATACAGTATGTTGCAACTACAGAAGTAGTTGCATTAACTGCAAATAAAGTAACTGTGGCACTTGTGAAAATTACAGGTTTGCTCACATTTTCTTTTTCTTCCTTCAACTCAATTACAGGAATTTTTTTTCATTTTTTCATTATTACAGTCGTGTGATAAGCAATGCAAAACCACAATCCAGGATTTTACTGTGAACCACACCACAGCTGGACACTGTTGCTTTGGCTGCAGGTCTCCCTACTGAACATTCCCACAATATGAATCAATTTTTTTAAATCAAGATTTAAATGCAATTGCTTCAAGTACTACAGGCAGAACATTTGACTCTGGAGAAATCATACAGTACACAGACAGTAGGGGGTCTAAAATTCAATTTATACAAACCAGTAGAAGCGCATGGAAATGTAGTGATATACTATCACAAGATATTGTGCAGACTCTGCATGACTTGGACAAGAAGAAATCTTAGTATATACATTCCTGCTGCAAGCATTGAGTTACAAGTAGAAGATTAGGCAGCCTAGTTGAATTTAACCACTACACAACTGTTAGACAAATTTTTTTCACAAACAAGTAAGTAACATCCCATACCCATTTTTAGGGTAGGTTGGGGTAAGGTCCTAAGATGGCCCATGAAGAACATTTATTAAAAGCAGTCAAAAGTCATCTTTAAGCCTATTGTCACCTGCTACCCAGCTTAATGAACTTTACTCCACACCAGAGGGCATTTCAGTACATCAAGCAGAGTTTGGCCAGGTAGTGGAGCACACAGCACCAATCTGCTGAATGGAGTAAAACTCCAAAACTGCAAAACCCAACACAACATCCTTCTGACTGCAGCAGCACAATAGTTTTGAATGACCAGAGACACAGTTATCCCAAAAGTTGTAGGCAAGTGACATGGAAAGACAATGAAAATGAAGGAGCTATCAGACTACATTTGACTGTGACAGACCTTATATGAGCAGGATTTTTACATAACTCACATCATGACAAGAAAAGGCATCACACACACCTCAACTGTAACAGGGTATTAGCCAAGGGTTAAGGGCCATTTTCTCCAAGAGAACTCCAAATGAAAAAGGAAGCAGAACTGCAGCAACTCCAGCCATACATCATATCTGTCTTCTCACGTAAAACCAGTATGTGAAGCATTATATGCCAAACACGGAGCTCTTGAAGTTGCCGTGACATTTACAAATTAAACATCTGTCACTATACAATAAACCTGATGACTGCATTTCCCCCTGGGGAAAACAGTCCTGCAAAGTCAAGATGAGTAGTTCCACAGACTTGGCAGTCTCAACATAGCCCCTAGGCAGTCTAAGTTCCACTACAGCACATGACATACCATCATAAAAAAACCATTTCCTCAACAGAAGAAAGGGGCCTCCACAAAGTTAAAGAGTTGGAACCAATGCTCAAAAGGAAGAATATCTTGTTAAACCTGTAGTTACAGTACACTAGAATGTAAAGTCTGAAACTATCTGAAAGGTACTGCTTTCAGAGAACCACCACCTACTAGCTCAGATTTTGTAGCAGTGGCCATAAGACTAGTATTTATAATGCTTGTGAGGAATCTCTCTCAACAGACATGATTGTTTCACTAGGAAAAAAAAAATGGGGAAAGAGTGATAAGGTTGAAAAGACATCTGGAGAAAGTAAAAAAACCCACAAAAACAAAACTCCAAAGTGGTGCACTTGTTCTTCTACTCATATAACCATTTACTCTGTAGCTTTGGCTGAATGCTTGCCTGAGAGGGGCTTACCAGGCCTTAAAACTTTGTTTATTCTTCCTGGGGGTTTTTTGGTTTCTGGGGTTTTTTTGTTGTGGTTTTTTTTTTTTGTAGTGGCTTTTTTTTTTTTTTGTTAATGAAGGAGAATATACCTGGAAAACATGCCTCTGTGTTAATTCCATGTTCCTATTTGTCATTCTCATTTGCTGGCAGCCTCCAGAGGCCATGACCTTATACTTTCTACTTTTCTCAGGCAATATGGATATATAGTCCACTGCAATCCCAAATCCTCACACAGAAATTAGGAATAGCTATGATAGAAAGACAATCACAAGGCCAAATATTTCAGGCACTAGACCTTATTTAAGTAAGATGCTCTGGGGTTAAATGCCATTGCCTAACAGCTGTAAGATGTAAAAGCCCATCTGGGGAAGTTCTGGAAGCTGAGCATTGACATTAAGGTTAACTACATTTTGGCAATCTTCCCCACTTATGTTTGAAGCAAAAGCCCTCCTCACGAAGAACTGCATCAAACACAAAGGTTTAATAAGATATATGTAAATCAGTGCATGGAATACTGCTGAAAAGTTACAAAGAAAAAAAAAAACCACAACAAAAAAACCCACCCATTATTTCCTAAACAAGGCAGTCTGGCTGCATCTCACCAGTACAGAGCTTCCCCAAAACCAGCCCGTAAGGTGCAGGAATTCCATAACAAATGAGGGACACTGCTCATGGAAGCCAGCAGCAGAGGTCCAACACCAATACCAGGATCAGTCCATGCTGTGCCTTCCAAAATAGGCAGGTGTTTCCAGCCTTTGGAAACCTCTGCACAGAGAACACTCCTGTCCATCATGCTGGTGATTGGAACACAGATCTGTTCAGGAGCACAGGAAGCAACTCCAGTGTACCACAAACTTGTCTGGATAAATGCAGTGCTCTCAATACCCAACAGTCCTGACCACCCAAAGACTTCAGGGAACCTCACAGTGGCTCTCTGTCCTGTGCTGGTTTAGTCCCTAACAGCACTTCATGCTATCTTTGTGGCAGCTTATCACCCAAAAAAGCCTGCTTGAATACTTGAATACTAGCTAGCTGACCCTGGCATGGTGCACCACTTCAGGCTTTTTCCTGGTCTGAAAGAGTGGAACTGTAGTTTTGCCTTTGAATTCACTCATCAAAGGTAAGTTAAAGTGAAAAAATATATGCAAACAGACGTCCTCTGAAATCCAAATCTTAGTGCTGTTTCATTAGAAAATAAAGCAAGCACAACACAAATATTATCACACCTGTATTATAAAAATACTAATTAAGCTGCTTAAACTGAGGAAAAAAACCAAACAAAACAAAAAAACCCAAAACAACATCCCCACACAGAGTTCAGGTAACAAGAAAAGTTAACATTTACAGTCAGAATATGAACATAGGAGTATTCCAGGTATTACCTTTCAAAACCAGAGATTGGAACAGGTTGCCCAGAGAGGTAGTAGATGCCCTATCCCTCAAGTGTTCCAGGTCAGGTTGGATGGGTCTCTGAGCAATCTGACTGAGTTGAAGATGTCTCAGCTCATTGCAAGGAGGTTGGGTTAGATGGCCTTTAAGGTCTCTTCCAACCCACATTACTCTGATTCTATGACTCAATAGATAAGTCTATTGATTTGAATAGGACTAAGGAAATGAAAAGCCTGGAGGCCTGCAAGCCTGGAAGTGTGCACAGAGGAACATTAGTAAAACATTAATAGGTGGTTGTTTTTGTTTTGTTGGTGCACAACCAATTTGTTGCTGCATGAGCTACACAGCCACTTCACCAGTGATTATCATGCCCAAGACCATGATCATGCATGCCCAAGACTCAACTTTGCCAGGTGTTTTCACCAAACATGAGATGGAGGAAAGAAGTGGACAAAAGTAAATGCAAACATTTGCAAACAATAAACCAACTGTGATTTCACCACCATCTTTCTGAGAGACTGAGAAAGGGGTTTATCATGGATATGTGCTCACAGCTCAGACAGCCAACTACCTCCTGGGATGCATCAAAAAAGCAGCATGGCCAGCAGATGGAGGAAAGTGGTTCTCTCCCTCTCCTCTGCCCTGGTGAGACCCCACCTGGAGTGCTGCAACCAGGTATGGAGTCCTCAGCACAATAATGATGTGGACCTGTTAGAGTGGGTCCAGAGAAGGGCCACAAAGATGATGAGAGGGATGAACAGCTCTCCTATGAGGACACGCTGAGAGCTGGGTTTATTCAGCCTGGAAGGGAGAAAAGGCTCCTGGGAGACCTTAAGGCAGCCTTCCAGTGCTTAAATGGTGCCTGTAAAAAAAGAGGGAGTATAACTCTTTACATAGGCAGATAGGGATAGGACAAGGGGAAATAGTTTCAACTAAAAGAGGAGAGATTTGGCTTAGATTTTAAGAAGAAATTCTTTATTGTAAGGGTGGTGAGCCACTGGAGCATATTGCCTAGAGAAGTTGTGGATGCCTCATCCCTCAAAGTGTTCAAGACCAGACTGGATGAGCCTGTGAGCAGCTTTGGTCTAGTGGAAGGCATTCCTGCCTACAACAGGGTAGTTGGAACAAGATGATCTCTAAGGTCCCTTCCAACCCAGGTTGTTTTCATGACTCCATAATACCCATAACTACACATCTTGAAAGGCATACTGACCTACAAGGTAGCTGCATGGACTGTAATTGATTTGCTCTTATGTGACTGTGCTTCAGAGATGTCCCAGCTCTGAGGAGAGGGGTTCAACCTGCAGTCTTTGGGATTTCCCCCACTTAGCAACCCCTTCAACCACTGCTGCTGCACTGCACCAAAGCGCAACGCTATACTCACTACACTACACCGACTGCCTCCATCGGCTCTGCTTCTCTGTTTTTCTCCTCAAATGTATCAGAGGTGAAAGCTGTCTCAGCTTCTCACAGCATCTGTACATACACAAATGCTGTGAAGGAATCACATGCCAAAACCTCTGAATGTAAACACCCACTAGACAAGTCAGGACATATCAATATGCTCAACAGGAGAGCACTCTCCAGGAGAGCAAAAAGCACTCAAAGCACCATTATTTCCAGTATCTGAGGAAAATATCTAACCTACCCTGGTTACAAAACAAGGCTCCAGAATCTGTTACAGAGGGAGAGGTGTGCTTTCACACAAGATCACACAAGACTTAGCTCACCTGCATCCAGGACCATTCATGATCTCTTCTGTCCAATTTTCAAATTCAGGGGTGGTGAATGAAAACTGCTTCTTGAAAGCTTGGGTTAATTAACTCTGAAAAGAATGCAAACTGGGAAATCAAAGTACCACTTCTCTTTGTAAATTTAAAATGCCTTTAAGCTTTAAAAAATTTGAATAGTAGCCTTACCAGCATAGTAAAAAAAAAAGCCAACCCTGATTTTATCCAATACATTGACATTTTTAAAGCCAGCTGCTTGCTTTTGAAAAGGCTCTTTTCCTCCTTAGATTACCACAACATATTAGAAAGGAAAATTAAGCTTTTACAGGTGATTTTCATGCCTCTCAAAAATATTCCTCTTGACAAGGTCAATTTACATAGTTTTAGCAAGGCAGATTTTATTATGAATGGAAAGAAGACCTTGTAGAATCATATGGTTTTCTAAAAAAAACAACCAAAAAACCAACTTATTAAAAGGTAATTCAGTTCAGAAACTATAAGTTTAAAGTCCTAACTTTTAATTAAGTTTAAAACTATAAAGCATATTTGTATATAAATGTGTAAGTTATAAAATTATACAAATGTATAAAATAATCAGAGGCATAAAACCCACTGGTCTCATGTTGCCATTGATTTGATCAGAAAACAACAAGCATTTCTATAATTATACCACAACACTGAAAAAGGACACATGCCTTTTTCAAGGCACCTAAGTCAAAGCAGACAGAGGTTTTCCTCTATCATCAACTACATCTTTGTTTATTTTAGCAACAAGATGTTACTTAATGCAGGAACAAGATGACAGAATATGCAAAGAAGAATCTGGACGAGTCTAAATGTCAAGAAGCTCAATTAGTGCTTATCAATACACATTAGGTGACTTTGGCCATTAAGCCAGCAGGAAGCTGACTGAAACAAACAGAATTTAATAAATGATAAAGACATCCAATGACAACTCTGCTTCTATGGACTTACAATGATAGAGTTTGGTGAAAACAACAAAAGTGGAATTGAGGGAATCAGCACAGATGACAGGATTCACTGTTTCCACCAGTAATCTGCAGAAAGATCTAGAATTTTAGACCAGGAAAATAAAACCACTTGCTTATTAGCTCACACAAGTGGTTTCAGTAGATGGCAAAATTCTCCATTACAGTTCTATACAGACCCAAGTCTAGCAAAGAGAAAGAGATTACTTGCTTGTCACAAGAGTTGTAGAACTTCATTTTAAGAAAACATCCAAATAAGGACAGATTAGAAATCCACCAATAAAATAGATAATACCTGAAAAAGTCCACTGTTTGTGAGTGGCTACAGTAAGAAATGCAGCTTTCCAGATGCTCAGATGATAGATTAAACACCTGCAGTGTACAAACAAGCCAAATAAACTATTTGTAGTTGCATCTGAAAAGATAATCACAGAGCTTATTAGCATAAAGTTACAGTCTAACTTTATTTTTATGCAGAGAAAGTGGGCCTAAGTCATCTGGCATTCATTTGGAACCCATGTTAGGAGATGTATCACCTCCAGACAACACCTATTACTGAGATTTCAGATCAACATTCACACTTCTTGTTTTACTTAGAAACCCACTGGCAGTGGGTTCTGCAAAGATCATCTGGGTCACAAGAACACAAACTTTATTAAAAGTTCTCCTCCCTAAGACCTTAGGAGGCTATTCTCCCAACATGAAAAGACAAATTGCTGAACCTACTCATTAAAGTGCAATACCTCTGCAGTTTAAGTAGTATTTCCTTTTTTAAACCCCCTTCTTTAATACACCTGTCTTTCACAGAGAATCAGTATCAGTTACAGAGCTTGCCATCTCAGATGAAATTCTATTTTTTTACGTAGGGTAGTTGGCACTGTGATCAGAAGCCTGTAAACAGTGAGTTGAAACCTAGACAGTACTTCAGATAGCCTGATAAAAAAGGAATGCTTGCAGTCATTAATCTTCAAAAGTCAGATTAATTTAGAAGAAAATCAAAGTAAAAGTGACATGTTCCTAAAGTTTCATTTCAAGTGCTGATTGCAGCATTATCATGCATAAGCTTGAAATGTGGTACTTATCATCAGTCTTAACTGGGAAAGAGACATAAGAACATTTGGATTTAGAATAGTGACAAGACTCAAAAAAAGATGCTCAAAGAAAAAGACTGGGACAGAAGAAGACTTGATTTCCACCACAGTCTCAATATTAAAAAAAAAGGGAGTGAACAAGATGAAACTCTATTCAATATTTACATTAGAAAACAACAGATATAGCTGGTGCAACTTTAGAACAAAAAGAAGCCAAAGCAGCTCAAAATGAAAATGTAGGGCAGAATACAATCTGACCAGTAAGACTGAATTCTGCATCCTGTGAAAATAACTCTAGCATAGCACAGCAGTGAAATTGCAGAATTGTGTGTGTCACTTTGAAATTGGCTTTTTCAGTCAGAGGATAAGAGGTAATCTGGTCAAAGTGCAAGTTTAAGGAACAGTCTGTCAATCATTCCTCCCTCTGTGATCAAGCAGGGCTGCTCCTTCAGATGTGCTGAGATGGGCTGTAGTGGGAAGTGAACCAGGGTATTCCTAAATAACCTTTCTTTTAAATAACTTTTATTTTAAATTTTTACTTGGGATACAATCATTTATCAAGATCTTGACACTGATCCCTGGACAGGCCACATTAAAAGAGTAAGACCCTAAAGAATGATGCTGAGAGGGATCTTTTAGCAGGTAATGCTGCTGAAACCCTGCTATCATGAGATCACTTCTTCACAGAAGCTCTTCTGAGCAGAACATAGCAGCATTGAATTTGGAAAGAATGCTTCCCCAGTCCACTCCCACCCCAGCAGCAGGGCTGGGTCAAGCATCTCCTTAATATCCTCACCTAATTCCCACCCCAGTCCTTATCACACCACCACTGTGCCAGCACAAGAATAAATAAGGCTGCATGGAGAACCAACCAGGAAAGAAGTAACCCAGAAAAGATAAACAAAATAAATAAAAAATGAAAGCAGCAGAGGGGATGATTACAGCTGGATCAGAGCTTTAATTCTTTCTTGGCATGACAAATGAATGAGGACAACATATTGGTAATGCAGGAATGGGAACACCTCAAGCCTGTAACTGTAGTTGAGAACTTCACCAAGAGAAAGCGATGCATATGTTTTAGCATTAAGTATATTTTAAAATCAGCTGTACAAAGATGCTTCATGGAATACACATGCAAATATTTACTGCTGGATGTTGAGTGCAATCACACAACTCTGGGTAATACCCAAGGTAGCAGTAAGTGACTTGCCCCTTATCCTTCCCAGGTCTATTTCTGAGGGATATAAAAGCACCACCACTAAATCTAAACTAAATCTACACAGTGATAAAACACAATTGAGCCACTCCTACCTAGGTCTTACCTAACACAGCCTTGAGAAGTCTGAATTGATGCAAATGCATCTATTTATATCAAACAGAGCAGCTGACGTCAGCAGTGGAGTTCCTCTTCCTCTGTAGAGACAATATCTTTACTCAAGAGAACAAAGGCAAACACTTTCTGTGGGATTTTTCTCCCCTCATATTTTGAAAGGGCTTTTTTTATAAATCCCATCTCTTAGTATCATAAGGCTTCCAGATTTATTTCAGCTTCTGCATGTGAGAAGCCTAACTCTTCTATCTTCTCTTAATAACCACACTTTAAGAGATTCAGGTCTGCTTGAGAAAGACTGTTTGCATGTTTTCCCTTTTTATGTCCAGCAGCACAAAACAAGGAATACAATGCTGTTCACTGGCTTAAGTTTATTTCAGTTGAATGATTATTCTCCTTGGTTATTTTGAAATATTGGAAAGCCACAGTTATTCTTAGAGAATCACAGAGTAATAGAATGGTTTGGGCTGGAAGGTACCTTCCAGATCTCACTCCAACCTCCCTGCCACGGGTTGGGACACCTTCCACTAAACCAGGTTGCTCAAGGCTGCCTGACATTGAGCACTTCCAGGGAGCAGTCATCCACAACTTCTCTGGGCATCCTGGTCCAGTGCCTCACCACTCCCACAGTAAAGAATTTTGTCCTAATGTCCAATCTAAACCTGCTCTCTTCCAGTTGAAAGCCATTCTTCCTTGTCCTGTCAACACAAGCCCTTGTACAAAACTCCTCTCCAGGTCTCCTAGAGCCCCCTTCAGGTACTGAAAGGCTCTGTAATGTCTCACAGGAGCCTTCTCTTGTCCAGACTGAACAACTCCATTTTCTTTGCTTTACAGGCATATTTTAGCACCTAGTTTTTGTGCTTGTTCATCTTCTTCCTGGATGCAGCATTTGGCAACAATTAAAACACTGAGGTTCTCCTGTTAAGCTGAAGAACTTCAGGATGTGAGAAAATCAGCATTTTGCATAAGCTTACGCTTGGAATTATTGCAGTTTTGGTTTGACAGCTTTTATTAGCATCATCTTCTCTAGCAAGGAGAGAAGAGGAGGTTTACTTGACTTCAGCAGCATCTTTTATGCTGGAGTGTCACTCTGTACAAGGGGGATAAGATTACAGATATAAAGAAGATATTTCTTACATGATGCAATTTATACTGCCTCAGAAATTCCTCTATAATCCTTATATTCACACCAAGACTCAGCAGCTCTGTTCAATGAAAGAGCTGCAGTCTTAGATAGGTTGCTCTGAAGTTACACTTGAAGGATTAGTAGATTGAGATGATACCTTGCCTTCACACCTGAGAAGCACACATAGTATGTACATAGTAGTAAAATAAAGCTTTTATTTTAGTTTGGGCAAATGTTTATGAATACATTTTCATCATGGGCTTAACAGTGTATACACAGCTTAGTGAGTATTTTTTAAACACCACATGAGGTAAGCTGTTATTATCCCCATCATGTTCTTAGAATACTTAATGTCCCACAGCTGATCTGTCAGACTGAAAAACTCCAAATCACCTGAAAAATTTGTCAAGTACACTCATCCTAGATAACCTCAGTGCTCAAGCTCAGTCAGTCTAAGGAAGAGTTAGGAAAAAGAAAAGACATAGGCCTAGTATTTTAGTTCCACAGACCTATGCATACATTTTCAGTTTTATACTGCCTTTGAGAACACATCTGCACTTTCACAAGTACCATCTATTCTTAAAGACAAGCAGCACACATCACCTGCGAGAAAAATAAAAGGGAATACCAAAGTTTTTTAAAAGTAGATGTTGAAAGTTAACATCCTCTGCCAGAAAGACACAAGTCAGACTGTCACTGCTAGGAATACCAGGCTCCAGAGCAAGTTTACATGTGGCCACAGAGCAGGCAATACACAGTCCACTGTGTTCTTCAAGCCCAGACAGAACCCACAGCCTTCTCTAGAAGCACAGACAACTCTTACATCTAGATTAATGAAATCCCTCCATCTGTGAAAGGGGAGAAAGCATAGAGGTTTCAAGCCAGCTAAGCTGTAAAGCCACGATCTCTAAGAGCACTAAATAATGCAAGAGCACAGGGGTTAATACTTTTTCTTCCTTTAACACTGGGCCTGTGAAGGTGCCATGTCACCAACAGACTAAATCCAGGAAATCTTCAAAACAAAACCTGCATAATCTTTCTGTAGAGGAAGATTAGTCACATCTTAAGTTTATTTCAAACACTGAAGAATTTCTGTTTCTTCTAGATTTCATATTCAATAAGTTCTTTACATCACTTTAAAATCCCACAAAAATAAACAAACAAAAAAACCCCAAAAAGCCAACAAACAAAAAACTACATATTTTTCTGAGGAACTTTCAAAACAGCTACTGAAAATTGAATAGTAACTCAATAACCAAAAACTGGACTTAGCTACTTTTTCTCCCAACACCTCCAGAAATCACCACTTCTGAGACCCAAATTTAGGGCTTTCTACCCATTTCATATGGCCGTGAAAAGCTAAGGAATTTAACACCAAAAGACAGAAGTTCCCATTGACTGAAATGAAAGCAGAAACAATGCAAACAAACTCCAAAAATCCTCGAAATATGGTTCAAAGGTTAGGGTGCGACCTTAAGAGATAGACCCAGACTTCAGGAGTGAAAGAGAGCAGGAAGGGGTGTACACCTCTGAAAGCAAAGTAAACTCATTTTGCTCAGGTAGGCAGTGATCCACAGTATTGACACAGCTCTGCTTATCTGCTGTCCCACAGCCACGAGCGCTAAACACTCGGTTATTGCAGCGCTATGTTCCTAAGCCTCGAATTCTCTCTCGCCCCTGGCCTTCCCCACAACTGACGGCAGGAAGGACAACTGGCAGGACGGACAACTACCAAAACAACGGCGCTCCTAATCTCTGCATCTTAACCGTAGGCGGAATTTGCGCTGCACAATTACCTGCATCCCTAACCACAGAACTCATGATCCGCAACAGCGAGACCCGGCGTTTCCCCCACCCCTCCATGCCCATAGTGTTTGATACTGTTTCACCAGCGTGGCTTCGCTTGCAACACGCTGCAACTCCTTCCCCTGCAACCCAACACCCATGGCGAGGAGCGTGAGGCGGCACTGCCACAAATTCAGCGGGAGGGGAAGGAAAAGCACAAACGAGGGCAGCGCTTCCCGCCGGCCGTTACAGACCGGAGAGCCGCCGGTGCGGAGCAGCCCCACACCGGGGCTCCTCAGCGGGCCCACAGCGCCGGGGCTCCACCACAGCGGGCTCCCAGCGCCGGGGCTCCACCACAGCGGGCTCCCAGCGCCGGGGCTCCACCACAGCGGGCTCCCAGCGCCGGGGCTCCACCACAGCGGGCTCCCAGCGCCGGGGCTCCACCACAGCGGGCTCCCAGCGCCGGGGCTCCACCACAGCGGGCTCCCAGCGCCGGGGCTCCACCACAGCGGGCTCCCAGCGCCGGGGCTCCACCACAGCGGGCTCCCAGCGCCGGGGCTCCACCACAGCGGGCTCCCAGCGCCGGGGCTCCACCACAGCGGGCTCCCAGCGCCGGGGCTCCACCACAGCGGGCTCCCAGCGCCGGGGCTCCACCACAGCGGGCTCCCAGCGCCGGGGCTCCACCACAGCGGGCTCCCAGCGCCGGGGCTCCACCACAGCGGGCTCCCAGCGCCGGGGCTCCACCACAGCGGGCTCCCAGCGCCGGGGCTCCACCACAGCGGGCTCCCAGCGCCGGGGCTCCACCACAGCGGGCACCCAGCGCCGGGGCTCCACCACAGCGGGCCCACAGCAGCCCCCGCACCACGGAGGGCGCCTGGCACCCACCTGCACGGCGGGGAAGGCGCCCTTCAGCAGGTAGAACATCCTGCGGTTGGAGAGGAGGTCGCCGGTGGTCAGCTGCTCCTCGGCCCCCTCCCGCGTCTTCCCCTTCGCCTTGGCGTTGAGGACGTTCCCCTCGCGGACACGCTTCACCTCCTCCCCGCCCCTGACGGCGGCCAGCACAGACACGGCCAGCAGCTCCCGCAGGTCCACGGCGCCGCCGGGCGCAGAGCCATGGGGCGCCTCGGGCCCGCCGGCCGCCGGCTCGCTCAACATGAAGAAGGCGAAGCGGCCGGCCAGGAAGCCAGAGTAGAGGTGGTAGAGGACGCCCAGCCCCAGCAGGCAGAATACGGCCATGCCGAGCGGCGAGAGGCGGATGCCCATGGGGGCCATGGCCGCGGGGCGGGCGGGCGGCGGGGCCGGGCAGTCACCACAATCCCATGGCACGGCCGGGGCGCTCCGCTCCGCAGCTGCTGCGGCGGCGCCGGGCCGGCTCCACGCTCGCGGCCGGGAGCAGCGCCGTCTGTATCCGGGTCAGGCGGAGGCGGAGCCCGCCCCGCGCACTGGGCATGTCCCGCTGCCCCCGGGCTCTGCGCCTTTGGCGGGAGCACGGCGGATCCCGCCGCTACCTGCCGAGCTCATCCCTGGCAGCGCATGTGGTGCATCGCCCGCTGGTTCTCATGAGCTCGGTGGTTTGGGATGTTTTTTCCCTCATCTCCCTCTAGGCAGCAGATGCACCAGGAGCCCGCAGCAGCGGGGCCGAGGGAGGTGCTCCGCCGGCGGGGCAGGACCCAGAGCCTGAGCCTGAGCCTGAGCCTGAGCCCGAGCCCGAGCCGAAGCCTGCCCGGCACGCTGGGAGGGAGTTTTCTGATAGAAATTGCTGTTGGCATAAACTGCTGTTAAATTTCTAAAGGCGCACTGTTAGCGGTGCTGAGCATCATTGCTGAGAAATTCTTGTTTCTGTCATAGTGGCATTCTGACTCTCTACCCCTCTGTTCCTCGACGAATTTCTCTCATTCAGTAAAATGAAGCAAATCCAACTGTCTCCTCAGCCAAGTGATGTGATAAAAGCCTACCTGGCTTAATTTATACTTTTGCTTTGCACCTCGGTTGCTTTGGGGGAGTGTGAAACCTCATAGCCAAGATGGACATCTGGGGTGGGAACTAGGAAGAATCTCTGATTTCTTTCTGGTCTCATTTCTGATTCTTTTTATTAGTTTTCAGTAAATTACAAACAAAAGAACTATGTTAATTCAGCATTGTTTGAATGCTTTTTATTCGAGCAGCATTCTTGTCTGTTGATAAACAGGTTGTAGAAACAGATCTTGGCAGTGATTGTGGGAAGAAGTGATTATTAGGGATCATGCATTATAACAGGTTTCTTGGGCATTTAATTTTTTTTTAAGCGTTAAACTTAAATAACCAAGAATGTGAAAACTATAAAGACCAAAACTGAGACCAGCCTTGCAAACTGAAGTTGCCCTATAGTCTCCTCTGCATTTCCATTTTAATGGCATCTACATTTACATGGTTACATATCCAGTGTCCTGCAGGATTGCACCCTTCCTGAAGTGCAAGTGTATGTGCAGGGAGTGAAAGTTAAAGGATCATAGAATGACAAAGAATTTCATTTGAATTCAGGAGTTGGGCTTTATTCCAGCTGTGCTGAGATTAAGCTTTATGTGCTATTAGGCAAAAACTAGAACATCCATGCTTTCCAGCTTCCCATTCCTTTTAAGGTGCAAATTGCTGATTTTATTTTTTGGGTTTTTTTGTCTGCAGTTTCTTCTCTGGCAGAATGGGAGTTTGGAAGAATACACTGATCATTTTCCTTAACATTGATTTTACTGTTTGACATTTCATATAATAATTAATGGTAAGAAGCTGTGCAGTGACACAGGGTTCATCTTAGACAGGGTAGACTTGTGTCAGTGATGAGCAAAATAGCTAGGCAGCAAATGCTGCCTCATGCTATCAGTAACAATTTTGTATGTGTTCAGTAAACAGGAACTTTAAACTCCACTATGGGGGAGGAAGCCTAGAAGAAGGAAGAAAACCTGCAACTTTATGAACTGGTTTCTTAATGGAAAGAAAGTGAAATACTAGGCTTTTTGTCCCACTGAAGTTTGCAAAGACCTTACAAAGGTATAGAAAATTACTGGATTTATTACTTGCTACTTATATTTTTATGCCTGCAGTAAACATAGAAAATATTAACAGTAATGTGAACTGAAGAAGATGGTGGACAGAGGGCTCCTTATTTCTGTGATGCTGGATGTACCATCTGTGCCGGGTTTTAGAAGAGGCTGTTCATTACTGAATGCAATCACACAACCAATAGACAATATGCTGTCAGCCTGTTTCTCTGTAGCAATCTTACTCTGTAATTACCAATATCATTATAAAGGTTGCAGTCTGGCATTTTCCATGTTGTTTTCTCAAGATCCATAAATCAAGTTCCTCATGTTGATACAGGGTGCTATGTTTATCCAGAGCGCTGTAGGCTTTACCTGGGCTCCAGGACACCCCAGAGATCTTTGCAAAGTGCTCTTGGCAGATAGTATAAAGATAGTTTAGGCAAGGTTTCTTTATTGCTTCAACCTGTGAGATGAGTTTCCAGAGACCATATTGTAGGCATAAAATGAAATCAGCTTGTGAAAAAAATATGTCTGTGTTATTAGCAAAAGCAGATTTATCCCTTTACATGAGGGCTAAGGGCAAATCCTAATGGAAATGGGGAGTGTGCTAGAGCACAGAGAGTTTGGTGTCTGACTTTTAGAGCCTATGGCAAGAATGTATGAACTAGTGAGCTCCCATCCTTGTCCAGGCTAGCAGTGTTTTGTCAACAGTACTTTACAGTGCAGTATATTGTCATGCCTGCTTTGCCAGCATCGTTGCTGACTCGTGGAAAACAGGCAATGCCCACATCTTGCACAGCTCCAGCCATGCAAGCAGGTTAACAGGGTGTGTCAGCAGCCACAGGAGTGCTGTGCTGCAGCAGTTGCTGTTTCTCTGTGACTCTGGCAAGTTTATGAAACCATTTGTGGGCAACCTTCCTGAGTGCTCAGTTTTTGTGCCTGCAGTTGCAATCTGTGGGAAAGACAAGGATTCCCTCAGGTTCAGGGCTGAGTTTGGTCTGCAGCACATGAGAAAGATCTGCTGTGTCTGTGCTTCCAAAAGGCCAAGAGAGAGCAGATGCAGTTGGGTGGTACCAAAGGACCTGAGGGGAACCTGCTGTGGAAGTGCCAGCACCAGCTGCAGCCACTACATTTCCCTGTCAGTGCTGGGAAGATAGTCCATGACAGAGTCCCATCCAAGGTCTTTCACAGGGAGGGACAGCTTTCCTTTGCACAGGGCATTTGATTGGAGCAGTGTGTGTGTATGGGCAGCTATGCATAGTTGTCGTTTGGTTTATGCAATCAGGTTCTTCCTTATTTCTCTCCCTTTTCTCGTATTTCCTGTTCTTTTCTGGTTATTTTATTTGTGATACCATCATCCAATCCTGTTTACAGCAGCAATGGCAGTTATGGATAGCTCTTTCTTATATCCTGTCTGACCATGCAGAGCTAAGAGCCTTGGGAGGATTGTGCAAAGATATACCGAACCTAAGGGTAATAGAGACTTAATAAGCCTTTTATACCCTATTAAGGTATATAAAGGCTTATTAAAGCCTTTATTTAATGTAAAATAAAATGTTATTTTATGTAAAATAAAAGCTGAATGTTACAAATGTGTGCAGCATGAAAGTGGATTAAACAAGGTTAAAAAAAAGGAATGTCTCTATTTTAGAGTGCATCCCAGTGAAGAGTCCCTAGGTACCTATAGTCCAGCTTTTCTCAAAGGTTTTCTCCCCATAGTGTGCTCCTTTTTCATGGATGCTTCCTTTTCCTTTGTGGAGAAAGGATGACTCCAAATACACCCGAAGGCTAGGCTGCCATTCAGCAGAATTTTGATTGGCTGGGAAGTTGGACAGAGAGAAACTAGTGAAATTCAACAAGGGCAGGTGTAGGGTCCTGCACCTGAGGAGGAATAACCCCAGGACAGGCTGGAGCTGATCTACTGGAGAGCAGCTCTGCAGTGAACTGGGAGTCTTAGTAGATGGCAAGCTGACCATGAGCCAGCAGTGCCCTTGTGGCCAGGAGGACAAATAATATCCTGGGTACATTGGGATAAATGTGGCCAGCAGATCAACAGAGGTGATCCTCCCCCTCTACTGGGGCCCTAGTGAGGCCACACCTGGAGAATTGTGTTCAGTTCTGGTCTCCAAAGTTCAGGAAAGACAAGGAGCTACTGGAGGCACTACATTGGAGGTCCACAAAGATGATTACACATTTGGAGCATCTCTCAGATGAGGAGAGACTTCTGCAGCTGGGCCTGTTTAGTCTAGAAAGGAGAAGACTGAGAAGGGATCTCATTAACATTTATAAGTATCCCAAAAGTGGGTGAAAAGGCGATGGTGCCAGACTCTTTCTAGTGTGCCCAGTGACAGGAGAAGGAGCAGTGGCCATAAATTTAAATACACAAAATTACACCTGGACGTTTTTTACACTGGGGATGGCAGAGCAGTGGAACAAGCTGCCTAGGGAGGTTGTGGAATCTCCCTTTCTGGAAACATTCACTCACTTGGACTTGTGCCTATGTTACCTGCTCTAGGTGACTCTGCCTTGGCAGAAGGGGTTGGAATAGATGTTCTCCAGAGGTCCTTTCTAACCCCAATAAGTGTGTGATTTTGTAAAATATAAATATAGGAAGGGGCTATAATCTGCAATCCAGATGGGAGTTACATCTGTACTCCTCACTAGGACAGAATCCAGGTCCTGGAGCTTGCAGCAGGTTACACTGCCAGAACTAGAACTGTCATGGGTGTACATGGTCCCCAAGTAGGAGCTGTGCAGAGCCTGTTTCCTGCATTCCTCCAGGTCAGTTTAGCATGGATACTGAGGTACTCTGCCAGCAGCAATGCAGCAATGCTCCTCGGTGTCTGATTGTCAGGAGAGACTGCTTTGCCCTCCTGCCTGCTTGCTCTCACGAGTTTCTCAGTGCACTAAGCTGTTTCCAGGGAATACTGCTTGCAGCAAGCCTGGCTCTGTGCCAGGCTTGGTTCTGGCTTCATGGCACTGCCAAGATTATAGAATGCAGTACCTATGATTCAGGAGAAGTCCTAAGGGAAAACAGAAGAGCCTGATCCAGGAGAGGGCATCCAAGGTGAAAACAGATGTAAAGTGTGATGGGAAGAGAGCTGTCTATGGTGAGGCTCTGGAAAGGAGCGTGGCCCAAGCCTGGATTTGCAGAAGAGCAGCTGCAGCCAGGTGCTGTGAGCTCAGGAATCAAGGAGTGGGAAGCAACCTAAAAGGACCTGTGGGGTGGTCTGGGAAATTTTGATACAGTCACCTTATGCTTGATCTGATAGGAAAGCGGTTAGCCAAAATTTTTGGAACAAATTTTAATGGACACAGGGTTTATAAATCAGATTGACACTTAGCTAACTGAAGATTTTTTAATGTGCTCCTTCAAGACCTTATGCCATCTTATGCGTACAGTCAAGCCTGGTTTAGGAAAATGGGAAAGAGTGGAATTTAGCTTTTTTTGATAGATTTGTTAATAGGCCAGTTAGGTACAAAGCTTAACAGCTATTCTGAAAAAAAAAGTCCTTAAGGAGCCAAGTGTAGAAATATCTTCTGAATAAGTAAGAAATTAAGAAGTTTAGACGGGAAAAGACTGAGTTTGTATGGAACCCTTAGAGGATTAGAAGAGCAAGCTTATCAGTAAAAGCTTATGGGATACATAAAAAGAGGCTCTGTAGATACAAGCTAAGCTATATGGTATGCAGAAGACTGCAACCAAAGGAAATATGAGGAGGGAGACTTTTATATTTGATCTTTGTGCAAAAAGCTTAAGTGCTTGTAACTTTGTCGGGTTTGGATGCTGTACAGAGAAATCCTTTTGTTTGAATTGTAAACAGCTTGGGAGTTGAATGTAATTTCACTGGTAACTGAACACTAAGACTGTGGAGACTCTAAACCACAGCTTACGAAATGCCCAGCACTTGCGAACTGCACTGAAGCTGTACAGAGCAATCCGGGAGAGTGTCATAAAAATCAAGGAAAGCACAAAAAGCTGCTGGTGACAGCAAGGAAACTGCTGTGCTGACAATAAAGCAGTGGAGAAGACATCAAACTGCAGGAATTAAGGGATTTTATGACAGCTGTCAAGTACAGCCTACACTTTGATCAAGTAAATTAGTTAGCTTAGCATGGAGTAAAGTTTAGGCGTCCAAGAAAAAGAGTAATAGTAAATGACGTGATAGTAATTTCTGGTCTTGTACGCAAAAGTTAAAGTACATAAAGTAAGTTAAAATGGTATCAAATTAGAACAGCATTTGCATATGAGTTAGAAATATTTATTAGTGTGAGATATCCATTCCATTTATGAAGGAATTGATGACATGTAAGTTCAAGGCAGTGAAAAACTGTATTTCAAAGCTTTGTAGAGAGTCTTCTTTAAAAGTCTGATATATTGCCTGAGGGGCTTAATGGCTGATGGACTCTAACAGAGCCTTTCAGAAAGGGTTGTGATGGTAAGACCATCTCAGCTAGGCAGAAGTTCATTTTAACACCATGCTGGTTAACAGAGGCACCTCCCAGAGTGGTCACAGATTTTCTGTCCACCCAAAACAAGCCAGTATATTCTCTTGCTTCCAGCACTGCAGAAAGCTACAGAACTGACACTGAATGCTGCCAGCTACTCAGCAGTTGGGTGGCAATCACAGCTGAAGGGAGGTTTTGCTTCTCTGTTGCCAGACATGACTGCTTATTTCTGGCCCTGCACACCTCTACCCCTAGTTGTTCCAGGGCAGCTAATCATGGAGCTCTTCTGCAAACCAAGCCAATTAAAGCAGGTTTATATCCCTGTGTGGTGCTGCCCACCTTTAGCTTGGTACAAGCCAAAATCTGCCTGATCTCTCTTGGAGAAACGTGTCCCCAGCTGTGTTTCCACCTCCTCCATGCAGACTGGGGAGTTCATCGATCTGAAAACTAACCCAGCAAAGCAAACAGAGTGTATTGGGCATAGCCTGCAGGTTCAGTGTTGAACTGCTCTTTTGAATAGCAAATTTGATTTTTTTTCATGTTTGAAGTTGTGTCCTAAGGAACTGGATGTCATGTTGTGTCATGGGCTCAAAGTGAGGGTTAAGAATACTTGAAGGCTCCTAAATATTGTCCATAAAATCCTGTGTTGTGAAGCTGCCTCCTGTACTTCCTATTGCAGCTCCAGTATAGCTTCACAAAAGAGTGTGAATGCCCTCAAGAAAAGAGCTTGTGCTCTTTGAATGTCTGAGGATGGTTACCTCGAAAGGAAGTAATAAACCCCAGGTCTTCCCATAGACAATATATCTGAAGAGGGAAATCTAAAAATCTAGGAAATCTAGGGTGGTTCAGCACTCCTGGCAAAAGCCCTCAAAATTTGCATTGGTGCAATGCCACCCCTCCTTGGCATGCCTTTTGCAGCCCCAATGTCCATGGAACTGTAGGCTTTATGATTTTCCAAACCCTAGCCTTTCTTGAAACCAATGGTAATTAGTTGCTTTTGGCTTTTCCCTTTCTGCCACACCCATATCTTGTTTTTTTATCTTCTATACTCCCTTAATTAAATTGTCAGTGGTTCACCTTGTTATTAATAAAAATAATGTTAGTTTTTGTCTTGCGTGAAATATTTATAGAATTACAGAATCATAAAGTCACAGACTGGTTCAGTTTGGAAAAGACCTCTAAGATCATTAAGTCTGACCATTAGCCCAGCACCACCCTGTTAAATAAACCATGTCCCCAAGTGCCACATCCACATTTTCTTTAAAGCTTCAGGGGTGATAATTCCATCTGTTCCCTGGGTAGCTTGTTTCAATACTTGACAACCTTTTAGGAAATAACTTTTTCCTAATATCTAGTCTAAAACTCTCTGGTGAAACTGGAGACCATTCTCTCTTGTCTGATTGCTTGTACCTGGTAGAAGAGGCTACAACCTCCTTTCGGGGAGTTGTAGAGAGCAAGAAAGTATCCACTGAGCCTCCTTTTCTCCAGGCTAAACAATCCCAGTTCTGTCAGCTGCTCCTCACAGGATTTCTGCTAGAGATTCTTCCCCAGCTCTGCTGCCCTTCTCAATGTCTTCCTTTTAGAGAGGGGCTCAAAAGTGAACACAGAATTCAAGGTGTGGCCTCATCGGTGCAGAGTACAGGGGGACAATCATTGCCCTGGTTCTGCTGGCTAAACTACTGCTGATACATGCCAGGATGTCTTTGGCCATCTGAGCACACAATGGCTCATCTTCAGCCAGCTGTTCACCAACACCTCCAGGTCCTTTTCTGCTGGGTTGCTTTCCAACCACTCTGCCCCAGCCTGCAGTGCTGCATAGTGCCCCTCATTCAAATTATCAATAAAGGTAATAAACAAGACTGGTCTAGCTGCTGAACCCTGGGGAACACCAGTAGTGACCAGCCACCTGCTGAATTCAACTCCATTCACCACCACTCTCTGGGCCTGGCCAGAGAGTTTTTCATCAGTTTTATCCAGCCAGATTTTATTCAGTGAACAGTGCACCCATCCACCCATCCCAGGGGAATGCTATGGGAGACAATGGAAAGGCTCAAGGAAGCCCAGGTATGCATCATCCATAGCCTTTCCCTATTCCACTAAGCAGTACTCCTTTCATAGAAGATCAGGTTGGTCAAGCAGGACCTGCCTTTCACAAACCCATGGTGGCTGAGCCTGATCCCCTGGTTGTCCTGCACTTGCTGCATGGTTGCCCTCAAGATGGTCTGCTCTGTGACTCTTCCTTTCCTGCTCTGTGACCTTCAGCTCAGGCTGAAAGGCCTGTCTGTAGTTTCCTGGACACTCCTGCACTTCTTGTAGATGTTTGACAACCTCCAGTCACATGGAACATCCCACATTAGCCAAGACTGCTGAAAAATTACTGAAAGAGGTTCAGTGAGCACTTCCACCATATCCCTCAGTACACTTGCATGGATCCCATCCATCCCCGTAGACTTTTGTGTGTCTAAGTGGTGTAGCAGGTCACCAGCCATTTCCTCTTGGATTATGGGGGCTTCATTCTGCTCCCCATTTCTGTTTTCCAATTTAGAGGGCTGGATATCCTGAGGATAACTAGTTTTTACTACTAAAGACTGAGGCAAAGAAGGCATTAAGTATCTCAGTCTGTTTCTCATCCTTTGCCACTACGTTTCTCCTTGCATAGAATAAAGATGGAGATACTCCCTAGCCCTCCTTTTGTTGACAATGTATTTTTAAATTTTTTTTTTTTGTTTCTATGTTGTTTTACTGACTTTATAAATTTCATTCTAGTTAGGCTTTGGCCTTTCTAATTTTCTCCTTGCATAACTTCATGATATCCTTGTAGTGTTCCTGAGCGGTCTGCCCTTTCTTCCAATAGCCAAAAGAAATGTTTATGTCTCACTGTTTTCTGGTATAGTCCTGGTTAGAATACTGAATTTTCAAAGATGGACTTTTAATAATAATTTTGCATTACTTTATTTAGAAAAATTAGGATATTACAAGTGAGATTTAAGGGCTACCCAGGAAGACATAACTGAAATAATAATTGGTGTTTTGTCCTTTTAGTACTTTTTCTAACTGTCAGACTAGGGAGATGAAAAGGAGCAGTGGGAAGAAAGGAGAATGTTAGAATTATGAGTTTAAAGTAGTGGTGCGTTCTGTTCTCAGGTATATATGGGAAACTTTTTGTCTGTAGTTATGATGAGCATTGTCAAGAAATGTTTTATTGAGACATTCAAAGTAACATCCACTGTTAAAAATGGCATCCTTCTGCTTGCATAAAATTTTTACACATGTGTACTAGAATGCTATTCTTTTGGTTTTTACTAGTATTGTGAAGGCAATACCTTGATCCCCATTTCTAAAAGAAAACTGTGCACTACCTGCATGTATCTTCATGTCAATTAAATATATCTAAACAATGGGGTTCTTGTTTGCCTTTTCTTTGCTTCAGAAAGTTCTTGTTTGCCTTTTCTTTGCTTTAAACTGTGGGCTGCCTTCCTTTGTCATTTTTTGATTATGAACATGTTCCATGATAATTTTGAAAATAGTAGGCTAAGGATAGGAGCAGCACAAAATCAGGATCTCATTCCCCGCAGAAGCAAAATATGTGCTCTCAGAGAGGAGGCAATGTTCTCATGCTCATAAAAAAGCATATTTTTTATTCAAATAAATGGTTCTGTTAAGCAGAGTAGAACTGCATGCAGCAATTTTATCAGTCAAGTGGATGTTTTTCCCAAGTACCTTTAGATGTTAATCATAAAATGGTTCCAAAAGTAACTATATTTTGTTTGAACATTGCAGACTGGCATTTTATCTTTACATGTAATTATGACTCTCACAAAATGTTCTATACCAGTAATACGGATTTCTATTATTACTATTCTCCTGAGCAGTAAGAGTAACAGTAATTTTTTAAAGAGGTTAAAATTTGATGCCTTGAACAATTTTTCCTGGTTAGTCAAAGAAAATACTGTTGATTGATACATGTATTTTAATATTAAAGAGCTTGAAAAGTCTACTTTAAATTATTTTTGTCCGCATAAAAATGTATCCCTTATTTTACTATATTGTCCTAGTTATTTTCTGCAACTGGCCCATGTTAATCTGACTTCTACTCCTAAGAATAATTGTGAACAAAATTTTGCCAGTTTTCTCCTAATGACAGTGTTTCTCTGGAATAAAATTAATGTCTTCCAAGACACTTAGTCTGCAGCACATTGAATCCAATAAAGTAAGGATTTTCCTTCCAAATCCCATTTTTTTCTTCCTGTTTTTCTGCAAGTGAATGAGCAAGACATTTCTTTGAGAGTAAAAATCTTTATGTGAACGCCTCTGTTGAAATTCTTTGCACCTTATGCTAAACCATTCTTCAGTGTGTAGTCTCAGGATGACCATGAACATATTTAGTTCAGAATTCCAATTTTAAAATGTTACCAGTTCACTATGAAGGCCTCTTGTCATCATTCTTCAATCACAGTGTGGAAATGTCAAGTTTTGAAGAAAATTAACAGCCAGGGAAGCATGAAATATGTGTTTTAGTTTCAGAAGGAGAGAGAAACTAGTTTTCATGAAGCTGATGTGGCTCACATTCCCATACAAGTTTGCTGTGGTCTGTTAGCACATACTGGGCAGGTGTCCAGCCAGCCAGATTCCTGCATTAACATCAGAGACAAGGAGTGTTGTTGAAAGTCATGCAGAAGTGTTGGGGTGTGCTAGAACTGAGTTCAACCAAATATGTGGGTCCAGGCTCTAGATGTAGCTGGAAAATCTGAACAAGAAGAGCGGGAGACAGATGAACACTGCTCTTCAGATATTAAGAGTGCATTGTGCACCATATTCATGTTTGAAAAAAAAACCCTATCAGCCTGGAATCAGTAAATGTTTTGGGGTGGGTTTTTTGCCTATTGTGTACATTAGACCAGTGGCATTCCCAGACCCTGTTCAGCTTTCTTCCTTATGACTTGCAAATAGGGGCAGCAGAATGGACATACATACCTTGCAACATAACCTGGAACATTTGGATACTAATGACAAAGAGGTAGGAAAAAAGCTATTTTTAAAGCAGGACCCTAAAGGAATAATTAGTTAAAATAGGTCATGTTATTCTTTCATTCAACCTTATCAGTGCCCTTCCACATCATAAGAGATAACCTTAAAGGATGAGCCAGAAGTTTCAGAAAAAAATGCTTGGTTTCTAATCTTTGGTTAAGCACAAAATATTTGGAGATATATGGTTATGAATGCTGTCTTCCAAACAATTCATGTAATACCTTGCTGAACATGACTGCAGTCCTACTGCTGTACATATACAATCTCCCATAGAGTTTATGCCTCTTCCTCTGTAGTCTAAGTAATATATTATTTCCAGAAACTTTTAATTTCTTTCTGATGCATTTTAAGACATTTCATGAAGTTGCAGGTTACCTTCTTATTGTTGGTCCCCAATTTCAGGACATTAAAACTCTTAGGTTGCAAACGTAACATTCTGCCAAAGTACTTGTGTATCTGGTGCTATATTTCTGGTATGATTGCTGTCCCCATCACAGCAACAGTGTTCAGACCCTTTATTGGCTGATTGCTCCCAGAGCTGTTGCTTTGTAGTGCACAGCACTAAATAAACTGACATTCCATACCCCAAAAGGCAAATAGAAGGTTAAACTGGGATGTCATTATCGTATTAATTTCCCAGGGAGGAAACAGTGAACTTGGTAGAATCAGATTGTCTGCTGTTGCTAAGATACTGGCATATGAACAAAACTTCATGGTCAAAAAAATAAGGCTAACACATGTGAAAGAATCAGCCCTAAGTGCTCAATCTCTTCCTGCAGTAGAAAGCTGTCATCCATCAACACAATCACCAGAGGGCTACATGCAGCCTTAACAAGCACTTTAACATACTGGTCATGGATCTCAACAGAGCTGAATTTGTCCAGAAAATGTTTGGAGCAAATGTTCATGTGTAAATTTGTCGCACTACATTGCCTGAACCAAAATTGGTTTAGCTGGTGCTCCAGGGATCTCCCTCTCTATGTATGTATGTATATATATGTATGCATTACACAGACAATCATTGATGCTTCCATGTGTTGTGTATTTTAGATTTGTTCCACAGGGCAGGCAAGAGATGCTGGGGCAAGTCAGAGTCAAAAGTGCTGACTGAAAAGCCTTTGTCTTGTACCATTCAGAATTCTCTGAGATTCTTAATAATTAAAACAAACAGCACAGTTCATCAAAGAAAAATTCAATAATTTGTGAAGTGAGAAACCCTACTAAGCTATCTCTGTAATACAAGCAAAGACAATAATGGATCTTGTTCAAGCAAAAACATGATTAAATCTGACAGTGCACATTAAACATTTGATGTGGGCAACAGTCAATACTAATGGAAGCCTTTAGTGGAAATATCCACTGAAGCATCTTATAGGTGAGGTGGGTTGGAAACCGTGAAAAGATGGGTACATTAACGATCGGGTACTGTGGTGAATTCTAAAACCTTCCACAAACAGCAGAAGGTTTAGGAAAAAAAGAAAAAAAGAATCACAGTGTGTGAATTAGTAGTACTTCAGCTAAAGACAGTTGCTAAAATGAAGAGGTGAACTGTTTTGTTTTGAGTTTTTTTTTGTTACTGTAGTTCAATAAATTTACTTCTTTCCTCATGCAACATATCTGTTGCATGTTGTTGCTAACTCTGTGTGTAAGGGCTCTATTTAATGGGCAATTGAATTGCCAGAGAAATCCAGTTATAGAAGTAAGTCTGTGTTGAATAACTGGAGGTCACACCGGAAAATAAACTTAAGGAAAAGAAGATAAAACATTCTAACATTCTTTGAAATATAGCCTGAGCATTCTAACATTCTGTGAAAGAAGGTCTGAACATTCTAATATTCCATAAATGAGCATTTTGTGGTACGTTTGACACACCTGAAAGACTACTGATAGGACAAGAGGTGATGGACACAAACTAGAACACACAATATTCCAACTGTACACAAGAAAACAATTTTTTTTACTGTAAAGGTGGTCAAATTTTGGCAGAGGTTACCAAAAGCACTGATTGAGTCTCCATACTTGCATATGAAGCATACATTCAGTGAAGTCTGGGTAGCAGTTTATTGTCAGTGAGAGATATCGTAAATTATGTCTATGAGGGGATTTTTTTTTCTATTTTGTTATTGCTGATAATTCTAACTATTGGTAAAGTATCATTGAAACACAGATGTCTCTCTGCATATCCCTTGCCGTGGGCACCTTGTAAATTTAGCATCACTCTAGAATGTTCCTTAGGTAATGTTGCCATCTGGACATTTTTGAGAGGCTTACTTCTGGGAAAAGAGTTATTTCACTCCTGAGAAAACGTGGAGGCTCAGCTCAGCAGCTCTGCTGAGATGAAGGAGGCTCCTTGCTCAGTAGCTGATGTCTCAAAGCTGTAAATGCAGGCTGCAGAATCAGGCATATCTCAAAGCACTCACTATGCTCAGTCCTTGAGTCCTTTTCTACAAAATGTTATTATTTAAACTTTTTTTTTTAAGATGGTAATGAAATTATGTGATCCCAGGGTTGATGGTTGTTCAACCACATTAAAATAATCTATTTAGACCTGCATTTTAGTAGTGTTTAAATCATGCTTTGCATGCTGTTCAGCTCCCTGGAGTCACTAGTTTTTTTCTGTTTTCAGAATAAATAAAAGGAGGTGGGAATAACATTTGTTTTATGCACTTTTAAATGATTATTTAAAATTAAATAATGCTTATGTTCCACATTATCCTGGCAAATATCTGGAATAATTTATTTGGAACTAATGAAATTAAAATAATGGAAAACAAAATGTAAGTTATATTAGAATCTAACACAGAAAATATTTAGAAAATATTTAGAAATATTGGAATAATTAATCAAAATTAAAAGGAATCAAGTGTTAGTTTTCTTTCATGTTACTAAAATGGTATTTAAATTAACATTAGCTAAAGTTAGAAAAATAACCCCCTTCTGGATGAGTGGTTGTGTTGCTTGCAAGCTGCTTCAAAGGAAGCCATTATAAATAAATTCTTTTGAAAGTGACTTGTTTCCATGTTCTAGTTCCATCGTCCTCTTTCAACTGCGTTAGTTAAAATTCTCCATGAAATTAAAATGTGATGTTAAAGTGAGGACTAGCAGTGCTTGCTAGAATATATTTTATTCCCTATTACTCTGCCTTAAACCTAGAATAATTACAGCAGTGAAATTACTTCAGCTTTATGCCACCTTCAGTCAGAGCACACTCTGAGTTTAGAAAGGTGTAATTTTGATGTCATGTAAAACTTTCTTGTTTGTATTAGGAGATGCTGACGTGTCTCATGCAGACAAAACCCAACTCTGGCAGGATTATGCTGTTACAGAAAGTTATTTCTGTTTAATGGATTTTTGAGACTTAGCACAATCTTGTTGAAATATTTTCTACTTAGAGATTCTCAAACTGCTGTAATTCTTGGTGTGTGTGGTTCAGACAAGTCTCTGATTTTTGTCTCCCCAAAGCAATCAGAAAGCAGATCATAAGGAAGGGGGCTCTATGAGCCAAGGGGAAGTTGTTTGGGGCAGGGGTCCGCCAGCACTGCCCCTAAGAGCAGATGAAAATTGTGGTGGGAGAGCTGAAGGACGAGAAAAGCACACACAGAGAATAGTGGCATCTGGGTAGATATTATAAAGGGAATGGGAAGAACTGGAATGAAAGCTGCTATTTGGTTATATTGCTTGAAAGCATCATGACTGATTGCAGCTGTAAGGAGTGCTTTCCTTTTGTACTTTTCACACATCTCCCCAATTGCCTAGCATTAATCCATGGGCCATCACTGCTTTGTGGGAATGGAAGACAGTTTCCGGGACAAATGGTACATATTTTCTTTATCCTAATGCCAAGAACTTTGGGCATAGCAGGAGACAGGACTGAGAGCTTCATATATTACCAGGGAAATTAAGCATATACATTTCATAACAGGCAAGAATCTTGCACTCAGTTTTCTAGGAAGTGAGGCTGTGGACTTTTAAAAACATGCAGGAACATGCCTATATTCACCCTGCTGCCTGATTTCAAGAACCTCCTGACGCTTCTTAGATTTTGAGGGGCTGTGCAAGACCCACATACACTTTTCAAGGTGAGACAACTTGTGTGGGATTCATCTCACCTACCTTTGTAAATCTCGGTAATTATGCTCTATCATAGTCAGTGGAAGCAGAGTAAAACCATTGCATTTATCTGCTCATAAACTGAAGTGAATTGCTCTCTCAAGCAAATTGGTTTTCTCTATTGAGTAGACTGGCAACAGAGGACAAGCTAGCTCTTTTATAGCTAACATCAGTTGAAAAGTGCTCTGATCAAATTATACCATATCCCTAAGAAAAAATGCACCCACCCACTGCCTCAGTAGCTTTCCTTCACAATACTAAGCACAAAGTATTTTAACTGTGAGGAATCCTGCATCAGTCAGAACTTTGAGGTAAAGCTGTACCACCTCTTTTATGAAGGAGCTGGCCAAAGGGTTCTTAGTCTCCACAGGTCTAATTTTAGGACACAAAGTCTAAACTAGAGCAAATGCCCTCCCATCTGCTTGATGAAGCATTCTATATGTGAAGACATAAAAATAAATTTTCCCTTCCTCAGTAGATTTTTGCATATGGGGTCCATTTCCTTCAGTTTTGCTTTCTCTTTTGTACATCTCTAACCCCCAAAGAAGCAGCAAAACTGCACTAAACTCAGGCTAATTCAGGCTAACATGACTGGAAACCCTGGAGGCCCTTTCTCCCATGAAGCCCACTGAAGTCACTGCTGAAGTGCCAGCCCCTGGCCATGTCCCTGACCCCAGCCTCCCCTCTGGCTGCCCCACAGCCTGAAGCAGAGACAGCACAGCAGCAAACAAGCATCATTTGCATCCCAGATGAGAATAAGAGAGTAGAATTTCCTGAGACAGCTAGCACACATACCTGAGAATATTTTCCTATTAATGTGTTCACTTACATGCTATCTAGAAGATGTTTCTGACTTGTGTCTAGTGGTCTGGCATGTTTGGTAGCTGTGGAAAATGACAACACTATTACTGACTTCAGTATAATATCTTAGTATCTTAGTTCCTGAGTTCAGCAGGGAAGCCAAGGCCACAAGGATTTTCCTCAAACAGTCTGTCAAGATTAAAAACAGAATACTCAGTCTAAATGATGTAGCAAACTTATTTGTTTTTTTAGATGCTTGGTGTCTGATTAAAGAGCATAAGTGAATCCTTTTTATCTTTGGCTATTGAAATGTGAATAATTCTTCTGTTCATTCTCAGCTCAATATTTTCCTTGCTTGAAGACAGAGAGAATCTGCATAGATAAAGTTCATGCAAAGAGAATTTAAGAAACTGAGTTTGAGATTGCTGTAAACTCATGTTGTCCTCATTATTCACTGTTTGCATTTTCTGTCCTATTTTATGTGAAATCTTTATCTCCCTGCAGAGGGAGTTCATAGTGTGAAATCAATGAGCACATGTTTTTTGTGACTGAAAAAAGAATTGTCAGTAAACAGAACTCAGAGAATCATAAACAGTTATTTGAGCATTTAACTGTTAGTAGAATTCCTTTCTGTGTAGAAGTATGAGTATAAACATATACTTCTGTCTGTATGACCTTGTGCCTGTGTACACAAATAACCTCTCACAGCATGCAGTTATTAAATAACTCTTCAATTATTGAATAAATCATAGAATCAGTCATAGAATCAATCATAGAATCATAGAATGGCTTGGCTTGGCTTGGAATGGACTTCCAAGGTCATCCAGTTCCACCTCCCCTTCCACAGGCAGAGACACCTTCCATCAGACCAGATTTCTCAGAGCCCCATCCAACCTGGTCTTGAACACTCCCAGGTTTGGGGCATCCACAACTTCTCTGGGCAAACTTTCCAGTGTCTCACCACTCTCACAGTAAAGAATAAAATCTTGTCTAAACCTCCACTCTTTCAGTTTAAAGATGCTGGTTTTTAATTTAGTAAAAAAAAAAAAAAATCTGAAATTCAAGTGCACATTGCTCTATTCCAACAACGAAACTACTGGAGAGAGTAATGGGTGGATCAAGACATTTCATGTGAATGACACTTAGGAACAAATGCAGTAGAAAACTCTAGGACAGTTTCCTTCCAGGACTTCCACTTGCCATCATGGCAGACATTTTGATCTTTTTGTGAAACCTGATGGAGTTTCCTGAATGGTTCCCAGAGTGCTTCCTAAGGAAGGTCACAGAGTTGGAGCTTTTTTTTTAGTCACATGATGGTGTCTTTAACATATTTCTGAACTGGTTTGTTCTTGGAGGATGTGGTCACCACCAGCTTGAAGAGCTTGCACTGCTACACACTGCATACAGCTGGTTGCAGATGAAGTTTCTGATTTCACACAGTGCTTTATCCATGCAGCTGGAACTCATGCTGACAGTCCATGATGGCGTCCTGGTGGTTTTGATAGAGGAAAAACAGGAGGCCCAGCTGCGACCATCAGGTCGAGCATAAATTGGAGTAAACATCAGCAATCTCAATACAGTTAACACTATACCAACTTGCAAACTTGAGATGGAGGAAAAAAAAAGTGAAAAAGTGGGAGTAAAAATTGATGGGAAAGCCCCATAACTTCAATTCATGCAGTGTCTTGCTGAATGTAAAAGTGATTATCAGTTTCCTCCTGAAAATAAAAACCCAAACTGGCAGGTTTAGATATATGTGTGTATATCTGGCTAGAAGGTTCTGAAAAATTTCCCTCAAACCTTGGTTGCCAAAACTTTTCTGACCACAAGAAAAACATAAAGAAAAAAAAAACAAGTTTCGAGTGAAACAGATACTACAAATGAAAGGGCTAATTGACTCCCAAATCTGATAAATAGATGGATGGAAACTTTTCAGGTAGGTCTTCTGGTGAGAATAAGCTTAGGCAACTCACCAGGGTAGTACCTTCTCTTTGAACTGCATTGACCCCAGCTGTGCAATAACTGCATAAAGCCTCAGGGCTCCTTACAGGATGAGAATGGAAGCAATAAAACATGGAGCCAAACATATATTGCATTTGCAAGATAGGAAGATAAGGGAAGAGTCTAATTTTCAGCACCATCCAGTAGATTGCCTTCCTCCCTGGGTAACAGGGGCAATGCAAGTCTCAGCTATTTACCAGAAAACTTGGGAGGCTGCAGAACAGCGTCTTGCTTCTCAGTTTTAGGCAGTTACTTCATCACCATTTAATCATCTGAGGTGGTTGCCAAATTCCCTTTGAGGGACCAAATTAGGGACTATTTAGGAAATTTTCTCTCTGGGTATAGCTTTTATTAAAGCAACATGCATGGTTGATTACAAAGTAATAAAAGCTGGAAGCTGAAATTTATGAAAAAGCTGGAAAAAAATGTCTTTCAGTATTTCTTTTGACACAGTAAGTCCTGGGTAAGCAAACGTAAAATGAGCTTATGTGGTTCTGAATAGAAGCATTTAGTGCATTGATGTTGATTATCATGTGTTCTTTTGCCTCAAGCTTTCCTGTTTGCACTGCATTTTTGCAGAAAGCCCCTGTATGTGTTTGTTAGCTGGGCAATGCTGAGAGCTGCAGGCTGAGAATCAGCCTGAGACAGAGCTCTACTCTGATGAATGGACTCCTGTAAGCATCTGCTTTCTGCACTGATGGCCCACAGAGTTATCAGGGCAAGGTGACCAAACAGCTTTGCTTTTGCCTTTGAGCTAGTGTCCAAGATCCAGCCTGTGTGAATATTACTGAATAGGCTGAACAGGGCAACATTTCTGCTCTTGAGGCAAAGTGGAAGCCTTGCTATAAAGGGATAACAGAGCTGTTTTGGAGGCACAGAGATTAATAGCAATATTACTGCCATTTCTGCTGCTGTCTAGAAAATAATATCTCAGGACCCCTCCATGATGACATCTATCCCAGTTTGTATGCAGAGTAGTCCAAAACTGGTTTGATTATTGATAGAGAAAGTAGATGTGAAGAGGGAGGCTGAAAGCAGTTGGCACTGGAAATGGAGATGCAGCCATGGGCACTGCACTGCTGTAGCAGCATTGAACACTGGTGACTTGGGGCTCAGCCCTATGGGGCTACCAAGTGTTTGCTCAGAGCTTTAGCAGGTTTTAGTCCAGATTTCACTCTTAATGCTTCCTGTGTTAATTAGCTTAAAGCTGTCTCTGCTGCCTTAACAAAGGCTCCATCTGCTTGAAGCGACTGCAATGTCACTCAGCCTGGAATGAATGTACAGGAGTCAGAGACCAGATAAGTCTGAGCCTGACTGGGAAAATTGAGACTAAGATGGGAAGACTAAAATGTGGGGCCAGGAATGGATAGGATAAAAAATATGATGCAGAGGAGAATAGACCAAAATGAGTAGTGAAGAGATGCTCTCTGCCATGGTGTAATGCAGTAAATGTACAATGCATGCTGAGCAATGCAGAAAACATGAAGTAATTCCTCTGTCAGTGATCATTGCTCATCTGAGGCACAGATTGCACTCATGCCCTGTGAAAAGAGCTGTATGTGACCATGTAATGAGAGACAATGTCACAAAAAGTGCACAGAAAAGAGGCTTCAGGGAAGCTGAACAGGGAATCTTAATCAGCCTGCCTTGACTTTGAAGCAGAGTTGCCATCCACTCTATCCATTCTCACATGTATTTTTGTCCATTATAAGCTGCTGCAGATTATCAAGTGAAAATATACTCGATGTTTTTGGATGCAAGTGAAAAAACCTGTGTCAAGAAGGATTTCTACATCTTCCAAAGCACAGCATGGGAAAATAGCTGTACAAGCTTTTTGTGTAATTTTTTCCTGGCAGAGTTCCTTATTGGTACCCACCAGAGGCAGAAAGTCAGAAAAAGTGGCTTATTGAATGGTAATAATATACAAAAATTGACTAGGTGAATAAAAGCCTAATTGCCTAGAAGTTGAAACTTTTTTCTCTAATGGGTTGTTGGAGGGTTTATTGGGCTTTTTGGGTGGACGGAGATGGGTTCCTTATCTTTTCACCTTCTAAAACATATTGTAGTAGATAGAATAACATCTGCCTTTCTCGCGCAACTCTTTTTCCTTAACATGTTGAATTAAATCTGCTGATCAATAACTCACTGGGTTCAATAGCTGCATTTGATCTTTATCCTTTGGCTGAGATGCTAAATGCAAACTTCTTTTACTGATACAAGCACAACAAATGCAGGTAATCTGCTATCTCCTTTTTGATAGCCTGTGCTATCTACTCTTGATCTATGTGAGAGTAAAGCCTGATCCAGTATTACACATAACATCAGCAGTATGAAGAGATGCAACATTTAAATGAAAAATGAGACTGTTTGAATGCTTTCCAATAGCTTGTAGAAAAATGCAGTACAAATAATAAAAAATAGGGAATTTGCTCCTGCATTTCTAAAACTTTCCTGACAGGCAATGTCATATAAAACTTCAGGCCTTTATCCCCAAATATTGTCTATGTGAGAATTCAGCTGAATCTGTTGGCATATGGAAGTCAATAAAACATGATATTACAGCTCATTATGTTGCTAATTTGCTTTCCAGAATTTTGTAAAAGACTGTCCCCAGAAGACCCTCACTAGTAAACAGGTTGGAAGGTAGGGCAAGTTAGCTTTAATGGTTGCAATGCTCCATACTCACATCAAACTGTTATGAGATAGCAAATGTATATTTCATCTTCTTGAAAAGTGTCTATGGACTTATTAACTTCAAGTCCTTGCAAGGTCTTATCTTCCTCAGAAGGACAAGTGTGAGTGACAACACAAACAGGCTATATTAAGGAACACAGAACAGAGATACTGCATAGAGACAGCCTTCAGTAACCAATTTATATCCTGTAACTTCCCCCTTTTTTCTGTTTTCCTGATGATCCTGCTAGCCTTAAAGCCCCATCCAGTTCTCTCATGGTTTCCCATGCCAAAATTCCATATATGACTTTTCTTCTAAGATTTCTTGAAAGCTAATTTCTTCTGTGATACCTGATAAGCAATCAACCCTGCTGGTCTGCTGCTGGTGGTTTGTGGAGTGTAGAAGCATGGTCATCTTGGTTTGTAGCTCTGTAAGCAACTCGGTTCTCAGTTTCATAGATTAATTTATTTTAAAAAAAGGAAAAGGAAAACAAAAATGACAGCTTTCTAAGTGTTCTAAACAAAGACAAAACAAAACCCAGTTTCTGTCTGAAAAAGGATTTTCAGGTTATTCCAGGAGGACAATGATAAAAGGGGCTTTTGTTCCCTGAAATTATCTTGATATCTAAGGAAGAAAAAATTAAACAAAGTATTTCAGAATGAAAAAAAGTGTAAAAATGCAAAATGACAGACTGGCACATTTTAACTTTTTGGAAGTTGTATTACAGTTCTAGGGAGGCCAAGCCAATCAGATAAACTCAGCATAAGACTGTTCGAAATCAGTCTTTCCATACACTTTCCAGTGTGAAAAGTGCTCTATGGAAAATTTGAGTCAGCTGGAGTTCATTGGTGCAGTTTCTGTTATCCATCATTTATCTCGTGTTTCCATTGTTATCTCTTTGAAGCAGAGCTCTCTATACATGGTCAGATAGCAGACAGAAAGATGGGGTATTGTTCTCTTACTGGGGCTTGTGTGGCTACCTAAAAAGAAACAAAGGACTGGGATTTCCAACCCAGTGTTAGAAATGCCCTATTAATGGTCCAATTTTAACACTGTGTTCAGTTTAGCTTGCTAAGGCACTACAGTTTCCCATGCTGCATTACTGAATTTGTCATTGCTCCCTGCCAGCCCCAAGTGAGAGGCAACAGTTTTTCCTCCCAATCATATCACTGCATAAATTTCCAAGCATCCAAAAACAATCTCTGGTCACCAGAGTTTGCACCTATGCCACCAGGGGAAGCAAGAAGCCAAGAAACACACAAGAGTACAGAGTGAACAGTGATCAGCAAGGTTCATCCAAAGGCACTCAATTTACTTATTACAGAAACAATTTTTTCCTTCTCATATATTAATTATCAGACTCACTCCTCCTGTTTGCCTGATTATTCTGATCCTGCACATCTCCTTGCCCATCTGGAGGTGGATTGCCAGAGTCCCAGCTATCCTTCACCTTGTGTTGTCATTTACAAGGATGATACATGTCCCTGAGCTCTGCTCAGAATATAATGGTACAAACACAGTAGACAAGGGTGGATTGCATTTCACATCTGCCGTCCAGATGTCTTGCAATTCTCATTGCCCCTTTAGAGAGGCTAAGGTCAGATGTGATGAAGATATCCATGGCTTTCCCTGTAGTGCTGGTGAGGAAAGCCCATCTCATTTGTCATACATGAAATTCCCTGTCCAATTTCCTCACAAACGGCGCGTCCTTTACTCTCTGGTGGTGAAGGGCTGCTGCTCACACAGGGTGATAAAGTCATTTGTGCCTGGGACCTTGACTGGGCTGCTCACAAATTTTGTGCCCATGAAAACTACTAGAGTTTTGCTAGCTTATGGCTTAGCACACACCTCTGTACTCATCTTGTGACAAGGCTGTCTCAAAATAAACAGTCTCAGGATATGCTTAGTCCTGCAGAAAAAGCCCAGGGATATGCACTATTAACACTGCATTTCTACCTCCCAGATCTTTCACTGTTGAAAACATTTCCAGTGAGAGACAAACTGGTGAAAAGATAAATTGTTGCACCTATGGGTGTCCCAGAAGGGTTTTTTTCCCTCTAAAATCCCCCCCTGCTCTGCTTTGTATGTGTAATTGCATACTTTTCAGAGCAGGGACTGCAACGTGGCTTTCCCATTTCCACCCAGCAGAAGTCACCCTCTCCCCATTATTTTTTTTCCTCTGGGTACAATTAATATTTAATTAAGTGTATCCAAGGGTAGAGCTCCAAAAGAAGAAATTAGGAGAAACCTGTTTCAGATGGTCTAAACTGCTGACAAAACTACTTTTGTGAGAGGTGGATAAGCCAAGTTTTGTTCCAGTTCTGAGTCACACAGAGGGAATTTGAATGGATGGAAAAAGAGCAGAGTAACTTTAGGAGATTGTATTGTAGGACAGGTAAATTTCAGACATTGTGTCAAAGTAGGTTTTGATTAACTAACTTTTGATTTCTCAGTAGTGATTATTGAGAACTTTTCAGGGAAAATAAAAATTAAATTGAAAACCAATAGTATTTGTTGGGGGGATAAAAAGTAAAAGCCCTGTGTTTGAAAGAACTTTCTTTCTTCTTTCAAGATTTATATGGCATTGGCCACATCAGGAACTGAAATTTTGGAAAAATTAATCAATATATTATAAGTGTGAGGTAGAAGAATGATTTTCTGCTTCAGAATCTCCTAGGGCATATTTGAGTTCAAATTGCTTCAGTCAAAAAGCAAGTAAGTTATATTTAATTAAGTGTAAACCCACATGACAAATAATCTTCCAAGTCTGATCTGGAAGGGCCAGTTATCCCAATCAAAATAGAGCATGTAGGAGAGCAGGACTTTGAGATGGTATTAGCTTAAGGCAATTCAAAATTTTTAATTTGATTCTTGTCAGGAAAATTACGAATGTGCAATTTTTGAAAAAGTTGAACAAATGAGGTAGTGGTCAAAGTTTAATTAGAAATTATCTACCTGCTCTGTTTTTGATGACAATAACCAAAATGTTGTAGAAAAGGGAAAAAAAAGAACAAAAAAAGAACTGAGAAACTTCAGAAAATTTGACCTAGGTAGAATGGCTTTACTAAATACATATTTCATTTCAGTCCTAGCCAGAGATTCCATCACTCATGCTGGAGGGAATCAGTGTGTCAGCATTAAGGAAGTAAACCTGAGGGGATGGAGATGTTAGGAGTCATCCCCACACCTCATGCTGAAAAACACATGCCTTTGCTGCACTAGAAGTCTTATTCCATGGAAATAACAGTCAGCCCTTTCTTAAAAAGAACTGGTTTTGAGTTTGGACATATGTCCTGGTTTTGCCTGAAACAGAGTTAATTTTCTTCTTGGTAGCTGATACAGTGCTGTGGTTTTTGGGTTTAGTATGAGAATAATGCTGATAACATACTGGTGTTTTGGCTGTTCCTAAGTGGTGGTTATCCTAAGGCAAGGAATTTTCACTGTCTCGTGATTTGTTGATGAAGAGTTACAGAAGAATCCAGGAGGCAGCATGGCCAGGACAGTTACCTAATTGCCTGGGTGACCTGATCTGGCCAAGTGTGAATCCCATACCACAGAAGGTCATGCTCAGTGTATGAACTGGGGGAGTTACATGGAAGATGGATGATCACTGTTAAGGGATGGTCTGGCTGTTGATCAGCACATGGTGAGCAATTGTGTTGGGCACCCCTTGTTTCTCTTGGGTTCTGTTACTTTCACCTTCTCTTTATCCTTTCTATTACTGTATTGTACTACTATTGTTATTATTATAAGCATATTTATTATTATTATATTTTGCTTCAATTATGTAATTGCTCTTATCTCAGTCCATGAGTTTTATCTTTTCTTTCTTATCCTTCAGCCTACTGGCATCAGGGGTGGGAGGCAGTGGGGGAGCAGCTGTGGGGTACTTTGTTGCTGGCTGGAATGAAATCACTAAAAAAATATGACCAAACAGCTACAGTAACTGTGGCAATTTTTCTTTTGTTCTAGGATTTTACCCTTTAATAATGATGAGAACACAATAGTCATAGCAGCGATGACAATGGGTGCCCAGGAAGGAGGTGGAACAGGACAAGCTTGTATCACCTTTTTACCGACTGTTCTTCTTGCATCCAAGCTTTCTGAGCTCAGGGCATTTCCTGGGAATTCCAGGACTGTTCTATTTAATAACTGGCAATGGTTCTCTTCAATATTGTGTCCAGGCTCTACTTATATCCACAGAAACCTTTTCCCTTTAAGGGTGCCACAGGCCTGCTGCACACTAATGGACAAATAACTTTCTTTCAGTAATTTCAAACCTGGTTTTCACTGGTTTCCTTTAAGGCATGTAAAAAGTGTACCTGGCCTCTGCCCTATTGCAAGAAATTTTGAGGGGAGAGGTGGCCACAAAAATAGGGAGACCTGACTTTTGTTTGTAATATTTTCCTTTTCTTCATCCAGTATTAATTTCTACCACAATGATTCTTTTGCTCTGACTAGGGGTTATTTCAGAATCACAGAATCACAGAATCACAGAAATTCTAGGTTGGAAGAGACCTTTAAGATCATCGAGTCCAACCCATGTTCTAATACCTCAACTAGATCATGGCACCAAGTGCCACATCCAGTCTTTTTTTAAACTCTTCGAGGGATGGTGACTCCACGACCTCCCTGGGTAGATGATTCCAGTATTTGACTACTCTTTCTGTAAAATACTTCCTCCTTATTTCTAGCTTGCATCTCCCTTGGCGCAGCTTGAGACTGTGTCCTCTTGTTCTGTCTGTTGTTGCCCGGAGAAAGAGACCGACCCCCAGCTCACCACAGCTACCCTTCAGGAAGTTGAAGAGGGTGATAAGGTCACCCCTGAGTCTCCTTTTCTCCAGGCTGAACAACCCCAGCTCCCTCAGTCGCTCTTCATATGGCTTGTGTTCCAAGCCCCTCACCAGCCTCGTTGCTCTCCTTTGGACACGCTCAAGCATCTCAACGTCCCTCCTAAAGTGAGGGGCCCAGAATTGGACGCAATATTCAAGGTGTGGCCTCACCAGTGCTGAGTACAGGGGAAGAATGACCTCCCTGCTCCTGCTGGCCACACCGTTCATGATACTGGCCAGGATGCCATTGGCCTTCTTGGCCACCTGGGCACACTGCTGGCTCATGTTCAGCCGACTGTCAACCAGCACCCCCAGGTCCCTTTCCTCCTGAGCACTGTCCAGCCACACTGTCCCCAGCTTATATCGTTGCAGGGGGTTATTGTGGCCAAAGTGCAGGACTCGGGACTTGGACTTATTGAACTTCATCCCATTGGATTCTGCCCATCCCTCCAACCGTTCCAAGTCCCTCTGCAAAGCCCTACGTCCTTCTAACAGATCCACACACGCTCCCAGCTTAGTGTCATCTGCAAATTTGCTAATAAAGGACTCTAAACCCTCATCCATGTCATCAATAAAAACATTAAACAGAACTGGCCCCAGCACAGAACCCTGAGGAACACCACTGGTGACTGGCTGCCAGCTGGATGCAGCACCATTCACCAACACTCTCTGGGCCCGGCCATGCAGCCAGTTCCTGACCCAGCACAGAGCACTCCTGTCCAAGCCACGGGCTGCCAGCTTGTCTAGGAGTATGCTGTGGGAGACAGTGTCAAAGGCCTTGCTGAAATCCAAGTAAACAACATCTACAGCCTTACCTGCATCGACTAGGCGGGTTACCAGGTCATAAAAGGTGACCAGGTTGGTTAAACATGACCTACCCCTCCTAAACCCATGCTGGCTGGGTCTGATACCCTGGCCATCCTGTAAATTTTGCGTGATGGCACTTAATATAAACTGTTCCATTATTTTACCAGGTACTGAGGTCAGACTGACTGGTCTATAATTACCAGGATCTTCCTTTGCACCCTTTTTGTGAATGGGTATCACATTGGCCAGCTTCCAGTCATCTGGAACCTCGCCAGTGAGCCAGGACTGATGGTAAATGATGGAGAGTGGCTTTGCAAGCTCATTTGCCAGCTCTCTCATCACCCTGGGGTGGATTCCGTCTGGTCCCATAGATTTATGAGTATCCAAGCATTTCAATAGTTCTATGACTGCCCCCTCTTGGATAAAGGGGGGACCATTCTGCTTCCTGTCACCATCAACCAGCCCAGGTGGGCAGGTGTCTTGAGGGCAAGTCATCTTCCCACTAAAAACTGAGGCAAAATAGGCATTAAGCACTTCTGCCTTTTCCTCATCTTCAGATACTATATACTATATATATACTATATACTATATATATATACTATATACTATATATATACTATATATATGATATATATATATATATATATATATATATATATATATATATATATATGATATATATATATATATATATATATATATGATATACTATATCATTTTTTGCCATTGGACTTGACCTGATTTCTTCCAAAACTCATTTGACAGAAGAAAAAGGGGCATGCTACATAATTCATTAGATACCAGAAGTACATTAAAAATGTATTTAACAAGAACTTATCCCACCAGGAAATCAAATAACAGCTTATTTCCTTAAAGCAGTCTTGATAGACCCAGGCCTGTATTTAAACATTAGAGATTTTCTTTATATTAATTGGGGAAAAAATGGTTCATCATGCTGCTTATGCTCAAAAAGCCCCCCAAATAAATCAAAATGCAAACCAAAACCAAACAAACCCAAACCAACAAAATAAAACAAACACAAAAACAACAAATCAAAAAAAAAAAACCACCCCAAAACTCTGTGACAAGCTCAACTGAACAGTAGGAACTTAATGAGCCCAAACAAACAGTGCTGTGCTCAAACTCAGAATACATATACCTTCAGGCAGCAATCTTAAGAAAAACTAGAAAATTTGTTGAATTATTTAGTGAACATGGCAGATCCTGGATAAAACCTTTTTTCATCTGCTCAACCCCAGATAAATGGCACGTGTAGGTAACCTGTGCTTGGGGGTGAGGGCTTGTCCCCCCGCAGAAAGCGGCTGTACAGAGAGGTGGGTGGGGTGGCAATTGCCCTGGTGCTTGTGGTTGAGGGGTGATCTTGCTAAGCACAGAGCGCTCACTTTGAGCTGCCAGTGGGGCAACACTGCCTTATGTCAGGGAAGATATTTATAGCAATTCACTGTATGCCTTGAGCAAAACCATCCTGAGATCTCCAGAACCTATTTTAACATCAGCCAAACATAAACTATTGATCACTGTGCTGTTTAGATCTCTTCCCTTTAACCCTTTGCATTTAACAAGAAAACGTGCTAGTGTATGAGCTCTGACATGGAAGATTTCAGAGAAAATTTCTTGTTTCTCCTTTCTCTTTTTTTTTTAAACTTTGATTTCTGTCAAGAAATGTCAGTCTGAAAGAAATAAAAACATCCTGTAGAATTGTGTCAGTTTGTGGATCAGTTCAAGAGAAGCAAGGCAATTTTCCCAGGGAAATTTTCTCTGTTTTCCTTCCTGTCTGACATGCCCTCCTCCACCCTGTCTAAAAGGCAGATGCTAAGCCTGGAGTCTGGCAGCCATGGCCAAGAGCCTCGGGGTTTTTTATAATGTGATAGGATGTCTTCTATATGTGAGAAGGGAAAGAGGGTTACCCTCATCCCTTTTGCACAGAGTATGAAATATCTCTGGGATTTTTTCCCATGTTTTTTGAAAATGTTCGGGGGATTTAGACCTATTAATCTCATCTGTTAATGTGTGATGCTTTTAGGTGGGGGTGTGTGAGAGCAGTGGATGCTGGGCACTGAAGAACATGGGAGGCAAATGAGGAATGGATTCCTTATAGCTTAGCAATTTGAAATCCTTAATGAATAAATGATTTCTTTCCTGTCCCAAGAACTTGTCCTGCAGAACACAGTGCTCTGCAATAGTCTTAGATCAATGGCCTATCTAGGACAATGTACATTTTCAAATCCTAAACCAGATATTTAATTAAAGGCATTTCCATTTCAATTATCTTCATGCATCCCATTAATACTCCTAACTTTTCATCAATATTTCCTTTTCCACTCACTCTGAGAAGTGCAGGCCTTTGCAAAGAGTTATTTTGGCAATTAGGTAACTAAAGGAAATGACCAGGGCTGCAAAAGTGCTTTACCCTAACTCTTACCCACTAAAAGCAATGGTAGCTTCTATATATGGCAAAATGATGAGACCTCCACTGGTTGTCTGCATAGAAAATGTCCCATCATTAAATACCTATGATTAAGATAGGAGAAGAAATATATTGCACAGTGGGGAAAATATTAAAAAGACAGATGTTTCATGCAAAACAAAACAAAAAAATTACTACCTTTCAGTTTTTCCTGGGCCTGTCATTTATTGTCTAGCATAAATTTAAATATAAATTTGAAGTACAAAACCAGATTGCAATATTTAAAAAAAATCCAACAACAAAAACCAACCACCATGGAATAAAGTTCTAACTCTAGATAAACTTAAATTTCAATTTTAATGCATTTTAATCAGATGAAAGCTGCTTAGTATGAGTAATGTATGGGGATTTTATTGTTTGCAATGTCTCTATTAAATGAGATAATACCAAGGAGACCTTCTTTTTAAGGATTTTTTTTCCATGAGCAATTTTCCCATGATCAGATTTTCACTGAAATTTGATCATTTCCTATCAAAAGCTTATTCATTTGGAATGAGTCTTTCCCTACTCAGGCTAATTATTCAGTGTTGGATAAGAGAGCTGAGGGTCTTCCTTTGTAATAGATATGTTTCTGAGATCTATTAAAAACACTCTTTAGTTCACAGCCAGATGCCACATTTCTCTAATCATTTCCAAATCTTTTATGTAGATGACACAATTGAAACAGCAAAAGTGAAAAAATACTGCTTGTGGATGTTTTTTATTTTTTAAATTAACCTGTTTCCACTTAATTTCCTCATAAAATGTGTATATTCTGTTCCCAAGCTGCAGTTCTGGGTCAAAGAATTGGTGGCTGTAACTCTACATATTGTTATGAAGTTAGCCAAGACTATAACATGTTGGTTTTTTAAAAAAGTAAAAAGGGATACCTGTGGATTTGAGATGTGATGGAGAAGATGTTAACTTAGCCTTACACTATAATCAGGCTTGGTAAGACATAAATTTTCAAATGAACTACATTTATTGGTTGTAATTTCACATTTTAATGTGAGCTATATAATGAAGATATATTCACGATTCATTTTATTTAATTATAAAATGAAGATTCAAATCACATTAACTAAATTCCATCTTGCTCCCCATCCCTATTTGGTGAGTCTGTGCCTTCAGGGTCACCTTACTAATAGACTGGAACTTGACTTATGTTTCCAGTCATGCAAATAATTAGTACGACCATGGGTAATGAAACTATTAGAAGAAAACTAATTACCAGTTGAAGTATTTGCAGCAACAGAGCCCCAAATCCTTAGATATATTACTTAGTTTCCTCACTAAGGAAAGGATTCAGCCCTCTTCACTAATTTTGACTGAAAAAATGGAGTTATTTTCAGCAATGAAGGATGAAATAGGGTGTCAGGAAAATCCATATTTTCATTCTCTTGGTCTCAATTTTTAGGTTTTATCATGAATCACATATGAAGCATGACCCATCAGAATACCTCTAGCCTAGTCATGTTCCTGACCCTTCAGTGGTCTATTACATCTTCTTGCAGAAAATGATCTGATTTTTAATGGGTAACCGCAACTCTTTCTGGGTCTGAGAAGCAAAGTAATTTCTGATATGCTAAATGTGAGAGTCCAGAGAGAATTAGATTTCCAAGACCAAATGCTATAACCCTAGAACAGATTTAAAATACTTCCATCAACACCTACAAGAGATGCCAATTTTCATGACCAACCATTTGTACTTTGTGTCCAGAATGGCAATGTATTTCTTTCTTATATTTCAGAAGTTTTCTGATGACTAACTGTGACTGCCATAAGATACTCTGGAATACATAGGTTTTGGCTGTGATGAATCCTACTAGAGCAGTTTGGGATTATCCATTATCTCAGAAGCCTTTATAGTGCACATAATGTCTGAGATGCAATGCTTTGTGAGTAAAACTGAAGCAAGGAAACACAGAATGATTAGGGTCAGAAGGGACTTTTGAAGTTCATTCCAGAACCATAGAGTGGCTTGGTTTGGGAGGAACCTTCAAGATGATCCACTTCCAAACCACCTGTTATGGGCAAGGACCCTGTCAACTAGACCAGTTTGCTCAAAGTCCCATCCAGCCTGGCCTTGAATGCTTCCAGGGAACAGGCATCCACCATTTCTTTGGGCAGACTGTTGTAGTGCCTCACCACCCTCAGAATAAAGAATTTTTACCTTATGTGTGATCTAAACCTACTTTCTTTCAGTTGAAAACCAAATCCCTTGTCCTCTCTTTACGTGCCCTTGTAAAAAGTGCTTTTCTGTATTGCTTCAAGGCTCCCTTCAGGTACTGAAAGGTCACAATTAGGTCAGTCAGAATGATTCTATTTTCCAGGCTGAAAAATCTCAGCCTTTCCTCATAGGAGAGGTGCTCCATCTCTCTAATTATCTTGGTGGCTTCCTCCAGACTTGCTCCAACAGGTCCATGTCCTTCCTCCCTTCCAGTGCTGGAGACCCCAGAGCTGGATGCAATGTTCCAGGTGGGGTCTCATTAGAGCAAAGCAGAGGGGCAGAGGGGCAGAATCCCCTCCCTGTCCCTGCTGGCCAGGCTGCTTTGGATGCAGCCCAGGACACATATGCTTTTCTGGGGTGCAAATGCACATTGCTGGGTCATGTCCAGCCTCCCATCCACCAGCACCCCTAATCCTTCTCAGCAGGGCTTCTCTTGACCTGTCCATCCTCAGCCTGTGTTGATACCAGCCCTCTAGTTCCACTCAGTTTGAATAGAGTCACCCAACAGAAGGTTGCCCAGGACCATGTCCAATCAAGTTTTGGATGCTTCCAAAGATGGAGACTCAACAACTTCCTTGGCTAGCCTACGCCAGATTTTGACAGCCCTTATGGTAAAAAATTGTTTTCTTGTGTGCAGTTGGAATATCATCTGTACTAATTTGTATCTGTTACCTCTTGTCCCATCAGTGGCCACTACTAAGAATAGTCTGGCTTCCCCACTGCCGTTTGTTCCTATCAGGTGTTTCTAATCAATGTCATTGATCAGGTGTTTCTAATCAATGTCATTGATCAGGTTATCAAGTCTTCGCTCTAAGTCTTCTCTCAGCTAAGTCCCATCTCTTTCAGCTTCTCCTCACATGGAAAAAAGAAGGAAATTTTCAACCTATCATCTAAAAACATTTTGGAAGTTTTTTTCTAAATAAGAAACTTGAGACATTAGTCTTGATCTAGATTTCCTCATAAGCTATGCTATTTCAGTTCAGTGTACAAGTGCCAGATTAAATCATTAACAGGGTGTTAATTTGGCAGTTTTTGTCAAGAAGCTCATCAGAGCACTCTGTTGCACATCTGGAGATTTCACATGTGTTTTGCCCAGGCTGGATGCTGAAAAGCACAGTGGTGGCAGAGCAATGCCATGGTTATTGTTCAAGCTATGTGTGCATTGACAACTTGCACTGCATCCAGAATTTCCAGGCTGTTTTGATCAAAAGCTATTGAAAAAGATATGAAGATGGTGCAAGGAATAACTGTTGGGTGACTCTGCCATGGTCTTGCCCTTGGTGGGAAGGTGTTGATAGTGAGAACCACACATTGTGGGATATTGCTCATCACTAGCACAGAAACCAAAGTAAGAAGGTGCCAGTGTCTATCATCGAGGACTCAGGTAGGCTGTAGTTGAAAGTAGGCATTGATTTGCCTTGCCAAAGAAAACTCTATCTCCACAGTTTCTCAACATAGAAGTCAGAAGTGACATTTGCTACAATATTACATAATTTTTGATGCCTTGGTTTGTTAATCAGCTTTGCTGGGCAATGGACGAATCTGAGCCATTTGGCTTGTAGATGGCATCAATTTTCAAATGCTCAAGTAATAGTTTTGGTCCCAATTTTAAGCATTTTTTTCTGGTAATATTTCTAATTAAATGACACTACCAGTGTTCAGAAAGCTTCCACAACTGACAGAAGTGTCTTCCTGGAGACATCATGATTCCCCACTTGACAAATGTGCTGCATTCCTCTGCTCTGCGTGTGCTTATTTTGATCATACCTTTAAAGGCTCAGGGACTGACATTCCCCAGCCTGGCAATTTGAAAAGAAATCAAAACCCTGCAATATATTACATGCACATCCCTAAATCTCTGATCTCTCTGAACCTAAGGAAGATTAGTGGTTGTTCAAATTGTTTCTGAGCCTGTTCTTTGTCAGTGTTGTTTGTGGCACTGCAGAGCCTGTGAGCACCTGTCACTGATCAGGACACTCACTGCACTGATGACTGCACAAGCCCCAAACAGGAAGGTGCTCTGTGGCTCCGAATCCCGAAGATCACAAAGGCACCAACTTCTGCTCATCCTAGAGAGGTCAACCCCCCAAGCACAGCTTTTTGTCTCCTTATGTCTCGTTATGCATGTGCTAGAATATTTTTCAGTACAAGGTGGTAAATGTTCTACTTATTACAGGTGACAGTTCTGTTCAGCTGAAGAGATGAAAGTCAGAGATGAATACTTTTTATATCATTTGCTAGTGGATATCTGTATCCAGACTACCAGTAAGTCAAGCAGTGTCATTCTTTCATGTCTCCTTTAAAGTTACAAAACACTTGACCCTTATTTTCCAGATTGTGAGCAGTGGCATGGAGAAATAATGTCCCAGCTCCTTCAGGGAATTTATTTCAGTGCAAGTGTGGATTTCAGTGATTTTCCCAGCCTCCAGGGAGCAGCAAACTGCAGCTTCCCAAAGTCTAGGTTAATAATGTCCTACCAAACATAGTCAGCTTCCTTCATCCATCAGCATTTTTCTACAGAAAAAAAAAAAAAAGAAAATACTAATGTATAAAGCTGCCACAGCTCAGCCCAGGAAGAAAGATTTTATTCCATCAGATAAAAGGAATGTCTATAGTTGCTCTCTCAGGGCCTGCCAACTAACCTAAGATAACAGAAGAATTTTTTATGTGCTACACTACTTTCTCACTAATCTTATTTTAAGAAAAGTAACATAATGAGCATTTATTTGGGGCACTTGGTATACTTTTCTTAAAGCCAGACAAAAAAGGAAATCTGGTACTTGTTTTATTTCTACTTTAGCACTTTATCTGACAGCTTGACATAAGAGCAGACATAAAAGCATAGCTCTGTACAAGATATTAATCTGAAATTATCATAAAATAATTTTCTCCAGATTATCTAACACAGTCTAATTGGCAAGGGTGGATCTGTGTATAAAAATAGTTTGGAGATATTATTATTATAGCAGGGCAGTATTTTTTTTCTGGAATCTATTTTAAATGCTTTTATTAGTTAGTTCTGTGGGCTTTTTTTTCCAGGTTGCTTTATAAATCTTTGGAAACTCTGAATTCTCAAGTGCTGTCTCCTGACAATGAATTCTGGAACGGCGACCATCAAAAAGCCATACAGCTTGAATGGCACTTGAGCAAACCGCTTTCCTAGAAAAATAGAAAGTGCTTGATGAGTGTGTCTCACAGTCTGGATATTGTATTGTAGCTGGATATTTAGGCTGACTTTTGAAAAGTAGTGAGTTCACAGTAGCCCAGTGGGTTGCCATGATGGCTCTGAAGGTGTCACATAGTGATCCTTTACCATGAGTTTGATCAGATTACAGGCTGTGTTCACTGACATCAAATGAGAGCATTCAGACATACGTAAAATATGACAACAACCTTTATGAACTCGTTACAACAATTGATGCTTTTTAATTTGGGATCACAAACATTCCAAACCTGGTGATGCAAGTACAGTTATCCTCGTGCCCCCCTTAATGTGTACCAGAAGAAAAGTATCAGGAGTAGATATTAAACCACTGGAAGGTTGAGGCAAATGCTAAAGTGTGGGGAATTCATTAAAAACAACTTTGACATTTTGACAACTGGATAAAGTTGATTGATTGTATTTTGCTGGTTTTGAAATCTCTTAAGTTTTGCATGTTCCAAATGTCAGGTAAGTTTCTGAAACCCCAGAGCAAAAGAGTGAGATATGAGATTCAGGTTCCCTCTTCATCATGTGTTAAGGTCTTTTTCTCAGTTGATCTCAACTAGAGTTACAGATTTCTTTAGTTTTGTCTGGAATTGCTACTGTGGTGTCTTTCTGTAGTTCTGTATTTTAATACCAAACTTTGTAGTGTTTGTTCTTTTTTATTAACAGATTTATTGAGGGAATATGATGCCTGCAACATTAGGGTTTTGTTCCTGATGCCCCAGCATGCTGTTGACATCCCAAGGACTCCTAATGTATTCCAAGGAACCTCCTCCTGGTTCCTTGGCCCCCAGTGCCAGACACCACTGGCTGCCTGGGGAAAGGAGCAGGCTGTCCTGCTCTGCTCTGTGGTCACAGCCACCTTGCTCCTTGCCACCTGCCTTGCCAGCTCCCAGCACCATCACACCTGCCTCTCAGGAAAGGCTCTGGGTGGGTGTAAACAAGTGAGAGGAGTCAGGGAGGCTGGGAGTCCATTACAGGAAGAATATTTAGACAAATTAATGAGGAGTTGCTATGAGATGCTGTCATGGCGTAAGACATGTGTTGCACCAGGGAACTGGCTATTTGAAGTGCAAATCTCTAAGCTTTTGTCATCTCATCTCTTAACCACCCTAATGACTTTCTGCAGTGCTCCAGCCACTGTTCAGGAGCTCTCAGGTTTCTGTGGTTGAGATGACTCCCGAGGTATCAGAAAGTCTTTTCATTCCCAGCCCTGCAAACGAAGAAAAAGTCGAGATTCGTCGGTTCTGCTTTTCAAGGTTGTTCATTTTTTCTTATCGATGACATTCTTTCTCTGATCTGCCGAGATCTGTCCAGTGGGTGGGGTTGTGGCACAGTCCCTGCCCTTGGGGTGGTGTTAATTTTTTATACTACAAACTACGTGTACTTTATTTACAATAATTTTCCAATACCTATCACCTATGTTAGACAGTCTGTCTCTAAACCAATCCAAAAGTGCCACCATCCCAGCAGAAGATGGAGAATGAGAAGAAGGACAGGACATGCCCAGATTCCTCCATCTTGCTTCTTGAACCCCCATTCTAAACCCCCAAAATTCTACTTTTTCACCCCGTGACAAATTAACTATCATTCTATGCAAACTCTTGTGGCTTATAAATTTTCACACAAAGTTGGTAATTTTTTCCATGGACTAAAATTGAAGGCACAGGTGTTTTTGACTCCATGCCAAGGTCTCTGAGCCCCTTTCCAGAGTCTCACATCACCCAGGGCAGCCAGAGGAATGTCCTGGGTCCCAGCAAGGAGCCCCATGCCTTCCTGCAGGGATTGCCTTTCCTCTGCTTGAGGCTTTGCAGGAGCCTGCTGCAGGCTGTGAGCCACAGGTGGGTCTGTGGGAGCACGGGAGCTGTGCCAAGCACTGTGGAAAACGGGGGCATGGAAAAGTGGTGCAGAGCACTCAGACCTGACAGAGCTTCCTGAAATCAATGGCAGTCCCTCCCCTCCTGTGCTCGGCCACACAGCTCTGGGGTGATCCCAATGGGTTACTTGTGTGGAAGCAACTAACTAATCTCCACAGTTAGTTCTGCGTCAGAACTAACTATTTTTCTTCTGTTGTTACTACATATTAGAGGAGAGGAGTCCACGACCCACAAATTTCCTGTCTGGATCTGTACAGCCCAGTGACAGCACTGCCTGAAAGGCAGTCCCCTCCCTGAGCACAGGCAAGAGAAATACATGGACTTTAGCTGCAATTTGCTTTCCCGTACAGCAGATGGAGTTTTTTATTTACAATAGCACAGCTTTCTGTCAGAGAAAGGAGAGATGGCAAAACCCCAGGCAAAACACTGGAGCCAAGCACCCATGGGCATGGGAAAGTTGCCTTCTGGATCCACATGCTGGAGGGCTCTGGCAGGCCCACCTACCGCAGGAACAGATGTGAGTAATTAATATTTGACTTGAGCTAGCTGATCAATCCTAGATAAATTGCTTGAAAGTTAATCACAAGGTTCTGAGTCACTTTTATTTTTACTTTTACCTGAATTCTTGAGGGATTTCTGCCACATGTGAAAGGAATAGAAGGACTTTGATGTGCAAAGGAACTACATGGCGGGAACCTCACTGCCACCATGAAGTGTTTGGTGATGGGAATGGTAGTGATTAGGTATCAAAAGGACTCAGCCAGTCTGTATACAAAAATGTCTGTTCTTGGACAGATTTATAGGGGAAAAATCAAGAGATGAATAATTGTCTTATGCGTTCCAGCATGTGAATCAATAATAGTGCTGCTAATTGGGCCCCGGCAGATTTATTCAGATGCAAACCTCTCTGTTTATGATTTGGGTCTGTCTCATTTCCCTGCAGGTTTCATTCATACCACTGTTGTCTGAGGTCACATGAAGCAGTGCTGTTAGCTAATAGACAGCTGTTCACCAGTGGCTGAATGTCAACGTGCATGAAAAGAAAAATATTATTGCATCCCTCACTCAAGTGTAGAAGTGTGGATTCTCTGAAATCACTCCAGCTGCAGTAGAGTTTCAAGAGCCAGGTATTTAATCTAGAAAGTGCACTGGCATAATCTAGATGCAAAGTGCTGCTCAAAGATAATTCATTATCAATACATTACCGTGCTCCTGGCCAATTGCTTAGTGTTAGATATCTCTAAAAGTAAATTATTACCATAGAATATACAGTAACCACTTCAGTTTATGTTTTCAAATTAGAATAAGAGCTAGTTGAAATTACACTCCAACTATAGCTTACTCTCTTGTCCTGGGAATTTTTCTTCAGTTGAAGATGACGTCTGTTCTTTTTAAGCCTTACAATCACCATAAGCCTTCCAGATTATTTTTTTTATTGTATTGGCAGTTGTCAATTACTAGCAAAATCCTGCAATTGGCTGCAAATATTGTAAATGCAATGATGCCCTAAACCCCAGACAGGTGAAGGGCAGTGGGCCTAAGAGTATTATTCTTACTAAGAGCTCTTTTTTCACTTTTCCTCAGTAATATTTGTTGATCTATCTGTCCTCAGGTACCAATAATTTTTCATGTTAAATAGTATTTCATCAAAACCTCCACTGAATGAGTGGTAGATCTGCAAGGTAAAGCACTTGCATGTGATGCCAAAGGTAATCTTGCCTGTACAATGAAAGATTTACAGTTTGCATTTTTGAGACTGTACCACAGTCTTTCAAATAATGGCATAATGACAGTCTGACTATATCTCAAATCACTCAGTCTTATCAAGAAGGACAAAATTGGTCGTGCTCTAAGCTCAAAGTTGTACCCAGCAATCATTTTTACCCCTTAGCTTTGTGTCTAGTTGCATAGCTCTCAAAAATGCAGGCCAGGGAACATCATAGAAAGGTGGGGAAAACAGTGAGGGAGATGGATGGGAAGTACCATTTTATTTATATAAATATTTTTATATAATATATAATGTATAATATATAATATATAATATATAATATATAATATATAATATATGTATTATATATTATAAATTTATATTGTATGTTATATTTTATTTATTTATCCCATGCTAAGCACAATACGTCCCTGTGAAGTTTCAACCAGGATGAACCCTCTGCCAGCTGTGCTGATGGTGAGGCAGAAATACAAATGCACCCATTTCACTTAGCCCACACTGCAGTGTCCTGCTTGAACTGATGCCCTGGAGAAGCATCCCTTGGGACTTTCGTACAGAAAGCAATGACAACCTGTTATTTGTGGACAGGCCACAATTTCTTGTCCTCACAATTGTGACCTGTGCTTTGCTGGTGTGCCCAGCCCCTGTACAGAGCAGAAAGAGAAGGGGGGATGTGAGATTTTTTTGGGAAAGTGCTGGAGCTGTGTGTGCTCCCTTCCTGCAATCCCTCATACATTGCTGTCCTTTTTCAGGCTGCACAGCAAGAGTTTGAAGGCTGCCAATGCAGCATAGGAAACAATTTGGGGATCCCATAATTGTAGTGTCATGTAGGTATGTGTAATGGTATCTGAAGCCTGCAGTGGTAAGGTAACATCACTCTGCATTTCGTAATTGCTGAGGCTGACTGGTAATTGCTCTCTCTTTAGAGTCAAGGGATGATAACCCTCACCACAGATGGCTGCAAGTTTAAACCATTAATTTATACTCCTCTCTGGAAGTATTTGAATCTGACCTCAGATACTCTGACCCTAATGTTCTACACTCTGATTCTAGGTATTAAGAAGTGTAGGATCCAGACAGACTTTTCAGGTTTAGCAGTGACTTAAATTCAGCAAATTGTCTCATCTGAGCAAAACACTTTCTTAGTATTATGTTCTTAAATCTAATAATTAATAAATAAATCTAAAATAATTAATAAATTAATCTAATAATCTAAGTTTCCTGCCTTCCATTAATGTGATGCACATGTGATTTTGTTTCTGCTTTGTTTTACTATGTCACATAATTAAATATAACATCTATTTTTCCCAAGCCACTGAGCACATCTGCTGCTAGCATATATTTAGTGGTTGTGTTGTAATGGATTCCCAGTCTGGCGTGCTGCAGTAGACCAAAGCCTGGCTGGTACAACATCACGAAGTGCTTTAAAGAAAGCAGACAAGATTGCTTAGGCCTGTAAATGTAGAATGACCAGGATGCATTTGCAAGGAGATGATATGTTTTGGTTTTGTTTGCAGGTTGCTGCTCAAAGGTTAGCTCATTCAGCAGAGTATCTCAGAAACTGAGAGTTGAGTATCATCTGGGAGAGTTGCTCATCCAGTCCCTGCATGCTGGGGCAGGATCAGTTACCAATACTGGGAACAGACTGAAGTGAAAGAATATTTTTCTGAGACAAGCAAAATGCAAAATAAAGTAGATTAGAGCAGCTCTGCTTCAAAGGCTCCCTGTTCTTTAATATATTGATCACAGTGTTCAAAGATCTGCATGATGCCTCCTCCCCCCAAAAATGTTCCTAATTGAATATTGGACTATATTCTGATAAGACCTCATGTAAATTGCAAGAGCAGAACTAATTTGTCAGCGTTAAGTGAATGTCAGAATTAAAGGCAGCTTTGGTGCTCAGTTAGTGTGCAAGTCTGTGAGTTGAACCTTCTTTTTTTAAAGTGAAGAAATAAAGTTGCAGAGATTCACAAGTGTGGTGCATGGTCCATGAAGCAATGTGGAGATTTATTCATCACTTATTGCTGCAAAATTGAGTCATTCCTACCAAAGTCAACCCTTCAGAAAAGGTTTGAGACGTTGAGTTTAGACAGTGAGGAGAGTGGGAAAGGAGCTTGAGGAGCTTAGCACATGTGAGTTAACAAAGAACAATTCTTCAGGTTGCTTGCAGAAGTAGCAGAAGTCTGCCTTGGCAAGCCTCCTTCCCCTTCTCACCAGGGTTTTTGGTTTGTCGCCTCCATCAGACAGTCTAGGAAGCTCCTCATCCTGTAGGAGTTGAGAGGTAGACAGTAATTCCATTGGTTAAATAAAGGCCAGGTGATGTGATCCAGGGCAGGACCTGCACATGCTTCTTTGGGCTCCTCAGCACACAGGGAGAAGGGGCACTTTTGATCTGACACTGAGAGGAAATCTTACTGCAGGTATTGTGGAAGTTGAAATGAAGGGTTAGACAAAAGAAAGAATTTTTTAAATGTCTGTTAATTCTTTCCCTAACAACTTATTAGCCAAAGCAAAATTATTTTAGCAACCCTGTAGCCAAAACTAGAGATTTTTATTTTCCTTCCTTCCACCTACTGATAGCTTTGCAAAGAGAAAGAGGGTTCAAAAGCAGATGTGTTGTGTTGCCCCCACTCACTGTCTTTTTTCTCACCAAGCCTGAGGGTTGCAGTGGCTTCTTGTGCACAGATTTCAGCTGGTGGGCAACTCCCATTGGCTGGGATGGCTTCAGCAGCTGGCTATGGGCTCTTCTGGCCCTCAGGCTCTGCCATGTACTGCTTTTGTCCTGGCAAAAGGAAGTGCACATATTGTAGACATATCATAAGCACCATTTTTTTCTGAACCTGAGTCAATAATTTTAGTCAAAAATGAAAAAAACGGGGGAAGATACCAAAGAGCAGAAGCATTCATTTAGACATTTTGATAATGAAAAATATCAGCCTATTTATCTTGGCATATTCTAGATAAAAAGTTTCTCATTTTCATTTCAAGAGAGCACTGTTTTCATTTAAAATTGATCTGCCTCTAAAAGCAACGGTAACAAGAGAACAACAAAACTGAAACATCGATTTTTCTTAACTGAAACATCGATTTTTCTTTTGCCTGAGAAAAACCTTGAAGGCTGACCTAAAAAATGTTTATCTGGAACTGGGGTCTGCTGTTCTTTTTGGTATGTGGCAATTTTAAAAAGAAAACAAGATACTGTGCTGTATTTTTCCTTCATTCAGTAGTGGTCTCTCTCTTCCTTCCCACTCCCATCCACCAATCCAGTTGGGCTTTCAACAATTTCAACATTTCCTTGACCAGTTCTTGGTGTAACTGACACAGTGTAAAGAAGTGAGATAGCCCCTAAGTGATATTTATTCATTATCTGTGCTTTCATTAAATCCTCACAAAGTGCTCAGTCTCTAATAATCCATTTTCCCAACCAATTTCTCATGCAGTGGCACTCAGCAGAGTCACATCTGTGGCTAGAAGTGAAAAGCAGAAGTCTACACTTGAGTTATAAATAGCCCATAGATGTAGTTATAAATATCATTAAAAATCTGTTTCTTTTCAAAGGCTAGTAAGGCTTTTCCCATTATGGGGAATGTTGGAGAGGGCAGGGAGTATATATTCCAGTGAAAACTACCTGTACTTGCCATGTGAAGTAACAGAGTACATAACTCAGATCTGATACTGACCTTTTCATCATGTTACAAAGCAAGGCTTCCTTCATCAGCTAAGCATGACCTGAATATATCTCCATTTTATTTCTCTCTGTGTTCCCCTAGGTGAAGCTTTCATATAGCTATAGCTTTAGTGACCATCTAGAGAAAGTTCCTTGTGGAAATTTCTTTTCTTCTTGCTGTCGTGGATCACCTTAATAGGCCAGCCTGTGCTCTTTGAACAGCTATTGCTAATCACATGAAGCTGAAGAGCATTTGAGATTACATTTCAGCAGTTACAATAACAAGACTACCATAATCACTAAAATCATGTCCAGAAACACTGCTTTTCTACCTCTGCTGTGCAGAGAAAGAAACCAGCCAGTGTGAATGAGAGAGTGAGACATGACTGTTTGAAGGAAGGGAAGATCTTCGGAACTGTAAATTCCCTTAATAGATCAGGAATATTTATGTCTATTTGGCTTATTTCAGCAGGGTAACTGTACTGCATTGTGAAATGGACCACAAGCATCTCAGCCTAAGGGTGTTGGTGGAGGCCTTGGGTGATTTATGCTCTCATCTAAAGAAATGCCCTGAGGTCCAACTGTGGAGACATCCTTTGCTACACTGATTTAATCTGGTTTCCATGAGCATCTATTTGATTACTTTTGTCTTCTTCCCTTTTTTAACACTATTCATCTTCTGATCCATCTCCTTTCACTTGTTAGTACTTATCACTTTGTGCTGATGGTGCACAACTTTATTTTTGTCCATGGTGACTTTGGTGAGGAAGGGCTTTTATCTGTAGTTACATAAGTCTCGCTGAGAGCATGAAAGAGTTTGGGCCAGGAGCTCTACTCATGAAGGAGGGATGAGACATTAACTGAGCATTATCAGATGAATTAATATGAATGTCTAGCATGGTCTGTGGAAAAAAAATATTCCAGGTGATTCTCTTTAACACAAGCTTGCTTTGGAGTCACTCATGCAGTTAAGCAATTTGGAAAATACTATCTAGTTATCACAGTAGTGCACAGATGCTTGAATTTTCAGAAGTTCACTGCTTCATTAACTACTCACTTAGCAATGAAGCTGCAAACAATGTGGATGTTAACATTGGCCTCACCTAAAAAAACCTGATCAGCTGTTATATGACTCCTGGATCCCTCTAATTGTTAAAAAAAGGGAATTGGAAAACTTGTCTCTTAGAGGTTGTACCAGATTCCAGTAATGCATTTTTGTGTTCAGCCAAGCTGAATTTTGATTATTGTCCAGCTTATTCCCTTTGAACTGCCAGCACAGGCTTTTTGTCTTTTCAAGCATTTAATCTCTGTTTTGCTGATGCCAGAGTTCAGCTTATTTTGCCCTGTGTTTGAAATACTGTTTTCTTCAGAAGCTGCAGGTCATGGACTTATCTACAGATTCTCACAGACACCTAAGGTCAATGCCTTCCTCTTTTTTACCAGTATGCTGTTGTCATCTCTCTCTTGCAAAGCACTGTGTACGTGTTCAGTCAAACGGTGCTGTTAAATTTCCATCTCAGTGGACTGAAAAGTTATTTGGTACATTTATATAATGTCCCTGACCATCGTAGGTCTAATAAAGACTGATGCTTAAGCTTGGCATCATGCACTGGCCTCTGCCACTGCTTTCAAGTGATTAATCACCCAAGGCATAAAGAGCTGCCAAAGCATAAACCTTTGTAAATCCTGTGTCTTTAGGTGACTGGCAACTTATTTGATGTTATTTACATCAGGGTTCAGGTAGCTGACATAGCCCAGAGGTATAAACAAATCAAGAGCTATAGTGGGAAGGAAGAATATTGTGTTTCACCAATAGAGTTAAAAATGCAAGTCCCCTTTCAAAAACAGGACCAGGGTTTGTACATTCAGCAGCCTGTGTGTATGGAGGGGGGCTGTTCCAGTTGCTGTTCTCTTGGGTTTCTGTGGTTGAGATGATCCCCAAGGTATCAGAAAGTCTCTCTTTTCCCAGCCCAAGAAAAAGTCGAGATTCGTCGGTTCTGCTTTTCAAGGTTGTTCATTTTTTCTTATCTATTACATTCTTTCTCTGACCTGCCAAGATCTGTCCAGCAGGTTGGGTTGAGGCACAGTCCCTGCCCTTGGGGTGGTGTTAATTTTTTCATACTACAAACTACATGTACTTTATTTACAATAATTTTCCAATACCTATCACCCATGTTAGACAGTCTGTCTCTAAACCAATCCAAAAGTGCCACCATCCCAGCAGAAGATGGAGAACGAGAAGAAGGAGAAGAAGGACAGGACATGCCCAGATTCCTCCATCTTGCTTCTTGAACCCCCATTCTAAACCCCCAAAATTCTACTTTTTCACCCCATGACAAATTAACTATCATTCTACACCAACTCTTGTGGCTTGTAAATTTTCACACAAAGTTGGTAATTTTTTCCATGGACTAAAATTGAAGGCACAGGTGTTTTTGACTCTGTGCCAAGGTCTCTGAGCCCCTTATCAGGGTCTCAAATCACCCAGGGCAACCAGAGGAATGTCCTGGGTGCCGACACTGTTCCATTGCTGTTCCTGTTTATTCTCCATATGTTTTCAGTGCGAGGAGAATAAAATCCTCTGTGCCCCCAGAATTGCCAGTGAACCTGCCTCAATTCTGGTTTTGAACTTTTCACTTCTGAAGAAATCAATGTATTTCCTTATTTCCAGTGCTGAATTTCACATCCTTATCCAAATTTTCTGAGAATTCTGCTAAAAAATGCTAAAAGCAACCTTAAATTTTAAATAAGTGAATTACTGCAGCTCCTGGGGTGGAAGATCGGTTCTCCACCACCCACAGAGGATGACCCAGCTCTGCAGAGGGTCAGAACCCAGGGAACATCCCTGGGAGATGAGGGAAAGGAAACCAGCCATACCTGCACCTACCCACCTCCTTTTTCCCCCTTTGTTTATTTATGCCTGTAAAGTGTGTTTCACCCCCAAGTCCTTGTCAGCACAGCAGTGGCATAAATCTGACTAATACAGGTTTGCTCACTACCTAACTCCAGTCCTTACTAAAGCCCTAAGATAGAAGACAGAAGGAAGTTTTGTTTTCAATGAGGGTGTCAAAATCCTGGCACGGGTTGCCCAGAGAGGTAGTGGGTGCTGCATCCCTGGAAACATCTGAGGCCAGGTTGGATGGGGCTCTGAGCAACCTGATCGAGGGAAAGATGATCCTGCTCCTTGCAGGGTGGTTGGGCTAGACAGCCTTTGAAAGTCCCTTCTGACCCAAACTATTCTATGATTCTTTGATTATAAAATGTAAAAAATGTTAAAAACAGGACCAGATTCCCGGTACTAAAAGTGATTTCAGCATTTATTATAATAAAAAGAAAGGCCTAAAGCATGGGGGCCTGTGGGCTGAGCAGGAGCGCTCCCTTGGAGGATGCTGCAGTGCCGGCACTGGGTCTTCAGCAGTGATATCCCCAATGTTCCAGGTGGAGCAGCACAGCTTCCCTGGGTCAGATGCCCCTTTTTATCCTGTTTTTTGGCCCTTTGGATTGTTTCCTTTTTGCATTAAGCTTTTTAGGTGCTTGATTGGCCTATTACAGTTCTGTCCAGCTGTGCTCGTTTTGCTTGGAGGGGGTGGGGCACTTTACTCAGCTGTATTATGATACATTGAGTGCCATATTTCTTATGAGAGGAATAGCAGATTTGTCTTTACAAACAAGCTGTGGGTCTGCTGGTAGATATAACTGGCTCTGGAAGATAAAAGAAACAATGGGAAGAATTCCATTGATTGATGAATGGAAAAAGATATTTGCTTTTACAAATAAACTTTAGGTTTGCTGATAAACGAAATTAGACATTGAGAGATGAAAGAAACAATGGGAAAGAAAAACCCCTAGATTCTGTAAGAATTAAAAACTAAAAGGGAGGGTTATACATTAGAGGGAAATCTTTGGGAAATCTTCAGGATCAGGTGTATTGTACAGGGGAGTCTGTACCTCTCAAGTACCTCAGCCAAGAGGGAAACAGAGAGGGAAATGCAGACGGGAAATTAAAAATAAAATTAGAAATAAAAAGGAGGCTGTATCCTCCAAAAATTTGAGAGATCCCAGGGGAATGCTCCATGGCCTTTCCCTTTATTCAAATAAAGCCAGAAAGGACTCCTCTGTCTCCTTTTTGGACATAAATCTCTGGTGTTTGTGGATTAATTTTCCTAAGGCTTATAACTACCCTTTTAACCCCTTTTGCAATACAACAACCAAACTAACAGTTTTGTTAGTTTGTGCTTAACAATAATTGTGCTTAACAACTATCAGTTTCTAACCAATTTTTAACAAAAAAGGTGGGGGGTGAGCAGAGGAGAAGCCTCCTGCCCCGGTCGGGGGTGATGCAGGGGGTGCTGATGCGGAGCGCCGGTGTCGCGGCGGGGCCGGAGGCGCCCGCGGGGAGGAGCCCGAGGGATGCTCGGCGTGAGGCTCCGAGCGGTGCCGGAGGTGCCCATCCCGCCGGGCATCGGCCTGAGAGACAGTGCTCAAACGCGCCTTCCATACAGCGAATTGCACAGGCAGCCCCGCGCTGCTGCAAAGGTGCGCCCGTGCTCGGTGACGGAGTAAAACCCGTGCTGTGCTTTGTAAAATAAGGCAGTATTAAAACAAAGCTTAATTCAGCATAATAAATATCAAATATAATGCCACAGCAGTTCCATTTTTTGCTTTTCCATGTGTCTACCTGATTCTTCCTAGTGCTATTCTTTTAAACAACCATCTTAGGCACAGCATTGTGTAAATGATGGCAGCAGCTCTCCTCCAGCACATCCGTTTATCCAGCTGAATTTCTTGGCCTTTACTTAGGGTAAAAGTCTTTAAAGAAACAGTTACTGCTAGAACTGTGATGTTCATTTTTTTGTGTGCTGGAAGAGTTTTTGTTAAAGTCCACATGAAACCCATTTTCCTCAGGGCTTTGACTTCAAGTGGATCTTTGTTTGGTGTTCAGGCTGCAATTTCAGAGGGAAAAAGGTTTTTCCTTTTTTCATGTCTGCTGCTTTGTTAGACTTAGACCAACTTATTCCAGCAGGGAATGAACATTTCTCCCCAGGCACCCAATAACGTAGTTTACAGTTCAGGCTGCTGCAGGGTTCATTCGTTCAGTGCTGAAATGTCTTGATTTTGAAATGTACTGGTTTGAAAACAGACACCCTGGTTTGGCTTTTGACAGGCAGGCCTTCTAGATCTTGCTGCTCTTTTAAAGAAGAGCAGAATGGAAGATGGTAGTTTCTTCCTGTGACCATTCTGTGTCATACTGTTTTACAGTCAGTTACAAACTTCGGTGGTCCATACACAGTCTCCCTGGAGATGCCGAACTGGGGTGCAGGTTTTTAATGATTCCCAAAGCATAATCTTGCCTGCTTATTCTGCAATCACTTTATACAAAACTTTTAAAAGCATTAGAAAGAAAAATAACCTAGACCTTCATTCCGGTGTCAGTGACATTGATTGGGACATGCATGAAAAGATACATATCTAAACCAACCTGAGCTCAGAATTAGGCCTGTCAGTTTGCACTGTGGAGAAGGGAATTGTCTCATCTGGGATACTCACTCATGAAAGCATCTGGTCATCTGTAATGTAGTAATCACTTCACACAGTGGGATTATAAACCATGTTATGAACACGGTCTGTTTGTTTGTGTGATTTTGAGTCACTGGTTTGATGCTCAAGCCCTAAGCTGAAGCACTCACAGATATGAGTGCATGACAAATATTATATTAAGCTGTAATTGTTGTCATCAGATGCTGCCTTCACTTAAATTGCAGGAGGGCATGTGAATTTTTTTTAACTTCCTAGTCCACCTGACTTTTTGTACCCATACAGAAGCAATCGAACTGAAAGCTAAAACAGGATTCATATACACTTTACAAAATGACTCAAATAAACTCTGCCAGCCTCACTCTGCAGATTGTAAGGCAGAGATGCCTTCAGCAAGGCATAAGTGAGCTCTTCATTATTTAACATTTCTATTATGCTATGAAGCCTTCCAAGCTGAGTAGAACATCCAAAAATGGACTTTCTGGAGCAGCCCCAAGACTCACATCTGGAAGATTCCCACCTGAGCATGCTAAGTTTGTAGACATGTAACTCACTTGCAAATCAAGTCTTTTACCCTGTAAAGACAATGGCAGAGTAGCATGCAACAATCAATAAAAATTTTCAAAAAATCTGCTGCACATCATGTTTTTAGAGATCTTTGAAAATAAATTTTCAATGTTTACTTGCACTATTTTATTTTCCTAGGGTTGAATTACTCAGGAAGTTTTCAGGAAAAATAAAATAGCTTTTGTAAATTCATTGCTCAAAAGAAAGACACTCCAAACTGTGTCATCTTGGGTTTATAGCTAGAAGGAGAAAGGCAAGAGATGTGCAAGACTCACAATAGCCTTCACATAGGTTGTGTTATTCAGTCACATGAAGCTAAAACCAGGACTGGAGATGCTCCTTGTTTGCTCAGTACAAGAGGGAAGACAGGGATCTGGAAAACTTCCACCCAGTGCTCTGGGTATACTGGGTACAGCACCCACACAGCCTCGTGCCACACACCCTGATCACTGCACCCTTGAGGACTGAGGAGGCAGAAGAGGTTGGGCAACAATTCTTAGTACATGTGAATTTCTGTCAGCTCTCATTGGAGGCCCTTGAGCCAAGAGAGGAGACATCAATACGAAGGAGCAGTGTGAAGAGGAAGCAAAGCCATTTGCTCTTTTAGACAAGTTGATAAAAGAAAATTGGATGCTAGGAATAGAAAAGGCAGGATTGAGATGGTCCTGGCAGCCCAGAGCTCAGGTAAGCTTGTGCTGGCAGGCAAGGCTCAAACCACATCATTTCACACAGCAGGCAGCACGCTTCAATATTACTGTTATTGACTGCACCTGTAGACAAAATGTCTAACATGAATAAACCACTTCAACTGATGGGAAAAGTCCTGTTCCATGCATTAAAGAAAACTCATTACTCATTTCACAGTTGCACCAGCACCTGGAGGTGCTGAGGAGCATGCAGGTTTGGATTCCTGAGGTCAAGTGTTGAGTCTGATTTTCTGTAGTCCTCTGCATTACAGCTCTGGGTTGGCCTAAAACCACCTGCTAAAGAGGCTTCTGACCTACAGGGCTTTAGGAAAAAGACTGCCTGTATAGTGGAAACTTGGCTTAATCCACCTTGCTATTCCAATTATCATCCTCAGCCAAATGTGTCATCAAAGGAAGGTCCAAGATGCTAACAGAGGTTATCAGTTCCCCTTTGGTTTTCTTCTTTGGCAGTAATGTTCAGACTATTTATGAAAAGAAATATCTATCATCTTGTAATTTAGGAACTGACTTTGAATCTCAGTTTTCCTCTCACACATGAATATTTGAATTCATCTTGGAAACTGGTTCAACAACGTCGTTCAGCTGGCACTGATGCCTTCTGAAGTTCATTGTGAAGCTTGACAAAAACAGCATCAAGAGGATTAAATCAGTCTTGGAAGTGTAAATGACTGTAACATGATGACCTTAATGTTGGAAATAAGTTTTGTATGTGCATGTATATACATATGTACTATTCATGCATACACATCACACATATACAGTAGAGACTAATTTTCAGGGCCATAGTACACATCTTGACACTATTCCTCCACATACAAGTTTTGCTGATTCTTTCCACAAGAAAAAAATCTCCCATACATGAGCTTAGAATTCTTATTGAATGTAAAATGCTGAATTAACATTGACATTTCTGTGCCACCTGCAGTGCAAAGATTTCTGACAGGAACTGTTAACCAATTTAATGCCATACAGATTTAGCCATAGGAAGGAAAAAAATTGAAGCTTTATATCATGAAATTCAATGCTGCATTTAGAGGAGAAGGAAATTTAGTTACTTGGCCCAGGGGGTCTTTTAAATGCTCTCCTGAAGGAAAAAAAAAAAAAAAAAAAAAGAAAGCCTATCTTTTCTTCATATCCCGGTCAATTTATTTCTTTAAAAGCACTTTGTAGGATTTTTTCCCTGTGCCTTTTTCAGTTTGGAGCACTGTGAAATGCCCAGGGAAGCCTCTTCCTCTGTCTGTGGCAGTGGGTGGCAGAGTCTCTCTTGCTCTGGCAGTGCTTGCTGGTGAGAGAAGGACTAGAAAAGCAGTGTGAATGGTTTTGGGTGGGCACCGCGGCCATCTCTGCTCCTGCCATGTGAGGAGCGCCTCCAAGCACTGCTCCACCTCTGGGCTGGGTGACAACCACCTTCCCTGTCATTACAGGGACTTGCACAGGACACGTTGATTGTCATTCATGTTTCTAGTCAAGTCCCTCGAGAGGGCAGCGTTAGAAATGAAACACAGCTGAAAGCTATTCCTTTTCTCTTAAATAAAGCCACCATTCCTCTCAGTTGTGGTCTGACTGGCTTTTGGTGGAAGGGAGGATGGTGTGAAAAGCTTCAGGGATTTCTTATTCTCAGGCATGAGAGCTGTCACCACGTCCTCTCTCACACAGCTCCTGGCACCTGATGACACCACTCATGTGACTCCTGTGCAGGAGGAGGGGAGATGGAGCTGCACGAACCTGATGGGTCTGGCTGAGCTGGCAGAGCCGTGCCATCATCCCAGAGCACTGCCCCTGGCGACAGCTTTCAGTAAATCATGTGATACTTCTAGGTTAGCTGGCACCAACTAGCAATAATCTTACAGCCCTGACAGACACAGTATCATTTGCAAGAATTTTCCAGGATGTCAGAAATCTGCTGTCTACCAACCACCACACCTTCTATTCACTTGGACAAATGTTCCCTTACCAGCTGTAAGTCCTCACACCTGTGTCCACACTGCAGCTGAAACATCTGTTCTCCAGCTTTGCAGCTGGAAGCTGGAGTCCCCCCCTCTCTCTCTCCTAAATGTGGTGCAAAAGGTGTCATGGTATGTTTGGATTGGGTCTGAGAGAATTCTCACTATATCTCCTCCGAAATCTTTATTCCAGGACTGTTGTGGCCATCATGAACAGATATCCCATCTACTCCTTAGGGAACAGTGGCATGCTGCCAAAACAAAAAAAAAAATAATGTGCTAAGGATTGAGACATCCATATCTTAGTGAAAAGGAGAAGAGAAATTAATATTGTTTTGGCCTTTTTCCTCTTTGGTGAGTCTGGGGTGTCCAGTGACAGAATTCAAGGGAAAGACCTGAAGCTTTTGTCAGGAGAAGTTTGGGTTGTATATTAGGAAAAGGTTCTTCACCCAGAGGGTGGTTGGGCACTGGAACAGGCTCCCCAGGGAAGGGGTCGCAACCCCAAGCTTGACAGAGCTCAAGAAGCATTTGGACAATGCTCTCAGGCACATGGTGTGACTCTTGGGGATGGTCCTGCGCAGGGCCAGGAGTTTCATTCAATGGCCCTTGTGGGTCCCTTCCAAATCCATATATTCTGTGAAATGATTCCCCTGTCACATCCTTTAAGTATATACTTTGCTCCTCAGGCTTACAAATCCTAATTTCTCTGAAACTTCTGGTTCACAATCTTCCTGCAGACTGGGCTGAAATACAACATGGCAGAGCAATGGACCAAGACAAATGGAAAAAGAAAATTGTATTTTTCAGGCTTTAACATGGTGCCTGGAAAAACTATTTGACACCATGAGCTGCAGAGCTGCTGGGGAAAAGTGCTCTTGTGCCCAGAGAAATATCCCAAACTGCTGCTGGCCACTGTTAAAACTGGTTGGACTTCTGGCTCTGAGTAGAGTGAATATTTGGTGACAAGTGCTGCTGACAGCTTTTAGGTGTTACAGCCTTAGAGGGAGAAGCAGTTCTGGTGAATGCTTAATCCACAGGCTAGACCCATCTTGTTGGATAACTGGAAGTGAAGGGGGTTTATAAGGAAAAATGTTATGAGTCTGAATGCCTTGAGGAGATGAAGAGTGATTTTTCTGTGAGCCTTTTGGGTTCAGTCCTCAGCTGTGAGGACTTTACTATTTGCTAGTTTCTTAAATACTGTTTTAATAACTTTTTGTCTTACTTATGGTGTGGTTATGCTGTAATTACTGTTTTAGTTTTTGTTTCTGTCCAGAGACAAAAGGAATGGGTTTGCCTGGTGTTTTGGCTGCTTAGAGGAGGATCACAGAACTATCAAACCTAGATTCTGACCACAGTTTCATTCTGCAACGAAATAAAATACAAAGTTCATCAGTGACTAAGCAGAGAAGATTTCAAATAATGTTCTCTTCCTTTAACTGCACTTATTTTTGATGAAAAAGTTTTTCCCATCATTATGGTTTCTGAGTTGCCCAGTCAGAGAAGTATTTAGCTGTATTTTACCAAACTTGTAATAGACACTGAAACCTTCAGCCAAGAGAGCCTGGCCTTTGTGGCCATGCATACACTCACACAGGACTCAGCTGCTGAGTACAGTACCACAAACCCACAAAATGTTCAGTTTCCAAGGAAACTGAAAGCTCTGCTTTTTGACAAATGCACACAATTTATTACTCATTTCTACTACCACACTACTTCAGAACTATTTTCCCCAGCTAGAAGAATATGTGTTTTCTAACACAAAGTGAATTGAGGAGCTGGCAGTTGCTGTAGGACAGAGCTTTTTCCAGGATCACCATGGTTTCACCCCAACATTCAATCACATATCTCCCCAGAAAAGGTGCCTGGTGAGTGTGGTTCAGAGGTGACCCCCAGAGGAAGTCTACCAGCTTGGTGGCTCCATGACCTTGGGCCTCATTTTTAAGGGTAGGCAGATAAGGGCTCATTGAGACTTTCAAAAGCTCTTAGACACCTCTTTCACCTTGAAATCAACTCATTACCACAGCTGCAGCCTGTCAAGAAAGTGAAGTGAGAGCTAACAGAAAAATCCCTTCCTCTGTTATAGCAATGTGCAGCAGAGAAAAGTGTGGCACTTGTTCTTCTCACCTCTCACCACAGGAGTAAGTGCTTGATGCTTCAGAAAGTCCACAGCTGCATGGCTTGAGAGCCACTCTCTGCTAATATTATCATCTCTGCTGAGACCTTCTGCTGAGCTTCCCTTGTCTGAGTGTTCCTTCTCAGGAGGACAAGGCAAAGAGACAGCATGAGATTTTATCTGTTGGCTCAGTGACAGTGTGGGTGCTTCTCACGGGTCAGACTCACCAGCAGAATCCAGGTTGGGTGATGCACACTGTGTCCCCAAGGCAAGCACCTGCACACAGGGTGGCACTTCAATGCCTGGTGTGTGGATGGTCAGGACTAACTGTGCATCTGTAGCTAGTGAAAGTCATCAGTAGTAAGCACAAAGATGCTTTTTGCCCCACTCTGAAACCCTGACTTTTAGATTTTTGACTGAAAGAAATGTTTCAGGCTGAAGTGCGATTTACTTCTATCCCCTGTGACAGTACAACACAACACTTTTTCAGTAAGGAGACTTACATATTTCCCACATGCAGTGGGAAAGGGGAAACCATTAGCTGTCACATGCTGCATCCTTGCTGGAGCTGCAAAAAACTGCAGGACTGAATTAAGGGCAGACAGAGGAAAGCTGTGTTTGTAAAAGTCAGGGTGAATGCTGCAGGATCTGCTTACCCTCAAGGACTGAATGGCAAATGTCTAACACACATTTTAACCAACATCATTGCTGCAAGTCAATGAAGCTAGAACTTATATTTCAAGAGTGGATAGAATACTGAAAGGTTTGGAAGAGAGCTAAAGATTTCAGATAGATTAGAGCTGAACGGGCATTTGGCTTTAAGCTGAGGACAAATGAGAACTAAAACTGGAAATTCAGGTTTTGAATTAGGTTTCTGATATCCCAGAAGTAAGCCTGGTAACTTCTCAGAGCGCAGTGCCAGAAGTTAAACATTTATGTTGTTGTTGACTTTGCAAGATTGGCCAATTTGGCCAATCAGTTTGGTCAGTTCTGACCAAAGTAGGGAAGGGGGCACCTTCTAGAAGCCCCCCAAGTTCCAAATCAGAGCAAGTTCATAGTTCAGATCCCCATGCTCTACAAAATGAGCTTGGTAAGGAATCTGTGTTTTGCTTCTGGTCCATTCCTACTCAGCATGGATTTGAATAGTATCAGGACTTACATAAACTGAATTAATGCTATCAGAAGTTTCCGATGTGCTGCATTTCTGATGTAATTTTCTGGTTTCATTCTCGTTCTGTAAGCATCTTTCAAGCTGTTTTCCCAAGAAACATCACTCAGCTGCATCTTATATGTGGCTGATCTTGGACAGCATAGAAAAAAAGTAGCTTAAGTTTTCACAGACAGCAAAGGATCTGCCATCACTGCCACTAAAGAAATGGCAATTGGCATTACCAAAAAATTATTTCAGAGGCAGCAGCCCTTAAAAAACACCCCTTTTAATATAAATTGGTGATTTAAAATTTTTGGCATGATTTGCTGGGTTTGAGGTTCTTTTAGTTTCTTAGAATCTGATTTTTCAATTAGATCAATTTTTCTTTTTCTTTAAGCTTATACACAGTATTTAATCAATGTTGAACACAATAAACCCACGAGTGACCTGGCCTGATTTAATTCATAACTGACACTGCTTGAGGAGGAAAATTAACTAGGTGACCTTCAGTGGTCTTGGATTTTCCCATGATGTAAATAAATCTAGCAAAGTTATGATGTGAAGTCTGAAATCTGAACTCCCACATCCCACTAATGTCACCTCAGTGAAAAACTCTTGGATTCTCCTGTGGCATTGTTATCTTGCAGGAAAGAAAATAAGTTTAAATGGCATGATGTCTGGTTTATTGTTTCAGTTTATACTAAAATCATTACTTTCAGCTGTGTTTCCTAATACCTTATATGATGACTATATCCAGTTGGACTCAAGGCAATTGCCTCATGTGAATATGGTTTAATAGTAATAAAAGAGTATCTTTTGGACACTCACACATAACTATCTCAAGTTGTTCTGAAGGCAAATCAAAGTGTTCATGCAGTTGGTGAAAATAATTTTGAGTTAGCCACATCATTATCTGTTCCAGAGACAGAGGAAATGTGAATTCTGGTGAGTTAAATGATTTGGCTGTGTGGGAATATTTGCTCAGGTTCAAAACTCTTGCCTTATCTCAGTGTGTGACTTTGTTCCTATAGCTTTATTTGCCTTTCAGGATACTGATTGACATTACTAAACCATGTTTAAAAACCTCTTTTACAGCAAAATCAGAATATTAAGGCTTGGAGCTGTCTGGGACATAAGCAAAATTTAGAAATGGCTGGAAATGTGTATCTTTTTCAAGGGCAGAAATCCCTAATGACATAGCTTTATTTTTCTTAGAGAGTGTTCAACCAATTCTGTGCAAAACCACATGGTATCTAGTCCTCTCCTCTCTTTTCCATCACTGCCTTTGAAATTCAAAGCAGATTCAGTGTGAAACTGTTTGTTTATTTTTGGAAAACAGCTAGACTAGGATAAATGTGCTGCTATCATATGCATATTTGTGGGGGGAAAAAGTCAGTAGGATTGATTCTTTTTCATTTTACATTATACTCAACATTAAAATGCTATTCAGTTCTGCTCAGTACAGAAAATTTACCTTAGGAGGATATCTTTAAGTGACTTAGATGATCTCCTGATTTCAACAGCTGCTGAAGGAATATAATTTGTGAGCTATGTAAAATACAGTCCTCTTTAGTGACTGTAATGAAGCTGAGACTTTCCAACAGATCTGCAAACTGGATTTTTCTGTAAGAAACAAAAAGCCCTCACACTTTAACATACCTATGTAACCCTGAGTTGAGAAAAATGCAAAAATTAGCTGTAAAAGTATCAGTGGAGTAAAAAATTCTTTTAAAAAAATGATAAAAAGGTAGTTGTCTCAACAAAACATTTAAAAATTGTATTTAAACATCTGCTTTGAGTTTGGGCCATCTTTTAAGTACTTGCACCTGAATTTTGGTGTGGGAACTGTAGCTCAGGTTCTTCATGCCCATTCCACTCTTGGTGGACCAGGCAATCTATGCTATGTATGTATCCTCCCCTGAACACTGTGTGCTTTTGAGAAAAGGGGAATCTGAGGGGATCTAGACTCCTGTCCCTGTTCTGCACCACAGTAGCCCATGCAGGTACATGCTATTTTTTAATCAATCTAAACCACAATGCTGAGTACAAATGGAAAATTAGGGACTAAATATCTTCTTAGTGGTAGATCAAAAAGTCGTAAAAAACTTAGTATTACTTCTCTTCAGTCATTTTCAGAAAGACATTTTCTCTTCAGGGACACTTCTACAAAAAAAAGCCTGCTGACTAGGTCTCTTTATTGGAGAGCAGCAGGATCTGGCAACACTTCTTTCCTGACAGTTTTTACTCTTGTGCCAGCAGCTGGGGTCACACAGATTTATCAGTGCTGGTCCTATGCCACCATGGCATTATAGATGTTAGAAGACTAAATAAAAACTTTGTAACAACCCCATCCTGTCATCTGAATAAAGTGGAGTTTATAAGTGCATTTTGAATGATGAAATCAGCTGGAGTTGTGCTGTTTGGACCCTACTGAAGAAGTCAGCTAGAATTAACACAAATGGGAATGACTGCTGAAAGAAACAGGGGAACAGAAATGGCATTTCTGATTTTTTTTTTTTTTTTTTTTGTATAAGGAAAAGAGAAGATGTTCTCCAGCTGCGTGGAAATAGAGTTCAAATCACAATCATTACCCCATTTTACACAAACCACTGGATTCTTTGGTTAGGATTCAGATAATTAATGAAGAGCAAAGGGAAGTTCCTATTTTTACTGAAGATATACTTCATTTTGCTAGATGGAGTTAGTTTATATTACTGGGAAATATGGCATCCTCTGTTTGTTCCTGTAAAGTAGGGAAGATAAAATGCTTTGAAGTATTACAAGCTGAACTTTTAGTGGGGGTAACTCTTAAACTCCCTTGGGAAAGAAAAAAAAGTGGAAGAGTTATGACAGTTGGAGTGTTTCTTATGAGTTCTGGTTGACACTACAAAACTGATGTGCCAATAATGAGGGTTTGAGGCTGCCATCTGATCTTGGGGCTGCATACTAGGTAGGATTGTTGCATCTCCACATTTTATTTTTTGATGGAGGTTCATTTCTGATTTTTGAAATTGAGCAACTTTGGCCTGAAAATACATGAATTTGGAGAATGAGTTCCCTTTCCAGGAGAAAGAAGAGGCATGAATAGTGCCCTGCTGTGTGGTGACAAAGTTTGGAGGTTCATAGACTGTGAGCAAATCAGCCAGGGGAAACACAGACAAGGACCAATTTGCAGAGGAGGCACCTTTTTGGAATGGAATAGAATAGAATAGAATAGAATAGAATAGAATAGAATAGAATAGAATAGAACTATTTCAGTCAGAAGGGACCTGCAGTGATCATCTAGTCCTTCCCATAGGAGAGCCAGAGGTGATCACCTATCCCCAGCCTGCAGTAAGGGATGAGAGTTGCATCAGACCAGTCTTTTTCAATATCCCATCATTTGGAAAGGCCTCAGAAAAAAATGCAAAACCATAGGAAGGATATAATATTTTCCCACAGTACTTTTTGTTCCAGAAGTAACCTGCATTGCCTCAGGGCAATTCCCTCCTCTGGAAATCAGCTCTGGTCTGATGCATCTTGGGCACACACATAGGCTGCTTGTTATTTTTTATTTAGGTATGCATTTTATTTAGGTATGCAGACTCACTGTGTGAAGTCATGGTCCCTGACCCATGGCAAGTTATTTCTGTGGCCTCTGACATTGCTTGCAGAGACAGGAAGTAAAAAAAGGAATTCTGAAATTTGCAAAGGATTTCACAGGGAAACTCGTGGGGGAAGGAGGTGCCTGCAGCAGGTTATGTGGTCAGCACAAAGCGTGTTACTCAAGAGCTGTGGGAGTCTGAAAGGAGACCTGGTCAGCAGTATCTGCCACAGCTAGGCATAAACATGTTTCCAAACTTCCCCAGAGCTGCTCAGTTTGTTTTCTTTCACCATAATACTCTACTGAGGTGACTGGAAGTGGAGCTCCAACAAGGGATTTCCTCAGGCTACTCAGTGGTCTGTGAGGTCAGCACCAGGGCTAGGAATATGATGGTCCTTGGCTGGCAATCTGCAGAAAGCTACCAGGATATTCACAAAGTACCTAAATGTTCACATCAAAAGAGCAGGGCAGAGTTACAGCGACTCAGGCCAAGAAAATGTGCTCTCACTGTGCTGGGGTGTAATCACAGCTGCCACTGAAGTGAGAGAATATTTCATTCTCTGTCCATCCAGGTAATGGGAAGGTAGTGGGAAGTATTAAAACATTTTCAGAGCACTTAGACAAAGATTTGTGCATAGTGATCAAAGTAGTCCTTTTCAAGGTACTACCAATTACATCATCTTTGGAGGAGGCTGTGGCATTTCTGTGAAGCAGATTTCTGCCCTGCACTGCTTTGGCTGTGTCTCATCACTATGTGCATGGTCTCATGAGCTGCAGTTTTTTGCCCATATGAAGATTTGAGAAAGGTTGAGTGTTATTAAAATTCAGAGTGCACTGGGCTTTATCAAGACTTAAAATATTTATCAAGCCACAGCTCATCAATAATCACAGCAGGCAGTGCTGTGGACTTTAGCTCAGTTTCAGATAATAGCAATGTTGCCACCATATTAAGTTGGAAGATAGATGGAAATGAGAATATGATTAATCATTGTTAGCCTTGCTTGGCTGATGTGTGTTTGCCTTTTAGGTAATGTATATGCATGATTTTTTTCAATGCACAAATATCTATTATGCATGTACTGCCACACAATTTCTTTCAGATTTAGTTAAATAGAGTGAATCATTTTGAGAGGAGTCAGGCAGTTTGAATACTTTGCATTGCCGTCACAGACGAACAGAAATCAGCAGTATCCCCACACATCATGTGCATGCAATTTTTAGCAGCATTCACTTCTACCATCAGTAGTACATTATAGGTGTTTTAAAAAAGTACATTATAGGTATTTTAAATCACTGACATATTATGAAGATTCCTTGTACTTCTCCTTATGTCTAATCCCATAGCTTTTTCAGGGAAGTGAATGTGAAAGAAGGCAAGGGTAGTATTTAGTGATACCTTGATTCTTCAGGATAAATGCCATTGTTCTGATAAGGATCTGCATAATTGTGGTTTAACCCCAGCTGGCAACTAAGCTCCATACAGCCACTGGCTAACTCCCTCTTTATGGGATGGGGGAGAAAATCAGAAGGGTAAAAGTGAGAGAACTCCTTTGTTGAGATGAATATGGAAAGCAAAATCCTTGCACACCAGCTAAATTGAACAAGGAGGGCATTCACCATTTCCCCTGGTTTGGCAGGTGTTCATCCATCCCCAGGAAACCTCTGCTTCATCACATGTACGGGTGACCTGGGAAGAGAAATGCCAGCACTGCCCCCTTCATCCTTCTTTGTCCAGCTCTGTATGCTGAGCATGATGCCATAAGGTCTGGGATATCCCTCTGGTCACGTGGGGTCCCCTGTCCCAGCTGTGTCCCCCCCTTTCCAAGGTCCTTGTGCAGCCCCAGCCCCCTCGTTGGTGGGGTGGGGTGAGGATCTGAAAAGGCCTTGGCTGTGTGCAAGCCCTGCTCAGCAATAACAAACATCCTCTGTTACATCAGCACAAACCCAAAATACAGCCCCATACAGCCACTGTGAAGAAAGTTAACTCTACCCCAGACCAAACCAGAACATCAATGGCAAAAAAAAAGAGAAAGCTCCTTTTTCATGCTTGCAACAGACTGGCAATGAATTCAAACTTGTATGATTATCCATTTCTTTTGGAGTCCTAACATTACCCTTGGCAGGGTAGGTATATAAATATGTATTTGAAAGTAAATGTTTCCATGGGGCTGCAGCATATGAGAGTTTTGAAGACAAGAAAATTTTGTAGAGGTGAAAGATATGAAAAGCTGCTTCAGGCACTGCAGCTTCCACTTATAAAGCCTAGAGATTTTTTCCAGCTGTCTGAATTTGATGTGTATCTCCTCTTTTGAATATGATTGTAGGCAAACTGGCTCTGATCTTTTTATTACCAGTTAGCAAAAGCCTTTGAACAGTTCCAAGGTGCTGTGTAGCTGATCATCCAGCCTTCTGGTGGAAAGATAAAAGATTTTGATGGGGCTCAACAGAGTTCTGTTTCAAATACCTAAAAGCTTACTCTACCTCCCACAGGTCAAAATTTTAGAAGAAAAATTATTTGATGCAACACTGTCTTGTTTAGAGGGAAAAGGAGCATATGTTTCAAGAGAATCTCACAGGATGTCTGAGAAACATATGTCAACTGATGATTTAGACTCATCTAGGCAAATAAAAGCTTGAATTACTGAAACTGCCATTTTTTTGAAGTTCAATTTCTATTGGAATATCCAGGTTCTAAGATTTTGTTTATTAGATGAAAAAGTGACATTTTCTGTGAAAAAAAAGTCCTTAAAAAACTTATTTGCTTTTTTGGAAACTCAGGTTTGGGCTGTTCAGGGACTAATTACTTTATCAGATACATCTGAGCCTCACATTTGTATTAATCCCTCATGCCCAAACCAATCTTTTCAAAGTGGGGCCCAGCCTTTGGCTTTCTCAGGTACAGTCATACCACCAGCTCCTGCAGTCACAGCAGAAAGACTGAAATTGTGAACTCTAGAGACAGCTATGTTCTCTCATTTTTCTCTCTGAGAACACTCCAATTCCTTGGCAACAACCCTAAGGCTTTGAAACTTATTGCTGCCTTCCTGAGCTTCAGCTGGGATACTCATGAGCAGAACCTCATCATAACCAGTGAGACTGGAACTCAGAAATGCTGAGCAGTTTCATCAGCCCAGAATCTTTATTGCAATCCAACAGTTTCTCCCCACCCAGATTATAAAACTGTTTCCTAATCCTCTCTTCCAAGACATGGAGAATTGAAAATTGTCTGGAGTTCCTGACATGATCAGTTAGGATTTTTAATATCCTTGTTCTGCTAAATTTCCACTTTCTGGGTGGAGGTGTATATTTTTGTGTAAGTGTAGATGCATGTTACAGTTCTTCAGGCTGCATAGCTGTATGTTTCCATATGTGCTTACCCTTCTCTGCTGTTAATGGAAGCTATGTGGAAGTGTCCTTGTGGAAGAATGTTTTAGAGAAGGGAATATTCAGCTGGGTGGGGTCTTCCTGTTAAAGCTTTTATTGCGTTTCTAGAAGAAACATTTCTTACTGTGAGAAGCAATGAGAAAATCAGCTTGCTTGCTGACCTAGTCCAAAACCAGTTATGGAGTGTTCACTCACTGGACAACACCAGAAATACCTCAGCTTTCTAAATGCAGAGGACCCATTTGTTTTACTCACACTGCATTTAACACAGTTACTCTGAAAAGGGAGCATGCCCAGCAGAGCTCAACATCAGTGACATCCATAGACATGGTGATGGATGGAAACCCCCCATCCTTAAAAATTAGTGATTATATTAAATGGCAAGGACTTAAATTTCAGGTTCACTGCTGCAATTTAATATTGACAGTAAATCCATTCTCTTCCATTTGCTGGTTTGTTTTTTTTAATTGTAATTCATTATTTCATTCAACCAGTAGCAAACACCATATAGAGAGGCAAAATGTAGTTCAGTCATAATTTCTTGAACTGAGTGTATAGTTGTTTCTACCACTGGTGCTTGAAAATTTTCCTTTTTGGGCCAGTATCATTTCTCCATGTTAAAGTTGAAAAGATTAGGATCTGGAGACTGAAAAAAAGGAGACACAGGATATCAGGGAGTGGTTTCATCAGGAAGCTGTGAAATGGAACAGGTTTTTGTGAACACTCAGCGGTCAGTATGAAATAATAGGACATCAGATGTGGTTTTTAATAGATGAAAATCTTTAAACTAAGCAGTTAAAAGAATGTGAGCTAGAAGAGCACTTACTTCACAACTGTATCATCAACAGAAACACAATTTTCTGTAGTCATTTGAAATTACAGGCAATTATAATTACATGCCAGAGAGAACTGAAGGCTGGCTGGCTCAGCAGCAGCATTGCTGAAGTGGTGGAGCTCTGACAGCAGGAAAATGCATCATGATGGAGCACCTGATGCTCTCCAGAAGCCAAGGCAGAAGTGGAGGGATTCTCCCCCCATGCTGCTGCCGGTACAGGCTGTGGTGTGCCAGGCTTTTCAGGCAGCACAACAGCAGCTTTACCTCAGCACACCAGTGTGAGGCTGGTGCTGCTCATCATTCCTGCTTCCTCACAAGCATATGGAGCTCAGCAAGTGGGCTGTGAAGCACTGTGGTGGTCTTTGATTGACCTGTGCCACGTGCAGTGCCCCAGGGACAAACCTTGGCATCGGGACAGACCTTGGCATCAGGACATACCCTGTAACTTTCACTCAATGAGATTTCATCCCATCTCCTGTCTTTGGCAATCTACATCCACTTCACTTCATATTCCACTTCTACTGCTACCATAGTGTCGTAGAGGCCATCATTGCACAAGGCTTTCATGCACACAACAAACATCTGACTTGGTTGCTTCCCTGCTCCCCCATCAGGATTTGGCACTGGCTTCCAAAGGCTCATCAGCTGGGATCCTGACTCCTGTAATGAAGCTTGCTTTGGTTAGCCTTTTACCCTAGAATAGAGTGGGATTTGTTGTATGCTGTGTTGTGGGGCACAGCAACCATTTGTGGAATCATAGCTCTGCTCCTCTGCCCTACAAAGCGAAGCAAGCCCTGATGGTCAGGGCTGACACTTGGTCATGTCAGCTGTGTGTACAAAACAGTATATTCCCTGTGCATTGTTTGCTCTTTAACTCCTCTTCACATTCACAGCTTCTTACATTTCTTCTTTGCCTGAATCCTTACACTTTTGTTAGTTACTTCTGTTTTCCTTTTCATTTCTTGTTTAGTTAGCTCCTTTTCCCAACAGCTTCCACTTTTTTAATTGTAGCTTTTCCTTCTTTCCTTACTTTTTATTTCTTTTTTTTGAATGAATATTTATCTTTTAATTAAATCACCAGGAGGCATATTTAGAACCCCCAGGGTTCACTTTGAACTATGAAAAGGAAAAGGCTTACTCTGTGCTATAAACAAAATGTTAATTTGAATTAATTGAAGGAAATGCTCTGCCTGTGATAGACTTGTTCCTGAAGTGCTCTGCCTATGATAGACTTGTTTCTAAATAATTAATAATTTCAGCCAGAAAAGTAAACATTATGGCCCTGAATTTTGCTTCTGGCCCTACCAGTGTCAGCCCAAAGCAGCTCTGCAAATATGAACTGATAGCTCTCATCTGATATTAGTTCAGCCAAAAGTAATCTTTGGGCTGAAAGCACCATGGGAAAAAGCATTTTGGTCTGTGTTGTGTCCGAATACTTTATAACACTTTAAGTGCTCTCCCCCTCTCGAACACTTTATAACACTTTAAGTGCTCTCCCCCTCTAGTGCCTTGTTTTTCAGAGGAATGGTTTCCCTCATAGCTGAAACATGGTGATAACTGGAGTGAGCAGTAGCTGGGATTCAGGAGCCTGTTGGCTGAGGAAGGGGCTGTAGGAGTGGGGGGAAAAGACTGGTGGCTAGTAAGATCCCATCTGGAACAGGTGGGGAAGTGTTCCTTGGCCAGGAGAAGCCTGTGGGGAGGGAAGGGTTAGGGGCATGTGCCAGTGCCTCTAATGTCCCTTGGCTCCCTAAAGTATTGGCCTAAGATAATGCTGGCAGCTGTGCCTCTGGCTTGTGGTCCAACTTCTCTTCTGCACTTTAAAATAGGAGGGATAAATAACTTCTGCTTTATCTTTCCTTCTTGTGAATGTTGAATCCTTGGTATACAGATCTTCATGATTATGATGTGGAAGAGGGGAAAAAAAAATATATATAGTGCTGAGGGAGAAGAAGAAAATAGTTCTTGGAAGAACTGCTTTCTGAAAGGTAAGGACTCTTCCAAACTTCATTACACCTTTATTCCCCTCTTCTCTGCACCTCTTTTGACAATTGTTGATGATCTGTTTGTTCTTCTCTTATATGAGTAGCCCTGCAAAAGAGGGCCAATCACACACACCTTTATATTGCCTGCTAAACCAAAATGGAAACAAATGCTATAGAGCTAAAAATTGAATTTGACTATTTTATGTCAGAGTCACACACAGAGAAGGCATAATGATACAGAGCTAGAAGTAAGTGGAGTTATTGCAGATATATATCAAATATTATCTTGTGTGAAATTATTACTTAGTATTTCCCACAATGCATGATAAAAAACTACTCCCCACTGGAAATCACTTTTTTCAAAGGTTCATGAAATTAGTCACATTAATAGGGGGGCTCTTAAAGAGACATTTTCAGGTTCTTGTTGAATGCATATGCTGAAGATGCATGACAGGCCATTTCACTCACCCTTGTATTCCTTCCAAAAGTTTCTGCTGACAATTTCCAAGAGGCACTTGGCAAAATAACCCTTTGGTTTAACCCATGACCAATGCATGGTCTGGCTCACATTTGTCTATTTTCCATGACAGCATGAATCCTCAGATTTAGTTTGCTGCATTACATCACAAGATTTCTTGGCAGCACAAGGCAAAGGAGAAAAAAAAGTATTTCAAGTAGTTCCTTAATAATTAAAAGGAATAAATTGTTTTGCCTTTGGTCCTTTCCCGAGAGTCTGAGATTTAACATATTTACCAGCTCTATTTCCAGTCTATACAGAGTCTAATAATGTATTAGAATCCTGTCCTTTCCAATAACATTTTTCATAAATTCCATGAGGATCAAATCACTCTTGGGCAGTGTCTACCTTTAAGCCATGCTTTCTGGCATAAAAATAGCATTTAAAAAACCCCAAACCAGGAGTCCTACAATGCAAATGTGCCAACAAAGTGATCAGCAAGTTAAAAATGACCATTAATTTTATATATAACAAAAGTGGGAAAATGCATAGGTTTTAGAGCGTGTGAGAAAATTTTGAGTGAAATTGCTTGTTTCCACTAAAATAGAATAGCAGTGATGAGTTTTTAGATTTTCTATTATATAGAGTAATTTCAAGATAAGGAAGTCTTAAATATTATTCAATTTTAATAGAGGAAAAAATACTTAAGCCTATCAGTCTTTACAAGGTACTTATTTTTACTGTACGTGAGGTGATTCTTAACAGGGATTTGAAGAAATGTTATTAGAGTCTTCTCTCCCAGGAATTAGAAAACTGTGGGGTCTAAAACGAAATACCTGACTAAAAATTTTGATCACAGATTCAGAAACTTATTAGAAAAATAGATTTGTGGAATAGTGTTATTAATATTGAAATCAGTAATACCTCTAAAGAGTTATAATTCCGCTCTGCTAACAGAACTCTTAGAGAGATTTATTCTCTCCCACTGAATAATATGAGTCTCAAATCTAAAGAGCGATTACTTTGGCAGTGAATTTCTAAAGTGTAGCAGTCAGGAGAAAGTATCTGCTTTTATGGAATTGCCCTTTGAAATATAAAGTTCAACCCTGCATTAATGAATCTGTGCACACCTTTGCCAGTGAATGCTACTGATGCTTTGTAGTGTCTTAGAAAGATCATATATTTTTTATTTATTTTACAGTTTGGGGGTTTGTAGTTATGCTACATTCTTCTTTTTAATTACAAAAAAATATATATGCCAGAGAGGAAGTGTCCTTCATGCTGTGCAGAGAGATACTGCCATGCTGATGTCTTGTTATTCCTCCAGGAAAAGTACCTGAAGCCTTAAATCTAACTTTGAGAACCCAGTGAGGTACCAAACATTGCTGCTAGCTCCCAGGAAGCTCTACAATGTGGTGAAAAAAAACCCAGGAGCAGAAGTCCCGTCAATAAATTAACCTCCTGAACGTTCAGCACAGAAGAGCTGGCAAAGGCTTCCATGGAGAAATAAGTGCCTGTGGAGGTAGGAGTCTTTTCCTGTGAACCATGTTGATCTGGTTTAGAGATGGGACTTTCTCAACCCCTTGAACCTGACTCTTCTGCTGTGCAGCTGAATACCTGACCTGCTGCCTAGAACTGCTGTTGATCTGCACCAATCAGAGACAAATATCTTTCTTCAGTTTGTGTCTCAAAACATATTTCCAGTGTACAGCTTTTCCCTGGACTGAAATTTCTAATGATTATTTCCAGATTTTTCATATTCTTCACTGATTTGCCTTTTTTTTTTTTTTGGTTGGCTCAAATCCCCATCCAACCTCTTACTTGTTTCTTTCAGTAACTGCCTCCCACATTTATGCTGCATGGATTTGAAGAATGTTCCTTAGTTCCCTTTATAATCCTCACCTCTCTTTTCTCTCTTTTCTCTCTTCCCATCTCTTTTCAGCTCACTAGTTCTCAGGCTGATTATCTCTTTCAAAAACCTCAGGCTTTAAATCTCTCTCCCACACCTTCCTTATCCTGTGTCAGAGCATTATAGGTTAGGTTGGTCCAGTGACCAACTGAAGCATGTTTGGAAAATTAACACTGCTTTGCTGTACTTAATTAAGATGTCCCCAACCCTTGGCTGAATCTTGACACTTGGACTTGGTCTGAAACACAGGAAATAAGTTTATTTGTGTGATTGCAGTAAGAGACCCTGTAACATGACAGAAAGGATGTGGGCAGGTATTGTTCATTCATGCTGGCGTTCCTGAGGTGCCTTTTTGGCTGATGATGTGCCAAATTGTCCTGCCTTTATCTTAGTTTGCCAAACCCATTTTCTGTCTTAAATTCAGCTCCACTAATGATCAGCACAGTTTCAGGGCCAAGCCAGATACGGCTGGCTTCTTATTTTAACCACAGAGTTGTCTAAATATTGCTCTGAGCTGCTCAAAATACAGCAGAGGTTCTTCAGATCTGCTCTCATCCATGCAGGTGCAGAAGGCAGCTAACTAGTACCATCTGGTCTCTGGAACTATATTTGCAGAGGCAGCCAGGAAACAGACACCTGTTTGGAACAGGACTGTAAAATAAATCATAGCTAAATTATGGTGCAAGAAGGGTATGAGGGAACCAAAAATGGAAAAAGGAAACGGAACTCATTCCTAACCAGAGAGAAAACAACAACAACAACAACAAAAACCCCTAAAAAAACAAGTAGGGTAAGAGGGACAAAACCATTTGAGTTGTAAATTACATGTATAGGGAGGAAATGGGAAACCCATTTGTAAATTTAGTTCAAGGAAAGGCAGATGCTGCTGCTGCACTTTCTGTCAGATCCTTTGCCAGTTTGTTATCTGTCAGGGATGGGCAGTTTGCTCAACTCTGGCTGAACCATGGGTAAGTCTACATCAGGCTATTAGCTTTTCATAGAGAACTGTGTCTGCGTTTGTTCCTGATTTTGGGTTCATAGAATCATGGAAGGGTTTGAATTTGAAGGAACTTTAAAGATCATCTAGTTCAAAGATCATCCAGTTCCAATGTCCCTGTCATGAACAGGGACACCTTCCACTAGACCAAGTTATTCAGAGGCCCTTGAACACTTGCAGGGATGGGGTACCCACAACTTCTCTGGGCAACCTGTTCCAGTGCCTCACCACCCTCACAGTAAAGAATTTCTTCCTAATATCTATCTAAACCTGCCTTCTTTGACTTTAAAGCCTTACCCGTTCATCTTAGCACTATATGGCTGCATAAAAAGTCTCTCTTTCCCTTTTTATAGGCCTTATTTAGGTACTGGAAGGCTGCTACAAAATGTCCCCAGCCCCAGCAGGCTCAGCCTGTCCTCACAGGAGAGGTTTACCCTCATGGCCCTCCTCTGGACCTGCTCTAACGGGGTTCCCAATCTGCTGCCACTGTCACTTCTGCTGAGTGACTTCTGCCAGCTTTTTCACTCTTGCAGGAACACATCACTTACAGATGCCAAGTGTTCTCATAACCCCACTGCTGACTTCAAGCAGCACAACAAGAATGGGCTTATGCAATTAGAAACTAGACTTTCTTGCAGTGTATTTCTGGCTGCTACGTGAACTAAAATTACTTATAATTAAGACCCCACCATTTACTTATAATTAGGACCCCTGGCATTTTAATTGTAAGATTTATCAAAATTTAAATATTGGTAATATAGTCCTTGTTTATCAGCTTTTATCTGCTCAGATTCCGAACACCACATAAACATTTATTTACTTTTAAATACATTTTCACAACAGCAAGTTTGTGAAAGTGGATCATGGGCTTCAGGCAAAGAAAGTATTGTCCTAATACTGCCTTAGAAACAATTTCTTCTTTCTTGTCTTTGTGTTATGAATCGCACTACATCTTTTCAGTCATCATTACTTCTTTTATTTTCTAAAATTAAGTGAAACAGTTGTTTCTCCAAGACATTGTGTCATTATGTTCTGTAAAGTGTATAGAGCAGATGTTTTCTTCTATCTGTGTGACCTTATCCTTGCATTTGACTTCTGCTTGTTGACGTAGATTTTAATTGCAGATCCTTCTCCCATCAAACAGTGATGAATCTTCAAAGGAATGCAGCCATGGCTCTAAATTACAATGCATGGGTGTGTGTTTGACACCTCAGGTTACCCACTAGCTCAGGATAGTAGGTAATTCAGGAGAGAAAGTCTCTAACAAGACAGCAAGGTTATTTTGAGCAAATTTCCTTGCATGTGCTGCTCCTTTGGTTTGGAAGATACAACATTATGCAGTAATTTAGGCTTGATTTCATAAATAACAGCCTTGGCTTCCAGTCTGATTCAATCTTCCTTGGCTTCACATTTTCCGGGCATTTCCTGCCAAGCTACATTTTCCTTAGCAGATTGCTCTCTGCTATCTCCTGGTTTCTCTTATATCAAGTCCCTTTAGGCACCATATCACATCTTTTGAGCTGTACTTTCCTCTGAACTGTGGAGGAGCTGAATGGAAACTGCAGTTCGAGGAACTGGTAATTTGGCAGGACCTTGCTCATGCCATAAATCAAACTGACAATAAATCACTAACTATTATTTGGTATGGCTAGACCTGAAATGAATATTGCATTTGGAGGAGTCTTTTTTTCTTTCTATCCTGAGAAGCCACATGTTTCTATTTTTCTGTCAAAAAATGAGGACCAGCAATATTATTCTTGGGTATAGGAAATTAAAATAACTTTTAATCTGTGGTATAAATATTATTTCCTTAAGCTAATGTTTTCATAATGCTTTTTTTGTTGTCTCACAACCTAATAGCTTAGAGGGGTGTTTCAGTTAGTTCATTCTAGTATATTAATCCTTCAAAAAGAGAAAAAAATTGGAAGAGGAAAAGTGATTGTCTTTCTCATTAACGATGTAACACTGGCATTTAGCTTTTGGGGGTTTTGTTACTCTTACTACAAAGCTGCCTGTGGTTTGATGATAATATATAAAAATTGTGTTTATGGATATATTACTACTATGTACCTCTAATAATGAGATGCTGTAAAGCCCACATACAGAATTTGTTAACTCAAAAAGTAAATAAAAAAACAAAACCAGACCAAATAATTTGGGCCAAGCTTCTACATCTTGAAGGTGAAGCAGGATTGACTTAATGTTTCCTGGATTCAGAAGCCCTGTTGTGTAAGCAAACGGAGTGAATCCATCTGCGAGAGCTAGGAAAGGAGGAATAAAATCCAAGGTACCTATTCAGAGTCTATTTTCAAGCCTGCTGGCTTCCTGATGCTGTGGGTTAGATCTGGGAGTCTGAGCCAGCTGAAGTTGAAACTTGACCCTGGAAAATGGAAAAAACCCCAGAAAACAGCTGTTGAGCTGCAAATCCAGGTTTGCAGTGGTGCTGAGATGTCTCTCTGTTATCAGTCTTGGACCTCAGGGAAGCTGCCTATCCAGAGAACATGCTGTCTGGGTCAGCAGCAGCCTGGTTATCCGGGTCAGGAAATTAAGTAATTTCAATTTAAAGCTCTCTGAGAACCCTGGTAGGCTGTAGTGGCCCATCCTAAGAGACTGCCCACACTTCACCAATCAAGTAGCACAATAGATCAGCAGTGACTTCTGGCTTGGCACCGGCTGATCATACCAAACAGAAAGAGAGTTGTACAGCAAGACTTGCTTCCAAGGTTGGGAAATATTCAAAACCACCTTTGGATTTTAGGAGCCTGGTGTACAAATGTGTTGTCTTCATGGCTGGTTGTGTGAATGTTATTTTTGGTGATTGGTATCATCATTTATGGCATTGTGGAACATTAGGTGTGCAGATGCTGCCAAGTGATAAAGTGGCAGTGTTATCAGTTTGTGTTAGCTCAGCACTTAGGAAGTCAAGATCTTAGCAGCACTGGTGCGATGTGTTCAAGTGCTCATTTGTCCCACAAACTCTACTAAGACACGTCTCTCTCACATCCCCGTGAGAAAAGATTATTTGAGTTGCACAGGTGTTTAGGATATGGAGAAGTGAATATTCAGGTGCTACAAATTGAATATTGCTCCTTGTGCTCAGGAGACAGTTTGAATCTACATACAAAATCTGTATTGAAAAGAGACAGGAGAATTATGAAACTTCTCAAGGAAAGACTTACAGGCTGTGTGAAATTAGGTTTTTGGCACCAGTTTAATTTCAAACGTTGTCTTTAGTTCTATTCCAGAAACGTACTTGGTAAAGTCAATTCTGTATTTCCAGTGAAGCTGAGCAGAGTCACTAGAGAATTTCTTTAGACTTCGCTTCACTCTGTGAAAAATAAATGAGTTCTGTTTGCAGAGATCGCATGTACCTCAAACTCCCTGCTGTAGAATATTAATAAACTATTTTTACACAAAAAGCTCTCAGGTAAATTGAGTTTTTGTGAGAAAACCTTCAATATTAGTTCTTTTATTACTGACTTTATAGGATCCAAATCCAATCTGGCCTCATTAGTTCCTGTTGCACAGAAATGGCAAAATGCTTGAGAGCATTGAGTCTGAGCGATCATTTCTTTGAGGCCTTTCACTGGACTAAGATGATGGGTGGCGCTCCCCAGCCTGCAGCAAAGCCCCTGGGGTTTACTGGTGTGACATGGACTTTTCCCAGTTAGCCAGTCTGCCTGTGGCAGCTGTCTTTGCCAGTAGTACCAGACCATGTGCAGGATTTGCTGTGGTGTCACCCTCGTGTGAGCAAGAGCAAGGTTTAATTGAAGCTTCTATGCACCCTTGCATTATGAGATGTGAGTCAAACTTCAGGTGTTTAGTTTTTCAGAGAAAGGCATTTTCTGTCTCTACTAGTCATATTTATTTTTGCCTTTCTAAGCCCCAAGGTCTGTAAAGCTGGCCCAGCTTCCTTATGCAAATGTAATAAAAACGTTCAAAACATATCCCCTGAAACATAAATTGCTAGGTTGTATTAGAATGGATTCTTGTACTCAAACACAATTCTCACTTAAATGCAGCAACTGGGACAAACATTTACTCTGTAATAAGTTTTCTTTTTTAAAAAAGGGAATCAAAAGGGTTCTTTGAAGAATATCTGAATATAGACTTAACCAAGAGCCCAGGATGGTTTTAGGAGAAGAAACATCCACTGGTTTTGGAAAGTAAAATATATTTATAGCTGTCAAAAATGCATAATGAAATATTTTGGTGTCCTTGGAAAGTATGTATCATATGCTTGGGGTTTTTTGGAGTGAGAAAAATAAAATATTCACTTTTAGCTAACTTGAGAAAAGTCAAGCCCTTAATCCTTGTTTCCTGCTGGCAGTTCTTTGTCATGCTGTGCTATGAACGAATGTAAAATGGCAAGTCAGATTTTGTAAATGAGGGGTGAGAAAAATGGGAATTATATTTTTAGAAAAAGAGAAAACTGAGACCTAGAGACCATTTGAAACAAACCTGCTTTCAAAAATACTGGCTGTAGAAAAAATGAAGGGAGCACAGATTCATACATGTCAGGCCTACAAAACCAAACGTCTGAGAGGAAGTCTTCTTATCCTGATGTAGACCAGCCTGGAAAAATACTTCTTGCCTCCAGAGACTGTTAAAAAATGTTCTCTCTCATCAAGATGCATAGTTTATTTAATCAGGATTGTCTGGATAAGATTGTGATTTGGATCATTTAGCTGTTCACACTCATTGAAAAAAAAAAGGCTTATTTAATTTTGCAGTATGAAAATTATTGGTACAGTTAAAAGTTGTTAAATACTAAGACCATAAAGCAATGGTCTTACAAAATATATAGGTATAAATAAAATTTCTAAAAATATACCTAAATAATTGACATAAGTACAATAAATATATGGGATAAATCCATTTTTCTGTATATCAGGCCTTGTTTTACAGTTAATGATTTTTGTTTATTAAATAGATTCTACTGCTGTTCAGTGAGCTGAGACCTTTCCTCACTTTTGCCATAGATTTCAGTATTTTAGTTGGTATATCTCATTTTCCAGTGTCTTGTTTTCATTGATAGATTGGGAGAGGAAAACAAATTTTCTTTGCCCTTTTTTTCTGGATGTCATGTGATGTAGCTATAGCACCAGTCTAGACTAAATAAGTGAACCAAAGACAACTGTTAGAAGGAAAGCTGTTGTTGAAAAACACTTTATCAACTTAATTCGCTTTGGTTTCAGGTTCTATGCTTGGCTCTTCTGAAATTTTGACAGAAGATTTGGTTATTTTCAATATAATTTTTCTCTAAGTATATGCAATCTGTCATAGACAGCTTACGTGCAATATCAAAACTAATTTGCATATAAATCTGCGTTAAAGGAAAAAGCGACATTTTGTTTTGCTTGAGTTTTTTAAGTGAAAACATATTTTAATTTATTTTGCCTAGGTATTAACAGTATGGAGAGCTCAAAAACTGTGGTGCATATTGGAGAGAGCTGTGGAATGCTCCAGACTAATGTAAGCCCATTTCCATCCAAACCCCCCAGCTGTGTCGCACAGGAGTCTTGAGCAAGTACTGGACAACTTGACCATCAATTGTTACCTCTTGGCACCTTCCATGCAAAGGGCAAGGTTTTGTTCTAAACTCTTTCTGTTCTTCATATTTTTTACATAAATCTGCACAGATACTTCCATATTCTTCAACATGCCTAAAGCTGGAAAAAGGCACTGACTTACATGGCTACATATTGCTTTAGACTCGTAGCTTTGGGCTGCCTTTTTAAGTCACTGGCAGGTGATATAAACCCATGAACACCTTTAAATAGCTACATATTGCCTCTGGACCTGTGTACAATCTGATTTACACTGGCTGTTAAACTGACATTATTCACTACTGTTTTTCCTCATATTCCTGCTATTCAGAAAACCATGCAGTACACAAATCAAATTCCAATGATTAAATAAAAGTTTTGCATTTGTGTGCACTCTCATACCTCTTGTTTTTACTTCGTGACCTAAGAAGACCTTGTATAGTACTTCCCAATGAGCTGAAACAATCCTTAAAAGGGTTGGGTAGTGTGAATTTTGCAGGACAAAGTGGAGAATTGCCCAGACAGTCACTGCAGGAGAGGAATGAATTGTTGCTACTGTGTGAGCCTTTGCTTCCAGTTATCTGGTTTGTGTTTATTTATGATGCATGAATTATACAACACGGGCAGGCTCTTTCAATTACTTAATAAAATACAAATATGTAAATACAGGTACCATCCCAAACACACTGCTTTCAGTTCTTATCTACTGCAGCACATTTCCTGGATTTTACTCCTTCCAGTTCTGCTGGTAGTAAGCATTGATTTGATAAAGAAAACAGGAAATAATTCTTAATTTCAATAATTCATGGAAAATGAACAGAAACTATGGTATCTGTGACACATGAGAGCACACATTTCAAACTGGGGTATTAGTATTCAGTGCTGGGACTGTAGCTCTGGAACATATGCTTAAAACATTTCTAAGCCCCTTCAGAATACCATTTCAATAGCAATTCAGTAATCTGTTGAGATAAGTCAACACAGAAAATTATGACATAATTGGAGCTCTTTAATTGCTAGTTATGTCCTTTGGTTGATCCCCTGAAACAATGTTATTAGTATTTAATGTAAAATTTATGCGGTAAAAAAGGTGAATTTATGGGGTGAAAGGACAATCTTCCATTTCATGAAATATAACTGGCAGATGGAAACATGAAATAAAGTGCCTCCTGCCAGCTTTTACTGTACCTGCTAATAAACTTTCCTGCCTTGAGACATTAGAAAGAGTTTCTTTGGGACAATTAGCACTTACTGAAGGATCTGCTCTTCCTCCACCTTCACAACAGTGCAGCTTTTTATATAATTTTTAATATATTATGCAGCACTTCAGTTAAATGGGTGGTTGAGTGGAGTTGTGTGGCTCTTGTTAACACAAGAACATGCCAAAGCATGACAGAGGCTGCTGTGGAGTTTAGGTCCCTTAAAGGATAATAATTTACATGAGATTTAAGAGTGCAAAAGGTTTAGTGCTGCCTGAGTGGATCCTGTTTACCCCAGCTTGTTTTACTGACTCCTTCCCCAGAATTTTAAATCTATAATGTTTTGTCTTAACTGCAGCCAGCAACTAAGCCCTTCACAACTGCTTGCTTAGCTCCCCACCCACCCCCCAGTGGGACGTGGAGAAGAATCAGAAAGAGGTTAAAACCATGGATTGAGACAAGAATAGCTTAATAATTACAATAAAGGTGGTAATAATACTCATAGTAATAATAACGATAATAATAACAATTACTTAGAATAAGCACTTAAACCATCAGTGTGATATCAGCCTTATTCTCATACTGAATCCAAAAACAGCACTTTACCAACTATTAGGAAGAAAACTAAATCTTATCTCAGCTGAAGCCAGGACATCTGCCCCATCACCAAGCTGAGACCTCTTCATCTGGCTCTTAGCTGTGGGGCTTTGAAAGGGTGGACACAAGTTCCTACAAAAAGGTGTGGCTGTGCTACAAAAAGATATTCTCCAAACACAGCAGATTTCAGAGCCATTTCATTTACAGCAATTTCCTTATAATGTCATGCTTTTAATATCATGTTTTTATCTTGGATTTTACACTACTGCCTTTTCTCTCAGCACACCAGTCCATGAATTTATCTTATTGGCAGGTGATCTAGTTTCGTGAGCAAGAGCAGCTGCAGATGAATGGATACAGGTTTTTCCTCCAAACAGGAAACCCTTTTTCTCCTCCTCCACTCCATAATACACCTCTCCAAGGACAACAGCAGGTTGCATTCAGTCTCAGATCCCAAAAGCTTTTCTCTGCAGAAAAATATTTTACAGTTAGAAAGTCTATTGTTTTGGATCTTGGAAGCCACTGCTGTACCCATGAGAATACTACTTTGAGTTCAGTTATTTGTGAACTTTATCAAATAATCATGTCCCACAGAACCAGACTGATCCCATTGCCATGAGGGTCACAGGCTCCTATGCTGTTCCTCCTCATCAGCAAAGGATTGTAAGAAAGATTCCCAATATGATTTCAATGGATTTGACATTATTTCACAGGGGCTGTTAGAATATTTAAGTGTGGAAGGGTTTCAGTAATAAATACAAACTTACAGAAAACTTAATGGGAATTTTTGGTGAGTTTTAGCACAATTCCTTTGGTTTCTTCTGTGTGGCACTGTTAGAATGTTCATCAGGGGTTCAGTCTGAGTGTGTACTCTTTAAAAAACAGTCTTCTGTAGGTATTTTGGCTTCCTATCACCTGATACATTATGTACAAGTTATACATTATATAAAAGTTAGTAGAGGTTGCTTGGCTTTCATTGCTGTAATATTGGAATGGCTGATGCAACCTGAATATTTTTTATCATCTCATTAAAAGTCAATATTCCAGAGTGTCCTTATATTTTTGTTGGTAATTAAGGAGTAAAGGATGTATCATCTAATAAAATTTTTAATTTCCTGTGCTTTTGTATGAAGATATGAAATAAAGGTACAGCACCATTAGCAGACGTATTTATTGAGACTATGAAAATTCTATGAAAACAACAAGGGTTTTACAATCCAACAAAACTGCATTATGAATTTCTCACAAGACAGCATCAGATGTTGTGAGGTCTGCTTTCCCACACTCCCCAAAACACCTTACAGCCATCAGGGAACAGCTGCTGACTGGCTGAAGTCCCATGCAGTCCAGCTGCCCCCACCAAGCCCTCTGCACTCTCTCACTCTGCAAATCACTTTGCCTTTTCCACCACAGGGCTTTTAAGGCAGATGTCGAGCAGAGAAGGTCAGCAAGAAGAACCCTTCTAGACTGGATGATGGTGGGAGTCTGCAGTCCAAGAGGGACCTCAGAAATTCCATGCAGAAATCCTCCTGAGTGCCCACTTAACTACCTGACATAGTGAGAGCACACAAGTCAAGCAGAAAATCCAAGCCTGGGTTCCAGGTCATGCAGCAACTTAGCAAAATGCCTCTGTTGAATATGTGAGAGGGTTTAAGACCTTCAGACTCCTTGGCCATACTTGATTGTCAAATTTTGCATATTTATAATAGCTAGGAATCAGTGCATGTCTTGAACACTTTGTACTGTATGCAGTTATGTTTATTTTTAAAGCATGGTGTGAGGAGAGAATGTTTCAGCACAAGTGTGGCACTTTATTTAATAATTGACATGTTTAACATGCCTTTTCTATGGCAACTAAGAGCATTCAGTTGTATATATATACATTGACCTTGATGTCAAAGATTACCTCCTCCCCATGTGAAATTACTTGAAGTCCTATTTTTACTGTGGTTAGTGAATGCTTGAGAAGCTGGACTGTAACCAGAAAATCCAAGGGACAGCAAACCACAGCATTTGGGCAGAAGAATGTGGCCACAGATAAGGGAAATGGCAAGAACTTGTACGTTTAAGTTGGTTGGCCCTTGCCATCTCAGTGAGTGAGATCAGACAGCTGGCACAAAGATATGTCTTGAGATGGGTCAGTTGTGTACAGGAACTCCTTAGGACAATAAGGAAGTTGACTTGAGACATCAGGGGCTATAAATGACTAAATTTCTTATTAAAATAAAATCCATGAGGAAACCTGGCAAGTGTAATTTTTTTTGCTAGAGTCAAGCATTCTCGTTGAAGTAGGTTTACCTCCATTCCTCACTCCTTCCAGAATATAATCATTCAGTGGGTTAGTTTGTTTCTTTTTTTTCTTTAATCTCACTTTTCTTTTGTTTGTTTTTTTGTTTATTTTAATCCTGTGTGCTACTGTTTTATGTTGATAACACAGATATCATCACTGAATCCATATTGAGTAGGTTGGGCAAATGACATCCGCAACTCCTGGACTGCTTTTTGGGATAAGAATGTTGTTAACCTCCCAGGCTCACTGTAGTGCTTATAAAATTAATATGGTTCTGCATATATCTGTATATATAGATAGGCACACATGCACCACACACACATATACAGATATATTTTTATGGTACTTTTATCCTCCATCTTAAGTGTAATCTTTTCTTTTGCTCAGGGTAATTTGATACTTTCTCTACATCTAAATCCAGCTTGACTCAGTTTAAAACTCCTATAAGCTGTTCATAGTCTCATGGGAAAAAGAGAAGTTAAAGAAAATGCCCTGTGAACCTGAAAGACACTCAGCAATTGCCTGAATTCTGGTTTTTAAGAAATGGATGTACAAGCTCCTAAAGCATCTGTGTTATGTGCATCCCTCCCATACTCATGAATATCCTCCAAACTAGAGTTGTACAGAAGCATCTCAGCAACTGCTCCCTCCCTTGCCCTCCTCCCCACCCAGCTAGGTATTTCCCTCTTGAAAAGGTTTTCCTCTCTTCTGTCCTCTAACTCTTATTCCCTCTTAATGTTTTGAGCTCCCTTAAGCAGAGTGACATGATTTGTTGTTAAAGCACTGCCCCTGTCAGGATGGTCACTGGAGGCCTTCAGGTGTTTGTCACAAGAAAGGAAGAACAGCAGCCCTGGGGCAAGAGGTGACCTGCCTTCTCTTGTTTCTGCTTGGTTCCTGCTGGGAAAAGCAGTGGGATGAAGTGGTTTTACAGAACAAACTCCTAGGATTCTGCTTACAGCTCAGGCTTTTGTGAGTCTCTCTCTCTGGTGTATAGCTTTTGATTAAAATCAGAGGTAAAGGATATACTCATGTGCCATTCTGAGAGTTAGGTTTTCAGATGCCAGGCACAGCTCATGCCTTTCCATTTTTCTGTGGAACAGTGATAGAATCCACATGCTGTCACCCTGGGATGGGCTGTACTCTGTTTAGAAAGGAGTTTGTGTGCCTGATGGGAGACTGCCTAATTTCTTCCAGTCTATGGGTTATCATCAGAATCTTCAATGCAAACAAGGCAAATCTGATTGAAACTTGAGAGAAAAAAAATAAATAAATAGAAACAAAAGTAAAACAATTGTAGAACACCAGTCAGTTTACTTCAACTAGCAAGGCAAAAGAGAACTCTACTAATGGTGAACTATGCCTTTTGCAAAAGAAATTATGCTTTTTATGATGAGCTTGAGAGAAGTCAAGTTCTTAAGCAAATTAATGCCACTCAATAACCCCTAAGAAATACTGTTTGAATGGATATATTGTGAAGAGTAACACTCCTAAATCAGCTGGTGTCCTGCATACATTTACACAGATGAGGTGTGTCTATTTTACTTTTACTGTTTAATTTGGGGAAGATTTCCACAGCTAACTGCCAGATGATTGATGCTTCCCATTTGTTCTTGAAACACATCTGGAAAAGGCACAGATTGAGAGCTAAAACTGTAACCACACAAACAGAGGACATATGAGGTATATACGAGGTAATAAAGTTGGAATTTTTTTTCCTTTTTTCAAAGAATTAGTAACCTGAAAAGGTAAGTTTCTACTTGTTCTTCTGAAACAACATAATGAACGACTTTTTGTTCCAGATTCTAATGTGGGACTTAACATTCAGAATATGTTGATTGGTTTTTTGCTTTGTATGTCTGCACTGCTATATACAGGGAGCTTTGTGACTCTGATTTGCTCAGGTACTAATTTGGTGCTGAATGAATTCTCATTCTGAACAGAGAATACAATACAAAGTAAAATAGATTTCTGAAGGCATTTTGTGCACAGAATATGATTAAAAAGCAATCAAGCACAGGAAACCCGCTCAGTCTCCTACCTTGTTACTGGGTAGCTGGGTCATGCTGGAGGAGATGGATTTAAAGCAATTCATTATTTTACAGAAAGATAAGCTTGAAGCTGTGTGGGCACATGGATAGCTCCCCCTCCCCAACAGCTTCCTGGAGTTTATTAAAGCCACACAGTAGAAAAGGACAGAAAGAACTGAATTATTTTTCTTTCATTAGAGGACAGCTTTGCATTTTGATACTTCTGCAGTTAATCAGTTTCCTTCAATTTTTCTCATGGCATCTTTTGTAAACTCACACATTTTGAGATTTCATTTACTTTTCTAGATAGGCAATTTACATTCTGGTAATATGAGGTGGACAGCAATTCTTGAGTCTAGACAGTGACAGTAGAGGATTAGATAGCCTAGCCACTTGCTCTTCAGTTTTTGGATTTTTTTTTTCATTAACTGAATAGGTTGGATCAGAACTCCCAAATTCTAGTATTGTAAAACTTCTTGTATACCCTGCATCCTTCATTAAAAAAATTAATAGGCCTGGAGTAATTCTGAAAGTGCTGTGTTAGGATTATGGGCGTAAAAAACTTGCACTGTGCTACAAAAGGGAAACTCATGATAAGCATCAAGGAAACTTGTTGCCTGGGGTAAATTTCCAGAGGATAAACAGAACTTGACAAGTACCTTCCATTCCAGCAATGCCTCTTTGTAAAAGCAAGCTAAAATAGGCCATTACCTTTATTAGAAAGTCCCTTCCCAGAAAAGGTGTTATTCCTCTGTGTAACAAGGTGCCATGCATCAGAGAGAAAAGATTGTTTCTTCCCTAGATTTCCAGTCTTCTGCTCCCCTCTCAGATCCTCTGTTTCATATAGGCTGGCACTAGGAATGATACTGGGGGACGATTACAGGTGGATAAACACCAACTTGGCATTTTACTTGGATAATTCAATCAGCTAGGAATAAGATTCCCTTTCCATTGCAAAGCTCTGATGTCCCTGTCTGCTACTCAGACTTTGCAGTGGAAAATTAATTTTGTTCATACATGGAGGAGCAAGCATGGGTAGCAGATGTAAAACTCAGAAGAGTATGATGATATGACACATATTAGAGCAGGCCACTGCTTTTAATGGGAATGTCAAGGTCCTTGTAGGGACAGGCATTCCAGTTTATTCTCTGTCCAGTCTTCATCACTGCTGTCTGATTCATCAATACTGTAGGAAACAGGGTGCTACAGAAAAATCCAGGGTTGCTCTCCTCTGAGGTGAAATAATGGAGATGGCAAGCTCATGGGGCAACTAATTTTGATTTACTAATAAGCACTGAATATTGTGCTGGGGGAAAGTATCAGGAGATGTCTGCCTCCTTTATCTGAGTTTGCAGACAAAACCACATTAACCTGAAAAGCTCTTTCTTTGAAAAAAAAAAATTATTGCTGACAGTTTAATATATCAAAATAGCTGCAATGGAGATGTTTCCACACAGAACAAAAATGCTATTTGGAGGTGTTTGTTTTCATTGCCTTTCAGGGATTTGTTCTGTGCAATGTGTGAAAAATAGATTCCTGTGTTTACAGTCATACACATTACACCAGCCTCTGTGTGCTGCCTGTTCTCACAGGCATTGTTTTATCTCTTAGCCTCCTTTTCAGCAGGTCTGGAATGCAGATCCAAGAGGTGTGTGGGGGGCTGCAGAGATGAGCAGCTTTGGCTGTACGGTCCCTGTGATGCTGCAGAGCACTGGCACTGCAGACCCTTGTCTTATGTAAAAGAGGAGAGACATGCTGGAGGAAAGGACACAATGTGCTGGCCAGGGTGGCAGGAGGTCAGACTCACTGGGCAGGATAACAAGAGGCTTTTGGGGGCTGAAGTGATTTCGAAATACGAGCTGAAGAGCTCACATGTGTCCTCCCTTTCTGAAGTGCTGACACATATTTCTTTAATGGCTGTTCCTAGGGCTTTAGCTTTCTGAAAGGGACTTGCAGGAAACAGCTTAGCCAAAATGTGACTGACAGCCAGAGCTTGGGAGAGCAAAATGTCCCCATGAAAGGAATATGGTCCAGCTCTTTACACTCAAGATAAATTTAGGAATCACTGGCAAAATTACCCTGTTGGCAAAGATATTGGTATATAGTTAGTACCAATAAGCTCTGCTTTTATCCCCTTACCCCTACCTCACCTCTTACAAGGTCAAGAGACTTTGATTCACTTAGTTTGGGGTTATTTTAGTGGTTGCTCTTTGTTGTCCTTTTATTCAAGTCTTAGCAGATCAGACAGACTTTAAATCCTTCTCTGCTTGGATTCTGCATTGTCCTTGTGCGCCATCAATGGATACTGTGGCCTAGAGCTGTCCTGTGGAAAACACCCATGGAGGCCTGGGGTGAGGGCAGAGCAGAATTGTGCTGGTGAGCCTTCTCCTCACTAACATTCCCTTCCTTTAGGGAACTTACCCTTTTCCAGATAGCACAAAGTTTTTTGATTGTGCATCTCGCCTTCCTGAAAGAGGAAACTTAAATGTATGAATTTGCAATTAAAAGCAAAGCCTGCTCGCCTTTTCCTTTGGAGGGCTTTGTTGGAACCATGTCTTTTGCTGGCCATTGTGGAGGACCAGGAACAATCACACTAAAATCCCAAGTGGGGCTTGTCTGAAAGCTGAGAATCCACCTCCTTTTCCCACCAGAATAATTGCCATCAAAACTGACTCAGAAATCTATTATTGTATTATTTCTCTCAATACTTTAAATGTTAATTACTTAATCATTGAAGAGACTTTTTTTGTTCTCTTCTATAATATAGTTATTATTTAGAAATCCAGGAATTAATTGTCATGAGAACAGACATTCTCCTCTGCAAGGGAAAGTATAGGTTCCACTTGTCACCCTGACTGTAAGACTTCCTTGCTCTCCAGTGCTGCAGCTGTCACAATACTCATGACTGTTTTCTTAGAATGACATGCACTTGGAGCCCTGTGCAACTGTGGCTGTCATTTCTCTACCCACCCAGACACCTGGGGTACAAGTTTCCCTTCAAGCATTTAATCCCCAAGATAATATGCAACCACTGTGCAAAATGCCTCATTTTCTGTAGCTAACACTCTTCCCTCAGCTGTGTAAGAACAGTTTCACCTTTTCTCAGCATTATAAATGTGGCAGATAGGCAAAAGCAGTAGCTGGAAACATGAGCAGAGGGTAAAGCCCCACACTGTTGTCATTATCCTGACCTTTCACAGCATAGCCGCAGAAGCTCCTGACTGAAATAAATGCAAAGACAATTCCATACTAAGAGTAAAAGAGTAATTTTTAACAGCAGTGAATTCAGTTTTCATGGTCTCTTTTGTTTCCCAGGTACAGAATACATTCTTGATTGATTGTTCTACTTAACTGCACAACTCTGACCTCAGTGGAGAGAGCAGTTTTACAATTCCTGGAGGTGAGCTCTGCCCATGCTGAGCAACATGGCATAGCACAACAGCTAGGAAACACCTCCTGGATGATGCTAACTTTATCTCTTTTTTTTTTTGTTCTAAAACACTTCCGTTCCCCTTTCCCAGTAAAATCCATGTTATTAAGATGCTCTCCAGGCCATGGCACTGCTCAGCATAGGCAGAGGCAGGAAGGGGAAGGGGAAAGTCTTGGGGAAGGCTTGGAGTTCTGTCTCCCAGCCTGTCTGGGTAGGGAGACCTAATGAAAACCATCAATGTGGGACAGGAACAAGCACAGGTTGTAGCCTGGGGTCCTCCTGGACCCTTTCCATTCTGATTGCATCACGGAGATTATGTGAGGTGCACTCCTTGCACAGACAGCTGGGATTGCCTCATCTGCAAATTTCCTTGATTTGACACTTCAAAATAATCTTTCAAGTATGAGTTTTTTCATTTGTCTCTTTTTTTTTTCCTGGGTAGTTTTGTCTGTAAAAATATTGACTTAGCAAATCAAGAAGTAACACCTAGATTTCTCCATAAAAATTAATATTGAACTTGGGATTGAGGACTGAAAACTCTGTTAATGCTGCATTTTATTGCTTTTATTGATGATCAAACATTATAACACATCATGGCTTTTAAAGGGGAACTTGAGGAGCTAGCTCCCTCTGGGAGATGAATTTTAATTCATGGTTATTTATTCTTTCCTTTTATACAGACTTTGTTATTGAGTTTGGGATTTTTTTCTCTGTAGGAATAAATGCTTATAATCTGTTTTAGTCCTACCTGCCTAACAGCTACTTGCTCATAAATCTGCAGTTCAACACCAACTCATTATTTCAGAGACTGAGAAGAAAAAAGTTGGTTCAATGATTTTTGTCTATTTTAAAGTCTGACTAAAAGCCATTCCTAAAACAAGCTGAAAAGCAGCACAGCCTTGATCACTGATTTGCATTAGGGAATTTTGGTCAAATGCTTGCAGTGAGTCTGCTGTTCCCATTTTCACAGTCATTTAGAACTCTGGAAATCTCAGCCTAAAACTCTCAAGGAGTCGGGGGGAGACTGTAGTTACATCATGAGCTGGCTTCACTGGAGACTGCTCTTTGAATTGTCCAAATAGTTCTCACTGTATCAGTGTTGGCTGGAGCTGGGGGTTTGTTGGGTTTTTGGTAGTGATGATGTCTGCTCTGCAAGGCCTTTTGTCTTTAGTTTTCAAAGGAGAAAAAAATGGGATGTCATCTTTTTGAATGTATTTGGATACAGAAAGGAGTATCCCTGTACCAGGCACCTATTTACTGCCCTTTGTCTTACCTGCAGTAACACTAAAATAGCATTTGGGGAGAAAATATCCATTAAGGTCTCACATGAATGCTAATGAGCTTTTTATTTACTATCTGTTTATGACACATGGCATTAGGAATGTGGCTTAGCCTATCAAGGCTCAGAAGCTTTTTATGGTACAGAAGCTCATGTTTCTAATCAAAGCAACTGCTATCTTGATTTTGAAGTAGCAAACATCTATAATGAATTGCTGATGAATGATTTGTGTGTAAAAATCATTAATTGAATTTTTTTAAAATCAATATGTGTGTGGAGTTTGCTACTAGGGAAAAAAAAGAAAGAAATGAGATCTATATCAGTAATTAAATGAGTCACTAAAAAATTCCAGTTAGGAACAAAATTCATGTAATTAAATGGAAGCTCTCATTAAAAATTCAGCTTAGGAGTTTATTTTTCTCATAGAATTATGTCCTAAAATAATAGGACATTCAACCTCACAAGGAACACAATTTTAAGCTGGCCTCGAAAACTTCAGCTAAAAATCCTCTAAGAGGATTTTTAACTGAAGTGTTAATGATACATAAAACAGTGTGTGCTATTAAAATTATGACATCCAGTCCTGTGTACATGTACGGTCGAGACTTTTAGCACTGTTACAGTAATTATGTACTTGCTATTCAGCACCAGTGAGTAGAGGGTGGTCCATTTGTACAAGTTTATTAAAAAAGAAAAAACCAAAAATCTGACTAAACAATTTCTTCTGCAGCTGTACAAGTGTGAAGATGGAGAGCGTGCAGTTAGACCAAGGAGAAATAGGACTGAAGCCAGAGCAGAAGAATTCAGCTGGCTTACTTATAACAAGTACACCAGCATTACCACAGATGTCATTCTCTATAATTTATAGAGCAGTTTGCAGTTCTGTTAGATTGAATCAGTCATGACTGGAGAACACACTGTAAAGTTACATGAGCATACCACTCTTAACTTGTAGGACAGCAAAACAAAATTATTTATATGTGTTAACAAGGTAAATGCCCCTCAGATACTTAGAGAAAGAGATGGAATGGCTGGGTTTGAGCTGTCAGGGCTGGCAGAATGAGAATCAGGATTACTGTTCTACATGAGGGTTTCACAATCCCTACTTTATTTAGCAAAGCAAGCAGGTTAGTTTTTAGTGGAACACCGTCACAGCCTTCACCCAAAAGTTTGCTGCCTGTGTCAGTGTATCTTTGCAGGAACACAGGCAATATTGCTGATGACTGAGCTGCAGGCAGCCTCCAGCAGGAAAACTGCATGATCCAGAAAAGTACTGATAAAGAGTTATGATGCCATTATCCGTCATGAACACCACTCAGATGGAGCTTTACAATTTATGCAGAGCCAAAGTCAAGTGGTAGGCCTGAAGGAGACCTTGGAAACTTCCAAAGAATAATATCTTGTGCATTTTATATGGGAATTTTCTTCACAATTTGGAGTTTGATGTGCTGGTGAGCTGTCAGAAGGACTCTGCACAGAGATAGTTTTATTGCAATTATTCTTGCCAAGGGAACAAAAAAAGCAATCACCACTTCATGTTTGATTTATAATTAACAGGAATAAAAATGTAATCGCAAATGTAGCTGCCACATCTAGGCATGGTATAAATATTTTATGAAGTGCTTCAAAGTTGCATATAATGTGCACTGTAAAATTTGAGTATCATAGTAAATGAAGTTATGAAACCTTTAAACAAGAAATTCTGGACTCTCACAATTATGGAAACCCAGGTGTGTTGAACAATTATCCTGTAAATTACAGAATTACAGCACGCAACAAAAAATTCTTATCTCTCTGCAGAATGTGCAGGAGTATAAATGTCTTGTAAAATTGGTAAAAATGAAAAGCTGAAGGTTGAAAGGACTTTGGATGAACTTTATGAATTCTGGTGTCAAATATATTCATAAATTATATTTATTGTTTTAAGGCATTGGTTATTCTTTAAGAGTGGATCTCACACAGGTTATTCTCAGGTCAGATTGAAGGTTTAGGAACTTCAAATACCATGTTTGCAGATAGCTCTTCTGCACCTCATTTATGGAAAGAGAGATCTGTTCCAAAAATGCCATTATACCTGTTTGCATTTCTGTCACTGGCATATCTGAGCAGCAACAGATACTATTGGAGGGCACTCACACTGCAAAAGCTTGGAAAGCTTCTGGGAAGCCAGGTCACTCCTTTGAGGCTGGCAAGAAGCCCAAAACACCACATGGCAGCTACTGCAGCAAGCCACAGGGTTTTACTGTGCTCAGGGGAAGGGTTGGGTGTTGAGCAGCCTGACTTCCAGAGACACGAGTGATGTGTGTGGCTTCAGCCAGCACTGATGAAAGTGCCCTTCCTGCTGTGTAATCTGTGCAGCTGGCAGATGGCATTTGTGATTACTATTGATTAGCGGAGGGTGTGAAAGGTATCTACCTGAGACTGAAGCAGAACAGAGCAGTCAGACATCTGCACAAACGCCCACAAGCACCACAGAGAGGATATTTCCATGTCTTCACCATCCCAAAAGTGATGATGTTGTGTATGATTGGCAGCTAGAGACTCTGCTCAAAAAGCTGTTGAGTGTCCATTTCTCCTCCCTTCCTTCTTCCTTCCCAGGACCAAACAGATGCTGCAAAACAGCATCATAACTTTTTTATATAAAAGATACTACTGCCAATAATTACAAAGAAGTTGGCATTTTTATAAATCCTGAAGGCCACTCAATTATTATTGTATATCATGTCTATATAATGTGTTATTTTATGTAGAGTGTATATAACATAATAACGCATATGCATACAGTGTCACTGTCATATTTTCTGGAAAAATCCCTTCACCAGGGATTTTTTCTTCTCCTGGGAAGCTGAGAAGCCTCAGAGAAAAAGGAAAACAATGTTATCCCATTTGCTTCTCCTGTGCTTTGCTGCTTTGGAATGTGGTTTGGAGGTTGTTTATCCAACATGTGAATTGTTTTGACGTAATGACCAGTCACAGTCTGGCTGTGTTGGGACTCTGGAAAGTCACGGGTTTTTCATTAGTATCTTGTTAAGCCTTAAGTATCCTCTCTATTCTTTGGTATAGTTTTAGTATAGCATTCTTTAATATAATATAATACAATACCATAAAATAATAAATTAGCCTTCTAAGAACATGAAGTCAGATTCATCTTTCTTCCCCACAATGGGAGACCCCAAAAATACCACACATACAGTGCAGGAAGTGGGGTTTTCTGATTCAGTTCTTGCTAATGATGTTATAGGACAGGAAGAGAAAAGATTTGACATCAAGACAGGCATGTTAAAAAAAAGGTAGTCAAATAGGGGAAGATGTAGCAAAGGAAAAAATAAATTCCAATATTAGTATATATTTTTCTTAGCTAAGAACTAAATAATAATTATGAACTTTCTTCTCCTCTGCCATCCCAGGATTAAATAATAAATTATTTTGTTTCACTGTGAGTACAGTTGATTTTTAATCTGAAAAACCTCCTCTTCTGCAACAGAATCTCATGTAAATATAGATCAATTCTTACAGGAGTCCTTCTGCCCTTCATAATTATTTCATGACTGCTGTGGCCAAGCTGGAAATGTCAGGATAGAAAAGGGGGATTGTAAGTCAGAGTCTGCCTTGCAGGGTTTCTAAGTCCTCATAAAGGCTCTATAGGATATTTGTGTTGCCAAACTGCACTGAAGCTTGTGTCTTCTGCCTCTTTTGTGCAACAAACTTCAGAAGCATTACCTTGCAATTTATACATAGAAATATCATGATGTGACGTGATGTGACCCTCACAGCAGGAGAATTGGGGTGCATGAATGCCAAATGAGTGCAGCACAGTGTACAGCGCTCTGCTCCAGAAGGGCCACAGTTAGGGGATCAGGCCCAGCCCCACAGAGCAGGGAGCCAGGCTGGAGGCAGAACTGCAGATGGCTGCTCTGAAGGTCAGGAGAGAAGATTGCAGGTCAAGAGAAAATAGTATCATTTTTATTAACAAAGAAATCAAGTCAAATTTGTGATGAATTATTTATCCAGATTAAGATAATTTTCAGGGTTAGTATTCTTTCTGATAGGGTTTAGAACACCAAATTATTATGCCCAAACACAAGAGCACTGTAAAGAACTCAGTATTTATGTGGTGTAGCTAGTCAGTCTTGTATTTACTAGTAGAGGGGTAGCAAAGAGGAAGGTAATGGCCTTTTTTGTGTGCCATATCTGCACCCAGAAATAGGCATGTCATACTGGCTGACAATACAATCAGACACAGAGCTATGGCTACTTATCTCCTGTGAACACTAAATTACATATTTATTAGTCCGAAGATGTAAAGCCATCAAGCAATGACGATAATAGAGCTCCTGAACTAAAGAAAGCTTTGAGTTCACTAGTTTGTGTACATTCATGGAAAGTCTGTGATATTTTATCAGAAAAACATTTGCAGTAAAGGGCAAAGTACCAAAGTAACCCATATTTCAAACATTTCCAAAGAGAGTGGTTTCTGGTCTTTAAACTGGAAATGGACAGATTTCTGGGAACTTGGCTGGAGCAACATGCAAGAAAGATGCAACTGATTCTTTAAATACTCTGTAAAGTGCTCATGTCCCACCCACTCTTGCTACCACAGAGTGTAATCTGAGAAGCATCACATAAAATATGATGTTAAAAACAGATGTCTGGATCTAGACTGACCTTGAATGAGTAAAGGAAAGGAAAAAAGTCTGTTTAGCACAGCAGATTGGAAAAGAAATTATATTTCTGTTCCCTTAGGAGAGTACAATCTGATAGAAGATATTGATAAAAACATAAATAAACCTGTTTACAAGCAAACTGAGACTTACTTTGCAAATTGGATTCTTAAAAAGAGAGAAAAATCAACAAAACTACACCAATTCTCAGGGTGAACAGAAGGTCTTAGGGGAACAGTCTTGGTTCAGTCAGTAACAGAGAACAGAAGACAGTTTGCTTTCAGTGAAATCAGCCCAATCTTTTCCATTTCACTGGAAGGTGGAAAGCCTGTGAGTTACAGTGCATATTTCTACATCTGACTTAATCATCCTGGTTCCTTGAGCAGTCATCAGAGAGAAATGGGCAATGAGTAATATAATGAACCTTCAATATTAATTTTTTTTTATTTTAGCTGCAATTCAAATTTGCAATTCATTTTTTTAAATAGATTTTTAAAATAGCGATTTCTAATAGAAAGAGAAGTTTTGCATTACACCTAAACATAGACATAGTGAGAATTCCTGCCTTCCCAGTGCCCCATGGGAAGGGAAGAACAAGCAGGGTTGGGTTTTTTCCTCTCTCTACTTATCCCACTTCCATTTTGTTTCTGAAATGGATTACTGCAGAAACGCTGCCACACAAAAGACACTAAATGATTACTTTTTTTCCTCATATATGAAGAGTGTGCTTCATGACAGAGGCTGTGTCAAACTTAACAGGCAGCATATTCCACTAATTGCTGTTCATAATTGTCATCTCAGGCTTGAACAGTCCTACTATCCACAGAGTATAAAGCATAAGAAATTAAATAATCAGGAAGCTTTTGGGCCACTGATTTATCTTTTTTCAGTTTAATCTGTATGTAATCCCACCATAACTTTATGTATTGTCTCTCAGGCCCATTAATAATGCATCCATTCCCAGGGCTCTGGTTCCTTCAAAATCAAGATATGAGCCTCAGCAAACTGACAACCCAAACAGAAAAAAAGGTTTTGCAAAAAGTTAATTCTGCCTCACATTATCTGGAGAATGACACTGGTTACAGCAGTATGTATTGCAGACAGAAAAATTGAGAAGGGCTGCCCACAGAATTAAGCCCAGAGCCTCTGATGCTGCGTGATGCCACAAATGGTGAATGCCCAAATTATCAAAGATGCCCTTAGACTATCAGAGAAGTTTAGAGAGTAGAAAACAGTGAGCTAAAATGCCAGTCTAGTTGTACCTTAAATAACATTAATGTAACCATCTTTACAGCTAGATACTTGGTTTTGTCAGGATTTGCAAATTGGTGGATTTTTGAGCAATGCCAGAGAGTTTGTAGCTGCCTATAGGAAGCATATGAGCCCTGCAGGAATATCAGAAGAAATCAATGAGCACATCTAGATGTCTGTCCAGTGTCCTTCCCTGAGGTAGCACACATATAAAACAGAATGAATGAGGCCTCAGGTGGTGCCTTGGTTTTGAAAGACAGGTGTCTGCTAAGGAAGGCAGGAGCATCCCCTGAAATGGAAAATGTAAATCCCCTCCCTCCAAATTGCTATCAATTTTAAATTAAGGGGCTCTCAGGCAAAAATGCAGGAGCAGGAATAACAGTTCTTTACTAGGGAAGAAAATAAAAAGATAAAATAAACAATGCAGTAAACTAAAACAGCACTGACAGAGTCAGAACACAACCTGACACCCTGTTGGTCAGGGGGTTGGTAGCAGTCCAATTGGAATTGTGGCTGCAGTCCTCCTGGAGTGTCAGGTGTGGTTCTGTTGGAGCTGGGATCCTGTAGAGAGGGTGTAGTCTTCCTCTGAAGATCCAGTGGAAGAGGCAGCTATTCCTCTGGGAAATCCGGTGGAGAAGCTGTGCTGGTGTTCCAGAATCTCCAGATTATATCTGGGTAGGAATGCTTGGCTCCTCCCTCTGGGCGGAGCATCTCCCAATGGGATGCTCTAGTTCTTATCAGTTGTGCAGTGACATTCAGTAGCCTGTTATCAGCAGATATCTCCCCAGAGGGAAGGATGGTTGTGGAAGAGATAAGGAAAACTGCCCACTTAACAGAAGACAGCTGCCATAGAGATGGCAAAGAGAATACAATTTGCTTGGCAAATCCAGGACAGGCGGGCATCTCATAAGCAGAGCTTTTCTAAATGAAAGCACCCATCTTACTAACTGATGACAAAAGTTAGTATCTGAATTTTTTATTTTAACATTTTCACAGTTTTGCTGAGCGTTGCAAATACATTGGAAGAACTAATATAGGTTTGGTCTAACCATTGTGACACTAGAACTGCCAAAAGGAAAGAGCATTCAGGGGAACAAAGACTTGAAGGATTAAAAGATGGGACCAGAAAAGTCAGGCTAGAGCTAGAAAATATGTCAGGCAAAACCTAGAACCTGCATGTCCTTGCAACATAAGCTGATGGACTTAGGTTCCCATGGGATCACATTTGTGACAATGTCTTCCCTTGCTTTCCTTTGTGGGGTGTTCTTCTTTCTTAGTCATTCATCCCTGCCCCTTCCTGCAAAAGGATATAACACTTTCTAATCTTTTGTGGGAACTCAGGGATTCCTCATACTGGTGTTTTTTCTAAATATTGCATTTTGAAGTAATGGCAGCCTGGAAAGATACTTCCTGACATCAGGACTGCGTTGAAGGGTAATTCTTGCAGGAACATGCAGTGACTTGAGTTCACACAGGCAAACTGTTTAATAAGAAAAGGCAAGTCAGAGCTTATTAAGCACTGTTTACATGGAGTTCAGGACAAATAGCACAAGTCCCTCATCTCAGTACAGAAATATGTATTGCTTACGTAGATTCACCCCAGTTTGACTTTATAAATTGTTAATAAATAGTGCCAAGGCCTACCAAAATACTGAGCCAGCTTAATGATAAACTAAAAGCTTTCCATTTCCTTGCCTTGAAATAACAACTCCCATGTGTTTTATACAGTTATTTCCTTCAGGGAATTTAGACTTTCATGAGTGCTCTGGCTATTTACTTTATTTGCTAATGGAGTTAGCTGGGCTGTAATGTGAGGAAAGTTGAAAGGGCAAAAACTGGTTTGTGTTTAGAAGTGCCTAGCAATTTGCAAAGGAAACAGTAAAAGTAAATTTTAAAAAAATCCAAAGTAGTCTGTTACTTCTAATAATGCAGGGAGATGCATTCCCTCTATTTTAGCTGCCAGCCTTAACACGGTCACAGAGAATTTTTAGCTGAGCAACCCAGTTTGCTGAGTATAATTGTTTAAATTCCCCCCAGGGCAAGGCAGGTTTGCCTGCAAGCCTGCAAAGTCACAAAGTCACCTTGGCCAGTTTGTTGTTTCCCTTGTTTATTCCGAGAATTTTCTGGTCCTGGGAAGACAGCCCCACAGACCTGGTGATAGACCCTGATAGACTCAACCAGGGGCTCATCCCTTCAGGTACAGGCATGAGAGCACCTGACCCTGTGTCCCAAGGGTGCCCAGGCACAGGTGCTCTGTGCTGCTGAGGTTCTGGCAGCTGGGAAGTTAAAACACAGAAGCAGTCAAGAAGAAAAGACCCAGAAGATCACTCAGAGAGTTCCTGGGGGAGAGTGACCCTGTTATTATGGGTCTAGAAGACTGGGGAGAAGACCCTGGCTTTGGCTGGCTTGAACAATACCCCTTTCATATGAAATCTGCCTGGGATAAAATCTACAAGAAGCCCTGTGAGGAGGGAGCAAAGCCCTACATGACTGATTGAAGTGTTTCTCACAGCTGGTCTGACATCCCAGGGGGATGTTTGTGTGAACTGGACTTTGATGCATCTATTAACATTTCCTTCCTTTCGTCTTGGCGGAGTGACAGAGATTCATTAGATTTTGGACAGAGGCAGGCTCACTCTTTCTGGGCTCAGAGCTAACTCAAGACCTCTCTCAGGCCCCTCCATGGGCTGCCCCAAAGCCTTGGGAGTGTGTAACACACCACAGAGCCCCACAGCTCATAGACCCTGTCCCCAGGATTTATACTCTGGCCCAGTACTGTGCTGATGTCTTCATGTAACAACTTCCCCTTCTCCCCCTCTCCTCCATCTCAAAGGCCTGAGCTTGATGTACAACATCAGCACATTCCTGCACACTGTACTGATAGTATTTCACTTGTGTCAGAGACAAACAGCAATCTGCCTTATTTTGTTAGTGGCATTACCAGCACCCTAGATGCCATCCAAGGGTAGAGGCTGAGCCTTAGTGCAGAATTATGGATATTCATTATTTTAAAAGCTCTGTTACAATCTCATCTGCTGTTTGTGTGCTGCAGTGTTGTCAGATTTCAAACTGTAGGAGAGGGAAAATAGAAACTACTGCACCAAGTGAGGCTGTATTCGTTATTGAATGGCTGAATTTCATTATTGCAGAGATTTTTAATGGGTTTAACAAAGACTTTTTAGATATTATTGTCAAATCAACTATTTAAACAGGCACAAGATGCTAGATACCAAATGAGGGAAGCATCTAAATTCTCAGAAAATACACTGTTAAAATAGCTCACTTTCTTTTGCTGTTTTGCTTCTGCTGCTAACACTTGAATGTATGCATGCAAGCAACTTGTACCATTAAAATTAGTGTATGAGCTAGAAAGAAAAACTCATCTGAAAGAGCTCACACAAGTACCAGTCCTGTTTCTGTCTTCTGATAGACCTGAGCTTGCAGGGCAGCTCTGGGACGTGTCTGTCTCTGTAGTCATTCAAACATTGTCAGGAAGATGTTGGCAGCAGGAAACAGGCCAGCCTGGCAAACATCACTGTTTTCCAGCATAATTGAAATTCAAGAACTCAAAATAAGGGAAAGTGCTTTGTCTTTCCAGAAAAACAATGCACAACTTTAAACAAAGTAAGTAAAAAACGCACTGTCATCCAACTCCTTTATTTACTTCAAATCCTTCAGAGGCCAAGGCAGTGACCTAAGTGGACAGGAGTTTATTTAATATTGGAGTGAATCATTCTTTTCAATTGCCTTCAGTGTAAGGGATTGGGGTTGCAGGAAAAGATGTTGGTGTGGCCAGCCTGTGAGAACCTAGAAGTGAATGGGAACATGGACTGTAAACCAAAACACGTTAATCTCGAAAATCTTTAAAAACCCCATTCAGAGGAAACTAGAAGAGCTGTGTGAATGCCAGGAACAGGCTGAGGTGCAGCCAAAGCAGCCAAGCTCTGTTCCCTGACTCTCCCATTCTCTAGGGACCTTTCCTGTTTGGAGGACTGTGAACCCATCTAATGAGGAGGTTCAGTGCACGCTGAGGACTCCAACAGAACATGACTGAATTTCCCTTTTACTGCTTCTCTGCTGTTGCTGTGCAGTGACCTGTGGAGCTAATAAACTTTTATGCCCATTATTGTTCCTCATTACAATAGACATTATCAGCATCCTCTGGCTCCTCTTCAGAAGATTCAATCACTTTATCTTGGTATTACATTAGTAAAATAGTACAATAACTGAGACAATTTATAAATTCAACTGTCTGAAAGACAGACTACTTGCCTGTTTCTAAAGGCTTGAGTACAAAATTGTTGTATACATATGCTGTGCAGGGCTCCCAAGCTGTGTAATTATTTCCACAAGCTGTTTTCTCTTGTAAGTAAAAACTTTAATTCTTTTTTTTTTCTCACCACCCTCCTCAGAGGGCAAGAATTCTCATAAACACAACCTTCAAATAATCATGTTTTTACTACCAGTATATAATTTAATTTAAAAGGAAAGGAGGGGGAAGTTTATAGGGTTCTTATTATCCAACTGTTACATTTCATGATTAAATTCATTAAAGCAATAATTCAGAGTAAAGGGGTGGTGCTGAGGGCAGGAAAGTTTACAGTGTAAATACTTAGTGAGCCATGCTGTATAGCCAGGCCTCTTATCTTGTGAAAATGATTTATAGAAAACAACTTGATTACATTTTCAGCCCTACTACTGCTGGGTGATTAGATGAGAACTCTTTGTTGTTATGACTGTCTACTTTAACTAAACTTAACTCCATCTGCTTTTCATTTAGCAGCCACCACATCCCTCTGGCAGGCAGCTGCCAGGTAAAGAGCAATTTGGAGACTGATGCTGCTGGGGGTTTGCAGCCCTCGGTTCAGCTCCCTGACCTCCCACAGGCTTCCTGCCAGAAAGTCTGACATCCCTTAATCCCTCAGCGAGGTCTCTTGAAATAGCTCCTCCATCTTTGCTTATTTAAACTAAAAATTTCTCAGGCAGGGTCTCTTTTACTAGACCAAAACTGCTGCATGTTCAGGCATTAATGGAGTGTAAATACTGTAGACAGGAAGACTCAGTATCATTATGCTTATGTTGTCTGATAGTGAAATTGAAAACAGTATAAGGGTTGTGCCTGAAGGACCTGAGCATCACTTAGGTTTCACCATTGTAAGTGGAGGTAAAAAATAAATAACCTAACATCTTCTGATTTATCTGACTTCAGCTTGTGCCAGGCTCTTTGCAGCAAGGACTTCAGTATGTGCAATTGTGTTTGAAACGTGTGGAGGAAATGAGGACAACCTCTTCTGATCACTTTGCAATGCACGAATGATTACTGCCTCTGCATTCTCATGTGCACATATGTAATTTCACTGAATTTTTATGTTTCCCAATTGCAAGGAAAATTATGTAAAGCCCTTTGGACCTAATGCTGCTATCAGAAACATTCACATACATCCTGTGGGATACCCATAGTGTGCTTGCTGATATGTATGAAGACAAAGTCTTCCATTTTAAATCTGAAAATGGATGTATATGTCTAGCAAAGATGGCGGAGCTCTTCTACAAGGGGGGAGAAACTTCCTAACTGATCATCTTGAGGGTTTGTGTATTTGCATTTGACATGGAGGAGACCATAAGAATGCCCTTGGCATTGCACGAGGCTTAGAATTAATGTGGAAGCTTCCTGTGAGGTACACAGAAAATAACAGGGAGATAGAGATAGAACCTAAAAGCTACAGAACCCTGAAAATACATAACCAGAGGAATTTCTTTCTGCAAATCTCTGTACTTTATTCTGAGACAAGGATGTACTTACCACCACTAAGAGTTCCCTGCTTAGACCTCGATCCCAAACTAAAGGCTTAGATTTATTTTTTTGTTTCAAAGAGTGAAAAGATTTCCCATCACTTCAAAAGGCAAGGACACCTTTGCACACCTTTAGCATAAGTACTCCACTTGCATAGAACCTCAGCAATGCACTCTCCATCCTCTGGCAATAGCCTTAAGCCCCAGGATGGATCTGCATCCTCAGGTGCACTCTCAGCACTCTTCTCACAAGTAATGAGAAAAAAATTCACTACAGAGGAAAGAGCAATCTGTTGGCTTATGAATTAGAGGCATCACCTGAATCTCAGGAAAGCTGGATTCTAGCTCTTTCCCTGAATGATTAACATAACATGGTATAGCTGTGGAATGGGGCTGGGTAGCACATAATTTACACTTCAGAGCAGTTTCTCAGCAGGCAGGTAGGAGGGGAGTTAATCTTTCAGCTTTATCCCAAGAGCCTCACTCAGGAAACCTACTGTAATACGGATTTATTTTCTGTTATACTTTGTTCCCTTTTGAAGGGTGGACCAGGAAGGTTCTCATCTCTCTTTTTCCCTGGAGGCAGCATGTTCATCCAGCTCCTTCCTTCAGTTACCAGAACTCATCCCTCCCCCGAGTAGGAAGTGCTGTTCTATAGCCTGTCCTATAGCAAGCCTCAGGGAGTGAAGGTAACAAATGTTAGCTAAACAAATCAAATTACGGGCTTTTATGTCCAGCCTAAAGAAGAGAGGGTCATATTTACATTCAGGGAGGCTATCAAAAGTGAAACCTATCTCCCTGTTTAGTCTGTTTTCAACTAGCTCCCTAAGGTTTCTGGTTTCATCCAGGGCTATATCCTCAGGCCAGGATATTAAAGTTTCTAGAAACACTGAGAAAAGATGGAGACACACAGGCAATACAAATGTGCTTAAAATTACCTGAAAAATGGGATACAACACAGGACAGACAAGAAGACTTTCCTGCCCAGAACAATTCATGCCTCAGTTTCCTTCTTTGCCACCAACATGTACTGGTTTTTTGTTTGCTTGTTTTTGGGTTGTTTTTTTTTTTAATAAAGATTGTTACAGCTACTTCACCTAAAAACGTAACATACACGATTGCATCATGTGTATTTTTGGTGTGCTTAGACAACATGTTGAATTCTTACAATAGCACTTATAAAGTATAATTATGTCCATTTTAAACAGAGGAAGAGTTTTGTGACTTGCCTGCTGTAATCCTGGGACAAGAGACATAGCACCATATTCGGCTCAGATCCTGTTCTGTATAACCTGGATTATCCTTCTTCTACTCATGATTGCAGAAGTTGCAATGGGACCTAAGTGACTGTTCCCATTTCACAAAATATTGTCTCTATTGCTGGAAAGCTCTCTAATAGGTGTAAGAGGAAATTAGGAAGGGAAAGTAACTGGCTAAGGTATATGGACTGAGATATATCAGTGCGCTATCTCTAAAAAAAATAAAATAAAAGGCAGGCTTTCTGAATAAGGTGAAACTGCTTCACCATTTTTCTCTTTAGCATCTTCCCCACTCCTATGCGGTAACTGCGCTTGTCTGTACCCATGCAGAGCTGGCTGTAGATGATGTTCATTCTCCAGGTGGTAAAGGCTCAGGCTTGAAGAAAGATCTCCAGAATCATTCCTTATTTTACCTGAAGTGACCATGTGGACTTCATTTAGCTGCTGCACATTGTAATGATGATAATGAGATCACTGTCTATTGAAATTACTTTTGGCAAGGTAATGAGCAAGGTCAGCATAAATGGTTTGGGTTTGAAGGGGTTTTCAAGATCAGCTAGTTAGAATCATAGAATCACAGAATATCCTGAGTTGGAATACACCCACAAGGATCATGGACATCCATCTTCTGACCCTGCACAGGACATCCTCCAGAGTCACACCCTATGCCTGAGAGTGTTGCCCAAACTCTTCTTGAACTCTGTCAGGCTTGGAGCTGTGATCACTTCCCTGGGGTGCCTGTTCCAGTGCCCAGCATCCCTCTGAGTGAAGAATCTTTTCTGGATATCTGATGTAAACCTATCCAGACTCAGCTCCAGGCCTTTCCCTTGAGTCCTGTCAGTGGTCACCAGAGAGAAGAGATCAGTGCCTGTCCCTCTGTTTCCCCTTATAAGGAAGTTATAGACTGCAATAGAGTCTCCCCATCTCCTCCAACCTGAACAGACCAAGTGACATCAGGCATTCCTTATAAGGTTTCCCCTTAAGGCTCTTCACCATTTTTGTAGCCTTCATTTGAACACTATAGCTTTGTAAACTTATTGTAGGATAGCTTTACAACCTTCTAATATTGCCATGCCTGAAATTGCACACAGCACTCAAGGTGAGGCCCCCCCAGTGCAGAGGAGAGCAGGAAAGTCCCTTCCCTTGCCTGGCTGGCAATGCTGTGACTGATACATCCCAGGACAGGGTTGGCCCTTGCGGAAACCCAGAGCAGTGGGAATATTTCTCTGTCTGCTCTGGGGTGCCCTGACCCCCAGGGGAGCACTGCCTTTGACCCTCATTCATGGAGAAAGTCTCCTAGACTTCAAGATAGACTAGAATCCACAAAAATGTGAAATAGATTATAGAGAGTAGTGTAGGTGTATCACTTGGTGAAAAATTTAGGTTTTGGGATTTTTAGTATGTTGTGGATGGAAGCAAGATGGAGGGCACAGGTTATCATGCTGGGTTTCTTCTTCATGCTTCTTCCTTCTTCTTCATGGGTTTGGGTGGGATTTTGTAATTGGACAGAAAAGTCCACAATGGGGGCTCTTTGGGATCAGTTATTGGGTTAAAAGGGAGAATAATCTAGGTGCCAGTTCTTAATTGGATAGTTTAGTCTTAAAAGACCTTGTAACAAGAGATTGTGAACCATTTTGTGCCTTCTAATGAAAAGCTGTCGAACTCACAGTAGTGAGACTGTTTTACTGATAAGAAATAATAAACACCTGAGTCCCAACATGAACTACCATCTCACGTGCCTTCAATCCAGACCCAAGGAAACCAAAACTGATATCCCCACAGGCCCTCCTGGTTGCCACAGCACACTTCTGACCCTCCCATGGGCAGGGACAACATCCACTTGACCAGGTTACTCCAGGCCCTACTCAACCTGGCCTTGAATACTTGCAAAAGTTGGGCGTTCAAAACTTTTCTGGGCCACCTGTCTCACTGCCCTTATGGTAATGCTGTGAGATGCTCGTGTGTCTGCTGAGGAAACTATGGCTGAGACTATTCTCACTTTACTGTCAGTCATTCTGAAGATGAGGTGACTTGACATGGTTAGAAAGAACTTAATGTTGATTCTTGAACCACAGTTAATGTGATTTCTTTTAATAAGGATTTATTTTTAGGATAAATAATCAAGAACACCCCATTTGAGCTCATTTGTGCCAGGTACTGCATGGATCTCCTGCACTGCAAAATAATAAATTTTAATTCTGTCACTATATACTGCCCACTCACAGTTAGAAGAATCATTTGTTTCTGATGCTCACAGCAAGCTGTGAAGCCAGGAGAAAAGAGGAAAAGGAAAGTCTATTCTCAATCAGTGGTGCGGAACAGGAAAGTTTGCTAAAAAAAATCTCAAAACCTCCATGTGATGCTAGTAAATTCAGTTCTTATATATGGAGGAAAGACACATCAACATAAGGCCTCTTGTTTTCCAGCAAGAAATCTTTCATATCTACATAGGAAAAGCAAGGTACATCAGAGAGGTGCCAAAATCTTGTTGTGCATTAAAACATTTCTTGCTGATATTTTTTCTGAAATAATGTTAAAACATCTGGGCATTGACAGCTTCCCAGGCCTCAGTCTAGAAAAAACAATATGAAAAGGTGACTAGAGCAACTGACACTAGAGGAAAAAAGAGATAAAGTCTTTGACTTGAATAAGAAAGAAACACTTTAGTTCTTTATGAAGCACTCTGTCTCATCCATCATGTGTCAAACTTTATGCTTGGACAACTGAAAAATATGGTAAGCAATTGTGGACTTGCTAACAATCAAAGGAGTAGTGAGATTCCTCTTTTTAGAATTCTTCCAAATTCCCTTGAGGCAACTCCCAGGTATTTCCCCGTTCCTTCCTAATGCCTCAGCAGCCCCTGGTTTCTCTAGAGTGTTTAGAATTACATCCCCTTTCCCAGCTAAATCTAGTTTTAAGCTCTGTTTATGAGTTGAGCCATCTTGTTGCCCCCAGCACTGATGGGAAAATATATCACCAAAAGAAGACAAAAATAATTTTCAGATCCAGATCTTTCAATTACCAGGAATCCCTGGCTTTGCTTGACCCTTCTAACATAGAATCACTTGTGGATCAGATATAGGATTCTGGAGAGAAAAAAAATGTTTAGAAAAAAACTTGTTGTGAACAATTATGAAATCCATTTGCCCAAAAGGAAACTTTCTTCCCTACTCCCAACCTTCAAGTTGCATTTGGCAGGAGTTAGTTCAGGCTGCATGACCCAACCTTTTCCATGGTGACTCAGCGTTTCATTGCCTGCAGTTCTTTGCAAAGCAGCCATAAGGTGAAGTCTGTTTTCTTTTCTGTAGAAATAGGGACAGCAGATGGCTTGTGGAAGAAACTAAGCTACATTTCAGGTCCTCCTGGGGCTTATTTAACTCAGCCTTCCACATAAATAGTCAGATTGTGCTTACTTGCCAATGAAGATAAGTCTATTTTTAAGTTCTTTTATTTTCAGAAGATATAAATGTCAGCAGAGGTTGAGATAATGTTCAAGCAGTTTTAGTAAATGAGTAAAAATGAAATTTAAATTGCAGAGGGAGGATAATCATATCATCACTTCTATTGTGAAATCCTAAAATAAAGGCAGAAAACCTATTCCAAAAACTTTCAGAGATTTTACAATAATAATTCTTACTCTGCCATATGCAGATCTGAGCTGGTAATAAGCATTCAGACCTTTAGTTTCAGGCTCCCTGATAAATTTTTTAGTCTTTGTGTGACTGACACATTTTAAAATTAATTTGCTTTGACATTTCTAAGACTTATTTCCAAAAAAATCATCTATACAGACTTTGAACATCTTCCTAGTGGTAAACTGAGCTTGTTAAAGTATCAGAAATTTGTCATTTCAGTGTCTACTTGTGGTGTACAATCAAGGCACGAGAAATAGCCCATCATTTGCAATGTAAGCTGATAAGAATTATGTATTTTCTCAATCAATAAACTAGGTTTATACATACTTTCATTAATGCTCATGTTACAAATTTGTCTGACCCAGGCCTGTCAGGTTAAATTATATTCCAAAAGTTCATTCAAAGACATGTATAAACAAACATCCCAAAGGAGATGAAAATATCTGAAAAAGTTCTACCTCCCATCATTTAAGGATTGTGCACATTTTGTCATTGAAACATTGAAATTTAACTAAAAGATCTTGTAAGTTGGGAATCAAGAGAGTTCTCTTGTTTCCTATTTCTTCTACACCTTTTCATTTTTTAATGAACTTTTTTTAATGTTTCCTAACAGATATAGAGCTATGAAGTCCATAACATGGAATAACAACCTAATCAAATAACATGGAATAACATTATTGAAAAAGAAGATAAAAATTGGGTGTTCTGTGAAAGATGGAGCCGGCTTCCCTCTAGAAAAAAAACCCAAACCCCCATGTTGTATAATCCAAGTTAAATGTCTATCCAGTCTGCCCTATGGCAATTGAAAAGAAGTGTCCTGGGGGCACCCAGAGCTGCTCTCCTCTCTGCTGGTGTGAGAGGATGCATGTGGGGTTTATGGCCATGTTCTGGGGAGCATTTACTGACTTACTCAACAGCAATCTCAAGAACACTTGTGTAACATCTGTCTGTACTGGAACAGCCTCCATACACCCAGTAAGTCTCATTCTTGCTAGAAAAAATACCATTGGCACCATTCCTCCTGCCCTGGGTTCCTGGGTCTTGAATAACAAACTAGCAAGATATCACTTGGTGCCAGATTTTAGTTCATAACACAACCTTGGTACAGGAGTGTTGTTAATCAGGACACAAGCTTTGAGAAATGCTTTATTAGGTTATTAGCTCATTGCTAATTCTATTTATTTCATTATTCTATTTTTTTTCCTATTGCTTAATTAAATATACCCTTAACAGATGAGATGACATCCCAGAAAGAAAATGTTTCTCATAGTTATTGGGAGAAACTTCAGACTTCATTTTGTTTCTGGGGAAAGAGGCACTGGATAAATTGGTGCTGCTCTGTTTGGCCTCTGGGGATATAATGTCCTCCAATAAGTAATATGGGACCTAGATAACAGCAAACACCTCTTCTGGAGAGAAAATACAGAAGTATTATGTTATAAATCAAAGACAATAGTGTGAAAGAGAAAGGTGCTTTCAGTTTGAGAAAATTGAAAGGAGGGCAAGTTACCAATGAAAACACTCTCTAGGAATGGATAGCAGAGCTGAATGAAATAACACTGTGTTCAAACAGTCCTGTCTGGAAATCAAAGAGAAGAGTAAATACAAAGAAGGTGAATAAACCTTTAAAGTGATCATTGGAGACAATATCTGAGAAAGGCTTTCTAAGATGAAAAAGAAATATTTTAGAAAGTGAATTTATCAGAGTACATGGTAACCTGAAATGTTTTTATCTTGAGATTTCTGCTTGAATTCTTTCCTAGATAAATCTCACCTTTCATAAGAAGTCATGGCAAGAAAATACTTCTGCAGAGGAAGTGAGAGGAGCATGGCACAGTAGCACTGAGGTGCAGGCCAGGGAGATGATTGTTCTAAGACTGCCTGGAACTGAAAAAGATGGGCTTTTCAGATCATCCAGACTTCTGTTTCTACCTCCAGTGGCTATCTCTAGGTGAATCCCCAATATGTTTCATCCCTCATCAGTATTCCCATCCTAGAGCTCTTGGATGTCTTCAAATGTTCTCTTTTGCCCTCTCTTTTAATGTCTAAAGGGAGTTTCAGTATAACGTTTGTAAATTGTTGGTGTGACAGTCAACTGTCTGGCTTCTGGGAGCAGGTGGTTTCTTCAGAGCTGTCAACAAACTTTTTGGAGAATTTCAACACCTGGTACTTAAAATTTCTGAAGCCACATGTATCTCATCCCCTGAGGTGAGGCTGTATACACTTATGCTCTGTTTAAAAATTAATGTGCAACTTGATACATATAAGAATCTTGACCTTGGAACTTCTCTTGCTGCTGTGTGAGTTTTCCTTACATTGGTATGATTGCCTCTTTTCAGGAAAAATCATCCCAGTTACATGAGGGATATTTCCCATGTGCCTGATTTATAAAAGAAAGTTAAAGAACATCTTACTTCAAGTGGGAAACAGTGAGTCATGGTGGTGACAAAGAGAAATATGATTCATGTCACATTTTCAGGTGTTTCAGTTCCTCAAATATCATAGATAATGATTCACCAATTCTGATTCTTTGCAGATTTCCAAGTGCCTCTAAGGTTTTGTTCTAACAGCTGCTTTTTAACCCTTTTTTTAACCCTAAAGCTGACAGTTTTAGGCATCTAACTCCACAAAACAGCGTGCACTGAAGAGTTCTACAGAGGGTATAGGACCCTTGCCTTTGCAAGCAGCTTCACAAACTGATTTACTGGCATTCTGGCCTAGACATCTGAAGTGTGCCTTGCAGCTTGGACCAGAAGAAAAAGTGATCTGAGGAACAGAGGGAAAATCTGACTGGGGAGTGAAAATTGAACACAGAAGCTGTACGTGCATTAGGAAGGGCAGTCATCCTAGCTTTTACAAGCAGGGCAAACTTTTGCTGGATATGGGTACTATTTACTTTTTTATTGCCTCACAAGAATTATTTTAAACTGCTCACTGATGTTTTAGGAGGTAGGAGAGGTCTCCACAGCACCTGGTTTTCCATTCTCATTTCCTCTTTGCTTCAGGCTTTTTATGGAATGATCCTTTTGCCCTATAAACTTGCAGTGAATCTAAATATAAAATGAACCAGTCAGAATGCAAAATTCAGCCCCCCTTGACTACTCACTGCTGAAAACTTCCCTCTGTGCTTGGAGATTTAATAGCAGAGCTATTGCTCATGTAGCAACTACAACAATAGGAATCATGGCAATAGCAATCTCATTGCTGACTTCATTTTTGTGACTGTATGGATGAACCCCTATCTTGCAGCATTCACTATTCCAGTAGAAATGAGGCTGTTCCTTCTGAATGTATAAAATATATTTTATGAAGCATTTCCCTTTCTTTTTCATCCTTGTGCGGAGTTGTGCTCTCATTCGCAGTATTTAGCAATTCATAAGTTTAGTGTTTCTGTGTAAAATTATGTTTCCATCTATTTAAATCACAATTTTATCATCTATTGACATTGTTTTTTGATATTTAGTCCTGTGGACTATTTTAGTACAGATTATCAATTTTCCTGCCACCTTCCCAACCCTGAATTTCAGAATTTCAGTAGGCATTGTGGCTTCAGTTAGGATACTCAACATGGAAATGGCCCCTTTTCCATATGCAGTACTCCTAGCTCCTCACTTTCCAGCTACGTGTGTTCTGACTCCCTTCTCTGTTTCCACATTGTGCATTTATTCATGTTCACATTTGGTTTTGCTTTCATCTTTGTTCCTCTGACATTTTCATCCTCTTTTGCAAGGGTTGCCTGTTAACCCACCCTGGTGTCTTAGCACACACCCATGTAACACCCTGCAGCCTTGAGGAGCTGATTCCTCCTGTTTTTCACTGCAAAAAGCATCTGCATGGCAAGATATTGCAGTGCAGGGATCACATTCTTTTACAGCATTGTTCTGCACCTTATTTTTCTCCAAGGTCAGGAAGCACTTTGAAGAGCTGTCCAAAAACTGCACTTTTGCAGTTCTAAGGAATATCTTCCTGAAGAGCTGGATGAGGGATGGGATGCCACTCATGGATTGTGTGTGGATGGAGCCTACTCGCTGCCAGAGAGGTGCTCCTCCAGTTACTTGTTAAAAGTTCTTTCAGTACCTAATGGGGAGATGTAAACTGAGGGGCTTAGAAAGTGATTATTTGCTGGATTCAAAGGATTTCTAACAAGCAGTGGTGTAAGCCCTCAGTCAGCTAGGCTGATCACCTGTACTACATGCCACATGCTACTCTACTTCCACTGGATCCAATGGCTTTGTGTTTCCATAGCACATATTCAAAGCAAATTGTGCTGCTTTGATTTAAGGATGAGGAGAGTTTAGGAGATGATGGATTTTCTAAGCAGTTTACTTCAGGAAATAATCTTTTGGGGTGTTACTGTGTTTAGTACTTTTTTTCTATTAGAATTTATCTGATTCAATTTCTTAGATTTTCTTACGTCTTTCTCACTACATAAAAGGCTACGTACTCCCCCCTGTTTTCTCCTTGTGAAGACATTATACTCTGTAATCAAATCACTCCTCAATCTTCCCTTTTAATAAGCTAACCAGATTTAAGCATTAAGCTTTTAACAGCAAGGTGTTTTCTCCAGAAAATAGAATAAGTACTGTGGTTATCATCGGAGCTCTCTTGAGACTTCTAAACCCCAATATAAATGCAGCCACCAAAATTGCATGCTGTATTTCAGTATTAGCCTCACCTGTGTTTCACACAGGGATAAAATTACTTTTACTTCATGGATTACAGGGTCCAAACGGTCCTTTTTCACTAATACATGTCATTGAGAGGCATTAATTAGGTTATTTCCCCTGCGGTGAATTTTAAGTCCTTACAGAGCCTTTGCTTTCCAGGGTACAGTTCTGTATTCTGTTATATCCCATCTATTAAGAGAGCTTCTGTTGTGTAGCTTCCCTGTCTGCATTATTGTTTACCAGTGTCTCAAAGCCCTTACATTTTAGCAAAAGAACTTTTTTTTCTTTACTTCGTAATTTCCAGTCTTAAACATCATGGGAGAGTAATGGGGCCCCACACAAAACTTTCATTAAATGTTTCCTAGACTGATGGCATTAATAACATGATTTCTTTTTTGTATACTACTGAGAAGTGCTTGTTGAGTAACTTGTTATGGTTTGTAACTTACAGAACATTCCACAGGTTTTGTTACTGAACCATAAGTGATCTGTGAATGCTCAATGTCCCATATCCCCCATATTACTAATAACTCTGAGGCAAACAAGAATGTGTTGAAGTCTCCACATAACGTTGTTCTGCCTTTCTACCCACCTTATCTTTCCTAAAAAAAGTTAAATTTTACTTTTATTTTGAGCATAGAGTTTTTCCAAAAGTTTTAGTACTGTGGCTTAACAGTGTGGGTTTTTTTCCCCAGGAAGGTTAAATTTCTGCTAATCTTACACATTTCATGTCTCCATATCTCTGCAATTCATTGTGCACTCAATTAGATGGCAGGTTTTTTGCTTAATTTATCATTAGTAATCACTTCCATCTCTTACCTAAAAGATTTCTCCTGAGTAAAATGGCCCCTTGTTCCAACAGGACAAGTCATATCTCTGCTAGTAACAGCTCCTCATTTATCTTCCCTTGCCCATGAGCTGAGAAGGAGAAGAGAGGCAGCATCCACCTGGTCAGTCTTCCAAAGCCTAGTACATCCCACAGTGTCCCTTGTGATGCCCCATCCTGGGTACAGACAATGACACGTGGCTATTTTCCCATCCATTTCAGGTTGTTGTACCAGGGTTAACTTGTCTACATTGTATTCATGACTGGATGCTGATTTTTATTATCACAAAATGTCAGGATGGATCATTGGTGGTGACTTCTTTGTATAATGAAAAGTTTCCTATAATTTTTCTATGTTTTAATAAAAAAAACAAGATCAACACAAAGCACAGCACAACCCATAGCACAGAGAGAGACCTGTGTATAATTGAAATGAGCCTTAGAAGGAAGGACCAGACAGCTGCGCCTCTTTGGGCTGACAACAGCATATAAAACATATACTCAATAATCTGTGCCTTAGTGTGATGCTATTAAACCTACATTTATTTAGCATGCACAGTCTTCTCCCAACCAATTAATTTCCTCTAGTTAATAAAAAGTTTTGGAGAATCTTGAAATAGTTGATATCTAAAATGAGATAGGAAACCCGATGCCGACTGTTATTGTATTTCCAAGGGGGAAATGTGTCCCACATCATTCTTGCTTAATATTTAGCACAGATGACATTTAAGGGAGATGAGTAAAAAAGAGCTATGAATTATTCTGTCTTTAAGAGCAAGGTGTTTGCATTTTATTCTTATAATTACACGGAACATTTTTAAAGGAACACAGTTTCTGCTTCCATTTTTCTGGAGAGTAATTTCTGGACTGGTAATGTATTTTTATAATTTTCACAGTTTTCAGTTTTTCTAGTATATACAAGAACATATGGTCTCAGGTGCTTCAAGAATTTAATATGTTTACATAGAAATTAATGTATCATGCCTTGATGAGACACAATATGCAAATTCCCCCTTTTTGTTAATTGCCTAAATAATTTCAGCCATCTTAAATCACTGGAAGGCCTTGAAATAGGTTCTTTCTTACTGAAAGCAGAAAAAATTTTGCTGTTAATTTCAACTGGGTTGCAAGACGTGCTTGTCTTCAACCAAGTGGTTGAAGCTGGCACTTTTTCTTGCACACAAAGAATATTTATGAAAATAAAATTACTTTTTACATAGGAAAAGAGTCTCCTATCTCTTCAATCAAACCCAGACTAACACTTTCTTCAGTTCATGGTAGGTGGATTTGTTTGGGTATTTCTTCATTATTAACTGCTTTCTTGAGATGTCAAAATAAATGAATTTATAAAATTGTTTAAGCTCTAGGAACCTCATTATATGTGGAAAAAATGTGCTGTAAATTGACCTTTTTTAAGAACACTTGCTGTCTCAGAAAATCTCCTTGTATAAATATTTAAACTGAGAACATACTTTATTATTACCTTTTGACATGAACTGCCAGGTAGCGGATTTATTTATATTTTAGTTTGCTTTAATTTCATTTTATTTATTCATTTGTTGATTAAATTTCAAATGAAGAATTCAAGAAAGTACAGACAATAATAGTAAATATCAATTATGTAACCTCTCAAATGAGCCTGTTCAAGACAATTTCTCAGAACACATCTATTTTCTCTATGCCAAATAGTAATTTCTTTTAAATATTATGCTGCACATGAATAAATTCCATTAGTTCTTTAACAGAGCTGTAACTTCAAAGACAAAACCAAAGAGATTGTGGGAGAAAATGGACTGTCAGTTCTAGATCAATTGTGAAAGGAATAAATGGAAATGAATTTTAACTTTACATCACAAATGCATCTGCTACTGAAGTTCAACAACAAAACACCAAACTCATATAAATTAGAACTCTGAATTTTAATTCAGTTCTGACTCTGAAATACTGTCCTGTCAACAACATCAATATCCAAGGGATGTAGAACAGTATTTTCCCGTATAATTTCAGAACAAAGCTTTAAAAAACTGCCCAGACCATCAGATACTAAAATAAGAAAACCCAAAATGAACCTTGCAAGGTCTGTTCTTGAGAGGGGAATATGCACAGATTCAGGCCTATACAGCCCTTTAAATGAAATGAAGAAAATAGTCTCTGAAAATGGTGTAAACAATTCAAAATGCTGTACCATACACAGAAGACAGCCATATAACCCAGCCAACCTGGTTTCCAGACATTTTCCTCATTGTCATTAACCTTTTGGTAAGATTGCAGAAGTATGACACCATTAATGAGAATCAACCTCAATACAATTATTTCACTTTCCAAACACAGTAGAGTGTTTTTTAAAACACTAAGTATCAAATAGAGAATGTATGCATAAACTAATACATATAGGATATAAAAGGATGCCTAAATTCTCGATGAATGGAAAAAATAAAGCAGAAAAGGCAAGTGCAACATTTTGGGTCTGAAGTTGCTTGTTGTACAGAGCCTGCCCCATTGCTTTGTCTCGACGGGAATCACACCCTCAGCACAATGGTTTTCTGCTCCTACTGCACACTGTCATCAGCCCCTGACCATCTACGGCTTTATTCCCATTGTACAGGTTGCCAAAGGTTCAAACACAAACTCAATGTGCTAGGCAGGCTTTTTTTACCCCTAAACTTCTGTTAAAGTATCAAACAGCTAAGAATATTTTCATATGGAAGGACTCCCCTGACGGATTTTTGTGAACATCTCAGGTGATTAAAAGATTGCAGAGGTACTGACAACTGTCTGTCTAAATCTTGACTTTAAGATAAAAAACCTCATCCAACAGGGTGAGTAGGATGAAAATATCAATAATTTTGTTGTGGGTTTCAGAAATGAAAGTCTTCTTTATGTTTTGTTGTGGGTTTTGTTTCAATAGCTGTTTAAAATATTTCCTTGCAAGCCTTAATCTAAATTTCACAGAGTCAAAAGTAGACCAATTCAAGATTACTTCCTAAGTTACTTTCCTGGAGGAAAATTCATCCTTATTATACACATCACTGCTAGTTTAAATGGAATTTTTCTTAAGAGTAAAACAAGGAAGAGTTTCATACTCTTTCAGTGCCTGGAATAAACAAAATTGACCTTACTGTATGGCAGTCATATGTCATTTTATACTCAGGTATGAATATGAGTTCATTTACACAGAATCACAGAATCACACAGAATCACTAGGTTGGAAGAGACCTTCAAGATCATCAAGTCCAACCCATGCCCTAACATCTCAACTAAATCATTGCACTGAGTGCCACAATCAGTCTTTTTTTAAACACATCCAGGGGTGGTGACTCCACTATCTCCCCAGGCAGATAGTTCCAGAACTTTATCCCTCTTTGCGTAAAAAACTTTTTCCTAATATCCAACCTATATTTCCCTTGGCATGGCTTAAGACTACGTCCTCTGGTTCTGCCAGTTGCTGCCTGGAGAAAGAGACCAACCCCCACCTGACTACAGCCACCCTTCAGGGAGTTGTAGAGAGTGACAAGGTCACCTCTGAGTCTCCTTTTCTCCAGACTAAACACCCCCAGCTCCCTCAGTCATTCGTCACAGGCCTCGTGTTCCAAGCCCCTCACCAGCCTTGTTGCCTCCTCTGGATGTGCTCAAGCCTCTCAAAGTCCTTCCCAAACTGAGGGCCCAGAACTGGACACAGCACTCAAGGTGTGGCCTCACCAGTGCCAAGTACAGGGGGAGAGTGACCTCCCTGCTCCTGCTGGCCACACTATTCCTGACACAGGCCAGGATGCCCTTGGCCTTCTTGGCCACCAGGGCACACTGCTGGCTCATGTTCAGTCAGCTCTTGACCAGTACCCCCAGGTCCCTCTCTGCCTGGGCACTGTCCAGCCGTACCATGCCCAGCCTGTAGCACTGCAGGGGGTTGTTGTGGCCAAAATGCAGAATTCAACATTTGGACTTGCTAAACTTCATCCTGTTAGACTCTGCCCATCCATCCAACCATTCCAGGTCTCTCTGCGGAGCCCTCCTACCTTCCAAAAGATTGGCACACGCTTCCAGCTTAGTGTCATCTGCAAATTTACTGATGAAAGACTCAATACCCTCATCCATGTAATCAATAAAAATACTGAACAGAACTGGCCCCAGCACAGACCCTGAGGGACACCCCTGGTGACAGGCCCCAGCTGGATGCAGCACTGTTCACCACCACTCTGGGCCCGGCCATCCAGCCAGTTCTGAACCCAGCCAAGAGTGCTCCTGTCCAAGCCATGGGCTGCCAGCTTTTCTAGGAGGATACTGTGGGAGACAGTGTCAAAGGCATTGCTGAAGTCCAAATAGGAAACATCAGCAGCCTTTCATGCATCCACCAGGTGGGTGACCAGGTCATAAAGGGAGATCAGGTTGGTCAAACATTATCAAACATGGTCAAACTCCTCCTAAACCCATGCTGGCTGAGTCTGATACCCCAGCCATCCTGTAAGTGCTGTGTGATGAAACTCAGGATAAATTGTTCTATTATCTCACCAGGTACTGAGCCTATAAATTACCAGGATCCTCCTTCCCACCCTTTTTATGAATGGGCATCACACTGGCCAGCTTGCAGTCATCTGGGACCTCACCAGTGAGCCAGGACTGCTGGTAAATGATGGGAGCGGCTTTGCAAGCTCATCTGCCAGCTCCCTCATCACCCTGTGATGGATCCCACCTGGGCCCACAGATTTATGAGAACCCACGCAGCTCAGCAGTTCTCTGACTGCCTCCTCCTGGATAACAGGGGGACCATTCTGTTCCCTGACACCATCTACCATCCCAGGAGAACAGCTGTCCTGAGGACATGCCATCTTCCCACTAAAGACTGAGGCAAAGAAGGCATTAAGCACTTCTACCTTCTCCTCACCTGCAGTTACTAAGTTTCCTCCCACATCCAGTAGAGAACAAAGGTTGGTCTTACCCTTCCTTTTGCCATTAATATATTTGTAAAAACATTTTTTTTTATCCTTTTCAAAACTTTCCAAATTAAGTTTGAACTGAGCCTTGGCCTCCTTAATTTTTTCCTACATGCCCTAGCAACCCCCTTAAATACTTCTTGAGAGACCTGACACTTCTTCCAAAGATGATATATCCTCTTTTTAATCCTAAGTTCCTTTGAAACCTCATTGCCCATCCAGGCTGGACATTTGCCTCATAGACTCATCTTTCAGCACTCAGGGACAGTCTGTTACTGTGCCCTCCAGATCGCTGTTTTGAAGCATGCCCACCTTTCCTGAACTCCTTTGTTTTTAAGGGCTGCTTCCCAAGGAACTCTCTGAATAAGTCTCCTAAATAGGCCAAAGTCTGTCCTCTGGAAGTCCAATGTAAGAGTCTTATTGATGCCCCTCCTTGCTTCACCAAATATCGAGAACTCTATAATTTCACAATCACTATGCCCCAAGCAGCCTCCAAGCACCACATCTCTCACCAGCCCATCTCTATTTGCAAACAGCAGGTCTGACATAGTCCCTCCCCTGGTGGGCTCACCCACCAGTTTAGACAAAAAGTTGTGCTCCACACACTCAGAACTTCCTGGGCTGCCTCTTTTCTGCTGTATTATGTTCCCAGCAGATGTCTGGGAAGAACAAGGGCTGGTGATCCTGAAACATTCTCCAGCTCCTTATAGAATAAGATGTCCACTGCTCACTGGAGGAAAGCCCTGCCCTGCACGGCAAACGAGAACGAGGAACTCACCTGCTCAGTGCTCTCTTAATCACCCATTAATAAACAATACTTCTTAGAGTTATTGTGTTCTTTAAATATTTAAAAGATCCCTGAAACATATATATAAATGGCATTAGTGTTATTCAGTTTGTCAACCTGAAAAAAATCTGCAGCTTTCACAATTGGTTCTAGTATCTCATTTTTCTCATGTTAATATATAATATATTTGGAAATTTCTGGGCCGAATTACATTACTAGGTCTAGTGGGCCATGAAGCACAATTATTGTTCATAGAATTCATGTTATGAGAGTAATGCAAAATCATTCTCCACATCAATGCTTTTCTTTAAATGAATTGAACTGATCTTTGAAATTTAGGGGTTTTTTGCTGAAAAGGGAATTTTAGCCAAATGTGAGCTTGAGATATTTCTGTCTTTTCTTCTTTGAGGGTTTTGTATTGTTAAATAGAATGTATTTTAGCTTTTAAAAGCAATGCTTCTCTTTTTGTTGCCTTTGTTTGAAAGCTGGCATGATGAGGAGCTTCCTGTATTCTAAGAATACAGCATGTGTCTAAGGCTGAAATATGATCACATCCAGCCCAGGCTTTTTGTATGCTTTTGTAGAAGTTTTCCCTTGGTTATTGTGCTGCTACTTTGTCATTGGCTGTTTGCTCTTAATTTTTTTTTAAGCTGTATGGGGAATTTTATCTCATCCTGTTCTCTCTACATTTTGCTTCTAAATATTTATACTAAAAATGAGCTAAATAAACAGAATTGCTTCCTGATCACCATGATATTTTAACTTTTTAATAACTTTTCATCTTTCTTCCTGCTGAACTGAAGCACAGAAAGATGGTAGGATTTTCAAGCTGCTTTCAATTTCAACTGAAATTGTTGCAGGAGATGTGTAGGCTTTTGAGACTGTCCTCTACAAGAAGAAAAAAAAGTCATTGATAAATTGTATTCATGTCATTTGACTAGACATTATCATTATGCATAAATTCCTCCTTTAAAAAATAATTTGATAATCTATCAAAGAACTGGATGTGAAAATTGCTCCTCAGCAAGTTCACAGATAGGTTGAAGCTGCTAATTTACCTGTGTTGTGGTAGCCCTGTAGTTTCTTAACAAAGCTGCCAATTGTCTGTGAAGTATTTAGGCTTAAGAGCCAGACAGCATTTTAGAAAATATTTTTGGTTTAAAGATTTTGTTTGCATTCTTGCCACCTTGAAAATGATTGTTTTCTATTTTTCTTTCCCTGGGCATTTCAAACACTGAAATATGAAAAGCTCAGAAGAAGTAAAATGCTGTTTGTCTAAATTCTTGAAAAAGTTGCAACTCTGCACTGTTCTTAGGTGCAGTCAGTGCCTCCAGCCTGCACTGTACAGAATGTTAGGAGATCTTGTATGATGTGGATTCAGTTCTTAACCAAAATTAGTCAGTAGGCAGGCAGTGGATTGCCATCTACATCACATGTGGGCTACCACACAGTCACAGTGCCCCATTGTTCAGTCTGCCCATGAAAAGAGATCAGGTGTCTACAATGAAGCTTCAGCTCATGCTGGAAGTAAAGGAGAGAGCACTGTGAGAGGCTGTGGCCATAACACCATCCCTGTGTGTGCAGTTATAAATCCCTACATTGATCACCCAGCATACAGTTCAGGAGTTTTCACAGACCATAGTTTGCCACATGGAAAAGGCATTTGGGGATGAAAGGCATTTTGTTTGTCCAAAAAGCTGCCATGTTACAAATGTGATAGACACTTCTCAGTCAGACTGAAATGTTGCACCATAACAGCTGTCCAAAAGTCCCCAGCTAGCATGAACTGCTGCAGAATATCCCACATCCCTCTTGTCATGTAAGGGGAAATTTTCCTTAACAACCTTTTTATATGTAGCAGGAAATTAATATGTATTACACACATAATTTATTCTAGAGACTGGATGTGAACATGACTCACATGTGTCAGAGATTAGTTAAAACACTTCCAGAAAGTATTTAAACATGGGATAAAGAAGGCAGTAAAACAACTTACACAGAATAAAGGACAACCTGTATTTCTGTATATAATACAACCCAAAATGATTTTTTGTCCTTGGGATATAAGTAATGAGCTGCAGAAATGCTGACGTACAAATTTTGAGCAGCTCCCACAGCAGCTTGACTGTCCCAGAACACAAGTTCTCATGAAATATAGCTGCTCTCTCTGCCACTCCCCTGGCAAGAGATGCTCTTGCTTTCATGCCAGTGTGGTGGGAGAAACACTCCTACTCACTCTAGCTATAAAATACAAAGACCATAATTGTTTTTCTGTCACTGCTGCTCCTTTTCTTTGTTGCTTTACCCAGTGTCATTGTAATTTACCTTCCATTTTCTATTGTCTCATTTCCTAACTTGAACCTCCATCAGTCTGGAAGAACTTCCAACAGAAGTACTCTTTGCTGAAATCCATCTATGCCTTGTTTGCCTCTGTCAGACCTTGCTCTCAATAAGGAATAGGTCATTCCTGCAACTTTGTATGCTGATGTGATGCCTAAAGTCTTAGCTTTCATATTTTCCAGATTCTGTACTGCATTAGCATATAATTCTGAACTTCATATAAAGTGTTAGCAAGTTCTCTTCACAGTTTAGTTAGACAAAACAATCCTTTTCCAGCCTGAGAACCAAGGACACTGTTGCAGCTTCAGGTCCAAAAAGTGTAAACAATGGTGACTTGAGGAGAGCAAACTGAGAGGATAGGATTTCATAACCTGAAGCTGTAATTGGAAAATTAACCCCAATATGTAAATAGACCAAAACTTATAAAAGTGTGAAAATGTGTGACCTGTTGTCCATCCTGGGTGGAGCCATGGCCGTGTTCTTCTACTGCCCGAGGTGTATCCTTTGAAGGCCTTTTTAATAAATATCTACTTTGTTCCTTTAACACTGTCTAGCCTCTGTTCTAGGTAGCCTCTGGAGGCATCAGACAGGCAGCAATAAACCAAAAGCTGGCTAGAGCCTACAGGCTCCTCCAGTTGCACTTTTTCCCAAGCACTGCTGCTCTAGACATCTTGCAGTGAGAGTCACGACATAAAGTTGTCTCACCTTCATGAAACATGATATTCAGGCTTTTCCGTTTTGTGAACTGCACAATCTGATTGATGTATTCAGAGTCTGGAAATTCAAGCCTCTCAAATATAGCTTTACCCATAACTGTAGCAGAATTCTTCCTGTTGAGAGGTATCAAGTATTACAAGTTGATGTACATTTTAGTTGCACAGCCAGTTTTGTTGACTCTTCCCTTATTGTGTTATTCAACCAAAGCCACTCTGATTTCACTAGCTCATTTTTTGCTATTCAGTTCTGAATCTATCTCTGATTAGACCTCTGTGAACCAAGGGACACAGAACATCACGCAGCACTCATTTTTTCCCTTCTTAACAAAGGTGGGCCTCTGCAACATAATGTATTTGACTGATAGGCAGGCTGCTTGGTAATTAGGTAGGTAAATACACAAGTAGGCCAAGAAATGTATAGGTAGGTGGATTTAATTTTTTTTTCAAATTAAAAAGCATCTTATTTTAATAGTGAAAGAAGTTTTTAAGAGCAAGCCCCATATTTTAGTTGTGACCAACAACTGAACTACTTGCAACCAGTCATATCCCAAGTCTGTTGAGACTTTTCTCTTGTAATTTTTTCATGTGTTACTTCAGAGACCTGGAGTTATGTTATTGTCTCTTGATAGAATTGTAGTCATTAAAAAGAAATAGAATTTTTGTTATAACATCTCTTATGATCAAGATCTTGAGATGTTCAGGAAACAGAGCACTAAGAACATAAAACAAACACATTAGCCTACATTTGAGCAGTGTCTACAACTGAAGTAGAGGGCGTGCATTGCCCCCAAAGCAAAAAAATGATAGCAATGTGGCTTTACAATGTATACTGCCTATTCAGAGTTAGGCCAGAGCGTGCAGCTTCATCTGCTGCTGCATTCCTGGGAAAGCAATGCTGCACTGAGAGTGAGGACTGTCATGTTCAGATGACAGATAAGTCAGATGACAGTAAGTCAGGATACAAAACCTGCCTTTCCCTCACCTGATAGTGATAAATATCTCGATGGCTGGTTCAGGCCTTCCCTGGGGAAATGGAAGAAGGCTGTGCTTTTTATCTCTGTCATTTTTTGGTGATACAGATTTAGACAGAAACCATAACCAGGCTATGATTTTGTTCTCTTCTCCATAAAGCCCAGACTCTCTCCCTGTGCAGTTTAGCCTCCTTTGTCACTGCATTGCTAACACTCATGTCTAGATTCCAAAACATGGATTTGAAATCCCCGCTCAGAACCAAGCATATCCTATCCTTCTGCAGCTCAGCATCCTCTGGAAAGAAACCAGGCAAAAGGGCAAAAGGGTGCCACAGGAGACTGAGTCCAGACCCCAGTTTTCATGAACGGGGATGGGGACCCAAGAGATATCTGCCTAAGACAAATACCTTCATCTGCAATTTGTGAATTAAGCAGCACAGGGGGAAAATCAAAACTGTTCCATTTCTAATGTTAATTCCTAAAGCAAGACCCCCGCATGTGTTAACTTGTAAAAAATGGCCATAAAATGGTCTTTCCTGGACACCTGAGAATTCAGCTAAGAGGAAGCTTTCATCAGTTTTCAAACATAGAGAAACTTGGGCTCTCATAACTTTTTAAATACTGAAAGCAATCAGTAAGTTTGGACAAATGTGCAATAATCTGGAATTAAGGAATTCCTGTGTACATATATGAGATCACCCTACCATTATTCATGTAGATATTTATTTTTGCAGAGGTAGCTTATTTATGAGTTCATTATTTTTGAGGCATCATGCACTGTTATGCTTATTTCACTTAACTACAGAGATGACAAGGCTAGAAGTTAAATGGAAGTTTGATTATCAAAGGGAAAGAAGGGTTGATTCAGGTAAAAGATGGGAGGCAATGGAAATGGTGAAAGCAGACAGAGAAAGCAAAAAAAACAAAACCTTCTACAAAACCTAAGATCATTTCCATGTCATGCTACTGGTTTTAAAAAACCCAAGATAAAACATACCTCCCCTCAAGGTGAACTGATGAAATTTTTATTTTGTTCTATTTCTTCCCAAGGGGAAAAATAGTACTAAAAAATTATATTTAGATCAAAAGCTTGTGCACAAAGTAGTATTTCAACTCCATCTTCAGCCAGGTGGATGAGGCATCAAAATGCAATATATTTTAAATATGGAATTGGTGTCTCTGAGGATGTTCTTTCCTCAGTGGAAGAACACATGTTTTAAGACACACATTACATGGTATCTAGGAAGAAGAAGAAAAGTAAAACCTCCATCAACAAACTCACCCTGAAAACACCAACTCAAAATAGTTTATTGATTGGGAATCGTTTCAATCAAATGGCAAAATTAAAAACTAAAATTTAAAAAAGTGAAAAACAAGTAAAATTGAATCACATAATCTCTATTTCCCCCAAAGCAGAAAGGTCCTTTTTTTTAATACTGTTTCTCATCCTGCTTGGATTTAGAATATTCTTAAGCCTTTTCCACAATCGTTTCTACATATGGAGGAACACATACCCAGGAAATAAATAGGTGATATGAAATGTGTGATATTGGAATTGAATTTACTAATATAGATCTATCTCCTGGTATCTTGAACTTTTTTCTCAAAAAATGCAGTCTTCAGAAATAAGACATTCAATGAGACTTCCTTGCCAGGGATGCTTGGTTGTCAAAGAAAGGGAAATTGAGCTGTTAATATAACAATGTCACTGAAGAAGCAGCTTGAAAGAAGAACTACCTTTGTTTCCTGGTTTCAGAACTTCATGCTACTTATAAACAGCAGTTTTAATTTATCAAATGTGTGCATATATTGGGTTATCTTAAAAGAAAGAAAAAGAATGCAGCATTATTGCAATCATTTGTCATCATCTACAGCTTTTTCTCAGTTATATAGAAGCTGTCCCATGGGTTGGGCAACTTACCCTACAGCTTTTTGTTGTTTTTTGCTGGAAGAAATTACATAATTTCACCCCCCTAAGACTTGTATATATGCAGCCATTTCCAATAGCTTCTTTAATAGCTTCTGATGCTTAAATTTATTTATATTAATATCAAAGAGAATTTCTTTAGCTAAAGTGTTGCATCTGCCCTGTGAACACAATTATTTGGGACCCAGAACTCCATATGTTTCACTACCTATGAATTGTCTTGCACAGCTGCACTCTGAAAGAAATATCTACCAGCTTTTCAAGTATTTACAGCTTAGGCTGTGATTTTACGATGGTCCTAAGTCAACAGAAGTGGAGCCTGTCTCACCTAACCTTGGCAATTCTCCTTTTTTGCTACCTCTACTATTCATCCTGATGTCCAGTGAACCAGTTCAGTAAACTGATCTGCCTGAAAATCAGTCCAAAAATAATAAAAAGTGATAGGTTTCTGACCAGACTAGTGTTCTGATTCTTTCATGTCACAGAGGCACTGGCACACAACTGGTGATGGGAACGTGTAGCCAGAGATAATCAGGAGACATGAATATCTCTGACAGCACCAGTCTGCCCTTTAGGTGGTTTCAGTAGGAGCTGGGACCTAGTATTTGCCTCATCTTGATTTGTTGCACTGCTCTAATCTTGCTGGAACTCTCTGACTATCTTTCTTAAATAAATGTATTTGTCATTTCCCTGGGTTTCCACTTCTTCTGCTCCTATTGTTTCTGTGTCCTTCAAGAAGAGGCCAAGGAGACACATCTGAATTGTGAGTCTGGAATGAGCACTGCAGATTTTGACTGACCTTTCCATAATGGATTACAAGCAAGCTGATAAAAGCTCCAGTCCAAAGAAAAGTCTGCTACCTTTATTGATGCCTAACATAAAGCCTGTACATATATTTCACTTGGTGTTTGCAGTTTAGGAATTAGAGTTCTCTTCCATCACTTTTCTGTTTCACTAGAGAGAAATCCAGAAGCTGAGGAGCAGTTTCAGCAAAAAGCCAGGGGCAAATCCAGCATTTCAAGGAGTCCCTTTGTTGCTGACTTCTAACAGAGGCAAAATGTACTTGCTCTCAATCTGCATTTATGTGTTTGGCTTTCCAGGGACTTGATGATATTTGAACTCATTGTCCAACATCAGCCAAGTATGGAAGAGTCTGAAAATCTCAAAAAGAGCATCAGAATCCTTGTGAGATTCATAGAAGGAGAAGAATGACTCTGTAATAAAGAAAAATAGATATTAGTTAGGGGAAGGTTTTCTCCTATGGAGCACGCAGGTAGTTAAACACCAGAGGAACTTTAGAGAACAAAACCCTAGTAAAGAGCACAAAACCCAAGAATCTTTAACCTACATCTGTATTCTTTTAGAAATCAACGTCAGTCTGCTAACAAAGAAAATACACAATTATATATAAAATAGGAAGCCATTAAATCTACAGCCCACTGAACAATATTATAAATTAAGATAGCTTAAAATGCAATTTTGTTTCTTCCTTTTCCTTTACATAAGTAGATTATCCACATTCTTCCTTTCAAAAACTTCTCAGTGACAGTGTAGACTGAATGTTATTGCAGAAGTTTATTCATTCCTCCTGCATCAGTATTCATCAATGATATAGAGCCAGTCTGAGCTTGGCAGCGACTCAAGGGCAAGCAGTCATTTTTCTAATCAGTGCACCCTCAAAAAAGTCATTTACCATCCATGTCTAGACATATAGCTGAAACCTGCTTTGCTTTGCTCTACTTAACATCCAATCTATTCTCTAGAAAGCTGGAAGCAACCTGACTTCGTGTTGCCTCATGCAGATTTGGAAGGGTGCCACATGGACTGTTAAGCCTATCAAGCACTGCTTCTGGAGCTGCATAAAAATGGTCTTCAAAATCTTTGAATGGCAGGATAGACAGGCTTACACAAAACCAACTCATGTCATTCCTCTTTAGGATTCATTCTGAGTACTAAGAACTCTTTATTTTAACTTTCCTGAGCACCTTTCACCTATTGTCCTAAACATTATCCACCATTCATTCAAGTCAGGTTGTTCTTTTATCTCAGCGCTTTTTGAACATGTCCCAGGCCTTGTATCTGTCTGTGTTTATATAATCAGAACATTGTCAGTGGGCCCTGTGAAGACTGATATGAACTTGTTCTATAAGGATGACATCTCAGTTCAAAAATCATGTCAATAAAGCTTGAAAAGCTCACTCAATTTAATGGTCAAACTCACAGCCTAAATGAGCTTTTTTCACAGGTATCAGAAGTAAAGGGTGTGATGTGTAAAGGCTTCTTTTTCCTTCTTCTTTCTGCTAACATTCTTTCACCTATTCCTGGCAATGGGGTCACTTATCACCCTCAAAAGGTATTTTTAGTGAATAGGATATTGCCACTTTGAAAGCACTAGCTGGGTGAGTCATCACTTCCTATTGATAGCACCAGACTTGTGCAGTTCTGCTGTCTCCTACTGCTGATAAAATTGCTCTGTGATGCAGCCATAATGCATGCTATAGCACAGTTAATTTTGGACCTCAGGGACTTAAATCTTATCAGTCAGGGAGTGCAAGAGCTCTAAAGGGCCACTGGGCCTCTGTATAATTTAAAACCTAAGATTTATATGGCAGAGGCCTATCCTTAAAACCATTATTACATCATTATTCCAGATTAGTTCTAAGGATAGATATGCAAACGGACACACTCAGCCTGAATAAACTGAGCTGTTATAAACCAGTGTATGATGGAAAAGAGCTCTAACAGCCCTCAGGTGTTCCAGAAGACTCTATTGATTCAAGTTGCCCAACAGATTTATGGAAAACAAACTAAGAGACTGCTCTTAGGAGGACCTGTTTCTCCATCAACACTACATTGAAAATGCACTCAGAGTGCGTTTCACTTTTTCCTTGCCCCCTTCTTTTTTCCTTGCTCTAATAGCAATAGTGGTCTATTGACAAATGCCTGCATTATTCATAGAACCATCAAGGCTGGAAGATACCTTTAAGATTATCAAATCCCACCATCAACCCAGTACTACCACTGTAACCCCTAAACCACTAAACCACATCACCCAGTGCCAGATCCAGATGCTTCTTAAATGCCTCCAGGGATAGTAATTCCACCATCTCCCTAGGCAGCCTATTCCAGTGCCGGACCACTCTAACAGTGAAAAAGAATTTCTAATATCTAATCTGAATCTCCACTGTCTCATCTTAAGGCTGAAAATAAGCAAAATGTTTATTTTCAGCATTCTTTTGATCCTATATCCAAGAAACTTTCTTAATAACTGTCTCATTTCAGTTAACTATATAGTATAACTAATATAATAACTAATATAATAACTTTCTTGTTTCTGATACTTGTTTGTTACTTGATACTCTTGCATCTGTTTAATGTGAGAGAACAAAGAAAATGCTCATGGTCAGCGTGCAGAGATCACCTCAGACTATGCATTTTAAGGCATAAGGGTGTTTTTCCAGCTCTCCTTTGGGTCTTCAATCACTTTTGTACCTGCAAAAGAGGAACGGATTGCCCTCTTGTTGTGTGCAGGACAGCAACTCGATGGTAAAATGAGCTGCAGTTCTTTGTGAGGCTTTCTCTGTCTGGCTACATAAAGGATTGGAGTTGCAGGGAGCAGCTTCACTGTAGGCATCTGACTGGCTGATTTCCTTGTGTCGAAGCACTCTGTGAAATGATGTGTGATTTTTGAAAACAGACCACTTTAAGATTGAAATTGAAGTCTGGACTGCAGATATTTAGTCACCAAGTATTCTGGTCACATCTCACAAGTAGTAATTATCTGCTGTGACAGAAAGTGGCTGGTAATGGTCGAAATTACATTCTAAAAGCCACATAATCAGCCTTTTATCTGACCATTTGAACTGTTCTGTAATAGCATATCTGATTTCTTTCATTGTTAATAGTACCTATTCCTCACTTTCCTTTTTTTTTTTTCCCTGAGAACCAGTGGATGCAACATCACTCTTCAAATTATTATTTTTCTTTCTTTAAATTTCTCCTTCAGGCTGAAATTCCTAAAATGGTCACATCAATGCATTCATCAGACTTCCAAGAAGGTGATCCAATTAGTGACTTGTTTGCCTTGGTGGGAAGACACAGCACCAGGGTTGTCCACTAGGGTTTGAAGAGATTTCTTGCTGAAAAGAAATAAAGGATCTGTGCTGGGTGTTAGCACCTCTTGATTGCTGGCCCATAGGTAATTCTGAGCAGATGTTAGGCAGTCTGGTCCTGCTTTTCCTTGGTCAGATCTGCCAAGTTTTCTGCTTGAATCAGGTATATTACATGTTAAGGAACACTTTCCCGTCATTCTCCCTTTCAGCATCATGCTTCTCCTTAGCCTGGTCTTTTCTAGTGCTGAACAGTTCAGAGAAGTCCATGTTTTCCTTGGCAAAAGAGCTCTACAGTGAAAATATGTGCCGAGTCCAGCTATAGAATATAGCCACCGGAGAGAAAACCCACCACAACCAGACAATCAAAATGTGACTTGGAAATGTAGGGTCTCATTCTGGGAAGGAAAAAAATTAAAGGAAAATTGGAAAAAATGGTAAGACAAGAGAGAAAAGTTTATGGGAAACAGACATAGAGGAAAAAGGATAAAGGAGGTAGAAATGTGAATTAGGAAAACTACTAAGTGAAGGAAACCGATTAAGTGGCAGAAATTCTGTGACCATCTGAAAAAGAGGTATCTGTATCGCTGCTGACTGTCTCACCACCAAGCTGTACTGTCCTCTTCTCCCTCCCTGACAGTCACTCAGAAAACCCTGTACTCCCCCTCCTTTCCCCTCTGTACCACTACGGACTGACACACAGATGGAGTGGATAGACAAATACTTGGAGCCCTTCAGTTATCCCTGTATGAAGGCATTGATCTGGGGAAGGGCTCACAGGGTGGGAGAAGGGAGCTCGTAAATGACAGCAAGGAGGTCTTTTGTGTTATTTCTTCTTCAGGGGACTGTCATGAGGTGTCATCCTATGGCTTTGGTGACCTTACTCTTGTATCACCTCCAATAGACCTTGCTGCAAAATTATTCCCTGTCCTTTATTGCCAGAACAACTGACCTCCATTGCCTTTTTAAAGCATTTTGTGCACAGGAAGAAAATGGTGTAACTGGTTCCCCAGACATCTCTATTTCCCTCAAAACTTCATTCCTCCAGTCTCCTTTTCTTACTTGTTTCTCTCCTCCTTATTCTATGATTTGTTATGTACTTGCTAAGAGATGGTGCACAACCTGCAGTGGACCCTGCAGATGATCTCAGGTTCCTAAAGCAGGCAGCAGAGCAGAACAGTTGTTTTGGAGATCCTGCAAGTGACACTTCTGCTAATATCTCTCAGACTAAGGTGTTCAGGTTTTTCTTTTCCTGCACATGCCCTTATATTGAATCTCAGGTAATGTGTGCTGGGTATGGGGACTGAGATCTCCATCCTGGGTACCAACATAACATAATTCCAGCATCTTCCATTCAGAGATCTCCTAGTGGACACCAAGTCTGACTATATGGATATATAGTATAGAGTCACAGCAGATTGTGAGAAATGCCCATGCCGCAGGGGCATTTCTAACCTGCTTACAGCCTGAAGCCAGTGTTTTATGCTCTTTAGTCCTTTCAGAAAAAGTTTCTAATGCAGAAGTATTTCCAATGCAATGACTTAAATTAATTTTCTCGGTCTGTCATGGAAGAGAATACCTGTACTTACTGAATTGATTGAAGAGTGGCAGAAGGAGCTGCTGCACCCAGCTGAGATGTGCTTCTAGACATCCCTGAGAGATCTCTTCAGCAAAGCTCTGTAACATTTCTCCATGGTCACATGGTATGGAGACTTCTATTTCTTCACAGTACTACTGTCTTGGCCTACAGTTTCAATCTCCTTCTTAAATATATGCTTAAATTACATGCATGATTAAATGTTAGCGAGGCATTAACAAAATCTTGGACTGGTTGGAATTCTTCTCCATTCCAGGATATGTTCTGGTATCCTGTAGGTGCCACAGATTTGATTTTTTTTTTGCTTCCCTGCAAGGTTTTTCCCAGCTTGTTATTCCACATTTTGCACATTTGATTTCTCTTCAAGCAGCATAGCTTTCTGCATCTATCTTCATTCAATTTAATCCGAAATATTCCAGACCACTCATCCCTGGATTCAACAAGAATGAGCTGAATTTGAATCCTGACAATGTTCCTGAGCCTGCTTTTTCTCAGGTAGTTCAGATACATATTCTCTGTTGGAGCAGTGAGTTCTTAAAGAGAAAATGTAAAGTGAGTGTTAAGCAGCAGAGACCTCCTGTAGCTCTCCTTGTGATGTGCCCTGCAGTTTGAAGTGAACTGTAGGCAGCTTCATCTTCACGTTTGTGCCTTGTTACTCCCTAGGTGTCTGTAAAAGCATTGGGTTTTGGTAACAATTCTCTTGGGTAAAAAAATTAGACTGGTTGCCCTGGAATTCCAGTCCTTTTCCTTCTTTTCAGACTCTGTCCTCCCATACCTCCCCGGTCTGTGTGGGATCTCAGATCTTTGTCAGCTGCTTTGTTCCTTAAGTACACTGACATGGACTTTGTCAGGCACTGCTGACTCAAATACATCTGCAAGGTCTAAACACTCTTTAATTTACTCTTTACCCTGCTCTGGTCTGTGTTGCCCCATTTCCCTATTTACTTTGTTTCAGTGTCTGGTGAAGACTAATCTCCCTCCTGCAGCCTGAAAAAAAGCAGACACGCCATACTTCAGCTTTCACTTTACTACCTGACTTCTGAGCTTTTTTGTGAAGTATAATAGATTTTCTTTGAGGTCTTTCTCTGACTTCTTTTTCTGTTTCTTGCATTTTCTGAGCCCTTACTTGTTGCCTTGCTGTTTCTAGTGTATTGAATTCTAAAAAGAAGAAAAGCAAAGCAAAACAAAACCCTTGAACTTTTCTGTTTGTTTGAGATCTTTCGTTAAATTTTTGAAATGCTGTTTTCTTTACAAGCATCCTTTCTTATATACCGTACTTTTACCCTTGCTTTTGGCATTTACCACGGGACTTTTCTTTTTCCTCAGGAGAAGAATTACCCTCATAATTTAGCATAACAGTTTAACCTTATTGCTTTGTTTGTTTTTCTCCTTCTGAGCACACAAAACAAGGATGGCCATCAAGTGGCATTTCAGACACCTTGACTACTTTGTTGGACTCACAGCTCCTTATTCTGCTGTTTATGTGTGTTTCTCCCTGATAATAATTCACTCCTGTAAAGGCCTCTTCTACCTACATTTCTCCATCAGATTTGCAGCCTCCTCCTCAAGTGTAACTGAATTTCAAATTTGCCTGCTGTAAGTACAGCAACTCCCAAATCCTCTTTAAAAGAAACTAGGGTGAGCACCTTGCCCGTTGGGTCAGTGTTACTTTTTGAACAGATGGAGAGCTAGGAAAGTAAATCTGCCACTGCCCTTTTCTATGGCACTGATTCTTTCAGCCGCTGAAATTGCCTGGTGCTCATACCTTGATCCTCTGCTCAACCTACACTGTGGAATGGACTTTCTTTTTCCCTCTTTACCTCGTACAACATGACTTTAATTTCTGGAAGGAGAACATACATTCTTGATACATTTTTAAGTGACCTGAATCACAGATAACAGGGTGATAAGCATATTGTAGATTATTGCCTTAATTTGTTGTTTTTGTTTTTTTTTACTGAGTCCTAGCACAGGCCATAGGATGTTTCAGCCAAAAAAAAAAAAACAAAAACAACAAAACAAAACCCTCATTATCTCATAATAAATCTATTCATTTCCCTCCCTTATTTTAATATAAAGCAATATTGGCAGAAGCTTTGTTTTTGTTACTCACGTGATTTTTACCAGCGGATATACCCAATTTTTGATTATAATGTGGTGTAACAAATATTCTGCAAATCAAAGCAAACAACCACTGGGAGTTCTCGGGCCTGTTATTATCTTAGCTCTAGCAAATACAAACTCCAGGCTGCACATTTGGTCAACTATAAAATGACTGCAGATGTAGACCATATTTCATCAGAGCTCTGTTTATTAGGTTGTCATATTTCTACAGGGTAACCCCTCAAGAGGGGTTTTCATAATTTCTGTTTTTTAAAGTGGAGGTTTGTGGATTCTTTCACCAGGGGAAGCAGAGTTTCTCACAGTAGGAATGCAGCACCCAGCATCTGCAGCATGGATCCCACTCAGGACAGACCAGCTACCTTCTGTTTGCGCTTCCCAACTTCACCTCCACTGGCTTGTCAGCCCATCAGGGCATCCCAGCTGGGGCTCACCAGAGCAGACAGACCCCGCATATTTGGGCCACTCTGATACTGATTGCAGTCACTATGAAACAATTTTTTCCTGAGGCATCCAGTCTCCGTCCTCATTGTAGTAATTCTCTTCCAGGAAGCTGAAGCAACTTTAAACAGACTTACTGAAACTTTTTCTTTTTAAATTTCTATTTATTTCAACTTTGAAATTAGAACATTCATAGCTGCTTCTTTTTAAAAGCTCAAAATTCATTTTGTTTCTTGCATCATGCTATTCAGCTTAACTAATGATACCAATCCATTTCAATTCTCACTCCTTTGCTTAAATTGCTTTGTATCTCTGATAATATGAATATCCATCTGCTAATCAATACACTAGAGATATCCCCATTGATTTTTTTTTCTGTCTTTTTTTAAGAATCTTTTCTAGTAAATTATCAACTGCTACTATCTAAATAGTTTCACTGAGTGCATTTATCACCAGTAAAGCAATTTCTTACTGGTTAACAACAGGAGGGAAAGTAGCAGTTGTATTTATCAGATCTGAAAGGTACACAGGCTTGTGACCTGTTCCTGGGGGATTTGCCCCATCCCGCTGGAACTCCTGGCACAGCATACACAGTCACTGGAGACTGCCTTGCAATGCCCTTCCACGAAGCTTCCACTGCTGTGTGGGTAATGACTTTGCCAGTTTTGCCATCATACTTAGCAGGCCATAATGGACCACATGTGAAAGACTTAAAAGACTTTAGTAGAGGGAAAATTGGCTCTTAATTGATGAAATTACTTTTGGACTGTGAAAGCAATTTGTCCAGGAGGACTAGCACCTTGCAAGGAAGGGAGATTAGACTTGAACAACTCGCTCTTGGGTCACCTCTCGACTCAGGCACTAATTCCAAAGCCTTCATGCACTGTGGTGCTGTACAGCATATCTGACTGCAGAGCAAAGCCTGAATGTTACTGACAGCCTGGTATCAGGGGAGTGCATCAGGAAAACAAAGAAGAGGAAAAGGAACTATTTAGGAATAACTAAAATGTTCTCGTGTCTCCCTTGTGTCTCTCCCTATTTATACGGTAAAAACACTTTAAATAAAATCTTACGTAAAAAGTGAAAGCTCTGCAGTGTCAGAACTAGCCTGAGACTGGATTTCCTCTGTGTTTTCATAGCAGCTCTGTTTCAATGGAACCTCAATTTGCCATGCCAGATTCTAGTTTCAGTTAAAATGAGGGATAGAAGAAATGTTGGCTCATCTGCTCAGTTGCTTGCCTTATACAGATGCAAGAGCAGAGGCATTTCCTAGTGCTGCATTGTAATGTAATTTCCTAGTGCTGCCATCCACTATTCCAAAAAGCCAAACAAACTACTACAGTGCTCTCAGTAAGATTATTTGGGGTGGGATGGAAGTAAATTAGCTCTTATTTCCCTTCTTTCCTGTGGCTGAAATCTTTTCATTCAGCTGTTTCATCTTTTCAAGCTCTCTTTGGCATCTGTGAGGTCTTGGAATTTTCCAGGTTTAGGGATTCCGGCATGCAGTTCATAAGACTATAAGAAAAACACTTAGTAATTCAAGGGCTGGTAGAAGTTAGAGTATTCAGGTGCTTCATTCTGTCAAAAATAAAGCAAACAGCTGATATTACATGTAACCTTATAAATAAAGCCAAAATGTACGTGTGAGTTCTGGGAATTCTGTTTCATTGGTCTCTATTTTGTTACTAACCAGATAAAGTTCATAAACCGTGTAGATACGTTAAGGAGCATGAGGTTTGCAAGTAATCTTTTTCCTACATTTTAAAGTCACCTGTTTGTTTTCATCAACATATCTATTCTCCTTCTTGAAGCAGCATTTTTCATTGTTCAACAGTTTTATTTCCATACAGAAAAGAGATTAGATGCAAAAATCCATAATTAAAGAATGTGATGTAACATCATTATTAAGATTTTCTTCACCATTAAAAATATTCTCCAATCTGGTGAAACATTAGGCTTGCTTAATGCCACCATCAGGTGGTAAAGCCTGTCTTTCCTGAGAAACACAGGTGGGTAAGTCTGGTGAGTCCATCTCTAATGAAGCACAAGAGAACTTGGCCACTTGTACATCAGAGGATGGCAGAGCTGAGGTTGGTACAGTGAAGGCTTTTACCTGGCATAGGAAAGTTGCCTGGAAAGTTGTCTGTGTCACTTCACCCAATAAAAAATTGCTCCCTCTAAGTTATCACAAAGCTCCATAAAGCCTGCAGTCTTTTTAAACTTTTCAAAACTGCCCTTTTTTCTTGAAAAATGAGAAGTCTTGGAAGTTTCATAAGCCTCCAAGGACTTGCCAGCCAGAAAACTTGGCAGATTTCCTACTTTTTCACTGATCCTAAAGCAAATACTGTAGAGTGTATGAGGATCCCTACTGACTAGTGATCATTCTAATTTTGTTGATTGCCACATAAGTCCAGTAGTAAGATTATTAGGATCACAGAAGGCATAATACTATATTGATTGCAATGTGCTGATGCTGGCTAAAATGAAAGTTTCACTAGTCATGTATTATCATCACCTTCACAATGAAGGGATGTTAATGTTGGGTGTAACACCAATGCCAAGGTATGCTAACAGCTCAGTGGAGGTGAAAATATCATTATTTGCCTAAAAAGGGCAGAAAATATGGAAATTGCTCTTTATATTTCCATTAAATTGCATAGATGCCATTGATAGAATTGTAGAGGTTATTTGCCCTGTGATACTCTCATGATGCAAATTAGATTTGTGCTCCTAAATGAAAGCAAGAATGGGAAGCCAAAGATGAACATTCAGAGTGTCTTGTGCAACACGTATGAAAATTAGACCAGAAGCATGGGAAATTGATATCTTCTGGACCATAAATATTTGCTTAATGGTGCTCCTGTCATATCACAGGGAGTTTTTTTTTTTTTAGAGATCATTAATAGTAAATTTCATCTTATATTTTCTGCCTAGTTGTTGATGCATAGGTACTATGTGATTAGAACTACACAGAGAAGACAGACATTCCTACATATTCAAATGCATGTGTATCTACTCCCTAGTCAGCTTTTTTGGATTGAGCAAGTAGTTAACCTTTAAACACTCTAATTCAAGAAATGCAGGGTAACATCCTCATGAAACCCTTCCTGATGCACTAAAAGACATCTAGTTCTTGTGAAACAGTAAAGACAGCTAATGTTTCTGTGTTCTGGTAATGGTTATTTCACGTTCCACATCAAATATATTCAGTTAAGAAGAATGGCAGGGGTTTTGTAGCAGGTATACTTTAGGGAAGTAATCGTAATGTTAAATAATACTAAAAATTGAATTGCTTTTCACATGTAAATTCTGATTAAAATAGGTTTATGGAACCATTCTAGCAAAAAAAGTGTAGGCTGGATAAGGTAAAAAATTGACATGAATTTTACTGGACTTCCTTCTGGGTTTTGGGGGTCATTTTGGGAAGGTGTTTCTGGATGGACACCTTTTGCCAAACTGAAAGTTGCTGAAAGTTTTCTCAAGTAGAAACAACACATTTCCATTTAATCTGAAATAACTTTATTTTTTTAAAAAGGAACCCAAACAGAGCAAATAAAATTTACTTAGATTCCAGTTAAAACTACTTCTCTGCTTTTCCTCTCTTGGCTTTATTCAGAAGTACCAATGAACCAAAAATACACAGCATTCAGATGGTTCAGGGTTCTTGGATGGTAAAGAAATAACAGTTATTAAAGGGCTTTTTAAAGGATCAGAGGAAAGCACAATAGGAACCTAAGCATGGAAATCAAAGCCAAAGAAAATCAAATGGAAGTACAATACAAATGCTTAATAGTGTGGTTGATTTCTGCTGGAACCAATTACATCAGAAAGTGGTAGATTCAAGGCTGCAAACCTTCCAGGCACACACTTGAGCCAAATGTCAGCCATTGGGCTCCACACAGAAGTAGCTGGAATAAATTTTATGGACTAGGAGATACAATAGATCTGACTGTGTGACCCAATACTCCCCTCTGTCCTCAAGACCTGTTTAAAATGAGCTTTAGTGACACCCACCAGAGAAAACGAACCTTAAACATTAGGGCAAACTCGCATACTTTTGGTATGGCTTTTAATGGACTGCTTTTGTGAAGTTTAAGAGAAAGCAGAACACATTCAAAGTGTATAAATAACCCTCTTGCTGAGACTGAAACAATGACTCTGTGTATACTATTGGCAGTGCAAACCCAATGCAATTTTTTGAAAGAATGAACTATTCCTGCAATGTTTGCCAGCTGGAGTGTTTGCTTTGTGCTTAATTCAAAATATATCTTTGGTTCATCTTCTTTACGAAGAGCCCTTCTGTGTACAGTAACTGTTAACTTACTATAATAGCAGGGACTGTAGACAATACTACATTGTTTTACAAAGCTTGATGTTATCAGGCAGAACCAGACATTACTGGCAAAGTAATAACCACTAGCATAGAAGTTCACTTTAAATAAAATTTAAAAAATAAAAAAAGAAAGAAGGAAAAAGGAAGGATATAAACGAGTGGTTAAGAAACAAAATAATAATTGCTGTTTTTCACTGAAACAAAATTGTTTCCTTTGTTCATTTGGCTTATTTTATATCCAGGACTTTATCTATCATTCCCATTACATGAAGGACTTGGTTCCTCACATGACCTAGGGTCTTGTTTTTGTTAACACCAGACAAACAGAGGATCTGTGTAGTATCAAAGAAGAGGGAGGGAAAGAGAAGTGCAAATTTTTTGCCAGTTGTGGTAGGATCAGCTGTGTGATTTGCCATGCACTAAAGAGTAGGTCCCCTGTTTTGTGATCCTGTGCTCAGTCCCACAAGCAGTGCCTTCTTTAGAAAGCAGTCTAGGGTATACTATTTTGATTTTTTTACCACTGTCGTGAGTCCTGGGGGAGAATCACATAGCTGCAGGGTTGGCAGATTGGGCAGCTGTTGCTTCTGCAAAAATACAACAAAAGCTTCAGTCAGGGGTGCAGCACATTTGCTCCCTCCATGGATCATGCATAACAGAGGCATATAGGGCATGAAGTCAGCATCATCCCAGCTCAAAAAATTGCTGACCTAGGATGCAACATGTTTTTGCGTATTTCCTTTCTGCCTTCCTCTTTGTACAAACTTTATTCAACCAGATTTGCTCAGGCTTGCAGTTTTCAGTCAACCAGTCCCCAGGCCAAAATTGCATTCTGACAAGGGAAGTCCTTTTTTATTTTCATGAAACATTCCTTCCCAAGCATGGTCTGGATTTCTCATGAATTCAGTTTCCAAGATGGACAGGTTTATGTCAGCTGCAAAATGGAGCCAGGCAAGTACTTTCACACAGTTCTGCTTTCTGTGGAATCCTTTGCTGAATCTGGCTCTGTCTCTTTGTTATGATTTTTGCTTGTGTGGCAGTTTATTTTCCAGGTGTGTCAGTGCTGGAAGACAGTGGAAAAACATCTCAATTTTTGTGGGGATTTTCTACTGTGAGGATAAGAAGACCAAGAGGCAAATGCAATGGGGAAAACCAAGTTATTTCAGTTATCACCAGAAGAGGACAGCCATTTAATCCACACCCAAAATAATTTCTAAAATACTGCAAATGTCTTCTATATAATGGCAGGAAACTAGTAAACAACAAAAGATAATGTCTTTTTATTGGGAAATCCTTTCTGCTAGAAGCCTGAAGACTGAATTTCTTCCCAATTTCTTCACAGTTAAATGTCTTTAAAGCCAGCCTTGATAAATTGCCTGTTCTCCTGATTACTGGTGTTTCACAGAAAAGGAGGACAAACACTGGAACAGGTGTACATATAAACTGTGAAATCTCAGTCCATGGAAATACTCAAAACATGACTGGACACAGCCCTAAGGAACTTTTCTACCTTCAATGTTGATCCTGCTTTGATGAGGGGCGGGGTGACTGTCAGAGGTCCCTTCCAGCCTCAGGACTCTAAAAAAGAGAAATAATTCTTCCGTGCCTTGGCTTGAACTTGTTGCATTGTCTGTTAGGATGATTCTTAGGCATCTTTTTGTTAAGGTTGCTGGTCACATTTCTCTGAAATGGATGACCTTTCTTGAGGCTATGTCAAATACTGCTTATTAATATTAGATATGCTGTATAAGTTCTTAACATATTCTTTTTTGCTATTAACTGCAGTGAGCATGGCTCACAGTCCAGTGACTGTTTGCTAGAACTCAGAGCAACATGAACTAATTGTACTCTAACACCACTATTTTTGTCCTTTCTGAGTATCAAAAATGTTTGCCAAAAACTTGCCATTTGTTTCACTGTTCTTCTCTTGATCTGCAGTATATAAGTCATTTTGTCGTTTTGCTAGCTTTAACTGCTGTGCTCAATCTACTGTGTGATGCAATTGTAAAAGTCCTTTTAAACATTTCATTTCATAGTCCTACAAGTCCTGATGCAGATCTTGGGAATGTTACTGTTCTTCTAATACTCTTTTCACCTCAGCATTCATAAATAAACATAAATAAATAAATTATCCCCTTCATCCCTTCCCACTGTCATGACATGTGTTGCTCATTATAGTGTTCTCCATTAGTCCTTCAATTTCCCCTTCCCCTGCCCCAAATATTTCTCCATTAGAAGAGAGGCTATTTATATGACAGGACAAGGGGGAAAGGATTCAAACTGAACAAAAGTACCTTTAGCTTAGATATTAGGAAACAATTCTTTACTGGGAAGGTGGTAAGACACTGGGATAGGCTGGCCAGAGAAGTTGTGGGTGCCCCATCCCTGGAAGTGTTCCATGCCAGGCTGGATGGGGCTTTGAGCAACCTGGACCAGTGGAAGGTGTCCCTGCAGGGTGGTTGGAACCAGATGATCTTGAAGGTCCTTTCCAACCCAAGAATTTCTAAGATTTTGTGGTTTAAACATGGCTTTTTAAATTCTTGATGCACACCAGTAGTTGCCTACCTGTGGTAAATAAGTACTGCCATTCCAAAACAGTTTGCTAATGCATATCCAGTTTTTACTCCTTCCCGTGGAAACGGCAAGAGTGGAGATGGAAACCTTACTGCAAAGCCTCCTAGATGTTAGGATTGCCAGCCTGGAAACTGGTTGTCCATTTTGTTTGTTGATGGGGAAGAATGTTAGTGATTGAAGAAGCCAAAATGGAAAGCCAGCGTCACTATGTCCTGTCTCACATATCCAGCCAAACTGATGGGTTTTATCACTGGTAAATGGACTCATAGACCTTTTGTAGACTGAGGAGTTGATGGTTATCTGTCTCCGTGTCTTCCCATTGCCTTTTAGTTGAGGCCAAATAAAAGTCCGTGCACATGCTGGTAAAGCAATCTTGCAGTTTTTCACAAGCATAGAAGTGATTTGCTGAGTACCATGGAATGGCCTTTTGCACAAGGTCTGCACAGTTCTTGCAAATTAAAGATCTTTAGCAAGATACTGAACTCTATTCTTCGGCCATAAGATGAGTGAATGAACAATAATTTGTGATAGTTAACCAAGGTTATTTGGCTGAACTACTCAATCCTTTTATAGATCACTTAATGGCGATGAGGGTGCAATATTTTAGATACAGTATCAAATTAATGTCTATGAGTTCTCACCTTGAACACCATTCATTTCTCAGTGCACACAGCATGATGATTTACAATGAGTTCTAGACAGTAAAAAAATGCATATACCAGTATCAAATTATTCTATATCTTAGGCAGCTTTTCAGTTTGGGGGTTTATGAGGCGAGATTATTTCTCTAGACGCGTGCATAGCCATCTATTATGGCCACCTGAAACACGTGTTTCTGATGGATGGCAGATGCACAGGTTTTCATTTGGCCCCTTTCCCTGTCCTCCACAATCTCCCTGAGACCTTCCTCATATACAGATCTCTCAGGTGCTCCTTATGTGCTTTAGATGGCATGAAGGAGAAAAATAAGTTTTTGGACAGAAATTATCATGGCTCTCATTTGACAGTTTTTTTGGTTGCTATATTCAATTTGGTGCATATTTTTGCTCAGCCAAGCAAATGCATTAGAGAATATTAAAAAAATGAAATGGAGAAAAGAGAAAGTAAAGAAAACTACTATTAAAGTAGTCATACTATTTTAATAATGTTGGAAGCATAATATAGACTAATTTCTCCTTGCTGTCCTTGGATTAAATTTTAAATATGTGTTTTGAAATACTGTTCCTAAAATAATGAGCTTTTAACTTCTGCTAAAAAGTAAGCATGAAATCATAAAATCACAAAACATTTTGGTAGGAAGAGACCTAAAAGATCACCTCATTCCAATTCATTGCCATAGGCAGGGACATCTTCCACATGTACCAGGTTGCTTTTATTTCTTTGGTAATTCACTGGTACACTTCATGCTTTTGTGTATCAGACCATTTTATCTCAGCTTTCAGTCCAGCTGCCACAGAATACAACCCTGATACAACAGTGTCTTGATTCATTCTTGCTGCTGAAATCACTTAATTTCTGGGTGGTAAAGATAGTGTGAGAGTGTAAGGTCTCAATAAAAAAGTTAGAGGATGCTCCATGACATCATATTCTTTGGGTTGGAAAAAGAGAAGCACTGTGTCATAAAATTTAAACAATGGGAAACATTTTTTGCAACTTGAGATAGCAAAATACTGAAAGACAAGTCTATCAACTGCTATTAAAGACAATATTGATGCAGGATAGGGATTCACTAAATAGCTGAAAGTCATCTGGATGCCTCTTTCATTTTTACTCCTTTTCAACAGATACTCCAAATGTCATGCTTATACTTAGTCCTGGAATATTGATATGCAACCTTAAACTGAGCAGCTGTTGCCCTGATTTAGGGTTTCTTGCACAGTTAGGATTTCTTGTGCTGTACTTCTGATAATATTCTTGGCCATAGAGGAACTTTGTAGACATTTCCAGTGGCGTCTTAAAAAAACTCCTCTCTTATACTTACATTGACTTTAGTTAACAGAATAACATCTCACCTTATTCTGTCCTGTTTTATAATGTGGGATATATATGTATAGGCAGTGCCCTTTCAAAGCCTGGCTAAGAAAGGCATCTGCTACTTTGGGCAACAATTTTATAGTCTTTATGCATCAGAATTTGATCCTGAAGACTAGTTTTCCTAGAGAGGCACAAAGAGGAATGACAACAGTCTTAAATGTTCCCCTTTGCACTCATCTGCATAGGATTGATTGTGCTTCTTATTACTCCACATAATTTCGTTTATAAAAACTTGTCTAAAAAGAAATTATTTGTTCACCTGAGAAATGGAGGTCTGTACTATTTAAATAAAAAGAGATTTAAGTGGTACACACAGGGGAGGAAGAACTTCAGCACCAATCACCTAGCAAAAGAGTCTGACCTGACAGTTCTAATGCATAAAAAATAATAACATAAATAAATCTGTTAAAAACACTAGCAACTCAAAGCAAAACAAACCAAAAAGAATGGTGGGAATGAGACTAATAGGTTGCAATTATAAAACAACTGTATGTTACTGTAGAACTCTGTGGTGCACTGAAGTTTTAAACACTGTGTGGTCCTCTCTGCTCTTTTAGGAAGGAAAATAGCAAGATTAGAGAAGAAACATGGAGGGGAAAAAAAGATCAAAATTGTCAGGACATGGTGTGATCTTTCTCTTCAGCCTGGGGAAAAGATGACCAAAACCTATGAAAACTGCTGCTAAAGCTAAGGACAATGACTCACAGTCTCTCTCTATGTTTGGATTGGTGGATGTCTTACAAAACTGGTAGGAGCCAAGCTCAAGGAGTCAAGATGAATATTTTTCATAAAATGAGCAGTTGAACTATGAAACTCCTTTCTGTAATGTGGACTGTAAAAGCTCACATTAGTTCAAAAAAGAATTAGAGGCAATCATGTAAGGAAATGCTTCTGGAGGCTACTGGATACAAAGACCTCCAACTCCAGGACTGCCTGAGCTATAGACCACCAGATGCTGAGGGAGTTTTCCTGGGCATGTAACACTACATGAGCTCTTTGCACTCACACAGCTTCCTGTGTGTCTGCCTTGCTCTCATTGAGAACAACCATTTCCATGTGTGGAAAATTACCCTGAAAAGGGTATCAGATTTTTTGCAGAAAGCCAAATGGCCTAACCCCTGCCAACTGTCTTGCAACAGCAGCTAAAATCAAGGATTTTAACAAAAGATAAAGAGTGCAATGATGAACTTTGTCTGGCTGTGGATGAGGAAAACTCTCCTCCTTCACAGCAGAATGCCCATGATGTTTGATAAACCCACAGAAAAGCAACATTTGTTCACTGTTATCCTTGCACACACAAGAGCTATTTGCAGATTTAGATTCAGCTGCATTCTGAAGCAGACCATGCCAGCAGATGTGAGAGGACATGGGGACTGCTACTGCATGTACTTCCCATCTTTTGACTCCTTTCATAATCTGCTCCTGGCTGCTGCTGCTGAGCCACATCATTTAGTTCTGTCAGGCTTTTGTCCTGTTTGAGCAGTGCTGTCATGAGGGAAATTAATTGCAAAAGCACGGTCGTTTTAATGAGAGGACGAGTATTATATCTGATGTCACAGGATGACTGAAACAGCAGCTGGACACTTCAACCCATGGTTTGCAATTTCTTCTGGCCATGAAGCATCCCAGATCTCATGGCAATTCTCCTTGCCACCTGTTTTGCTGGATGGGAAGGGGCACAAGCCATCACGGCAGGAGACTCCAAGCTGCAGAGTACTGATCACCCTCTTGCCTTCTACTACACCTTTATCCTTGAGGATAAATGTATTCAATCAAGGGTGCTGTTATGATAAAATAAGACATCTCATTCATGTATCAAATGAAACATAAATAGCTCATAATAAAACATATGAAAAATCTCCACCAAGACTATTTATATTCTCTCATTCATGCCTGAGTCACAGTGATTTCCATCTTCTTTAAATTTAAGTCTAAACTAGTCAGATTTTTGAGTATTTCTGTTTAACAATTTTCAACTTTTTGGTTGGATTTGTTCCTTAAGGATTTGTTCTTTTTTATTGTACCTTATTTTAGTAGATAATTACCTTCTGAGCATACTTCAAGCCAGCTGGTTTCTGACTGTTGAAACAAGTCAGAAGCTCCTGGGGGAACTGAAAATGCATCTTTAACTGAGGGATAAGTAATCACCAAAAAATTTCATCCATCTTTTGTCTTCTGTCTCTATTCTGTTTGCTCACCTTTTCTCCTCTCCTCCAATGCAGTAGCTCCCTCCTACCTGGGAGCCTTATAGAGAACATAATATTTATTCTAGCAGGCAAAATGGTGATAGCAATTGAGGATGGTTGAAGACAGTGCCTTGACCATACTGGGTATGTGATGCAGTGGCTGGGTGCCTGCAAGCTCTGTTTTTCTCATTCCCAGTAAAATAGTAAACCACACTGAGCTTGGGTAGGAGGAAAATATTACTGCATTTCCCTTCCAGTAGGAGCCAAAACAAGCCAGGAACCAAGCTATGAGGATCTGGGGTGGGATGAAGGATAAGGAGATTTTTACCTTTAGTATTTTGAACAAAGCTGACGATGGTTGCAGAGGGAGTTCAAGGCCAATGTGGCAGCCAGCAAAGGCTAAACTGAATGTAGGAATTGACAGAGTTAGGCTGGATGGGCTCACAGCTGGTTTTGTTGGAGTTTGACTTGCAAAGGTTGCCTGCCAGAGTCTGGAACAGGCAGGATCTGAAGCAGAAAAGGCCATAGGGTATATCCATATTTGATAAGAGGGAAGTGCTCTAGCACATCACACTCTCTAGAAAGAAGGGGAGTCATAAGATACAGATTTGACAATTGCTGTTTTAAGTGTGTTTTGCCTGTTTATCATCTCCCAAAGATAGATGAAATTAATTCCTACATTTCATTGCATCTTTTGGATTAATGTCTAATTACAAATAACACATTAGTGCTGTATGTATGTTAAAAGGCAAAACAAAGGGAAAATAGATGGAAAGACAAGGTGGCTTTGGTTGGTCCTTCAATCCTCAGGAGAATTTATTTGTCTGGCTTGAGACATGGGCCCAGAAAACTGTCCTGGTATTTACATTGAAGGAAGAAAAGACTGAGGTTTGTGGGCCTGAGCATTATGCTGAGCTGCACAAATTAATTTAAAAGGACTGACCCCAGACTTCAGGCACTTTATTTCCAGTGTATATTTCATGTTCTTTCACTGTTTAAGTGACTAGAAACAATTTGGGGCCCTTTATTTTTGGATGCCAGCTTGACAATTTTTAGGTGAGTCTTGTGTTTCTTTTTCTCAGCAGAGAAGTGTGTCACTCTGAAATAAAATCTGATTTTCTTATTCCTGAGAGAGTGTAAGACAGAGACAGAATCGTCAGCAGGTTCACCAAGGGACAGAGTAACATAAAGAGACAGCGAGGGACCAGACAAAGGTGCATCCTCTAACATCCATAAAGTCGTGACTATGAGGGTGGGTGAGGAGGAATGAGCCAGAGAAAGCAGCCAAGCTTGGTGCCCTCTCTGAATTCCCTTCAACTGCTGTTGGCAGAGGTCAGCTATAGCAAACATAGGCTGAACCTAGTGAGACTCCTGGGCTGAAGTTACAGAGACTTTAAACTCTTAAGCTGTACAGGGTCAAAGACTCAAAAACCCAAGAGCAGTGATTGCTCTTGAGAGCCGTGATCAGTGCAAAAGCTGAGGCTGAATGCTCAGGATCTGAAGCTGAGTTGTCCATCCACCTCTAGGAGCTAACTAGAACAAAGCTAACATGTGTCACCTTTTGTCCCCTTGCCTCTCCTCCTTGAGGTTAGGAGGAGGGAGGAGAGTTTGGTGTCTGGAATCAGGCTGCAGTTGTGGGTGGTCAATATGCCTTGAGTTTTGGTTTGGTTTTTTTTTTTTTTCTGATAACGCTCTTTGAGAGTAGAGCAACATCAGAATTCAACTCTTCTTTGTTATCTTATAAACATTATTAGATAATTCTGCGGAATATTTTTAAATTGAGACAAGCCTGTTTCTCTAGTAAAAATAGAGGGTACAGAAGAAACAACATTTTAATTCCTGGTTTGGTTTTTGTTGCTGTTTGGTTTGGAGTTTGGGGGGCTTTTTTTGTTATTTAAAAAAATTCATCAAGAAGTGTACACACAGGAAAAGGTTAAGATCCACACACAAATAAAAAACCTGGCAAGAAACATGTTAGTTTGTTTTTCAATGGGAGAAAAAAAGCAGTTGATTCCGGTGTCTTACATTTTACACATCCTTTTATAAATAAATTAACTTCTCCCTCCTGCAGATACAAGCCCTTGCAGAGCTCCTCCACTGGGATATTTACATCCTTTGCCTCTAGTTCAGCTGGATGAAGTCTTGGCTATAGTTTTTGTCACTTTGCTTATTTTGTTTCCCCTTTGTTTATCTTCTCCTCTTCTTGGATACTTTTCATAAACACCCATTATCAATGTGCAATCACAGCCAAACCACCAATGCTTGTCACTGTTTAAATGTGTAAGTGTCAAGGAGGGGAAATGATATATGGTCCTCATCCCGGCAGCCAGAAAGCACATTTCTAATACTATGATATTGTCTGGTGATGGAAGATTGTGCATGGAGTTGTAAGTGGAACAAAAAGGAGTTTTGTAGTAAGATCAGAGGGTAGAAGAGGATTATGCCAGTGCTTCCTGAAACATTCTTGGAAACATTCTTGAATATCTGTCCTTTCTTTGATACCATATCTCACCAGTATTATGTATTAATTTTTCTAACTCAAGATTAAGAGACCACATCTTGGCTAAAAGTCACCCACTAATGACTTTTGTCAAACCTGTATCAATACTTACATTCCTACAATTATTAGACCCTGAATGGTTCATTTTGGTGTTAGTCAAAACCAGCACTGACAAATGCACTTCTTAAATTGATAAAAATACCATTTCAGTCAACAGGTCCCGATTCTTGTTATAGTCTTTAGAATATACTGAGTTACAGCAATGTCAATGATGTGAAACCAGTTATGACAGGAGGCAATTAATGCTTAGAAGCTAGAAGGAGGTTGCAACGTCATATAAAGCTGTACAGGAATACCCAGTTGAACTGGTCATGAAAAACAATTTCAGTCAAAAATTCAGAGCTTGTTAACTATATCAGAGCATGACACTAATGTAAGTGCAAGTATTTTAGGATCTAGTCTGGCATTATATTGAGTCACTTGAACATAGAAAGATGCCTCATGGCTGTCCTAGATGAGAACATTCTATGAAGCCATAGCCACAGAGATGAAAACAATATCCTGCAAAAGTCTATCATCTTTATTTTGCTGCTAGAAAACTCTATTGATACTTTTTACTACATGAAAAGTGAAGAGCAAAACAAAGGCAATCTGCTCTTAAAATTATGCAAGAAGAAAGTGAGAACATATCAGTGCATATTAAAAAAAAAAGAGCATTTTAAGCAGATGTTGCTACTGTAGATATGAAAACACCGAGTAAAATTTAAATAAATTCTAATGTTATGAAGGATCTTAAGCAAAACAGGCACAGCCCAGGCCTTCATTGAAGTGAGAGCATCTATCATATGAATGTGGAGGTACTAAATAGATAAAGATTTATGTAACTCGGGCAAATTATTCCAAATGGGATTTTATTCCAGTTGAATATATGCTCAAGAGATGGTTTCTCTGTGACTGCTGTATTTCTAGATTCCCATCGACAACTGCTATGCACAAGTAATTTCTCAGTTTTCTATTTGCACTGGATAATTTCTTTGGCTTTCACCAGTCTCACTCTCACCAACATTTGCTATTTGTTAGTTTGTCAGTCAGTCTCTTTATAAAAGATGGACTTGATTACAGCTCCAGCTGGGAGCTATATTGGAGCAAATTCTTCTAGATATGGTTGTGGTGAAACCATATCTTAGGAACTGATCTGGAAATGTTGAGATCTTTGCCTTGCCTATGCCTCTGCCTCTCCTCAGTTTTAGCAGACGTCATAGAGCAGGGAAAGTTTTTTTTTCTCTTTAACTTGAGAAACCTTTTTTCTAAAGATAGATATGTCAAGCACAAAGGGACAAACACACAAGTTGTGCTGGTGTGTCACAGGTCTGGATATTAACAGGAAAATCCCACAACATTCAAGACACAAGATGAAAAACCCACCCTGTATCATCATTGCTCTTCATTTGTTGTCATGAAAGGTTGTCACCAGGTGTTCATAGAAAGTCACGAGACAGCTTGCCAAGCTGCAAATAGCAGGTTATTAAACTCAGTTGTATGCATTCTCAATACCCTAGATTTTTTAAAATATTACCAGAGGCATTTTTTGTTTCCAGTTTTGGGTTAGCACACAACTGAAACTCAGTGATGCTTAGCCAAAACCCACAAGTCTTGCCTGGTTTTGAATCAAAATTCTACAAAACCACAGTGTTTATCATGGTTTCTACATGAAGTCATAATTAACCCCAGGTTTGCTCAAAACTTTATCCAACTTAACTAAAAATTTTGTAAACTGTGGGGAACCTTACTGAAGTATTGGGTAAGTATGAAAACATGAGTGGATACTTGAATTCAATCTGATCCAACATTTTGCTGAAAAAGTTTCAAATTACTGTAGCTTCAATCTGATTATTTTTTCCCAGGAGGTAGATGTAAATAGAGATTCATTTAACTTCTAAACTCCAGAAATCTGTAAGGATTTAGTGTCATCCAGGACTCCAGATTTACAACAAATGCACTCTCTCCAAATTATTTCATTTTAGAAAATACTCTTTTTATTCAACCTGCTGATTTTCCTAACAAGAAAATCAAACGTTTTCAGGATGGGCAGGGGGTGTTGATTTTTTGGTTTTGGGGTGGAGCTGGGGCGGGGTTGGTATTGCAAGAGATACATTTTCTTCACTAGCTTAATGTAAATACAGTTATTTCTGTTCTCTGGTTTGCTATCCAAAGAATTCTTCTGGGGCATCAGTAGGAAACGTTCACTCATGTATATTTGAAGCCATTCAAAAAGAAAAAAGAGAGATGGAGAGACAGTTAAAAAGACAGTGAGAGAGAGTGTCAGAGAGAGAAAAAAAGGTCAAATAGGCCCTTTGTTTGAAAATATGAATACATTTCTGTGGCTGAAGATACTGCTGGAAAATGTGTTGCTTCAGCAAAAGATCATTCTAGGGTGAAATCCTGACCTCAGTGTGATCTCTGGAAGTTTAGTTTATCTATACTATACATAAGCTTCATTGGAAGCAGGGTTTCATCAAAGGTCTCCGTGAAGGGGATGTTTATTTTCAGATTATTTTTATTTTCTACAACAGATTTGGATCTAATTACAGTTTCTGGACTTTGTTGGGATGTCCCACATTGGTAAATGCTTAGCACTGAAGAACATTACGTGAAAGGTCATACCCTTAATTCCCACATGTGAATGTGTAGCTTAATAAATTCAGAGACCAGTAATTTCAAGTAATTAAATGCAATTTGTCCAGGAAATTCTGCTTGGGAAAAAGTTTATAAACCTCAACATTTATGCACTTTTCGTTAATTGCTTCTGTTACAAAATATTATGAAAATTATTCAAGGGCTATGAACAGCAGCAAGCCTAAATCAACACTATTTTTTAGCATTGTATTGTTCTAGAAATTTATTGCCATTAAAGTATAACAAATACTAGAAGTGAAGTATTTTACTTCAGTTTTAATTTGAAGCTGACAACTTTAGCAGCAAGTGTGCTATATAGTCACAACCTGTCACTTGAAAGCAATTTTAGTATTAAGTACGGACAGAGCATATATATGCATGACTTTATTAATAATCATAAAAACCTATTCCTTAATTAATTAAAAGTCAGCAGCTATGTAAGATTCTGCACTAGCTTAACTCTGGTTTAGTAAAGGAAATTCTCTAAATAGGAGCTAAATGCCTGCCAGGAGTTCCGCTATTTGCATCATTAATTCTGACCCTTTGCTTGCAAGACTCTCTCTCTCTCCCAAAAGTAATTCATCTCAGTTATCATATGACAGCAGAACTTCTCACCCAGTGCCAGGCTTCCAGTGATTTCTCCCCATATGGCAACTTCCTCAGCTCCATTATGCACAGCTACTGTGCATCAGTCTCAGGCGAGCACGTCTTTTGCATAACTAGCTTCACTAATAAGCTGATCGCTATTTCTGGAAGCAAAACAATGATTCTTTGTTTGTGGTGGGAATACATTTAAGTTTAAAGTAGGAAAACTATTGTACCTTTAGGAATTCCTGGTTTGATTCTAACAGCTAGCTTTTCTCAGGTTCCCATTTCAGTTAGTGGAGAGAAGGGCACTACATACATAAAGTTCGAAGACTTCAAACAATTTGTGCATTCACAGATTTCTTTCTGCAGATATTAATTTCTCCACATGTTCCCATTCTTTCTAGTGTATGTTAGATCCATAAAAATTAGCCCTAGATCCATAAATAGTCCTGCAACTCCTATCTTTATTTGTTTGCAGAACTGGAGGGTTGGTAGTTTAAAGCAGGAGGAATATTGAGAAAGTCTTCCTTTTTCATCCTAGCAGTCTATCTGTGCTCACAGACTATGGACTGGAAATCTCCACTTTAAGTATGAGACACAGAACATGCTTGGCACTGCTCAGCAGAGGTGTCCCTGAGGGAGTGTCAGAAAAAACTGGTCCAGGGAAATTAAATTCCTCTTTTCTCTGTGACTACAGAAGATGGTACATATAAGCCATACTTCAGATGATGGATTTACACTAAAGGAGCAGGAAAACAATAATCCTTTGCCCTGAGGCAAGTGGAAAATCCTTCACATGAGGAAGTAACCTAAAGCACTCACGTAAAATACATTCACAAGATCAGAGAGACAGAAGATGACCAGACTGCACAAGAGGTAGTACCCACTGCAGCCAAAAATGCCTTAGTCTGCAGGATTGTTACACCAAGGAAGCCAGGTCTTAATAATTTGTGTTACCAAATATTCAAAATAAGTAGATGGCTGCATTATAGAAGGTTTTCAACTAGTCTGTCTCACATCTCCTCATTTTCATAAAGCTTATCGACATACAAACATCTTTATTTCAAAGCAAATTCATAGAATCACAGATTCATAGAATCATAGAATGTTTTGGGTTGGAAGGGACATTCAAGAACATCTTGTTCCTACTCCCTCTGCCATAGGCAGGCACATCTTTCACTAGACCAGGTTTCTCAAAGTCACATCTAACCTGGCCTTGAAAATTTCAAGGCTGGGGCATCCACAATTTCTTTGGCAAACCTATTCCAGTGCTTCACCAAACTCTCAATAAAGAATGTCTTCCTTATAAGTTAAACCTACTCTCTTTGTGTTTAAAGTCATAACTCCTTATCCTGTCTCCACATGACCTTGTAAAATGTCACTCTCATGTCAAAGAATGCTGGTCCCAGTATGAATCCCTGAGCAGCACACTTGCTGCTGGCCACACCCTGGTCATCAAGCTGTGAACCACAACTCTTTGATGTCACTATCCAGCCAATTCTTTATCCAGTGAGTGGATGAAAATGTAGGATGCAGGCATCAATACCCCAATCTCTCATCTGCTGGGTGAGCACTCTGCCATTTGAGCTAATTCCCTCAACTTCCAGTGGATGGAGTTACACAGGCTGTAGGGCAGTGTCTTTTAAAAACAAGTAAGTCAAGGGCAATGCTGAGAGGAGTGGTAATAATAATAATAATAATAAAAATTTTAACAAAAATTCAAAAGGAGATATACATAAGAAAGGAAAAAAAAATATAAAAGTGAGCAGGTAAATTAATGGCTGCTCCTTGAATTAATGTCCTGTCTGGGAATGGATCTTTGGGTATCTTACAGCACAGATCTGGGCCCTGGAGAAATGGGTTGGAAAGCCAAACAAGAGTTCTATTCCATCAGATGACTGAAGCTGGAGCTAAGATTCACGGACATCCTTTTGCATATAACAATAAAAATTGGCATCAAACTTTCAATTGTGTTCACCCTCTTCCCATAGATCATAGCTGTTGTAAATCATTACTACAACACTCTATAAAATAACAATAGAAGAATGATTGGGGTTTTCATCATTTTTTACCTGTCTTAAACATCTTTGTTTTGTTTCGACACTGATACAAAGAGAAAGTACCTCTTTCTTGAGCTCCATCTTTAAATTAATGGTTATGGACCTTCTCTACTTGTCTACAGGAAAATGCCCTCAGTAATTCAAATGGCAAGCAATGTCACATTCACATTTTCTGAAAAATCCCTTCACCCAGGATTTCTCTCCTGAGAAGCCTCAGAGAAAAAGGAAAACAACAATTATCTGATTTGCATCTCCTCTGTTTTACTCATGTGGAATGTGTTTGGAGATTGCTTCATTGGTTTCTTGTGTGGGTTGTTTTCACTCTTTGGCCAATCAGTGCCAAGCTATGTTGGGACTCTGGAGAGAGTCATGAGTTTTCATTATTATCTTGTTAGCATTCTGTGAGTGTCCTTTCTGTATTCTTTAGTTAGTTTAGTATAGTATTCTATAGTATAATAAAATAATAACTTAGCCTCCTGAGAACATGAAGTCAGATTCATCTTTCCTTCCTTCATCTGGGAGCAATGCAAATACAATAAAGCAAGAGTAACCATGAACTGGAAGAAGGGAGAAGAGGTGCCTGCCTCACACAAGCAGAGAGTTTTCTCTCACCTCTGACTACTCCTTGATTCCAGTTAACAGCTTTTTGGTGGTACTTTTCCTCCAAGTTCTTCCAGTTACCTTATGTAAAACCTTCTAAGAGATTTGCTTCTAAAATATTACCTCAAAGAAGCAATTCAGACTCAGAGTCACACGGTGACTCAGGCTGGGAGGCACTCAGAGAATCTCTAGTCTATCCTCCTGTTCCATGTAAGGCCATCTGTAAGGGCAGGCCCAGTATCTCAGGACTTTTTGCAGCTGTGTCTACAGCAATGGGCATGACACCACCTTGGTGGCAGTGAGTTCCACATTTCTCCTCACAGTGAAACAAATTTTGTCTACATCCATTGCAAACTGTTCCTGTTCCAATGCATGCCCACCAAACTCTGCAAAAACACTTAATGACACAAAACTGAAAGAACTGAGATCTTCAATGTTGGCAACCTTGTAATAGGTAATAAAATCCAAAGGATGCTTTTCTGCATGTACCATAAGTCCTCTTCCATGTTCCCTGAAATATTTCCTGAGGCTCTCCATCAAACTGGAGTGAAAGATGAAAAGTCATGGAAGTACCCTATGTCACATGATCAAGAGATATCAATTGTATCATGTCTTGGTCTCATGCTCATGCAAGCTTTTAAAATGCATTTAGCAGCTCATGTCTTTTTTGAGTTGCAGTGTCATACTTTCCAGGAAAATTGTGTTGTTCCTCAAGATAGCATTCTCCCAAATCTCTTCTTAGTCTGTACATTTATATGGTTGCCTTTTACCTTGTGATCTGCCTATTGGCTAGATGCAAACTAACAAGAAAATTTGTCAAGAAGCCAATGCTAGGTAACATTGTGTTTTCATCTTATTGCAAAAGTTCCATACCTTCTTGGTGAGTTATCATGGGCAGCTCCTCACAGCACTAACTCCTATCTTCACAGACAACTAACTCCAACTCACTCCCTAACCACCTAACCCACTCTTTTGTAGCACGTCTTCCTATTGGACACAGCTGTGACCTATTAAGGGCAGGCCTGTTCCTAATCTTTGGTGATTAGTACAGCTGCAACTCCTCAGGTGTGAGACTACCTTCTGCACTATTTTCTTACATTCTATCCCCTTACAACATAGTCACAGAGTGAGCTGACCATCATCTAATATGGGCTCCTTGTAAGCATCTTAAAGCAATGTCTTGAGTTAGATGTGCTTTAATGTATTTATTTGGTTCAGAACATAAGAGCACAAGTGTAAGCAGACACAGGCCATTGTATGGTCACATATATGAGGGTAAAATGTAGAAGTGACAGTAAGAGAGTTTTGACATTCACTGAAGACAGATCATCTGGTGCTTGGAAGCGGTAAACAAGAGTCCTTAACAAATCCACCAAAGCAGTAGCAACCAAACTGAGGAATGAGGGATGCAGACTGCTGGAGCTATACTCCCAAGGCCATACAAATAGAAGCAGTCATGTGCAGCTGGAATGCTCCCCAGGTATCACATCCTGGCTCTCAAACGGAAATGGCTGCCAAGTGTTTGCTGAATGATGCTGCAGCCCTGCTTACAGCCTCCATTTATTTTTTTTTGTGCTCCTAAGGCTGAGGATTATTGATCCCCGGCTGTACAATTTAATGGTTTGTGCCCACACATTTTATTTTATCTTAAGATGATCGCAAGTACCTAGTTTCCTGGTTTTCAGCTGCTTTTAACTAGTATTCTCCCTCCCTATTCCAGTCACTAGGTGGTCTTAAAGTGGCTGTGACTGGCCTAAGGGAGATCCTATGGGTAATTCATGGAAAAAGAGAGATGGACTAATAACACTTGTACCACTTCCCTCCCTATTTATGTTTGGCTCCCCCTTCATAGTAAGTATAGTTTGTGAGAAGTGAGAATATTCCCGTCCACACAGAAATTTAACAGTATCCCCTCATTAGAGATAGAGATGATTTAAAGCTAATTTAAGGTTCATTTAAGCCTTCAGAAGGAGATGTATAACTCAGCAGGGAGTGGTAATAAAAATAATGGTGTACCGTCAAGGGAAAGAGAACTCTTTTCCTGACCTGTGAGGTTCATTTCATACCAGGAATTACTGAGAATTACTGCAGAATATTTCACACATAACAGTTTTTCCGAGTTCCAGTTTTGCTTCCAAGTGGAAGTGGGAATAAACTTGGGCGAAGTTGTGCAAAACTGCTGTAAAAGGAAAGCTGACTATGTGAAGTTGGGCAGAAACATTTAAGGTGCAATTTACAAGGGGAAAGGTTAAGGTTTACCTATTTTACATATTTTTTACACTTTCAAAATGCTTGTCTGAACACATGGTGGAAAATGTGAATTGGTTTAAGTTATCTGAAGTGCTTACTGCCAGCTGATATGCTTCAAGGTGCACAGTCTCATCTCTAGCTGCCACTTCAGAAAGACACATTTCCCCCACAGTATCCTGAGTGATACCTGCCACTCCCATATGGAACTCTGGCTATTTCCAGAAGCTAAAATCCCATACTGGCCCCAAAATTGCCACATAGCTAATGAAGGATCATGGAGGCATTGCATACAGAGGCATGATCTAGTCCTTTAGATTTCACTTCAGGAAAATGTCAGGAAAATTATTGGGCATTTTGTCTGAGGACAGAATCAGAACTTCAGTATATGGAAAACATGCACTCACTTCTGCCACTTCAACATTCAGCATCTGAACATTGCTTAGAAATAGCTTGTGTGAACTCGTGTATGTTTGCAAATCCCAGGTTTCTAATGAAAGATCTCAGAATCAAAGAATGGTTTGGGTTGGAAGTCACCTTCAAGATAATCTAGTTCAAATCCCACCACTGGGAGTGACAACTTCCACTAGACAAGGTTGCTCAAAGTCCCATCCAACCAAGCCTTGAACACTTCCAGGGATGTTCCATCCACAACCTTTCTTAACAACTTGTTCTACTTCCTCACCACCCTAATCCTAAATAATTTCTGCCTAATATCTAATCTAAACCTACTCTTATTCAGTTTAAAGCTGTTGCCCCTTGTCTGATCAATACTTGCCAAAATTCCCCCTCCACCTTTATTCCAGGCCCACATTAAGTAGTGGGAGATGTCTCCCAAGCCTTCTTTTTGCCAGGCTGGATAACCCCACCTCTGCCAGCCTGTTGTTGTAGAAGAGGTGTTCCAGCTCTCTGATCATCTTCCTCGCTCTCCTCTAGACCCACTCCAAAAGGTCCATGTGTCCAGAGCTGGACTCCGGCTGGAATCTCATGAGAGCAGAGAGGGGTGGAACACCCTGCTGACCTCACTTCTGATGCAGCCCAGGACAGGGTTGGCTTTCTGGGCTGTGAGGACACATCGCCAGGTCATGTTGAGCTTCTTGTCAACCAACACGCCCAAGTCCTTCTCATCACAGGTGCTCTCAATTCTTTTTTCTGCCCAGCCTGTGTTTGTGCCTGGGATTGCCTTGCCTCAGGTTCTGGACCTTACATTTGGTCCTGTTGAACTTCTTGAGGTTCAGATGGGCCCACCTCTCAAACCTGTCCAGGTCCCTCTGGATGGCATCCCTTCCCTCCAGCAAGCTGACTGCACCACAGCTTGGTGGTGTCAGTGAACTTGCTGAGGGTGCACTGGACCCCCCTGTCCATGTCACCAGCAAAGATGTTGAACATCTTTGGTCCCAGTGCCAACCCCTGAGCCACGCTGCTCATCACCAACCTCCACTTGAAATTATGAGCCATTGACTGCAACACTTGGAGAGCAGCAATACAGCCAATTCCTTATCCACTGAGTGGTCTATCTGTCAAATTGGCACCTCTCCAGTGTAGAGATAAGGTTGCTGTGTGGGACAGTGCCAAGATATGAGTCTTCAGCCTCTTTCCATATCAGAAAATACCGCTGTTTATTTTTACTCAATGAACAAAACATTTTTTTACGCAATTTATCACTAAATGATGACTGAATTACACAGACAGGTGAAGGGGATCCCTGGTTACCCATTAATCATGGATAAATACCAACTCTCAGAGGTGTTTTAAATATCCATAGGTGATTACTACTTTTAAAATTAAAATATTTTAAAAATATCCAGTAGGTCATGCAAAGCCTGATCTGCAGACAGTGAAACTCTGACTAGTTTCATTGTTGACTCAAGCCCCAAATTCTAATTTAATAGGGCAGCCACATAATTAAATTGTGATTAATATAATTTATTTAGGATTAAGAAGCATGTGTGTACTGAATATGAAATATATAAGCTTCTAATGACCAGATGTTACTTAATTTTATTGTCTTTCTTAGCATGAAGTCAAGTGAATTATATCCCAAGCAGCAGAAATATCTCATACTGAAATTCTTGCAGAGAAACACCAAAATGACCACTAGTTTTTTAGCTAGTGTTAAACTAATATTAAGCTAACTAACATATGTGACAGGTGTTTAATTAGATAGATAGATAGATAGATAGATAGATAGATAGATAGATAGATAGATAGACAGACAGATAGAAAAATCTCAACTGTTTTGTACAAGCCAGAATTATTTATAAATATGCTATGGTGGAAGGTAATGTAAAAAATGGACTGAGAGCATGATTTGAATAACTAATACAATGAAATATCAAATTATCATTGTAGTTCTTCTCTCTGGAGACAATTTATCAGTGTGTGTGTGTGCACTGAACTGGAGTTCCACTGTCTTAGGCTTGCCAATAAATTGGCCTAAGTGGCAAATGACTGAAATAGACTTATTCTATAGGTCTAATCTCATTTCTGAATCTAATTTCACATATGGGTACATATACAGCTTTTCTTGCATGATTTTTTTAAAATTATTTTTTAATTTGATACAAGCAAAAGCTTGATACCCATAGAGGAGATGCTCAACAGCATGTGCCAGGGAGGCCATCACAGGTCTGCCCTCTTATCAACCACTGTTGAATCATCACCAGTTCAGAGAAATACGTGCTGTGGGTGTTTACTTGAGGTAGCATATTTTTGGTACTAGTACTTCTTCAGTACTAGTTTGAGGGTTTGTAGAACAGAGTTAAGAAGTATGTATCCCCAAAAATATCTGTCCCTGTGTGGAAAATAGAGTTTGGGACCTAGGTCAGTAGTCAATTTTCTTTTTCCTGTTAAATGGGAAAAAAAAAAGCTATTTGATATCTTTGAAATGATTCAGAGGAATCATGTTTCTTGTTATCTGAAAATATAATACAGATCCAGGTCCATCTTTCCTATTCTTCAGCTTATCTTTGGTGGAATCTGCTGGGCATACTGCCAAATCGTAGTGGTACACACATTTGAAAAAATGCTATTTGCCATCCAAGCTATTGGAACAGACCCCAATAACTGAATGTCAGGAGACCACTGACTGAATGCCATGAAAAACACTGAGCATAATGATTTCTGGGTGGCTCTGATACACTTGGCTGCCCTTGTGGAAAAACACCCATGTTGCTGCAAATATCCAGCTATTTCATTGCTACAAACAGCATTTTTCTCTCTAAATATCTATATATTGTTTTACAAGTGGATTCACAGATTAAATTATCACCTCTGATTGCACAATAAATAGGTAGAAATCTGTCTTGCTCACCTCTGAGTGCATCATGAGGCAGAGGCTGGAGATGCACCACCAGCCTCTAATCAACAGTGTTTTGCACACCCAGGATTGCTGTCTTGGGGAGCCTGCTGAGAGCAACAGAAAAATCAGTTAAACATATTTTCCTTTAACAGAGGCTGCAAATTCACTTGCTATAAGACCTGCTCTTTGTTTTCCCTACACAAGATGAATAATATTACTAGAAGTTGACAGTTTATTTCAGTACAACATGCTAAAATTGCTGTTCCTACAAATGGTAAGTGGTAGCTGTCTATGCTGTTTTGTAACGGCCTGCACCAGGACAGAACAGATGATCCCTGATCCAAAAAAATTCAGTCGGCTACAGGTCATGACACAATAAATAGAACAACAAATTGACAAACAATGAAACAGTATTGGTCTGTGCCAGTAGCCCTACCATAGCAGGAGTTCTGCTTTACAGTGTTTTTTCTTAAGGCTGCTTAGGAGAGGAATGCTTTAGAGCTTTAGAGAAAATTAATATCCTTTGCACATACTTGTGGATTGCCTATCAAGTATAAGGGGCTGTGTAGAAGACAGCATAGAAATGTTCATTTCAAATTTGAACAAGGAGATGATGAAAGGGCAAGTGCTCAGGGCTGATTAGAATCAAAAACAGGTAGGATGGCAGTAGGCTCAGAGAATCTGAAGAGGAAGACAGAGATGGCAACAAGGTAAGGGTTTGCAAAGGAAGGGCTCTGTACTTGGTAAATGGACACCTGATCTGGCTGGACAATGTTAAATGTTTGCTAAAGAAAGTTTTATTGAACTGGCTGAGATATGATGAAAAGTGATTGTACTGGATAGTTGGTGAGATGTAGTATCTTAAAGGACAGAGGATGTATATTTTTAATATATCTCTTATAATAAATAGAACATATTTATTTTGAAATGCTACATAACCTGCAGCTCAGCTGGGAAGTAAGCTCTTAAGCATGTTCAGGTTTAAATCTAGTTCTAAAAGTACTCAGATTTTTAATTCCTAGCAAAATTAAATTGCAATGTGTGTAATCAATAACAAATGAATGCCACAGAGTGGTACCAGGAACCAGCTGGAAGTGGGAGCTAACAGACATCACACTGACAGAAAAAAAGGGGAAGTGCTACCTCATGATGAGATTTCAGGGGACAGAGTTAATGTTTGAGGCAGAGAAGAACTCACAAACAGGATTTAACAGTATTACAGCTAATGAGACTTTGGTGCAACAATGATACTCAGGTAAGATTTTAAAGGAGCAGTCTTGGGCAGGGGAAGAGATTTGTAGGTCATCTGTATTGAGAGGATAATTGAATTTGTGCTCTGTAGATGAGATTAAACAGAGGTAAGTTATAAAGATGAATGAGAATGGAAGCAAGGACAGACACATTTGGGATCCCCACAGAGGTCTAAAGGAAGGCAAGGACATGCTTCAGACATGCTGAAGAGAGTAAGAAGACCAGGAAACTCCAAAGTAACAGCTGGTGAGAAGAAGTGCAATTTCAAGAAAAAGACTAGAACTGCCCCAACAAAAGTGAGGGGCATATTTAAGGATGGAGTGTTTTCCTTGTAATTTTGATTGGAAGACATTGCACATTAAGTGTGTCTGAAGATGAATGCAAGGAGAAGAAATCTTCAATGGAACTGAAATATGTGACCTGATATTATTCAGTGAGCTTGGAGATGAGAGGAAGAAGGAAGATAGAACAGTAGCTGAAGGAGCAAGGGGACGTGAAGAGTATTTTTCATATGGGAAAGGCAATAAACCTTGTAGTAGGAGGGAGGAAAAGCAATAGGAAAGTGAAAATACTTGATGATAAAAAAAGGGTAAAAACCACTTTGAGGAGATTGTGACAATGCATGGAACAGAGCTACTATGACAGTGCAGATATGAGGAGAAAACAGTAGAAGAGAAACTTAGGATGGGAGGGAGGAAAAAGTTATGAATAGGACTGGAAGTAAGATGAGAAAGATCAGGTTGTATTGCTATTTTTTCTCTTGGTGTTGGGATACTTTATGAAAAGAAGAGCAGTAGTTTTGAGAAACAAATCAAAGATGACAAAAAAAGAAAGGGGACAAAGATAAGTTTCATTATAAATATGAAAGGAAGCAGAAATATATTGTTGACCTTGCAAATAGATTTATCCAAGTTAAAGGAAAGGGAGATCACGTAAAGAACTGAAGAGCTGGTGAAATTGGAGGTAAATGTAAAAGAGGAGAGGAGTTCAGAGGGGAAAAAATAAAACAACAGGAAGACAGATACTTAGGTCAAAGGGAAGGAAAGCCGTGGGCAGAGGACAAGCAGGTTAAAAACAACCTGTGCTATGGACGTGTTGTATTGTGCCCCTCATGACCCAGAAACCAAATCCGCCTCTCTGCACATTTCTGTCAGATAATTCTAATGAAGTTTTTGTGTTTCTATATTAAGGCTAATGTGTTGTTGTGATGTTGTCATCTGGACTCTTAAGAAATGTGCTGACACCATTTGTTCTTCTGGCACAGGCTGAATTGTGCCCTTCTGGCACAACTGGTAAGGGCCACTTTATATCAATGGGAATGAGGTAGCAGCTTGTTTATATAGGATGGTTGTCCAGGGAATAAAGCAAAAAGGCAGGATCTGTTCTCCTGTGTTAGGATTAGCTCCACAGCAACAGAGTGGCAGAGATTGCAGCTAGAACAGCTTAATTCCTACCAACATAAGGGTCTTTGTTGTTTAGGTGTTTATGTGGATGAAAAAAAACACTTTATTAAGTATAATGCTTGCCATAAAGGTAAAAATCCTCGCCCTATATTTTGCCTGTTGCACTTATCTCCCGATTTGAACTGACAGTGTGATTTGGAAAACAAAACTGCAGTATGCTACAGAAAGCAGACTTTGCTGTTTGTCCAGAGAACTGTGTTTCAGCAGGGCTTCCACCTACCAGGGATCCCCTGCTGTGGCTGGTCACATGTTTTCTCTTCTCTTCTGTGTAGTTTCAGTCACCTTTACAACATCTCTTTACTCCTAAACTTTCTCCACCGGGACACCAATGACGAAAAGGGGATTGTTCAGGCATACCCAAGGTAAACAAGGTATCACAGATGTTCAACACTTTCCTAAAGTAGGTGATTTATGTTGGAGCTTTTGTTCAAGGAAGTGAACTGTAGGGATTTTAAAAAAAATCTGGATTAAAAAAAAAAGCTGGGTCATGAAAGATCACTTGAATGTGTTATACAGACAAGAGACTTGAGACTTGAATGAGTGATATAGACTCTGCTTACAGAAGAGCATTTAGAGGGTGTTTCAAGTGACAGCAGATGTCTTCTGTACTTTGTGATGGACAGTCAAGGTGTTTTGAGTTGCAAGAAGTTCTCGGGAACACTCAGGAAAAAGGTTTCTGGAAAAGTATTGCAGGTACTGTAGGAGAGATGTGGAGTTCAACCTCCATTTGGTTTTTTTCTAATGCAAGTACATGAGCTAACAGTGACTGAGAACATTGGTCTGGATCTCTCTGCTTCTCCTGGCTTTAAAAAGAGCATGGCAATGCCCAACTTGTCTGTACAGGCAAGCCAAGTGCTAACTCACTCTGTATTACTTTCTGATGCTACTGTAGGCTGCTGTTAAGGGAGAAATTTAGTCTAGACAATTATTTATTTTAAAATGTACACCTTTGTGTTTCTGTCAATGTGTAATGTAGTATCACTGTTGATGTTTGCCCCAAGCAAATTCAGTAAAGGAGTTGCTTAACAGCATCAACAGCTCTGGATTTTTTCTCAGAAATAAGATAATGCCAGAAGTTATGTGTGCCAGGAGACTTTCAGCAGTTGCCTGAACACTGGTATAACCTGCATGTTAGGTACTTTTAGGTATGGTGTAAACTCTGCCCTACTCACCTAACCCCTCAGATAGGGAAACTACAGGTATATAGGATATAGCATGGGCATGCAGCCTCAAAATAGGACTTTATGGTGAACCAAAGCCACAGATATTATTTATGAAATTTGTGAAACCAGCTGATGGAAAATCTAATGAAAGATGTAAGGTGAAAGGTGTCATGAGAAGATTCCATGATGCCCAGAAAAAGGAAAAGGTACTTTTCATGTTACATCCATGAATTATTTATGATAACAAATCATAATGAATTAGTTGATAAAACAAACGAAGGTTCCTGATAGTCTGCTACTGAAGTACAGCACAAACCTATTATCATTACACAGATAGGGAGTGCCATGGCCTTCCCTGGGAACATTTTTATGATCAGAGGCCACTCTTTTACACTGAAGACCACTCGACAGTATATCAATTGTGGCATTTTCTGGCGTCCCCATGGTTGGAAGGAGAGATGAATCTGACTCCATGTTCTTAGAGGCTAATTTATTATTTTATCAGAATAATATTCTTTTCTTTTAAAAGAATACTACACTAAAACTATACTAAAGAATACTAAAGAATAGAGAAAGGATTCTTACAGGAGGCTTAACAAGATACTAATGAAAACTCATGACTCTCTCTTCAGAGTCCGACACAGCTGGATGCTGATTGTTCATTAAGTCAAAACAATTCACGTGAAACCAATCAAACTTTAGAGGCTGTTAGATAACAGTCTCCAAACCACATTCCAAAGCAGCAAAACACAGGAGAAGCAAATGAGATAATATGGTTTTCCTTTTCCTCTGAAGCTTCTCAGCTTCCCAGGAAAAGAATCCTGGGCAAGGGGATTTTTCAGAAGATATGATGGTGACATATTAATAAATACTATACCAACAGAATGGTCTTTTTTTAAATCATATTTTCTGTCTATATATTAATTTAGTATATGTTTTATCTTCTGTTTAAAGTTGTTTTCCAAAATTTATAGAGGGCAATATTTTAATGTGTTCTGACTTAGAGCAGATCTTCAGATCTTTGGTACAGAGTGCATTAAAATGCACGTTCCTGGGAGAAACAAATGGAGCTACATGGATAATTCATATCTGATTTTCTTTGCTCTTCCACTTTTTCTGTTCTTGCCCCTACCCTTGAGTCTATCTCATAAATCATAGAACCATTCAGGTCGGAAAGGATCTTTAAGATCACTGAACCCAGCAGTTAATCTAGCACTGCCAAGGTCACCACTCAACCATGTCCCTAAGCACCATGCATACATGATTTTTGAATACCTCAGGGATAATTACTCAGCCACTTCCCTGGGCAGCCTGTTCCAATGCTTGACCACCCTTTCAGTGAAGAATTTTATCCTAATATCCAATCTAAACCTTCCCTGGCATAACTACAGACCATTTCTTTTTACCTGGGAGAAGAAACCAATCCCCAACCTCCTTTCAGGTAGTTGCAGAGAGCAATAAGGTCCTACCTGAGTCTCCTTTTCTCCAGATAAAACAACCCCAGCTCACCCAGCCACTCCTCATATGACTTGTGCTCCAGACCCCCCATTTATTTCCCTGCTTTTCTTTGGATGCATTCACTGTGTCTGTGAGCTGTTTGAAGGTTGTCATCTGAAAGGCAGGTGGCACAACAGACAGACTTCACTCTTGCCTTGAACTTAGTACCACAGAGTATCACCCTGGATTCACATCCTGCTGAATGACTCAGGGGCAGGTGTGCTCAGCTCCAGCACAGAGGCACTGCTGTGCAGCTTCTCCTCGTTCATAAACATCCCCTTTCCCTTGCCTTAACTGGAGCTCAGACACTCCTTTGATTCTGTGTCATCCCACACTGTCTCCCCACTGGGCAGCTTTCCTCAGATGAAAGACTCATTAGATCAATGCTTTCTTGTCCCTTGCTTCTGCAGTCTCTGTCAGATCTCAGAAAAATTGTTCATCCTGTCTACAGCCTGGCTGTGAGGGTAGGTCACTTAGGGTCTCCCTTTAAACAACTGCAGGTCCTGCCCTGCTGAACTTCTCATCAGCAGCACAAACAGCTGCAGAAAGGAAAATGGTGGTGGGGGAAAACTTATAGCCCAGAAGCACATAAGGAGAGCACAGGTGTAGCTCATACCAGGCCATTTGGTTTGGAGTCATTCAGGAAGGGGAGATATTTTTTAAACACTTGCACAGGACCACCAAGGTCCTTTATAAGCAATTATGAAGACAAATGACCTTACATTTGTTCCCATTCAGTGTCCTGTGGCTTCTAGATGAAAAGATGTGGATGAACAGTTGGAGTGAGCCTGTGCTGCAGCCAACATCAACGTTTCCAAACAGCTCAATGGGCAAGTGGCAGCTTGAGTACAAATCAGAACAGCCTGAGGGCAGCCCTAATTTACGGTAAGGTAACCAGGCGATGGAAAGAGAAATCCAAGGAAAATGCTGGTGATAATCCCCAGGACTAAAATATTTAGGTCACGCTCCAAACTACTGAGCTAGGCAGAATCTAGTTCATTTTGGTTACTGTGGCAGGCCTCTTCCTCCTTCTGAATATCTTACTGCTTTTTAGTAAACTAGGAAAAATGACATAAAATGCAAAATTAAAACAGACACCTGTGAAGGATCCGTGAAAGACATGAAGGATGAATAATGCTGGAGTGGATTCTGGAAGCTAAGATGGATGATGGGAGCAAAATTAAGATGGAAGGTGGGGAAGGATGCTTGCTTTCTGACTTGAATATCTTGTGTAAGAGGAAAAAATGAAAATCCAGAAGTAAGAGGAAGTAAGGTAGAATGGAGCCTTGAAATAGCATCCTTCAGAGCTGGTATGAATCGCTATGAATAATGCATCACTAATTACAAGGATGTAAGTGCAGCCATGCATCCAGTCCCAGGCATGTCAATTGGAATTTAAAAGGAAATGAGAAATGTGATAATACGTCTATTTCTATCAGAAACCACGTCTATTGCTGCTGTTTTCAGGGAGAGCTTTCTTTCACAGAGATCAGTTCCTTCTCTTTATGTGGCAGTGAAGCCATAAACGCCTGTGAACTGGTAATCTGTTTCCATGGAAATGAATGGGATGTCACAAATGTAGCGCTATGACTTCATTTCAAGATAGAGTACAAGGAGAAGTTAGACAGCAAAGGAGGGGTATCAGGTTATTTCAGGCTCTTATGACTGCCCACTGTAAATCTCCTTTGTTTGAGCAGACAATGGAGAGGAGAAGGAGGGTTAAACTGGACTGAGTTATCCTTGAGGTTGCTTGGGTTGGAGATGAAGATTATGATCACAATTATTCTATATATATGTTGGAAGGCTATTGTGAAAGAAAAGCAATACTTGGTTTGTTACTATTTGTGTCTTAGCTACATGTTTTCAATTTGTTGCAAGAGTTATACACATCTGTACTAGAATAAAGTTGTATTATTTTTATTCTTATTTATAAGAATAAAATAACTAAATTTGGTGAAAAAGTGAAGAAACTAAATGTAAGAAAGATTTCTTTGTTAGACACTGAAATATTTTTATTACTTTGTATATACCAGTTTTTAGATACAAATCATGAAGTAAAAGATCATCCTTTTTCACTCTATTGACTAGCACAGATGTCTGAGCCTTCCTTAGAAAAGCAGTAAGTACTTTACCAGCAAATCCAGTTTTTTACAGGTCATTGTTGTTCAGTTGCACCTTTTCTGCTTTCTTATTAGATTCTCTTTTACCAGACACATTTGAAGCCAAGATGAGATTCTCAAATCTCTTTCTACTTCAGGGTCCTGTTTATCTGTTGTGTTTACACAGCACATTGGACCATATTTGTCCTGGCCATTCTTCTTTTGAAAGTTAGAAGTAAGGGGTATTCAATAGCTAAAAAACTTTTTTTAAAACCAGAGAATATTTATTTTGGAAAATACCTCCCTTTTAAAGTCTGCCAGATTTTTTTTAACTTTATTTTTTAGATCTTTGAATCCCCAGGCATTTTCCTGTCCTGGCATTGTCTTTTAACAACTGTTAAGTGTTTGTGGAGAAGTGGTTTATCTCGGCCCATTCTTGTCTTTCTGCTTGTTTTTTGTTTTTTTTTCTTTTCACATATTCAGGTAAACTAAGCCACTGCAGTCTCACAGTGAGCGAGGTGAGAACTAGGTCAGCACACTTTGTTTGTAAACCCTTACAGAATGCTTCTAATTTTGTCACCGACATGGGAAAGGCTTGACGTTTACCTTCTTCCTGTGTAACTTGTTAAAGGACCAGCTGGAATATTATAGTGTGACATTACAATATAAGTTTGTTGAATGTTGTCCTGTACCAGGTAATCAGGGCAACAGAGCAAGGCAGGGAGCTTACTTACCCAGCCACAGCCCTGTCTAGGTAGATAAGGATGAAACTGTGAGCTCCTCCTTGATGACTTTTCCCCCTCTCAAATCTTTGAGAATAACCAGTTCTTTCAAAAAATTTGGCAACTGAGTAACTTGTCCATTGGCAAGGAGAAGCAGCTCTTGATAAGCCTTTTTCTAGTTTTGAAAAAAGAACTAAAGCCATGGAGTTGATCAGATGCTTGGCTTTGCTAGTGTTACTGCACTGTGCAAATGTTTTGAAGTACAAATCAGGTGGGCATCAGCTGTCAAGTTCCAGAAGTGCCATTGTTTACCTGGACTGAAATCTAGTTACTCTCTGATGCATTCATGCCTCTTGATGAGAATTATGTTTCATTTTGGCTGTATGTTGTTGAAGGAGAACTTAGAACATTAATTATCTTCATTGAAAAGATATTACAATGCTATCACTCACTATATCTAAATGAATAATAGGGAAGATATTTCTGTTTTTTCCTGTGGCTGCCTGGATCACGAGTTTGCTCATTCCAGTAACAGTTATTTGCATCATAATTGCCTCAAGAGTAAGTTTTTCTGCCTATGTATAAACATCTCAGATACATGCAGGATGCTAACGAAAAGAAACAATGAAACTAATAGATCATCTGGATAGAAAGAGGTGTTTCAGACTCCCAGGTAATTACTTACACTGATGGTGAGCCATGTATTATTCACAAATAAGAAAGCAACTGAAGAGACCACAAGCATTACTGAGGAGATCCTAGAACTTGAAAACATTTTAATAGACCCTTGAGGAGTAATTTGAGATAGAAGATCAAATTTCAGAGTATTATTCCCAGACAGTCCTCCTGCCAGGCAAGTGCTATATACACAATCCCAGCATGTCAGTATAGATGAGGAGCTGTCCTTCCCTTCTGGCACCCTGACATTTTGGAGCTCTTGTGTCTCTAATAGCCTGTATCACCTGTAAGAGCAATTAGGAGGGATGTGGAGTGGATGGATGCAGACCATTAGAAATGAGTGCATCTGTACTACTCCCCAAACATCCATTTGGTCAACAAATTAAAACCAAAAGCATGGCATTGGCCAAGCCTTCTTATTTTGTATGTGTTCATCTCACAAAGCAACACTCCAGGCTTCTCGGTCACTGACTCCTACTTCTGTCATTTGTTTTTATTTCCTGAATCACCAATTTGTTTGCAGGCCCCATTTTCCTTCCCCTTCAGTTACTTTGTTACTTTTTGACAGAGGAAAATGTCTGCTGTCACACTGCATTTGCAATTGAAACCTCTGGTTTGAAAACTGATGAGCTGCTTTTCTTGCATAATTTCCCTCCCATGGTCTGTGCTGTAAATAGAAAGAAAAAATAGCAATCTATGCCCCATGGTCATGGGAGTCATTATTTTTCTTTATTTTTGCAGAATATGTGCAGATAAACAGTGGGAAATCTTTTACCATGTAATCATTTAAAATGACATCAATTTAAACGTGACTGCATTGCTACGTTTTGTTTAACTGCCAACTCCAATTAAACATTGTGCATCTTTTATTACTTAGATTTCTGGGGTTGCAACAATGCATGGAATCTGTCCAGATTTAGAGAGAGCTCTATATTAAAAGATTATTATGAATTATCTTGCCATGTCTGGGATCAATTCTACATCTGAGTCCACCCCATATTGAATTTTAATGCTGGCATTAGTCTTAGAACATTCTGATTGCAATTTGCTCTCTAATCAGTTCTTTCTTTTCAGTTTTTAATTCTTCTCAGTCTATGAAAGCATCTCTCATTCCTTGATTTAGTGCTTAACTGCCAGCTTGATGTAATGCTTTTTACAGCCTATGAGTATCTTACCAAATTCTCCAGCTGTTGTTTCCATAAACTCAACTGATGGGGTAGGTGGCAACTGAAACTTGTGCTGGGTGTAAAAAAGGGCTTAATCACTTGCCAAAGAACCACAAAACCAGAGTCAAACGTGAAAGAACTTACTAAACAATTCATTGCCACGTAAATATGCCAAAACAACTTCCTCAGAGTGAAGACAAAAAAATAAAAAACTTCCAGATCAGTTTTTGTTCTTTTACATTACTTAGAAAAATGACAATATCCTTAGCAATCACTTATTTGGTAAATCATTTTACAGCCTTTCCTTGATGTCTCTACTTGATGCAGTGATGGCCCAGATGCTCCCATGTGTGCAAACTGCCATTTTTCCACTGAAAATTAAGGTAGACTGCTGGGCAACAGGACAAGTTTGAATAGGCCACCCATTATCTGATTGAAAAAGTGGTCATAATAGTACCCAGCCATTACACAGGACAAAATTTAAAAAAAAATTAATTGGCTTTAAGAAAGAGAAGAAGAAGTCTATCATCTGAATGTCCTCATGTTGGGCACATGACTTGGATGCAAAAATTAGGTTATTCTCTATTGGTGACCTTCCAATGCAGTGGAAAGAGACAGGGTTCATAGAGTGAGTCAGAATAGACTTGTGACTTTGAAGATTTGAATCCCTCTTAGGAGGAACCAGAAATAGATATCTTGACCAAATTAGGTGCCAAATATTCATACTCCCCAGTGAGATTTAAATTGTGTTTGTGGAGCCTAGTCTGTGTTCATTTGGCATCAACCTTCTTCAGCACTGAAAGATACAAATCTCTTCACAAGCTTAAAAAGACAAATTCTCAGCTTTTTTATTTAAATAATCCTACAAAAATGTCAGATCAACTCTCCTGGAAATTCTGCATTAATAAGATTTGAGATACCAAAGAATCTCAGATCTCTCTGAGTTATTTATTCAAACCTTAAACAAAGAAACAAAAGTCAACAGCTAGAGGATTCCAAAACAGTTTTTTCCACATATGCAACCACATACACAAAATCCTGATTGCCTGCAGATTTCAATAATTTGTTTCTCCTTCCTTCCTTCCTTCCTTCCTTCCTTCCTTCCTTCCTTCCTTCCTTCCTTCCTTCCTTCCTTCCTTCCTTCCGCAACTTCCGCAACTTCCGCAACTTCCGCAACTTCCGCAACTTCCGCAACTTCCGCAACTTCCGCAACTTCCGCAACTTCCGCAACTTCCTTCCTTCCGCAACTTCCTTCCTTCCGCAACTTCCTTCCTTCCGCAACTTCCTTCCGCAACTTCCTTCTTTCCTTCCTTCCTTCCGCAACTTCCTTCCTTCCTTCCTTCCTTCCTTCCTTCCTTCCTTCCTTCCTTCCTTCCTTCCTTCCTTCCTTCCTTCCGCAACTTCCGCAACTTCCGCAACTTCCGCAACTTCCGCAACTTCCGCAACTTCCGCAACTTCCGCAACTTCCTTCCGCAACTTCCTTCCGCAACTTCCGCCACTTCCTTCCTTCCGCCACTTCCTTCCTTCCGCCACTTCCTTCCTTCTGCCACTTCCGCCACTTCCGCCACTTCCTTCCACCACTTCTGCCACTTCCGCCACTTCCGCCACTTCCTTCCTTCCACCACTTCCTTCCGCCACTTCCTTCCTTCCGCCGCTTCCTTCCTTTTTTCTTCCACCAAGATAAGATTTGCTGCACAGGAAATTCTTTGAGGGAGTAAGAAACCAATGCCAACAGAAATCATCAGTTGTGTGAAGAGTTTTAGGATTTCTTTTAATTGTGGATTTTACTACATTTGATTCTATGTTCAGGGCATTGAACAATTGCCTTTCCCTACTTTGTGCAATGAAGAATCTCTATTAAGCAGAAATCTTCTACACCACAATGGAAAAATAATCAGATAACTCTTTGTTTTTCTAGATCTGACTCCATGTTAATAAATTACCTTTAATTTGCATTCTGGGTGAAAAGCTCAGCAGCTCTATCTGCTCTGTGATTTAAAAACCTGATCCAAAGGTAGGCAGGGTGACTGTTGTTGTTGCTCATGATTAAGTAGCTGCTGTTAGATATTAATCTCACTTTGACTTGAATGTGTTAGAGTCAGACCGCAATGACAGCAGGATATCTTCCAGGGGAACAGCAGAGTCTTTATTTATTGATCTAGAAGCAGAAACAATTGAGCAGGTCATTTTCTGCTAGTGCTGCTTTCTTCCTCACAGATAGTGGTGACAGACAGGAGACAATCTCTTTGCAAGATCATTTCCCCTGATTATTGGTGGCTCCTTTGCTGGCATCATTTACATTCCCTCCCTTGTCCTTTTGACTTCTTGTAAGAAAGATGCCACTGGACTCCTCTTTAAGAACTGAAAGTGTGAAGAAGAAAAGCAAGAATCATTTCAAGCCTTCTGGGGACGGTAGGCTAAAGGGGGCAAATAGGCCAGAAAGCACATTTTATGATGCAATAGCCACACTCCTATTGCTCTTCAATCTATGCTGGCAAAGAGCTTTTAGATGCTGAAAGGAAACCATAGGAGTCCTACTGATTATTTTGAGGCAGTTCCTATGTTTGCACATCTCCTTCCTCATACTCTTAGCAGGAGGAGACCAGTGCCATTTACGTGAACATTCATGACTGCAGCAAAGGCTGCTGGGGGTTAGGACAATGTGTCAGGAGACCCAGGAGCAGCTAGAAATGTAAATGTATCTTCAGGCTGAAGCTGAAGGCATGGAAATCCACACAACCAAAGGGGGACAGAGACTTGTGCAAATCTTTCTGGTTTCTGAATCTCAGCTATTTCTTTAGACATCATTATTCTCAAAAGATTAGTAAAAAACTGAAAATAATGCCAATTCCAAACACCTACAACCATGAGGCAAATTCTTTGCTACTCTTTTTTTACTTGATTTCTAGCTTTAAAACCTTGACAATTCAAGCAGTGTTGAGCTTTGAATTTCTCTTTAGAAGGCCAGACTAGAAATATTTGGTTTTCAAAGAAAGATGAAGGCCTCTTGAATACATGATTGAATAAGCTGGGATTTGATTGCAGGACTTGCTATGTAAAACCTGGCTGTGAATCCATGGTGGTTGACCACAGGAGGTCCCTCAGCTGTGTAAGTTGTGCTCCCCTTCCCCTTCTGCAAAAAGTGAATATCATTATCAAGGGCAGCTCTGAATATTCAATCCTTGCTCTAACAGCATGTGTGGTAAATGCTCACACATAAGGTTTAGGTACAGTTTCTTGCTTTTTGCAGTGGTTGTGTTCTCTGCTGTGTATCTTCTGTGCTTTGTATCTTTGTGATACAAAGAGTATTTATCCTGGATGCACACACTGGAAAGTAACTGCTAAGTTTGGATAGCAAACTAGACTAATCCAAATAATTTTTCACCCAAATTTTGTTTTCATCAAAGTTTTGACAAACAGAAAGACACAAAACAAACAAAAAGAAAAAAAAATCAGTATTATCATTGGAAAGCCTATAGCATCATGGATAACCAACATACACTGGAATTCCAATGCACACTGAAACAGATGTCCTTTAATGCACTTAGTGTGGTGCAAACTACTGGAGCTAAACAGGAATGGACAACAAATGTTTTCATCACCTTTGCTGACCAAGTACATTCTGGTTTAGTGCGTCTGTATCTCCTCCAACGTGTTGGAGTAAAATAGAAATGACACATTCTGCAGCACAAATAACTTCTTGTTTGTGATATGTCTTCTTTATGTTCTCAGTATTTGCTTTGCATAAACATCTGCCACAGCTCAGCAACCATGAAACACAGAGGATATGGATTTGCTGAAGACATTTATGGCCATATGATGCTGATGAGCTTGTAAATCACATAATAAGAGTCATACAAAAAGCAAGAAACTGGAGCAAAAAAGAAAAGACCTTTGAACAAAAAATGCATATTTTTCATTTCACCAGCTTTACCAAACAGACCAATATAAATCTATTGGCTCAAAACTTTCAGGAAATAGAGTTGCCCAGAACTAATATACAAGCCACAGTCATTCCAAACAAGCAAAGGGCCTGTCTCACTGGAGCTAAAGTTTTTGCAAACTGATGTCAACTCAGCAGATAATGATAGCCAAATTGTTTTAGAACTCAAAGGGTTATGGGTTTTATTAGTAAATGCTCTTATTGGAATCCTGCCCAAATGCAATTTTTAAACCCAAAGCAAAAAAAAAAAAATTGTAATACCAAATGTTTCAGTACATGAGTAATTAGAAAAGAGGCCCAGAATTCATGCAGCTCTATATGTAAGATAAGTAATTTAAACATGCATAAAGGTCATGAATAAATTTTGGAAAAAAATAAACCAAAAACCCATGGGCTTGATATCCTGTAGTGCCACTTGGCCATGATGAAAGACATGACCTGAACATTCAGTTTTGATAGAAAAGAAGGAAATTGCTCTCATCTTTCTGTACCTAAGAATCTGTGACTTCATTGCCAAACTCACTCCTTTTACCCTCTGTTCTCTCCTGAAAACAGAGGAAAAGCAGCTAGATAGAGCAAAGGCAAGAAGAAGTGATGAGGCACTTGGGGTGTGAGTAATTTATTGTGCTGCTCCTGGAGTTTAAGCTTTTTGTTATGCATCTCACTGACCAGCTTTTCAGTTCTGTCCATAACCACTGTCTTGGCCTTGGGGAGAGCTCCTGAACATCTGAGATATTCAAGGGGCAGAGAAACCTCATCACACCATGCTAAAATTTGTTAGGAATAACTTGATCAAACAAGGTTATTATGGGCCTGTCTCTGCTGTCTAAGAAGTTAAAGCCCTATTGACATCAAGGGAAAGAGGATCAAATGTTTTGTATTCTCTACAGAATGAAGAGTTCCCAACAAAGAGTTTGTGGTGCTGTAGCTAAGCAGCAGGAAATTTGCATTTTGTCATAGATGCCTGAGGGTTCAAGATTCTGCCTTTATCATGTTTAATTTAGCACTTGCAAAAGCAAAACAGATAAAGCTATGTAGTACCTCTGCAAAAATAAATAACTTTTTCAGTGCCAAGCCTTGAGCTCACTTTATATTTCTTCAGAAACTGAGATGGTTATCAACAACAGCAGTGTTTATCAGCTCATGGAATTGTAACAATTGTGGCGGTGTGAGCTCTATTGTGCTCTGCAGTTTGCCTTAGGCCTGTAGGACTAACCTCTTCTCAGCCTGGGATCCTGGAGTGAGGAAAATTACTGTTCTGATGGATAGCCTATTATTTTTGCAAATGCCAGTACAGGGCCTGCACTGTCTCTGATGTCCATAGTCTGCCTGCAGGGCAAATGTCACGCTGGAGCTTTAGAGGATGTGCAGCAAACACTCATTCCAGACTGAATGGACTGTGATCCACTGAAATGAAGCCTTGATGAATCTAAAATGCATTTTGTTGAGAGCAGGGAACGTATGTGGGAATTCTGTTCCACTTGTTTATAATGATCATAATTTATCTTCGGTTCCAAATCTTAGAGATTTTCTTCATCAGCGTTAAGAGCATGATAGAATTGTTGGCTGTTATTTTTATTAGCAAGACCAGACTGTGTGTGAGATAAAGAAGAGTGCCAAATACTGTCAGACACATCAGACAAAGGCAGTGTTGTTGTACTATCACTTCAAAGTATCCTTTGGAGAACTCAGGCATGCATTGACTATGGAAAACTAGAACTGTATCGGGAACTGATTTGAAGTCTGCCTTAATCCAAGCCAATACATCAAACAAGACCAACTTGTGCTATCAGAGCTTCTGTGGCAAATGTGCTGGTATGTCAGGTAGAAACCAGACAGAGAAAATGCATGAAAGCAACATTTTATTGACTAACATTGATAACAAAATCTGTTATCTGACCATTATTAAACTAGAGGGGTTTGTTTTGGTTTGTTTGTTTTGGGGGTTTTTTTGTTTGTTTTGGTTTTTTTAAAATTTTGGATTTTTTATGTCATTTTAATAAACATATTTCAAAACAGCTTATGTTCAAAACATAAGATTAATCTTTAGGCTGTACACCATCAGGTATTATATATCCCACTCAATATCGTTGTGTGCCTACTCTCCCTTGCCTATGTGCAGTTTCCAGGGGCTTCTTATAAGAGGCCCTTTTCTCTTGTGTGGCATTATGCTTCTTAAACTTCCTTTTGTGATCTAGAAAAGCCTTCTGTGAAACAAAAATCCATAATATGCACTTTCTAATGTTCCAGTAGGTGCTCTTGTAGATGCAGGAGGAGCACCCTTGGACAGTAATTTAAGGGCAAAATATTGCCCAAAATGTCAATGGTTTGACACTGTTTTTTTTGTCATTTATCTTGGTACAAGACAAATGATTAGTTTTTCAATGTATAAATTTTCAGTTCACTCCAGGTAAAAGCCTGTAGGTTTCTGTTTAAAGCATCACATTTTAAAATTATTACCAAAGCCATGCACCACCTGATTGAAATCCAGTCATAATTTCTTCATTTGTGAGAACTGCCAACATCCTCGGTCCTTCACACAGCACAGTCTGTTCTTGGCCATAGGGTTTCATTCCACAGCATCCCACAACTGCAATCCCACAGTGTAGGGAATCACACTTCTGCTGCTTCCAACTAAAATAAAGGCAAAATCCAGCAGACAGCTGGATGAAAAGAAAAATCTGATTTTTAAAGAACTTGGGAATCTTGTGTTTAAAATTTCAGCTTGTTCTTCCTCCTTGCTGTGATTATCCAGTACTCAACAAATATAATTTTACTGAATATTCTGGCATTCCTTATGAAACCCATGAAGCAGGTACTAGCAGACAGAGATCCTGGCACCCACATAGTGGGGTTAGAGTGAACAGATGTTTGGATTCTTCTTTTTCCTGTAGAGAGTGCATCTCCAACCTTCATCCAGGCCCCTTTACCCAGGCCCCTGTCCCATCCTGGGTTTGGAATAATTGTCTTTTATATTGCTGCAGAAATACAGCACATGGAGACTGAAGAAATCTTTGAAGTGCTCTCCCGCACAAAAAACAAGTTTCCAAAAATAGGAAGAAAACTCAGTATAGTTTATGGGTTGTTTGGATGGTGCTTTTCCAGCAGAAGCGCAGAGAAGACTGGACAATGACAGCCCTCAGACAACTTGAAGTATGTATGGCCTGTGTCTCTCTTTTACAGCCTGCATAGGGGAAGCAATGCTTCTAAAGAAAATCTCACCATTTTCCCTTTATCTACAGGGCTTCCACCTCCACTTACAGACTTTTATCATCTGCAGATTTAAAGAGTAAGTTAATGCAGTGAAACCAATGGCTATGCAAATTACACCCTTGAGAGCAGGAAGAATGGTTGAAGTGCTGTCTGTGTGCAAGGCAGACCTGGAAGCCATTGACCAACAGCTTGGAATCTTTTTTCAGGATACATTGCAAAATGGTAAGTGTTTGACATTCCCTTGCAAATCCTTCACTATGAAAGCAGCAATGATAGAAATTACTTACAAGACAAAATATGATGTTCCAGGGTGGAAAATCTGTCATCTGTATGAACTATAATCTTCTACAAGTAGTGCCATTTTCATCTGTCACATTACTCTTCAGCTTTGGGGAAAAAATGCTCTACAGATTGGTCTTCACTAAACAATCTCAGTTCCAGTGAAGAAAAGGCTGGAAAAAATGTGCTTGACTTCACTGGAAAAAGAGCCTTGTATTTTTCACAGCATTCCACTCTTTCATTGAACCACCACTCTGTCTGCAGTTCAGCTCCAACGAGCTGCAGGGCTATAATTCCCTTCACAGAACCACAGAAGGGTTCAGGTTGGATGGGACCTCTGGAGGCCATCTGGTCCAATCTCTCTGATCAAGCAGGGGCACCTACAGGCAGTTTCCCAGGACCATGTTCATACAGGTTTCAACTATCTCCAGAGGTGGAGGTTCCACAGACCCTCTGAACAACCCACACCAGCGCTCAGTCACACTCAGAGTGAAAAAGCATTTCCTGACGTTCAGAGAGACTCTCCTGAACTTTCATTTGTGCCCATCACCTCTGGTCCTGTTGCTGAGCACAACTGAGAAGAGTCTGGCTCCATCCTCCTTTCATCCCTTTGTCAGGTGATTACAGACATGATGAGATCCCCCTGAGCCATCTCTTCTCAAGGCTGAACAGTCCCAGCTCTCTCAGCCTTTCCTCACAGGGGAGATGCTTCAGTCCCTTAAACACCTTTGCAGCCCTTCACTGGATTCTCTCCAGTATGTATCTCATGTACTGGGGTGCCTGGAGCTGAACACACTTCTATCTGTACACCAAATAAAATATTATTATCTAATAATTAGAAATTTAATTTTTTTCCTATTATCCTTACTATTTTATTATTATATTTGCACCTGTTTTATACTCCCTGATTTATGGTCAGATTTCATGACATTTTCTTGTCAGGAAGAGTGAAGAATACAGCCATTAACTGTTCTTTCTTTAGTGATTATTATCTGAAAAAATGTAGATATCTTATCTTCTGAGAGGCTGAATCTGTATACAGGCCAGATTGAATCTGGGTTACTTGTATCCTTGTCAACTTAAATGAATCTCTTAACTTCTATTAAACCCTACAGCCTCTTACTTTGCTACAGTTCTGCGTTGTGTTTGCATCTAGAACACCACAGGAAACACCCACTGAATTATGTATCTCTAAGGCTTTCTGGGTCAAATATGAGAAAGCAAAGTTGCAGAAGAACAGCATACGCTGAAGGAATATTGTAATTGCATAAAGGTTCCTTAATTTTGTCCAGTTCACTGAATCGTCGAAAATGCTTTCTTTTCTATTAATTTTTAAAAGAAGAAATATTTAATCTCGTTTTCTCTACAGAATCAATTGCTTTCAATGCTGTTTATTCCACAACATGGTGGAATCTACCCCAGGTTATACCCAAGATTAATGCTGGATGATGGTCGAATAAGGAGTTTTTTCAAACACAGTTCTTCTCTGTTTTAATTGACTGGATTCCCACCTTCTACTCCTTCTCTCATAGAGAACTTCTATGCACAAATCCTTCCTATGGCCCCAATAAGGAGAATGTGGGACACGGTACTTAATTTCCTTCTCCTGCTCCCATTGAGGTCTCGGCACACCCACTTTGGAGAACTAGAACTTGTTGAGTCAAACAGGGAGTCTGAGGAGAAAGTAGGAACTCCTTTTGGCTCTTGTCGGCCTATTGACATTATACATATGGGAGACAATGAAATTTCAGTGCTTTTTCCCCCCAAGGACTACCCATAACTACAGCAACATGGAAAGAGAGAGACACAGGGAGTTATGAAGTCCCTGCTATCTGTCCCCTTTTGAAGCTTTACATGATGATGAGCCTGTCCTTCTGCAGACCTTCATGGGTCTTAAAGACCCACCCAGAGTCTTATGCCCGATACAGAGTAGAGGGCATTGTTCTCAAGGCATTCTTCTGTTACACACCATCATTTGGGACATTCCATTTCATATGGAAGCTGTCCCTGTTTTTCCAATGTAAGGGCAGAAATGAAATCAGTAACTTTTCTGCAGAGACATGAATCCCTTAAAGCCTACCCCAAAGGACCAGATCTTTTGGAGTCACATCATTAAATAAACATAATGGAGTAAAACCAACAGTTTATTATGTTATCCAATAACAAATGTTTATTATCTTGTTTTCCACTGACTGTAGAAGTAGAACATGAGAAAAGCTTTCAAGGCAGTAATTGGAAAATAATCTATAAGGGGAAGAGCCAGAAAGAAAACAGAAGTAAGACAATTGTGTAAATATTTTATTCTCAGAATAATTGTGTACTTTACTCAGGTGCAAACTGAGCTCTAGTTGGTCCCTGGGAAGCAAGTGTCCTTTTCATCCCTGCTCCCATGCTTGCTGCAGTGGAGCTGGCCCAAGATCATTGCATGTGGCATCCTTGTAGCCCTAATGTCTTTGTTCTGCTCTCCCGAGGCTCTGCTGAGCTGCTGCAACCTCTTTGATGCTGGCAGCTCAGAAAGCATGAAGACTCTTACTGAGCAAGGAAAATAGAGGGTGAATAACCCTCAAATAACAGAAATGAAGGGAAGAACCAGAAAAGGGGTAAAAGAGGGCAAGTAAGGACAAGAATGAAAGGGGGAAAAGGAAAAATTCATTGGTCTTCCTTGCCAGCAGAAGGGAAAAAACAGTTACCAGAGGCGAGATTTTGGCCGTGTATCCTGGTGATTTTAGAACCTTTTGTTCAGTTAATTGGCAAAGTAAATCCAGGAACAAAAAGATTGGAAATCTTTTTCTTAGAAGGGTCATTTCTCACAGAAAAAAAAAAAAATTGCAAGCCAAAACTTGCAAAACAATTAACATTTTTTCAGGTTGCAGCCAGCCTTTAACTCTTAACAAAGCTTGGGTATATAAACAGGGAACATTACAACCTCCATCTCAGTAGCTTAGACTAAGAACTTAAAAGTCTGGCCTTTTTAATATGAAGAAATTATCTAGAGTCCTGAAGACTGTTTCTTCTTTAGTCAAAAAAAACCTCCAAACCACTGCTCCAATGGTAGACCATCATCTAATTCTACTCTACAACCTTACCTCTTGTTCTGCTTCTCTTTTTTCCTGGGTTACCACAGTAGCACAATTCTCAGGTTATTTGAGCAGGAACAGAAATTATGACAGTCCAGGGAATTTCTCGGCAAAACACCAGTAATTCTGGGATTAGGTCACTTTTATGAGAGATACAAACTCACTTTCCTTAAAGCTGAGAGAGAATTTAAATTGGTTTCTTTGCACCCTGGATCAGCAGAAGGTAAAATCAGCTCAGTCTTAGTTACTACTAAGACAGTTTGTTCCCTCATCCAATCTTTTCCTAACTAGCTAGAGCTACATGAGAAAGTAGAGGGTCTGTTCACAAACACTGAAATTTTCACTTGAAAAACTTAATCTGGAATCAATCACATCATTTACCCATATACCCACAACACTAATTACTCTTTCTCTAAATATCATCTCTTAGTTCATGTTTGTGACATTAATTAAATAAGCCCATTCAGAGTTCATTTACTAATCTGAAGTCCTTTGCAAATCCTAGTAAACTGCATTTTGACATTCAAACTTTCCCCTAGTGACCAAGAAATGCAGAAATGATGAAAGACAATGAGTGTTTGAATTCAGACTGTAACGTATCACCATCAAGATCAGAGCAGAATGGTTGGTTTCAGCACCTCCCTCATCTCATCTGCCTTGTTCATCCCTCACTTTCCTCACCCTGGATCTGGAGAGCAGCTGTGAAGGTTGGTATCTGCTCTCCCTTCTCCAGGCAGCCGTTCTGCAGCCCCTATCAGCCAGTACTAGGCAAGAGCTGCCTGCATGTTCATCTGGAACTGAGAACATCTGGAGGACTAAAATTATTGCCATGTGTTGGAAGAGTCCTCCCTGGAAGGTCAGAGAAAGGCCTGAGCTGTGCTTGAAGCACTTGAAGCATCATAAATGATATTTGAAACCAATCTCATGGGGAGGGAAAGAAAAAAAATACCGTAAATATGGAGGAAGAACTTGTTCTTCTGAGTGCTGCACGATACTCAGCTCTAGAGTAACAGCCCCTGAGGGTTATGGCAAGTATTCTTCAGAGCAGGATCAGGATCAGGATCAGGGGAGTAGTCATCAGTAAGATATATTCCCCAAATCTATTCATTAATGCTGTAAAACATGTTTTCCTCCTGCAGTATGTTTTCTCATTATCTGCTGTTTTCCTGACAAATTATTTGATTACAATCAAATAAGCAACAAGTCTTTTAAAGGCTTTTGATAGAAATGGCTTGAAATTTATTCATTCACTGAAGATCTTGATTAAATAACACAAACTTAGCAGCAATTTTCATAAGAAACTGCTGCATAGAAATATCCTCCCTCCCCTCATTTGTTATGGTGAATCCAGATTACTTCTATCAAAGTCAATAAAATTGATCTGCTTTTGTGCCATTGTATCTGAGGAGAGAATTTATCACATTGTATCTGAGGAGAGAATTTAGCTCACAGTATATATTAAATGATGATGGCTACACTAGATACGCCTTGTATGCAAATGCATTTGGTCTCCTTCCCATTCTCCCTCTCAATATGACGTTTATTTCCATATTATTATTTATATCAAATAGATGCTTTGTTAGCATCAAAGTCATAAAGTTGAGCTCCTCTAAAACAGAAAATGCCAGAAATAAGCTGCCACTTTGCTAGACTTTTCATGATGTAGTTGAAGCTGGAACTCTATCCCATCCTGTTATCTGCTAGATGCTTTAACAGATTCGGTACTCAGCTTTTATTCACTGTTTAGTTTGTTCCCACAAGTTCATTTAGTGGCTGAGTGATAGAGCAAAAAACAGAAAAACAGTACTTGAGAGCAAAACAACTATGAAAAAGACAAAGTCCTGGGGGAATTACTGGAACAAATACTGTGCTTCTTTCTCTCTCTTCTTAACTTTACTTTAAAGATGTACAGTCAGCTGCTTAATCCCTTGTAAGTGTAGCATCTCATGACAAAGTTCTACCTTTTTTCATTTTTTTTAAATTCCCAATTATTTGAAAAAGTCCAGAGTCTGTCCCCAAATGCCTTTTACTCTCTGGGTTTTCTCAGTTTTCTCTGTGCTTGTTTGTTGTTCTTCTTTTTATTCAGTAAGTGGACCAAAGTTTCCTGAAAAGTCAGCCAAATAGAGGCTATCATAAGATATGCACACAAAGAGCACTACAGCAGGCTATTAAGATGGAGTGGGGGGACTTGGGGGTATTTCAAGGGCTTTTGGAGTGTGCCCAAGAGACTTTAGCAGTCTTTGCAGAATCCTTGCTAGACTCTGCATGGTTGCCATTTGATTTCACTTTCTTTCTTTCTTTCTTTCTTTCTTTCTTTCTTTCTTTCTTTCTTTCTTTCTTTCTTTCTTTCTTTCTTTCTTTCTTTCTTTCTTTCTTTCTTTCTTTCTTTCTTTCTTTCTTTCTTTCTTTCTTTCTTTCTTTCTTTCTTTCTTTCTTTCTTTCTTTCTTTCTTTCTTTCTTTCTTTCTTTCTTTCTTTCTTTCTTTCTTTCTTTCTTTCTTTCTTTCTTTCTTTCTTTTTTTTCACAATTCATTGGTCACCGTCACAAGAAATTGGAACTTTTAAATATCCTTTATTATGATCCAAAAGGTCATTCAGATATGTTGGGCCACATCATTGTATACCCAATACTGCTTTGGATTTCAGTGGTTTTTTTTTTTCCAGAGGACAAACTGCTAAATGGGATTGAAGTCCTTAAGCATTTCCACTCAAAGAACAATTCAGCCAGCAAAATATGGAATGAAAGTGGAAGTCAAATTGATACAACCTTTCACCACACAATGTGTGCAAGCTCTTCTGTTCTGGCTATTTTTCCTTTTAGGAGGCACCACATGATACAAAAAAAGCTCAAGCTAGCATTTTGCCCTCCAGCACACTGGCTGAATGCTGACACACTTACTGGCAGGAATATATAAAAAATAGGACAAATATTTCAAGGAAGGAATGCAATGTAAGGTCTTGTTACCCAGCAACCATGTGTTTAAAAGGACATCTGTCAGTCACAGCCAATGAGAACTTGATGGCCTTTTAATTATCCACTGATGGAGAGGTCATCAAGGTACCACAAGGTTATAAGGCTTATAAAGAACTGTGAAAACAGCATTAAAACAGTGGGAAAATTGAATGCTTCAGAAGGATTTTTCTAAAATGTCAAAGCAATTTTGATTTCTGTCCTGAGCTCCATCTAAGACCTTCTTGGAAATGACCAGGCTTTTTAGAGGACATTGGTAAAATAAATTCAAAGAGAAATACCAGCATACGTTCTTATTTGTTTTTACTTTGCCTTCAGCCATAGGAGAGAGGGATCCACAATATGCAGGCACATTAATATTTTTAGATGTTTTCATTCATCCAACTTCCAGCATTAAGGAATAACTTTATGACTGCTGTGCTGTGAAATATTCCAGCTGTAACTACTCATGGCTGCACAGTGTCAGATTCTGAGGTGACATTTGAAGTGTAGTAACAGTAAGTCAGATTTTTGCATTCAAACTCCTAAAATATTCTACCTCTTTAAGTAAGGAACAAGAGTTTTGTGTCACACAGTCCAAAGGGAGAAGTACAAATGGAGGCAAATTAAGCTTAACATTTTTCACCTTCTTCAAATATTTATTCTTTTCTTTATTACTGTGTATGGTAATCTGTTGATTGCTGGAGTCTCTTCTGGCTTTATAAAACTATTTAGTTTTGCATTACAAAGATGGTTTCCCAAAGAGAAAAAAAGGATCTGGTAGAGTCTGTCTGGGCAAACACACTGTAAGAGACTATTAAGTTTACACATCTCAAGAGGTGAAAAAAATGAGGCCAGAGACTTGCTCCAGGTCATCAAAGTGAGCTTCAAATTTAAGCCTTGAGTCATAGTCTCTGTCAATACTTTATACTCTGGACTGCACCACTTACTCTCTAATTATAAAATAATCACGCTTGCCTCAAGAATTTTAAGACTTGAAAGTTTTCCCCAGGGTATCTGATGGTGGTAATAGCAATAGGTGCCATGCTTAGAGCCACTGCAGAAATGCAGGAATAGGAAATGTCTGGGGAGGAGGTGACTTCAGCCCCAGGCCAATATGAAATTAAAACAAAGAATAATAAAAAACTACTACACTTGGCCACAAAATGTATGCTGAGCATGAGGTTAAGGAACAAAGAGGAGAATGGCCTGGGACGCTGGAAATGAACACCATTTCTCCCTGCCCCTTCTGCCACAACAGACTGGTGACCTTCCTGTCAGTAAACTCTTCAGCTGCTACCAGAAGACCTAGAGACACAACCCAGAGAGCAATAAGTGAAGTACTGGGAGCACTGTGCATAATCCCATGCAGGAGAGGAGGATTGAGGGCCAGGAAGCTTGGAGTCCAGTGGCAGTGGCTACTGAGTCCAGGAGCCAGCCAGCAACCCCCCAGCTTCACCACAGGTGAGTGCCCTGTTTGCAGACACTGCTGGTGAGTGCCAGGCAAGCATGTGCTCTGATGCCCATGGAGCCTGCTGAAAAGCCAAGGAACAAGCAGTGGGGAAAATCAGCATGAAAACAGACAGTGGGAGCTGCTGAATTTCCAGCAAGCATTCTGTCAGCAGCAGAGAGCTCCAGCCCAGGAGGTGTGAACGGGCTGCTGTCCTGTAACATCTCTAGGTGCTCTCACCTACTTGGGAAGGTGACAGCTGTTGCCACTGGTGTGAAACAGATTTCTTGCTTTCTTAGAGAGATGCGTTGTTTCCATCTCCTTCAGCACAAACAAAGAAGAGTCCTGTGATCTTACAGGGACCTTATTTTGTAAGGCATGCTTCTGAACCCACTCCAAATGCTCCTTTTCCATTCACAGTCTACTATAGACAGGAAAGTGTGGAACACGTAGCAGTGTCTCAGTGTTAGAGATGTGCTGACAGTTTATGTTTGTTCCTCTGAGGTTTTCTTCCTGTGATTTATTTTAGACAGAATTCTGATGAAATACGTACCGGACACTTTTAGCTGAATCAGAAATACGTATCTGTAAATGCCAGAAATGCAACATCCTATCCTGTGTGTTGAAAGAAACTTTCCTCCCTACAGATCTTTCTTTATAATAAAAAGGGCTCAGCTATTCCTGAAATATTGTTTTTATACTACAGCAGGACTCTGTTGTTCTGCCTTCTGACTAAAGAAGAGGAAGGCTTGGATGTGGAGGAGGACCAGATTTCTCATCTGCTGTTCCCATTTGGCCCTTTGGGGAATTCCAGCAGAAGGGAATGTCTGAGGGTGCTAGTTCCCCTACAACTCCCTTACCTACGTCTTTTCATGGTCCTCAAGGCTGTGATGACCACAGTCAGGCTCTGTGACACAGCAGAAGGTTTCTATTATGGTACTAGAGGCACAAGGAGAACCAGGAGCTACAGCCCTGCTAAGCCTTCTCCATGGAATGTTGACGGCACAAGATTTCCCATTTATTTTTATATTTTTAGCCACATTTCACAAGAGATGGAAGGTTTATACCAGTCAAAGCTATGATATATAGAATTCTTTGAAACTTCCAACTGCTGAACTCATGTAGAACCCTGCAGAACTCTTTCCGAACTTCAGCAAGACCCTTGGCAGGTTGCTGGGGTCTCAACAGTGCCCAAAATTGTCACCAAACCCACTCTGCTGGTGTTTTGTCACTGTAAAAAACCCCAAAAGCCAACAGCTTGGGGCACAGCATTCAACTTCCTGGATGGAAACAGAATGAGCTATGTAAATATTTATTGCATAGGATGTAGCAAGCCCCAGCTCAGCTCTTTTTACTCACAATTCAGATGACCTCTTTTCCACTAACTTATCCATAATTTGGAGAATCACTTTTGTGATTCTTGCAACCATAGGAGAATGCCTCTTGAATTGTCTTATGGATTTTCACCAAGATGTGAATTTTTCAGGGGTAAGGGGTAAGGGGCTTAGCATCAGCTGGCTCCATAAACACAAAGGCAGGATTGGTGCAAAGCCCTCTCTTGACTTTCTGTGCAAGGACACGTGCTACCATCTGACTTCTGAGACTAGGAAACAAAGCAATGCTTGTTTTAGCTTGATTCACAGTGTTAAGTAGCCAATCCAAACCTAATTTTGCTCTGTCAGGTTAAAGGATATGCATATCACTTAATAATCTTTGGATTTGGCTTGATACTTGATGCTCAGAAAAGTTCACAGGAACACAGCTTACTTCAAACAAGTGGAAAGAGCTAAGAAAACATTGTCTGGCTATGTTTAGTCCAGACACAACTCAAAATCCAGTACCTGTAGCTTTTTAATGATATTTTCTTTTCTCTGTCATTCTGTCAGGTCAGAACTGGGGCAAGCAATTTGAAGCAGCAGGGACTGCTTCTTACTTACATATTAACCTTTCCAGTATTCCATGCCCTCCCTTTCTACACTGCACAGTAACAGGCTTCTGCCAATACAAACTTGTCTGTTTTGGTAATTGAGCAAGATTTGAGTTCCAGGAGGATCTAATAAGTGACATTATCTAATATGACCATTGAAAGTGTGCTCCTTAGGAAAGGAAGTGGTTTTAAATTATAGATAATCAAATAACTAATACAGTCCACCTGGAAATCTAGGTATTATTCCAAATTGCACAATTTCCATTTTGCTTACACTCCTCAAGACTGGGCTATAAATCCCTCTGGTTGTGCAGGACAATGCTGTATAAACCTCAAAATTTTGGTCACCATCTCACAGTAGCATGTGGATTAGTGGTCATTAAGGTACAATCCAACCTCTCTCCTTGGGCTCAGGAGCCCTATTTCAGCTCAGGCTTGGTCTTGCCTTTCACCCAGACTCATGGACAGGCCTTGGATCTGTACACCAGCCTTGTTTCCAGTCCTGTCTTTGGTCCCTTCTTCTATTGCTCCTAGCTGGTGTCTCTGGATGGATCCTGGATTTTCACTTATTGGGTGGGGGGGACGTTGTTGATGGACCCTGTTACCAGCACCCAGCTCTGCCTGCTGGAGGACAGTCAGTGAGGACACTGTGTACTTTGGGGTTGGCCTCAGCTTCTGGCTGATCCTTCTGCTCATGGAAAACTATTGCTTCCCTTCAAGTTAACACCTGTAGCACCTCGAGCCTGGGTCACACAATCAGTGCCACTGACAATTGCAAATACTGCTCTATGTGTGGACAGCATTTCTGATGCTCTCTGCCTTCCACCACTGCTAGCAGTCTTGCTCTTAAAGAATCACTTTCTCCCTTGCTCCTTTTCTGTCTGTTTGCATTCCTTACTTGTTTTTATTTCTAATGATTTTCTTTTTCCTTCAAAATTTCTGACTGGAAAGTTACAGCGGTAGCAGCCCAACCTCATGTGCAATCTGTGGGCATGCTGGGGGAAAAGAGTTGATGGGTATTGTCATTTGTGTGTATAAGCCTCATCCCCTACTTTACTTTATCTGGGTTTTTCAAAACATGACAGATGGTGGTGCTGAAAGGGTGAAATGCTATGATATAATAATGTACTGCTATTCAAAGTAGCATATTCTATGATTTCACTCCCTCCTCCAAAACTATGAACATAAATTATGTTGCTGGTTATATTATCACCACACACTGCAATCAGGCATTCATAAGATTCAAATCCACTGAAGTCATAAGCAGTCCTAAAGTTAATGCATCCAAGAAAGTCCAAAAAGTATTATGCAGTACTTGGTTTTCTGGTTTTGCAACATAGTTTGGTCCTTTGGAAAACGGGGTCAGGAGAAAGCAAGCTGAATTGAAGATAAAAAAAAATTAGCATATATTAGTATGCTTGAACTGCTTATACATCTATTTTAACATCATTTTCTACATATTCCCTTGCTGTGATTCTAACTTCATCTCCAGCCTCTGATAAAGTCCTTGGTATTCATTCTTAATACAACAGAATGTTACTGTTACATAATATTTATAGCAAGCCTTCCTAAATCCTCTAAATTAACTAAACTATGCAAAAATTCAAGCTATGCATCAAGGACCAAGCACAACAGCTTTCAGTTGTGGGAAAGAGCGAGAAGTTTAACTCTCAGTTTCCTGGATTTGTCAAGCTTAATCCTAACCCAGAACACTTGTTTTAATGCATTTCTCTGTGTTTTGGGAAATAAAGGAGCATTTGTCTCCCTTGCATGTGCACACAAAACTTATTTCAGTGTCTCCAACTATCATACCTAATATACCAAAAAGATCCATTCACAGTCTGTGTTCTCCTTGTCTGGGCATATCACACTTGTGTAGCAGATGTATCATCTTCAGATGTCTTAGTCTTTCCCTAGCATATCCCAAGGGTCCCTGATACATACTGATTCAATTTTCTAGTCAGAAATCATTGGACCAGATAAAATAGCTTGAAAATTACCAAAAAGTCAGAAAATGAGCCTGGCAGGAGTCTTAAGAATTCCAGCCCTCTACAGAAAACAATAATCCAGGCTCCTCAACATAGTTTCTCTTCTGCTCTATTCTCAAAGACCTCACTACAGGCAGTCACATCTCCTCTGTGTTTACATATGTACTTGCTCCCTGCAGAAACTTTTCATAGTGTCTGACCTAAATCTTCCTTGATACAATCTGATTTTACTCTCCCTTATCTGATTTATCATGGTTCTAGAGACAATTTATTCCTTTTGTCTTTTCATCTTTACTTGAAAGCTATTATTTTGTCTTCTCCTTTTCTTCTTTAAGATATACACAAGTTCAAGTCTTTTAACCTTTCCTCATAGTCATGTTTCTGAATCCCTGTTGGTCCACTCTGCCATATCTCCAACTGTTCCACATATCAAATGCTGAACATCTTCACTTGCCTTAGACAGGACAGCCCCTCTAAACCTTCTTGCATTATCCACCCTGTGTGCCTAAGTCACATTAAAGGGGCAGATGGCATTGACCAGAATGCATTTGCTTTTTGCAGATACAGGCTGACAAGGCACTGCTTTTCCTACTGCCAGCGTACTTGACCTAAAGAGAGATTACAGGAGCAGAAATGTACCAACTCACTTCCTGCCTTGCTGTTTTGATCAACTCTAAGTCATATTTTTGCAGGTCTAGTTTAAAATTTTGGGCTTTTTTTTTTTGCCAATATGTACCTATAGGCATCTCTCTCTCTCTCTAGATATATATATATATTTATATAATGCACACAATCACACACAGGTACACATATCCCAGTATATGTACGTGCATGTATATGTAGTGTTATATATAAGCACATGCATATACATCCGGCAAGCAATTCTTCCTTCACTTCCCCTAGTTAAAAGTGGAAGGAAGCACAGCTTCATTCACCATAAAGAGCCTGTGCAGCACAGGGCAGATGCTACTAGTCAGCAGATTGTTTCTGCCTGGAGGAAATTGGAGAAATTTTACACTAAAGGGCAGAGAACTTTACTGGACCTTTTGATGATTCCCTTCTGTAATGTCACAGAATCTTGTTAGCACAAAGACAATAAAGCAGACTTGTTTAAATAACCCATTACTGTTCATCTCTTATTCAGACCACATCACCAAATAAATGGCTGCTGTTTCTGTTTTTTCATCAATCCCTCTTTGTTTCAGACTGCCACAGAGGTTTTCCGGATTAACTCACAAGTAAATTAACTAGTTCCTGCTGAATGGACCACACTGAACATACCCACACAGAGAATTGCATACCTGACAGGGACTGAGAATCTGTTTCATGTTGAGCAGGGCTAAACCCAAGATGTAGACATGTGATTATTATTGTTAAAATACATACAAAGTGGTTGGAAATTCTGCATGCATAAACTGTTCTTCACTGATATTTGGAGGTGGTGGATGAGTAGGTCTCGAGTGTCAAACAATTTTTCTAAATTTATCTCAATATTTCATGTGAATTGAGCCAAAAGTGATCAGCTGAGCAGGGCTGGGCTCTGTTGGAAGACTGCTGCTGCCGCTGAAGGGGCCAGGCACTTCCTCTTCTTTCTTCTCCTCTCTTTTCTCACCTTGCTCTGACCTCGCAGGGGGAGGATTCAACTCCCTGAATCAGCAGAAGACTAAGGGAAAAAACAGGGTAGGGTTTTGCTGGCTTAGTGAGCTGCCCTGGGTCACCCTGGGGCCATCCCGCTAGAATTGTTCCTCTCAGTCCTGCAGTCATCAGCCAGGGCTTTCTAGAGCTTTTGTGCACCACCTTATTGCATTCCAGAAGCTGACAAAGACACCACCCTAAAGCACGTGAATATTAAACAGCTTCTCCATTTCCTTATCCATTTGGTAATATTCCCCTGGAAAGTGCAACTGAAATTATCTTGGAATCAGCAGAGGAGGATGGTCTTTTGGGAGAGAGATTCAGAGCAGAAGTCCAACTTTGCCTTCTTCAATCAGCTTTTGGAGAAACATATGTCCCAGGAGGCTCAGGGCTAAGTGCTCATGCACAGCACTGAACAAACCCCAGTTAGGAGCACTTCTCCTGCCACCCAAGAGGTACTATCAAAGGCTGGAGAAGATGATTGGACCCTAAATCCTAAAACAGAGACATTTTATCTAAAATAACCCACAGAAAACCCCAACAAAAACACAAAAAAACCCAACCAAACAAAACACAAACCAAAATGAAGCAAAATATACAAACACAAAACAAAATAAGAGAAGACTTTTTTTACAATTTAATTTTCCATTAGGAGAAGTGGTAATTCATTGAAGGAATATATGGAAGTGCACTTCCTCAGTTGTGATAAATACGTAGCAGCTCTAGACATTATACTTTGTTATGAGCTTTCAGTTGTACTATACTAATTCTAAATGGAAAATTTGTCTTAAAACTATGATATGGATTAAACCCTGTTGTATACTTTAATAAACAGTGCCAGTAATATTTATTGTAGTTTGCTATTTATTGGAAAAAGTAGAAAATTTAGGACAAATGAAAATATGCATATATTTGCAGAAATAGCAACTGAAACACACAAAAGATAATCTGGAATATTATTCATTTGTGAAAGCAAACAAATCTTTACTGTTATGTTCAGACAGGCAAGATTAAGCCCCTAGTTTTTCACTTAAAGCAGAAAAGCATCTGGAAATTTATTTGTGTGGTTAAGTTACATTATTTTTCCAGCCTATATGTGGTATCCTTGGAAAAGTGAGGAATGGATCTCTTCAAGTCAGTGAAATTATTCTGTTAGAAAAGAGACAAAAATTAGACCTGAAACTCTGAAAAACAGGATAGTAATCTCCTGCTGCCAAGGTCTGGCTCTGTAACAGAAAGCTTGGAAGTATTTATGTATTTATGTGTGTTATCATTTTTGTGCTATTCTGGAGCCTCCATTTCTATATTTGGTTGGAATATTTGTATCAAAACAATTGAAACACACATTTGAAAACAGCAGAATCTGTTTATGTTCATTTTATATTTACTGTGCTTTTTTGTGGATCTCCAGTCCCTGCTGCAGTGATCCCTTTGAAGTTCAGCTGTATTTTACTCCATTTTATTTCACCATGGTTATTCTTCCTTTAAAAGGATCAAGGCAACAGCAGAAGAGAAAGATGATTCAGCAGACAGCTGCTGATATCAGCAGAATCATAGTTCAAAAATGTGAGGCTGGGCAGCAAAACTATTTCTCATCTAGCATTCCAGAGAGCAAGTTAATTTTCCTCTTCTCCTCAGTGTATAATCCAACAGCAATGAGCAGAATTGATATTCTGAACAGCCAGACCAATATGGATGATACAGACACTTCCTGACCTATCTCCCCTTGCTGAGCCACAGCTGCACTGAATCTTGGCTGATGTTCTGGCAGTCAGATCAGTTCTTTCATTGCACATTTATATTCTGTGGTCCTTGAATTTCTGCATTCAAAATGCTAGAATAACAAGTAAAAAAAAAGGTAAAAATCTTTTCCCCCACTCTTGATTTTCCAACATGGAAATGGAAGCAGGGAAGTTAAAAACTTTGCAGGCTTGCCAAAGTGTTTCAGGAGATGCCAGATTCCTTTAATTTTTAATGATGCACTTAGAAGAGGGAATTTTTCAAGTCTTGAGTTTACATGGCTGATAATGTCCAGCTGAGATAACATCCTCTTCATCAGGTGTCACCAAGGGCAAAGACAATCCCTTAAGCACTGGCATCACAGAACTGTTGTAATTTCACTTCTGTGATGGTCTGGGACCCCAGGTAGATCTGGAATGAATAGAATGTACCCTTAGTGCTTTTCCTACTGCTAAAAACAAACTTTGGTTTATACTTCAGTGAAGTTCATAATGTTTGTTTTGCCACTGGCAGAATATGTTCTGTGTCCACATAGTTCCTCTTGCAGCTTTGCTTTCTGCACAATAGCTCTGCACAAGAAGCAAAATAGGAATGCTTCCTACAGGTTTTAAACCAGAGGTATTGTGAGAAAGCATGGAGATCTCAGGTCAGGAACTAATAGCAGCTTTTTTTAGCAGTGTGCCATGGGAATGCTCAGCTAACAGAAATGTGCTCTTAGGACCTGCTGACATGTCTGGAAAGAAGGGGCAGTGTGGCACTTGTATAGAGCCAGTGAGAGATCATAGCTCTGCACAAAGTTGGCATCAACATACACAGTACTGTCAATCCCTGTGCTGATGTAAAACTTATTTTCTAGGGATTGGCACTCAGTGCCTCTACATTCATGCATAAGGCAAATGTCAAAAGCTTTCTCCTGGAGCAGCAAGTGCTTACCTAAGGATTGCATTCTTTTTCCCTTTCACATAAACCAGCTTGAAAGCATCAAATTTAAAGAAGGAGAAGGAATAAAACATATTTTCTCAAATTGCCCTGCAGAGGAAAAAAATGCCATTACAAAACCATACACAAAGTTCATTGTTCAGGGACAAAAGCAATTTTATTCCTAACTGTTACTGCTCTCCCTGGGGCATCTGTCCTTTAGTTTATACCTGCATCTGTCTTAAAGATATGATCCTAACAAATACTGTTCACTCCTACATGCTCTGGATGAAATTCTATTCTTTCTGAAATCAATGACAAAACATCCTTCAGTGCAGCCAAATTTTTTCTGTAATTATAACTACAGCTTATTCCCAGTCTCAGGTGTAAGTTTCTCTCTGCATGACACTGGCATATTCCTTCCTTCTGGCTCCTAACATATTAAATTTCCTACTTGTTTTTACAAATGTATAGCCAATAGTTTCCAGAACTTCATTCCTAGATCACCAACTTACACACAATTTGTCAAAACTTAGTTAAAATATTCAATGTCCCCACTGGCCTGAGGATGATAAATGGGATGTCTGTTCCTCATATTTCTTTCCTTGGGAAGCTCTAGAAACTCCATTTATGTGAACAGAAATCTACTATCAGAGACTAACCAAGAGAAGCTTGTCTGGTAAGTGATACCTCTGTGCATTTGCTGATGCAGTCAATTAAAGTAATAACCTAATATCTGTGTGTTGGCAATATTTCAAAATATTTCCTTTTCCCAGGCACAACTGACTAAGGAATCTGTATGCAACACTGACATGAACATTACAGATGTTTTTTCTACATATCTGGCAGAGATGCATCGAATCATTGTTGATTAAAACTATAAGCAAACTTATATTATCTCTAACTGCCCCCCAAACATAACAGGATATGTTTCTGGCATGCCCCTGCTCCATGTCATGCAGGCACTGAATAGCCTTAGGATTTTGTGGGAACAGTTACAAATGTGGACAGCACAATGACTCAACTGCAGCCCTGTGCCTGCTTATGAGCAGCATAGCATGCTTCTAAAAGAATGACATTTGAATGATACTACAGCAGTAAATAACATTTGCTTTATCTCCATTACAGCCCTGCTATAAATATGTTCTAAAAACAAAAAATCATTCTTACAATGCAATTTATTGGATTCAGCCTGGAATTTGGGCCACCAGCTCTCTGGCTTCATTCCTTCATGCTTCATCTGCCCAATTATCAAATCCCCTGTTGTACAAAGACACAATTCAGCTGTTCTGAGGGCTTAGCTGTGCCCTCAGATACAGGGATGTGCAGTGCTCTGCATCTTGTAGCATCGAAATGCACAGCAGCCAGTTTTCACTGGGTACATCTCTGTCTGAGGACTGAAGTAAACAAGTAAACATGATCTGAAAGATCATTTAAGGAGACAAACATGCATTTAGATGCAATGAACTGCTGACCCTGTCAAAGCAGGAGCATACACCAAAGCAATACTGAAACATGAATGCTGGGAGAACAGATGCTCTGATTTACTTTTACTCTCCTCTCAGAGTAGGTATTCTGGAAGTGCAAGTGCACTGTACCCTAGACTTCTATCCAACCTTGTGAATATTTGAAATTCTATTTTGCATTTTCTTTACCACCTATTCTCTTTCCTTTGAAAGATTTATGTCAAGGCCTTACTTCTACATCAACTATCTCCCTGTCGGTTTATCTCTCTGATTATCAGTCACTGCTGAGAAAATCTCTATGATCTAAGATGTTTTATATGTGCTTGCAGCTTCATCACATGTTGCAAAGGAAGATTCTTTTCTGTGATGGAATGACCAACAGATTGATGCTGAGAAAATGTTTAAAGAGAAATGCTGAAGAAAAAGAGGCTGCAGGCAAATCTCCATTGCAGAACGATGCACCAAAAGCTGCTTTTGATCATTATGAGCCACGGGTTTGTTCAATCTTTCCAGAGGTCTATGACATACTGCACATTTTTCTGTGAAGAATATTACAGGTATTATTATAATTCAAATCACTCACAGAAACAGGATTGAAGCCAGTGAAAGGATATTTTCTGGCCATCAGAAAGGAAGGTACACTGTAAGTTCCACTTTCTGCCATCACAGAGCCCAAAACAGCATAACCAGTTCTAGCTGGCACCCAAGGCAGTGACATGGATCACTTGACAGCCAAGGGCTGAGCGTCAGCTGAGAAAGTGTGACTCTCTGTCCACATTGGTACCTTCTCCAAGAGAGCCATGCCAGTAAGGAAGAGAAGAACTCATTGCCCTGGCATTCTCTCTGTGAGCAGGCATGGGGCCCATTTCATGGTGCTGTGGAAAATTTCCACCTCATCTCCTTTAGGAATCCCGAATTTCAATAAAATGGGAGATGAGTCCTCTCCCCCAGGTTCACATTAAAAGGAGTCAGGAACTGCAGAGGAGCCATCAGAGCACTTAGGTTACAATTCTGCAATGGCCTGTAGAAGGCAATGTCTGTCCCCCACCCCACATGTGCATATTTCCCTTAATGGAATCAAACGCTCATTAATGGTAAAGGTGGGAATATTTGGCTATCAACAAGTAAGTAGAGGTCTTCATTCTTTTTCAGCTTTTTGAACTACTTCACCCTACAAAGCATTATAATTAAGTCATGAAGTGGAAACCAACAGGCTCAGAGGCTTCCTGACCCTGATGAAACCACTCGACTTTTGTAGCCTGTTTAGCAGGGCATGTTTAGCAGGGCATGTTTAGCAGTCTGCATGAGCAGACTGATTTTGTAAAAGCAGCCTTCATTTTTACTGATAAGCTGAGCTGTCAGAATTCATTTCACACACAGATAAAATCAAAATGCAGATCTCTGCAGGAATAAATACCTATGTAGACAAGGTGTTGCTTTGCTGTGAATACTACTCAAAAATATGCCAGATATGAATTTGAGAAAAAGATCCTATTAAAAAGTAAACGAAAAGTTCTGGACATGTGGCACTGAAACCTTCTTAAAAGATTGCATGAGAGACTTTATCATTTCAGAAGGACTGAGTTTTCCCTTGAAGCACAGTGAGAGGTTGCTAGACTCCTGGGGGAATAAATAAAAAGGAGATGTTCATTTTTCATTCTCGGTAAAATATTTATGAAGAACTGTTGTCAAAATCTATTTGGCAAACTGTTTGGTGTGTCTTGAATTACTGCATTTTATGTTTCTGGACATGAAGAACATAATCTTTCAAGATGCTCCAAAATAATAGTTGTAGTGAAAAAAGAATATTGAATTTTGGTTTATTACAGTCCACTAGGTAACAAAACTGTCAGTGTTTCATTTGGACAATTTTACTGAGTGGAATAAACAGTCATAAAGGTCAGTGCTTTTCACACTGTTTTAAAGGTGCTTACCAACCATTTTCTGACTTTACCACAGTTTTTGCCTTCATTATCACAAAAATCACCTGGAGAGAGCTATGGACTTATAATTAGTAGCATGGATTTCTGTTTGGTTTAATAGGACCGACTGGTAGGTCAGTGTTCCAGACAAAGACTAATTAAACTTTTTTAAAAAGAGTCTTGGTTGTCTTCAGAGACAAGTGCAAGTATACTAATGATTGAACTGTATCTGTGTTTGATGAACACCAGGTGGGTGAGTAAGACAGAGAGGTGACGATAGGGGGCAAGCAGAACCAGAACCAGAAAAAAAATCATTTAAGATTCCTGAGATGTGCAGATACAAGGGAATTCCATCTGTATCCTATGCTGCACTGCCACCACATATGTTCATATAATTATGCATATGAGTACGGCCATTTGAAAGGATTGTTGCCCTCATTGTATCTCACTGTTAAAAAGGAAAAAAAAAGAGCTTTCTACCTTCAGACCAGCCTTTCCAAGCCCCTAGGGCTGCAGCCCAGCTTAGAGCTTAGGAAACTCTGCAGCTGGCCAAAAGCTTTGTAGTGAGCCATATTCCTGACAGTCTCAGTCATTTCTGCATTTGTTCTCTCTTTCACTCGAGGTTCAGAAATGGGGAGTCCTGGGGACTTTTGTACCAAAGGCCTTTGTGCAAGTCTCACCTCAGAACTGCTCCCAGGTTGTTGTGAGCAGCCGGCTGTTGACCAGCAGAGTCAGACAGTTTGATTTGGGTCCCTGGCTGAGAGGCAAAAGCACTGTGAATAGAAGAATAGCAACGCGCTCCTTCGCAATTAGGTATTTGTGTGAAGAAAAACCTCATTTGTGAGAATGATCATGAATAGAGAATAAAAGGAGGTATGAACATGATCACAGTGAACAGCTGCTCAGAGCTGGAACAAATGTTGGTGAATACTCATTTGCAGTATTCTTCTAGATCTGGATTTTCTTTTCTCCCTTCAAATATGGTCTCTGCTTGAGTGGCTTAGCAAAATAAAGACAGATGGCAATGGATTATCTCTAACACTTCATTAATTGCAGTGCAGCCATTACAGTATTTCTAAAGCACTCACCAGAGCTTTGCCTGATGATTTCCTTTAACTGAGTCACATGCCACTTAGTGAGTAGGGACCTAATAAGAAATTGTGACTTATTAATTAAGGATGCCAGTGTTAGCCATAACAGCATATAAATACATTAGCAAATTTCATGGCTGAATATATTGTGTATTTAGGATAACTTTTTCAGTGTAAAATAAGAAACCACAAATTCTTGCAAAGGCATGGCTGCTTTACAGTGCCTCGCAGTCATGGCACAGATAGTGCCAGATTTTAGAGCCTAATTTACTCTGATGCCATCCAGCTTTCAAAATTAGGAGCCTAATTTCCTTTTTCAAAATTGGCTTAGGAACATACATCCAAACTTAGACATGATTCAAAGCCTAAAGATTCAGATAACACACAATGAAATTACTAATGCTACCAGGTACTTAGATCTAATGACCACAGAGACTATCTGGAAATCTTTTGGTTATGTTTCCTTCTGCTTATAAAAATGTGATTCATTCACTCCTGGAATAGAAGTAATAGCAGGTTACTTAAGTAACCGGCAGATAAGTGACAGCACATTTATCATTTTTTAAATTCTCTTTTAGATAAGCATTAGTTTGAAATATATGTGAAGAAAATGTCTGTTGAAGAATTTTGAATACACTTGTTTAAAAATATAGCTGGCATAATGCACAGAAAGTGAAAGGAGTATAACTATAAAGGATCTCTCAATTCTGATAGAAAACAATTTTAGGTACAAACCCAGAGGCACATATTTAAAACACTGTATGTATTTTACAACCCTGAGATTCACAATTCAGTAGAATTATCAAAGTTCACACACATTCATCCAGTGAAAAGCTGGCTGGCTGCAGCCTCAGTGCTGTCTTGATCTCCTGCCCCAGGTTTCCACAGGCAGCAGATCCTGTGGCACAGTAACTGTAAGTGCCCAGCCACACTGGCAATAAATCACCTTGTCCCATGCATATAGGGGATTACCCCCAACCTTATTCCAGAAGGAGCAGCAGCTCATTTTTCTGTACTGCTCTGAAGGAATTTCCATCCCCTCCCTCCCTTTCCACAGTTGCACTAGTCCAACAAACTCAGTACAGGCTAAAGAGACAATATTCATCCTGCCAAGTGGTATCTTTGATTTGATAAGCAGCTAGAGCAGAGAGAGAGGCATTACCTCTGCGTACAAGACAACAAAGTCTGACACAGGAACAGTTTGATCCTGGTGTCAAAGAGAAAGGGGCAAACAAAAGGAGAATCAGAAAGAACAACAGAAATAATTTGTGCTCTGGGAAGTCTAACTTAGACACTGAAATCTGAGGTGCTCAGCCTGAATTTGGCTAACCAGTGATTCAGTTGCAGTCTAATAATGCCAACACAAGAAAAAGATTGCTGGCTGTGGCTGTCTCTTTAATTTTGCAAAGAAAGAATAAGACAAGTAAGACAAAACTAAACAAAACAAAACAAAAAAAAAAAGCTGAAGTAGGAGCAGAAGCTAAACAAAATCAAACTAGAAATAGCACATTCCCAGCATCAAGGGTGGATAATTAGCCACTGGAACAGTGTGCCACTGTATGTGGTGAAGACATTGGGTATTCACAGCAAGGTCGGATCTGTCTCCTCTGTCCGAACACAAGTTTTGATCTCTTTGCAGAAATGACTGAGGTTTTTCTGACATGTGTTGTACTGAACATTGGGCCACATGATTTTATAATTCCTTCTGTTCTATCAGGCTTATTATGGACTACATGATCTTTATATACCAGATTGGTAAAAGCATGCAATGTTGATTCTTTGTTCTACTTTTGTTGCTATATATTAAGAGGGTTCTCAAAAGTCTGAGTGAGCGCCAGAATGCCCTCAGGCTCTCCACTGCTGAGTTAGAGAGTGGAATGCAGCTGTGGCTCCCAGGGGGTGTTGCAATGTCCAGTGTCCCCTGCCTCCTCAGGAGGAATCTGCTGCCCTGGTTTGGACACTGCAGCTCACCCTGCAGTGCACAAGAAGTGCCAGCTGCCTCAGGTGAGGTTCAGAACAGGCAGCACACCAAGTGGGCAGAGATCTAAACTTGCTCCTAGAAAATAATGGAAGACATGTTTATTTTTCCCTCTCTTTGATCTAGCTTTGAGATGCAAGGGAGTAAGCAGTGCTAACTCTGGACTCACAGAACAAAACCTGCTCTTAAATTAGAAAGTTAGGATCACCCTGGCCCTTAAACCCAAAGAAACTGTCAGTTCTGTGCACCTTCAGCAATTCCCTGTCAGAGGACTCTTAGCCAAGCACAGGTATCCATACCCTGGAATACACTGGGCTCAAATTCAGCCTGATTTTGACAATAGGTAACACTGTGAATGTGAGCACTTTCCAAAACTTGCACTGAATACAAGTCTGGTGGACCATGAAAAGGAAAATAAATTGGAAATATGTGAAGTTTGGCTTTGGCTTACAATGGGAATAGAATTTAAAGATAAGTAATTTTTAAAGTACATGTACAGAACAAATGCATCTGTCCTTCCTCTCTAACCATCTATCATTTCATGCCTTTTCTTCAGTCTAGGATTTTCACTCATCAGGTGCTCTCTATCATTGTGTTCAAATCACATCTTTAAAGTTCTGTTTCAAATGGGGCTTTGTGGCTTATTAACTACAGTTTATTCATATCCCATTAGTTTTAATTGTACATATGCAATTTTTGCAAAATCTTCTCAAGGCAAAGATTTCAAAACACATGTGTTTTGAAAACAATGAGTAACAATGATAAGTACCAATGATTATTGTTGCTGATGCTGGGAAAAGGGTGAAGGTTAACAACTTATTCAGAGCAGAGACACAAAAGTGTCTAATTTTGTAGCAGCACAAGACTACTTTTCTGAGGTCAGCATTCAAAGGTTGGTCTCACATTGATTTTTTGATGGAAAGATTCTGTTTTTATTTGTGTCTTAACAAGCACAAAGAAATTATGTTAAGGGTAACTTTTCATAGAAATTCAAGGGAACTCTGAAAAATTAATTTTAGGTATTTTAGGGGTAAAGTTATGAGCAACTATTTTAGCGACTCTGTATCACTCTTTCCTCTTTAATTTTCAAGCAATATATGACTTCAGGAATTGTTACACTAAAAATGCCATCCTCAACCTATACTCTCAACCTGTGCCCAGCAGATGTTTCCATGTAGGATTTAAGAACTTCTCAGTAAGTGCAAGTGGGTTAGTTGTGCCTCATCATTGTGTCTCCTCCTGATCCTGTGAAGATTAGCCTATGCATGAGATTTTCTAGCTATTTCCTAAAACTGTTGTCATTATTTATAATCATTAAAATTAAATTTTAAAAGTTAAAATTTAAAAGTTAAATTAAAATTTAAAAGTTAAAATTATTTTAAAATTCCTGGTTCCATTGACTTTCTGTTGTAGGGAGTTCCACTTTGCAGGGCAATTTTTCCACCATTTTTTCCTGAACTTGATGTTTTCCTCTCTCCAGTGCTATTCTTTGTATTTTAGATGGAGAGGCACACTTGGTTACAGCATTATACCTTCTGCAGAGTTTATCATCCCATTCTTATCTCTGCAGCATATCCTGTCTTTTATTGACTGCTTTCAGCAGAGCCCTAATGGCGCTTTGGTGAGAACCTGTACTCTCTGCTGGCCTGATAAGGTTAATTGAGAATTCTCTAATGTTTGGTAGTTCATACTTTTCTCATCAACAGGCATGAAATTCACTTACCATCATTCATCTGGGTAACTGAGGTCTGAATTCCTCCTCAGCCCTCTGGTTCTAAGTCACCTTGACTCATCTTTTCCACAGCGATCACCCTTCCTTCCAAGTCATATATGAGTGCATATAATAAGCACTACATACCCAAACAAGCTATACAAGGATATGTATCATATCCTAATCTTAACCATTCTGTTTATCACAGCTTCTCCACCTGCCCTTCTTTTTGAAAACAGGTCACAGGAGGCTGCAGAAGACAACAGCCAACTTTGCTGGGGACCACACCGAGTCACCAGCACTTCACAGACACCTCAATGCAAGTCAGCCTGAAAGGAGCCAACAATGAGCAACACAGGCTAAAAGCAATGTAAGGTGTTACCTGTTATCAGAATGAGCTACTTCACAGCATCATTATGTCTCCAGTTCACACCACAGGCATTGACAAATAAGCCAAAAAACCCCGTGCACTCCTAAAGATGTCTTCAGATGCTTTGGAGAGTCTGAATGTGGGATTGATGTTGATAATATTATATATATGTTGTCTGCATCCATCTGATTTGATAAAATGCCAGGAAGTAGTGTAATAGAAACTTTATTTAGATCTCTACTATGAAAGCTATTTCAACCTTTATCTGGAATTTCATAACAATAAAAAATGCATCTCTATTTTTCTCACAGCACTGAAACTCTACTGGTATTTTGCAAGGCCTGTGGTTTCTGTTCTGTATAAAACAGCTCATATTTTCCTCTTAACTAACGCTGACCTTAAATTGCATCCTGCACTACTGAAGAGTAGGAATGTTTCCTATAAGACTTGGGAAACCTACCTTAACCTTTCACATGGAATAAAGCTCCTGGGAATCATAGCAGATAGTTTTACATGGAAATCTAATTGACTAAGGAACAGGCCTCATTTTCCAGAGCAAGCAACATTCAGAAATATGCCAGCTATGAATCTGATTGGGTTTGTCCAAGATGAAGATAAATCTTTATGGAACAGTCAATGATAGAGCTATTGCTGTACTACTGTTATGATGGATGGGGAAAAAAAGTTTAATAAAAAATGTTCTAAAACATTTAAATATTTAAACATTTTCAGTGTACATCAAAGTTCAGTAAATTCCCTGTTACTTTTAAGCTTTTTACACACAAGGTCACTTTCTGCTTTCATCTTATCCTTTTTCCAGATGCATGAATTTTGGAGGATTGTTAGGCACAAGAGCTGCAGATTCACTGGAGAAGGGAAGTTTGGTCTCCCAGGAGTTTCAATCCAATTTTTCACATTAAAGTTCTGACAAAGTGCAGTTGCATTTAAAGGCTACTGGCACTGTATTAATTACAGTGCCTGGGCTGTTGGGTTTGTAATGGATGGTCTGTGCTAGGGATGCAGAAGCTGTTCCTAGTCTGGGTGGCATTTTGTACTGAGCTTTACATCAGAGCAATTGATCCACACACACTGAGCTTACTCCTGCTTTCTTTGGCAGAGAAGCCCTAATTTTCATCTGAATAACAGCAGCTCAGTTTAGGCACCTTAAGGCAGTGAGTTGAGGAGGCTGGCATGGTCCCTGCTGAATGGAGGTGAATTTGGGGCAGTCAACACTGATTCTCACTCCTGCCTTCTCCCTCCCTTGCAGTCTGACACCTGGGTCCTTCCAGCATGCCTGGATTGCTGTGCAGTGTCTGAGCTGTGAAATACCCATTTGGTGTCACACTGCTACCCACACCAGCAGAGTATGAACCAATCAGGGACATCTGAATGCAGAGCACTTTCAAAATACCAAATGACCCACATGAACAGATTGAGTTTATTACAAAATTTTGTTAATACACAAGAATGAAAATGGTCTCTCTGTCCCAGGAAACTGCTGAGGTTTTTTTTTAAAGTAATTTTTATCACCCAAACCAGGTCAAAGAGTCAATCACAAAAATTTTCTCAGCTTGTTCACTGTTAATATTAAGAAAAAATGGAAATCATTGAAACCTTTCAACACAAAAGTGTTTCATTTTTGTTTGAACATTGTAGAATTATTTTCTCTTTTCTACAATTTAAATCAGTTTGCTGAAATAACAGCCATAGAATGAACAGTCTGAATTTTTTGGTTTGGAAATTTAACTTTTTTTTGGATATACAATTTTTTTTGTGAAACCAAATACCAAATAAGAAATTCACTAAAATTGGTTCTTTTTCACAAATACATATAAATCTTCAGAGTGAAAGTTTTTGATATAAAATAAATGGAATTCCTCTCTGCACTTTGAGTAAGAGTGGAACTTACCATTTCTCACATTCTTCTTTTGCAAATATCAGAGACCTACAACTTTTATAACAACATGTTTAAATCTGCTATTTTTTATCTGCATAAATATTTCAGCAACTGCTATAGGCTGCAGTGTCAATGTTTTTTTCTCAGTAGAGGAACGAACTACTTTTCCTTAAATAGAGGAACCTCTTTTTCTCATTTTCATAAGCTTATTTAGATATGCTTAAACCTGACACTTTAGGAAATGTTCCATCAGTACATTTCATGTCCATAGCAGTTTTACTACTATTCTATTTCATTAGGCTGCTTTATTCATTCTAGATATCTTCTTCAAGGTCAAAAAAAAATCAGTCCACCAACAGCTGTTTTCAGAGTGCTTTTCCTGTGTACTAACCCATACCCTCCCAATAACACGAGGTCGAATACAGTAATTAACTGTTCATAAACAAAATGGTGATCTATTATAACTACAGCATGGAAAAAAAAAAAAGTTGTTACTTCCTGTAAATGTAAAGAGAGGTGATTTTCAATAAATTGAAGGGGGAAAATGGCACCATTCCCAGTTTTTCAAGGCTGTACTTATAAGGATCCATTTATCACCTTAGTGACAAGTTCGGGAACTCCTGTCATTAATGCTGAAGCAAAACACATTTGAATGTCATGTCAATAAATCATTTGCCAACTAGAGGGTTGAAGGATTTTACAGTTGTTAATCTGGCTGGTCTGGGAATAGAATTTGCACACAATTTCCTTTCATTACCAGGAACAAAATAAATCCAGATTATTACAATCATGGAATAAAAGAGGGAGCCTCAGTTTCAAAGATTATTAAAAATGCAGAATTTATACAAAATAATATTGTGGTGTGTTTTTCCTATTCTGACATACTATGTTAAAAAATATGTGTAAAATCCAATAGTTTCCCAATTCCATAAACAAAGACTGATCACATTGTTTGTACTCAGATTGATTGCACTGTGTTTTGTCAGGAATGAGGCAAAACAAATGGGCACTGAAGCACAATCTGAAAATGAGCTAATCAGAGCTACTTTGCACAAATGGCAGGGAAGCACTGCAGATGTGCAAGCCTGTGAGGTCAACATCTGTCAGCAGTTCACTCTGTCCTATGAAATGGAGGTCAAATATCAGCATCTCTCCTGACTGTAACTGTGTCAGTGACTCAAGAAGGGCATATGTGATGGGATCCCTCAACCATCCACATCCTGGCTCTTTAGCCATTGCTATATTAGTTTATGCTCCATTTATGTCTTTCAGTGGATATACTGCAACTTTACACAGTGGAAGGTACTATCAGAGCAATGAGGCAGAAGGCAAAATGTTTTTACAACAACATTTTTATAACACTTGAATTCTAATAAAAAGTAACAATCACAAACATCTTCAAAATGTGAGAGATTCAAAGTCCTTTCCCACCACTACCTTAAGCAAATTAATCTCTTGTATTCTTGGAGTCTGGAAAAATTTGATCAAAACAAGAGCTGTCCACCCAGAATATTTTGGTTTTGAAATTGAATGTGCTTTTCATTGGCTAAATAAGCCAATAGGCTAGCATGGAAGCATGGTGAATAGAGAAAGAAAAAGGTGTGAATGCCCGTAGAACAATGCTAGAGCTGTGTGGTAGTGGTGCTGAGCAATGAAAGCTCAGTTCTGGAGGTGTTACTTGTCATTTACAAATCTCTTGAGCAATCTCACTTTTTTTCAATCCATCAAAGCACAAATGAGCACATGCTATCCAATGGAGAAAGAGTCAATCTATATACCATAGACACCCCATAGATTCTGGTGTTTGCAATCCAGCTAGTAGGGAGGTTCAACACTTTTGTGTCAGCTCTTTTCTAAGGCAAAACTTCAACACAGGATATTGATCTTGAATTCATGTGTGATATAATAAATGTACAAAACACCATGGAGCTGTAGGGCAATATAGATGAGTGATATATACCAGCCTTATAAAGAAAAAAGTTTTGGGGAAAAAAGTGGATTCCCCAGAGCTAGCATACTAAACTTGATGATAACTCACTTAGTTGAAGAAGACTAAAAATTTGAGTGCACAAATGGTTTCTGAATACTTATGAGTACCCTCCATATTGTACAAAGGAGTAGATCAGGAACCAGAAAAATATCAGAGTACCAACCAAGCTCTTATGAGCCCTCCTACTTTCACCCAAGGCTGTCACAGAAGGAAAGTGTTCACTCCAGCCAAAGTGACAAGATATTCAGAGGCTGAGCAAGATTCAAGAATAAGCAAGGACTGCTCGTCCCCATGAAAGACAGAGGCAGCTGGAAGACACAAAATAAAATGTCTCCTAGAGCATCTGGATCTACTGAAGGGCATGGAGAGTTACCACCCCCCTTGGATTGTTCTCTTTGCTCCTCATGCACGTGTGTTCAGCTTTGCTGGCCATGATGGGGAGCAGCCTTGACATCCCATTTGTCAGTGAAAGGAGAGAATTCTCCCCTTGAAGCTGGCAGCTTCTCAGGCTTAGTTTCTCAAGCTCGTGAGATGGGGGAAAATTATCAGTACAGAGTCATAGAATATACTGAGTTGGAAGAGACCCATCAGAATCATCAAATCCAACTCCTGGATCTGTGTAAGACACACCAAGAATCACACTACATGTCTGAAAGTGTTGTTCAAATGAAAAACTCCAAAAATGAGTCCTCCTTAATTACTAATTCATGAGACCTCCAGAGAGGGGAGTATGTCAGAATGGCTTACTGTAGAGAAAACATCGTATGCATAAACATTATATTACATATGTTAATTACTTTATTGGCATATTATTTTTATAAAGAGACCATATGAAAGAACAATGACTCTCGAGGGAACAATTAAATGGGAAATAAGTTGTTAACAGATTTAACAGACTATGTTTAACATACCTTTGATAGCAAAAGATTCTTCAGAAATGTAGTGAGTAGTTCTTGGGCTGATTTCTTAGTATTTCTTTTGCCATGGAGATCATTGAAAAGTTCCTGCTGTGTTGTACAGAGATTAGGCCATACATAATAGCCCTACCCGAATCTTCAGTTACACAGATGTGAGATGAAAGGCTATTGTAGAGTTTCAAAAATATAGCAGGAAACAGGTCTGTTCTTCAGCACTAAACAACATTTAACTTGAAGTACCTGGAAGTATTTAAGAAGCCCAATTCTGGAGAATTAACAGTTTTTTTCCTAAATTGTACTTAATGAGTACATTCTTGAGTAGATTGGCATAAGGTAGATTTCATTGATCTGCCTGAAATTACAGGCAGTTTCACTTTGAGTTACATCTTATAGTAATGAAAATTCTGAGAAAAGCTGTCATTTTAAATGTTTACTGCAATTGGTATCCAAGGGGATGTTAATGATTTGAAAAGTGTTAAATGCTCATTTTGAGAGAGTAGTTAAGTTCTAAGTTGCATATAAATGCAAGCTTGACTTTTGAGAGAAATTTCAGTTCCACTTCTCCCAGATGAAAAGCTGGTGGAGGAGCCCCTGGCACAATTTTTACTCTCAAACAAAGGTCCAGATCCATGAGTTTGACAGTAGGTAAAATAGTTCTCCCAAGAAAAATTCCTTTTAATTTGAGGGAAAAATAATAGCATCACCAGTGGTAGTTTAAAATGAATGTAGGATGTATTTCATCATTAGAAGTTACAGTCTTTGGTTTCCCTGTTTCAAGTGCAAAATGCAGTCTCATCATCTCATTTGACTTCTTACTGCATTCACTCTCCTTTAATGCCAGTGCCCAAGCAGTCAGTTCAAGATGCTGGTTGGAAGTGAACTGCCAATTAAGCAATTAGATCTAAGGAGGGAAGACTTGCTGAGGAGGCCTTGCAGAGGTACACAAGGTCTGGGTATATACCCACAGAAGTCCATGTGCCAGATGGTGGATGTGTAGGAAAACTGTGGAAGTGGAGTTAGCTCCTGCTGTTGGCCTCGGGCTTGCCCGAAGGTGCTGCTGCAAGAGGCAAGCAGATTGAAGGCAGGACAGATGCAGAGGCAGGCAGCCCTGGAAAGGCACAGGGCATTTTAAAAGGACCCAGATTTGGCTAAAAGCTTTTTGAAAGACACTTAGTGCAATGCCTCTCACCCAGCTGTAATGGCTCTTGGCAGGTGGGTGTTCACTGCTTAGGTTTTCATTTTAGGCTCTCTGTCAAAAAGAGAGAAAAGGCAGTCTTCAGCAGCAGTTCATCTGACCTATTTTAATGTGCTGCTGAGGAGGGTTGAATTGCCCAGAAGTGCATATTTCTGGTCAGATAAATTTGTCAAATGGTCAAATGAAACCTACTTTTATTCACAGCTTTAGGAAGAAGAGATTTCAGAGGTGGTTCCCAGCATGGAAGCAGTGTGGATGGCTGTGGGTTGATTTCATTTTAGTTGCTCTGGCCATTATTTAAGCCTGTGCTTTGTATTGCATGAATATCATGCTTAATGATGATAGAAAGTGTCAGGTTCCCCATGTGTGGTGCACAGATGGTCCACAGTGACCCTGATTGTGTATTTAATGTGCACAGAGACCACTTGTACCACATATATCCAGGAGATTTGAAAAACATCAGCCTTGTCGCACACATGGTGAAAAGTTGATCCTCACATAGCAGGAACCTGTGAGGAAGAAACTATTCCAGCTTGGTCCTTTGTTTTCTGCAAATCCCAGTCAAATGTATACATTCTTTACATGCCATGAGCCAAGGGGAGGTATGTGGGGGAACCCAGACACTAGACAGCCCTACCATTCCTGTCACCAGTCCCTCAGAGAGCTAAACCACCATGAGGGAAGACACTTGGTGGAGCAGAGCTGTGTCATTGCAGGAGAAGTACTTTGAGGGTCAATTTAACCCAGGCTCCCAGCAAAGAACAAACTGAAAATTATACAGGAATCCTACACACTGAAATTTCACCTCATATTTGTCCCAAGAGCAACCATGTCTTCAGAAAGGTCTGCCAGTATAATTGAATTTGAATGTATTTTCTGTTAGCTAATCAATTTTTAGGATCTAAATCTGGCTGCTTTTCTTGGTTCAGCTAATATTATTCATCAGTTCCGAGAAAAATAAATTAAGGCATGATATTTTATATACAGTGCTACTATTTCAAGCAATGTTTCAACCAGCTGTCTCTGTGCTACCAGAAGATTTTCTGTTTTCTAGAGTTTTGTGCTGTTTGGGCAATGTATACAGTGGTAAGTCAGTGTGAAACCTGCAGGCATTCTGGACTTGTTCTTGTTTAAATTATAGCCAAATCAAGTCTTTTGGGCCATCAGATGTTGTATGGCGTGTTAATGCATGACTGTAAGGTATTAACTGGTTCTCCTCTGAAATTTTACATGCTGTTTTGGCAAAACTCTAGAAGACCAGAGAGTTTTAAAAACTGTTTATTGTATTTAAGCAGTGCAAGCTTCTTTATCCTAAAGACAGTTCTACACTTCAGTGAATTTTGCCCATGTGTATGTCTAGACTTAGAAATGAGAAGTGAAGAAATCCTCACTGATCAGCTAATGGGTTGTGACACCTTCTGGACCTGAAAAGCATGAATCTGATATTTTCTCCCAGTATAAGGGGACTTCAGGAGACTGCTTTAACTACTCCACTAGAGAATATGATATGTTGCAGGAAGAAAACTGTTAAAGTTAGGTTAGGTTTTGTGCAAATCCTTAAAGACTTATTGAAATAAGGCAAAAAACTCTTGTTCAGTCAAGGAAGTGGACCTTGGTTTGCCTGAAAAAGAGAGAAAAGAAATTAAATTTCTCACTTTATTCTGTAAATGGTTCTCAGAGCTATATATTTTTCTAATTTTTAGTGTTTTCTATTACTTACATTTATTAAAATTGTCCTCATTGAAAATGAAATATTTTTGTTTTGTCTTGCCTTGTTCTTCAGCATGAAAACAGGGAACAAAATGCTCTTATTTTGGTTAAAACAGTTCATTTTACTCATTTGATTTGAGAATGCCAAAATTTTAACCAAATTTATTCAAGGAAACCAGAAAAATGAGTTATCCACTCAATCCTCTTGCTGAAAAAGATGAGAGAAAAAACCCCTAGGGATTATTTCATGATGGATCCTGGCAGATTTATGTACAGGATTGTATGATGTGTTTGTGACAAGCAGTAGCCTTGAATGGAACAGTCACAGGGAGTCTTCACCCTCACATGTTTCTTTAAGGTTTCTCTTTAGGGTTTCTTGCTGCCAGTGTGAATAACAGGAGGAAGCTGCAGTTCAATTTGCAGTGTCCAGAGATAAGGGAATTATTTCTATTTTACTCTTTTTTTTTTTTTTTTTTTTTTTTTGAATGAGAGTGGCTGAAAAGTCTGTATTGAGTAGAGATTGAGGAGCTGTAGCCATGGGAACCAGGCTGATGCTGGTGTCTTTGTCTAAAGGAATCAAACCTCTCAAAACACCCAGAAGCATCTTTATAAGAGCAACAGTAGCAGAACTGACAATAGGAAGAAAAGCTATTGATGCTCTGCCAGTAGAAACTGGGAATGTCAGGGTTAGGGAAGACTGTGACCATGATTTAACAAGAAATATATAGCATATACACAAGAAAGTTCCACCAAAACCCTCCCAAAACTCTAAAAGCTGCAAAAGACTCTGTATACCAGCTGTTGGGAGCATGGGTTTGAATGTAGGAGGGAATGACTCAGTCCTCAATTAAGTGAGTTTTGTGGGTATGAGTGTCACTTGCACGTGTAGAGATGGAACAGGGGCCCCAGCTCAGAAAATAGAGTCAGCAGCTTTTAACCCTTGCATTGAAAATTAGCTGCATGGTATTTTTTACCCCTATGTGATAGGAACAGAGAAGAACCTTGGAATCATACACAGCTCCTCTTCAGAAATACAAGCTCCCCAAAACCTGCACAACAGTAACACCACAGAAATGTCTGCTGTGACAAAAACTGAGAAATTCCAAGCAGCACATTGTCCACCATCACAGCAAGAGGGAAAATGGTTTCATAGATGTTTTGGAAGAAGAGGATCTCTAGCAGATGGCATTTGGCCAGGGAGCCTGCTCCCAGGAGGCTGAGCTCACAGCACTGTCCTCAGTGCTTTCCCCTGCACCGGGCAGAAGACAAACACCAGCAACCCTCCCCATATGTGTGAGAAGCCAACACCTTTCCTTAACACTCATCCTCCCAATGCCCAGAGATGCTCCTGAGCTGGCAGCAAGCACAGACCAAGATATTTAAAAATGGGAAGGTAAGTCCGAAGTTCTGTGCTAAAAGCCACAGTGGTGTGGTCGGCGCAGAGGCTGAACCTCTGATCTCACAGATGAAAGGGACTATCTGTGCTGCACAGAGCTGTGCTGACTCCCATCCAGCACACTCAGGGCATGCAGAGCTCAGCTCTTTGTGCTCTTCATCAACAGTGCACCACAAGAGAAAATCCCCTGGTTTGCTCTCAGCCCATACCTTATGTAATATTTAAATGTAGCAATGGGATACCTGGAAGAAAAAGATCCAAACTTAAATATGCTCTTCCATAAAGCAGACTAAAACCTCAGAAGCTGCTAGCAGTAGCCTAACAGGCACTCACCCAGCCAGACATCTAATAGTTTTTAATGCTAATCAATAGAAAAGATTCTGGGAAGTGACCTTGAGAGCTATTGTCTCAGTGTGATATATGTTTTGAAGCAGTGGGTGATTCTGATGCTTTAATGTAGTAATTTCTGGAAAAGGATATGTGGAAGGGTAGTGAAGATCTGAAAGAATTTCATTTGTTGGAGGAAGGTATCTAAAAAGGGGTAACTTCTGGGAGGAAAAAAATGGTTAAAATCCAGAAGATTGAGCCAAGCTGTTTCAGCTGCATTCACAGCTTCTCTGTGAGTTTGTTGAACACTCATTTTACAATCAACTCACGAAACTTCCCATGCCCGAGGAAGGGATAAGTATTTATCATCACAGCAAAATTTTGAAGGTTTATTCACTATTAGGGGAAATACCAACTTGCAAATGTTTAAAAGAGTAAAAAAATTGCTTCTGACTATAAAGAAAAGTTTCTTTCCCTTGGAAGCTTAAAATTTATTATGTGTTATATAAATGCTACTCAATATTCCAAGTACTCCTCCTATGCTGTCTGGTATTTTAAGGATATATCAATTTTTTAGTACCAAACATATATTGTGTCTTATTTTCTCTTCTGCATGCAGTTGGACCTTTTGGTTTGGCACCAGACAAAATGCAATTAGACTTTGAAGGGTTTGAACCACTGTTAATGCTATAATAGCTTACAGTAGTTTCTGTGAAAGAACACCAAGCATTTTTTTATCAATAAATGCTCTATGGCATATGTTTCTACATTTCAATATCCATTTATCCATATCTTTATTTCTGAGGAAATCACTATTCCTTAAAAGGAACACACTGTTAAAATGTATCATTTTGCCAAGGCATTTTTCATGTGAGGTAGAGAAGAAATTGCAATAATTTTCATTCCCAGGTGTTAGTATAAGGAGATTTCATTTTTTTAAACATACTCTTTATTTTTCCTGTAAACTTCCATAAAAGTCAGAGGACTAATGTCTTAGAATGTAGAATAAAGTTAATGCCTCAGCTAAAAATATTTTAAAACCTGAAAAATCTGCTTAAATACAGCATCTCGCAAGATATGTTTCTTTAAATGATTTCTTTTGTGTCCTGAAAGCCAAATGAATGCAATAAACAACTAGGCTATCTTAAAGTCCAATTTGAGTGGAACAATTGTTTGTCTGCTTAATTGCAATATATGAGGTGTGCAATTCCTAGTATCTAGAGTGAGGTCACTCACAAGTCTGAACACAAACAAGTGTTTAAGTACTTTGTTGGATCAAGTCTTTCAGAAAATTACTGTTGCAACAGAAAAATTAAAGCCTCACTGTTGGGGTTTGACTGCAGGAAATTTAGCATAGGTAATACCACTTACAGAAACCCTTTGTGGTACCTCATACAATGACAGACAAACAGCAATGTATTTTCTTCTTGCTTTGAAATGCAACAAATATCCTTCTTGCCCTCCTTTTGACTTGTAAATATCAGAAGTCAAAAGCATGCTCTGACCAGTTTTGGGGTTTTTTGTTCTTAACAGTTGATTCTAATATAAAGCAATTTTTATGTCTTTAAAGGATTGAGGTGAAAAAAGGAATACAACAAGAAAGGAAGGAGAAGTAAACCTGTTTGGAGAGGGAAGACTACCATGACAAAGAGGGATGAAGAGAAATCTTAAGTATTATCTAGAGAGAGATGAGGACAGTAGAGGGAATGAGGTATTGTCAGATGAGATATTGTCAGATAGAAGCTGCAAAGAATCTTAAAAATGAGGGTGAGGAAGTCTGAATTCTGTGAGCCAGATCTATGGGGGCTATGGTGTGTGAGCCTTAGGTTGGGTAAAGTTTATTTGAAATGGCATCCATTGTAAAGATTAAAAAAGAAGGGTAATAGTAATTCATGCTAACTATGAGAGGATCAGTGTTAGGTTTATTTTATCACACACCCACTAAAAACAGGCTGCCGTTATGAATATTGCAGATTAAGCAAAAAGAATTAGTGTAAGTCTTAATGTGAAGAGAATGAAATGAGAAAGATGGCACCTAATGCTGGTGATAGAGCAGTGGGGGAGGGAAGGCATTTTAGGAAGAAATAAGAGAAGTTCCATTTTAGAGCTGCTTGACCTTGAGAAACCATGGGAGATCCAAGAGAGAGTACTAGGGAAACAGAGACACAGCATGCTCAGAGAGAAAAATGAGGTTTTGGATTTGAGGGTCAGAGGTACTGAGGCAAGAAAGAGAATGAGAATATGCCATGCTACAGGCAAGGCATGGTGAGCAATACAGGGTGGGAATCTGGAGATGCCCAGGGAGTCACTGAAGACCCCAGAGAGGCTTCATCTCAGAAAATGCAGCCATTGAGTGATCACAGCTGAAAACACAGGAAGTATATTTTTTATGGAGTGGAGAGGGAGGGGAATGTTGTCAAAATCTCAGTCTTCCTGCCCAGAATGAGACATGCATTGAAGAAAAAATAAAAGAAGCAGGATTTGGGAAAAGGTGGAGACAAGAGAAATAAAGACAGCAAATTATGTCAGGATCAGATGTTAACGAGGAAGAAAATGAGAGAAATGAAAATGAGAGAACTGAAATTTGAGGCCACTGCTATAAAATCTGAAAGGACCAGAAACACTTTATGGGATGGGCTATTTTAAACTTTCCTCCAAATAATTATACCCTTGCAGAGTCATGATGTGCTCATGTAAAATGATGGCTTTTTGTTCCACGTCCGGCATGGTATTGGCGGGTATTAAATGGGATGCACTGCAGTTCAGCTGCAGGTACAAAGCAAACGATGCATCTCTTTGCTCCAGGCCCTCATTATGCTCTGTAAACAATCAGAATGGAGATTTATTCTCTACTCACTGATTTCCTGCTCTCGGGTAAAAGCACAAGGGGCATGTTAGAAAGAAAGCACTAAGACACTGATTATCTGTTTCTCCAAGCCAAATTGGTTTAGGTTTCTCCAGGCCTCCTAGCAACAGCTTTATTATTATAGAATAATTTCCCCCCAAATACTTCTAAAACAAGTATCAGATTAATGTTTCAGATAAGAAGAAAGTATATTCATTAACTCCCAGGGCTTGTCTATTGAAATAAAAGCCTCAAATGAAAAATGCAAGTGTGGTTTCATTATGATATATTGATTTTTCTTGGTTTTTTTTTGTTCGTTTGTTTTGGGTGTTTTTGTTTTACATTATTTAACAGTGAATAGTTAATGATGACCAATATACAATACATTTATTACATAGACAAGAAAAAAAAATAATTCCTGTTATAAAAATATTTTCCTGCAGTATTAGCATATTTCATGTTTCTTTTAATATAGCTGTAGATATGAATCACTGCACACACATGCATCACTTTTGTTTACTTACAAACCAGCTATACTGCATATTATGTTGGAAGTAAACACATTTATGAAGAATTTATTAAGTTCTACAGTAATTGCAGTTTCTGTTGTTTACAACTTTATGGCTTTCATATTTCTTATGATATTTTAGGACAACTATGGTATGTTAAGAGAACTGATCTCATAAATATGTATTCTTTGTTTCATGATAAATTTTTCAGAAGCTATTATGTTACTCAGATGCATATCTCTTAATAACCATTTTTTAATCCCCAAGTAAATGATTTATTACATAGTCTCCTTTTCAAAAGTAGTTTAAGCACCAAAAAGTTGGTGAGACTTGGGTTCACATGGAAGCTTCTAAAAAAAAATCTTCAAGTTTTGAAAGACAATAAATTCTGTATGAAGAAAAGATACACAATGGGCCACTTCTCTCATTCTCTGATTTTTCTGCCATGGTGCCATTGTGATTTTTCAGAAGGAAAAATGTATTGCTTTGGTGGTTTCTCTTGCCTTAACCACAGGTGTGACCTTCCCAGTGTCTCTGTGGAGGAATGGTGGATGAAAACTCTTTTTTTCCCTTTCATTGTTTTTCTTTGTTGTGGGGTGTCAGCGCAGTAAGGTCTCTGGTGGGGCCAGCAGCTGGTTTTGTAGTGTCGCTTTGTTCAACCACACCATGAATTGCAAAGGACTGGTGCAAGCAGATTCTTGAGGACACAGGTTTAGCCAGGGCAGACGGGCTCTGCTCCTGGGGGAATGTGGGAAGCTCCTTGTGGGTTTTGTTAAGGGGGGCACTCTTAGCAGAGCGGAAACAAAGAGGAAATCAAAGTATCTACAGTGTTTCTAGTGGACTTGACTAAAGAGGTAGAAACTGTTACATCCATATTGCTACACCAGGCGCTGCCTGGGTAAAATGCAAAATGACAACAGTTTCAGCTGTAAAAGTCTGTTTAGCATTAGAAATCTTACTGGTAATTACAGACGTGACTCCCTTGAGGGCAGAGTCAGTTCATATCGGATTCACTGTATTCCTAGAGATGTTTGTTCTGTCCTTTCCTCCAGAAAAGCTCAGGTGATATGCCAAGGCAGACCTGGGCTTGTGCAGGAAAATGTACTCTGTAGCCCATTTTGGTCAAGTGGGATTTAGCCCCTTCTTATGAGTGCACTTTATTCAGTTGGAGAGAGTTTACATTACTCCTCCTACTAGTGGCACATGTAATGACAAAAAACCTAATATTAAAATAGGGAATATTTAAAGTTAGCAAGCATTCTTACACAGGCAATGTTGCAAAATATTTTCAAGTTTTAAAAAACAAAATCATTCAAAATGTCAAGATTGACACCTGGCAAGAAATTTGAGGGAATACACAAAGGGAATACATGCTTTCATTAAAAGTCACCTGAGGCCTAGGAAGATAGTTGTTTATAATACAAAATTTCTTATGAACAGTAGGAATTTGTAGCATAATGTAGGAGAGCGATTCAGACATGGGCAGTTTTTGAGATTGCATTTTGAACATTGGGGATTTTTAGCAAGGGTACACATTGAGTTTAACATGCTCCATATGTACGATACAAGAACAACAAAAAAAAAAAGAAATAATAACATTTTAAAAAAAGAGGAAATCCTAGCTTATTGTCCATCTATTAAAATGTGTTTCATGCTTCTTATGAAGGGGACTAAGCACAATACACTCAACAGCTGTACAATCCTTCCTGCCTGGTATACTTAAATTACTATCAGCAAAAGGAAGTAGATGTTGCTACAAGTCAAGCTCAACTTTAACAAAAAGGCAAAGGGCAGCATGTATTGCCTCCTCCATCCTTCACTCCGTGGGTACAAAACCAAGATGTCCCTGGCTGGTTTAATGACCCTGCACAGCAATGCACAGAGTATGAAGGGAAACAGCTTGGCACCTGCAAACCTCACACACGAAAGCCCCAAAATGACAAGGGATTTTACAGAGATTAGATCTCCTTTTTTATGTTGTTTTTTTTTGTTTGTTTTGGTTTTTTTTGTTTGGGTTTTGTTTTTTTCTTTTGGTTGGTTGGGGTTTTTTGTTTGTTTTTTTTGGTTTTTTTTTTTTTTGGGATGTAAGAGCAGTTGCTTTCTGGAGATTTTTGTTACCTAAGGACCTAAGCTTGCTTCTGCATTATTGAAAATACATATTAGAGTACAGCAAACAAGCAATGATTTATTATGGAGTCAAGAGGATTAGCAACATGGCTTTGTCACTTTATTTCATGAATAAAACACATTAATAACAGCTTTGCAAAACCAAGTAAGGTAGAGCATAATATTCTGAGGCAGACAATAAATAAAAGTTGGAAACTTTAGTAGACAAGAATATTCATTTATGTTTCTCCTTGAAATCAGCTGTATGCAGCCTTCTTAACTATTTTACGTATCTCTGAAGAAACTCCATTTAATGTAGAACTCAACCTATTTGAAGCTGAATGCACATCTTGAATATATGCTTGAATTTAAATCTGCAGCATTAAAAACAAATAAATATTTCTCTAAAGGTTGTTCTCCAAAGAGTGTTCTCTCCATGTTTCTTTAATAGATTATGAATATTAAATGTACCTGGTAAAAAATCAGGAAAATGCTTGTGTGGTAGTTGAAGTCTATTACTGAAAATGTGAACTAAGCACAAATTAAGTTGGAGGCATGCCTGGAAAAGGATGGTTCATGTTTCTGAACTCAGGTTGTGCTTTTTATCTTTATTAAACATTGTAAAATTAGGAGTTATGATTGCAAGTAAAATTCCACATATAGTTTGTGACAATATACCATTAAATATCTCACAATGGTTTTCCTGCAGCTGTGAATTGTATTATGCCTCTTTTAATGGGGTATAAAACACAAGAATCCAATCTTTCTTCACATGCACCAATAGTTCCCATCATTTCATTCACATAAAGTCTCCTTGTTGCTAGTGAAAAATGGCTGATGAGTAAAGTAGGATATATCCCAGTATATGATACCTTTAATAAAACATCTGTCATTTGAACAACTGGGAATGATTTCAGGAGTAATTTCTGAAATGTTGTAAAAGATAGAATAAGTAAAAATTAAAAAAAAAAACCAAAACATTTATTTGAAGAATAAATAAAATTTTTGTTGCAAATTATATTTTCAGATTCTGTAACGTAATTATAATGCCACAGCATATCTTTGCAGTGTTCTATTTTCATCACAAAGTACCCCAATCTTTTATTGTTATTTTGCACACCCTTTTAAAGATAAATTTAGAAGACATTGGCATTTTTATAAACATCTACAACAGATCTGTTTGGTGTGAAATAAATACCTGCATTGCTGCACTCAGCAATCAAGTAAACAATATATATCTCCTTTAGTTAATCTATTAAATAATAAGGTACTACATGCCTAGCTTTGTGTAGTGCCTTCCAGCCAAGATTCCCTGACAATTTACACACTTTATAATATCATTTTGCAGAGGGCCTGTGAAATGAGGAAATAACAAATATTCATTCTGTTCCTGGAACAGAAGCACAGGATGTTTTCAAAAGTGGCATCTCTGTTCCCAGCTGTGAAAGGCAAACATTTGGAGGCTGTTTAGCACCAGCGGCTGCTCTGGAAGTGGAGCTGAGTGCAGTCCCTACCCTGCCATACCCAGTCTTGGCTCCATCCCTTTTTAAAAGCTTAATGCGTGGCTTTTCTGCTGCAACTAAGTCTTATAAACAGCCAAGTACAGAAAAGAGGCAGTTGATGCTCCACCTTCTTAATACAATATAAAAATCCTGTTGTTGTTATTTTTTTATGTGGATATACAATGTGTCTCTTCCACAATTAATGCCATTTAAACATGCTCATTTGCATACTTTTCCTGTTATTGGGTTCAGTAAATTGAAAATGTGTGCTGACTGATGTGAAGTTTTCTCTGACAACTCCTCTATGTTAAAACGCTGTTTGGGAGTGATAACGAGACCACCACCACAAGGGCGCTGATACTCTGCTTCAGCCATTGACCCGTTCTGGAAGCTCTGCATGTCTCTCTCTTCTGTTTTTCTGATGTAAAATATTTCCTTTTGGAAGATACTTCAATGACTTCAAAGATTTGTTCCCTGCTAGATTTTACCTGCTCCTGCTTTCGAAGAAAATAATTGGCAGTGTTGAATAAAGCACTCAGGAAAAGTACATACCATCTTATAGCTTATTGGTCTCATTGTCATTTCCAGTCTACAGATAATTATCAAAGAAAAGCAAAAAGTTGAATGAAAATACAGTCATAGGCTTCACTGGAGTCTCTGAAAGAGCCCCATAAGTTCATTCAAATGTCTTCCCTGGAATAAGTAATTTCTTGCTGAAAAACTGCATTGTTCTTACAGGGGTTAATCATAATATTTGTTTTATGGTGTGACTTCATCACCATCCAAATTGCTTCTACACTACACATACCCATCATTCCTCCTGATCTTGCTTTATATTTTAAATACCTTTACAGAATCTTTTTTACTTGCAAACCAGTGTCTCACAATCAATGGGACCTCATTACATATCTGTTTTACAAAAATCACATTTATTTATTGGGGTGCTGAAGTCGTTATTGGTTGTGTATAGTAATTCAGATTGGAGTTTATAAACACTTTCTTCTTTTTTACTGACCTGTTACACTGTGATTCCTTTCATCTTCAATTTTTCTCCTCCTTTTTAGAAATTTTATATTCGTTTTGATCCATTTGTATGTCTTTACTCTCTCTTTTAATAATCCCATTCCTTTTTATCTTTATCAGCTTATTTCTGCTTGCTTTTTCTCCTTGTCATGGTTATTCATTTCTCTCCTCTGCATTTGCACTCATCCCCTTTGCTTCCTTTCAAGCTAACAGATGTAGACTGTATTTACAGACTGGATTTTTTTAAGAATAACATATCAAAGTCAGACTACAAATATTACTTATGCCTGATGTCAGTTATTCACTACCTGTCACTTCCAATGCACACATCACCAAAGAGCCTCCACTGACACTCTGGCCCAAAGTATAAAACCTCTACCATTATATTTCAAAAAATAACAAATCTTTTCATGTCTGAGCTGTCAAAAGAAGCTCTTGGAATAGCCAGCATAGACACAGCCACTACCCCCACACACAATAGAAGGATGATCAAATACCTGCTAGCAGCAAGAGCTGATAACTCTGGGGGGTGGCAAACCTTTTCTGAGCAGCTCCAATGCAGCAACATGGATTGATTTTTTTCCCCCTTTTTTTTTCCCCCACAATCTGCCCTTGCCAGGGTATTTGATGCATTCCTCAAAGCAGGGCCTGGGAGTAGCAGTGCCTGGGATGCAGCTGCAGCTCCACTGGAGGAACGCTGTGGGTGAGTGCCAAGGTGGCATTGCACATTTGGGTTTAGACAATGTACAAGGCCACGTTGAGCTGCCTGTTGTGCTGCTTGCTGAAACCACCAGTGAAAGAACAAACAAGGCTTGGAAAGTGGGATGGTTTCATATTCTGCAGAACTGCTTTAAATAACCCCTCTCTGACACCACACCACAGAGGGACATTGATGCCACTCAGCCTGTGCCCTGGTAGGATCCCACACCAGCTGAGGTGCAGAGGGAGGGAGAGAGCATTGCTGCCAGCTCTAAGCCAAAGGGGAAGTGAAACCTCTCATGCAACTTAAAACCATCAGTCTTCTAGACCCCTCTTGATGAGAACTGGGGAAAAAATGGGAAAGACTTGGTGATTCAGGGCAGCAATTCCTGCAGCTGAAGTTCTTGAGAAAGAGGCATCTGTTCCTTCAAGCAGAGAGCTTTACTGAAGAGGAGGAAAAAATATGCACATAACAGTAAAGTCATACAAGGTTTCACGTGATAACCTTATATTTCAGATTTTGGCTAAGATTTTTGCTTGTCACATTAATGTGTATCTGTAACTGCAAAGTACTTCAGTACAAGCAGACTGCTCTCATACTTAAAAAATTCTACAGATACAATAGATACCATGAAATAAACATTTTCAGTAATTTATCTTTATTTTGATATATCATACTTGTTAAAACAAAAGGTTAATGATTTCTACATATAACTCAGTTCATGATCATCTTTTAATATTCCTCCCTTCTTTCCTTAACTGTTCTCAAGATCCTTGAGCTAACCCTTTCTCTGAGGAAAACAACAAGTAACTAAATTTTCAAAAAAGGCTAAATCAAACTGTCTTTCAAACACCACTTTCTGCATTAATGATTTACCAATCCAAACCCTGTTTAGTTCTTGAGAACTTGGTATGTTGTTTTGCCATTTTCCTCCTGCTATTCTGAGCTAATTCTGCACCTCACACAATGCTTAAATAATGGAGAGAGCCTGAAATCAGACCTCGCTGCTTTTTGGATTTATTTACACCCAAACATCCACACTGCAACTCACATGCAACTCACACTCAGCAATTTTTGACCCCTATCAAATTTCCTAGGTCCTGGGATTTAAGGGAGAAAGCCATGCAACAGGCAATGGCTCCTGGAATCACTCTCTCCTAGTATTTGCTGTGTGCTCTAAGATCTTTCTCATCTCCCCTGCTGATCCAGACTTCCCTGATAACATCGCTTCCCATGCTGGCTTGATGAGCTGAAGAGAAGAAACACCTGCCCCAGTGTTTGAGAGCTGAGCAACAGCCAGAGTGCTGCAGGCTGATGTGAGCACAGGAGCAGGGTGGGGGCTTTTTCCATGGACGAATTATGATCCACAGTTTAGTGTCATCACATTTGCTATCTATTACTGATTCTCATGTTAGTGCCATTCCCTAATGTGGTCATGAGTGTGTTCCTACATTACTCTGCTACAATACTGAGAAATGTGATGCTCTGTGGTTTTAGTTCCTGTAATGAGAACAAGGCAGTTCTACTCACACACAAAATTTGTAATTATACAAGGCTATATCGTGTTACTGGCAACTAATTAGAATTCTCTGTTGAAATGACATTATTATACATCATTAACATAAAATGTCAAAACTAGCATCACAGTTGCTTTCATACAAAAAATGAGCCTACTTCTGTAAGTGAAAGCAACAAAATTACAGCAATTTTAGTATCAGTATTTTAATATATATTATAGTTTATGTAGTATGGTCAGAGGTTTTTCCATATAAAAATTACAAAAAAATTTTTAAAATGTCAGTGACTATCAATTTTGTCCTCTGCATTTATTAGGCAGATTAAATAAAATTCAAAAAACATTAAATGTCAAAGGGTGCGTGCACCTTTGACATTTGGGGGGGGGGGTTGAACTTATAGTATAAGTTCATATTTTGCTCTATATCCTTAGAGTACAGGGTACACACTACAACTAATTTACTCTCTTCCATTACTTCATAAGTGATGTTATTATCATATTGCATACAGTTAAACTGAGACAAGAAATTGAATTCCTTCTGGACAGACAGTAAGTAAAATGCTGGTGCTGGGATGAGGACACAAGGCTCTTTGGAGCAGGCTAAATATCAGAACATCACATTTATTTCTCATTTACATGCTAGGTTTGAATATTTCTAAATGAGATAATAAGTAGGTTTTTCATCAGGAATCTGTAGGATACATTGGTGAAATCAAGCCACAGATGGGAAGGTACCTACCTGTTCCTTGACAATATTATGATTTTGGTAACATATAAAACTGATGAGAGGGTAGCATTCCCTTGGCAGCACACTAAATATGCCACAAGACACATAACCAATGAGTATAATTTGCAAATGTGTATGGAGAATCAGTCTTGACAGTTTTGTTTACAAAGGCAGGCAGCTATTTGCTGATAAGAGATATGACATGCTATTCATCTTGCTGCTACTAAGCCAAAGGGATTGCAACTGTGATAACAAACTGTTAGATTTGATTGTTGGAATGCTTATGCAATGTTAGTAATAAAGGGTGTTTAAAAGCATATCTCATTTGTTCTTGGGCAATCACATGGCATTTCTTATAATAATTTTCCTGGGACTCTTAAAAGGACAAGCTAATTAAAGAAAAGATATCTGTCTGGCTCAGCTTTAATGGGTCTGTGTTCTCTAAGTAGGTGTATGTAGGAAACAGGACCAGACGTGTCTTTATTTCTCTGCTTGCATGGGTTGAGGCAGAATGTCAAGTGACACAGTCATGGCCTCACATCTTTCAGTTCCTTCATTTTGGCTGGCATCACCTCCACACACCTTCCAAAACTGGAAAATAAACAGTCCTAAAGATAGGACAAGGGTAATGGCCGTAAACTGAAAGAGGGTAGGTTTAGATTAGATAAGGAAGAAATTCTTCACTGTGAGTGTGGTGAAACACTGGAACAGGTTCCTATCCCTGAAAATTTTCAAGGCCAGGTTGGACTGGGTTCTGAGCAACCTTGTCTACTGAAAGGCATCCCTGCTTATGGCAGTGGGGCTGGAACTCAAGGACCTTAAGGGTCTCTTCCAACATTAACCATTATATGATTCCAAGTAGTGCTGAGATCTTCATGAAGCTGAGGAGGAGATTTCTGGCTTGTTTCTCCCTCTTACTGAGCACCAGAAGAATGGGCCCGCATGACTAACACCTTTCCTTTGTCATCAGCCCCCTGCTTCACACAGTACTGAGAAAACACTTTTCCAAGCACTCCTAAATACCTACACCATTTATAGCCTGAGTAACATGTTGCTCACAAGTATTCTTACAAAGCTTATGATCAAAGTAAAAAAAAAACCCCAAACTTATATAATACTATCCAGAGTAAATACAGGACTAGAGAACCCAGCCATGTTTTTTGTGAAATGTTGCTCACTGAGTTTTGTTGAATGTGTGCATGCAACTCAGTAATGTGCAGACAAGGGTTGATCCAGCTGTGATGGCTAAAGCTGTGTTTTGTCTGGCCAGCTCACTCCCACCCCAGCAGGCACGGAGTCTGAGCAGTCAGACCAGGTTGACCATCAGGCACGGCTGGAGAGTCTGAGCAGTCAGACCAGGTTGACCATCAGAGATCGTGCACATGCCTCACTAATGGATTTAACCAATGCTGGGTACACTAAAATACTTTGTGAGGAGGGTGAAGGGGTAGCTGCTGCAGGTTACAGCTTGTAACCTGTTGTTGTAACAAGCTGAGCTTGTGGCTGACCCCAGCTCACACCTCCTGGTCAGGAGACTGGAGAGAATATTTACAAGGATAAATGTCATCCACCCTTACAGGGGTAGGGGCAGCTAGGAAGGCTGCACCACTCTTGAATTGCTATGGCTTATTCAGCCTGAGTGCTGCAGTAATTCAGGCAGCAGTCTGCATTTTTTAATGTATTTGAGCATTACACATAAGTCTACACAAGGAAGACATATCAAAACCCCAAACTTTCCACAGCAGGGATTTTAGAGCTAACAAGTGGAAAATGAGTGGCTTTGTTCTCAGTCATTCTTACAGTTACAGGTGACTTTGTGAATAGCATATACTGTGCCAAACTAGAACTGAAATCCTCTTTGAATGCAAGCAGGCCTTAGGTTTAGCAGCAGCTGTAAGATGGAGACTTACTATTAATGGCAGATTCAAGCAGCGTGAACAATAATGAGGCTCTGTTTAAGGTGGACACAGCTTGTCTGCATTACAACTGGACCTTGAGAACCTTTGTTAATTAACACAATTTTAAGTGGTGTCAGCTGTTTCTGAGTAAACCAATTGATTAGAGCAATAAATGCTTTATTCTTGGTCTTACAAGAATATGGATTTAGGAAGAGAGTTATGATCAATAGGCGGGGTTTTAATTTTTTTATCTCAAAACCTTTTGAAAGTTGTGAAATATTTTAATGGACTGAGAGGATTATTTCATTTTTTAATAATCTGTTATTTGGAAAGCACAAAGAAGAAATCAGCCTGGAATGTGATAATTTTATGTTCATTTCCAGGGGTTCTTGACTTAGTTCCAGACAACACAACTTCTTATGTACAATTTTTACTCCTATTTAGCAGCTTTACTGACCAAGTTTAATTGGATACATGCATGTTTATAAAATTAGTTTCCTGTCTTGGATATGATTTATAAATCCAGGGTTATAGTGCCTTAAAATACAAAGGTTTGTGTAGGAAGACAATCATTTAATGCAGCCTTAAATGTCATCTTAGGGCCAGGGTGCTGGTTTCATTAAAGGGATCTGGCACGTGACAAAGTCCATGGGCATTCACGATGAGCTCAAGGCTGCAGCTTGCCCGCGACTGGGAGGACCTCTCACCACTGCTTCAATGGGTTGGTCATCTGGCTGGGGCTTCTGTCACTAGTCTTGACAGTGAAAACAAAGATCATATTTTGGTAGCTATATTAAAAGGCGAGGCATTAATTTATTATTCCATACTTCTTCCTAGAGGCAGCAGCTGCACAGTGTGGCATAATTTAATAAAGCTGTTCATTATCTGATTTCTGGGTATGAAAAGCTTACCAGGTAGTAGTGTAAGGAACAACTCCATAGTTCTTGTTTTGTCAGAAAGGGCAGAACAGAACTGCTATACATGCACCTAGGCTTTAGCAAATGTCTGCATATTGATCTGAAGTTAAAATATTGATAAGCCACTGTTTTGACTAGGAATTGGGAAGTTTTCTGGCCAGAACATGTCATCTAATTTCACATTACAGTTGCATTTACTTATTCCTCCCCTTACTACATACATCCAGCCTAAAGAATGAAGGGCACAATGCACATCCTGTAAAAGTTGGCCGCAAGAGGTGGGATGCCTGTGGATTGGACATGTGACAAATGACTATGGCATTGTGTGGCAGAGGCTCCATTCAGCACACACTGCAGGGCTGATGGTTGGCTTCTGGCCCTAGTGCATAATGCAGCAAACAGATCTCAATAGCACCTAGGATGTATCTTACATCTCTAGCACACTGGCTTTATTAATGTCTTAGGCAGGCTTCTTCATGCTTACTACACTGTTTTACATTTTCAGACTTTTCACCCCCAAGCACATAATTTTTTAATTTTAAGATAAAACAAAAAATTATTCCCCCCACAACACAGCTACAGGAGTAAAGGTTCAAATTCACATACTTTTCATTCCCTTTTTCTGATGCAGCTATGCTAACACATATAGGAAGCAGAAGGTCTGTGTGGGTAATGCAGAAAAGCTCACATGCCATGGGTTCCTCTCCTTCCTCACATACCTCATGGACCATGCAGAAAATTTCTAGCTAATTAGCTAGGGGAACTGATAAATCATCTGCTTCTTTGGAGCACAAAAATGCAACATGGCCTAGTACTAAACCTGAGGAGTGGGCTTAGCATCTAAAGCCCTGTGCTGCTCTGCCCCTCTCAGTCTGGGAAGCAGAACTCTGCATAGTGAGAGCTCCCAGGTGGGATCTTTTAACTGCTGGGGCTTAATGAACATTATGTGAAAAGACCTTTTAAAGGAGGCTGCTTAGAGTTTACTCCTGGTTATAATAACCCTAGGGTAGTCCACTTTTGTTGCTGCCTTCTTAAGAGTCCACTTGTGGCTATACAGTGACTGCTCATTCCACCTCTACGCAAAGGACTAAAGTCTAACTCTGCTTCAGAGAAGGTCTCGTAGAAGGGTATTGCTGTCAGTTTCTTCTAAGTTAGATGCGATTGAGGGGAAATTCTCCCACTTCTACTGTTTTAACTGGCGTGACAAAACTGCATGTGTTAACCTCAGGTACCTGAACTGAATGACTAAATCGGTAAGCTTGGAGGAGATTTATAGGATGAGCACTAAAATATGGTGTAAAAGAAAAAAAAAAAGCTTTAAGAAAGGTACGTTAGTTGGACATGTAGGTCTATATGTGTGGCTACGTTTGAAAGATCTGTGACCTACCACAGACAATGGGGCAAAAGGTATATCTGAAATTCGTTTTTCAATGCTTCTTGGTTGCTGCCAAGCACAGGATACTAAGACAACAATCTTCGCGATGCCATCTACCCTGAGCAATAAAACCCCCTCCCTAATTTACCAGGAGTCACCAGTCAGCTCCTGAGGCATAAACAGGCAGCTGAAGCACCGCGCGTAGGCTGACTTTAGTGCTGGATGCCGAGCAGCGCTTGGCACAGGTGGAGTAGTTTTCATCACAGACCCAAATTAACTCCAGTGAAGTTGGTCCGCGCCTGCCAGTGCCGGAGGAACAATCTCCGCGGGGGAGAAGCGCCCAGTGCGCGCCACCTTCCCCTCCCGGCGCCGCTCGGCCGAACAAAGGCGGCAGCGCCGGGTCCCCTTTGTGCGCCGCGGGTCGGGCAGGGGGCGAGCCCAGCGCCCGCCCCAGGCTCCCGGCCCGGCCCGGCCCGGCCCGGCCCGGCCCGGCTCGGTTCGGCAGCGCGTCGGGAGGAAGCGCCGGCTGTGCGGCTGGCGGGCGGCTGCCGGCGGCCTGGGCCCTCCCCGTCTCCTCCCCTCCGCCGCCGATCCCCGCCCCCTCCGCCCTCTCCTCGCGGCGGCGGTGGCGGTGCCTTTCTCGGCCCCGGCTCCTCGCGGCTCTCCGCGGCTTCGCCTCGCTCCTCTCCGGGGGCTCCCGCGCCGCGCTGCCCAGGACGGTAAGGGCGAGGCGCGGCTCGGCTCGGGGCCGAAAGTGGCTCCGTCCCGCGGCTCCCCCGCTGGCTCGGGGCGGCCCCGGGAGCGGGGGCGGGCGGGACCCCGCGCTGCCAGCCCCGGCGGGTGTCTGGCCGAGGGGCTGCAGCGGAGCTGGGGCGCCGCGCTGCCCCGGGGGCGGGCGGGGGCTGGCCCCAGCCGGGGGCTGCAGCAGGAGCCGCCCAGCCCTGCCCTGCCCAGCCCAGCCACGCTGCCGGGGGTCGGCGGGCAGCTCCCGGTGGGGACGGAGCGCAGCCCCGTGCGGGGGGTGCCGCGGGCGCTGCCCCACCGGCCGAGCCGGCTGCGCCCCCCGCCTCCGGGGCGGCGGCTCCGACCCCCAGCCCGCGAGCGGGTTCGCGGCGGAGCGGGTAGGGCGGTTTGGCTTGTCTGAAACGCCTCGCTAAATGGCAGGGGAAGGCATATGGCCCAGGAGAAAGCCGCTGGAAGCGATAGCTGTTGGACTCCTCCGAGTTATTTCCCCGAGTCGGTGCGTAGTGGGAACTTCCTCCCGGGATGCCCTTTCGGGGGGATGCGGGGCTGAGCACATGGCTGCCTCCCCTGGGTCTGCCCCGCGTCTGTCACTGCACCGCCTGCCAAGGGGCCTGCTGGCGCCTGCTCTCCTTTCGGAGTGCTAATCTGACCCCAAGAAAACTTTAGCTGGGCGAGGGAAGGAGGCTGCTCCAAGAGGTAATTTACTTTAACGCGTTGGGTTTTTTCCCTGTTCGTCTTCCTTCCCTCGCTCAGGCCAGGCATCTGTGAAAAGGAGGGAAAGCAGTGGGATTATCTGTGTCTAGGGGTCCAATACGTATGGCTGCTGATAGTGCAGAGAGGAAGGTTAAAACTTGCAAAGACTTGGCACTGGCAAATTAACATCTCCAGTGAATCGTAGTGTTAACTTTTTAGCTTGAATTTTATGGTCCTTTGCTTGTTGATTGTTCCTCGTGTTTAAAGTCTCTAGTTACTCAGGTATTTAAGGATGAAACATATTCTTTGCACTTGCAATGACAATGTTGTTGTGTTTTGTAAACATCAGGACAACTTTTATCCTTAATGTAGACCATTTTATCATTCAGCTGTATTGAGCTGTACTAAATACTTGCACTGTTTGTAAATCTGGTGCCGATTTGTTAGGTGGCTTTGCAAAGGTCACTTCAGTTCATCCAATACAGGCATTTTTTGTAAAACGCCTGTATTGATTTAATGTGGTACAGGGTCAGACTTGACGTTTATAAATTATTTCACATTTGTACTTGTGTGCTATAAGAGCCATGCTTTATAAAGCAGCTATTCCTTAGTTGTTCCTTAAAGCTTACTGGCAGACCTTGGTGTGTGGTGTACAGGAGGTATGCAGCTTTATGGGCATCTAATGGTAAGTGTCCTACTTACTTAAAAATGTTGAGAGCTCTAAAAGGGTCAGTGTAATCCATACCACACGTGTGTTCATCTGACCTAGAATTAACAGAATAAAACACTTTTAAGCGCTTCTGGAGTGAAAGGTAGGATGCTGTTTCCTTGTGCATGGCTAACAATGGCTTGCTTTTTCAAGGTGTCCAGTGCCATGCTCCCCAGTTTGGAGGGTGGCAGAACACCTGGAAAGGCTTGGCTTAAGCTGGTGAGACTGGTCATGACAGCGGAAGGCGCCAGCAGCCTGGAGGTGCTCCACGGGGAGATGAACATGATGGTGTTGGCGGCCAAGGGAGGTGGATGCAGAGACCACCATGAATCCTTCATGGATGGTGGGCAGCCCTGGCCATGCTGTGGGGCTGCTGGAGCTGACAAAACTGTGTGCCCTCTCAGGGCCCCCGTTTCATGTGGGTTGGTAACTTAGCATTGCTATTTCATGCTGCGGTACTGAGTTTCCCCTCTGACTTTCTTCAGGAGGCAGCAGGCAGTGTGCGCTGCCGTGTAGGTGCAGGCATACCGGGAATGTGGTGCTAAGTGTGATTTACTGCCTCGATGGGACTGATAGCCTGTGCCAGCAAGTTCACTCTGCTGCACAGAAGGCCTGGACTGCCTTCATGCCAGTGCATCCATGTTAAGCAAATTGTATCACAAGCCAAGGTTGAGAGTTAACCATGTTTTCCAGGTTCTTGTGGAGATCATTCACTGTCACTTTGCTGGAGAGGCTCTTTCTGTGTTGTGTTGTAGCAGTTGGCCACCTGCACCCTCCTTGTCTGCCCCTCTTAGGCTTGTGGTAACCATGCTGAAGAGCCAGCTGTTGTTGCATTTAATATAGGTGCAGTTTTCCACTGGATAGGAGATGGTTTTCCCTTAAAGGTTCCTGCTTCTCTTTCAAAATCTGGAGGTCTAAGGTTGATTTACTGAGTCAAATTGTCAGACGCAACTTTACAAATAAATTTTGATTGCTCAGAGCTACAGAGCTCATTTTGGATAGTGTGCTAGTGTGTAAAGGGAAGGTGTTTCTCAAATGTGCTCTTGTAAGTATGTTTCCCAGTGCTGACTAGTTAAGTTAGATGTCAGTACACTGAATTATCATAGGGTAGATTTTGGCCATTAATTGTAGTGGAATGCAGAGTAAATGAAGGCTTATGTTTACAGCCTGCCCAGAACTAGAGGGTGTATCTTTGAATTCTGGAACATCTCTGGTCTCTCACTGGCTAACAGTATGTCTTGTTTTCTGCTGCTAGATTATGGCTCCCTTCCATAAGGCCTTAAGCACATGTGTTGATCAGCCACAAGTTAATAATTTTGAATTAAACTGGAGGGTAAGTATATGTCAACTACAAAGTGTTTTTCTTTCAAGGAAGCTTTATTTTAGTAGGGCAAGTTCTGAGAAGTTAGAAAAACTAGTTTGTGTTGTCCACAGAGCTAAAGGCCTGTAGGAATTGGAGGTTTAAATTGAAAAAAAAAAAAAAAGCTTGGACTGTCTTAAGTGTAAGGTACAATAGCTGCTTGGAAACTGCATTTTAAGGAGAAGGAAAAGCTTGCCAAGTTGGGCTGGGGACCTTGCTGTGAGAATAAGATACTGCAAGTTACCAGAAAACCTAAAAGGAATGAAGCAAAGGAGGGGATTGATTGTTGGAGAGCAGAAACTGCAGGGATAGCATGTGAACTGCCAAAAGCTAGAGGATGAAGAAATTTAAGATGAAAAGAGGGAAAAAAAAAAGAAAAAGAGCAGAAGAGAATTTGGCTATGATGTTGTGAGAAGCAGGCTGTATGAAAAATGCTTGATACCTCTAAAATTAGCGCTTCTTGTTTTAGTTGTTTAGTTTTAGATATGCATGAGGATTTGAATATGGGAGAAAGATAGGGTGCCAAATGGAAATGACTGGAAAAAATGTCTTATGTCTACTCCCAGTCAAACTAAGTCTAAGGGTCTCTGCTTTTGTGCTCTGAAAGAGCTGGGGCAGGGCACTGGAGCCAAGTTAAAAAATAGAATTGGATGTTATTGGTTAGGCTGAAGGTAGCAGTTGTGATAGCAAGACAGCAAAAGATGTATAGTTCCATTTCTTTTAAAAAGAGAAGAGAAGGATATCTTCACACCTTTTACTCTGGTCACAATAGAATTTAAGGATTTAGAAAAAAATTTGGAATGGAAAAAGTAATTAAGTATATAAAGCTAAGTGGAAAACAGGATAAAGAGCATCATGTATTTGCCACAATTAGGTCATGGGAGACTAAAGTCATATTATTACTGGCTAAATACTGAATGTCCTAGACAATAGGAGCAGAAGGCTTCAGTTCCATGTATATACACCAAAAATAACTAAATTGGAAGTGTGAGGCTTAGCTAAAGGTGTCTCCTGAAGGGGAAATTATGAGTTTGCCTGCCTGAATAAAGGAATTATTCATGCCCTGCATCTGTATTAGTGGGGAGCTGGTGTCTTTACTTCACCATACTGGCTGAAATAACTGTATGAGAAGGACAATTGCTGGTGAGGCAAAGTTGGGAAATGTAGTCAGCACTGAGGTGGGTTGGATTATTGCACAGGAAGAATTGAATGTCTGTGATGACTGAAACAATAGGAATGTCAGGAAGTTGAATAGCTCTAAAAGCAGAGTTATTTACTGAGTGATTATTAACAACACATCTGCTATCAGGTGGCAAGTCATGCCTTAAAACAGGTTTGGAGGAAAAGGCCTGACAAACATAGTCAAACAGGGATGGTTCTTGTTTGATACTGACCATGAAATGGGAGCAAACGTGGTGCTCTGAAGAGCTCTTCAGTGAAGATAGACAAGTCATTAGGCAAGGCATTAGGGTGACTTTGTGTCAAATACTGTACATAGGTCTGGGCACTTATGTACGGAAAATATTAAATCCTAGTGGAACACGTAGATGGACATCCAAGCTACAAAGATCATGTAGTGTGAACAGTCTGGAGTTAGATGAGAGACAAACCTTAAACTGCTCTGGCTTTTGTGTCTTAGTAATGGCAGAGATGGGAGATAGCAGCTGCTTAGAAGTTCCCTGGGGCAAATTCTTGGAGGAGAGGAAGGGTCATAAACTGAAGATTCATCTGTGATTTTGGGTTAAAAACTTGATGTACAGAAGGGTAATTTGATGGATGAGTACAAGAATAATGCTCATGGGGAATTTGAAAGGAGTTTCCTTACTGTCAGATTTTGGATGCCTTCCTAGCTGTATGTATCCAGAGTCCCAGCTAAGTATTGAAGTTTGCGTGTGACTGTTCAGGAATGGAGCAGTTCAGGTAACTGAAACTGTTATATTTTATGCTTTGGTGTTCACAGTTAATCAACAGAAATAGTACTTACTTTACTTCAGTAAAGGAGGTGTGATGAGCAGAAGCACTTATTTTTGGGGAGCGTGTGTTGTCTAGTCACATGATAGTGGATGGATTTTATAGCAAGTAAAAACACTTATCTATAACATTAGTAGCTGTTTTGTTCTCTTTTTAGTGCATAATGGAGTGGAATGAAGCTTAACTCATAAAATATTTAAGATAACCACAAATTAATATATGTGGGACAGAAAATGCATAAATGGACATGCAGGCTGGAGGTCAGGTTGGCTGACTTGCACCCATAAATAAATAAAAGGGTTCTCCTGTCGAATGAGTGCCTGTGTTTATCCTCTGCCAGATTTCATACTCTCTGGTCTTAGGAGTGTTTCATGGCACTGGCTGCATCCTCTTGCTGGGGACTGTGCTCCTGGGAGTAGGGGGCTGCCTGGGGAGAGGCTTGGGCAGACCCTTATGGGGTAGATGAAGTGCAGAGCTGTTAAAAACCCATGGTGGGGGCTCTCAGCTGGGGGGACGTGTGTTTGTCTGCAGCTTTGTTTTGCAGTACCTGACCCAGGTGTTGGTGCTGAGCTATGCCAAGGCCAATGCAACCTAACCACTGGGAATAAATTGGGGTATGAGGTGTGCCAGTTGAGACACACTTCCTCTAGTGACAGCGTTGAAGACTTCACCGTGAAGAGATGTGTGCCCCATTGGAAGTGTAAAGATGGCACGTATGGTTTGAAGGCTATGTTGACTTTGTTTGACCTTTGTCATAGTGTCAGTCTCTCTTGGTTTATAAACTGTCCTGTGGCTGGTCTGTGTATACCCAGTGAAACTTGTGGTAGCTTTGAGATGACTTCAAAAAGAAAAAAAAGAATATGTCACCTGTGTGAATGTATTCTGAGAAGAAGCATGGAAAAAATAAGGTGCTTTGAGTATGTTTGTACATGAAAGCAAGATGAATATCTTGATATTGCTTTATGACTATTTGTTTTGAATTTATAAGGCAGGTGTCTTACTTCCTTAGAAATAATCCAGTGGTAAACTCCCCTCCAATGTAGTTTATTAAAAATCTGAACTATTGAATTTTAAGTGTTTGCTCTAACTGCCTGTGTATTTTTTGCTTTAGAGAGGAGCTATATAATGAATTCAATGTGTCAGCATGCCCCATAGGAAGTAACTGTGAAAAGATTGTGTTGAGCCATCAGAAGAATAATTAGACAATCCTAGGGAAAATTGAACGCATTGTCCTGGTAGCTTTTAGCATGCATTATTAGGCTGTTTGCTTACTGTTATTTTTCATTTACTGCTATTGCCCTATTATGCAATAAAAGTATAGTTAAAAAAGATGAGATGAGGGCTGTGGTGGGCATCTTTCATTTGACAGCCTTCAAGTCCCAAATTAATGAATGTGGTGGAAAAGTTTTTTCACGTTTACAAGGGAGAGATTCAACCTAAATTCAAAGAGTCTTTAGCAAATCAAAGAGCAAAGCACTTGTCTCTTGATGCTTTGCTGTGTTCTTTAAAAACAAAAATCACTCAAATAATTTCCTGTTACAATTTGAGGTCTTGGAAAAGTCTGCATTAAAAAATGGGAGGAAATGTTTTAAGGCTTTACTGGACAGGGAAGATAATAATTGAGTTGAATATTGTCTGAGTTGTCTTCTTCATCCAGTGCCTCTCCACAGTACTAGACAAGTCTGTTTTAAGTAACTACCCAAATTCACGAGTGGACCCAGACCTTTGGATTTGTAATGACCTTTGTATGTTCTCTCTCTCTATTTGACAAGTTAATCTGTGAGTGCTACTACTTGGGAGGTCAGGCAACCACAAGGAAGCTGTTCCTCATGTATGCATGTGCATATATAGATATATGCAGTTTGAATTAGGATGGAGGAGAATCATTTAAGTAATGCTTCGTTAGAACACTTTTGAGATGATGGTGATGATGATAATATGAATTTTATTTTACTTTATTTTATATATATAAAACTTAATGTTGCTGTGATATGTTTGTCAATCTGTTATTTGTTTTCCTGTCTAATTCCAGTGGGTTTGGACCATTTTTAAAATTGTGCTTAAGAACCTTTTGTCACTTTTGTCACATGAAGCCACATACTTCAAGATTATATTTTGAAAATTGCATATTTATTACTAACATTTGTAAATTGCTCGTGTAAGTACAATAAGTAACGTGACACATTCCATGTGCATGTTGTATTTAATTGCATTTAATATTTAGATTCATATTATCTGTGTTGTTTTGCCTTTCTGAGCTGCAATGTTGCTGAATTTTATTACTGTTGGGTTGTTCCAGTGTGTTAGTTTGGGTGTTCAGTGATAATTGCAGTGAGTGTCAATCCTGAATGAATTTAAATGGTAGGCAGTGTGAATGGAACTTCATGGTTTTCTTTGCTCCATTTGGATAGATGTTGTTTTGTCACTGAAGATCACTTGCGATAGTCTCTCTACATAGTAAAACTTGATACAATATGTAGGGACTTACTGATAAACCAGTTAATTTTATTAATTAATATCTGCTAATCAGAAACTAGAATCGCATTTCCATGTGTGATTTTTGCAGTGTGTTTGTACAAATGCTTGGGGAGCATTGCAGATGGGAAGGCCTGCTTCTTCAGACTTCCTGCAATGCCTCCATGCATGCTTTACTGAAGGATTTCAGGTGTTTTAGTTAATTTTGTCTTTATTTATTGCTGCTGTGCTGTCTTGCACTGTTTTCTGTGCAAGTTTGGGGTTTACTCCTGTTGTAATATTGGGTCCTATTCCCTGCAAATGAAATGATGCTTATTAGGCTGAGCTTCAGAACTTCTAGCTGAAGTGAATCCCCCAAATCTTTGTGTATTTAAAACTACAGATTTCAGGTCTTTCCCCCTTGTGCCACTTTGTTTCTCTTTGATAGACTATGAGGAAAAAGAGACACTGACTCTAATGAAACACACCGTATAGGAGTACACAATGTTCTCTTTATTTGAAGAGAAATCTTGTTTTCCTCTGATCTTTGCTGTAGTCATTTGAGGTGTTCACTTGTGACTAAAATACATTTATTTATTTAAAAAATAAATTTTGATTTTTTTCTGATGGCCTGTTTCTTATAGCAAGTTTGTGCTAGCACACAAATTTCTTTTAGGACTGAGAACTTTTTTTTCCCCCTGTTTAATTGAAAGATGATCAGTATCATTTCTCTCTTCCTTTCCTCTCAATCTCCCTTAAACCAAAACAAACCCTTCAGTCCTTAAACAAAAGTGTCTTTGTTTTTACATTTGTTTTATGAAATTGCTTGAATCCTTTGGGAAAAGCTTTCCTCTCACAGGAAGAGAGGGAAAAAACCCCCCACCCTTCTAAAGCCAAAAACAGCAAGCTTGCCACCAGACATTGCTTTGTTTTGCTATCTGAATAGTGGCAGATTGCATAAAAAAAGCAATTTCTCATCTTAATGAATGAAAAGTGCAATTGCAGAAATGCACACAAATAGACAAATGGTTTTCACTCAGCATACGTAAAATTGGTAGTATCCAGGGCAATAATTTGCTGCACGCCCTTCTGGAAGCTTCTTCACATTTGGAAGTGGAATTTTAAATGGGTATTTTGTAGTTCTAAGAGGTGGGACTATCAACTGCTCCTTGGCCTTTCTGATTTTATTTTTTGACACTGTTTATTCCTAAAAGTCTCTTGTACACCTTGGTGCTGTTCTGATGCTGTGGCCCCAGCTGTGGAGCCATCCATCCCGGCACACTAGGCAGTTGTGTGAAACACCATCTCCTGACCTAGGAACCTGGAAACTGGCAGCAAACATGAGTTAAATGAGAGATTGGGCCAGGAAGACAAAGAATTATGTGAAATATCACCCTGCTAGTTTGTCTGCATGGGCTTTATTCAGAATATATACTTAAGAACAGAGTGCTGATGGGCTAGAACAAGATTATTGCAGCAGACTTTCTGCCAAATGTAATAAAAATGCAAAATTGAGTCAGTGGTCTACTATTCTTGATCACCTGTATTATTATGCAGGCTGGAGGGATCAAGGATGAAGAAAAATTTTCTGAGTAAATGCTGCAGGTGAATGAAAAAATGAGGCGGCCTCCCTTAACACCAGGAGGTAAGGGCTTATCTGCTGAAGAGTGAGAAATCAGACACTGGGCTAAAAGCATTGGTACAGGACTGTCCTGGAAGACCCCTTTGTAAGCATTATATGGAGAATTAGGAGTATGGTGGCCTCCCTGGCTTCCACTGGCACCTCACATCTTAAGCAGCTCTTGAATTTTGCTTGACGTTCCCTCTGTTGGTGTCCTGCATTGCTATGTCCCCCTTCTGTCCCCAAAGCCCATGCTGTGTCAGCTTTATGGCTCATGCTGGGCTTCCATGTGTGTGCAGCTGTGAACAGCTGTGTCCTCATGACTGGCTTAGCCATAGTGTCCTGGTGAAACCTCCATGTCATTTCCTGGGCTTCCTTTTTATATCCTAACCTTGCAAGTACAGCTGCTTGTGCTTCCAGTGCCTGGGAAGAGAACTGTGTGCTCTGCAGTGTCTTGTGGAGTAGCATCCATACCTCTCATAAACAGGCATGTGCAGAGATGATTATATGGATGTTCATCTTATATCTGAAACATTAAGTGCTCATCATGAAGACTAGACCAGAGAATTATAGGCTTTGGAGAGATAGAAGCTGAATTAACTTGTGCTTTGCTGGCTAAGCTGCATTAATGTTTTCATTACTTGCCCTAAAATGCAGTAGGCAAAAGCTGTAGGGAGAGGCCCTGTCCTCCATCTATGCTGAATTCAATAAAATATAGGATTTCTCCTTCTAAACATTCATTATCCAAGAACCTCTATGAATGTATCAAATGATGCTGTTTAGATTGTTGCAGTCAACTGATTTGATTTCCATATTACTTCTGGGTGACTGTTGCTGAAAAGATTTTTTTACAAGGTGCCTTGCCCCAGTATGAAATCAGATCCTCACACTCCACCTCCTACGTATATATTGCTGGATTGTGTGGGCTGTGCTACTCAGCCAGAGAGCACAGAGGAGTATTTGCCTCCTGTGCTGTTGTTGTGGTCAAGGCTAATCAAGTGCTACTAGTGACAGGAGGGCTTGCTTTTCTGATGAATAGCAGGATGGTGTTGTATATTTTGCTCAGAGGGGATCAGCATAGATGCTGAGTAGAGGAGCTGCCCACCTGACAGATCCATGCTCACTCTCTTTGTTCCAGTTTGCTGTGTGCCCAGAACACTTTCCCTGAAAATGCACCCTGTAGGTGCTGCAGCTGAGCTGGGACAGCAAGGTGAAGACTGGAAGGACAGAGACTGCTATCCAAAAAGTCCTTACAGTGGACATGGTTAGTATTGCAGCTCTGCAGGCCAGAGGCTGTCACATGTTGCTGCAGGTTCAAGGCTGAAGGAATTGCTGTGTGAGCTGGGCATGAAGGAAGGAGGCATCTTGTATTATGGTAGTTGGGATACAGGCACTGTCTAATGTGAAGTTGCCTGCTGTGAGGTTCCAGTCTTTCTCCTACGTCTTTCCCATGTCTTGAACTTTTACTAATTTAAAGCTGAACTTCTAATGAGAAGCAAAAAAACCTGTTCCTTAATCAGTGTGATTTGCTTTCATGGAATACTTCATTCAGCTTAGTGCAAATTGTGAAAGCCATGTTTTTATATTTGAAAATTATGTCAGCTGCTCTTGACATTGAACCAGGCAGAAGAGTGCTGACAATCCCCATGAAGTCTGGCTTTAGTGAACTGTAATTTAGTACCATAACATACTGAGCTGAAAGAAGCAATAAAATAGTCCTCCATGTAGTTCTCTTGCATTATAGTTCTGGAGTTGCAGCTATGGGTTTTCCATAGTTTCCTTAATACCTTTCTCTTCTTAATAGGCAGTATATAGAATGCCAAACTCCTAAAATTCACTTTAAGTGTTATTAGAATAACTCATATGTTGGGGTGGAGATAATGGCCTCTTGTTCTTCTGTAGAGCAGTCACATGGGCACAAATTCTTTTTTTCTTTCCTTCTTTGAAGTTGTTTTGCAGAGTTATGCAGAAATGCAGGGATTTTTCCTAGGCTGGGATTTTTCTCAAGTCAGTGTCAGAACTCACTTTTTCATAATGGCTAAGATTGTGGCAGCAAGATAAACTGACAACAAGATAAACAGAACTGAAGTGAGGTAATCTTGTTCACCAAGTTGATCAGCTCTTACAATTTTTTTCAATGATCAACTAACTCATTGACATGGCAATTAATAGAAGTGTAAATGGGAATGTCAGAAACTGTGGTCACTGCCCTGTAAGCTTCACTGGCACCTACAGTGGGCGTTCTCCAAGGGTAAAGAAGAGGCACAGCTTGGATCTGGAGGAGGGAATTACAATGCTAGAGTATGGCTGAGTTAATTGTGGCTTCTGTGCTTGGTACCTCTAAAGGCTTCTGACAGTGGAAGGAGTGTGCCATTGACTTGTTGCCCAGTTTCTCTTTTTTTTAAATATTGTGATATCTCTGATCACAAATTCACAGACGTTGGGAGCTTAAAGTGTAGGAGAACTTTCCTTGATAGGAAATTACAGAACATACCTGCTTATGTGTTCTGAATTACATGATGGTATTTTTTAACCAATTCTATTGTGACTTGGGAAAAAAGGTGATATGTTCTCATGAAAAGAGATGTATTCTACATGGAAACCATGTACATAATTTTCAGATGATTTAAAGGCACATTTCAAGACAGATCAGAATTACCTTGATTTATGTATTTGGTCTTCAGCCTGACTGTGTACAAAATGTAAAGTGAAATAAAATTAAGATGTCTGGTTTATTATGTTGTCTACTAATAAAATACATCTAAGTGTTCACAAGGGAAAATTTTATTGGGAAAAAGATTCAAATGAAGTACTGCCTTACTGTCTCTGTTGTTACTTTTCTGTTGTCTTAAATTTTTTTTAGTTGTTTTTTTTCCCCTCCTTCTAACAGTGCCTAGGATGTGTATTTGAGCTAACCATTAATGCTTCAATTTTGATGTCTGTTGTACTTTTACCTGTATGCTAATGTATGTAGATGAATAGGCCAGGACATGACCTATATAATGCAAGTGCCTTAATTTACTCCTATGTACATTCCAGGGTGTGGATATTCAAGTAAAAAGGGAAAAGATGAGCTGGTGCCTGGTACAGTAATTTTAGCTAGAGACTGGTACTTGTGATAGGTGGGTAGTCATCAAAATAGCCACCATCTGATGCCATTTTTTCGATTCCTGCTGTAAAGGCAGCTCATGGAGACACATCTGCAGCCAGGCAGAGGCCAAGGGCCTGCTTGGGCAGAGTCATTCCTCAGTCCTCCTTTCCATCTTGAAGGCAGGCTGCACGTGCTGGGCTTGTCCTGGCGGCAGGGTGCACCTTGCAGCTGTGCTTCCCAATGATCTTGGGAAGAGGCAGCTCCTGGAAAGCACAGAGCCTCCCTGCTGTGCCCCAAGTTCAGGCTTCCTGCAGGAGCCCATGGGACATGGCCTGCCCTGCCTCTCTCCTGGATTAGGGCATGGCTGGCCTCGGATTGGAACACAGGGTCTACCTGGCCATCCCTGCTGGATCCTTTGGTGTCTCTAGTTCTGTGACAGGCACTTAACAGGAGAATGACAGATGATTCCTTGGATGCTGTGCCAGGAATTCAGCCATGCAGAGCACTCACAAGTCATAGTTGAGATTTTGCATCTTAGATAGAGAGAAATAATAAATCCTTCACATTAAACAGGATCAGAATACACAAAAAAACGTTTCCAGGAAAGCATGCATGCGTGAGATGGGGAAAAGGAGTTGATCTGGTTTCTGACGTGCTCCATTAACTCTGGGATCTGCAGCATTCCTCAACAGTCGAGAAATGTTATGTGGATGTCTGCAGGTGATCTTGAGTCATCTTGGAGACAGAAGACTGAATCCTCCTCTCAATCCCTTGGTATTCTTTCTGTAACAGGATGGTGTCTACATGTGTCCACACACAAATAATATTGTTTTTTTTTAAAGTCTTAAATGATCTAATTTTCTAGATGAGCTTTCCATTTATACAGCTGGTTTGGACTGAATCTGGGGAAGCAGTTCCAGTCCATGGTCTGCATCCAAAGGAGAAACTCCTCTGAGGACTGTTAGCTATGGTAGGAATGTAGTCCTTAGCAGGTGGGCTGGGCTCAAACTCTTGCCCTGCCCTGTGCTTGGAGAGGTTGTCCATGAATTCTGAGCTGCAGCATTGCTCTCCCACATCTTCTGAAGGGTGCTGAACAGGCTGGTGACAAGGCAGACTGAGCTGGGCATCCAGTGAAACGTATTCCCAGGTCCTTCTCCCAGGTTCTCTCCTAAAATATCTGAAATGCTCTTTTATCTTCCTATCAGTCCTCTTAGTTGGATTGTCTGGAAATAGTTACTTTCTTATAGATATTCTTGCTGGTGGTATAAGATAGCTTGGCAGCATCTATGAGAAAACAGTTATATGGGGAAGAGGTTGTTTTGAGATTTTTGTCTTAACTGGAAAAGTACCAAAAGCTGGGAAGTGCAAAATACATGTGTTGTTTTTTTTTTTTCCCCCCTGAAATTTCACACCACTTTTCAAAATAAATTCTTCTGCCTTTAAGTGGGTGAGTCCTTTCTCAAAAGTAGTGATTCCCAAATGTTCATATTTGAGCCAAGAATAAAATCTCTTTTTATGCAATCTCTTCAGAGCCTGCCTTTGAGAAAGAAAGAAAGAATTTAGTCTTGTTTTAGAGACTTTATTCTCTTTATAGAACATAATGAGTTTGCTTTTCAAAGGAAAAACTGAGAATTGCAGTGTAGGGGCACTGTAGTATCTTGGCTTGATTTTATGCAGGATAAAGGTGTTTAGTATTTAATACAGTAAACTGTCTAAAAGGATAAGTTACATGATTACCATGAACTTTTAAATAACTATTAGTATTAGTACTTGATTGTCAGTCAAGGCTGTGGCTTTGTAAGTAGGAGAATGGTTGCAGATATAGTCAGAGCTTTTCAAGATATTTTTCCTTTCCTTTTTGTTTATACTTATTTGCATATCTTAATTATGTCACCATAACTGTTTACAGTTTGAAACTGAAATGCTATTTTATTTCTCCAAGTATCTTTTGGTATCAGCTCAGTGACTTCCATTTTTAGGAGCTTGTTAACTTGCCTCTGACAGTTTCTTCATAGTCAGATATGGCAGCTGATGTCTGAGAGCTTTAGAATAATAATGAATGCCATAGAATTCTTTGTTTGCTTAGTGATGTGATCCTGTAGCTTGATTTCAAATGAACAAGCATCCATATGGTGTACGGGAATAAGTGAGTTGTCCCTTGCTCTGTGATACCTGTTTGTTGCTGGACTGCAGCTGACTCTTCAGGCAATAGAAGAGCCTGGTGGCAGAGTATGAAGTGGTATGAAACCACTCCTGATTGCAATCAGCTTGTCATGTATGCTTGAGGGAAAGGGTCAGAAAGTAGCCTCCAGGCATTTCCACTTCACAGTGTTGAATTGTGGTTTTATTAGTGTCAATATTTGGCTAATAATAGAGTAGGAGTTGATACCAGTTTATGGGTATTGTTCACCAAATTCAGTTTTACTCCACTTCAAGAGAAACAGCACCAAATGTAAGCGAAATATCTCTTGCTTTGTTAGTATTTAAACTTTTGTAACAAAATGACTTAGGACTGAAAGGAGTAGCTTCAATCTCAGAGGCAAACAGATGCTTCCCAAAACTGCCACACTGGAAAGTATATTTGTCTCTGGTTCTCTTTTTATTGTACTCTATGCCAAATTTAGAATCACAGGATTTAGAAACCCCTCCCCCATGCACTTTTTAGTAGTGACCCAACCTTTCTGTGATACAAAATGGATCTGTGGGCTGGAGAATGTTCATTTAGCTCCCAGGTGCACCAGAAGGGCTCCCAGATAGAGACAGCCGGAATTCCTGAGGTGCCAAGCCCAGCTGGAAGGTTTCTCCTGCAGCACCTAATGTAGCAGTACAGAAGTATCAGAAAAGGTTGTGTGAGGCAAAAGCAGATGATATTTAAAGATAAGCCTTGTTCTTTTACTAGTTGTTTTGCAGCACCAGATAAATGATAATTTTATTTAATTGTAAGGGGAATTCCATTGTGTTTGAAGGATTCTTCCTCTGCTCCTCAGTTTGTTGAGACCTTTACCAAGTGGGTAGACTTCATCAGTTAATACAGGAATCTACATAAAGGTGATGCAAAGTTCACAGAGTAGTAGTGTGGTATGGCTGTCAATTTAAACTGTTTAATATGTTCACAGCAAGGGGGTTTTTGGTTTTGGGTTTTTTTTGTCTTTTCTTGAGCTTTTTCTTACTGTCAAGTCAATCCCCAGGAATGATGGGTTGTGTGTGTGTCACATCCAGGCTATCATTCTGGCAAAATCACTGACAAGCTGACGTGTGTGGTTATTGTTTGTTTTTGGAGAAGGCACCAAAAAACACCACTTCCTAATTCAAAGAGAAACTTTTCTCAGAGAAAACTTGATCTCTTTGTAAGTACTTTTAAATCCTGCCTGTGTATTGCAGGTGCATGCCTGGACCACATGCTGCCTGGTGACTGCTCCTTCTGTGAACACAAGGATTAGAATAAAGTTTCAGCCTTAATCCTGGGTTTCCTGCGCTGATTCACTTTACAGCCTTATTCCTGTTTAGTTGCCTGTGTCTTAAAAAGCATGTTTTTATTTATACTTGCTGTCACCAAAAAAAAAAAAGACTCTCACTGTGGTATTTTGGTTTTTATTGTTGATGAACTGTGTAAAGATTTATGCCTTCCCCCCACTCAGACTCTTCACAAGGTAGTAATTAGCCATGTGCTATGCAAATTCATGCAGAAAACAAATTGGTTATGTGTTAATTAAAACTAAATGACAGCAATTTTATATTTAGGTTACTTTAAAGTGCCTAAATTATTTTGGATTTGAAGTCTTAAGTGTTTTTCAATGCATGCCTTAGTCCCCTCTTTGTTACTTTCAAACTCTATAGTAAATATATATGGTTTCTTATGTACAGAATTATATGCTATAATTTAAAAAAAAAAAAAGCAAACCAGTGTTTGTCTTCTTCAGGGCTTGACCTGACCTGCAGAATTTTGTGAAATGTGAAAAATAATTGTTCACTTTTTTAGTGGCCTTGCTTTTTGTACTTTTATGATCTTTGCAGTTTTAAATGTGGTGTGCAGAAATTGAACTGCATCTAAGATTTAATATTGGCCAGGACAAGATCTTGCAACGAAATTTGTTCAGCAATATGTTTAATTGACAAGTTGTTTTCTCGTTAGGCAGTCTTTTGTTTATCCTTGAAAGTTTTGCATTTAGGGGGCTATTTAAATCAGCTGTCTTTATAACTTAAATCAATAGCAAGCATGCAAGATGGTGTAAGCAACAGGAAAATAAGTTTCTTGGTGTTCTAACAGATTTAAAAGAAATATTTTTGAATTGTGTAGTAATGGCATATGATGGGTTTTTGATTAAAGAAAACATACTAGAAGCATGTGTTTGTGGTGGGTATTTTTTTTTTCTTTTTCAGGTTTTCATGTCTTAATTTGTTTCTTTACCAGTCTATTGCAAAACTGGACCCTGGTGGGTCCTCTGAGGGTTGCGTGAAAATATAAAGTCAAAATTTCAAGGGTTTAAAAACCACTAAGTCAATAAGATGTTTGACAGGGCGTTAGTTTATATTTGGGGGCTACAAAAGTATAAATCCGTGGCTAAGGTGTACAGGAAAATGTATGGAGGTAAATAAAGTTGCAGGGGGCCACTGGGGAAAATTTCAGATGTTGACAATTTCACTGATGTGTTTCTGTGAAATGATTGCCAGTGTTTCCTCATTCTCAAAAAGGTGCTTAAGTGAAAATTAAGCCTGTTGGGAGGAAGTGCTGATTAGCTCTTGTGTCCCATATGATGCAGTCAGGAGCTTGCCCCCCCTGCAGGGGGAGGGAAGGGAGGATAGGGAATTCTTCCATCTCTGATCCATATATTTGTAATCTCCTGCTGTTATTTTTTCAGAGGCCTAAAAATATATTGGATTCTGCTTCAGAAAGAAGATTGAATACATGTTATTGTAGGAACAGTCTTTTAGGTAGTTTAGGCAAGAAAGCAGCTGTTGTGTTAAAATGTCTGTATAAGTGTAGAGTCTTCCTTTGAGACAAATAAATTCGTTTTCTATACAATTGAGTGCTGTTGGTTTAGTTTGTTTTTTTTTTCAATTCTTAATAGAAGCTCAGCAGTAAGCCTTGACCACAGAATAAATTCTTTATCCTGTGTGATTTGTGTGCATTTGTCTTTTAAATCTGTTTAACAAAGTAGTGCAACAAATTTGGGATTAGCAACATGGTAGTTAGCTTTTCTGGAGGAAGCTGGGACAGAAAAATGGGGAAAATAATGTTTTTTGCGTTAGGTATGATGAGCTGACACAAAGATTAGCTGTATTGTGCATTTCTTTTCAAATGGTTCCTGACCTCATGGGTGCAAGGAAGTTGTGATTCAGCTGTAGCGGGATAAATTTGGCAAAGAAAATAAGCATGGGTTTTGTGCTGATTTGTCTATTGGCAGAAAGATATTCTCAGCTCGTAGACTTTCATTTTACCTCTCACAAATTTAAAAATAAGGGTGATTTAGTGCCAAATGTCTTTTGAAACACATGCTCTTGTATTGTATTTTAGTTCTCTTTACCATTTGTAGTGCCTTTATTTTTTTCTCTGGATCTGCTCTGTGTGATATGGAGGGCTGTAAATGCAAGTAAATCAGTTACTGCTCTCAAAAGTTTCTGATACGCTATGAAATACACATTTTAAATTTCAGTAACATGAAATCTGGGCTGTAAAATCCTACTTTTAATCTAGGCTTATTTGGTTAGGCTATGTCAAATCTGCTCCTAAAAATACTCAAGCTTTTTTCTATTATTATTTTCATTCAAGATCAAATCTCTTTGAACTATGTAGACACGCACCTGTGCTCATTTTAATCCCTGTGTAGTTTTCATCAATTATCACAGCAGGCAAGAAAAAAATCAACTTGTAAAATGCTTTTGAAAAGTAAATACATGCAACTTGGGGTTCAGGTTTCTGTTTTAATCAAACATCATCTGTATGCACGTTCTTAAGACAAAGCTGGGTGAGGGAGGAGCACAAAAAGCCTTTTTTTGTTATCACTGTGAAATATCTGAAGTGCTCTGCTGTATGATGGGTGTAATGTGTTTGTGTTTGTAGAGGAAGGCTGTGTTGTGTGTGTATATGCTTTTTTTTTTTAAGCTGGAAAAAATCTAGGTCAAGAGATTTCATTCTTATTAATAACTTAAAGCTTTATTCCTCAAAAATTATCCTCCATGGCTAGAAAGCTTCCTCACTGGGGAAGCACTGTTGCTCTCCAACATGGATGGGAGCATTTTCCTTTCCATCAGGCTGTAAAGATGTTCATCTGAGAATCACAGAGTCATTTAATTTTGAAAAGAACCCCCAAGGTCATTGAGTCCAACCATTAACTTAGCACTGTCAACCGAGTCCACCACTAAAGTATGTCCCTAAGCACCACATCTACACAGGGGTATGGTCACTCCATCACTTTATTGGGCAGACTGTTCCAATGCTTGACAGCTCTTTGGGTGAAGAATTTTTTTCAATTATCCAATCTAAACCTTCCTTCACGCAGCTTGAGGCCATTTCCTCTTGTCTTGCTACTTCGTAGAGAAGACTGACCCTGACCTGGCTACAACCTCTTCTCAGTAGTTGTAGGCAGCAGTAAAGTCCCCCCCGGGCATTATTTTCTCCAGACTAAACAGCCCCAGCTCCCTCAGCAGCTCCTCATAAGACTTGTGCTCCAGACCCTTCACCAGCATTGTTGCCCTCCTCTGGATGTGCTCCAGCACCCCAATATCTTCCTTCCCCTGTGTCGTGTTGAACACCACCACAGAGCCTCACGGAAGCCTGAGCTTTGTGGGTTTATCCGTGTGGGGCCAAGCTTGGGGCTGGAAGTCCTTGGCATTTCCCCTTGCCTGCTGTCCAGCTCCAGGCCGTGTCCCCAGCCTCCTGAGCCATGTGTGACCACACTCTACCCAAAAGAGGTCTTGTGGTATTGATATGACAAAATGGGCCACACGTTTTTGCTTTCCTGAAAACATCAGCAAAATAAACAAGCTTGCCAGTTCTTGTTATGGTTCATTGGGAGATGCTAAAACATGAAATCTCTCACTTGGCCTTGTCTAGGTTTCCTCTTCCTCAGCAGCTGCTGCCCTGTGTGTGTAGCTGCACAGCACCAGTGACTTAGCCTGCTATTACATATCTAAACTGGAAACACTGGGAAGAGTGCTGTTAAATTGGAGGAATAGACAAATTCTTGGCTCTTACAGGTTTAAACAGTTGTATTAGAGGTTTAAACAAACTTGGGGAAAATAATTGTCAGAAGCCTTTAATTTTGTCTTAATCTTTTGTGTCACCGTAGACCTGAAAGCAAAGGTAGTTAAATTAGGATAATTAATTATGGAATAACATACACAGGAGAATGTAATGAATTTTCCATTAATTTGCAAGTTATGTAAATCAAGATAAGAGTCTTCTTATAAACATTCTGTTTGCAAGCTATGGACAAAAAAAAGCTAGGTAAGTTTAGATGCCCTTTGTGTTGGCATTTTGAAGTTGTTTCTTGTTTAATTCCTTCAAATATTAGGATTTAGATCTTTAGTTTGTGTTTTGATGTCTGGCACTGTATGAAAGAGGGCAGACTTGAGGGAGAAAAGGTAGTTTTTAGTTGAAATGTTCATGTTAAGGATTCCTGTGTTGACTTTCCCTTTCTCCTGTTTCTGCCCAAGACCTTGTGGATATAGGAGAAAACTGTTTATGTGCTGCTACAGGACCCACAAAAATGGGTTTGTGCACCAAGTCAAGAAATATATTTACTATTTTCAAGGGAAGTCTTTCAATGTGTGGAGTTGCAGGTCCTAACTTCCTGAAGGGAGATGTACTGAATCCTCAGACATTGTAGTCAGCCCATGTGATTAATATAATTGCATCTTCTTTGTGAATAACTTCTGTAGATGTGAGGCAGACTTTGAAGCAAGTCAGTTGACACCCACACAGAACCAAATTATAACATCCTGATTAAATTGCTATGCACTGTAAATGCTCAAGTATTGTCAATACAAAGAAAGTTTGTTCCCAACAACTCTTAAAGTGTTGAAATTCACTTGAATTTTGCTGGATTAAAAAGCTAACTTGCACAGTTAGGTTATTTGCATGTAAAATGAGCAAAGATTATCACGATCATTAAAAACATAAAACACATGAAAGAATAATGTCAAATGTATTTTAGGAATACCTGTCAAATTCCATCCACATCCCACATATTTTACTTTAACTTTTTTTAGTTAGTGATCAAATGGTGACTTTTAGTACTGCTTTTTCTTGAAAATACAATAAAACAATTCTCTGGTATTAAATAAATACAGAAAATACAATAAAATAATTCTCTGGAAATAATTCAAGCAGATTGAAACATTCTTCTTTAATTGCATCATATGAAACATTTTCTCAGCAGGGTCTGAGAAAGTGTGCTTCTGAAAATTTATCTCTTTTTTTATCATAGGGCAGTGGTAGGTGCCACATCTCTGGAAGCATTCAGAGTCAGGTTGAATGTCTGAGCAATCTGATCTAGTTGAAAATGTCTTTGCTCATTGCAGAGAGGTGGCACTGGATGGCCTTTGAAGGTCTCTTCCACTGCAAACTCCTCTGATCCTCTGGTAATAACTGGTCATTTAAATGCAATGTTTTTACACTATGTGAATGTAGGAGTAGAAATTATAGTACTGCAGTAAAAATTAAGATAGATACCTCTTTAGATGTTGGACTTATTTTTAAAGTTTGTTTCTTCTGTCTATAGTGCTTTAGATGACTGATTAATTTTGTGTGCTGCACAAGCATCTCCTTAGATGCCTCATACTGACCTTCAGAATGTTCAAATTGGTTGTTTGGGATTTAGTGCTTGTTTGGATGCCTGTCTTCCTAAATAACTTGCACAAAATTTTCTGCAGGAACATCATATTGTCAACTTTCACAAGGAAGAATGCCACATCAACACTTTATTAGCCTGTTGGAATCATCAAAATGTGCATCTTTAGGGATATGTGGGTGCCTCCAGTGAAGAATACCTGTTTTGATGTAGAAAGATGTTGCTTTTTTTTTTTTTTTTTTGAGATTTTTTTATTACTCTAATGACCAGCATAGTTTTCTTAGCTGTGCGCTCTTTTGAGATTCCAAAGGTTAACCAGTGTAAGTGTTAGCAGTCCATCTCATTATTTAAAAAGAATTGCTGGGTAGTTTCAGGATGAGTGACAGGATGGGACAATCTCTCAGTTGCCCTTTGGCTTCAGGGTAGAGCAGCATCCTTGCTGTATGGACTGATGACATGGACTCACCAGCTGCAAGCTCCCATGCACCTTTCCTTTTATGACTGGTGCTTTGGAGTAGCTATCTACTTTGTGAATTCTGTTTCCATTTTGTGAAGCTGGGGCTTTTTTTTTTTTAATGCTCTCTGCTCTTTCCTTCTTCCCTGGACTCAATGCTGTTAAATGAGGGTCAGAGTAGTCAGAGGAAGACTATGCCTGTGGCTGTCCATGGCTTTTTGTCCTGCATCTGGTGACATGATGTGACTGCTTGATCTTTTTAAAGTATAAGAAAAGTGTCAAAGTTCTCTGTTATCTAATGCTAAGCTGAGTTTAGTTTAATTCAGAGCAGTATGAGAGTGTAGTCTCTTAAGTTTTACTCCTGTTTTGGCATTCGACAGTCGAGTGGCTCAAATCAAGCTCAAAACCATGGAGGTACTCTGCAACTGTTGCCCCTTTCATTCTTTTCCACAGTGACCTGATACAAGGTTGATAAATGTTTCTAAAAGAAGCAATAAGTGGCTGAGTCCTCAGAAAAGAAGCATAAAGCCTTCTGATTCAAACTGTTGATTTATGCTGCTCTTAGCAGTAGTGGTTGGTTTGGCTGCTTGCCCCTTGCTTGTTTGCCAGCTTCCTGCTACTTGGAGATGAACAGGTCCTGGATTTGCTTTCTTTGGGGTAGGGAAAGGCTTTGCCATTGCACTGAAATTCGGATTAGTAATGATTTGCAGAAACAAGAACCAATTTTTTTATAACTAGCTTTAAACAAAGAAAAGTAATCAATTATGGCATGTTATGTATTTTTTTTCCTTCTGTACAGAATTGCCTCAAAGGGCCTGTCTCTAAGCTGGAGTTGCATCAGTAACTACATTGCTGTTTGCTTCTCTGATGCTCAAAATTATGGTGTGCAAGACAGAAATGTTATGGTTAAATACCTCTGATGAAGGTAGGCTTTTGCAGAGCTGGCACATTACACTTAATTCCTGCTTTAGTATCCATCTGCTGAATAATCCTACATGCTGAGCCCATGGCCTGGAGATGGGCTTCACTCCTTGCTGTCCAGGGGGGAAGGCTTTTGGTAGGACATCCCTTTTCCATGGTATGCCAGGAATGTTGCAAGGACTCTTTCCACAGCCTCATTAAAGTTAAATCATCAATATCTTATAGCCAGCACTTTTTGCCTGCAAGTGTGATACTGTTTTACTGTTCCTATCAATGATGATAGTGTAGTGGAACAGGTCACAAAGGGAAGCAACAAACTCCTTGTACTTTGTTATAGTCCAGTATTGGGTACATTTAATAAACAACGGTAATGGTTGAATGTAATTTCTAGGAAAAGTTTTTAATGTGTGTTCTCTGAGGTGTCTTGACTTGAGCCTTGCTGAATCCCCAGCTTGGTCAGTAGTGTGGGTCCTGGGGTACTCCCTGGTTGTATACTGTGCTGCTTTAAAACCTGGATGTGAGAGCCAAGTCCCCCAGCTTGGCTGGGGACAGGGATTAGGTCTGACTGCTAGAGCAGGCAGCACATCTGTGACTGGCTGACATCTGCATGCCCTTGTACTTGCCTTTTTTTCAGTGTTGATATGTTTTCATAAATACTTCCATACTCACTGTCTTGTCCTTTGGCAAGTAAGTTTTAGAAATAATGTCTGATTTATATCCTCTTTGTATTTTTGACCCTGTGGCCTGACCCCAAGTCAAAGCTTTGTATATCTTCTCATTCCCAGCAAAGTGGACTGTAGGGTTTTGTTTTGAAGCCCAGCTGTAGATTTAGTATTTCCTATCATGGGTAATGTGTCTGTTTCATGTCTCTTATTACTAACATTTCATTTGTTGATTGATTAAAAGTCAAAACTGAGGTCACCTGTTTGTATCTTTTCCTCCTCCAGCTGTAAAACATCCAAAGAGAAACAATTACAGTTGAATAATCAGGAACCGAGTTATTCTTCCTGGTTGTACTGAGTTGTGAAGAGAGAACTGACAGTCTGAGTAGGAAGCAGGGTAAGCAAGTGGATGTCCTCAAGCAGAGACAGAAAAGAGATTAAAGTGAATTCTTGCTGCTTTGGGGTTTTAATAACTTGCTGATGAAAAGTCTTTGCTTGGAAACTTGAACGTAGAAATGTGGGCAGGAGAGTCTTTCATGCCAGAGGAAAATTCATCTTTACAGGCTGTAATGTCCATCTGTGTTTCTGTCATGTGTAACAAATTGATAAATCAATGACTGTTTACCTCAGCTGATTCCTCCTGCTAGTTGTCTCTTACTTTTTATGAAGTGTCTAACTTTTTTTGGCCTAACACTTTGAAGTGTTTTGTCTGAGGTTTTTTTGGTGGGAATTTCTTTTGGGTGGTTAGAGGGTGGGCTGGTGGGGTTTCCTCTGCATTTGCAGCTATCTCATTATTAATAATTGTGCTTGTTCTAGTTCTGAAGCTTATATAATAAATTCAGCTCTTGTTGTGTTGGCCAGTGAGCAAACAAAGGTGACCTAAAACTCTTCCAAAATATGTACATGGCTTGGTGTTCTGGAGCCATTTGGCACTTTCTTACTTCCTGATTTCCCGTAGGCCTGATGGTGTTGTACTGCCTCTAGTCATTCAGGTACTTTGGAGAACCACTCTTGCAGTTCCCTGGCACCATTCCCTGGCAAAATTGCTTGGGCAGGTTTTGCTTCAGCATCTAACTGTGAGTTGAAAATCTCAAAGCTGCCTTGATCTGATTATTTGATGGAATTGGGTGTCACTTTTATTGCTTTGAATGTTGGTCACTGTCCCAAGGGAGAAGTAACACATCTCATATGGGGGTTCACTACCAGGAAGGGTTAGGATTCTCATATCTCTTGCACAGCTTATCTTATGCAGATCTGCTAAGATGATGGAAAGATTAGAGGCTACAGCAAATTTGTTTTATAGTTTGTATAAAAATCCTACTTCTTCTCCTGTGGCTGGATTTGCAACAAAAACAATAATGAGTCCAAATCTGAAGTCATCAAGGAACATTTGTGTAACTTTGATCTTGCAAAGACTTTTGAAAGTGTCTGTGTATTCCAGACTATCATTCTTAAAATGATAATGGCATCACTATTAAAAGCCGGAGAGAGGTGTCACCCATGTTAGATCTAAAATCTGTCTCATGCATAGTTTTGCTTATATTTCCATGCTTTTCTTATGCTTAGTAGATTTCCAATTCTGCCCATTAAGTGCTACTGATTTTCAGAAAGTTTGTTTTTTGTTAGAATGCAGGCAGGCAGTGTAACATACGTGTTTCCCCTTTGAGCTGCAAATAATTAATTGCTGTCATGTATATTTGCATCAATGTCTTGTCTTCAGACTTTTCCAAAGAGCAGGCAAAGATGGTGATAGCATATGGTTGCTTCTAATGTTTGTTCCAAAGTCAAACCAATTACTTAGCTTGCATCTTATGAACGACAAAGTGGTTATGATTTCATGGGGACTATGAAAAATGAATAAAGCTAAATGGCAAACTGAAAAGCAGCACAGTTCAGAATTTGGCTTATTTTGGGTTTATACCCAGGCTGTCATTCAGAAACCATTATATTTAGGAAATAACTTTGAGACAGAGTATATTGACATCTTCCCTGGATCATCAGTGAGGTCTCAGAGAGTACATTATTTTTTGAAAATTTCAAAATTTACTACTTTAATGATATCCTTTTTAGGAGCTTCATTGGCTTTTTTTCAACTGATAGAGAATTCACCAAAAACTCTTACAAAAGGTCTCTTATTTTGTCTTAATTTCAGTTTCTATTCCCTATTTTATGGTTCTCTGTAATGTTTGCAGTAATAAGTCACTGTGGCATTTTCCTATTCCCTTTCACAGTGAAAACTTAAGAAAACCCAATTGTTTTGAATAAATTTCCTGGTCTTATTTACTTAAAATTAATCATGGTACCAGGCCCCTTCTTAAGCCTATCTTCTGGTGTCACTTTGTGCTGGTTTTGGCTGGGACAGAGTAAATTTTCTTCATAGTAGCTGGTCTGGAGACATGTTTTGGATTTGTGCTGAAACCAGTATTGATAATACAGAGATGTTTTTCTTATTTCTAAGCAGAGCTTGAACAGTGTCAAGGCCTTTTCTGCTTCTCACATCACCCCACTCTTGAATCATTATGCTTGCTTTTCATTGTGTGCCTCATTTTCCTTTCCCCTCCTCCTTTATCATCCTGTGCCTCATTTTCCTCTTTTTGCAGCCTTTCTTTGAACTCTTAGTTGGCTGTTGTCACCAAACCCAGGAACATTCACAAGTTTACAGGCTTTCTTCTTTCAAGTCCCTTGGCAAGAGGAGTATATTCACAAAAACTGAAGAGGGTGGGTAGGAAGTGGTTGGTACATTAGCATATAAACACAGTTCATAAATTCCCATAAACAAAGTTCATAAATTCCCAGTTGCAGTTTTTAGTTGGTATCCCTTGAACTGTGCTTTCAGGTTCCCACCTGTACTTATCATCTGCTGCTTTTCTGTGGAGTTTCTTGAAGGAATGGTTTTCTATAAGAATTGTGTTTATCTTCTTGATAGCCACCTGTCTTAGCAGACCTAATTCTGATTGCTTTTTTGTTGTCAGTTTGTTTGGCATCTGACTGTTGTTCCTCAGGTGCACAAAGAAAGTGACAGCATGGAAACCCATCAGGTCCATCCGTGCTGCTGCTTTGTTTAAGTACTGTAATTTCCCTGCCCTTCATTCTCCTCTACAACAATTCCCTCCTCAAAATACACCATCTCTTTTTCTTCATCTTTGGAGCCCTGTTTTAGTAGGCTGCCCACTGATGCTTAAGCACTCTAATTACTCTGTCATGATGTCTATACATATTTTCATTTATTTTTTAACTTTAGAAAAACAAATCCTCTCCTGTAAAACGAGGTAATGGGCTGGCCAGAAAATCTGTTTTTCTGTGTTCCTTTTTTTGGTTCCTATTATATTTTAATAACTGATACAAACTGTAAATTAAACCCTTGGTGTTGGAGAGTAGAAAAGAGAGTAGCTGAGAACGTGGGCAGAAGACTAAGACCTGCTTTTTGTATCTTCTTGTGGATATATTTCTCAAAAACAAAAGTATTAGTGTGTTGGACTTGGGGATCTGTTTCTAATTGAAGATTTGTTTCAGTATAATTAACATTTAGGAGATTAGTGCACTTTTATACTTCTGCAAATGTACTGTGACTTTCCCTGACAGTGGCTAGATAGCTGTGCTGAACCAGTCTCCTAGTGAGATAGTCACGGCTGCAAGAATGGTGGTAGCAAAACCTTGAAACTTTTAAAGATGTTGCTACCTTCCAGTTGTCCAGTGGATGTAACTCCTGCTTGGGAAAATTAGCAGTATTTTCATCAAACTTTGCAGGGAGTAAGGCTCCTCTTAGTATCTTACAGGTGTCTTACTTTGCAATGAAATTGTTCTGAATTGGGATGAATACTTCTAACAGCTGGGTACCAAGTCAGAAAACATGAATGTTTTTCCACCTCAGAAGTAAAACCTTCAGTACTGAAGATACTTTTTACTAGCCAACAAAAGTAATATAGAGTAATAATTAAAGTAGTGGTGTGTGAAGTATGAATGTACTAATTGTGGGAAGTGCCTGACCTGAGATTTTTCTCTGTATCTTTAATTTGATTCCTCCATCTTTTCAGGGGCTTAATGCTGAATATGGGAACAGATTGAAACTTAGTTTTATTGTTGAAGTAAATGAAAATAAGTCTGTCTGCACGAGTAGAAGCTGCCAGAGTTAGAGGATATGGACCCTTTCTAACGAAACTCCACTAATTTTTCTGAAAATTGTGTTCTCTAAATTGACTATACCTTTTAATTTAGGCTTGATGTGAGATTTTTACTTGAAAATTATAGAGAGATGTTAGAGTAGTGAGTCTGTACCTGCTGCCTGTGGAAATGTAGGGTCTGCATTAAAAAGGTAGAATAGTTTTCAACAATACACATTGCTAGATATTCCCTTGTTTCTAATTGCGTACAAAACTGAGGTCTTCTCCACCTCTTCTGCTTTGTTAAATAACTTTGCTCTCTGCAGACAAACCTCTCTGAGAGAATATTCATATATATTTTTTCTGACACAGAAAGTATATCTTACTTATTTGAGTAGCTGGATTCCTCCAGCTGCCTAGTTTCAGTTCCCTGACTTCTCCCCCATGACAGAGGTTAAGGTAGCTCCTTATCAAAGCACCAAGTTATCAAATGCTTAATCATATGCTGCTGAGCTTCCACATCAGCTTATTTCTTTCTAAGGAAATCCTACATTTTTAAAGACTTTAGTTTGGATTATGGAAACCTCATGGTAGACTTGAGTCAGGTTTGAAGGTTTAGATTGATGCCTTTGGGATTATTAGAATAAGAGTGCCATTCATTCATTCATTCATTTATTCATTCATTCATTCATTCATTCACGAATCCTTCTAAATTACATTTGGCTTCTCTTCCACAAGATGTATATTTTTTGTAAGTATTAAAACTTTGATTTTATACTTTGCAAGAGAGGAAGAACATAGCAATTGAGGACGAAAAGTCTTTTCAGAAAAAAAAGCCTAAAGACTTGTTGATACTGGACAGCAAAGCAGGAAACTACATGTGTCATAAAAGGCTCCAGTTTGTTGGATAAAGGCTGAAAGTCAGGATGTAGTCTATAAATACAAAACAGGTTCATAAAAGTATTTTTAAAGTGCAGTTCTGAGCACTTTAGAAAAGCTGACACATAACTGTTCAGCTGTTTAATATAAATATATTTGTGCAGATGCATACACACATTCAATACCATACTTTCATTTTTAAACATGAATATATTCAATTCAGTGATATTTATTTCCCTTATAAGACTGGTAACATTACTAACACCAGATATAAACTTGGGACCATATTTTTTGCAGATTTTAAACCAGCAATTTAGTGGAGAAGCAAAACAGAAGGAACTCTAATTTCAGCAGGCAGAAGGGAAGGAATTTTTGAAGCTGAATATTTACCTGCACAAAAAGTCACAACCTTTTTTCCCTATAGTATTCTGTCACAAGTGTTTGATTTTAAGCAGTACATCTGGCAGTCTTCTGGGGATTTTGGAGATGTCTTCTATCCTGACCAGTTAATAGCTGTTAAATTTTGTCACTCAACTTGGAAATAAAAGTGTTTGTACTTGAACTTGCTCAGGCTATTGGCCAAGCAACATGGCTGGAACAGATTTACTTGCTGCAGCTAATGACTGAGTTCACTTTTTTCCCTTTGACTTGGCAAGTAAGAACTTACAGGGATCCTTTTGCTACACAGTTGCTTTGGTTTTTAGACTGAAATGACCATCATTCAGAATTGCTGCTTAAATACAGTAATTTGTATGTCAGAATAATTTGTAGTAGTACAAGAGTGTGTCTCTGGCTGATTATCTGTTGTTGTGCTTTGTTGTACTAAACAAGGCAAGGTTGAAAAACATTTTTTTTCTTGCCATGCTTTAAGTTTTTTTATCTTTTACCAAATACCATAATAACACTACTACAGCAGGCTCATAATAGTTGTGTAGCTGTAATGCTATGTCACTCTGAATATGCTTATGCCTTCATCTTCCTCTTGTTATTTTTTCTAATTCTAAGTATTTACATGCAGATACCAATCTGTCTGAAATCCCCCCATTGTTACTTGTTTCTGTTGCACAACTGTTTCAAAGGCAGTCTCCCAAGATGAGACTTCATCCACCCACGCAACACAAACAAACTCTTATCTTCAGTCTACTATTGTCAAGACCCAAACTCAGTCAGATTTGATGTCTAGATCCCCCAAAAAAAAGCAGGACTGTGAGTGAAGAAAAAGTAATTGATATCTGACTAATATTGCTGCCTGTTTGGTTTGTTAACAGTATGAGACCAAAAATGTTTTTCTTGAACTTGTGCTTAAGCTGTTTCTGCATGTATTTTTGAGGTTTTTGCTAAAGGAGCCCTGTGTTTCATCTCATGGTCTGTTACTTGACTGCAGTCTTGTTTCTAGAGTGAATAGCTGATTAGAAAATTAAAGTAATTTGAAACCACTCAGAATTGTTAGCTTAAAGGAAGCTGCTGTGCCATCTGCTTGTGCCAGTAAGGGTGCTGGACCACATACTGTCAAATAAAACCAAACCACAGAAATCTCATGTACCCAAGTACATTTTCTGTGTGATTAGAGCTGGTCTTACCTCAGGTGGCATTTTGAGAAAAAGAATATAAACAGGGATTTAGGTCACAGCTTGTAAACTACCAAATTCTGTATGGTTGTTTTGCCTGTAAAAAGCAGTGGTGAAATGCATTCATTTCAGTAAGGCAATGTGGTTATTCTTCCCTTCTGATGGTGGAATTTAAGGATTTTTATTTTTATTTTTTCTAAGCATAAGACAGTGTTTTGGAGTGGACTTTTGACAAGGACTGCTTTGTCAGCTGGGTGGAGGTCATCTGCAGGGAAGCTAGATGGTGTTTCTTGCCTGCAGGGGCACAGGACTATAAGAGTCCCTTAAGATGATGTGTCACACTTGTGCTCTTCTCCCCTGAAGCATTTCCCTTGCATGTCTCTGAGCAGTTTCAGTGTGGGGAAAATAATGACATGAGAGAAATTCAGAATTAATACCTGTAGATCACCTGTTAAATTTCAGAGCTTGGAGATTATGCTGTTGGGACTGGCAATATAAAGGCTAGAGACCATCTATAGCTGACTGAATGCTTGTCCAGTATTGCTAAACACATCTTTGCAGCCTCTAAGTCTCCAAAAGAAGATGTAGGGTTCTAATTTTGGAAATTTACATTGTTTAAACCAAGGTGCAGCTTTTAAGGACACTGTTCTCTTATCCATTCTAAAACTGTGACTTTGATGATGAAGCTAAATGCCTTCCCTGTTGCTGTGTCTCCAGGCATTGCTGCAGGGAGCCTCTGGGAGTTCCAGGGTGAAGAGATCTGCCTTGATCTGGAGACCTCCTAACAGGCCAGATAGCCTTAGCAGGAGTTCAGAAGTCTTACAGCAAGGTACAGTGATTCATTTTCAAACAAATTGAATTGTGTGATGCAATTCTCAAAATAAATATTTTTCTTCTTGTGAAATAAACACTCAAGTGCATCTCTGAGCTTTCTCCTTCTTTTGTGTGTATAGCTCCTTGCTACCTGATACAAATGTTGTAATAGCAAATTCTGGGGGAGGGGAGAGGAAAACAACATAATATGCATTGTAGGTTAGAGCCAGAAGTAATTCCTTAGATTATTAGGAGGAAGATACATCTACAGTTCTTTGTTGGCAAGGGAACAGGCTGTTTCTGAGCTCTACAGCATGCTCTGTTTTTAGAAACATATCCCACTTCAGAGCTCGCTTTGAGTGGCCACAAAAATATGGAAACACTCTCTGGTATCTTCAGCAATGGGAGAAGATTGAGGTTTGTATCTGATGATTTTCTGTTTATCAGCACTGTGGTAATTTCTTAGCATCCACAAGCCATTTTTGCTTGTACGGGATAAATACTGATGGAAGAAAAGGACATGTGACCCCAAGAACTTTGTTGAACTTATCAATGTTACAGTTACACACATTTAGAGAGATTTGACTATGGTTTTGCTGTGGTTTTGTTTGCCAGAGTTTTGAATATAGTGATGATATATGCAAGATCTTTCCTTTATACGGACAAGATTAATTGAACTAAGTGTAGAGAGTTGGCTGAAAAAAGTGAGTAGTAGTGGAAATGTTTCCCACAGATTTATTTAGGATTGAATGTAGGTGCTTCTAAAGTTGTCAGCTTCTCCATTTTTAAAAACTACCTGTTGCAAGGTGCTGACTTTGTTGGAAATCTTCCTAAGTGAATATTTCTTGATTCACCTGAGAAGAATTGCAGATTTTTGTAGTTAATCCTTTATTGATCTTAATTTAAACTGAAATTAGAGCTCTGAACTAGATCTGAGTTCATTGTCCTTCCATCCGTGGAGTAACATCAAAATTGCTGTTAAGTTCTCCCGTTAGTAGAATCAGTGCTTCAGCTCATAACCTTCCCTCATGGGCTGCTGTACACACTGGGGGTGAGTGCAGTAGGCACAGTTGGGCCCCCACATCCCTTTACTGCACCATGGCCTCTCTCTTTGCTTCACATTTCTTGGATTTCAGCTGCACTCATGTTTCTCCAGTCCACTAGCAAGGTCATCTTGAACTACTGGGGACATTGTATTCAAACCCTGACAGAGCAGAAAAGCTGCTGCTGATGATTACGAAGTGATTTCAAACTGAAGGCAAAAAACCCATCCAGAAATACTTATCTCTGTAGTGTTTCACTTTGTTACATTTGCCTTAGGAGTACACAAAGCAATACAAGTTGAGATAACTATACGTTGCAAAGACACAGCATTTCTTCTGGGAGTTACTTAAACATTTATTTATTTTTGAAGTGCAATTTTATGCATTGAGAGAGTAAAGACTTCACAGAGGGTATCCTCATAATCCCATGGGGTGCATGGATGTATCTAGGTGGGGTGGTGGCTAGGTTTCAAACACAGCAGTGTTAGTGTAGTGTTGGGTTTTGGTAATGCAAGCATCCATGAGTGAAATGCAGCCTTGAACACTCTCACTGCTTCCAACAAGGCAGTTTGTTCTCTGCCTCTCTGTCTCGTTTCCCTTTGTTGGAGGGGTTTGTTGCTAACTAGAAACACATGATATGAGACAGCCAAATGTTCTGGTGAAAATCAAGGACACTTCATAGCTGTGAAGATTTTATATTTGCCCTAGATTCTTTTTTTTTTTTTCCTTTTCCTCATTGATGCAGCTGTAACTGTTGTAAATTATATGAATAATTGATCAAGGAGTTGTTGTTATCTCAAATCACGTTATGGTAATTGCTTTTTAGAACTGTTTAGAACTGCTCTTTGTTGTACTACAGAATTGCTCCTATGCTGTTCTGTCTGTGTGGTTTTTATAGCCTTAAAAGTTTTCTTCTGCTTCTGACCCTTTGCTCTTCCCATCTTTCCCCTCCTCTGAAAAAATGTCTTGTTTCTGCTTCAGTATATTCCGTGATCTAAGTGAAAAGCAGAGTCCTTTTTAATCAATAGCAACGCACTTTAAAAGCCCTTCCCAGCCCTGGGAACTGTGCAGTGCACACATCTGGTTTCACATAAGCATGAATTGCTGGCTTCACAAACACGGAGCATGTAGTCCTTGCCACAGAGTTAGCTAAAGTGTTCTGTAACTTGAGACTCTATTTGAAATAAAAACAAAATTGTATAGCTTCTTTACCATGCTAATGGAAAATATTTAATTTGCTTTTTTCAAGCCAACCAAAAGTATGACGCAATGCTGCTCAGGCAGATTTACAGTGCCTTTTCTTCCCTAGAAATCAATACAGCTTGGAGGGGCTGTTCTGGGAGCTGGCTAGCTGACTGCAGTCCAGCTGCATTCAAATGTAAACTTCTGTACCACAAACCAAAACTGGTGAATTTGATTTATTCAGGCATCACTGTATCTCTGAGGTTGTGGTGTTGGGTTTTCTTCTTTGCTTTATTGCCATTAATACTAGATTGGATTTCAAAATAGCAGGTTCAGTGGGCTTGTGATATTTTTTTCATGAAATCATTCAGTGATTTTCTACGTTTCTTGAATTACAGTACTTAGGTCTGTGGTAGTGATATCAGCAAAAGCAGATCTACATTACATGGCCATGTGCTCCTTTCAGTAGAGTCCTCCCCCCCCACCCCTTAAAAACAAACAAAAGAAAGAGCAGCACCAAAAAGCTCAATGCTCATTCAGTGTGAGCATTGAGGGCTAGTATAAGCATTTTCTACTTCACACAGAATAAGCCCTGAATATTACATGTTTGATTTCTCTCCTGCTAGAAAGGTAAAATGCAAGAGTTCTTTGTGAGCCCAAAAAAAGTTTTTAGAGGAGAACCATGGTGTTTTTTCGTAAGTGAAGCCAACACTGTAGATTTTCACTGTACACCAACTATTTTGCCTTTGTTTCCTTTCTGATCCCTCACTGTCTCCACTAATAGCTTTGACTTTATTTAAACTCTCCACTGTAAGAGGCTGATGATTTTCCCCTCCTTATTTTTTTTTCCTTAATGGGATTTCAGTCTTGCTTAAGAGCTTTACTTCTGGCAGAAGTTCTTCTCTTGAACAACACTTAGGGATCCTTGACACTACTTTTCTCCCTGAATGCTGTGTTTCTTTGGGAAGTCTGTCACTGGTGGTCTGTGTCCTGGTCATACCAGACACAGTTCTACCAGAAGGAAAATCACAACTTGATTGCTATCTTGCCAAAAGGGCATTTAATCTTCTTTTTAAGAAGAAAAATTCTACTTCCATTTCTCATGCAACTGTGATCCAGGTTTTTTAATCCTCCAGCCATTTTTCTCTCATATACTTAACAATGTCATGATGAGTAAACAGCTTGAGAAGACAGTGTGGAGGAATTGAGGTCCTTTTTGCAGGGATAGCTCAGGATGTCATGGGTTAGCAAAGAGGTGCAGACACATTTTGGAAATACTTTTGGCCCATTGGTTTTCTGTTTGACTGTTCCAAAGTTCTTGTGAGCAGAAGGGTCTGTCATTATAGTTTTCCTTTTGCCATCTTCCCTGCACTAGCACTGGCAGTCCAGGCTGGAAGATGCCATAAAGACTTCTAAAGCCACACTTTGAATAAAGCTTACATTTACTACAGAATATTTGCTTTGCATGGTTACAGTACAAGCACTGTATTCCTGTGTAAACACTGTAATGAAGTTGTTAAGAAGAAAGGAAACGCTTACAGCATTTGCACTAAAGTTCATGGAGCATGAGATAGCTGTGCTTAGGATGCTGGTACTTTGAAGGGATTAAAAAAAGCTTTTCACAAATAAACACAAAAAACGTTCTCAGACTAGCAAAACAGTTTGCAAGTGATGAGAAGAATGACACTAATTATTTTATAGAGAATAATCTGACTTGAAATGCCACAGTGGAATCCACTTTATGATCTGACCTTCCTACATATGAATTGAAAAGCAGGAAAAAGTTCAGGGCATGACCTAAAAATGGTAGTCTGAAAGCTTCTTTAGGTATGTTGGGTCTTATTTTTGTCTAGCCTGAAATATAGTTTTTCCTCTTGAGTCCAACTTGAATAAACTGGTTTGGGTGTTCATGTTGTCCTCATGGTTCCAGCTCTGCCAGACATAGCTACTTTATTTTAAGAATTGCTCTTACTTGGAATTTGAGTCCTACTGGAAACAGTATTGTCAGGAGGCTGCAGTCTTGCTGTTAAGAAACTTAAATAAGATAAGGCTAATCCTATTGTATGCTTCTACTTTCAGAGGTAGTGTAGAAACTTGCCTTTCGTAATAAGGGCTCCATACCAATCACTACCTGCTTTATGGGATTCCTCTTCCTTTTTTTTTCTGAATTGCTGGCTTGGCTAGACATTAATATTCAAAATATTTCACACAGTTGTAGATGGCATTATACTGTGTCAACTTTCAGACTTACAGAAAAATAAACCAGCTCTTGTTTTCTACAAGTCAAAGAAGGTGAGAGAAAATAAATTTACCTATAGTCTCTTTGATTGTGGCAAATTTAGGTTTCTTTTGTACAGGATGTTTAAATTGTTTTATTTATGTATAAGTAGAGATAGAGTAAGGATTAGAATACTGAATACCTGTGAGCTTTTGCTGAGATGATTTATAAGTTTCAAAACCACAAACTCTTTGCACATAGTAAGAATTTTTGTATTGTCATTTTGGATTGGTGCTGAATCAAACTTCATTATCCTGCTTCAGGAAGAGGTAGTATTGGCTATTAAAAAAACAAACAACAACAACAACCAAATCTAATAATTTTCCTACAGGTGTAGGAGGATAATCTACTTCCAATATTTGTTCTTACCTTGATCTTTTGTAAGATTAAACTGCAAAATTACTTCAGAATGAGGTTATCTTTTGAGTTGTCTAAATCAACCTTAAGTTTCTTAAAACTTGCAGCATAACAGATGATTTGTAGAGAATTAGGCTGCTAGAGTATATGTTCTTGAAATAAGTTGGTTTAGAAAAGGCCCACTTTTCAAGCTCTCCTAAAAATTAGTTACTCTGTAAGTCATTTAATCTTAGGCAGTGGTTAGATGTCTGTGTGTGGGTAATTAGCAGTTGTCTCTGCTCCTTTTTTCTAAAGGACCTTTTATCGGACCAGATAGTTATCAGTAGGTTTTGACTCACTGGGAAGACCTGGATTAAGAGCAGAAACTTTTTGTTGTTAAAACAGCAGCTGACTTGCTGTGTGCCCTTGGGCATGTCCTCTTGACTTCCTTGCACCACCTTACCATTGTATCCACTGCTGTTGTCACCACCATAAAGTTCTTTGTAAGCCTGTGATCAAAATACAGTTGAAGCTGTTTGTTATTCTGAGTGTACTCAACTTCATTTCCTATGCAGTTCTGCATAGGCAGTGTAAAGCACAGTGGAATCATGCAATTTAGTCTATAAAGAACTTACACAAAATAAAACCACCTTGTGCAACCTGTATTATAGTAAAGTAGATTTGGGAAAAAAAAAAAAAAAACAAAGAAAAAAACCACAGAGTTTTATTTTGGATTTACCGAAGTATAGAAATACTGCTAGTGGGGGATAAAGCTGTTCTGTTAAAAATGGGAATGCTCTGACTACAAAAGTTGAGAGGGGGAAAAAAAAATCTGTCCTAGAAGGGCTACGTGGCAGTCTTAATTTGCCTGAGTCTTTAGCAGAGGTTTTCCACTTCTGTTTCTGCCAAGCAAATTAAATTTATGAAGAGAAGCTAAACTCCGAGGGTTGGACTCTTAGTATCTTTTGACAAGGTTAATGTGGTGAAGCAGAATATTGGTAATAATGGGCTGACATTTAACAGTGGACCAGCTGAGAGATCCTTGTGTTCCTACGTAACGTGAAGATTGAGTGTCCTGTAAGCTTATTGTTTTATGTTTTGTACTTGCTTTTGCATGCATGCCAGGACATGCTCTGGGAAGAGGCATAAACTTTTTTCCTTTTTTCTTTTACAAATACATTTCTTTCCTGTCTAGAGCTGGAAAAGAGGAGCACAAGAGGGGTTTTGTTAAATACAGAAAAATCTAATTACAGCTTGATTTAAAGCCACATTTACACAATGGCTGAGGGGTGAGTTCACTTCCACAAAAACAAAACTTGTTGGCTTCCTACTGTGCATCAGGGAATGTGAAGATGCATGTCCTGGAGAGCAACTGCCTCCCTCTGCTGGCACCAGCTTTTCTTACGCTGTGCTACAGCTCTGCTACATGATATAAAAATACAGCTGTACTCCTATATGAAAGAACAGTGATGCATGAATTCATGGGTATGTGCTCATCTTAGTGGTTGTGCCGCAGGTAATATATGGGACATCACATGTTCCATGTGATAGGCCTGATGTCTGTTTTCCACGAGCTATAGAAACCTTGTTCCTCTAAAGGAATGGATTTTTCCTCCAATATGTATCTTGAACAGTTATGTCCCTGGTGGTTCAAGGGGAAAATGCGGGTGAACATTTTCTTGCCATTGTGGTTTACACTCAGAGCGTATCTCTGGAAAATGCAAGATCTCATTTTGTTTGCCTGCTGAAGTAGCTGAAAATGTGGTTTTCTTTCTTCAACTGGTTCAAGTGTTCTGCTGTTCTTTTAACTCACTTTCTCAGATGACAAGGCTGCACATCTCCAGCTTAGTGAAAGTTCATAATTTGTAGTAGGTTTTTCACTTCCAGGGATACCTTTTGCTCAAGGTATACCTTTTGCTCAGGGATACCTTTTGCACCGCTGTCACGGGTGGTTTCATTACAGCAGCTCATAGTTAAGACTATGGTCTTTCTTTATTCTTCCCTTGTTTCTGGCTGATGACTGCATTTTTAGCAGTTTTTTATTATTGAATTTGCACTTTGTGCTGCTACTGCTTCTTCCATTTCTGCTGCTCTAGTTCATAAGAATTAGAATAGCAGAGTTTGGAGACTAAGTATATGCACTGCCACTCTAGAAAAATGAGGCTGAGTGGAGGTAGAAGGTGGCTGGTGGTGAGACTGAAGTTGCTGTGCTGCCCAGCAGCATTGCTGAGCCATGTTTGGAAGCTGCTTAGTGAAGAGATTTGTGTTCCTGAGAATCTGGGGTCAGTGGGTTGGTGTACATGGGAAGTCTTGGGGAAGGAGGAACAGGCACAGGGTAGGTGGGGAAGGAAGGAGTCACTGATATTCACAGACATCAAGAAGAGATAACAGAACTTGCCCAGAAGAAAGCATTGCAGACACACTGGTGGAGAGTCAAAAGTAGAGATGGAGGGCCTAGCATGGACAGCATGTGGATGGAAATTAGTGGAGGGAGATATGGCCCTATGAGCTGTGTCTTTGAAGTGGGGTTACCGTTGCGAAGTCCAGAAAATAAGAGGGATGCAGATCTGTAGAGTGCTTGTGAGAGAAGCAATGAAATGATGAAATGAGAGAGTCTGGCAGGGTATTTCTGGCCATGAAAGAATCACCCAAAATTGTCGGTCCCACCAAGAGTTGGCATGCCAACATGGGAAGAAATGTAAGATTGCAAGAGGCAGAGAGAAGAGGGGATGAGATCCTGTAAGATGAATTGTTCTTTCACCACTAGATCTCCTTCTTTCTTTTGTTTGGTGTCAGCTCATTCCACACTTCTCAGAGTATTTCAAACCCAGCCATATTAGTGTGATTCTGGTGAACAGTATCTGAAGTTGATGAAGGAGAAAAAGAGGACCACAAAGCTTGCTGTGATACTGAGAGAGGTCAATGAATGAAACTCACATTTCACAGTGTGTAGCTCTATACAGTTGCACTCCAAAGACTACAAGAAAGTCTCTTTACCATGAAGTCATACCTGGGGAACTCTGTCCTTCTTAAGTCTTAGAATTTTATTCAGTTTACACAAACTTTTATAAACAGCAAATCACCATTTCTTGCTGCTTCTTGAGAGATTTCTGGACTTTATTTGGTCCTTGCTGGAGTTCTGTTATTCAGCATTTTCCATTTTCTCTGAGAATTAGGTAAAAGTCATCAGCTGCAGAAAGAGAAATAAGTTATCTTTTTCAGCACTGTTTTGTCTGCATTGTATGTCGCCTTCAAACCTTAAGGTGTCCCTAACTGCTAGGAGGATCCCCTTAGGACTTAGCCTTTTCCATCATATAATGTTGAAGTTCTGACCTAGTAGAAGGAAATGAGCATTCATCAAGATAAAAAAGCAGTCGGGTCTCACCTTACGATAGCCCCCAAGCCAATACGGTGAAGAAAATGCTGATGGGAAGGAGAATCTTTGAGCACGTTTATGAATATTCAGAGATCAGAGCCAATGTTTTGTTTGGCTGTCCACAGGAGAATAGTGGTATTCACACTGCAGTACAGTGTCCTGTGAAGTACTCATTGTCACAACCCATGTGGTCCCTGTTCTTTGTCTCCCAGGTGGCTCTGGGAGTCACTGCTGGAAACCACACAGATACCTAAAGGAGTTGTGTGGCTTTTGCATTGTCTCATGTCAACCAGAAGTTCTGCAGTTGGCTTCTCAAGAGGAGATGACTTGAAGGGCAGAGGTGTATGGATTGCCTCTCACTTTTCTTCCGATTATTTTTTATTGATAAATGCTTACAAAAAACCAAAGCCAACAATCAACAGTTCAATAATATCCCAGCTGCTAGTCAGTGTTGATATGCAGAAGTGACTTGGTATGAGTTGTAGGCTTTGTTCTTTTGGAAGCTTTTCTTTCAGCTGTGACAATTGTAAAGTTATTCTCCTAGGAGATGCTCAGATCTTCCACCCTCACCCCTAGTAACTGAACTGACTAGGTGTTCCTGCTGTTTCTTCAGTGGATACCTGTTCAGAGATAATGACATTTTCAGCTGTATTAATTACCAGACGTACGCCATCAAAACACCAGGTATGTAATCTTATTACTTTCCTGAAAGAGCCATAAAACCTAAAAACAACCAAATTCTGGCCCTTGTAAAACTTCTATAAGGAAGATTAAACTTAAATTTATGAAGAAGCATATTCCAAAAACATGTAGCTTATGAGGGAGGTTGTTTTCTTTGTTCTAATTACATTGGATCTTTTCTCTATTTTAAAGAAATTTAACTCTGTGATGAATCTAATTTTTATTTAACCAGAAGTTTTTCTGGGGGCCCTGTCCAAGTGAGAAAGTTTACAGAATTGAGGCATTGGGTGGGATAACCCTTCTGTTGCATCCACTAGATATGGTTGCATAAGGGACTTGATGTACCAAATGTGGCCAGTAGATCAAAGTCATCAGTTGACTGCTGATCTTGAGTGTTGAGTGTGGATTATTCACTGAAGCCTGGTCAGTGCTGACCAGTAGTGATATGGGGCACTGAGCTGTTCAGAGGGCAGTAGCTAGGTGTTTTCTGCACTAAGAATTCCTGCACCTCTCCTTCATGGAGGAAGCAGCTCTCTTTATCTGCAAGGTTGTGAGCAGTAAGTGAATTTCCAGTGGAGGACCTCAGTCCTGGAATTTCACTGCTGTCATTGCCCGTTCTGGAGTCGTCTCCCATCTCCCCAGAAGTTACATCATGGCACCAAATGTAGCTTTTCAAGATAGTCTTTATCCTTCCATAAGGGCAGCTTATGTCATGGTGGTGATAGTGGGTGATCCAGAATTACCTGCTCTGCAATAAAATTAAATGTTTCCACCTAGGCCTGTTTCTTAAAAGTTGTGTTGAATGAAAAGAACCCCTATTTATTTTTTCCAGAGGAACTGGTACTGGGCTTTGTGATCTCTTGAAGTCTGAATAGTACAAAGAATAGAAAATTAATTCTCTGTGAACTCTTTTGTGGCTGATTCTATTTTTCCACTGTTGTCCCTGAGTCCTCCTGCAATGACACAATGTAATGAGAAGAGCTTGTTACTCCCAACAATTAGCAAGTTTCTTATTAATAGACTTAAGTATAAATACTTGTGGTAGATAAATACACGATTTGGAAGCTAAGTCAGCCTTCCCTGATTTGTATGTGTTGACATCTTCAAAATAGTTTTCCGATCTGTAAAGTATTTTCCAGAAAGAAACATGTTTTTGCATAGATCTGTTTAATACTGTTTAACCAAAAAAAAAAAGTTCAAAAATAATATCACTGTGTCTCTTTTATTGCTGCTGCCTGTTGCAGCCACAATTTGTAATTTTTACTAGGTTAGGTGCTCTAAGCTTTCAAAGAAGGTGAAGTATTTTCTCCTATGTCATATAAACAGTATTTGATCAGAAGCACCCAAGAGTGAGCCACTCAAATAAAGAAAGACAAAAATACATGACCTCAGCAAAAAACCAGTAATTTCAATGTGATTTAAGTTGTCTTTATCTGGAACTGTTTGGCATTAAAGTGTAATCAGTCCAATTTCCAAGCTTGCTATAATTGCATCAGTTGTAAATGAAGTCTTCTGTTGCCTGTGGATTATTCCTGTAGGGTTTTGTCTTCTGTAGAGCTTTCTGTTTGTCGTCTCTCTTCTCTTTCTGTGTTCTACTAACAAGAACAGGTTCAAAAAAATTAATAAAACTATATAAACAGTGCTTACTTTGTGACTGTTTCAAGTTGCATCTTAACTCATTTCTACAACAACATCTTTTGCATTGCTCATTCACTTTTTTCACTGCAATAGGCAGCCTGTAATGAAAATGTTGACTCACCTGAATGATGTCTCTGTTTTCTTTATTCTCTAGATCAGATTGCAAGATAATTTTAAATTACAAGTATTAGATCACATTTCCTTGGACACTTGCTTTTGATTATACTAAGTTACTGCACTCACCTATTTAAGTTACAGTCAACATTTTAAATATCAGTGTTAAGGGAAGCAGGAGAAGGTGTCCTAAATGATGTTTGTTCCATATCTTCTTAACTTAGTATTTTGAGTCTCTTCACATTAATGGTACTCCTTGTATTAAAGAATGTTTTATAAAAAAGGCAATTGATTTATCTTGTAACAAAAAGTACAGGTAATCTTGGCAAGGGGGGTGGGGTAGAAGGGATCTATGAGATGCAGCCTGGATATGCACATAGTGTAGTCTTTCATTATTTTATAGATTGCATGACAGCAGCCTTTAATTTTTGAATGCTTTAATTCTAGTGCAAGTACTCAAATGACTCACCAGTTATCTAAAGCATCAGGTAACTATACCCATCTTTAGCTTTGTTCTATCTTCTTATCCTTGTTTCTATCTTCATTTTCTCAGTGGTAGGCTACGGTGAGTTTAATTAATGTTTAGAAAAACAAAAACCCAAAACAATGTGGGAAGTGTTCCCAAGTGTTCTCACGAATGCAGCCTCTGCAGGCTTTCACTTGGGATGGTCAAGACATACGGCGGACAAGTTCTCCATCTCCTTTCACAGTACCTTCAAACACAACATAACTTGACTCCAACCTGCCAACAGGCTGCACTTCTCAGTTGGAGGTGATACTATTTTTAAGAAGACATGTCTTCTCTCTGCTACCTGCAGTGGTGCCTTCGTTTTGGTGGTTGGTCTTTGCCAAGGCATGACCCTGACCTTAGCTACATTCCCCTTCCACCGAGGGATTGCTGTGTGCCACAGAGCGTGGTATTTAACCATGGTGGGGGGTCAGCCCTTCCAGTTAATCCTATCAAAGTGCTGAATTGCAGGGGGTCAGACAAGAAATCAATACTCTTTTTCCATCTGATTGCCTCGAAGACTATGTAAATTAAATCTGTCTGTCTGTAAAAAAAGTTACGTCTACACTACAAGAAATACAGTTGGCGAATATGAGCTGCTGCTTGTGTTGCTGCTGGGAAGGATTTTGCCTGGATAATTTTGTTTCCAAAGTAGTTATTGGTAAGTTCCCCTGAGCTTTGTAATAGTGAGATGCAAATAATCTATACAACAATGACAACTCTACTGTTTTCCTCACAAGTTGTGTAGATCTGCCTGCAGCAGGCTTTGCGAGTTGATGAGGTGAGCGAAGATATATTGCCACCTGGGAGGCATCCTTTGTTTTCTGCAGTTCTCTGCCTATTAATACCTTTTATGTGTATTTTTGTTGCCTTTTTCTTCTTTGACACATGCTTTTTTGATTTCCTTTTGTTTTGTTGTGTTTAGGCTTTTTCTGACATAATGTACTTCTGAAGTGCAGACATGCATCTCCTTCACCACCAGCAGCTTCTACAGATTGTATTTTTTTAATATCCAGGCCAGATCGTTTATCCCCAGTTAGTTAGTTTTGTATTTTTATTTACATGAGGAAGTTACTATAAGTTCTACCAAACATTTACTCAGACTCAGCTGCAGTAAGGCTGGAGGAGTGTCATGGGTTGGGAGATATGAGATGTTCTAATATATGATATAATTGGGAGGACTTTAACAAGTCTCTGGTCGTACTCCAACTTTTTTCTTCCACTAGTTTTGGGAATTGAAATATTAAGTATACAGAGACCCAAAAAATGATGTGAATACTGCAAAACATGATAGATAATTTTCAGACTTCTCTTTTATGCACTCTTAGGTCTGAGAAAGTAAATTTAAATTCCAAGTTCTGAATGAATACAGACTTCTGAAAGAGTTTTTTTCTCCAACGTAGAGTGTAGGATTTTAAAAGAGAAATAGTACATCTAATTTGGTTGGTTTTTAGTCTCATTTTATTGAGGTGATGCAAAACAATAGTAGAAGCTACTTTTACCTCATGTAGTGTACTAGTTTACCATGAAAGTTTATTATATGTGGAGTACCCTAAGAGAAAATGAGCCTTCTGAATTCTTCCCCAACATCAATATGTCAAAGCTGTTTCAGTTTGTTTTAAATGAAACAGATATGGAATTATATAAATGGGGGAGTTGTATGTACTCTGAACAGCTTGAATACTGTAAGTGAGATAAATGATTGGATTTTTGCAAGTTAGCTGTGCAGATGCTGCAGCCTGTGTGCTGAACTGATCAGCATGAGAACTCAGTCCTGCGTGCAGGGTTATCCACATTGCTTCCACTTGGTCCTTCCAAATAGGAATATTCATGTTAGTGAGTGGGATATGGTGGAATTGCCAGCAGCAGACAACTGTGGATAGAAATTATGACATTTTTCAAGTTCTGCAATTTTTCATACTTAGGCAGTTTCTGTTAGAGAATACAAATAATGCATACAGTGAAGTCTGTGTTAAACACTTTGACAACTCTGAAATTTGCTAATGTTTCATTTTTTAGTGGCCCTTTTACTGTGGTTATGCTGCTTATGTTTTGACTACAGACTACTGGAATTTGCTTTGAAAATATCAGTGTCTGTTTTATTTGAGGATTACTTTTGGAGCAGCTTCTTCTATAAATCCTGATTCGGGCAAGAGACTTTCTTGGCTCATGCCAGTAAAGACTGCATTGTTGTAGAACATTCAGGAGATAAATATTTGAGACTGACTGAAATGTCCAATTCTGACTTCACTAAGTTTTGAGTGCTCACCTTTTGATCTTATCTTCCCCTGTTTGTGCCTACTTTCTGTAGGGACAAAAATGGTTCCTGCAATGCTATTAAGGTTATGTTGTATGGGATTACTGATTGCCCATCCTACCTCTGATATGTTTAGGACTTTAAGACTCACTGCTGAGAGCCATCCACTTGATGTAGTGGGAAGTCAATGATCTCAGAAATGCACTGAGCTTCACTGAGTACATTATTAGAAAAGCAGAGTTATACTTGCTGTATGTTCATGCTTACAAACTGTATATGAGTTTACAATGAAGACTAGGTTCAGGCCTGTAGCTGTTACCCTGATTTTTCCTAATCTTATGTTGATACAAATTCTTGACAAAATAATAAATGCCCACTAATGTGATGTGTGTGCAAGCAGCGTTAAATTACAGTGCCTCTGAGATGAAGGCTGTTACTTATTTCCAATTTGCTTAATTTAAAACTAAAAATTCTAATGCTTGCACTTTTAGGAACTATTTCTGGAAGTGCAGTGGAGTTATATCTGGGACAAGGTCTGAAAGGTTCCATCTGGTTTGGGCACTTCATAAGAATTGCCACCTGAAGAAATTCTGGTAGTTGACACCAGTAGTATTACTGGTGGCTTATGTGAGGCTACTGTGTCATGCAAGTGTGTGCTTCTGGGAAATTGGGCACTTTTATTCCCTCCCAGGACTAGGAAACCAGGATGAAGGAAAGGCCTGCTGCTTTGCCCAAGAAAGGCAGAACAGAAAGTATTAATGTCCCTAGAGTGTGGCAGAATTCCCCTAGTGCACATTTCCTGTCTTCTTCATAGCACTTCTCAGTGCTCATGCTAGTTTTGGTAGGATCATCACTCTCCCCTTCACCTTAGTTGGAGCACCATGCAGGCAGGGAAGTGTCTGTTCAGAGAAGGATGGAAAGGAAGGGGTGGGAGCTACTTGGCTTGAGGAATGGCCACTCATTTGTCTCCATTTATGCTAAGTTTTTATAGCCCTTCTTATGTGACTTTTGTGCTCATTTTGCATTAGAGGATTGGATATTAGCATCAAGCAGTTCTTGGAAGAAGGGTCAGAGGATCTTATCAGCTCAGCAAAATTTAACTTGCTAGGTGTACAAGCTGCCCAAGATGAAAGTATGCTCTTCTTTAGGAACATTATATGGAATAAGAGTCCTGATGACTCTTTCATAAAAGAGCTTTTTGGCTTGCTCTATTAAATAATTAAATCTCTCTTCCTGGAGAGGCTTTTCAACTGTGCCAGCAAAATGCTTCTGGCTTCTTGTAAGAAGACCGTGAGACTGGGTTCCAGTATGGTGAGGCACAGTTGCTGGTTTTATATGGACACAATTTCTAGAAATTTAATTATAATCTTTCTAAGATTAGAATCTAAATTTATTTTACTTTTGGCTAAAAGGGCTTGACATTTAATAGGCTGTCTTCAAACTCATTAGCCTTGATTTCTGAGGTAACCGAAGCCATTGCATAGTTTTCTTCTGGGATTCATTGTGCTAAATATCTTCAATTCTGGTGTAAAGTAATAAGATCTTAGAGTTGCTCTGAAACCCTGAATTATGGGTGTGGACTGGAGACTTGAAGTCTCAAAGGTTTGCAATCTCTGACCTCCCAGAGAGCTGCCTGGGAGCAAGGAGGATTTTGTGCAAGTGCCTGTATGCATTACTGTCTGCAAAGAACCACTTCATGTTCCAGCAGTCACACCTTGACTTGCTTTCTAGTTGCATCTTGCAGCTCAACATAAACACCTCCTTGCATAGAGAGATGTAAGAGAGTGAAAAACAGTCTTTGAAGAATAAAAAAACAATGGGGTTTAGAGAGCCTGATGGGTCTTCATTGTCATCACAGAAGATCAAAGAAAACCTTAGGGCTGCTCTTTCTACTCAGAATTGGAAATAACATTCTTAATTACAGAACTGAGCAGGTCTGACAGAGTTTTTTCTTCAAAGGGAGGAATGCTATACTTCATCTTTCAGCTTTGCACTCTTTGCAGCATAGCATTTTTGAAAAATTACACCTGTCCTCTAATGGAAGACTTCTATTTAAAGTTTTCCCAGGCCAGTCTTATCTCAGCTGGATATACTCAGCATCAGGTTGTGTCACCCATTTCAGCAAGGTAATCATAGTGAACACACTACCTAATAGAGAAGAGGAAAATGCCACCAGGGTGATGAAGATTAATAATGTGGAGGTGCTGGAAGTTTACTTACTATATTGCAAGCTCTTTTTTCTGCTTTTCCACTAGGGAAATCAGTATTTCAGGGTTAGGTGATGCTCTCAGGGTCCCTATTTTCCACCAACAACTACAAAAAATGTTTCTCCACTTATGAAGCCCTTTTGTGGCTTGTTCCAGTGTAGTTTTACCCTCCTCTGTCCGTGTTTTTAAGCAGTTAACTTTTGCTACCATTACACTTGTGTTAGGACTTCAATATCTTACTTCAGTCATGGGGGCTGGTTTGGTTTGGGGTTTTTTGTTTATTTTTGTTTTGTTTTTTTTTTGTTTTGTTTTTTTTTTTATTGCACTCTTTTTTGTTCTGGTCTGCAAATGTGTCTTTCTCACATAACCATTTAGAAGCAGAGGCTGTTTTTTCTATAATACATTTTCCAATCTTTGACTCACTAGGGTCATGATCATTGGTTCTCTGTGAGTCAGTCATGCATTATATGGGGTCCATGGTCTTGATGCACTGTTTAAAGCTATTTCTGTGCTTATTGTAAACAGTGTGGTCCCTTTCTGTGGTTCACCAACTTTTGTGGCCATCTGGCTGCTCAGCCAGAGGCTGGGAAATGGTGGCTACAAGGGACACATGTTTTGGTCTTGGGAAGGCCTTGGTTGTGCTGGCAGGTGTTACTCCTTTTGAAATGGACAGTTCATACTGAGCCTCTGCTGGTAGCTGTGAGGAAAGGAAGTGGAGAGAAGAGTAAGTAAGGTGGAAATACAAGAGGGCACAAAGCATATCGATGTAGTATGAGGTGACTGTTGAAATATGGTATAGATTTGAAGAAAACCTTGCACTGAAGGAAAAATGGATGGAACTTGAGGAGGAATGGAAAGTTGACATTGGTATGAAGATGTGTTAGGTGGCATGTTTCAGGGTGATGTGAAGTCTTTTACATGACCTTTTGTTTGGGACTTGTGTGTTCTTAAGAATAGAGTAGAACTGTGTTATTATTCCACTTTTGGTTTTGTGTCTGAAGTGCAAGTGCTCAGCATAGCAAACGTCTTGCAGGCTTCACTTCAGATCCTTTTATGCCACATGTATCAGCAATAGGATGAAATACACCTCACTGACAGCTGAACTGCTCCTCCCCTGGCTCTCTGAGGTGCCAGTGATGGACTGGTGTCATCATTTCAGTCAGCTAGGGCTGCAGTGAAGATGTTGCTAGCATGTAGGTCTGTGGAGATGAAGGATGGTAATGTACCTTGGAATGTGGGTGTGGGGGATTTTTTTGTTTGGTTTTACTATGATTCTGAGATAAAAGTGAGTAAGAATGCCATAGAAAATAGTTTGTAGGGATCAATCTTTGTGCCATCCTGCAGTGAGTCTCTGGCATTAATACAGAGACATCTCTGCCTGTTTTTAAGCTTACAGAGGAGTTATGTCTGGGGCCTTTATGGATATAATGAGCATACTTGGGAAAAAAAAAAAAAAAAGCTTGAAGTTCCAGGTTATCTGTCCAACTTCAAAATATGATTGAGAGCATTGACAAATGCACACATGTGGACAGGTAACTGCGTGCTTACCAATCACAGTTGGGGTCGTCCAAGAAATGTCCTCATGCTACACAAAATGAAAATAAGTTTGTTCACGCTGAGTGCCAACTTCAAGGCATTTGTGACTTCCAGAGAAAAGTTTATGCAGCAAACACTTGGACCATGTTTTATTTTCCTCCATAAATTATGATGATGAGTGATGAGTTTGCCACCAATTGGCAGACTTCCCATATACTTGCTAGGAAAGGAAAGAGCTCAGCAAATAGCTATTGTGAAATCAAAGGTTGTTTTCAAAAGAAAAAGAAAATAATGCTAGATAAATTTATTTGGGAAGGAAAACTGGAATGTAGAAAAAATAGTGGAAGAAAAAATTGTCCCCTTATCTTTTAAATTGTGTGAATGTCAGAAGTACCATCCAAAAATTGTAAGACTGTTATTATGTAAACATAACCATGGGATGGTTTAACTTCTAAAAGTCTAATGAATGCATCAAGCCAAGTAAAATATTCATTAGAGTAATTGGTTCAGTTCAACCTCTCAAGGCTACAGCTTGGAAATATACACACTATTGCCTTTAGAAATGCAGCATGTTGATTCACCAGCCATTTTGCTCAACTCATTTTCATTCCATATGCTTACTATACATTGCAAAATCTAATTAAGTAACTGAGGTAGCAGTTTGCAAGCAGTATTGGATACATTTTTAAGCCAAAGGTTATGTGATACCCAGAGTAAAACCTGTTCAGTTGCAAGACACATCAGAATTTTTTTAGATATTCTTGTATTAAAATAATTGGATATGTAAGTACTTACACAAGTGATAATAATATAGGAAAAAGTCATTTTTTCCAAAATAATAATCTGTTTGTTAATTCCCTTAGATATGCCTAAATGAAGTGTATAATTCATTAATGTGCTAGCTAGACAGTTTTCACTGTAGGAAGCTGGTTTTAGTGTCATATGATGAATTCATCATACCCTCATAGGTTTTCCTCTCTCCTCCCCTCTGTGATGGGCATCTGCCTCGGACCATATGGTTTTGGAAAATTTTAATTGAAATTCTTCTGTCAAGGAGCTGAGCTAGAGAAAGCCTAACTTGCTTATAATTGCTAAAAATGTTGTAGAGACCTTCTGTTTCCATGCGGAGGAGCGGGAGCTTGAAGCTTAGCACAGGCGGGTAGCTTGTGCCAGGGACAGGCTTTTGCTTTCGATGAAAGTCTGCCGAATATTGGCCAACTTGTGTACCTTTCACAATTTCTTCATTTCCAACAGAGACTTGCTGGAATCTCTTGTGACTGTGTCCTCATGAAACCTGTGTTCTCTGGGATCTGATGAGTCTCTTGTGACTGAGTCCTTACGAAACCTCTCTTGGCTTCTCTTGCTGGTGCATCTATAGATGGCTCTGTCCTGTCACAGGTCCAGTGCATGCTCCAGGTGCTCCTGTGCCATCACCACGGGTGGCAGGGCAGGCTGGTGGAGCTCTGCATCGGCCTCCGTTGGAGTTTTAGCCATCTGCCATTGCCAAATGTGGGTTCTTGTGAATGACCACTGACCCTAAATGTTAGCCCCTCTGTGCAGTTCCCCATATCTTCCTGACCCAGCATAGCATCACAGTGGTTAAAAGCAAGTGTAAAAATTGCCATAGACATCAGCACTCTTCTGGCTGATCTGCAAAGTCAAGCACGGAGGTTTAGTGAGTATTGATTCTGTTGCAGAGACAAATAGGTGTTTCTTGAAATGCAACTTTGCAGCTGTTTGTGGGTCCTTCAACTACTGCTGCTACCATGATGTTTTAAAAAAGAAAGCAACTCCTGGAATAAACAGCCTGCTGCAATGGTGTGTTGAGAGTGTGCTGCCAGGGCAGCCTTTGCTGGGGCTGTGGGTGAATGCCCTTGGAGGCAGCAGCTCTGTGGGAGGAGGCAGAGGCTGGCTGCTGGGAAGCCATGCTGGAGCTGAACAGGGTGAAGCAGCAAGAGCTTGGGGAGCTGCTGGGCAGAGGGGGGAACACACATGTAGGCTTAGCAGCCTGCATGGGAGGGAGCCAAAACTGAGAGTCCCATGGCAGCTGAAGCCTGGTTGATTCTTGTTTCAGTTTTTCTGGTCATTTTTTGAAGTGTCATACGTGCCTTTGTGGTTTGTGAATGGGGATTAGATTAAAAGAATGGTTTGAGTCTCTTTGACTTTATTTTTTTGTTTGTGTTTATGAAATTTTTTTTTTCTTAGCATTCCAAATAATCAGAGGACTAGGGTAAAGACTTTTATTGGTCTTATTCCCCTGTTGCTACCTTTGGCAAAATGTCGTTAGAAAAATAACATTTTTGATCTGATCATCAAATCATTGTGCATTTTTTTCACATGCCTCTTGAACTCTTCCAATTAGGTTTTTAACCCCTGTATAACTGCCTCTCCTGCCTTTCTTCATTAAGTACATAGTTTCCTGGTTTCAAGGAGTATGGCTGAGAAACTTGAAATATTCCACAGTATTTTAAAGAAACACAGTTTATAAAAATTGATCAGCTTCTTGGATGATGTAATCTAAAAAGAGAGACTTAATAAAACAGCCTTCTTTTATCAAAACACAAAACTTCATGTTGACTGAACATTGAAGCAAAGAGTGAAATGTCCCTATTTCTGCACTTCATTTTTATTTCCAGCCATATATAGCTTTGAAAATATTATTCTTATAGCAAAGAAGTTTACTTCTAACAGAGAGCAACTCTTTATGAGCAATTTTCACTGACAGATTAAGAAGGCTGTGACGTAGCTATTTACATATTGCCAGTAAACATGGTCTTGCAGTGTTTCCACATTGAGATCTTGTTCCATTAGTAAAATTTTATATAATACCAAATATAATTTTTGTACTGAAGTAAGTACAATGGCTAGAAAGTGTTTATAGACAGCCTTTAATATCATGTTCTTGGACTGTGCCTGATACTGTATGGTGCTGGTGATAAGAGTAAAGAATTAGGAAAAATGCCAGTGTGGGCGCAGTGGAATTCATTATTGCAGTGGGGTTCAAGATCTTGCTAGTGTGATGTTTATGGGTATGGTTTATGTGTAACTTAGTGAAACATCTTAGAAATGCCTTGTAGTTTGTATATGCATAATGCTGTAGCTTTATGATATTTTTGTAATATCAGTCATGAAAAATGTACTGTATCTCACAGGAGAGAGCTGGCACCACAACTGGTTTTTCTGATAGTCAGGCTGTGTATTTCCATCTTGTCACTGATGTTTGAAAACCTTTTGGTCAGTGTAGAGCTTAGGTGATTATATGAACCATGTGGGAACAGGAAACATCTGAAGAGTGTTTTTTTCTGTTTGTGCTAAACAGAGTGAGGATTAATTGAAGTGTATTACCAAGGAAGACTAAACAAGCATCTGTATCTTTTTTTCATGATTATTTACCTGATGTTGTAAAAGCTCCCAGCATCTTTCAAATACACAATGTTCTCTTGGATCATAACATGCCTTTGTTTTGTGGACTTATTTATAGAATAAGCATAAGTAAGCATGTAGGACTTGGTTGTGTTAGTTCCCCATGCATCTAAGTAGTCTTTGCTCATGATAAGTATTTCCCAAACGACTTAAGTTGTTTTGTATAATGGCAAAAATTTTCTTGGCATTTGCACCCTAGCCTCGTGAAAGCTTAGTTAGGACTTTATGTGCCAATGCACACAGAAGCCCTCTGATCATCTGGGTGTCCGCCCACGGGTAAATGTAAAGGACAGAGGGGGTCCTGTTGACTTCTGTAGGGCTGCTGTGCACTGAAAGCATGTGTGTGCTGCCTCTCTGATCTGATGTCCACGTTGTAGCCTGTGCAGTAATGCACAAAAGCTGAGATCTGCTCTGCATGGTGCTGGCAATGTGTACATTCAAAACAAGAATTCCTGCTGGTTGAACAAACATCTTCGTTTTATTGTGTCCCTAAAGCAGACCTAGCAAACTGCGAGTGGTCAGCTTCTCAAAGGGCACACCTAAACAGATCCTGCTTTTCAGAGATGGAGACAAACCCCCTCGTAGGTGAATCACTCAGCAAAACAACACCACCACCGCAAACACCCAGCCAGGGATTTGATGGTGACGCACCCAGACAAGCAGCAGTCCCAGACGCTGATGCTGCGGGCTGCAAGGCCGTGTTTGCGCGGGTGCCCGGGCAGCCCTGCGCTCCCTGGGCAGCCCTGCGCTCCCTCGGCAGCCCTGCGCTCCCTGGGCAGCCCTGCGCTCCCTGGGCAGCCCTGCGCTCCCTGGGCAGCCCTGCGCTCCCTCGGCAGCCCTGTGCTCGGCTAAGGGCTATAATTAGATTAGCAGCCTGCTCAGCAGCGGTGCCAGCCTGCGAGCCTCAGCGAGCATGTGCTGGATTCTGCATGTGCCTCCCGCTTATTGGCGGCCGGGGTTGCTGCCTGCCGGTTTGATAGGTTTCCCCAGTAATCTTTATGCTGCATTACAGACATAGATACAGAGAGGTACTGCGTGCATGCAACGGGAGAGGTGCTCAGCTTGTAGCGTAAAAGAAAGCCCACAGATGAAAGGCACCGGTCTTTGTTGCAAAGCATCAGTACTTAAGGACTGCTAGCCTGGGAGCGGAGAGGTCAGTGAAGGAGTTTTACTTGGTGGTAATTACTTTCAAGTCTTTATCTCTCCGGTAAAACAGTCATGCATGAAATGAATACTGTTAATCATGTCATCTGTTTAATTTGATCTTGCTTTCATTAATGTCATGTATAGTCCGGTGGGAGAGCCGTCAGATTACAAAACATATCATTGGAGTGGGTTCAGTTCAAAAATAGAGAGTATTTCTATGAGAATACTGCTTTAATCTGAAATTTTGAGCCTGTGCATGAGAGTGATTTTACTGGTTGCCTTTTGTTATGCTAATAGAAATATTTCTTTTATTGGAATGTTTTCTGCCGAGCAATTGAATTAGAGCATTTATAACTATTAGCATATGAAGATAAATCTGTAAATATTTATCAGTTTAAAGAATAATTTTGTGAAGTATTCTTTAATATGATCACAGCAATAACTATCTTGATGGTTCTCTTGCAACAAGGTAGAGGGATGAGGAGTATTATGCTATTGTTCTTTCAACAAAGATGCTGGAGCCTTCATGTTTGGGTGGATTCTTTGTTTCATCTACTGGCTTTTATTTTAAGTGTCTTTCAAAATGAAATTGAAGCTATTCAGCCTGGTAGATTTCAATATATCTTTTGCTTGCACATACATGTATTTTGTACATATTTATTGTTCTCAAAGGCTGAATTTTGGCCCATAGCCTTGTTTATTGTGAGAATTGCCTTCAGCAGTAGAAAGAAACAAGATATATATATGCCAATCTTTTAATCTGTGATTCTGACACTATTACAGTATTTGTCATAGCGTCATACTCATTTAAGTTTTTTCATACTTGACCTACGCATCAATTGATCACAACTTTTCCTATAAAAAGCATGCATAATTAATGAAAACATTCTACAGTGAAAGCTGTTCAGAACAAAAGAAAGCTAGCATAAAGTATTAAAAAAAAAGTCTCATAATGTAGGCATGACTCATTTGATGAGTTCTGAATATTAAAGCTGACTGGTGAGACTCCAGAGTTAATGCCCTTGTCTGTGTCAAACTCCAGAGCCCACATGAACTTGTACATTAAGTCACCAGTCATCTGGCTGGCTGGCTGCCACCATGCGTCCGAGGTACGAGTAGATTGTCTCAGCCAGGATCAGAAAGGTGTTAAGAACAGGACCTATTTTGGTATTAGTCTTCATTCTTCCCTCTGCACTTATCCTTGAACAGGTTTTTTTCTGCTGTATAAACCAAAGTATAATTTAGGTTGTTCCCTTTTAAAGTATGTGTTGTGGAACTGTGTTACCTTCTGAGTAGATACCCTCAAATGTGAGCATTTATTCAGTTACCAATGTTATATGGCAGTGGGTACAGCAAAGACACATTCTTGATTATTTGTGGTTGTATATTCAGACAGAAGAGTATTTGGGAGGTTTAATCACAGCTGATACATAACAGTTGGTTTGAAGTTTTGCTGTTGACTAAAACAGGTAACTTGGTATCTATTTTAGTCAAGAGCAGGCTGTTTTTTCATATTCCAGGAGCTGTTTTTGAAGTTGTTTTCCTTTAGGCAGACTTGGAAAATGGCATTTTTGCATTGTGACAGTTAAACCTGGACAAGGAGGACTCAGGATGTGAAGGCATGTTATTTTTGAGCTGTTCCGTATTCCCTCATTGCCCCAAGTTACCAATCAAAAGTGTTTTAAAGGTGCTCTCAGCTGATTTATGGCTTCTGCCTTTTTTCATAATTTATCTATGTTTTTGTAACCTTTGCAGCGGCATCCCATGAAGGAGTAACTGAAATCAATGTTAGTAATAATTAAGTGTAGAAGGTAAATATCCTCATCTGAATCATATGTTTACCATATCCAGACGAGTGGGTTTATGAGAGAGGAGAGGCTGATGTTTTCTACTCCATGTATTAGGCTATTCTCATTTGTAAGCAGCATAAAGTATGTCTGGAGAAACACTGTAAAAGTTAATGTATTTTTGGTGGTGGATACAGGTAATACCACCACCCACTGGAACTGAAGTGATGCACCAGCAGCTATTCATCTATTTTGCCTCCAGAAAGAGCTGTGATGATCTATGCAAACGTCACAAGAAAACGTGACAGAAGTGAAACTAGAACTGGTGACCTTGTGATTTAACTTTGCAATAGCTTAACAGCCAGGAATATGCTACTTTGTTATTGCTTCATTTTGTAACAACCACATTTTTCTTCTTGGTAAACTAAGAAAACAAGTAGAAGCAACAGTTTGTGATTGCTCTCTAAAAAGTTGACATCCTCATTGCTATAAGCATATTTTAACTATAACCAGTGTATTGCCCCAGGAAATTTAACACACTTCAGATTATTATCAATGAGATACTGTATTCAAGCTTTGTCAGGGATTTTCTTGATGTAAAAGTTTTTAATTACTCTTTTGTTAGGAGATGTATTCATTGCAAGTTTGTTACGTACCTCTATGAGCTGTTGTCATTTCCGATGTGTTGCCTGTAATTAAATCTCAAAGTCCTTTGTTATGTGAAAAGGAAACTTTTTTTCCCCAACAGGAATACAGTATGTATGTGTATATACAGATGTGTGGTAAAGACACAAAAGTATGTTGTGAAAATCAAGATCTCAAGTATTTAATTTATATATGCAGGTAAACATGTATAAATACATATATATTTTCTACCATATAACTCTAACATATGTTTGTGTAGAAAACACTTTCAATGTCATACCAGTATTGTCATAATAATCCAATAGAAATACTCTTGGAAGAGTAATGTTAGAATTACCAGATTTGGCTGCTGGCTGGAGATGGGATATATATGTAGTAAACTGAGTGGCTGTAATAAACACTGCTGCACTAGCTCTTCCCTTTTAAGATATTGTGTCCTTGTACTGCTATGCATATAAGTGAATTTTGCATTACTTAAACCCTTACCAAGTCTAAAGGGGAAAGATGATACTTAAGGTTAATGCATTTTTTTTGTAGCCTGCTAGCAATGAAAGAGATACTCCAGAAAAAGTCGTAAGGATTTAAAGTATTACCACAGTGTTTATTTTGCAGGATTTGTACTTACATGCCTTACAGTTTTTAAGTCGAGTAGCAGCCAGTGATATATGCATAAAGGTTTATATTGGAATAAGAAAAGTGACATTGTGCCCTAAAGCTCCTTTTTGCTTTTCCTCTGTTTTTGGAGCCAACTCCAGTTATTACTTTGATGAAATGACTGTCTGCTTAAATGGTCAGGACATTCAATAGCCCATCTATAAATGCTTATTATAACACTTTGAGAGCTCACAGGAAATCAATAGCCTGTTTTCTGTATTTTGTTGAGTGAAGATCATTTAATTCTTCAAATATGAGGACTACTGGGCTGGGTGAAGATGCAGGATGAGTCCTCTTGGTGCATCAGCTTGGGATGGCCTTATTGTTGTGACACTCTTCCCACATTGATGCAGCAGCACTGTTTAATGGGCTCCAAAATGTTCCTTGTATGCAGACAGCTGTTGCTCCAGTTCAGGGACATGTGGCCTCCCATGCCCTGGGACTGGGCACAGGAGAGCTGGTGTCAGGGAATGTCTGCCCTGCCCTGCCTTCCCCTCCTCCAGGGCTCTTTGCCTAGCACAAGTTACCCTGGGGACCAACCATGTGGATTTAGAAACTGGGTAAATGAAATATGTCTAGCTTTGGGCAGCTGTGTGTCAGACATTTGCAATGTTAAGAGTAGAACTGTGTTTTATGAAGCAGGAAGTGAAAGTGGCTCTTTTTTGCAGTTCTCAACAATGGTATGGTGAATTAAAAGCAAAATGGATATTAATTTTTTTTATACTTAATCTCCTGTTGTGATTAATTTAAATTGTTCTTAAATGTATTACCTGCAGTATTAAGTGTGACTTGATAGATTAAATGCAGAATACAGCCAGCAAATAGTAATCCTGGATGCTATTGTCTGCATAATCCTGGTAATGAGATTCCTGTCTTAGTTTCACGTTATCTTTCATGGATGTGCTTCGGCCACCTGTAGACACAAATATTTGCTGCATCTTTCCATGAAGCACCTGGGGCCTCCAAACCCAATCCTCACTTTGTATATATGTCAAATTTAAACATTATTGTCCGTTCCATAACAGATATTATTTGGGTTTGTGCCCTGTTGTGTAGCTGTTACAGATTTCTGTAGTATATTGGTTTATTAGTTGAAACAATTTTTTATACATTGATGATGATCCTATGGCCATCTACTTATTTGCCTGCTTATCTGTTGGGTATTGTAGAATAATTTTACTGTATCATCAACACTTTCCTGAATGTGTGTAATAGAAAAACCCCAATGAATGGCAAAGAAGGCTATTAATTTTTTTTAAGAGAGCTTAATATTATGAAAGTTGGTAGACTAAACCAAAGGCTATTTTACTTCCTGATTAGGAAGTCTATAAAAACAATGCTGTAAGAAAGTGATGCAATGTGTGAAAAGACTTGTGCATGTTATTAGTGCTGTTTAACTGGAGAGAAATATGGATACCTAGATATGCACATTTTCACAAGTTTGTTAACATTTGGCTCTTTCATCTATTTTGGGTTCTCTTGAGTCCATGGATGTAAGTAGGTTTTTTTAAGGTCTGGTTTTGTATATAATGTTACTGAAGGAGAGATGTTAATACAATGTGGTGTGTTGGCTTATAATATAAAAGCACAATATGATACAGTGTCTATGCCAAAATGTTTCCTGCCTGGATAATCTAGGCAGAAAAAGGCTAGAGTGGAAGGGAGAAATGGAGGCAATAAAGATGAATTATCTTTTATGTGACCACAAACTGTGGAGTTGCAAGGTAGACTGAACAGTCTGTGCTTTAGGATTATAAACCATCACTGCAAATGTCTTTACAAAGAGTGAAAAATATAAGATCGGTGTAACTATTCCTGTCTGTATAGCACAAACTTCCCAGGGTAAGGATGATTTCCTTCTGTCTCAATGTCATAATTGTCATTGGATATTTTGGGCATTGCAGTCATCTGGAAATGAGTGTGCAGCTTTGTATTTCTACTGTGACATTACAACAGCAGTCTAGTCAGAAGATGTATGAGGGATGTGATAAATTATATCCCTTCCTCTTCCATTATTGTTACATCAGCCCTACTGTAATCCACACTGGTTCTGTGCCATGTGGTGTCCCCTATTTTCCTTTACTATATTGTGTAAAGGAGTGCAGAGGTTGCTATTTTGGCCCCTAGCTCTCCAGGGAGTGGGTAAAGTCTGGCAGGAGTTGTGCAATTACTGTAAATTTTCTGTGAAACACAGGTACCATGGAGGGTGCAGCAGAAGAGGACCTCCAAATATGATGATGTCATTACCCTCCAGTGTTCTGCTGCTTCTTGTTTCTCTTCACCACAATTCTTCTCTCCTTGCTGCCACCACCTTTCTAAATTTGTCTGCTCCGTTTTCCCATTTAAATCTAATCTTCTCTTTTCCCCACTTTCTCCAGTCCCTCTTTCTGCTCTTCAGTTTTTACCTGTCATTCAACCTTAGGTTCTTTGACATCTTTGCAGCCACCCCCCCTGTTTGGGAGGTGAATATCTGTGCTGCTTTCTGCTGGGGTTGTTTAATTTTCTTCCCAGTGGCTGGTTTGGGGCTGTGTTTTGGATTTGTGCTGAACAGAGAGTTGATAATACAGAGATGTTTTTGTTATCACTGAGCAGGGCTTGCACAGAGCCAAGGCCTTTCCTGCTTTTTGTGCTGCCACACTGGTGAGGGGGCTGGGGGTGCTTGGGAGGGTGGGAGGAGACACAGCCAGGACAGGTGACCCCAGCTGACCAAAGGGATATTCCAGACCTTATGGCATCATGCTCAGTATAGAAAGCTGAGGGAAGAAGGGGGAAGGGTGGATGTTTTGGAGTGATGGTGTTTGTCTTCCCAAGTCACTGTTGGCTGAACATCTGCCTGCCCATGGGAAGCAGCAAAGTAATTCCTTGGTTTGTTTTCCCTATTTAACTGTCCTTAACTCATGAGTTTTCTAGCTTTTAGCCTTCCTATTCTCTCCCTGATCCTGCTGGTTGGGAGAGTAAGAAAGAGGTTGCTGACAGGAGTTAAGCCACAACAATATCCAAAAATATCACTTATGCAGAGGTGCCCAAGGACGGCACACAGGTGAAGAATGTAAGTTCTCTTACCAAAGAGCCTTGATTTTTTAAAGTTATTATGTATTTATTTGTTGGAGCAAGATGTCCTTGGCTCCTGCTTGGAAAGCTCATTCTGACAAATATAAATTGTGCCCCTGACCTTTTCAAATCTGACATATCTGCTTTTTTTCTCTCAGCCAGTTACCTCTTTACTGAAAGCAAGCATCTCTGTTCATCTTCCTGTCATCTCTAGATCAGGCCTTTCTCGAGTGATTTATGAGCTTTGCTGACCACTTTCTGCAAACAGGGCTCCTTTCTTGTCATGCCTTCATGCAGGTACCTCACACCAGCTGTTTCTGTAAGAGGTTGACCCAAAGAGCTGCTCCTGCTCCTCCTGCTCTTCAGACGTGTCTCAGACAGTTGTGGCACATTTCTGACCTGAATTTTGACAGCTTCACTGGTGCCTCCAGGGCTCCAAGATGTGTGGGTACTTAACTGCCTTAAAGTCACATTTATTTTGCTCTTCTTCTTTTGCTGGCACTTGGCATGTTTGCCACACTGGGTGCCTAAAGGATCCTGCCACAGGCTGTCCACTGGGAGGAGGTTTTTCAGACTGCCTTCATTAAATCCTCACAGAAAAACAGCCAAGCAGATGATGCTCCTATCCTGTGCTAAAGTATGCAGGATTTGGGCTCTTCATCTGTAGTGTGACTTGATGAGAACTATGGTATGTGTAGAAAAACTGGGATGCTTTTTTACTATCAAGTCTGATTTTGAGCTCCCTAGAGAGACAGAGTTTTTGCAAGTATTTTCTCTTTCCTTATGCCACAAAACAACTTACACTTTCATATTTTATTTCAGCATGAAGTACTGAAGCCTAAATTTGCAACTCTGAAGCCTAAATTTGCAACAAAACCATGTCTATAACTACCTCTTAAAACACATCCATTCTTAGAAAACATTACGCATACAAATTCCATCTGGTGATGAATTACCATTGATTTTTTATAACTACTCTTACTTCTGTGGAAAATAGTCCTGGAAGCATTAAGATCCTTAGGATCTTACACAGTGCTTTTTTTTTATTTCCCCTGATTTTCACTAAAATTAATTAGGAATTTTCAGAGTGTATCAATACCTGATAACATGGAGCCTTCTCAGTGGTTTCCCATGACAGGACCAGAAGCAGTGGGCACAAACTGAAATCCATAGCAAATGCTTTTATACTCTGAGGATGGTCAAAAGCTGGCAGAAGTTACATGAAGAGGTGGTGAAGTCTTCACCCTTGGAGATTTTCAGAACCCAGCTGAGATGTGGTCCTGGGCAGCCTGTTCCAGGTGGCCCTGTTGTCAACAAGGGCTTGAACTAGACAGGTTCCAGAGGTGCCGTCCAGCCTCAGCTGTTCTGGGACTCTGTAACTAGAAGTCTCCAAACAGCAGACCAAGCAGGCCTTGCAACTCTAGGCAACTTTTTTTAAAATATATATATTAATTTTGCAATCCAAATAGTATAGCATCTTATAGCTGTGTATACCCTAGGTATGAGTGTACACATGTATAGGTATGTGTACATCTACCTATTTCTGTCTCCAGTGTAAACATACTTGGACAAGCTGGAGAATATCAGAGATGGAAAAGGCAGGAGTAGAATGTTTAAATATTTATTTATTTATTTATTTATATATTTTTTTTAAATAATCTAATGTCATTTCACACATGCTTTATGCAATCATTGAAGGTTTTATTCCCTTCCCCATATATATCTGCTACGTCTGTATAGTAAAAAAAATGCTGGATAAAATTGCTTTAAAGAAAGCAATTTTTATTAGATCATTTCTCTTGGGCACTACTTATACATAATTGCATCTTTGTTCTGGTGCACATGGAGTGTAAGTGGACACAAATCATCTAGGAGGAGATCTGGAGGAGACAAAGCAGAGAGCAAAAGGCTCTGGGTCAGAAGAGGGAGGTTCACTCTCAGCTGGACTCCTCTTTCTCAAAAAGATAGCTCCAAATTAAGCAGCAAACACATAAAAATTGGCCTGAGTTTGTGTCTATATAGAGAACTCAATAGTTTGGTTTTTTTCACTTTTTAGAGTCCTACATGGGCTTAATTATGGGTTTGCTGGTATTCAGCCCTATTTCTGCAGCCCACAGCTGTGTCTGGGTGTCTTAGGGTGTTCTTTAAAACTAGGAAGCTGGACAAGGCTGCTAAAATTACATGTAGTCTCTTGGTGATCCTGGGGGGTAGTGTTGAAGGAAGCTGTCTGAGAGCATCTTTTGTAGCATGAATTGGATACCTTGTGGTGAAAAGGTGACACTTGCACAGTTCTTCATCATGTCCCTTCAAAGCTGTGAATCTTGCCTTATAGTATTAATGCATTTTCTTTCTCCTTTCCAACCCACATCAAAGTCAATCTTCCTTCCCCTTCTTTAAATGATGACCATTATGTTGTTTGGGGTGGAAGAGATTTTATTTGTTTATAACTTGGCCAAGATAGGTGACAAAGCATTCAGACTTGAGGTTTTATATATAAAGTTGTAAAAAACATTATCTTTCTTCCCATAAGCATTTGGATTTTTATTTAAGTAAATGGCAATGCCAAGTTCTCTCTTCTGACTTCTTGTGGTCAAATATGGTGTGGGGTTTAGTTTTTCCTGCTTGTTCATAGGTCTTGAAATAACTTCTTAAAAATGCACTTGCAGAAATAACAACAGTAGTAATAAAACCTATTTTGAAGATGAAAGAAAACCAAACTCTGGTACTAAAAGCTTGCTTAGCTCCGTGTTTAACCACCAGTTTCAATCACAGCTGCTAGAAAGTTTGTAAGTCGTATTTTGCTGTTGAATTTTCAAAAATTAATCTGATAAACCTTTTTATGAACTGTACCATTCATTTTAGTTTAGCAGTTATGCCTTTTACACTTGAATAGATTACTTTCTTGGGCCAGTGCAGTTGTCTTCTGAAAATCATTTAGAGGTATCCACTGGTAGTGAAGTTGTCTTGTCAGGTATCACAAACATGCAGGAAGAATGAATGGGTTTCCACTGACAGCTCCAGTCTCCCTTCCCTGCTTTTCTTTACCTCCTTGCCTGTGTGTTTTTGATCATCCCTTCCTCTCTCTGTCCTCCAGCCCCTTTTCTTCCCAAATCTGTAGTGCTCATATTTGCCGTGATTTTCAATTTCAAGGACTGTTAGGCCATCTGAAGCAAGAAAAAGTCCTGTTCATATTTTAAAGTGTAAAACTCGCTTTTCATTTCCTTTTCATGATATATCTGGAAATGTTCACATGTATGATGTGACATTCTTCAGTAGAAGTGGGACTGAAGCTGCCTGTGATTGAAGCTGTCCTGCAAGTCAGAGGCTGCCAGCAGTGAACAGGCACAGGCTGTCAGCAGTGTGACCACTGCCTTCTTGCATGGCTCTTCCCTTCCAAACTCCACAGGGAAGAGACAAAGGAATTGTCAGAAGTTCCTGTTCAGCTACTTGGAGCATTTCAATGGTGTTCCCTGAGGAAGGGTTTGCTTGGAGTTTACTGGGTTTTCTTTAGGAGCTTGGTATCAGACCTCCATAATGGGATTAGCAACAGTGCCTTCAGCATGTATCAGGGTGTGACTTTCCTGCTTTTCCTCACAGCTGGAAAGGAGGTTTCATTAAGTGTAAAGGTGTTGGATGAGCTCTGTTTTTAGGATGTTTCTTCCTGGGGCCTGCCAGTTTGAGGGTTCTGTCACACCAAGCCCAGTGGTGGTGAAACAACTGCAAGTTCCACCAAGCTAACCTTGCACCAGGGGCTTTTGTGTAGAGCACTGTGACAGAGGTGGAACTTCTTGAGATTTGGTTTCTTTCAGCCAGAGGTACCAATCAAAACATGACTCTGTACCTTACACTACTGCACCAGTGCCCTTGCTCTGCTATGGAAAAATTTGGAAGCTCTGAGTGTTTTTGTGAAGAGGAGAGAAACCCAGCTATGGTGATGCCTTTGGGGACTCCATTTGAGTTTTGTCTTCAAAATGAAATTGTTCATTGCATTTAGAAAATAAGTAACTAGGACTAAGAAGCAGGTGGATAAGGTCAATTTTTACTACTTTATTTCAATTTTTACTGGTTTATTTCAATTTTTTACACTTGTGGGAGAAGTCAGGTGGCCCAGATACTAATGCAGAACTGATACAGCCTCAAAAAAAGTAATTGCATTTTTCCTTCTCAAAGAGAAAAACCATACTAAGTGTAATTTTGTTTCAGTCCCTATTGTATCTAGCATGATTTTAGCTTGGTTTTGGAATCCAGGGAGATTTCCTTATTTCACATAAGCTGTCACCTGAGGTGATTCGTACTTCTTTAAATGTACTCTCCCTTGAAACTGAAGTCCTTAAATAGTCTACCTAAGTTTTGAATGCTTGTATTGGCTTTGATATAGTTAGATTAAAACTTTTATTTCTCTATAGATGTGGGGTTTGTCTGTATAATTTTTAAGTACATGAAAACAGGGTTAGCATTAATGTCCCTTTTAAGCTGTCCTCTGCTCAGCTGGAATCTTTAATTTGCTTTCAGAGCCTTTTAAACCCCTGAAGTGTCCAATATTTCTTGTCAATAAAGGTCACTTACCTTGTGTAGGAAGTGCAATTTCTGTCAAGTTAGTCTGCTGAGAGCCTTGTACCTTAAGAAGCTTTTGTGATGATCTTTCCAGACAAAGCAGCACTTAAACCACTTTCATAATTTCTCCATAAGGTGAAAATTCTGCAATCCTCTTGAATCACAAATATCTTTTTCTTCCTGTCTTAAACATGTTAATCTTCTATAATAGTAATAATAATTATGAAAAATGGAGATGTAAACAAAAGCAGTCATTGCCACATACCATAGCGGTGAAGTAAAAACTGACCAATCCTTCCTACCCCTATTTTATTTCTTCCAAGGCCCTCACAAGCAGGGAAAGCCCATATATTGAAGATTTCCCTAGGGTACTAGGATGTAGTGTACTAGGAAGATCCTGTTGCCACATGTGTGAGATGCAGGCTTCTCTATCTGCCCATGCTATAAATCTGCCATCCGTGTGTCTCATCCTACTACTGAAGTACTCTGCTGTCACTTTCCTAGCCTGGATGAAAGCAGCCTTGTCCCACTTACATCAATTTTGAATATTGCTTGAAAAAACATTTCCCAGAGCCTGTGGCTTTGATCATATCACCTGGCTTTACATCTTTTGTTGGTTCCTTCTTCTCTGTTGTACCCAATTTTGAAACTCTTGGTAAGATATCCTAACATTATCCATCATCTTCCACTTATTACCAAAATTTTTGGTTTGTTGTCTCCATAATGCCATCTTAAGTCACCTTATTGTTACACTTTCAAACAGTAATTTTTGTGCTTTGTTTTACATCCTTTGTTTTTTACATCCTTTTGTTTTACATCCTTTTCACCTGGGAAGAGCTAATACTGTTTAAATAAATTCAGTGTGCTCCACTGTTCTTTTAATTTACCTAGTATCAACAGGCAATCTTGCAAAATGAGTATTAGTAACATTTCAATTAAGACCTAGGAAAAGATCTTTTCAGAAGGACCTATGTTTGTGTTTGCATTGCATCTGCAGTCATATCTGCTGGGAAGAGTTTTCTGTGAAGATGATAGGCAAAGGTTTGTAATGCAACAGAAAATTGCTGTGGTGTCACTGATTACAGAGAACAAGTCTAGTCTAGTGGCATTTCTAGGTGAATGGTTTTGTCTGCAGTGAGAAATACAAAAGCAAATTGTCCTGGGAAGGAAGATAAAGTGTAGCCTTAATACAAGATAAAGGAAATCTTAAAGAATAATGAAACAAAATACAATTTGTTATGGAGCTATTTGGTATTGAAGGTACTGAAGAATCTCAGTGTGTTTTCTGGAGCTTCCCAAAATGGTTTGTGCATGTCTGGTGGCTGTGGGAGCAAAGGGAGACATGTCATTTTGGAAGACTTGAGGGTTGCATTGTGGCCTAGCAGAGGGGATGCAACCTACCTTTAGGAGCCAGGAATTGCAATAATTATTGCACTTCTCTTCCACTGACTGAGTGCTTTTCTTTATGTACAAAACAGAAGTAACATGGTCAAACCCATGTCATGGTTCCAAGCATTAATCAACTCTCTTTAATACTGTTCTGGAAAACCTGTGGGGGTTTTATTGTTGGCCTCAGGTTTGGTGGTGGGGTTTTTTAAAAGATGCCTGAAAGTCTTAAGGCCAGTTTTGTTTGCCAGATTATTTAAAACTGTGCTGCATGCACTGTCTCCCAGTGGAGGCAATTGGCAATGGTACTGTGAGGCCACTCTGTTAACAAAAAGAGAACAATTACCAAAGGGAAAAAGAAAACCACCCACCACTAAAGGACCTTCAACCAAACTTATTTATTGAGGTCTTTACCTCTGTTTCCAGTGTTCATCTGGAAAAACACCTGGAAGTACAGAGCTATTAAAATCAATGGGGCACTGTTGAAAGGACTCAAAAAAGCTTCTGAACATTTACTGCTACCTGATGTTTAGGAGAGATTTGCTAGCAGTGTTTTTTTTAAGAATTAAGGAAGTATTATTTGGTTTTGTTATACCGAGAATTACGAGCATAAAGAATGTAACAGGTCCCTCGGAGGTGCCAAGTGAGTTGTCTGTGAAATGCCATCACAGAGGTCCACTTGGTAGCACCACACTTTCATAAGTGAAAGTTGCTGGTGATAAATTAGGGCAGATAAGTTTTCAAACAGAACTGAGTACTAGTGTAAAGGAGGGAACAAACATAGTAAAATTAAGGAATTTCCTGGACTGAAGTAAGTACAGGAAACAAGATGCATGTTGAAATTCAGATGGACTCTAAGCCTTTCTCTGTCTTAGAAATATGGTGGCCTATTTCTTCTGGGTTTACCACAGAGGCAACATTTTGTTGAAGTTATTTCAGTGTAAAGGTAACACATGAGAGAAGTTCACAGTTGCTTCCAAGGATCACAGAAAATGAACAAAACTGCAGGGGCTGGGCAATTCCCTACTCTAGCCTGGACTGCAGTGGGAGAAGCTGGAACAAGCAGGGGTTCTGAATGGCCCTTACAGCCCCTCACCTTGGGGACAGCTCAGCTCCAGGGTGGAATCCCTTTGACTGGGCTAAGCCAATCCTGTTCCACAGTGCCAGTGCTGTCAGTGAAGAGAAATGGGCAGGTGTGGATATGGCTTCTCCAGCCAGCTTAGGTGGTGGGGGGGGGTCCTTCTCCCCTTCCAGCTCTGGAAAGGACAGGATGCATGGCTTTTATGTGGCTGCAGCTTGTTGACTGCACTGCTGTACTTGGAAAGCTGTTTCTGAACCTAACTCCTTTACTGGTTACAAATGGTTTAATTTCCAGCATAAATTTTCACTTTTAGTTAGCAGTGTTTCCTATACTGATAATGTCAAACTTTTTGCCCTGCAGTGTGGTGTGGGTTTTTTTTCCCCTCCATATGTACACTCCTGTGGAGTGAAGCACTTTTTAAAAATAAGATGTTTTTCAAAAAATAAAATGTTTTTTTCCAGCATAGTTTGTATAGATTGTATGCATCTAGTGGCAGTTTACAAAAGAGTGATGGAAGAATCTTTGTTCCACATCAAAATCTGTGTGTGCTCACGTACATTTATCTGTATCTAAATAGAAAGTTTTAAAATCTGAAAGCATTTGGCATGACAATGGTGTGTGATCACATAGGCCAAAGGTTTTGTGCAATTTGGCCAGTGCTCCCCACCGAAACTGATAACAGGTGTGGGAATTGCCTGTAATGGTCACTGCCTGTACAATTCATGGTTTGGGAAGAAACCTGGTCTCTACCACAGGAGGGCAGGTTCAGGGACAGCTTTTCAATCTCAATTGCTTTTCAAGGCAGCCGTGGTTTGTACGTGTGGTAACTGAGGAAAGGATGTAGCTGGAATCTTCACAATTTCAAATCATCCCATAACCAGCACATGGGTGCTTGGCTGTGCCTCTCTGTGGTTCAGGGGGCTTTGGAATGTGTAAGAAAGCAGGAGGGACATGCTGCTGTTGGGGCTGGGGCCATCCTGGGGCTGAGCTGGTGTGTTCCTCATGTGTCTGTTTGCGTGTTGAGAGGTGGGTGTGCCAGTCCATTGACTGAAATCTCATAAGGTTCGGTGCTAGTTGCTAAGCAACTGCAAAACACTTCAAAATGGGATTTTTTTTCCCTTACCCACAGACTGTTTTTGCGGCAGGTAGAGGAGAGGGGGAGTGAGTGAGGAGCACTGTGGGGTGGCTGCCCAGAAGCCCCTCTCCTTCCTTCCATGTCTGATGGCCAAGGGGATAAGAGAAGGACCCAGTCTTGTACTGTGCTCCCCTTGCAAACTCACAACTCTTTCACCCTGTTACAGCAGTTTCATTTTTTTGCCATGTACATAAAGATTGCTCTCAATAAGAAAAGGTGCTGTATTTTAAACATTCCTCTGACAAACAGTGAAATTTTCCAGTAAAACTTTGGTGTTTTAAGGAAGACAATTGTGAAGGAAAGGGGCATATCATGAGAGGTAGGATGATAACGATGATGATCCTTTAAGAGTAAATGCTCTCAGTGTAGTCATCATAGAAAATAACTTAAGGTTTTACACGACCCCATCAGTTCCCACACTATAGAAACAACCAGGTGTGTGAATTGTTTTCGCAGTTGGCATCCCATCTATTAAGTCATAAGTTCTACAGTTGGTATTTCAAATTATTTCCTATAAATGATGCCTTATGTGTGAGGATTATGTTCAAGTGATTGCAGCTTGAAATTGGCTGGTGTCTCATGCATTTTTATCACCAAAATACAATGTCCTCGTTGGCAGTAGCTTAGTTTTGGTATTTGATTTATTTTCAAGCACCTTACTTTTACAAGTCATGTATTGTTTTTTGGCAGAAAGGCAGCTGCTTGGCATTCAGAGCCACTAGTTTGCAGTAACAGTTGTTGATTCTGGTCTTTATTGGTTTTTCTTTCCAATTAAGATGCAGCTGTTATGACTTCTGGAGTGAGGGAGGATTATTTTATCTAATGATATAAATAGAAAAATCCTAAAGTAAGGATCTGTCCTTCAAAACAGCTGGGAAAAGACCAGGTTGTGAGGCCTCAGTGTTTAGTGAGAAGTACCCCGGGCTGTGATTTTTGTGACAAACTGCGTAAAAAGATCTGGTGTTTCTTTTCTCATGTAAATGGAAGGGAATTAATGATTTGGAGAAGATTATCCTAAAGGATTTTTCACACTGCATCTTTTACAACATAATAGGAGAATGTACGATTGCTAATGCCTTTGAACTTGGTTTTTTTGTGACATTTGGAGCACTTGCAGATATAGTGCTTTTGTACTTTTTAGGGGCTGAAAGTAAGATTGTGGTGTTTTTAACTTTTTTGCTCAGGTATGTGTTCAGTGCTGTATATGAAAAATCCCTGAGCCTCCTTTTGTTTTAGCTATAGCCTAAAAGCTGTAATCAGCAGAAGATGAAGCCACACACACAAATCATTGCAGTGTATTGCAGACTGGACAATTGTGTTAAACAAGCCATTTAAAGTTAGGAAGGCAAGCAGGCTGAAGGTGAACAATGATTTGAGCTTTATGTGTAATTTCACTTTGGTGCCTCATTCGTGCATATTTGTTTTTTGAAATGACTGTGGTACAGCCATTCCCCAAACTCCACCCATGCAGCAGAGAGTCACTCATACCTGAGTGCATCCACACTGGAAATCACACAAGTTAAACTGTTGCACTGTATATACATACACAGAGAGATTGTGTGTATGTGCATATATATGTATATATGCCACTACACACATACATATAGTATATGTTGACTGTTGTTCTCCTTTATAACTTCCAGATGTAATTTTTTGGAAAGCTGGAAGTGGAGTGGGATGGGAATCCCATGGTACTCTCTCCTTTACTGTTGTTTTATGGAGCAAAGGAAGATGAGGAGCAATTGTGGGCTCTTACAAGTCTTCTTGGAAGGATTTGCATAGTGTCTTTGGACACTATTTCTTCCTTTTCCTCCAGCTTTCTGAATGAAATATAAATCAAGTTGTTTCAGTAGTTAATCAAATATGCTTAGGCATTACCTCTCAACTATAAATGGCACTATCATATAGAAGAATAAAAACTAGTCAGCCAGACCAAAAGCAGGGAAGATGGATATTTGATATATACTCACACTAACAAAGGGAGTAAACATTCTTATTAATTTTCATAACAAAAGTATATCTAACTTGATGAATTATTGAACTGGGAGATCAACTATCAGTGCTATTGGCAAGTGATATTGTAAACCAATAAATCAAGCTCCTATTGACACAAACATAAATCAATGACTTTTATTTTCCTCTTTCATTTCAACACAACAAGAGTCAGAAATAAGTTCATATAATCTCAATATTTTTAAAATTTTTCTTTTTATAGACAGAAAAACCACAGGAATGTCCCAAGGAGGTTGTTACAGTAGTCTTATGATACAAAAAATAGACAATTAAATACTATCTCTTTATAGAAAGTATCCAAAAACAAGTCTTCAGGATTTTAATTCAAATACTTGATGCTGTTTGAATAAAGACCATTGCATGAAGAGTTGTTGGATGGATGTGGCTCCTTGTCCACATGGGATCCTGTAAGTGGCCCTTGTTGGTGAGGGTTGGCTGTACACAGAGCATTTATGGTGATGGTTTTCTTTTGGAGATACAAAGAAACTCATGTGTATAACAAATGTGTGTGAATGTAGGACAGATACTCTGGTCTGTGTGGATGTGATGACCATGAAGATGATGTCTTTTGAACACTGAACTTTACATGAGAATGTTTTAAACTTGAGTATTCTCAGTTTGAAGATTGTCTGATCAAGGATGGCAGGTTGACTTTTAGGGCATCCAGTGCCATTTAACATGCCCCAGGGTATCAGAGACAGCACGTTGGGCAGGATCCTGGTGTGTAAGGAGCTCTGAGAGTGAGATGTTGTTGTGTTTTAAATAGTGTTGTGACAAGGAAAGAATGTCTTCTGTTTGTGAGCAGCCTGCAGAAGTAAAACCAGAGGTGGGGTGTTAAAACTTTGTATGCCTAGGAAATGAAACTATGACTACCCTTAGCAAGTCCTGAGAGCTGATTTTTTTTGCTGGTGGTGGTGATACTATTTCTGTTATTTATTCCTGCTTGATAAAAGAAATTCTTAACAATATTCTAAAAAGGTGTAGGAATAGTGAATAGTAATAGTAAATATCATCGTAATAGGAATAGTATAAATAATCATAAAGTTAAAAGAACCAAATACAAACAAAGGAAAAAGCCTGATAAAACCCCAACCCCCCAAAAAGCAAGAGTTTTTATAACTTGCTTGGTCACTAACTCGATTATAGTGGCTGTATAAAAAGTGGTCCATTTTGGTAGTACATTGTGTTACCATGGTAACATTGACATACTAATTTAGAAACCCTTCAGGCTAGCTTTGAGAACACGAACATTGCACTAGTATACCAAAACATGAAAAGACTTATTGTGAAAGTAACTGCTAAATGTTTAGGATGAGCCCTTTAGATACATGTGGACTTTTTTCCTCCCCTCAAAATTTCTATTAGGATCCAGATTTGCTTATACTGTTAAAAATATCTGAACCAGATTTATCTTAATGGTTTTACAGCATTTCTCATTAAATGCTTTTGTTTTCTTCTTGGAATTGGACCTTGGGGTCCCATTGTGAAGGCCATGTTAGGTGCAGCTCCTTTGTCCCCCAGCTGCAGGGGGCTGTTATTAGGGGTACTTGCTTCATTCTCTTGGTACATGGACTGTAAATTGCACTTTGAGTCCTGGGGGTTACCAGGTCCTGCAGTCATCTTACTTGTGTGTGGTCACAGATTTTTTCCAGTGGCATTGAATTGTGTCAGCTGGACCAGTGAGTTTGCTGCCATTTAACTGCGTATTAGAAAAAGAATAGTTACGTCGAAGTGCTATGTAGCTTGTACTATGATATTCAATTTATAAACAACCCAAAAAAGTTGCCAGAAGTAGGGATCGTGCCTGTTACACTTCCTGTTGTGGGTGACTTCCTATGTGGTAGAGAAATTTGTAGGCTCAGTTCCTTGAACCTGTGCTCCTAACACCCTCAAAGGCTGCCATGAGCCCTTGTTTCTGGCTGAGGTTGGCGGAACCTGGAGTTATGTGGGATTAGCAAGGCCTGAACATGCCTGGGGTGCTGCTAAGCTATGGTCTGTTTCATTACAGGGGATTTTTGGCAACAATTCTTCACTCAGAGTGGAAAGTACCATGTTTTTTCTGTTTCAAATCAATATATACATGCACACAACTGGATTTGTGAGTTCTTTTACCCAACTCAGTTAAATTAAGCAAAACAAATCTTAGCATGGGAAATAAGCATTATTTATTAGATCTCGGATGAACTGATTCTGCAGTCTAAACTAAAGTCCAACTAAAGACTTTTGCGTGAAAATAAGTGACAAAAAGTTTGGAATATCAAGAAATAGAGTTAGAACAGAATTGGCTAAACAGTAATCTCCTTTACCAAGTCTGCTTTGTGGCAACTTGCTGTACTTGTTGTTTCATGATAATTTCTTAAATCCCTTCTTGGGAGTGGAGGTAGGTTTTAATTTTTAAGCGATACTCAATTGGCAGATCTGGAAATCAGCAGGCAGGATTAGGTTGTAACACCAGCTTGGGTAAAATGAGAATGTTCTGAATTCTGAGCTTTTCTTAAAAAAAAAAAAAAAAGGAAAAAAAAAATGAAAGGTGATTTGAGCCCTTCTGGTCAGAAGGATTACTGTTAAATCTGCGAGCAGAATGCAGCTGACAGATTCTCAGGAGTCTCTGTGCTACAGAGATGGTTCACGTGCCACACCAGCCCAAGAGGTGTTGACTCTGGAGCAGAACAGCATCAGCCTGTATCTGCTGTTTGTTCTCACCTGAACATGCTGGGAGTGCTCCTGTGTGCAGGGCTCCTCTGCAGCTCCAGGAGAGGAACACCCCAAACCAAAACAAGGTGGTGCTGCATTCGTGCCAGGATTTCAGGCTTTCCCATCGTGATTAATGCTGTGCAGGTATGAATTTATAAGGAGTAACCAGTGCTGTGAACAGGGCATGTCATATGTATTTAACAAAGTAGTTAAAATTAAAATTTTTAAAGAAAAACTGAACCAAGCTAACGGAGATCATGTGTGTTTCTCACAGTTATAAATCTACTCGCAATTGAGCTCAGCTACAAATTATGCTTTTCCTCCCTGTCTTCCCTACCTCCTTTTGAGGAGATGACATTAATTTTTTCCTGGATCACTTCTTTATCTTGATTTTGCTGCCCCTCTGCAAGCAGTTGCACCAGTGTAACCCAAGGTTTTTTCAGAGGCGAGAGAAAGGTCTTGCTGCCACACAAGAGGCAGGCAAAGCCACATTCCCAGTGCAGTACAGATCCCAGCAGCCCAGCAGCCTTATTAAATTTCAGAGAGTGCCTGCAGCCATCCTCATCACCAAGCCTTTTCTCTTGGTAGCCTGTCCCTGACAGACACATGGTCTTCAGCATCCTGGTGATGTGCTGCTGGGCCAAAGTGGTCTCCTTTTAGGTCAGAGAAGTAACTTACCAGTGCAGGAATGGTACCTAAGGAAGCTGGTCTCAGACTGGGATGGGCTCCTGACCAGATCTCATGGGGAGGTTGGGGCACACATCTGTGGGACCCTTCCAAGACACTGGAGGAGGCATGGAGAGGGAGGAGCGCTTCTCATCAGTATGGGTGACAGGTAGAGCATGTCTTAAGGCTGAGTTTGTGTGCTGGGTGGGGAGTGCAAGCTGGAGCTGCTGAGACCACAGCTGTGTGTTCCAGCCTGGCTCTGCTCCCCCTTCCTGCAGCCTGCTGGCCCAGCCAGAGGCCATGGCGTGGGGGAGCACGTGGCAGCTCGTGCTGCTGAGTTATCCCAGCTGTGCTTCAGCTGCTCCCTTTCCCCTGCAAGAGTAAATAAATATTTAGAGTTTGAATTACATTATCAAGCAAGAACAATTTCCTTTTTGCATGTGCTTTTTTCATGTGCTTTGCTCCTTAGAGCTCGCTAGCAGCAGCAATGACATTGGGGAATTATCTAGAGACAAAAAAAAATTGTAAGTCTGTCTGGATTTAGCTACTAAAAATACATTTTGACAACAGTCATTTAGTTTAAGAATTTGTGTCCTGCCTGAGCACCCTGTTTTGTTTGTCCAGTTCTATATCCCTTTGCTACTAAATGTTTTTTTATTGGATGTCTGAGAGGTTTTCTCACCTTCAGTTGATAGAAAATCAGTATCTTATAGTTTTTCAAGCTTGAAATAGATTAGGGTGATTATTTTATAACCATAATTTAATTGATTTCAGAGGGCTTGTGGGGAAGTGGGGGGTACAGTGGTGGTGGTTTCCTTCTTTTTTTTTTTCTTTTATTATGTTGAGTCCTTGGGTTTGGTTTGGGGATTTTTGTTTGGGTTGTGGTTTTGGTTTGGGAGGGGTTTGGGTTTTGGAGGGTTAGTTATTTTATTTGTTTGTCTTGTTCTGTTTTCTCTAAGTGTACTATTTGCCTGCTTGCCAGATGAGGAAAAAATGCAGGGAGGCAAAGCTGAATCCCTCCAACAGCAGCAGCCACCCGCTGCCATGCTGCGGTACAGAATGTGAAAGCAGAGGCTGCTTTGTTTCTTTCCATGCCCCAGATCCAAAAACCCACTTCCAGCACCCTGATGCAGGCTGTTTGTGGCCAGTTTGTGGACTGGCAGTACAGGACAGCCTTGTCCTCTCCTCATTCCTTCACCTGGAAGGAAGACATGGGTGCATCACCACCTGGCTCTTGGGGCTGTCCCTTCCACAAAGGTGGGGTGTTCTTACCCACAGTGCCTGTGCCAGTGTCCTGTTTGACATTTAAGTTTTGTGCTAGTGCAGTACAGACTGGTTGGATTTATAGGAGAGTGTTCCAGACTTCTTTTCCAAGCACATTGAATGGAGATTTTTTTTTTGTTGCATGCTCTTTTGTGACGGTGTTCACAGGGGTTCTTGGATGAGGGGAGAGATGAGAATGTTGACTCCATGTTCAGAAGGCTTGATTTGTTATTTTATGATATATATATTACAGGATAACTATACTAAAAAGAAATAGAAGGAAAGGTTTTCTCTCAGAAGGCTGGCTAAGAATAGAAAGGAATGAAAAACAAAGGTCTGTGGCTCGGACAGAGAGAGCCAGCTCTGCTGTGAGCAGTCACTAAATCCAAACATCCACACGAGACCAATCACGGACCCACCTGTTGCATTCCACAGCAGCAGACAACCACCGTTTACATTTTGTCTCTGAGGCCTCTTTGCATCTCAGAAAAAAAAATCCTAAAGAAAAGGATTTTCACAAAAGATGTCTGCGACACTCTTTTTCAAAAGCTGCATGCTTCATCCTCACTCCAGGATTATTTTTGTTTGGTTTGCCCTACCTTCCCTGAACACCTTAGAAGTTGTTACTTCCTTGTGCACTGAGCAATGCTTCCCATCAGGAAAGAGTTGGCTTGCAGGGCTGGTCATTCAATTTTTGTTCCCAGTTCCAAGCTTTTATTTGCCTATATATTAATATTTGCCATGCCTGATGAGACTGGGCTGTGCTCCTGGTGTCAATGACACAAGTTGCACGTTTTCTCACAGTCTAGCAAAGGGATAGACAACAGAGCTGTTGTCACAACTGGAATTAACACACCATATGGTCCTTACATCACCTCTCTTTTCTATATTTGTCTATTGCAGAAAAATTATTGAAAACAATCCTCCATTTCCAAACTCAAGTCTTCAAACTGTTTCTTTTTCTTCCTCAGCTTCAGTATTTTGTTTGCAGAGGCACTGTTGCTGTTCTTAGACTAGCAAATGAAAAAAACTCCTCAGGTGCTAAAAATAACCTAGCTGTAACTCTGTAAAGAATTATTTTCTGCAATTTCTTACTTTTTAAGCAGCAATGTTATTTAGTATTCCCAGTAGGTGGGCATCTCTGTCATGTCAGTTTTTCTCTAATACAGCAATATAATCTCTGATCCATGGGTCTGTTACTGTTGTCTTCTCCTCCGTTTGCAACTTCCCATTGCTTTATTAAAGAAGTCAGCCTAAGCTTATATAACTTTAATTCTGGGTTGTCTGTTTTTTTTCCTTCAAAATAGGTTCTATTTTATTTCTGCCAGTATTTTGGGATTTCCAGTCAAAATTACTTCAGCAAAATAATCTGATGGGGAGTGTGATAAAACAGGACTTATCTGTGCATTTCTTTAGAAACTTGGTCCTGCTTTGTCTCTCCAAAAGGCTTAATTTTTGTCCTTTCTAAACTAAACTAATCATACAAAGAGGATTCAGATGCTGTATGAATGATATTTGAATTATGAAGAGCTGAAAATACATGTCTGGACAAATATTCAAAGTTCAAAAGAACCTAAAGAGGTCAGAAACATAAAACAAAATGCAAAACTGCAATTAACTTAACAGAAGTGTATCCCAAGTGAAACTATTGCATGTTGTGGAGAAACTTCAAAAAGGGTAATGCCATAAAATACTTGGGAATAAAACCAGGAAGGGCCTGAAATACAGTGGGATGGAGCCTCACAATGTTTAGCCATATAAAGATGCTCAACTGCAGGTGGGAGTAGTGGCTCTGAAGGTTTGATTCTCACCCCACTGAAGTTGGATCCCTGTTGATGTTGGTTAGCATTGCATCAAACTCTGTTTCTCCTGTGTGGACACCTCATCTAGGCAGTCAGTTGTAGATGCTTTATACCTTGGGGGATACTGTCAACAAAATTTGAAGTATTTCAGGAGAGAAAAGAGAAAATATGTGAAATGAAATTGAGGGCAAAATAAAATTGAAGTACAAAAGAAACTTTCAATATAGGTGATGTAAGAATAATCAGGAATTAAGAGAGAAAAATGTAAAAGTGCTCATTTTGTAGATGCATATATCCAGAGAATGGACTGCTACAGAAACTGGGAAAAGGCTCTACTACCTGTGGTTTCTAGTTCTAGGTCTTACAAGCCATTAGCTGAGAGGTGGTACAGAATAATCTTCAATTGGTAGGATTGCAGAAAAGATCAGTCCCTTTTCCTAACAGCTATAATTCCTAATTGCTTATTAGTCTTTTAGATGTGTGAAAGTTATAAGAACAATGCCTGTCTCTGATTCTCCTGCAAATCTCCCACCAGTGAAAAAAAAATTGTACCCGTGAATGAACTTTACTGTTTCTCTAAAAACCTGTTAACTAAATTAGGCAATATGAACTTTACTTATTGTGACAGATCTGCTTTCTGTTGTCACAATACAGAGATGATACTGACTTTTCTTCCTTTTATAATTTTATTCTCAGCTCTTCCATGTAACCTGTCTCCATCTACATAAAGTGGGAGGGGTTCTTTCCCCCAAGTTGGATCTATTCTGGCACATCCTCTTGTTCTATTCTTTAAAACTGAGAATCAAATAATTGTTTAGGTTGGAAAGGACATACAGTGTCACCAAGTTCAACCCTTAACCCAGCACTGCTATGGCCACCATTAAATCATGTCCCTAAGCACCACATCTCCACGTTTTACGTAACTCCACTCAACCCTTTCCATGGGTAGACTGTTCCAGTGCTTTCCATGAAAATTTTTCTCCTAGTGTCCAATCTCAACCTTCCGTGGCACAACTTGAGGCCATTTGCTCTTGTCCTCTTGCTTGTTACCTGGGAGAAGAGACTGACCCCACCTCACTACAAGATCCTTTCAGGTGGTTGTAGAGAGGGATAAGGTCTCCCTCCCTTGAGCCTCCTTTTCCCCAGGATGAACAGCTCTTTCAGCTGCTCCTCATAATACTTGTGCTCCACACCCTTCACCAGCTCCTTTGCCCTTCTCTAGACATGCTCCAACATCTCAATGTTTTTCTTGTAGTGAAGGGCCCCAAAACTGGACACAGGATTCAAAATTCAGCCTCACTAGTGCAGAGTACAGGAGATCACTGTTCTTGTCTTGCTGGCCACACTATTTCATCCTTAAACATCAGTAAACATGGGTAAAGCATCAGTAACCCATGCATTTATCCAAAACTCATTAAAACAATGTTCCTCCTCCTACTAGAGCCTGTCCAGATTGGTTTTCCCCTTTGGGAGTCTTTTGCAGTGCCCAGTGACAAGCTTGGCTGCTGTATTTGCTAGTGAGTGTTCAGTAAGTGTTGCTTCTCTGGTAGACCCCTCTGTTAATCTTTGTCTACGCCTATAGCCACTGGGCAAAGTTCCTTCCAGGTTACCTTCCTTTGGACTGCTCATGCTGCTTGTGCTTGAGGATGTCCACAGGGGTGTGTTGCAGTTTTGAACCAGTAGGATAAGAGTTAGGGGCAAGCTAAAATATCTCATATAGCTGTCCATTAAGCTTTTCCCCTTTGGATTCATGTGTAGTTAAACACCACAGCTGAGCAGGAACCATTCTTCTGTACAAACAGTTGTTGTGTAATAAACTACTGGAATGCTCTTCCCAGGGAGGTGGTAGAATCACCATCTCTGGATGTCTTTACAAAAAGACTGGACCTGGCACTTGGTGCTATAGTCTAGTTGAGGTGTTAGGGCATGGGTTGGAGTCGATGATCTTAGAGGTCTCTTCCAACCTCATTGTTCTGTGATTCTGTGTTGTGCAAAGTGTATAATTTTTATTTTTTTTCAAGAACTACAGGAGAATAAACACAAATGTTCAACAACTAGAAAGCAGTTTGAGTAGGTGTTGTTACAAAGGTGCAGTTGCAGCTTGCCCTGCCTCCTGCTTCAACCCTCCAGCAAATAGCAGAGCCCCAAGGGAAGGGAGCTGGAGCTTGCTCCCTTTCACCTTCCACTACCATGGCACCTGGCTACATTTCCCACCTTCCTGCAGCAGGCAGCCACTTCCTCAAGGAGTTTTACTCTCCTGAATGTGGCGGGGTTGGCTCATTTGCAGCAAGGTGGGTGCTCTGCTGGTGTGAGAGCCTCAGTGCCCGAGGTGCTGCATTTATCATCGCCGGGCTCTGGCCTCGGCGCCGGCTCCCCCCAGCATTTGTCAGTGCTGAGTCGAGGCGCTGGCGCGGCAGCCAGCAGCCTCCAGCAGAGATAATTCTTATCGTGTGTGCTGCTGGCTCAGCTCTGCTTTGCCTCACATGGTGACAATTTTTGCCTGCCATCGGTCCCCCATTTGGATCCAGTCATTCAGGCAGCAAACACGGTCAAAGGATGTGTGTCGGTGCAGTTTTAGTGTTTGCGCCCTCAGTCTCCGTCAGCAAACTTTGGGGAAGTGAACTCTTCTTCCCAGTCACTTTGCCCCTTTCCTAGCATATTTGGCATTCAGTGACTTCTGTGCTGACCTTGTTCTTTAAATTGCATTGGGACTTGTCTTGTTTGAGACGCAGGTCAGCAGGAGAACAGTCAAGTGTGGAAGAACACACCGTCCCTGTTCACTGGGGTCAGAGCACCACAAGTGACCTAAATTTGAAATGCTCCATACTCCGTGGCTGATCCAGCATCCTCAGGCTGTAGCCTGTCTGCTTGCTGCAGTTGCAGACAAAGAAGTGATTTTTTTTTGTTCAGGAGCAAGATTTCCACCAATTTAATCTACTAAAATTTGGAGTTTGGAAATCTGGGGCAAAATGGAGGGGAAAAGAGAAAGCAAGAGAAAGAAATGCAGAAAAAGACAAGTTGTAATTGAGAAACTTGAGTGAAACATAACATTTTGGTCATACAGAGGGGTGTGTTTTGGCAGTCCAATTTGTTAATTTTCTAGAACAGGCATGAAATCACTGTATTTATGTATATAGGAATTAATAATAGCTTAAAAAAGCAACACATTAGCTTTTTTTGGGTGGGAGGAGAAACCAAGAGCTGCCTGAAGGCGAAACATATTTAATTCCCTTTTTAAACTCCTTTTTGTTTTAGTTTTTTTGAGAGAGCTCCTTTTTCATTGTGTGCACTGCTATTGCCCACACTGGTGCTGGAGGAGAGCATCTGTGCAGTCTGCATAAATTGATTCGGAGGGTGGCTGACCGTGCTTGGTACTTCCTTCAGGTCACGGCTGCCACGGTTTGGTTTGCCAGGGTCCTTTATTGCGTGCATGAGCACAGGCAAACACATCCAAGATGTGGGAGTGCGAGTTTGAGGAGAGCTTGGCATCAGCCCCCACACACGCCGGCTGTGGTGCCTGCTCGCAGAAAAACACAGCACAGAAAAAGCCAGGGAGGTTTTCCTCTGTGAGGTGAAGCTTGTAGGAGCACGCCTGGCATTGCTTTTGTTGTTAGAAGCAGATATGTTTTTGTTGGTTTGCTTCTAGGCCACTTAATGCTCCTGACTTCTTTCCTGACCCCCAGTGATGGCACCAGTATCACAGGAAGGGAATCCTGTCGTTCCCTCTTGGGCAAGGGACAAGCCCTGGGTCAGTGGTGGTGACCCAGGCGTACTTTAGACAACTAATGTGAAAAATCTGGGGGGTTTTGGTGGGGGTTTTGAACACAACAGGAGAGAGGGTTTGGGGTGGATCCCCTCCCACCCCTTTTTTTCCTTAATTATGAGACGTTTCTGAGTGATTGTGCTGGTTGAACCATCCAGAGGAAAACAGCAGCATTCCTGCAGGCAGGGGCTTGCAAGAATTTATACTGGGTTTTCGCTGACACCTATTTTTATATCAGAGATGGCAAAAACATACTGACATATCTAGTCTATCTGTTTGTGAATATATTTCATTTCCATATGCATCCAGCCTTGCAGTGTGTTTGATAAGCTGGGTTACTTGTTTTAGCTCATCTGTGCTTCTCCCTTCCCCTGGACCTAATCCAGAAAATGTCTTGAAAGAGAAGGGTTTGTGGGGGGGAGGAGGAGATTTAATTTGCATCATGAGGGAAATATGAAGAGTTTTCACAAGATATGATGACTATATTTGATATCCTGTAGCTTTTGTTAGTCTAGAAGTGATTTTTTTTTTTCTCCTCTCTCTGAATCTGAGTGATCTGGGAGGATGGTGATCATCTGTTCTTCTTCAGTATTTTGATCTAGGCTGCCCAGGGCAGTGGTGGGATCACCATTCCTGGTACTCTGGTGTGTAGATGTGGCACGTGGAGATATGACTTAGTGATAAACATGGTGGTGCTGGGTTAAAGGTTGGCTCAATGATCTTAGAGGCCTTTTCCAACCTTAATGATTCTATAATCCTAATTATCTCTTCAGGTTTCTTCAGGTTTTAAGCTTTCTCCTGCAACACTGGTATTAATGGTGACATTTGACATTTCAGTTACTTGTTTTCTGCTGCTGATGAATGAAAGTCTGTAACTGAATTCAAGTGTGGGGGAAAAAAGGAGTTTTATAAGGATTAGTAAGGTAGTGTAAAAAAATTCATGATCTGATATAGAAGTTTTCACTATCAGCATGGTATATATTTATCTTTTCAGTGCATGCATGACATCACATTAAAAAGGTGTAACATTGAGAGAACGTGGTGCTTCACTATGAAAATGCAGCACATTCAGATTTATTTAGCAATTTTGTGTGGTTTTTACTCCAAGTTACTGTGCTTTTATGTACTTCAAGAGAAATGCAAATATGTATGCATGTAGATCTTACATATTTACTGACATAAATTTCTTCAGAAAGAGCAGTAGTTCACTTTGTGAACTGTGGAAATTAGGTAAATGTTCATACTCATTAAATTTTATTTTTCGCTACTGAGAAGTAAACAAAAAATATTTACCCAAAGATTGTGCCCAAAAATCAGAATACTCTATGTTTGTGCTGAAGTCCTGGAGCAATTACAAGAAACAAAGAGAATCTAAGAAGAAGGAATATGCAGTTATTTATTTAAAATACTGCCCAAATTGGTGGTTTTGACAAAGATTTCTTGTTGAGTATTGCCTCCCATACATTTTACAAGATAAAGCTTAAAATCCTGATTTTTTGATCTACCTACTCATTCCTGTTTTATCTTATCCTTTTGCTTTTATCCATGTATTTTAATCCAGAACTCATCATGAAATTCAAGCTTTCAGAACAGTTCACAAAATCAGCAATTTAATGCATGGTTTGTCACTTTTACTTTTGTAACAGCTGTAAGATAAATAAAATAATGAGATATTTACAGCACAAGGTCAGACAGTTTTTGTGATAGCAGCTTTTCATATAAGATTACAGCTAAAAAAGAGGGGAAGTGCTGAGTTACATAATTGACTAAGGTTTGACACTTAGAATTTGTGTTATAACAGCACTTCATAGGCTATAGATGGGGCCGTTTCAAGTTCTGTTGTAAATCTGACTTTACAAGGCTTTAATGTTCTGTAGGCTAATAAAAATCACTCTAGGATTGAATGTGTGAAATAAAAAAAATGGTGTTTTTAATATTTTTTGATGTTCAGGGTATTTTGCCATCTTTGATTGTTTTTTGCCAAGATTGCATTGCTCTTGGATTTTTGAATAAATCTCAAAGCTTACCTTCATGTCTGAGGGAGGAGGGGCAAGAAAGAAAAGGAAAAAAATAAAAAGGCATCCCCAAAATAGAAGTCTTGCATTTGCACAGTAAAGTTTAAGGTATCAATGTGAGCTTTTGGCGCTGGAGAAAAGGGCATAAATATTGAGCATGAAATATAGTGTAATAATAAGTGATAGCATTTTCACACGGTTGAAGTATAAGCCTTCCAGGAGCTACAGAGGATAAACTGTAAGCCCCAGAAAGTCAGCTTTTCTGGAAGACTACCCCTGTGCACTGCACATGTCTCCTTGTTTGAAACATCTGGGGGGTGCTGAGGAGAAGAGGAAATTGTCTGACCTGAATTTTTGAGGGTTTATGTAGCTTTTGCATGGTATTGTTTGAAGGTTTCACCTGCTTGGCAAATACTATGAAAATGCCAGCAGTTAGGAATTGTGATTAAAAATATCCATCTCGATTCCACGTAAGCAGCAGTGGCTCCCAGGAGGAGTTAGCCCTCAGCCAGACATGCTGCACTTTGCCATTTAGGCAATCCTGGTGCAGGGCTGCCGTAACAACCTGCCCCAGAAACCTCCTCCCTTCCCTTGGTGCTAGTGATGTGAGAACAGTGAAAACTTTAGGTCAGGAATACTGTGTTAACATTTCCCTCAATCCCCATGCTACTTTGTCATTTATGCCAGTTGTATTCAGTACTGGAGTTGTTGTTTCTGGCTGCCTTGTCTCATCTGGAAGGAGAGGACTGTCACATGCAAGGGTGACACCAGCCCGACCATGACCTGCAAGGCTTTCAATGGCCTCATCTGGGGGAGGGAAATCCATGCAAAAGGATAAACTTAGGGCCAGGAGGGCCTGGGAGCAAACACCAACAAATTTCTCACATCCCTACTCCTTTCCCTGTGCCCATGGGCTCCAAGTCATTGGTTTCTTCAGTGAGTATGATAAGCTTTCATCAGTGTTTGGTGACACTAGCATGCTGCCCTTCTTCACCACACTGTGGTGTCCCAAGTACCTCTGGCATTGCTGTTCCAGCTGGTTTCCATGCACAGGGCATGTTGCATTTTGTTGCTGTTGGGTGAAGGAGAGAGAAATGGGGCAGCTGTTGACTCTGCCCACCACATAAACTGTGCTGCAGAGACCCAAGGGAGCCCCAGCAGCCACAAAACCTGCAGCACACAGTGTATGCTTTGGACAAGGGCACACTGCTGTTTTGTCTGTAATTCAGCTCCTGGGAGGGACCCCATGGGCTGGGCTGTGCTCTTTTGGGCTGGCAGAGATAACCAGGCTTGCATTGCATGGGTGCACGAGAGACCTGCCAGGGATAAAAGGGGAAATCAGTGTAGGAGAAAAGCAGCTCCAAAAGATAGTGTGTCCTGTCACCTTGGTCCCTGGCAAGGTGGCCAGCTGTCAGCTCCTCCCAGACAGCTCCAACACGGGCTTAAATGAAGTTTAAGACTGCTGGCTGTTTATCTAACATTGTTCATTGTTCCGTACAGGCAATTGCAGAAATTAAGGATTCGTATATAGGGGTAAAAAAAAATTGTTTCTTCAGATTTTTATGTATTACCTTCATTTTGCATATGTGAGAAGCTATGGTCCACAGCTTTCCTCACAGTTAGGCAAGAAAGTAGCTTTTCTTTATGTTAGCCACTGTGCTTCAGGATAAAAAGGGAGAGATTGAAAATTTAGGGGAGTTGTGAAACTGTCTCCGTCAGATATACTCTGTGGTAAAAAACAAAGGCTTTTTATTAGTATTATTTTTCCTATAGCTAGATCTTCCCTTGAACATTTTTGTGTTCATTTCTTTACTTGTGTTTTCTGACTTAGGCTTAAAACTTCCAGGCAGCTGGGGACTTCCTTTCCCTAGTTCTTGTCCACAAGGAATTACTGGACAGGAAGAGAGAGAAGTTCCTGCAAGAAGTAAGGCAAGGACAGGAGCTTCAGGTGAGCACATCAGAACTCCTCCTAGAGAAAGAGAATTAAGGTATCTTTGGTGGTATGAATGCTTTATTTGCCTCAGTTTGCATCCTTTGAATTCATATCGTACTGAAGTCCTGCTCTATCATGACAGTTGTTCAAGTGCCCAATATTTTGAGGACACACAATAGCAAAATCCTTTTAAAATGATGATACCTGGTTGGAGTATATCTGATTGTGTGTTAGAACTGTTAGACGTAGGAGGTTTTGTTTTAGGAAGTGTAAAATAATGTGCCTGCAGGCAGCTGTGCAGCTTTGGTGTGAGGAGGACTGTGCTGGATGGTTTCAGAGGTGTAAAACAAAAAAAAAAGTGCACTCATTTTAACCTGTAGTTTCATTTCAAAGTATGGAATCTCTTTATATAACTTTATGCAGTTTCTATTCCTAGTGAGGGCTTAGTTAAGGGACAGAAGCACAGACAAGTCTGAGCACAGATCGGTTGTTTGCTTTGCTTTTATGTGCTTTGGTGTCAGCAGTGCGTGGTGAATTGGCAGCACAGCAAGTCCTGTGATAAGAGTGAATGTCTGGGCCTTAGACTGTCCCTGTGCTCCACCTTGAAATCTTCTGAGTATCTCCTGCTCTGAATGGGATTGAACATAGCATGAGGATGAGCTCTGAATGGGATTGAACATAGCATGTGTGTTCTTACAGATAGTGAGAAAGCATCTGATCAGTTATTCTTCTTGAGAGGTGCTGATTTGAAGGGAAGGACAGGGGCAGAAGCTGCTCTGTGTTGGCATCGTGGTGCAAGTGGCTGCTTGTGGGTACCACCTCTGCTTGTGTTGTGGAGGTCCCAGGACAGATAAAGCCAGGTTTAGGCACACACATCTTTTTAATTACATAACCCTTTGGGGGTGGCTTTGTATTCTCATCTACTACCAGATCAGAAAATGGGAGTAGTCTTACTAAGCCTTTTGCCACATGTTTGTTGAGGTTGTGGAAGCACACAGTGAGGGTTTTGTATTATGTAGAAAGCGAGTTCTTCCTTGGAGATCTGCTTATTTTTACTTTTGAGTGTGTGTAGATTTAACTGAAGATCATGTATTCACACAGTTGTGCTATTTAAGTTAATGTGGGGTGACTCAGTGTGTATTCACTGCTGCGAGCCCACAGCAACTGCGACAGAACATTTTATTGTCTGAAGACAATGCTAATAATGATAGCATTAAAACAGCATTGGAATTTCACAAGACAATATTCTGTTCCCAGAATTGCCAAGGGACAAAGAGATTTGCCATTGTCAGACAGGGGAACAGGAGCTAGCCTGCAGTGCAAACAGTGCCCTCCACTTCCCCTGGGCTGGGCTGGGGTGTCCTGCCCCTCTCTGCTTGTGCTTCCAGGAACCTGCTCCAGAGTTTGTCACAGCTGTGAGCACCCCTGCAAAGCAAGCACTGCAGCAGCTGGCTCGGCTGAGAGCTGCTGTAACACAGCCCCTTCCCAGGATGATCCTACTCTAAGCTGCTTTCATCCAACAGGTGAGCTATCTTGGCCAGCTGAAAGGGCTGCAGGCACTTCTTTGGCTGCCCCCCACCTATCTCTGCTCTGGTGCTTGGTCCCACCAGGTGTGCAGTTTGCTGAAGGAGAATCTGGGATAGGTGTAATGTTTTGCAGTTAATACATTGTGGCTGCTATGGCATTCCCATAACTCACAAAGCAGTAATTCAGAAATGATGCAGTTTATATTGGTTGTGCATTTCTTTGTGGAGGGGTCGTAGGATGAAACCAATGCGACTGTGGTGACAAACAGAGGGCAGCTGTGCTGTCTTTGTAGCTGAAGTATAGGTTATAAGTGCAAATAAGTTGTTCATTATGAAATGACAAAGCATTACATATGTATATTATTAATCCTTAGCACCACTTCTTACTGTGTAAAAACAATAATAGTTTCCTTATCAAAAGAGTTGTTAATAATGCTTGGATCCTGAAAGCAAAGATGCAGAGGTGGGAGCTGTGTGCATTTATTCTTTCATAGGAAATATTTAAAGCAAAACATTTCTACCCTCATAAGTACTCCTTTGCAGCAGGTTCCTGGTTTGCTGGTGTAATAGTCAGATTGGATAATGACAGCATAGACAATAAGATGAGAAAATTAACTGAAGCAGAGACTGTTGGCAGTGCAGAGATGCTGCCTGGAAACCTCACCAACTGTGAACCACATTTGTAGTATCATCCAGTGGGGGCAGCATCTGCAGTGCAAAGCCATTTGGAGGCTCACTGGTGGTGAGCACAAAGTTTGCTCTCTGCATTAGTAACTAGCAGATAAGATAACTGTGAATCTGTCTTGCACTGAACATCCTTAAGGTGAGAATCCACTGAGTACTTGCTTCTTTAATGCCTCCCAGGAGCATTTCCCAGGAGCCATGTGACAAAGTACCAGAGGGTTGGGCTTTGATTTCAGTAGCTTCATTATGGAGTTGTGCTTATCTCTTAAAATGGATCCTTTCAAAATGTAGTTTGTGTTTGGTGGGGATAGTGAAGAAAAAGAGCTGATTTAAGGAAAATTGAATGGGGGAAGTGTCACATGCTTTGCAGTGTTGAGATTCCAGGCATCCTTGCTGTGAAAAATGGGAGTTTAATTACCCAGGTTTTGTGTGGGTTTGCTGAGTTGCTTTAGTTTGTTTGTCCTCTGTCAGTCTCTAATAATGCTATTATTTACTTTCACTAAACAGAAAAAATTAATTCAGTGATCTCTGTTGCTCAGTGTTTGCTGGCAGTACTGATACTGAGTTGTATGGCTGCAAATATTGGTATGTTCTTGCCTGTACTGTTGGCAGAAGCAGTGGGGAGAGTCAAACAGCCTAACTCAATATTGCTTACATATCTTCTATTTCCTTTTGACAAAATCATTGCACGGTTCTGCCTCAACATGGCCTTCTTTGAGCTGCAAGGACCAGATGACATCATTGTTGAACTGTCTAGTTCAGTCCATGTGATATGTACCTTAGAACTTTATGGAGCACTTTTGGCAGTTTCCCTGCCTAATACATGTTTTGGGGCATCATCTCCTTAGATTAGACAGTTTCTAAATAGCAGGATTTGTTATGCCCATCACTTGATTTTTGTCCCAGTATATCATGTGTGTCCCTGTGTATCCCTGCATATCTGTATCACCAATACAAGGAATTTGGGGCATGTTTTCAGCATGACAACCAGACTTGCACAGAATGGCACAGCCCATCAGCCCTCTGTTTAGCCTCTACTCACAGTTAAACGCTGGCATTAGCAGCTTTTTATCCTTCTCACCCCCTTTCCTGGACTGATTCCTTAATGCTGTACACAAAGCAGTCCTGCACAGCACTGCATGTTAAGTCACTGCCTTGCTGAATAAATTGCAGGTGCCTGCTGCTAAAAAGGAAGAGATGATGTTTTTCTTTCTCTGTGTGGTTCTTGTTCTCTTCCTCATGTTTTCTTGATTTTCTCAAGTCATCCCGTTTTATTTGCTGTTGGCAAGTAAATCACCTAGAGATGCAAAAAGCAAAAGAGCAGAGGGAATGCCCAGTGCATACTAAGAAGCAAATATTCCAGTCTATCAAGCATGGAGGAATGGAAAGAGGTGGATATAGATGGTGATGAATTGAAACATGTACTTATTCATTACTCTGTCTTCCATGTCTGGATCATCTGCTGCTGGGGAGAGGGTGAGACAAAGAAACTCTTGACTTTTGGCACCACTGCAATGAGGTGGCAAGATGAGATCAGAGAATCATATGGGCTGGAGGGGACTTGCAGAGGTCACCTAGCCCATCCTGCTGACCAACCTGAATCCCATCTGATCAGGTTGCTCAAGGCCATGCACAGGACACTTTTCATTATCTCCAAGGATGAAAGTCCAGCAGACTCTCTGAACTTCTGTTTCAGTGATTTACTTCCCTGAAAATAAAAAGTTTTCTCCCCCATATAAGGCTGTAATATCCCATGTTGCAGATCTGGTTGATGCTCCCCTTCTTCCCTGTGTACCTTTGAGGACAGTCTGTGTCCCCTCCCATCAGGCAGTGGCAGGTAGTGGGTAGGTTTCCCTGTAGCCCTCTCTTTTCATGACTGAGCAAACACAGTGCCCTCATCCTCTCCTCCTGTGCTCCAGCTCCACAGCTGGCTGTGGCACTGGGCAGCCTGTGCCGCTCCTGGCAGGAAAAACTATTTTCTGTGCTGCATCCCATGAGTACCCTGAGACTGGTTTCTCTTTTCATGTCAACTGACCTTAATTTCTTTCCTTTTTCAAACTTTTTGCATGACATCTCCAAAACAGTAGCATTTTCAAGCTATAGCTTTCATCATAGTATGGTATGATGTCACCAAACTCTATGTATGATAGTAGAAAAGAAAAAAAGCAACTGTTAAGTCTTAGCACAATTTCTTTTATCTCTTATCATGTTAATTTTTACAACTATACCCATCCAGCAAGACTTGATCCTGACTTTTTTTCTTGAAGAACTTAAAATGTGTTGTCCAGTGTGAAATTAAATATACTGCAGCCAAATGCAAACATCCAACCCAAAAAGGCAGATGCTACTCCAGTCCAGTATCTATGTGTAAGTCATATTATGTTAGCAAATGAAGCAGAAAAATGGCTCTTAAATAGTTTCTTCTGCTGCTTCCCTTTTTTTTTTATATTAGGTTGCCCCTGGTATTTCAAGAGTTTCTATCCATTTGCTGTATACTCTCACAGCAAATCCAAACACAGTTTAGCAGGGCAAAAAACATTTGGAGACTGGCTCAGTGCCCAGAGCCTGCTTTTAACCTCTGCAAAGACCCTTGTCTTTCACTGAGTGTGGTGTAGATATCCAACATTTCCTAGCTATGGGAGAAAAAAGAAAATTTCAAGATAGAATTTTGAATCTCAGTGAATTGGGTGTAACAACTACTGGCCTAAAAGAAGACATCAGATTGTAAAGATCCTAAGAAGCAGGATCAGGCATGCTAAAACACTCAGGTTAATGAGCAAAGAGCTATGGCATTTGATGAATTCTCATGTAATTTTGAAAGATATCCACTATCTCCCAGCTGAAAATTCACACAGAGTTATTCTGTATATATATTCTAAAAACGTTATGACCATTAAATATTGTCTAATATATGTATAAATTTGCATGGCTAATTTAGACTTGGGAAGATTCATTTTCTTCTTACAAGTATTTGAGAATTCTTCTGGAGTAATCCACCAACTCATCAAGGAACTATTGAGTATAAGTTAAAGCAAATAGTATGTCAAGAGATTGACAACTTGATTTTATGTTGTTATTTCTCACTGACTGAAGAAATTGGATCTGTCTCTCCATCCCTAAAATAAAGTAATCCCCACACAATATTGAAGCACTCATGAAGAGCTGTTGCTCATAGAATGATGCTCCTCTTGGAACTTGAAATAATATGCATCCCTTTACAAGGTGCATGAATAAAATATTAGACAGGTAGAGTTTGTGACCTAGTTAAAAGTTATGTGCTTGATCTCTTCTCCTTGGTTGAACTGAGGAATCATCTGGAGTGGGGGATATCTTTATGTACAACAAACCTTATCTGAGTTTTTGGTTTTGTTTCTTTTAGTGAAAGGGTCATTTATGAATATGTGCTCTTTTGATTTGGGGCTGAGCTTAAAATAGCTAGACATCCGAAAACTTAATATGCACAGTGAAATTTAATTAGGCAACTGCATAAAATCAAAGGGATTCTTTTGTAGACAGGAAGCAAGAATCCCCTTTTGGTACTTTCAGCACACATGCAGCTAAGTCTTGTTTTCATCTCCTCCTCTTCAGCAAGAGGTGTTAATAATAGGTGTGTATGATCTGCTGCCAAGGGTGATGGGCCAGGGATGTGAGCAGGAATGGACTATATTCCTTCCACTTGCATGGTGCCTTCTTCATGTAGCAAAAGTGCACAAAGTCTAATATTCCAATAGGCAGTCTTCAACTTTGTACATTCCAATTTGATTTGCTAAGTTTGCTCTCTACAGACACCAAGCACCTATTTTGTGGTCACAGTTTGACTTTTGGATGCTAAGTACCTCTTGAAAGTATACACAGAATTTCTGAATTTAGGCTTAATTAAGCATTTCCACAAAAGATACAAGCCTAGCTTTTTCAGTGCCTGAATTCATCTTTCTTTTTTTGGTAAAAATTACAAAAAAGTATATCTGCTTATAAAAACCTTTTTATGTCTACAATGTGGATTAAGTGTTGGGAAAGATAGTAAGATTCAAATGTGCTCCAGTTACATTTCTCCAAATTAAGTTATTTATTTCAAAAGTTGGTTTTATTTTTTGGTAGGTTAGGCAATACCAAATAAAATTATATTTGTTTAAAAATCTGTTCAATGTTAACTCTCAGAATGAGAGGCTGCCTGCAATATTTGTGAATCATTATTATGTGAGACTCATTTAAAAAAAAACCAACAAAACACAGAATCACAGAATGGACTAGGTTGGAAAAAACCTTTGAGAACAACACAAAAAACCACCATGGAAGTGAAGAAACAGAGAATTCCATTAAGGGAAATACCAGGTACACTTTCTGAGCAAGATCACTGACACATCTAAATATGAATATTTCATATAAACCATCACACTTTTCAAATCACCTTTTGCTGGCAGTTACCAAAGCCAGCAAAATTTCCCAATGTTTCATTCAGGCAGAGGTCAGTGATGAATTGAATTTCATTCTCTTAAACATTTCCATTTCTTTTTTGTAGCTATGTCACTGCCTTGATTGTTTGGGGTTTGTTTTGTTTTGTTTTTCCCCTCTATTATATTTTTTTTCAAAAAAGCTGTGAGATTAATATTTTTGATTTTTGTAAAGAAGTATGTTTAGGAGGTGTTTTATTTTTTTTTTTTAATTTTTTTTTTAACCTAATAGGAAACATGTTGGAAGTAAGCTTTTCTGTGTCATGCAACTTATGGTTCCCACCTCCTGGTGTATTTAATGCACTGTGTGCTCCTCAGCAGAGCATGGGCAGCAGCTTCAAGCTCCCTCTCCACTCATTTACAGCTTGGCCAGCTTGGGCACAGAGCATTCCTCTCTGTTTGTCTGCACATGTTGGTGTGTGGTGTCCTAATTAAGATTTGTTGTCACCCAGGTAGTTCAAATAACGTTTCATGTGTGGTTTTCACTTTTCCTGTTGTGGTATTTCATGATTTTTAGTGTTCAAGGGCAAGACTTCTCCCAACCTGTATGAAGGCAAAAAGGAGAGCAGCTATAGAAAGTATATTTAGGTATAAATTTTTTAGCTTTTCATAAGATGCATTTAGTTGGCATGATGTGTCTATCTGAAAATTGTTTCATAATAATTTAATCCCATTTTTCTTTCATTTCCGTTTCCATCAGCAAGGCAAAACAGTCTTTGCCTTAATTATTGTTCATTAAGATTCATATCTCTGAGATTAAACTGAGATAAGCTTTGGCAATTCTCAGGTTGTGGTTGTCTAAAGAAGAGCCAGTCTGAGGAATAAAACTCCCTGTTTTTCAGCAAGTAAAAATAGGAAAAATCAGCTACAATCCCTAAATCCTTGCTACAGTGCCTGCATGCTTACCCCAGGCACAGGGCACACCATGCTTCTGAGTTAAGAGATGCTGAAGAAGATACATCCTTGACAATGCCTTTGAGAATTTGTTATGAGATGTGTCCCTCTGCTGATAATATCCAGGGACAGATGTCTCTTCCATTCTTCAGATGTATCTCAAATAAGAAATCCAGATGTTAGGCTGGCCTCCTTCTCCATTTTAAAATCCCCACTGGGCTCTTGCTTATGTGGCAAACACTTTGGTCATTCCTTCCTTTGGGGTTTTTAAATTTTCAATGTGCAATGCCAGTCACAGGACTCTGAGATTTGTTTTTCTCATATCATGGGTGCTTTTTATTGTAAGAATATTCAACTGGCAAGGGACCAGCTAAAGGGATCACTGGTGAAACAAGGTGGAGTTTTCTGTAGTTTTGTGTGTTATGTTCACATTTCAATGACTCTTAGTTCTAAAGGTCTCAACCTCATTGTGAAGATCTTATTTAATGAGTCTTCTAAATGTGTTGTATTACTGGAGTGGCCTGGCACCACAAATGGCAGGAGAGTTTCTGTTCTGCCAGTACCCAGCCTGGGTGCGGCTGTCCCCAAGTCAGTCAGTCTGTCTTGAAAAGGAGCTTCACTCCTGCCTGAACAATTTGCATATCCTTTTGCTTACCAAATGGTTAAAAAAATACATTTCTAAAAAATGGTAAAAATGTTTAGAATTTATCTAGTTACAAACTTAACTTTAGATGCACAAATCTCCTCATATTGGTTGTTAAAATTTTCCACTTGACCTTGATTTCAGCAGCAGATAAGTGATTTCCTGTTGAAATTAGGATAATGAGCCATTGCAGTATGCCAGCTGCCCAGCCATTGTGGACTGTTTTTCTAGGCATTCCAGGAGGATTTTTTTGGAAAGAAATTTGAATGAGTGTGGGATTTTATAGCGAAAAAAGCTACAGAGAAATGTCAGTTCAGAGGAGAAAGTGGTAGCTCACACCCATGTAATTAAAGAAGTTAATATTTTTTACAGTCTGAGTCTAGTCCAGAGTTTCTTATCTTGGTTTGGTTTGGGTGCTCCCTGTCTAGGTGAGGCATTTTCTGCCCTTACAGAAGAGATTAAATCTTAGCTGAAGCTCAGAAGGGAAACCAGCTTTGTGTATGCCACTCAGTGTCATGATTTTTGTGATTTTGAGAAGTCTGATATTGGCTGTCCTTATGTTGTTTTGGATCTCAGATGGTTTAGAGTAGTTTTTGTTTGTTTTTTTTTTCCTCTTTTCTTCCTCTCTTTTTTTTCAGAGAACTGAAAAGATAAGGACAGTTGCTTTAAATATTCATGTTGAGGCCATTTGCACCTGTCTAGTAGGAGCCAGTGACCAATCAGTTCTTTGCAGATATCTCAGCTACTGTGTGTTTGGCACTAGATCAGCATATCTATTATTGATTTTTAAGAGAAGCACTGTGGAGGCACCTAACGTTCCTAAGAGGAAGTATTGCAGAGATCAATCTTTCCTGTTGGAGTGAACCAGGCTGGATGGGGCTTTGAGCCAGCTTGGTCCAGTGGAAGGTGTCCCTGGCCATGGTGGGGATGTTAGAACCAAGTGATCTTTAAGGTCCCTTCGAACCCAGGGGTTAATCTATTGTATAAATCTGCTTGCATAGGCCTTGTTAAGTTGCTTAAAGGGAAAAAAAGATCTAAGATTGTCAGTGAGGAAGGAATGGAATGGTGACTGCACACCGTGGCAGCTGTGCCCCACAGTGCCTGCCTGCAGGAAGCAGGTCTGTCCGTCACCAGGAAGAAGCACTCAGCTCTCAGTGGTAACAAACATTTTCAAACTCTACTGTGCATCCAGTGTAAAGCTGTGCAGCAACATATCCTGCTCTATTTTCATCTGAGTCATACAACTGCAGGAGAAATGAAATCCTGAGCCTCCAGATCCAGGAAGAAGGCAAGAAAGAATTAAAAAGCACCTAAGAATCAACTACAGTCATTGTCAGACATAAGTTGCCTTCTTGGAGGCCAAGCATTTTGTATTGGTTTATCACAAGTAGGTTGGTTCTTCCAATGCAGGCCTGGCCTGGCATTCTACTGTAAATTCCATGGAAGGAGTGGGACAAGCAGAGTCTGTTTATTTCTTGTCTATTTATCATCTTCATTTCATATTTTCATGGAGAAAAACAAGTGCATGTAACTTGTTGGTGGCCTTTCTGGGTTCTTCTGCGTTGGAACTGGGCCACACAGGGAGATAGCTGAAGTAACTAAAATTTGGTGACAGGGGTCTGGCATGGTGCTTGCTAAACACATAAGAATTGCACTTGCGTGAGTAATTAGAACTTGGAAAATATTCATGTGAGACCTCTTATGCTAAACAGTATATTCAATTGTGAAAGGAGAATCTGGTGCTTTTAGCTATCCTGATAAGTCCTTGCTCATAAATTCTACTGAAATTTATGCTATATTTTTGATTTTCTCTACTTTTTCTTGCAGTTCTGTGTTAATGTTTAAAAATATTCACTGTGGTGTATGTGGCCCTTCTCAGCTGTGTTAAGGGTGCTGTGTTGATTAAGAGATTTGTCTGAGATGTGTTGCTGAAGGGCACTGTTTTGGACTGATAAAGTGCTACTGGACATCTATTACCAGAGCAGTTCGTCTGCTCAAACAGGGCAATTAGTACAGAGTTCTGCCTTGGGCTGCTCATCCTGCATCTACCAGTGCTGCCTGAGGATTTGCTGTCCTGCTGCAGAGACATGAGTCCTCACAGAGGGCTGTCCACACTGCTGCTGCACAGTCCCATGCATGAGAATATTGTTGTTATGTTGAAGAATTTACACAGTCTGTAACTTAGTTCAGAACTTGGTCTGCCTCCACATTACTCTGTAAGCTCTATCCATTGACAGTTTTGTCAGTGCACTCTGCTGTTGCAGGCACTGAATAGCATCGTTGGGGTTTTATTCCATGGCGTGAATGATGAAACCAGTCATGCACTGAAAGCTCCACAGAACATTTATCTGTTTGAGTTTTGTATGTATATCTCCTTCAGTCTTTTCTGTCCTGCGTGCAGAGCCAAGCTCAGTCAAGCCTGTGTGGTGTGTGCTTTCCTGGTGGTTTCACAGTTTAACGGAGACCCTGTTGGGAAATCCTTGAGACCTGGAGCAGTATGTTTATTGTGGCACCAGAGGATTCCAGCAACTCACTGTACATAACTACTCCAGTATTAATACTTCCACTTTTTATTACTGCGACCTCTTTAGAACATAAAATAGGCTATACAATCTTAACATAGTGTACACTGGTGTTCACTAAACAACAATGTATTTCATAGTTCACACTGACATTCATATCATAAATGTGTCTGTTTGAATTACCACTATTGGAACAAACCACATGTATGTTAGTCATTATGTCTATATACTTGTATTGTTTAAAAAGTGTATTCCTGTTGGTACAGAAAGATGAGAACTCCTTTGTGCATGCACTTATGTGGTAACTGTGTTCTGGAGCTCTCTTAAAAGCCATTATGGTATTGGGTCTTCCTTAGCTTGGCATTTCTCCCCTTCTGCTGGCTGTCACCAGCCTCACAGCAGAAAGGAAAACTGCTTCTCCCCTTCCTCCATTACTGCTTTTTTTTCACATAAAAAGATGTATAGAAAGCTGCATCCCACAGCAGAGGTGTTTTCCTCCCTAAGAAATACAGTGACTTATTTCTCCCTTACCTATTGCATATACAAATGCTTAATTACAGGAAAATTATCTCAAAATTTTAAAATTATGTGCTTTTCTGTCAGTCTATTGTGAGGATATTTGCAATCATTTTTAGCAGGTGACACAAAATATAAAGGTTTGGGTTTTTTTCTGTGTGGACTTTAATAACTGATTTAAAACTCCAAAAAGTAGGTAATAATTTTGTGTAGAAAAAGGAGAAGATGTTGCATATGAAATGAAAGATGTATTGATTGACTAGATGGAGTAGTGTTTTGTAAAGACAATACTGCCATGGTTTTAAAAAGCATTGTTTAAAATAAATGTTTTAGAAAAGGGAAAGTGACTAAGAAAAAAAAGCAAAATTTTTGCATATAGACATATAAAAATTAAATGGTAGATTTTTTGTGCTTTTTGTTGTTAGCTTGGAACATATCCTGTCATCCCTCCCAGCAAGGGACGTGTGGAGGGTTTTTGAGCACACAAATATTTTGCTCTTTGGCCTTAACTTTGGGTATGGAAAAATAGACCATCACTGTAGATTCCATATTTTCATGTCAAAATCAACTAGCAGCTGCCCTGAAATAACACAATATTGATATTTTCCCCTCAGTTACTTGTAAAGTAGCTGACATTGATTCCATACCCTACTAAATTTTTATCACAGAAACAGAGTTGTGTTTTTTTCTTTGCAGTATTTTCTCTCTCCTTTATTTGGAAATAGCCAAAACCACAACAAAAGGGATCGTTTATCTATAAAAGGAACTTAAAAGGCACAATTTTTTTTTTGTCCTTCATCAGTGAATTAAAAACTGCATTTTGACATTTTGGCCCTGTTTGCATTTATTCATTGATCCCCAGCACAGATGCATTTATTTCATCTCACACATCAGATACTGCATCAGGGCAAGCTTGTGTTCTGAGACTTCCCTTAATGACCTATTAATTATTGTTGTTATTATTACACAGCTCACAGGCTTCAGCCACGTTGATGTCATCATTTATCTCACCTTTCATGTAAAATAGTCCCAATTGCTGCTGTGGCTGTCTTGCACTTCTTCCCCTCCCTTCTCCTAGCATGGGCTGGCCTTGGCGTCCTGTTTCCATGACCTTCAACACTGATGTACATGCACCTGCAGTGTTACTGCTATGTTGTGTTTTGGGGTTTTTTAATGCCTTTTTCATATAATCTTTTTTGTCTTTTTTTTTCAGAGTCCTCTGCAGCATTACATTCCCCTGTTTGGAGTGTGGACAAGAGTTTGGCATTCTGCTTTTACAGGTACCTTTTTGAATTTAAATGCACATTTTTTTCCCTCAGGGGTTGATAAAAGGAAAGCTGTTCCAGAATGATTTTACTATGTCCTCCTCTGCTATCTTGTTGTGATAATGAGTTTCTCTTCCTCCACCTTTACTAGTCCATTGGATTGGCAGATTCATTAGTTGCAAGTATATTGTTGAATGCCATTTCAGAAAGATTGAGGCTTTCTCTTCTCTTGCTGGCCTCAGTCACACAGCCATGTATGTGTTGCAGAATCCTTTTTGAAAGTACTCCAGTAGTTCCAGGCTTTTTCTCACCCTTTATTTCCAACCTGTACTTTGGTTACAGTCACTCCATTCAGTAAATTTGTTTTACCTTTTACAATCGAGACCTCCAGTGCAAGTAAACACTTCTTGCCTTAGTCCTCCAGAGCTTTCTATTTATTTCTGTTACTTACCTGACTCCTTTTTGGAAGTATTCCAGTAGTTCCAGGCTTTTTACCATCCTTTATTCCCAGACTGTACTTTGGTTACTGTTTCTCCATTCAGTAGATTATGCTAGCTTTTTGTAACAGAGACCTTCAGTGCAAACAAGCACTGGTAGGCTCAGCACTTCAGAGCTTTCTGTTATTTATTTGGTTATTACTACTGCTTTCCAAATACTGAGTCACACAGAATCAGAGAATGGGTGAGGTTTGGAAGGGACCATAGTGGGTCATCTGGTCCAACCTCCCTGCTTAAGCAGCATCATTGTAAAGTACATGGTACAGAATTTTGTCCAGACAGTTCTTGAATATGTCTAGTGAGGGAGACTCTACATCCTTTCTGGGCAATCTGTTCTAGTGCTTGGTAAAGAAGTTCTGCTGGTAAAGAAGTTCTTCCTCATATTCAGGTGGAACTTCCTGTGGATCAGATTCTGCCTGTTGCCTCTTGTTCTGTTGCTTCGCCCCTCTGAGAAGAGCCTGGATCCATCCTCTTGGCACCCTCCCTTCAGATACTGATAGACATTGATGAGATCCCCTCTCAGTCATCTCTTCTCGAGGCTGAACAGGCCCAACTCCCTCAGTCTTTCCTCATAAGAGAGATGCTCCACTCCCTTAATCATCTTTATTGCCCTTTGCTGGAGCTGCTCCAGGAGCTCCATGTCTCTCTTGTCCTGAGGAGCCCAGAACTGACACAGCACTCCAGATGTGGCCTCATCAGGGCTGAGGAGAGGGGCAGGATCACCTCCCTCAACCTGCTGGCAATGTCATTCCTAATGCAGCCCAGGACACCTTTGGCCTTCTTGGCCACCAGCTCTATAGAGCTGCTTTCCAGCAGGTTGGTCCCCAGCTTGTGCTGGTGCATGCAGTTGTTCCTCCCCAGGTGCAGGGCCCTGCATTTGCCCTTGTTAAAGTTCAGAAGATTCTTCTCTGCCCATCTCTCCAGAATGTTGAGGTCCCTCTGAAGGACTACACAGCTCTCTGCAGAACTGACCACTGCTCCCAGCCTGGTGTCATCAGTGAAGTTGCTGAGGAGGCATCTGCCTCTTCATCCCAGCCACTGATGAACAAGTTAAGCAGTACTGAGCCCAGTACAGAATTCTGGGGGACACCAATGATGACAGGCCCCTGACTAGACCCTGTGCCCCTGAAAATGACCCTTGGGATCTGCTGTTTAGCCTCTTCTTAATCCACCTCACTGTCCAGGCATCCAGCCCACACTTCCAGAGTTTGCCTGTGAGGATGTTGTGAGACAGGGTCAAAAGCCTTACTGAAGTCAAGGTCATCAATATCCACTGCTCTCCCTCCATGCATCCAGGTAGCTGTTTCATCACAGAAAGCAATCAAGTTGGTCAAGCATGATTTACTTTTAGTGAGGTATTAAACTGATAGTAGTGAGGTAATAAACTGGTACTCCTAAGCACCTTCTTGTCATCCATGTGGCTAGAGATGGCCTCCAGAATGAGCCACTCCATCACCTTCCCAGGGAGGAAGGTGAGGGTGGTAGTTCCCTGTAGTAGTTCCCTGTATCCTCTTTCCTCCCCATTTTGAAAGCTGGGGTGCTTTTTTCCAGTCCTCAGGCACAAGTCCATCCACAACACTGAGCTTGACCTCAAGGTCTGAGCAGAAGATGATCATTAAAGCTTAAAAATCTTTATTTTTGTCACTAAAGCTCCAAAACAAAAGGTGTCAGGAATCCAGTGTCAGGAATAATGGAAAGAGTAACTTCATCCTTGGTGAGTACAAGTAAACCAGCTGAAACCCATGAGGACAGGACTGGGCAGATGGTGAACATGTGGCACTTCATAGCCATGGTTGTAAAATTCTTGAAAGATTAATAAGGTATTTCATTGTAGCAAAGAAAAAAATCAGTAATCAATGTCTGATGTGTCATGTGTCAAATTAGCAACACACTTCACAAATACTTAGTTTTAATTCTGCTCAGTAAAAGGCATTTCATGTTCATCTGTTTCCAATCAGCATATTTGGCTCCAGAACATAAATTTGCATTGTGTGGGGTCTTAAATTAACAATTATCACTGCTGTTTTATTTCAAGACAAAATGTTAAGTCTGAGAGTACACATGGCTAATTTAAGGGTAAAAATCTGTTCCCAGAATGTGAAAATCATCTCAGAAGCCATTTCTATCAGCTGAGGAATTGGGAACTTGAAATTCCAGATACACAGTATGAAATTAAGGCAGCAAAACCATTTTAGCTGTGACTGACACCAGGACCATTCAAAGATCTGTGTTAATTTTTGTGATCACAAGTTAACCTACACTAATTTTACAGTCACATTTCATATTTTTACCTCCTTCATGTCATGCTGCATGGGATTTATTTCTGCCATCTTAGAAATGGGATTCAATGTTTTGTGTTCATACAGATGCTCCAGTAGGTCTGTGGTTTTGTTGGAAATATATTGCTCATTTTGTCAACAGAAAAAATTGGATTTGTGATTTATGATGAAAGCAGCATTCAGTCCTGGCTGGGGTGACACAACCAGCCCTCCCTTTACATTAACTTTTAAAGAATGCCTTGAAACCAGTCCAGATCAGTGATGAGCTGGAACTGGGACTGAGGGGCACCTTCAGTGGAGGGACTCAGCTCCCCAGCAGTTGGGGATGGTGTGCTGGCAGAGCAGCTTGGCAGGAGAGGTTACCTTTATGAAGCAGGCATGGGCAGATGAAAAAAGAGACACCATGTGTCCTCATTTGAAGTTTGGCACCTTGGTTTCCACATCCCATTATTTGTCTGGTTTAGGCATCTTAACTCTGCCATGCAGGGTTAAGTAGTTTCAGTCAACTACTAGAAAACTTTGCTGATACTCATCTCTTAATAAAAGATAAAGCAGTAGATACAAGACTGGCATACCTCTATCCACTTTCCGAGTTTGGGATGAATTTCTTACGTTACTTTGGGCAGCCAATATCAATCCTGTATTAACTTCCAGTTGGGAGATTTACTTTTGTTTACAGAAGAGGGGAGATCTATATGTGTGGCTGTGTATCACATACCTTAGAGGAGAATGGATATGTAGCAATCTTAGGGTAGTCTGATACTCTCAGGGAGGGCAGGAATGGAGGAGTGGTTTAAGCAGACTTTCCAAGCAATAGTCTGTGACACCTGTGAGGACAGGGTGAAGAGCATCCCTAGTTCAGGCATCGCAGGGACAAGCCTGTTGTGTATCTGGTCATGCAATCAGCATGTGAAAGGGGTCTGAAGCATTGCCAAAAAGAAGAACTGGATTTACTGAGGAGTCTGCAGCAAACCTCAGCACTCATTCAATTGACTGGTCAGTATTTCTGGTTGCTGGATTTACTCCACTATGCATTTTCATCCTGAAAGTGCACGGTGCTCTGAGCCTGGCATCCCTCTGTGATATGTTCCTACCAACCACCCAGTGCCAGCTCCTTTGCCCTCAGCCTTCTGAGCTCAGCAGAGAGTGTGCCCCAGGCACAGAAGCTGCAGGAGAGAGAAGATGTATCTCTCTGCTGCAAACCAAATGGTCTGGGTTAGCAGGAGCTTTGCTTCAGGAAGAGCTTCACTGACAGCTTCACCTTTCTCCACAATGCCCTTATGCCATCTCTGTTCCTTCTGCAGGATGGAGGAGCTGCGAGAGAGGAGATGAGGAAGAGAGCTTGAGCTGTCTCTTCCTTTTTCCTATAATCCTTCTCTGTCCTTGTAATCTACTCCTGCTTCCCAACTCACTCTTCAGTGCTTCTTCCTCTATTCCCAACACCTTCTCCTCTCTTTGCCTGGCTAATAGCATTTCTCTTTACTTCTCCGTGTCTTGTCATTTCTCACTTTTCTTATGTCTGTCTCCACACTCACAATTCCAGGTTTTGGGTTTCTTTTGTTTGTTTGTTTTGTTTGTTTTCTTGGAGTCCCTGCACTGCCTTCCTCTCTCCATTTAATTAAATGCAGTGGTCATGACTTGATATAGCTTTTGTTTTCTTTAAGATGGTGAGGATTTTATGGTTTCTTAAAATCAGAGTCAGGAAGAATTTCCAGCATCATCATCATCATAACTTCACCTAACCCCTCAGATAGGCAAAAACCATTCAAAAGAATCTGGAGATTCTGATTTCTAAAATGAGGCTTTTCAAGAATATTGTTTTAGTGAAGATCATTAAATTAATCAGTAATACAAAGCCCCACTTTGAGTGTCAAATTTGCATGTTAAACAAAAGTTTGGATGCTCATTGAGAAGTTGTTGTGAGAGACAGGGTCAAAAGCCTTACTGGCCTTTCTGGAGCTGGATGTTCATCTCCAGTTAAATAGGTTGTGAACAGTTTGTGAAGATCTGTAGCTTAACATGTGGACTCTGTGGCATCTATTTCCCATACAGCAGCCAAGAAGAAAATATACTCAGTGTATTCTAACAGCAAACACCTCAACAGCTGTAGTCAATGCTGGTATAGTCTGAGTGGTTACACACACAAGTGTGTGACCATGCACAAGTGTAGCACTTGTGTTTAGTTTTACAGCTATAATCATTAATTGCAACATCATCATAACAATGAAGACCTAAATTGCCTTGTGTTCCAGTGCCAAAACTGGTATGTTCAACCATCTGCTTGAAGGACTCTGTAATATACGGATACATCTTCAAGACATAATGCTAAGCATGCCTTCAGTTTTCTTTCTTGACTTCTAACAACATGTACCTTTAGACATGAGGTTGGAGAAACGGAGAATGAACTATCCTGGTATGGGAAAATATTCTCTTATCTAGAGAAAAATATAATTTTACCATTCAAAAATGAAAGAAATGATTCATGCAGTTGCTCTGAGGGTTGCAGTGCCCTAGAACACTGCTGTAAATCATCCATGGTTTATTTTTGCTGGGTTTTTTTTTTTTCCAAATGTAATTTTAAAAAGACTAGATTTGTTTTTGCTTAGTCAAAACTTTTATAGTGTGTTTATTTAAGAAAAAAAAATATGCAATATTTCATGTGTGTAGAGCTTAGAAATGAAATGCTTAGAAATGGTTAACTCAGGGCAATTCATTTGTAGACATTATTTTTAAATAGCCATTCTGACCTTACTGCAGTAATATCTCATGTTACAGAAAAGGCTGTTTAATGCAAAGAGTTTTGACAAACAAGACCCCACAGCTAATCAGAAGAGCAGCTCAAAGTCTGCAGTTGTCAGAATTAGGCTGCTCTATTGTATCCCCCTGGCTGAACGTTATCATTTTTCTGATGGTACTGGTTTTACTATGCTCATTTTTAATTGTGCCTACTGTATTGCCTCTCAAAGGTGGCCTTGTAAGTTTTTAATCTCAGTAGCAGACATTAATTAGCTTTATTTTAATATTTATTTCTAAAGATTAAATGCTTGTGTTCCTGTATAGAATTTATTAAAAAGAATTTTCCATGTAACAAGCTGTTAAAGTAAGAAAATATTTAAATATAAATAATTAGGTGGCTTTCTGGGTTCTTGCTTTTAAAATCTTGACAAGTATTATAAGAAATATTCTGTATGCTTAGGCACTGTTTCTTTCAAATGTGTTTTCACAACATGTAAGAAACTTCAGGAAGGTGCTATTAAGCTTTGTTTTGAAACTTTGAAAATAGGCATTTTCAAAAGATTCTTTTACTATATACATCTCTAAAGGAAAGGAAATTTTAAGTATGGTGTCTTTTTCTATTTATAATAGCTCTTTATGGTTTCTGGTTTTTTCACTGCATAAATTATTGGAATTGTTTTTCTTTTCTGGGCTGTATTTGTTTACTTTGGGTCTTCATGTATTTGAACATTTCTGGAGTTTTGCAGGATGAGTAATTGCAAGGGAGTGTCTAACTGAAGCTGTTTTCATTGTGAGTTTATGGTTATTTCTCACATAAAATCTCTTCATACCTATGATATTATGCTCCTTTAATGTATTTCTCATTGTAAACAGTTTTAGAGAACTTTCATCAATAACCAAGAGTCTAAACATGGCAGCTTGATATTTCAGGGCCTTGTGCATTTTTATGACAGTTGGGTAAATTCTTGCCATTCCCACATGAAGAAGCTGGCAGCAGTGTTTATGTACATAAAATCAGAGATTACTGAACTCTTTTGAGAAATGAGAGATTGGATCAAATCCCCAGTCCCCAAACTGGGGTGAGTTTCTGACCTCCTGAGGAAGAAGTGAGTTGGTCTTCCTATTTCAGCTGAAATGTCCTACTTGCTAGAAATTACTTAATTGCACTGGAGCAGGATTAGTAACCCAATTTCCTTGTCAAGTACCATATGTGGTCTTTTTCTGCTCTTTTCTTTATTTAAAGAAACCTTGCTAGTACTTTTTGTTTGTTTGTTTGTTTTCAAGTGGAAGTCTTTAAAGGAAGTGCTGGAAAAGGATCTGTCTCTACATACTGAATCACAAAATTGTTAGGGTTGGAAGGCACCTCTGGAGATCACCTCATATCCAACCCACCGGCCCAGTCAGGGTCACCTGGAGCAGGTGACACAGGAAGGTGTCCAGGTGGATTTTGAATGTCTCCAGAGAGGGAAACTCCACAACCTCCCTGAGCCTGTTCCAGTGCTCTGCCAGCCTCAGTGTAAGGAAGTTCTTCCTCTGTGGAACTTCCTCTGTTTTTGTTTCTGGCCATTGCTCCTTATCCTGTCACTGGCACCACTGGAAAGAGTCTGGCACCCTTGACAGCCACATTTGAGATATTTGTATAATACAAGGTGTAGCCTGGTACTTTGAGGATCTGCCCTGGAAGGCTGCTTCCAGTCTGGACTCCAAATCCAGTGGAGGAGGAAGTGTTTTCTTTGTCATCCTCCCCAGCTTGGACTGTGTTTTGAGGTCTGGCAGCTACGTGCTGGGTGAGACAGTGTGGATGACTAAGGTGAGGAGGTCCCTGGTTTTTCTACAGTTTGGGGATTATCATTAGGCTTAGTTGCTTGCATGTCTTTTAGAAGAAATAAGAACTTTGCTTATGCTGGGTGGCATGGGTGCTCAGGACATGCCCATGGGGTCTCTTTCCCTGAACATGCTTTCTATCCTACATGCTCATGATCATTCCAGATTTTTCACAGTTCCCTTCCATAGATGTGAAACAGGGGAGATGGGCAGCCATAGAAGTCACATGGGAGATGAGGAAAGTGTCCAGGTTTTGAATTGGTTTGATGTTCAGGACATAGCTGAGGCCTTGCAGGCAGGCAGAAGAGTTCACAAGTGATTCTCAATGTATTAGTTGAGGGAGAAAAGTACTGGCAGAGGAACATGTGCTTTGTGGTGAGATTCAAGCTTAAATATAATCTACCCAAGATTTTATGAGTACTGCTGTCACATAAATGGTGAGCACAGACTCTGTTTCCCCACAGAAAATGCCATTTAGGTGTGTGTGTTTTAGTGCTGATGAGTTTTGAAGGCTCAGCTTGATGTTGCCATGCAGCAGTAGCCAGAAAGGAGATGAACCTACAGAAGTCTTCTGGTCATGGGTCCTTAAGTCTTTGACTACAAGGCTGTGTTGGTAGGCACACTGCACATTTAATATAAACATTCATTTTGAAAATCTATACTTGCACTTTATCCATTTAAATCTGGTTTGATTTCTTAGTATTTCCAAGATAAAAGTTTTTCTAAGAAAAAATGGTTTATGTTTTAGGGCTTACCCCATAGTGTAATTAAGGCCAAGTCTATCCCATAGCTGCACTGCTATGCTGCAGTAGAATGCTTTAACATTCATACAAGTTTTCAAACATTTAAAGGATTTGGGACTATGTTTAATTTATCCCAGTGTGACAAATGGTTCAGAATTGGCATTTTGAAAATACTGCTATCAAGATGTATGTTCTGTAGGTGAGTTAATAGCTGTAATTTTTTTGGTGAGGCATGCTGCAGAAGTTACTGAGCTGTTTCTCAGCTGCCTGATTACTGATGAGACTTGAGCTTCTGCTGTTGAGGGCCAGACTTGGCAGTGTTATTGGGGGTACCACATGGGTGATGGAGCCTGAGAATCCTGCTAGTGAGGTGATGTGTCTGTAGTAAAACTAGAAGGAGGGTGTTTTGCAGATGTATCTCCACATTTTTGCAGATAGATTTTTATTTCCTTCTTTGCAAGTGCATATGATTTCTATGGAACTTACTGCCATAAGATTTTGGTGGCTTAAAATATGTCTCACTCTGAAAGTGGGAAGAATTTGTTAAGAATTACCATGGACTTGAGATGAGAACTAAAATGAAAAGTTTTCCATTTAAAACATTTTTGCTGAGCTTCATAATTGAAATAATTTTTTTTCTTCTGTCTCCCTCTGTTTTTCCCCTACTTTGCAGCAGTGACCCCCCAATTAACTTTTTTTTCCCCCCACACATTGGAAGCACTACTACCAGGAAAAAAAGGTGGTTTACCAGGATGCCAAATCCAAACATGGCCATGAAAGACATCCTCCAGGAGCAAGAAGATGAGATGCTAGCTTTTCCTATCAGTAGAAAAAAAGGGAGGGTGTAGTGCAGATAGCACTGCTCCTTCCATCAGAGCAGAGCAGGAGTTACTGCATCTTGCAGAAGTAAGAGAGAAGTAAAAGCCTCCCTTTTTCCAGAGAAGAGGGACCAAGCAGGTGGGACTTGGTACAGCAGGGATCTATATCGGGGTTTGATGAACCTCTGAAATGTAACTGAACACCACAGCCAAGTATCCTGTATTGAAAAAGGGGATTATGTTGATCTCTAAAAGTGCATAAAAGATCCTAGGAAAACTGTGTAGGCTCAGGACACCACAGGATAAACTGGGAATTGTGGCCTTATTGTAAGGAGGAGGCTTTAAATTTAAAACATGATGGTTATGGAGAGATGTGGAATTAAAAGTATAAAAACAGTTTAGATTTGAGACCATTGACACTGGCTGATGAACAAGCAGGAAGAGTGTTTCCTAAAACTTTGTGAAGTGTTTAGAGCACCATTCCCATAAAATGCACACTGAAATAGAAATATTCACATAAGGCTACAAATGTAGTAAAACGTTATATTCCTTATGAGAATTTTTAGCCCCTTCTTTGGTTTGTTGGGTTTTTTTTGTTTGTTTGTTTTGTTTTGTTTTGTTGTTTAAATGACAACTGAAATTACTGCAAAGGGCACAATGCTGTCTAAGCAACACAGGCATCCAAAGAAAAACCAGAACTGATTTCCACTACAGCTTTTACAAACACAGCCTGTAGTATTGCTCTAAATAATAAGACATTTTATTTTGGTTTGTACTGTCTCATTGGAAGATAGGGGAATTTCATTTCTGGGCTTTCTTCTACATTTATGCAGCCTGTTGAAAGAAATCAGAGTTTTCATTGTTGTGAGATATCTATAGGGCAGTATTTAACCCAGAAGCATCCCTGAGAGTGGATTACTGCTACTGGGTAGGAGATGTAACAGTGATGGATTTCAGAACTAAAAAGAAGCAAAATACTTTCTAAAGTTTTTTCTTTCAAAGAGGCATCTCTATCTAGCTCCCAGTGAGACCTAGGCATACATTACAGGGTTAGTATGTAAGTATAGCTGCTAGGTTGCTTTCCTGCTTTCCAGATGTTTATACCTCCACGGATTTTCCAGCAGCTATTTCAACTTAGCAGTGTTAGCATTTCTGGTTATGGCGATGTCTTGCTTTAAGCCTCATCATTTTCACTGCACATTGAAATAGAAAGAGTGCTCAGTGGTGACACTGTTTTATTTATGGAGAGTTTTGTCTTAAAAGCTTTGATGTAAGAGCCAAGCAGAATTAACAAAAATATATCAGCCTGTATTATGCTTAGCTATGCAAGCTATTGCAAACAAGGCTAGTTGTAGTTTGGGTTTTTTTGGTTGGAAGTAACACATCAGCAGTGAAAAGTGACCGCCGAGGTTACTACCTTCCCATTTGGTGGGAATTTCTCTTGCCTACATAATTCTGCCACCCTTAGTTTCAGGTCACTGTAGTTCACATTATTCATGACCTTTTGAAGGTTTAAATGTATACTTGAACAGATGCCTGTTGCTCTTGCTGTTCACTGTACCGTGTTTTAGGGAGGAACAGAGCTGAAAACAGGCACTTTCATTTGTATTTTGAGTGATGGTAGATCTGAAAGACTATTTCATCTCCTCATGCTTTATCTTGACAGTTAATATTATGTGAGACCAAGACTACACAGCATACACATCTTTATCTAAAATTGGCTTAAAAAATGAAATACTGCTGCCATTCTGGATATGGATGACTTTTTATCAATTTCAGCCAAGTTTACTTAGGCTTTGCCTGTTTTTTTTTAAACTTAGTAGCATATATATGTGAGGTTTACAATGGCAATTATCCACAGAATAACTTGTATCAGTTTTAGGCATACATATTAGTATAACTTAGCACACAGACCTGTAGCCAGTGATTCTCAGTGAAGCTCTCATTTGTAGGCTTTGCAGTGACTGTTAAATAAACAGTATCTTCATTATGGGGCCTGCAGCTCTGAAATGCACCCAGGTATTAGGGGAACCTGAGATTTTCCATCTGTGTCCTGTGTTCCTGTGTAAGTTTTGTTTTGTGATCTCTTTGAGTCCTGTTGCAGACACTTCTTGATTATTTATACTGGAATTTATGTCATGTTATGGTGCATCTTGAGGCTGTGGTAGTTATATTTTATCACCTGGAAAATAAAATTGACACAGGCCTTTAAATATCAAGGAAGGCAGAGTAAAGGCTGTCAGCCTTCATTATATTTATCCACTGTACATCATCCTCCCTTCTGTGCAATCCCTTCATCTGCTGTCCCAGAGGGATGAATTAGGAGAATGAGCTTCATTGTAACTTTGTCAGGTGAAGCAATGTCCTCACCAAAGTCAAGGACAGAAATTTCACTCATTTCATTTGGGCCACATTTTCACATGGCTTTTTTGCTGCTTTTTCTGTAGCTTGAATACTGCTAAAATATGTCATGCCTTTCTGTGGATACTTTTAGACAAAGACTGGGTGAAACGTGGCCAAATGCGTAGGAGCTACAGGACACCACAGAACGGAGGAGGGAAGTGTGTCATTTACTGTCAGTTGACACCATTCAGTCTGTGTTTAGAATGCAGTTTTAGGTATGAGAGGAAAAAATGAACTCTGTTATTGCACAATGCTATTGTATTCATAATAGTGCTAGAAATAAATACTTGCCACAATGGGCTTTGTTCATAAATTTCTCATACTTTTCAAGAAACTGCATATTCAGAATATATGGACCTAGGATTCCAAAGTTTCTGCATAGTTTATCTCTTCCTACTGCCTCGGTTTTAAAGTAAGGAAAGAATATGTTATAGGAGATTTATTCGTAGTTAATGTTACTTGTATAGCTATTGCTGCTCTGGGCTGTGTTGTGTTCCCCTAAATCATGCAGATAGAGCATTGGTTATTTAAATATGAATATCTGACAAGCATATTATGGACTCAAGAGTGATTAAATTGTGATGTCTAGAATGAATTAAGTGCTTTGAATCTCTGCCACAAAAGAATCCTGAATTGAAGTGTCTGGCTGAAAATGCAGCTTTAAAAACCCAAAATTTTGTGCATTTTGTATTCTACTCAGAAGGTGTGGAATAGTTGTGGGATATTAGAGTAGCTCAGTAAGACCTTTCAGACAGGTTTTATTAATATATACATGGTGTTAAATAGAACTATGTTTGAATGCATCTATAAGATTTTTGTCTTTGTTTTTCTTGAAATAATTTCTTAAGTCTAGTAGTTTTGTAAGGAAGAGCAGTAATGGAAATCCAGAGTAAATCCTGAAAAAGACTGTTCAGTCCATAGAAGGATTACATCTATACAGCAGACCACTGGATGTAAACAGAGAGAAAGGAACATTTCTTGAGTCCCTAAAAATATTTCAACATGTTTTTTCTGGGAGTGGGTGAAGAAAACCTATTTGCCCTTGAGTTTCTGCAGGATGTTACTGGTACCAGAGATGTACCCAACAGGGAAAGGGAATTCAGATGCCTAAGCCATGAGTTTCTTTGGAGTTTAAGCCAGAAAAAAGCCACTTCTATGCCCTGGTTGCTGCAATGATGATCTTCACAACTGGAATCTGAGTCTTCCTGAGACATCACTGTACTGCTGCTCTCAGCCTCTTATTAACAATAAAATTAATAAGTAGCAAGATTCTGTAGTGTTGCTGTGGTGTTTCAGGTGCCCATGGACAGAAGAGAAGCTGGTAAAAATTGAACTCGTTTTCCCAGTTAGCAGTAGGAACAGCCTGCAGCCATCACCAGCACAGGCAGAAGTTTCATTAGATTTTACATTCATCCACCTCTCTTTCATCACACTTTCTTTTTTTACTGTATCTGGTTAGTAATTTTTATCTCTCTGAGATGATAATACTGAATAAGATTTCTGGTGATACTTTAATGCAGCACTTCAGTGAAATGGAGCAATTTAAACAATACACAAAAAGTTGATTCCTTTTCAAGCTGTGTGTTCCTTAATTTATATCAGCAGTCCCACAGGTACAAAGCCTCCATGGCTGGCCACGAAACCACTTGGCTGTTACCCCCCAGGCTCCCTGTGCTGGCTCAGGTGGACATTTCTGTCCTGGCTCCTCACCAGGTCTTTGCTTTTCTTTCTAGACATGCCTGAAGCACACTGCCACTTGCAGCATATTTCCATGGACTCCGGGGCACCTGGCTCCATACGTGCTTGCAAACAAACACACTTGTTCTCTCAGATGAACATGCGTGCATGGTGGGATTTACTTTTCTTCTTTTTTTTCCTTTTTAAGTGTGGTGCTGAAGGCAGTGTGGATGCTCAGCCTACTGGGCAATGCTTGCTGACATTGATGAAAGCTATCCAAAGTGAGGAAGTTGTTAAATGCTGGGAAAAGACTTCCAAAAGCAGCCTTGAGCTGGAGGCCTTGGTTCCCATGCTCTGATCTGTAGCGGTGTGCGGAGCCACTCACCAGAGGAGAATGGAGTTGGCAGCTGTCCTCAGGGGCAGGACATGGTCACCTTTAATGACAGTGGTCTAGCAGGAGAGTTCTCTTGCTTGCTCAAGTAGTATTAACTCAGTTGGGTGACAGTGTTAAGTACTGAGAGCTCGGTTGTTTGTGGGGTTTTCGTCCTCTTGACAAAACCCCTGCTCTCACACAGATTTGATTTCTGCACACAAGTATTAAATATACACATCAATGGGGTTATTTATACAGACACTTAGCCATCCAGCTCTGAGCTGGCAATGTGGAAAGATTTACTTTGTGTGTACGGAAGAGAAATGTGTGTGCAGATGCAAGTTGGAATTGCCTTCTGCGCATTTGGAAGTTTCATACTTAATTTCAAAACAGTACCAATAAATATGTTGATTCAAATGAGGAAAGCTTTTTCTCTTTCAGGGAGACTTAGTTTAAATTCAGGAAGTCAAACAGCTGAGGAGTTAGCACTAGGATTTATAAAACAACATTGAAAGAAAAGCTTAATTACCATTTCCCTACCCTTTCAATTGCATTGAATCTGTGTCTGGTTTATCACCCACCTAAATATGTTAGTTTGTATTTGAAGAATGCTTGTGACAGTGAGCCCTCAGGAGAAAGCTCAGCTTTTTCCTATAATCTCATTATAGCATTTGTATGTTTTATTTACTCGCTTTGACCTTGGATAATATGTAGAAAGTATTTAATGTATATATATATCACATGATTCTGGTCATCAGTGATTGAGGTTGTTTTGTTTTTACTGTTAATGTAACTTCAGCTGGAATTTCAAGTTGAGTATTGATGGATGAGAACACATAGGATGACAGCAACATGAAAGCAAATCATCCCAGGGAAGGATGCTGCTCTGTGTTCTTTAAGATAGAGTGAAGATGGAGCAGCTGCTTTTCTTTTTCTCCCTGAAGATCACAATGATAATAGAAATGGGATATTAAAGAGGGCAGCATAGATTAATGGGGCAGTAATAAAACAAATGAGACCCATTAGCGAAATCACTGCTTGAAAAGTAGATTCCATGGTAAGTGCCCTTCAGTGCCTCATTTAGGAAAAATTGTTTCAGCACTTGTAATATCATCCATGGTGTTGGATTTTAGACTGTTGTGACAATCTCAGTGATAAAACCTTAAAATAATTTAGATGAAGAGAAATTTTATTTGTACTTACTGCTTGATAGAAGACCTGAGTTATTATATCTATCTACATGTTGAAGACAAGTTCTTCTTTTTCAAACCCAGTCACAATGGTTTTTCATGTTCCCAAAATCTTACATAAAAAACCAAAGACATTTTTTGTTGTTCTGTTAAGCCTGTAAGGTGATCATGAGAGCTAGGAAGGCCTTCTTTTATTGCTGGAGCACCAGTGCTATGGATACCAATGTTCAAACAGATAGGAATTGGAATTGGTGGATTTAGTGACATCTCCTGGCTTTATGTGTTGATTCTATATTTGATTAGCAATGAAGGATGTGCACTGAACTTAAAACTCTTCATGTCTCTGTTTGCTCTCTGCTTTTCAGACCAGATTGTTTTCTGCACAATTTAATGAGCAAGGAAAATACACTTGATTGCTGAGATTTATACCCCCTTATATTTTTCTAACCCCCTTATATTTTTCTATAAGGAGAAAAATATTTGGGGGTTAGAGATAAAACATGTTCACAAATTTACTTAACTAAGCCAAATACATTAATATGAAGTCCTTTTTTACTGGAAGATGTGTGGCTTCAATTCTCTGGATTGTCTCATTCTGCTTCCCTTTCTCCCTCTAGAAATGTATGGCTGTATTGTGATGAGGCTTAATTTTTTTGGAATTTTTTTTCCCCCCAGTGTAATTTTGTTAAATCGAAGCTCGGAGTGTAAATATCAAACGATTCACATCTTGTGAGATGCAGAGGGGTGCTGGGCAGGAGCGGGCAGGGGCTCCGTGCGCGCCGCCTGCCCGAGCGGGCGGCGGAGGCAGAGGAGGGCCGGGAGGCGGCTGTTGCTATCGCTCTGATGTCAGGCGCTCCCGCTAACGTGTGGTTGGTTATTCTGCCTTTCAGATCGCTGCCGCTCGCTCCTGGAGCGCAGGGGGGACGGCCAGACTCCCACATCTTTCAGCGAGAAGAAAGAAGCCAGCGGAGCGGACTAATACGGACTTGTGTCGGGTGCCCTTGCCCTACAAAGGCTGCCTTCAAAAGAGAAACGCAGTGCTATTTAATGAGCTGTGAGATGAGGCACTGCTGCTAACGCTCAGATCCCAGGATTCATCGGCTATTCATTGTGCTTAATGTACATGTTTCTGCACCGTGCATTTAGGAGATCCCAGAGAAGAATCCAAAACGGCTGCGGGGGAAAGACCACCAAACATGCCTACAGAAACATTACCGACAGGTAGCATGGTGAAGCCGGTCAGCCCTGCCGTGACTTTCACATCTGCCGTTCCTCTCCGCATCCTGAACAAAGGACCCGACTATTTTCGCAGGCAGGCGGAGCCTAATCCAAAAAGACTGAGTGCAGTGGAGAGGCTCGAAGCCGACAAGGCGAAATACGTCAAGAGCCAGGAGGTCATCAATGCCAAGCAGGAGCCTGTGAAGCCGGCGGTGCTGGCGAAGCCGCCGGTCTGTCCTGCGGCCAAGCGAGCGCTGGGGAGCCCCACCTTGAAAGTCTTCAGCAACAATGCAAAGACTGAGAGTGGAGTCCAGAGAGAAAATCTGAAACTTGAGATTTTGAAGAACATCATCAACAGCTCTGAAGGCTCCAGCTCAGGCTCAGGGCATAAGCACGGTCCCCGAAATTGGCCACCCCACAGGGCCGATTCCACAGAGCTGAACCGACACTCATTCGCCGAATCCTTGAAGGTTTACCCCACGCAGGGCCGGAGCAGCCCCCAGGAGAGCAGCTCCAATGTCAGCAGAAGGCTCCTAGATCAGTCAGCAGAGACTTTCTTGCATGTCTCTCACAGCTCTTCAGACATTAGGAAAGTAACTAGTGCAAAGCCCTTAAAAGCAATACCCTGCAGTAGTTCAGCTCCACCTCTGCCTCCAAAGCCCAAAATTGCTGCCATTGCCACCCTGAAATCCCCAGAGATTGAGGCAGTGGAGTCTGGATGCGGAGTTAGTAGAAGGCCCTCCCTACAGCGGTCAAAATCAGACTTAAGCGACAGATACTTTCGCGTTGACGCAGACGTTGAACGGTTCTTTAACTACTGCGGACTGGATCCTGAAGAGCTTGAAAACCTTGGGATGGAAAACTTTGCAAGGGCTAACTCTGATATTATATCCCTCAACTTTCGCAGTGCAAGCATGATTAGCTCAGACTGTGAACAGTCTCAGGACAGCAACAGTGACCTTAGAAATGATGACAGTGCCAATGACCGTGTGCCATATGGCATTTCTGCCATTGAAAGGAATGCCAGAATCATCAAGTGGTTGTATAGCATCAAGCAAGCTAGAGAGTCACAGAAAGTGTCCCATGTGTGAGAGAGAAATCCACCGTAGAAAAAAGCAAGGACTGTATCTTTGTCTGTGAATATTCAGTTTGTGAAGGGTTGTGAAGTCTACTTGAAGTCTTGTACCCTTCTCAAATCTCTTTGTGTTGCTTGTTGTGCAATGTTTCCAAGTTGCATGCCTGTCAACATGTGAGCTGACCTGGCTTCCACTTGAACAGTAACTAACTACAAAGCCTGGCTGAGCATACACATTATCTGCCAAAAGTTTAAGACAAGAATCTGATTAGGGCTTCAGTATAATCAAAGTGTTTACATGGAAAGATTATATGACTTCTTTGGTATTTATGTGGTTCCTCGTGGATTTTATATATGTCACTTTTTGTCTTAATACAGATATTGTCAACTGACTTTACTCATTTCCAAGCTGAAACAGAATCCCTTTGTGGGGAAGAAAAGTGGAATTGGCCGAAATAGGAGGTTTAGGCATACAACGATAGGCAAAGCAGCCTTATCTCTTGTAGAAAGTGCATTATTGGCACACGAAAGCTGTTTCTAAAAGGCAAAGAATGCTATGTTCTTAAATTATGTATCGTTGTTAAACTATATATCCCTACTTGTAGTAAGGCACTGTTCAGTAAAAGTTTATTTTTCCTAGGTAAGCTCCCTCTGTTTTACAGCAGAAGTAGTCTAGTGAATCTGCTTGACCTCTCATAAACTAAACGAGACTTTCATTTGGGTTGGTGTAAGCATTTTAATGATTTTGTATTATACCAGTTGGAAAAGCTTAAAGAAGGTTGGAGTCAACAGATTAAAATGGCGCAGGTGCAGGATTTTGTGGGTTTGATTTTTACTCAAAGATTCCTGGTCTTAAACTTTTGACAGGAATAATTAGATCCTATAGCTGATATTGAATGCCTTTATTAGTCAAAACACATCATGACTACGAACTCCATGCTGTCTTAATTTTTTTTGTAGATCTATTTGAAGAGTTAATGAACAGAAATGGAAACACACAGCCATATCAATATAACGCCTCCTATTCAGAAGTAAATACACTCAGTAGCTGAACTATATCTGAAAAAATGTGATTATGTTGTCTTGCATATGTTATATCTAAGGCTGTGAAAGTTTGTTCCAGCTCTAGGAAAGTGTAGAAACATGACAGTATGTAGCTTTTCCTTTCTCTTTTTTTGTAATCCTTAAGATGGTTAGTGCTGCGAATCAACCTGTTACAAATCTTTCAACAATCTGTCTTCCCAGTGGTTTAATTAACTGTCACTTCAACTGACAGTGGTGGAATAGTAGTGGAGAAGTTGAAAGTACAGTGGTCTGCTTCATTATTATTGTATTCATGCTTTGAAGTAAATTGCAGCACTACCTTATACTACATCAGCTAATAGGAAACTTTTTTATTGTGTAAATGCTGTAAGACTTTGTATATACTTCAGTTGTTACAAAATCTTTAAAAGGAAGAGTGTTATGCTAATAAATAGCTCCTGGTGCAGGTATGGTAGGGTTTTTTTGTTCTTATTTTCACCCCTCCCATTCTTAAAACTGTATCAGGAACTCAATTGCTGTGTGTTTTAGTGCTGTAGAAGGTCTTGGTTAAATAATAGTTCCAGTAAAAGGTTTCTTTTACTAAAGTGCTTTTCAGATTATAATTTTTTATAAAATAACTATAGCAGCATGATCTGTCTGAAGAACTAGAAGAGATTTTCAAGACTCCTAAAATAGCTTGCTTCTTCCTTACCTAGCAATGTTACTGTTCCCGTTTATAGCATCTGTTCGTAATGAATCACCGCAGTCTTCTGAATTATTCTTCAGTAGTGCTTATTTATATATTTGAATATTAAAGATGTTTTACAAAGTCGGGTTCTCTCTTTTCTCTGAGAAGCCTGTAGCCCAGCTTATAACAGACAGCTACAGTTAATGCAGGCAAGACTGGAAGTGGAGCCATGCAGTCATTTGTTTCCTATGGAATTATCCTACATCCAGTTTTATATAATTGTTCTCTAAATGTTTGTTTATGGAGGGAGGGAAGCACACATTCAGTTTCAGCACACATTCAGCTTCAGGAGGCTACTCTGTGATTTTTACAGTTGACTTCACAACCTAAGACTTACAACATTCCTAGCTCAGACAAAAAAAAAAAAAAAAAAAAAAGAGGAGCTCTGTATTTCAGCTACAGGCCCGTTTGTGACATTTTAAGCTCCATGGGTTTCAGTTGGCATTGACATCACAATGGTTTTTCAAGCATATTTTTCCAATAGTAAGTTCTACTCAGTTCAGTGACTGTTTTGCCAAGGAAAATAATGCTTGAGGGATTAAAGCCAAGTGTAATGCAGCTGTATAGCAATGAAATAAAGAAGTTCAAACCGAAATAAAAAATCCACCCACATTGTTCTCTCTCAAGTGTTTTAAGAATGATGATAAACATGCTATCTCAAGTGTTGTCAGCCAAAAACAGTAATAAAGAAGCTTTCATAACTAGAAAATGGATTAGAGCATATGCTAGTATTCAGAATTTGTTTCCCAAGGTTTGTTGGGAAGCCATAAGCTCTTGAGAAATCAAATTAATTTCCTTTTAATCACAAAAGAGGTTGTAAGCTATCTGTAAGAGGGTGTTTCCTCACCCAAAATCTTAGGTAGCGCCTTTGGAACAGCACAGGTGCTGATCTGCCTTTGCTGTCCCTGCTTCCTACAGTGTGCACATGGATAAGATTCTACAGGGCCTAGACCTTCACAGTCAGCTGGACTTGCAACTCTGGTGAGGTTGCAGTAATAGAAATCATGGGATTGCAGAATGTTCACAAGGCTTTGAACAAGCAGGTAACAATTGCCTTTTTTGTCACTTTATTGCCGTTTATGCAGATATTATTTAGTTATTAGTCATCCCAGGACAATGGTCTTGTTTTTACCTGTACGTTTGCATAAAATCCAAATCATTGGTGTCTGATTGGTTTTGTATTCAAATGGGAATAACCATTCTATACAATATATTATATATTATCTGCTTTTGCAGACAGGTCATCCTGTCATGTCAAGAGTGCATTCTGCCTTAGGAGATTCCTGAGTGCTGAATGCTGAATTCACAAAGAGTTGTAACCAGCTGAAATGCTTCATCAGGGACCTGTTCTGGTCCTGTTCCTCCTGTGTCCAGCAGGCATTTACTCAGGTGCAAAGTGCACAGCAGGTGTTCACAGCTAAACAACAGCTCTTGTTGCAGCTCTGGAGGGAAATGCAAGCCCATCCTGTGAAAGCTGATACTGACAGTACTGGCCTCAGCAGTGAAGAAAAATGCAGTGTGTCTTCAGTGATTGGTGTGAGCTCATACACACACACATACACACAGACAGAAGAAACCACCACAGAGATTTATGGTGGTTCTGTTACTTTGACTTGCCATAGAGGGAAGGGAAGAGGAAAATGGTGTGACCAATTACACTTTGAAAGCTACCTACAGCTTTGCACAGAGGTAAACCATTTATCTGAGTCAAAGAGGTGGGCATCAAAGTAAAACTTGTCTTTCAATCACTTCATATTATATAGTAACAATGTCATGAAAGATGAGAGATAAAACATCTGTGCCACAAATTTACATTCAACAAATACAAGTACTGAAATTGTCTTTTTTTTATGAATACTGTTTCTGCAAAGGAGAGCTCTGTGCTGTGAGTGTATGCACCATCTGAGTGACCGAGGGCTCTTGAAGGGGAAACACAGAATGATGATGCTTTTGGCTGTAATTCAAAAATCAAAAGGCACGCTCAGACAACAGAGCCAATCGGTATTGCTGACTTATCTCTTTTTACAGCAGTTTATCCATCTGTGGAGGCCATACGCACTTGATTCTAGTCATTGAATGAAAAACAAAGAGCTTAATGGAGCTCTGCAGTACAGAGCTGAATAATTGCAGTCTGCAGGAGAACGGGAAGGGAACTAAACCTTAAAAGCAGTCTTCCTGATACCTATTGATTATGGGGTGATAATGTTTAGTGCATTATATTCAGAGCTCATTTGTTTATAGGAAACATTTTATTGAGCAAAGTAGTTTAACAAATCTGGGAGGTTCCATTTTTCCAAGGCCATAAAACTCTTGTTCATTGTGATTAATGCTGCTACACCAGTAACTGAACACATTAAGTTTAGAATATAAGAGCATCTGGAGTTTTGTTCCCATGAACAGTAAGGGTCCATTGCCTATTTTAATATAAATGTGGATATAAATGTGATATACAGGAGAATAAATTGGTCAAGATGTTTTGTCCTGAATTATAACTTAGCTCTATATTAAAATCCTTGTTACCATGGCTTAAATATTCACTGATATTCTGAATTCATTTGACATTCCTTGCTGTTAGCAGAAAGACTCCAGTAATCTGCCCTTTGAAATATGTCATCCATAGCTTAATGGGAAAGGCCATTAAAATTGTCTGTTCAGTGTAAGGACTTTTATCTCCTGATGATGGCATCTATTAAGTGAACCTCTAAATAAGCACATTGCAGTCAGAAGTATTAACCCATAAATGCCTTTTATTTTTCTCCCTGAAAGCCCAAATGGTGATCAATAGCTGAGTTTTACCATTTGTTACAGTCACTACATTATTGCTAAATACTCAGTTGATGTCCCTTGGGCTGCAGTACAATCTAAAGTGGAGACACCTGGTAGGTATGAACAGCCTTCAAGCATATTCTACATTTGATTACCTAGGAACTTGGTTGTGGCTGCCCATCAAAACTGATTAATAATAAGCAGTGACTTTAAAAAAAACCATGAAAAACAATCATTTATAATCAAAAAAGGAGTCTCTTGAATGTCATTCTTCTAAATCTAAAGTAATTTGTATGATGATCTTATGACAAGAGTAAGAGAGTGCTAGTATCTCTGCTATTACTGTTTCTTGCTTTTGGCACAGCAAGTCGTCTCCACCTTCTTGGTGTCTTGCCCTTTCTGAGTTTTCCCAGCTTTCTTCTTTTCTGTCTTCCTTCCCTTGTGATGTCTGACTTTTACATCATCTCTCCTTTGAAACTTACGACCAAGGTCATCATACTCTCCTCGTTTAACCTCCTTTCAGAGCAACTTTCCCACAACTTGTTCTGTCTTTTATAACCGCTGTATTCATGACAGCCTGTTCCCAAGAGAGTAACTCTGTGGCTACAGTTGAGCTGCCATGTCCTGAAAAGCTAGTAATCTTTTTAATGGATTATTTTAAATTTTCTGGGGTGTCATGTTATTTGCAGGCAAGATGAAACAGCGAGAGGTGCTTCTTCAGGAAGATGCAGGGATTGAAAACACTCATGAATTGCAGGATATCAAACATATCTCAGAAGTATCAATCTCTTGGTCCAAAATTGTCTGTCCTTTTTTCTCTGTCATATCTCACTCAATGCAGAGTCCTGCTATTTCTTTGTCTCCATATAAAATGCTGCCTTGAGGACAGCAGTATGCAAAGGTGATACAATTTCCAGTGAGCAGAATGCTACAGGTCCACTATCCAAGAAATATTTATTTTTTTGCCTTCTGCTGTTTGGTAACAGGATACCTGTGTGTCTTGCACCTTTGGCATCCAGACCCCTTGTGCTTTGTGTGCAGTTCCCAGGCAGCTGGTGAGAGAGGACTGCCTAAAAGGACTTGTAAAACAAAAGGACAGTGGAAGATCCAGGAGGTACAAAGTCTCTCCTCACCCTGACTATTGTGGAAGACTTTCAGCTATGGTAAGAGAAGGTTTAGAAGCTGGAGTCCCCAAACTGCCATCTCATGCAGCCCTGGGGCTAAAGGTCTGAGACTTCAATCCTGTGTATGAGAGAAGGGTACCTGAGTGTCTGGGTCCAGATAGGATAAATCAGTGTGTGGAAGCAGAAGGCACTTGCTGAACCATAGTACTGCTTCACTAAACGCTTGCTATTCATGTCTTAAAACATGAAGACAAAAAGGAACATGGTTGAAATTTGGAGAACAGCTGTGTATGCAAATACTTTTAGATGAGATGCAGAGGTGGGCAGATAGTTTTGCTTTTTAAGAAAGGAAGCTTTTAAAAGATCTCTTAATAAATGATCTGCTTTTCAAGTATATTAATTTTTTATTAAGTCTGTCTTGCCATTCTGAACTGTAAAAGCTTTGCTACTCTCAGCACACAGCATTTAGAAATGCACCAACGATGATTTGGAGTGACTTAAAGTAACAGGATGCTTAGCTGAATGTGAACCTTATTTTACTAAAATTTTGGATGGTGGGGGTTTTGTTCTTAATTTTAAAATTATTGTAGGGGGCAGTAGTTTTCTGTTAGAAAACTAACAGAGTCTTAATTTATTAACCTCCTGCAAATAAGACTGGGAAGTACAGATGAATGTGTCTGCATGAAAATTACAGTATTAGGTTTTGGCAAGACTTGATTTTCTTCATTGTTTTGCATACCTCACAGCATATCAGCTTACACAAAACTGGCACAAAACTCAGTCATCCCATCTGAAAATGCTTTCTGTAAACTTACGGGTTTGTGTCCACCTGGTGTCTTTTCTACAAAACAGACACTGAGGTGCTGGAGCATTTCTTGAGAAGGGCAATGGAGCTGGTGAAGAGTGGAGCACAAGTCTCGTGAGGAGCAGCTGAGGGAGCTGGGATTGTTTAGCCTGGAGAAAAGGAGGCTTAGGGGGAGACCTTATTGCTCTCTAGGACTACCTAAAGGAGGTTGTAGCCAGGTGGGAGTCAGTATCTTCTCCTAAGTAACAAGTGACAGAATAAGGGGGAAAGGCATTGTGTGGTAGAGTCAGTCATTGTGTGGAGGTATTTAAAAGATATGAACATGTGGCACTCAGGGGCATGGTTTTTGTTCTTGTGTGGTGAACTTGGCAGTGCTTGGCAGTGCATTTGGTGATCCTAAAGGTCTTTTCCAACCTAACAGATTTTGTGATTGTTTTGTGTTTAATGACGCTGAACAATGAGCTTTCAAAATGCTTTCAGTTTCCTTTGGTTTTGTTTCTAGAATGTTCATCCTCTTCCTCTCCTACAGACCAAGTGAAAATAGAAGCTTTTAATCAGTCTGTATGTTCTGTGGTATTGAATTAAGGAAGTAGAGAACAGGCACGGAGCCATAGCATAAAACAATTTTTAGTTGTTTTTTTTTTTTTTATTAAATTGCAAGTTTGGTGGTTTTTTTTCCTCCAAGATGCTGTACAGTCAAACAGAACCAAAGAAGTTAATAAAGTGTGTGTGTGTGCGTGTGTGTGTGTGTGTGTGTGTGTTTGCACTTACAAAGTGCAAAAATATATCACAGGGCTAGTAGCAATAGGACAAGGTATAATGGGTTTAAGCTGAAAGAAGGTAGAGTCAGACTAGATATTTGGAAGAAATTTTTTGCTATGAGTGTGCTAAAATACTGGAACAGGTTGCCCAGAGAGGCAGTGGATGCCCCATGCCTGGAGGCATTCAAGGTCAGGTTGGACTAGGCTGTGAGCAACCTGGTCTAGTTGAAGATGTCCCTGCTCATTGCAGGGGGATTGGACTAGATGGCCTTTAAAGGTCTCTTCTAACCCAAGTCATTCCATGATTCTGGGTTTTCCCCTCAGGAAACCTTAAAACTTGTTTGGCATAAGGAAATCTTGAAACATCTCTGGACACTTCATCTGGGAAGAGCATGGAAAAATGAATACCCAAATTCTAGCCTCACTGAAGTCAATGGGAACTTTGCTACTGATCTTTAGTGGGGCAGACAGCATTTCACCCACTGTGAGAACTTAATATTTTGGCCTGTTTGGGGATGGAGGTTTCTTTCTCTGCAGTGTGAATATCATGCAATAATTTTCTACCACTTTCTTAGCTATTATTCTGCCATCTCAAAAAGTACAAGAGGGAAATCCCTCCAGACACTGCAGGTAGGAGCCATGGGAGGAGTGAAACCTTGCAGAGACGAGGCAAAGAAGAGCTTTGGTGAAGCACAGAGGTTTGGTGAAGCACAGTACTGGTGTGGGGAGAAGGTTGGGACCTACCCGCCCAGCACAGGGTGTCTCCACACATAAGTAGCACATATTTGTTCTCTGAATTTTTACTGAACAGCTAATGAGCAGATAATGGAAAACCTACAAACTAATGAGTCATCATGAATATTCATATCAGGCCTCAGGCGTGCCCCTGCTGCTCATCTCTAACCACCAATGAGGTCTTACAGGAGCAGTGTACAACCAGTGCTATTTGAAAACAAATTTGCCCTACTCCAAACTACATTAATATAGTCAGCTGTGATATCAAAAACCTTTATTGGCTGTTATTTATTTGAGAGATCATTTATGAATTTTTTGGGATGGACCCTGCTCCTTGGAGGTCACCATGGAAAAGTGTTTACTTCTGTCATTGTCCTATTTCCAGCTCTGCTACACAAGAGCAAGCAAGCAGATCTCTTCAGGGCCCTGTTCTGGCTCTTCTCCCACCATGTGCAGGACATCCACATGCTGTCATCGCTCAGAGACATGGATGGTGTGATACCCAAAGGCAGCTGTGGTGTGAAATTGAAGATTTTTCTCGTGGGCTCATTCCCACACCAGTTCCACACAGACCTGATGCTCAGGGTCATGCTGTGTTCAGGGGGTGCTGAGTGAGCAGATGCCATGAAATTGTGGAATGTGCTGAAAACTTATGGAAAGGGGTTTCCTGACCACATTTTGCTGACTAAAAAATGGCATTTCCCATGGTTGAAATCTTGGCAGAGCACTCATTCAGTAGATACTGGGCAAAGGTCAGTGGTCTGATGGGCTTGCTGAAGGGCAGAGTTTGTTTGACTTCAGGAGCATGGAAATCCTGCAGCTGCATCAGCACCTTCTGTGATGCTGCACAACATGCTTGGTATGGGGAAGACAGAGTGCACTGGAAGGAAGGATTAGCTCTACAAAGCCATGCCACCAGCCAGGCTTAGGCAATTAATTATGTTTTAATACAGTATTTTAAAGAATAATTTATAGGCTCACATTAACATGCAGTAAATCTAATCCCTTGCCTAAATGTGTTTGTGAATAGTGGTATGGTTTTTTTTTATATTAAGTTAAAGAAGTAGTTCAATATGAACCTCTGGCAATTATTGACATACAGCACCTTATTTTTACTGGGCCAGATGAGACCAGGTCATGTAGATAATAATATAGGGTTGTTAGTAGGTTATGAATAGCTGAGTTATGAAGATGAACTTCTTCAGAAAAATATTATTAAAAATAAAACATAGAGACGATTTTCCTGAGTGATGCTGACTATTGCATGTGTCTTTCCCAACAGCTACAAGTTGTAAGGCTCTAAGAATGTAGATTGACTTGCTGTATTTAAAACCATTAAATGAGAAAGCAGGAAAGAGAGCATGAATTTTGAGAGCAGCCTTGATGTTAGTGTATCCTGATCATGTCATGTCTGGCATGGGGGGACAGCAAGGGCAGAGATGGCTGCTTTAGCACATGGACTGCAGGAGAGTAGAAGGGAGAACAGAAATGTGACCTGAAAATAATATTAACTATGACAATCTGACCATAAGATCTTCCTCATGAGCAGTCTGCAGGAGCAGAGCTTGTCACCAGGTTTAAATGCCAGGCGTTTCAGAGCAGGGATGTGGAACAGTTTCGCTGCCCAGGGCTCCCAAAGGATCTGACTGGCCAAGGCCACTGGTGCCAGCTTTTTAGTTTTTATTACTGCTTTCACAATACATCCCTACAGACTCATTTGTAATGCTTCTCTCATTCCTCTAAGTGGGGAGTGCCAAGATAAGAATACTGGAGGTCTTTGTACTCTCAGCAGTGAAGCACAGCAGAGATGAGAGCAATAGGAAAGGCCCAGGAGTCCAGGATATTTTTCCTTCAGAAACCGCCCCCTTTGGGGGAGGCACTGCAACAGTGGAGGCAGGAGCTGCAGCCCTTAAAGGTTTTGGAAAGGAATTGCTCACCTCATTGAACAAGGTGCTAAATCCAGGCACCCTCAGAGTTTCTGCTGAAAACAAACTGCAGCTGTTGTCAGTCCTGCCCCACACGCCACCACATTTTTGTTGCTGCAAATAAGCAGCATTTCTACAGTGATTTAGTAGGTGTGGGGAGAAATGACACACTCAGGCTCACATGTACCTTCCCACCATGGTGTAGGAAGTTATACTTCTGCAGTGCTCCTTGTCTCTGTGTTTGCCCTGCATTTCACCACTGCTGTTTCTTTCCCAGCCCCATGTTTCTACATCAGGAAACTGAACATCTCAGTTCTACTCAGGAGCTGAACATTTTTTCTCCTGGACCTTATTATTCTGACGTTGAGTGGTGAAGCCAGAAGCCAAGGCTGCAGCTGTTTGGCTTATCCTTGAAATTTTTCTGACAACAACCTGGGTCCCCACTTTATTTATGACCAGCCATATGAAACTGTTTCATGAAGCATATCACTAAAATTTTAGTTTTCCTGTTGCTTTTTTCTTACTATGAGATAAGGCCATTTATCTTCCTTGCTGATGTTTTCAGTCTTTCAGCTTCCTCAGATTGAAGCATTTGTTTCTTTATGCAATAGTTTCTACATTCTTTAAGAGACAGTCTATTTTTTAGCACTATGATACATGTAACTCTGCTAAACTATTGCATGCATGTAGTTACTCCATTGCATAAATATGCATTTGTGACCAGGATGAAGGAACAGTAAGTTCATGGAAAATTTTAAAAATAAATTTTTGAGGAGCAGTTTGGAGCAGTTCCAGTCTATCTGAGCACTGCAGATGTAATGCAGGCTGCCTGCATTTGCAATGCACAGTAAAAATTATCAGAAGATTCTGATTAGTAAATGGAATGTGTAATGTGTTCCCAACAGACTGTTTTCCCACAAGAAATAACTCATTTTGAGCCCTGCTTATTTTTCAAAAGTGCATAATAGAGCTGACATTCAGAAAATTTTATGCGGAACAGGGGAAATAAAAAAGCCACCTTCAAGTTATAGGAACTCCAAATCAAATAATTCGGTTGAAACAGTTCTGCATTATTTCTAGCAAAGAATTTGATTGACAAGTGAGCCATGAAAGAGCAGCAAACCTCTGCTCCCAGGGATGTGTGGACTTAGTGGAAGGGCTCCGCTGCTGCCCTCAGCCCACCTCAATGCTGTCCCAACCCACTGCTCAGAGCCTGCTGCTCACAAGTGGAGCAGGCTCCATCTTTAAGATGAGTTAGTTTATTTTCTGAGTTGCTGCTCTAAGATGGCAGCTGCTTTACCAAGTTCTCTTTGCCCTGCTTCCTAAAGACTTGTCTCCTTCTAAAAACATGAGCAGCCTTTGCAGCACCATGAATTGTTTAAGGTGCACTCTAAGAGCACACACCTGGCACGGTGTGAAGGTGTTTTCACAACATCACATCACAACTGGTGATGGACAGCCAAGCAGCTGGTGTCCTGTGATGTACCAGCTCACATCTGGCAACTCATGTCTAAACTGGGTGGATCTTTGGAGTCTGGAGAATTCACATCAAAATCAATATGTCCCATGGTCAAGTCACCTCTGCTCTGAGACCCTACACTTCTGTACCACAAAGGCTGATGTTTTCTGCTCTTTGTGAGCTTTTAAAATTATTTGAAAATTGAATTCTGAGATCTCAGTCTTTTCTGGAGAGAATTCTTCCCTGAGACAGGGTTGCTTTTGTCAGCACATCTGCCAGTTGTTGTTTCAGACTAATCTGTAAGGTGAAGCAGGCATTAATGGCAGTTGCAGTCTCTCCTTTTTCCAGTTCTTTCCAAAAAAATCTGAAAAACACAGGGATGTGTTATCTGTAGGAAAATGTAGGAATAAAACCTCCTTTTCTGAGGTTTTCCAAGAGTGTTCACAAAAAGGGTCTGTGCACATACCAAATATTCTAAAATATGTACATTTGTCACATGTAAACCGCTGAAAACTAAAATTAACAGAGGCTACAGATTTTTCTTTATGCAGATTAGGTTACAGACTGCAAAACAGCTGCAAGTTGGCAACCACTGAGAGGTAGGATTGGATTGGCTGCCTTCTCAAACAAAGTGCCACCTCAGAAGGAAAACGTGAGAAACAAAATGCTGCATTTCAGCTTGGCACTCAGCCCCGGTCAGAATTTAAACAGGAGGCTTCTTTGGAGTCCTTGGATGCTCAGTGAAATATCTCTGACAATTCAGTATGTGCACAGAGATAACATGTCAGTGTATCAAAATGCAACAGGACCCAATATTTTTCCAACTTCTCTCCTGGTAACCTTGCTCTAAAGAGGGTTATTGTCTTTCCTTTGTTTTGGAAACTTTGTCCATTATCTCTTTCACCTAATCTGTTTTCTTTCAATGTGTTTAAAATGCATCATATACATTTTCATTTGTAGTCAAATTTCTCAGCTGCTAGCAGTGATTCTTGATATGTACTCTGCATTTTCACTTTGATTTTGAGACCTTCCTAACAATAAACTTTAAAAACCACTAGATCCAGATCATTATTTCTAAGGATGCCACACTGATATAAATGCAACCCTCTGTAGCTGAAAAATACCAGTGACATTCCTCTGTTCCTCTAATCCTTGACTTCAAGACATCATCAGATCAAAGCCAACCACTCAGCCAGTGTATGCTGGGTTTTCTTCATTTCCAAAAGAAACACCACAACTTGCAGAGCAGAAAATCCCCTGTATCCTTCTATAAAATCCTTCGGAATGAGACACGCTTATGACTATGAAAGGAGAGGAAAAGCAGATAAAATTCTGACCTCCTGTAGAAATGAAATTCCTGTTATTTCTCTCACTGAGGCTCTGATTTCACCCAAGAATTACAACTGTGACTTCTTTTAAAAAGTAACTTGTCTCCTTAAACAGTTTTTTTTTTTTTATAAATGCAGCACGATCACCCAAGGTATGGATTTGTGCTAGTGGAAAGAGACACTCTGTTGTGAAATGCAGCCTCTAGAAATTAATTCCCCCTGAGTCAGTTTTGTTACATTTGGTTTGGGTTTTTTTCCCCTTTTAAACAGACTCATCAATTTTTAGGCCAGATGAGATCACTTTAATTGTTTTGCCTTTCCCTCTAATACCAATTATATCCAGGCATGAATTATTTCCCATTCGATTTACACAGTATTTCAGTTGAGAAATCCTATTTTGATTTGAACAAATGCAGTGATGGAGAACCCACAACAGCTTTTACTAAATCATTTCAGTGGTTAATAACCCCCTGCTTAGATAAATTGTAATCTCCTTTGCAGTCTGAATTTGTCCAGCTTCAAAGAGCAGCTAGTGCTGTACATTTGCTGCTAAGGTTGAAGAGCCCACTACCACAGCTCTGCTCACTGCACAGAGATTGTGAGTGTGTCTGCCTTTAACTTTTTCTTGGGTACATTAAACAGCTGTCAGATGAAGAAATTTTCATCCTACCTGTCCTAGCAGAAGTGACTAGCACAGCCAAGATAGGCCTGCATGCACCTAGGATGTAGTGTTAATGATATTCTCTTGTCTCTGTGAAGTCTTTGCACGTGTTGGAGTTTCACAGCCCATGTCTGAAGTTACCCCTCCCTGCCTGACCAGAGCCCTGCCCCTTCCTGCCATCTACAAGGGAGAGAGTTACCCAACCTGCTAGCACAACACCCCATGCCATTTCTCCCTAACCCACTTCAGCTGCAATGATCCATGTTAAAGAAACCATTCACAAACCATCAGGAAAAAAGCAACACATTGCCCCAGGTGTTAAGGCTAACCCAGATCCCAGTGACAGAATGGGGTTGGGGAGCGACTGCATCAGCAGCTGCCCTGGGTCACCTGCACATTCCATTGAACAGCCTTTCTTAGGAACCCCTTTTTCTGGAATATTTACACCTAAGTTAGTACCCAGCTGTGCACTGTCCCTTCAATACACATGGCCTTGTATTGGCTGATGGTTAAGCTCACCAGACATCACTCTGAGCAGGCACCTTGCTGTGTTAGAGTGTGCAGCGTTTGTCAGGCTCTTTGCTTGCTCTGGCGTGACCAAAACAATTTTGCCTCATTTTCAGATTTCCTTAATTCTTTTATCTGTTAAAAAAAAGCCAATGGCTCTTCAAACTTCTCAAGCAATTGTAGTTCTCAAGACTGATGATCTAATACTGATAATGTTTTATAGTTTTCTCTTTCAGTGGATTATTGTTGTAAGCCCTTGCCAAATTTTAATGAGGAACCCTGCTGACACACTTGTGGGAACTTCTGAGGGTTACAGACATGTAAATCTCAATGTTGTCTTCAGAGATCACGAAAAGAGAGCTGCAGTGTTCATCAGTCTCCATTCACCACGTGGAGCAGTTACCTTCTCCTGGTGACTCCCTTTTCTCTCCCATTCCCTCAGAAATGGTGCCCCAGTGTCGTGGTGCCTGGAGCACAAGCTTCAGAAGGACTCACGTCTCCTCTAGCAACTGATTCTTACAACAGGCACCATGAAGTGTCACCACAGTGGAAATATTAGTATGGCTGTGTCTTCACTATCCGTTTGACAGGATACTTGACAGTCACACTTTTGACAGTCACACTTGAAGCTTCCTCTCAGGTTCCTTAGAAATATGTAAATTTAAAAAAAAAAAGAAGTTATTTTCAGCAGAAGAGAGATGAAACACGGTGCTACATGTGTGTATAAGTGTCCAGTTGGGAGCCCAGGGTGGGGCTCCCATCATTTCTCAGACAGCCTGACCTCTGCATGTTGGCTTATTCCTGCTGAACTGTATTTGACTTGAAAGAGTGAAAATAATGATTTTGCTTCTCACTAGTCTAGTTCATATATCAGTCAACAATTGTTGGCTTTGCCAAGGGTGACTCTTGCTCTATTAATCCACAAGCTTGCTCTCCAGAGTCCTTCACTGGGGCCTCACCCCAGCCTGCCAACTTCTGGGTCTACTCAGGGCCTCTTACCCACACACAGCACAGAAATAATATTAACAGCGTCCACTTAAATCAACAAGACAGCTTTGGGACTATGCTTACAACTGTTAAGACAAAGCATAAATACTTCTGGAAACCTCAAAAATGTAAATTTAGAGTGGGAAACTGCTTGAAAATTCACCTGTCACAGGTACTACTGCAGCTCCACTGTCATAAACATGAAGTAGCTTTTGTTTTAACTTAGTCGGATTCCTAATGAAATATTTTGTGACCGCTTTTGTTTTCAAATTTACTATGCTTTAGTTCAGTAATTGGTTTATGACTGTAATTACTAGTCTTTCAGGCAACACTTATTAAAAACAAATTAGGTTTCTGCAAACTCTGGTGATTTAATGATCATATAGATCCATATAAATCACACTTAATTAAGCTCTTTATCACTTAGGTTTTCCACACACAATGTATTTACAGCATTGCAATAACAGGCAATATTCCTACCTTTCCACACCAATTTAGTCATATTAAAACAAAAACGGGTTTGTAGCAACAGAGGCTGAAAACCAGAATTTATTTAAGTAGTCTGCTGCACACTAACAATGATATGATGGTGTAAGCTGATAGTGTTTATCTAGAGAGGGGGAAAAACCCCTAGAAATATAAGCATAATCTGAAAAATGCTATTTTCAAAAAGGGAAAATAAAACAGGCCAAGTTAAAACTCTTTGAATATATGTTTCCTTTCCAAGTCTTATCAGAGTTGTTACAGGGTATAATTCTGGCTGCACTAAAATGAAAAAAACCCAAAACAAAAAACCAAACACCTAAGCCAGTTAAGAGTGCAAGTATTCCTTAAGATGTCCAAGCTGAAATGTGCAAATAAATATAGTCTGGATTTGTTTTCTCCTTTACAAGATGCATCTCTAATAAATTTCTCTTTAATAGCTATTACCATTTCCATTAAAGATTTTTGTAATAAAACAGGTACAGAATGTCTCCTGCCTTGGAGGAGTCTCTGAGTGGTAAAGTTAAAAACCAAAATGTGCCATTGGTCTTTAGGAGTTTTGTCATGAATTAGGATCCTTCAGGGGCAACTCCACTAAAACTTCCAGGCCAAGATTCAACAGTTGCAAGTTTTGATCTTCAAAAAGGTATAATTCAAAATAGAGATGGTTTTTAACGCTTATGGAAAAAAGAAAATCATCCCTCAACCAAACCACTTGCACAGACCATTTCCATTTTTGCTTTCATATTTACTATGACTGGAGAAATCCACCAGTTAACAATTATTAACTTGAACTTATTGCACTAGAAAGTAGTTAGGAGCTGCTCCCCCCTCCCCCTGCACACATGAAGGCCATGCCAGGTGAGAGGTACCTGGCTGTGCTCTGGAGGGTGACCCATGGCACCATGAAGGGACTGGCAGACTCCATCTGCAGCCCAGCACTGGCTGACCAGCACCTCCAGGGCCTGAGATAAAATCATACTAATAATAAATATTGATTTCAGGCTGAAGTGACTAACATCACTAGTAATTTATTAAAGTTGGCTGCTGTGGGCATGAATATTTTCATGCTGCTGGCATAAAGTAATGACTCAATGTATCAACATTTCCTCATAGAATCATGACACAGTTCCAACAGATACATGTGTATTATTGCTTTATACAATACATTTTTGGAAATTTCTGTCCCATTAGTTTAGTGACTTTAATGACTGCTTTTGTGAGATGATTCAATCCTGACTGGCATAGAGCGCCTCCAATGTGAGATGTAGCATGTTATCATCTCATGTTTTCTGTTTCTTCATCAATATTTTTTCAAGTGGGTCCCCTGTTCCCAAACACCCAGCAACCCATTTCTTGCTGTGGTATATTGATAATCTGAGTATATTTATGAAGAGATTAGGAGCCATGCTTTCTTAATATTTATGAATTCATTTGCATTTCTCTAGCCCTGAAAAACTCATTAAATAAAACAATGAGGTGGATGTTGGAGCCAGTTTGAAAAAGAAAAAGATTTTGTGAAATACTATATTTTAAATGTTATTTTAGCAGGTGGGAGCAACATACTTATAATGGCCAAAAAAAAAAAAGAGAAAAGATCATTAGATCATTAAAAAGAAAAAAAGTCCTACCTCAAATGTTACCAAAATGTCACATCACATAAAAGCACTTTCAAAGAGGAAGATGTGTTCCTTCCTGGTGCACCAGTTCCATAATATTGTGACATTTACATTCTAATGATAACTAAACTTTGATCTCTGGGAAATTTTTGAGCAAAGAGCCTGATTTGCTGTGATTTTGTCACCTCCCTGAGGGAACTAGATGCAGCCTTCAAACCTCCCAGGAGTTATACAAACAGAAAATAAGAAAGTAAAATATTGGGAAAGAATGCTGTTTGGATTATGTGTGCACAGAGAAGTCATGAGGATTAACCAGGTTGAACACTGAGGTTTGGTTAAGGATAGATACACAAAACCCATGCAAACACTCCCCTGCACTTAGGAGGACAGGGAGCTAAAGACATAAACTTGAACCCATCTATCTTTTACTGACACTGGGTCTTGAGAAGCTGGGAGGTAATGGGCTAAAGGGATTGCAGAGCTTCAGCTTTACTCCTAATCCATGTCACAGAATTAAAACTAACAAGGGGACGAAATCCTGTAAAAACCCTCCTTGGGGGGGAGTAAAGGACATCATTCTGCATACAGCTAGGTAGGGTACAGCTGGTGCTGCTCTCTGAGCAGGGTGGAGGCTGTGCAGCCTCCTTACTTTTGCAGGGCACACTGTCCCATGTCCTGATAGAAATATCTACTTTAACAATTAGGCTTGGACTTGACTCAAGGTGCAGAAGAGGTTTGCACTTCTGGTGAAATACTGGCATCTGGATGCTGCTGAAGGCAAATCCTCATTGTACACTGCAGCCATTCTTCACTCTCTTTCCCCTCAGAGCCTGGAAGAAAACTTTTCCTTCACAATGTTTTTCTTTCAAAACCCCAGCAGCTACTGAGTTTTTAGGAATTGCTTTATTTCCTTTGGTGTGCTGGGAAACTGGCTGCCTTTAGTGTGAGTAAAAGGGAAAAGCGCAATTTTACCTGGGTTTGTACCTCGCTGGATCCTGCAGGGCACATCATGCAACTCAGTGATATATTGGAGTGAGCAGATTCCTTGCAACAGGGAGATAGAAAAAAAAAAGAAAATAAGTGGTACACAATGCCAGGCAACCAAAGATGTTTTGCTTCTGTAATCATCTGTAATCATACCCCTATCCTGGGCAATATTGTGCTTCTCCAAATTGAAGAAGCCTTTAGGTTCATTGAGGTCTCCCAAAGACAAGCACCTTCTGCCCCAAAGTAATTTTCACCAACTGCCCTTCAAAATAATACAAAATAATATATGGGGCAGAATCAATTAGCTCTTAAGGATTAGAATCTGAGCTACATGAAATAAATTCAACTACTTTCTCCTGGATGGAATTTTTGCTGTAAGTAGGAATCTTCTTAGCATCAGAGTGGTCAAGATAAAAGTGTGTGGTGTGGCTTTTCAAAGGCAAATTATCAAGCAATGTATATTCTGTGTCTTCAAGTCATTCAGTGATACCACCAATATTAACCTTTCTGCTGGAACTGGTGCATAGCAAAATATCTCCAATGAGGGAAATATGGGGCTTACTGCTAAAATTTTTGCATAAGCTTTTCATACAATAATTCTGAATTTCAAATAATATAATGTTACATTGAATTAAAAAAATGCAATTCTCCCATCTGAAAATGAAAAGTGTCTTTTGTGATTGACATATAGTGTTTAATGGTTAGCATACAGAGTTCTCATATGCAGGGAAATATCTGTGGAAGAAAATAAAAACTTTGCAAATTGTTCTTGGTTTGCCTAGTTAATAACACTCAATTTTTTACATTTAATTACAGTGGATTGCAATTCATTATTTCAAACAGATTTAAAACCTAATAAGCATCAGACTGCAGAGCAAATACTCTTCCTTTGTGTGCATAACCACTTCCAGCTTCTCAACCTTTTGTAATATAAGTACAAGAAAAAGAATTTAAAATATGTACATAAAGGGAGATACACTAGAACATTGTGTCTGTTCATTGGAGGTGGATAGTCAACATGACAAGAAAATTTAAACTGGGATTTAGAGATGCTTTTTTTACCTTGTAGAATGAAGAGCTTTCACGATTTTACTTTAATTACCTTCTTGTTCAGTTTTTCCTTTGTTGTCTAAAATATCAATGAGATTTCTTCTATTTTCTATTGTTATGAATCTCTTGAGCAAAATTGCTGCCTTCAAATAAGAGCAGAATAGAAACTGGAGACAAAGGCACACGGATTACATTAAGAAAAAAAAAGGGAGAGATAGAGAAAGAAAGTACATCTTACTGAAGCAAAATTTATAATATTTTCATTTCTTCCTACTGCAGAAACTTTCTGACCTCCTCCAGGATAGTTTACCAAAACTGCTGTGAAGGCAGCAAGGTAGAAGATGGATGGAGGGACTGCAGTGCTCTGCCCTTCTGCCCCTGCTGAGCTCTGCTACAAGACAAGGCCAACTCAGCTCTGTCCTCTTCCAGTCCCTTTATCCACTTCTTACTCCTGCCTTGTCTGTAGTGAGACTTCTAAGCTGTCTTGGAAGGAAAAGAGCTAGAAGAAACACACTGAGAAAACCTGCTGGCTAGCCCTGGGAATTAGGTATATTCAGGTCACTGCAGCTCACACAATGTGGCAGCTGAAATGAAGCAGCATCATAAGATCCATAAAATCATACAATCATTCATGTTGGAAAAGACCTCTAAAATCCTTGACTCCAACCATAAACCCAGCACTGCCAAGTCACCACTAAATCATGTCCCTAAGTGCCATAACTACACATCTTCTAAATACCTCCAGGGATGGTGACACATCAAAGGAAAGCCTTTTTCTAAAGCAAAGAAGGCTGAATTAACCAAAGCTTGGTAGAATGAGGATAAGATTAATAGCAGTGTATCATTTCTAGAATTACAGTGTTGGCAAAAAGATATTTGTTTAAAAGAATTATTTCTTTAAAGAAATACACTACATTGTTATCATAACTGTAATAAACCCAAAAGATTTCAATCTTAATTTTGTCTGGTAAACTAACTGTGAAATGACAAAATCCCCACAACTATGCTTTTGGTATGTGAAAGAGAACACATCTAAATGAATCCTCACATCCTTTCACAGTTATATTGATGAATAACTATGTCCTAGAAAACAAAAGTAGGATTTCCAAAGACTGGAAAGCAGAGAAGCTGAACTACTGCTCCTTCAAGCACCTTCTACTCTGCACCAGTGATTGTGAAGAAAGTGGGATGGAGACTATTGAGGACTTAAGACATCAGAGCTGAAGACAGATTAGTTCTTCTTTTCCAAAAGGTTGTTTAGGAGAGGCAGACAGCCTTATTTCCAAAAAAAAACATGTCCAAGTGGCTATGGACCATCCGTCCATGCCAGCATGTGTTCTAACTTAAACAACGAGAGGTCAGCCTTGGGCACAGGTACCAAACCTACCAGATTGCTGTCAAATGAGCATAAACCTCTCAGAGCAGAAGTGCCATGGCACAGCTGTAAACCTGCTTGAAAGGCTTCACACAAAAGCCAGCACCCAGCTGTGAAAATTTTTGTTCTTAAGAAAGAGCACTGCTCTGCCAGCCCACTGAGCTCACAGAGAGCCTCTGATCAGCTGGAGCTAAGATACTTGTTAAGAGACAGCTTAAGTTAGTCAAGACCTGGTACAGATATGTGAAAAAAATGTAAGGTGAGGTCTTTTTAATCTCTCATGTATATTTTTACATTGTGCTTCTACTAAAGGGGAGAAGGGTGTAAGAACTGCAAAGTTTCTTCAGCATATATAAACCCCAAGAATTTGAGACACCTTCACGATATTTAGTATGAATGCAAATGGCTCTTCCCAGGTCTTTGCTTTCCCTTTTCCAGGTTTTTAATGGGTTTGACCTTGGGGTCCCTTACTCTAGTGTAGAAAATAATGGGTGTTAGTTGGGTTATTCTGAGCCCCAGGAAAGTATTATGGTCACTTGCAGCAGTCCTTGCCATCCCTGTGAGCAGTGAGCTGCCCTTAATAGCACAGCATCCAGCTTCAGGATGTGTCCATAGGCACTATTTCACCAGCATGTTGTTCTGGGGAGAGACTTTCACTTGGGACAAACCTTCAGTTTGGGTTCATACCCTAGGTGTGTGACAGAGATTATTTTGTGGATGTGAAGCCACTCATTGTCTCTGTGCTTTGTATCTTAAATGGGGAGGACCATGTTTCACCTGTAGGAGGCTGAGGTAGTAATTTGCTGAGGTTTTAGAGGATGAGAGAACTGCATCAGTGCTTAGAAGATTTAGCAGAGTCACATCTGTATAATGTCTAAGAGATTTTCATTGGGTGGATATTGTGTTGGGGTTTAAATGGAGGTGGAGTATGGTGTGTCTCTGCAAGCTCAGAAGAGGTCTCACTCCCACTGCAAGGTCCGAGCAGAGCTCTCAGTTCAGGAGGAAATCCTTTATCTTGCTTTCTTCTCTGCCTGCAGATGGCTTAAAGACAGTACAGAATATTTTTCCTAAGGTAAAAAATGCTTCTGCAGAAGACTAGGTTTTAAAAGGTTGTTTCTTATCAATTGAATTCTGAGTTGAAATTGAATAGCGGCTGTCTTAGACCAGTATATGGCTTGTAAAGTGAAGGCCTGACAGACAAAATACACACCTCCTTCTATCTTGTATTTATTCTTTTTTATGGCCCAGTCAAGACAGGAAACATTAAATGTACTATTACATTATAAATTTACTTGTGAATTACTTTCCCAGGGAAGGTTGGTGTGAGCTGAATGTCCCCTTCCTCTCACTAAGGCTCCCAATCTTTATAAATGACAGACTTATAAATGACAGTCTCTTTCTGTAGAGGTGTCCAAGAGTCATTGCCTGCAGCTCCCTGCTCTGCTGACAGCCTCAGGAGCAGCATGTCTGGGTGAGCATGGATGTCTCTCCCCAGCTGTGTCACCTGTGCCCACATCCTTGCATGGCACTGACTGCTGTGGCTCTCTTCCCCACCCTGTGGGAGGGCAGACAGCATTTTAGGAATGAATGTGCAATACCAGACAAGAAAGAGGGAGAATGGCCAAAGCCAGGCCTTCCTCAGAGGTCTGTATTTCTTCACAGCACCTGAGTTGCATGGGAAGATGTAGATCTCCAAGCTACTCTCTGCAAACAACTTCTGTGATGAATTTAGACCCTCTGTGCCTCTTGCTTGCCAGAAATTCTTGTGAGAATACACCAGACATGAAGAAAGGCAGAGAAACAGCCACAGCTGGAGCCTGGCCAGCCCAGCTGGCATGCTGGTGTGTGTGAAGCCCCTGGAGCCTGTCCAGGGACAGGATGGTGGGGGAAGCTGCTGGCAGAACGACCTGCTTTCCTTCTCCCACACATGACAACAGCCAGGTCATGGTAAAAGGGGGAGCCAGACTTGGAACAAAAACAGTGGGCTGCACTCATGAGAACTACTGCAGCACTGAACAGCTGGAGACCACTGATGCTTATCTCTGGGGGAAACATGGCTGTTTCCATTCTGCCTTCATGTTGCCACACTGTTTGCAAGGAAGGGCAACCCCTTCTGAAGATAAACCACTGAGCAGCTGAGCCAGAAGAGCTGTACCACGATTCAAAAGGCTTTGGCCTGTTTGTGTATTACAGCACACCTTCCCTGTAAATGTGGGCTCTCATAATGGCAGCACTGGAGCTCCTTTTTGTCAATGATCTGCTGAGAAGCCCCTCGGTGTGATGTGTGCTCAGGTAAATTGTGCTGATTAGCTTTTCAAGGGGGGCTAATGAAAATCACATTAGCACTATTTAACAAAAAGGCAAATAAGGAAATCTTTTGGAACTGGGAAAATATTTGGCATCAGTCATGTGTTTCTGTGAACAAACCTTTTTAGAGTGGCTGCTGATGTCACTGTCTATAAAGAGCCATGCATGCAGGTTAGGAGTAAAAACTGTAAAAGCTGATGTTGCTAAAATGTGTACCATAAACATTTTCTTTTACAACTGAAGAACTTGTGGTAATCACACTTTCAGGATTATACAAAAGGAATTATATCATTTTCAGGTCTATGAGTATACAGATCAGACAATTTAGCAAAGACACCCAATTTCTAATCTAAAGGCTTCATCAAGTATTTTCATTACTAACACTAACTGTAATGCTTTCTGGAATACATATATACAGACAATTACCATAACAGCTTGTCCTGAATTGAGACATTTTGTAATCTGCTGGCTTCAACTCGTATCATGATAAGAGCAAGACACACAAGTGTTCCTTTGAAAATGTGAGCAGTTCTCTATCTTTCTGTATAACTGTAGGCTAAGCCTGCAAGGATTTTTAGAATAACTCCAGGGAGGAAGTTTCTAGGAAAAGAACTCATTGTACCCAGAGATGGCTCTTGCTATGCTTGTAGGAGTACATCCTGCAGGCAGCTTCCCAGCAAGAAAGAATAATTCTAATTAGAAATGTGGGGAGGCATTGGGCTAGAATGAAGGTAAAGAAACTTTGAAAAAGATATGCATTTTATAAGAAAAGCTTCTACAGTATGTAAATGTCCAGACATTTCATTAAACAAAATCTGTTGAATATCAATAATAGAACTGGCTGGTGTCTCTTGATTGTACTATAGCCTTTGCTATAGCCTTCACATCCAGTGTTACCTTCTTTTTCCAATTAACTACAGATTTTTACAATTAACTTCAGCATTTGTTAGATCCCATAAGAGTAACTTCTTTCCCTAAGCTGCTCTTTTCCAAGGTCAGAAGGAAAATGCCTTCTCTCCACCTTCAGCATGGCACTGTTGGCATGGAATATCAGTCATGGATAGGTTCTTTCATTTTTCCTCACATGAATCCCAGTCATTACCAAATGCAGCAGTCCTGACTGGGAGCAGAGGGGTGGGATAGGAAACCTGTTTCCAGGTTTCTGCTATTCCACAGCAACTACTCTGTTGAAGTTGGGAGTCCTCCAAATTCCCTTTATCTATGTCTCAACATTATTCCTGCATATTCTCAGATGAAGGAAAACACACCACATCTTCATATGTCTAGATAATAAGAATTTGTTTCAATCATGACAGAGCTAAAATTGCCAATGTAGATAGTAACTTCAACTGCAATTTAAATGCTGGACTCAAAAAAGAGAATTCAAACAGTTTTTTTATCTACTATCTTGGGATGCTGTAGGAGGGCAAGAGAAACTATACAGCTGGAGTACGTGGTTTTTCTCTGCACTCAAAAATCCTTTTATTGAAGAGGGAGGAAAAAGGTGGAATTTCAAAATCTTTGTATCTGATGAGAGAAATTTTTTTGTGCCTAATCTGGAAAGAAAAACAATCCATTGCTATGGTAAAGGGTTTCTTCTGTACGTCTGCCAAGGTCATTGAATGCATAAATCCAGGGAGAGTACAGACTTTGAAAGCAGCTCAGCTGTTTCCCCACAGCAGCTCTCTTAGGACTCAGAAGGGTGAGAGACTTTTCTTGACATTGCAAAACTGTTAAATACAACTGAAAATATTTTTCCTACATTTGGCAGTTTGAGATCTCAACAACATGTAATGGATCTACTGATACCCAAGAGATTGTTATGGACAACAAGTCAGTATGCCCACATTTCTTTCCCAAGGTCTCCTTCCTTCAGAGATCCCACTGTGAGGTTTCTGTGTCGGAGTCCTTCAACAATTGGGCTTGTTTTCAGGTTCTTTGAATTCAGATCAGTCTGTTCTCTGTTTTTTTCCATTTCTGCTTTGCAAGGCAGTGCAACTGAGCAATTCAGAGCATGTGCGTGGGTTAAGCCCCTCAAAAGTCCCTTCCTCCAGCCAACACCCTTCTCCTGAAGTAACCCATATCATTTCAGAGGTTTTACTGGAATTGAAGAACATCAAGGTGTCAAAACATAAACACTCAGTGAAAAAGAAAGTTCTGTTTCAATGTCCCCAGGTTGCCTACTGTGTACAACTGCCTAAGTGCCTCTTGATACATCTGGCTACCTGCTACAGACTCTTGAATCCCAAGTAAACATTTGGAGATGAGAGATGTGGTGTCACAGCATGGGCTTTCAGCACTGTGGTGGGAAGCCTGAGTCTTTCAGCTCCATATCCTGAGAAACATAGAAGTCCTGGCCTTGCTCCATTGGTGGGGCTCTCAGGCTTTCCAAGTTGTTTGTTCTTGGAGAAACTGGAGAATATCCAGTGGAAGGTTAACAGGAGAGTGAAAGTCCAGCAGGATAAATCCTTTAATGAAAGGCTGGACTTCTTTAGTCTGGTGAAGAGAAGGCTGGGGGGAGTCCAATAGGAGCCTAGAGATTTTCAGAATCACAGAAATATGTAATGGTTTGGGTTGCAAGGGACCTTAAAGATCATCCAGTTCCAACCACCCTGCCATAGGCAGGGACAGCTTCCACTAGTCCAAATCTAATCTGGTCTTGAACACTTCCAGGGATGGGGCATCCACAGGTGCTCTGGGCAACCTATTGCACTGCCTTGCCATCCTCACAGTAAAGAATTTCTTCTTAACATCTAGTCTAAATCTACTCTCAGTTTGAAGCCATTCCCCTTTGTCCTGTCACTACATGATCTTGTACATAATCCCTCTCCATATTTCTTGTAAGTTCCGTTCAGGCACTGGAAGGCCACAATGAGGTCACCCTGAAGCCTTTTCCAGGCTGAGCAATTCCAATTGTCGTAGCCCTTCTTCATCAGAGAGGTGCTCCATCCCTCTAATCATCTTGGTGGCCCCTCCTCTGGACTTGCTCCAACAGGTCCATGTCCTTCCTGTGCTGGGGACCCCAGAGCTGGATGCAGCACTGCAGGTGTGCTCTCACCAGAGTGGAGTAGAGGGGCAGAACCCCTCCCTGTCCCTGCTGCCCAGGCTGCTTTGGATGCAGCCCAGGACACGTTTGGTTTTCTGGGCTGGGAGTGCCATTGCTGGGCCATGTCCAGCCTCTCACCCACCAACACCTCCAAGTCCTTCTTGCAGAGCTGCTCTGGATCTGTTCATCCTCAGCCTGTGCTGATACAGGGGGCTGCCCTGAGCTGGGTTCAGCACCAGCACCTGGTATTGTTAAACCTCATGAGGGTTCACTTCTTGAACTTGTCCACACTTGCACAGTGTGAACTGCACCTCTCAGCTCAGTGTCATCTGCACATTTGCTGAGGGTGTACTTGGTCCCTTCATCTATGCCAATAATGAAGATAATAAATAACACAGGGTATTTAATATAACCAGTGTTGCAAAGGTTATACAAATCCTTGGTAGTGGCAGACCATGTGATGAAGAGCAATAGCCACAAGCTCTGTGCTCAGTGGTTCAGCACAGGCACTAGACAAGACCTCTTTACTGAGGTGACAGCGCAGCACCAAAGCATGATATCCATTGAGGTTGCAGAATCTCCATCCTTTGAGCTTTTTGATATTTAGAAGTATTAGACAAAGCCATGAATTCATGCAGTGTTGATGATAAACATACTTTTAGCAGGAGTTTGAACTACCCAGCTCCATATGGTGCCTTCTGACCTACACTTCCATGAATCTATGGTGATTTGAAAGCTTCTAGGAGTCCTGCTCTTCAGATAAGCAAGATCACAGGCAGGAACAGCTTATTTATCTTTCAGAAACAGATAAACAATCTGCACTTTTCCTCCCAGGACAGCTGTACTTTTTCCCTCTCCTTCCTCAGGTTGCCCACTTGCTGAATTTCCTGTCTGTGAGAACTTCAGAGAGGTTTAAACTTTGTTCAGTGTTGAGATGGCAAGAATTTCACATCTGTGGGTTTCCATGGAACCACATTAAGGATGTTGTCACCATGAGTAAATCACTGTCATAGCCAGGCTGGCACATGCAGATAGAGACCTGACATCACCAGCACAAACCTGCCCCAATATTCATTGAACTCTTTCAGTAGCTGGGCCAGCACTTCCAGGCATCTCCCCTCCCAAATACCTGAGGTGGGATTTTTCTTAGCTTCAGTGTATCATGCTCCATCCAAGAGGGAATTTGGAGCCTTGATATCTGTCTCCCCTTTTGGTGCTGCACATGGGCTTATCCCCCAGAATCAGGCTTGCCATTAAAAGTATTTGCAATAATCTCTGCAAAGTTGCCAGAAAACCTTGCTGCTGCCTACACTTTACCTCAAACAAATTGAAAGGTTTTTCTGTGATTTTTTTAAACCACTCAGCAGCATCAGCAGCACAGTCTGAACCTGTAAAACAGCTCCACTGAGCACATCAGCTGAGTCACTGCTTTTTACCATAAACCCCTCGCAGCAGAACCTGGAGAAATCAATAACACCAAGCAGCTTAGTAAAAGTGCTGAGGTTTTGCAAGGTTCTTATATAGAAACACACCAAGTGTTCACAGCAGGAAAAGCACCTCAGCTCATTAAGGCTGGAAAAAAGCCTTTAATTCACCACACACACCAAGGTGCCACCTCTGTGATGAGAGAAGGTGATGGCTGAAGAAATAAAGGAAGGATGTGGAATCAGTGACACCACCAGAGGGGGAAAAGATCAGTTTTATAACTGAGCCTTGGAATGCTGTTAATTGCATTTTGTATTCATCTCAGTTCTGAGCACAGAGCCTGCATAAATACATGGATCCAGAACAGAGGCAAAAGATGAGGTCTTCTTACACTGTAATGCTGAGCTGTCTGAGGGCAGGAGCACCACAGGCAAGCTGAATGCCCTCTCCCTTAGCAAGTCACCCTGTAAATCCTCCTATTTCTGGGAGACTGTGTTCCCATTATCCTCTGTTGAAGGGATAACAAGATGTCAAATCCCACAAGAGTAGGGGAGGCTGTGCTATTCTCACCATCTATGCAGAGAGAACTCTCAGCCTGCAGCTTTGCCAGTGGCAAGAGTCAGGACTCAGGATAACAGCCTGTTCCAGTCCTCTTGGACACACACATCCACACATACATGTACATCCTAGCTTGCATTCTGCATTCTACAAATCTCTTCTAAGAAACTTGCCTCTAAGTATTGGCCAGGCTCCTTTGATAACTCTGTGAAAGTCTTTACATACTGCAGTGATTTTTGTCTTGCTTGCTCTAAAGTTTGGAAGACCTGCTGGACATTTCACCAGAGTAAATATATTGAAGCATAACACTAGCTATCCACTACACATTTCTTCACTCTAGAGACAAATTTATATGAAACTGGCAGTGTCTCTTTCTTTTGACAATTTTTTCCATCTTGCATCAACATAGCATTTGATTTCACTTTTCCCGTCTTCTCTGTTTTAACTTTAATCTGTGAAAAGGTGGAGACTCCATCCAGAACAGTAAGACTTTCCACAGTCAGTAAGCAGATGTTCTTTGTTTGAACTCATATCTCAGCACACACTCATCTCTTATCTGCTAATATCTTGTGATTATAATCACAAGGTTCTTCTAATTATTACAATATTTTCTTCATTCAGTTATGAAACTGGTCCATGGGAACTTGAGTGCATTCCATAGGGCATTTGATCTCTCTGACATTTCAAAGTCTGTGATTTCTGCAATAGCAGTGGTGACCTCCCCCTTGAAAACTTTTAGGGCCAAAGAAAGAAATTACAGCTGTGCAGGAAAACCAGATACACCCAGTTTAAAGTAGTGTAACCAGACAGGTTACAACCTAGGTGTCCCTAGGGTGAGCTAAGGCATTGTCTTCTTCAAAGAGGCCCCTGGAACACTATCACAGCACCCCAGGGGCCACTGCTCTGTCTTTCTTCACTTTTCACATCTCAGGTCAGCTGCTAAGACCTGAGGAATATGAGCAGGGCACCTTATGCATACACAGGCCATGGTAGTATTTTTTTTGCTAGAGTTGAGCTGACCTTTTGTGTTTGACATTTTTGGTTTGAAAGAAAACAATGATATTTGCCTTATATGACATGTAGACTTTCTAAAACCATTCAGCTTCCCTGTTGTCTGGTGGTATTGAATCCATGCTCTGCAAAATGCAACTTCTCTGCTGCTGAGAATGAACCTGTAAATGGCAAAGAAAAGCCTGATGGAATAATAAGGGATAGTGTGAAGCAGAAGCATCCACAAGGCTTCTCTGGATCTGAATTACTTTCCTTACTAGCAAACACTGATATTTTATTTATTTGTTCTGTGATAATTACAAGGAGAAGTCAAAGAGCAGACAAAAGACTGAGATATATGCAGCAAGACAGGAAGAGTACATACATCCCATCCTACAAAAAATCTCCCTTTAAGTAAAAGGTTTATTTTCACATCTTTTTTGGTGCAGCTACCATAACAAACACATAAGCCAAAATACACCTGGAGTTACTCATCACAGTCTCTTATATTCAAATTATTTATCTACAAAGAAACAGGTAAAAAAACACCTCCTGTAGAAAAAGCAGCTGCACCCAAAAAGGTCTCTTACCTCCCACCTCCAGTGTCCCCCAGCATGATGGAAACACCAAACCTGACACCTTCAGTTTCACAGCCTGTGACTTCAAATTCTTTCCAAAGTAAGCAACCTTTTTAAAATTTTAAATTGCTTCCTACAACTAAGGGAGCCACTTCTTGGCACAAGCTGGGGAGATTCCACTGCTCCTGCTGTGTAACACATTGCTGCACAGGGGTTGTGGCTATGAGAAGATGCACTTAGTCCAATTTCTTTGTACCAAGGTACTTTTCACCTTTACAAGCTAGATTGGACAAAGATTTAGAGTCCACACCAAGGGAACCCAGTCTGAGGAGGTTCACAAGTGGCCAGACCAACCAACTGAGCCCTTCTTTTATTGCCCTACAAAAAATTGTGTGAAAACCTGCTTAGCACAAGGTGAACAATGCAGTGAAGGTATTACTGAAGATAACACTTTAGAGACTTATTACTGGGCTAAAAGAGGACATCCAGTGATTTATCCTACCGAGGGATCAAGAGACAGCAGGGTGAGGCTCCTCCAATATTAGATGTGTTAAATCTAATGGTGAAAGGAATACCTAAATTAAATGTGCTTGTAACTTGGACAGCATTTCTACAGATCAGTATCTCACTAGGTTGTAATGACTAACATCTTCAGAGCATTGGCACAATAGGGTAGAGAATCCTTAGCAATTCACTTCATAAAGTCAGCTGTCCTGGGATAATAATTTTTCACTGTGTATGTTCTTGCAGTCTTCCATTCTGCAGAAGAAAGAGTACAGCTCTTATTCTTCTCTGCAGTTTTCTCCACTATTTCCTCATTTTTGCTTTAAAAGCACTCTCATATTCTTCTTCCCCTGCCCTCCACATATATTTTCTCCTTTGTTCTACTGCAAGAAAAGCAAACTTGCAGTACAAAGGAGGTCTGTTGCTTTGAGGTTTTTAATGGCAAACCTTTCAACAAGTAGATGAGGCATCTGATGGTCTGTAGGCCTTCAAAGCTGCTCACAGGTAGCAAGCACTGTTAAGTTCCTGTCAATCCACATTTGTGCTGACTGACTGAACTAAGTTTCTTCTCTATTATTGTATATTTGCCTTTGGAGAACAATCTCCAGGAGGCTTCTGCACTTGCCCTCTGAGCTCCAGTACCTCATGCCAGTGCATGGTGTGCTCCTGTTAGAGACTCAGGGCTGATTGCTGTTGTCACAGGGACACCACAGGGCTGGGGTGAGGCTCCAGGCACACACTGCAAGTCACTCCTCACAGGCAATACCAGGACTGGCTGCAGACCACAGGGCTACAAGTGGCTAAAACACAGCCCACACCCCAGGGTAATGGTGAAACTGTTGTGACTTTCTCCCAAGTACCAATTCTGACCTCATCAGCAATCCTGAAGGAGGGAGTGAGGCTCCTGAGAACACACTCATCTCTGTCTCTCTACTGCCAGTGCTGGGTATGTGTTCACGAAATCACAGAAATGTAAGCACACTGTAATGCTTGCAGAACATCTTAAACCTTGGCATGATGGTTTGAACTGGATTTTCGAGCCAGGACCAGACTACAGTTATCTGCACTCTGAAGTATGTCTAGCTTTTAACCTACTGATTGAACCGTGGAGAATTCCCTGAAGGGAGGGATTGCTGATCTCACAGCCCTGGTTGAGGACAAAAGCAGGGCAAATACGTTTGGACAGTTGTCCTTGCTAGTTCTTTTTTCAAAGGAGGTTTTGAGCTGTTGTCTTGGTTTTGAAAGACAGGTGTCTGCTAAGGAAGACAGGAGCCTCCCCTGAAATGGAAAATGTAAACTCCCTTCCTCCGAATTGCTATACATTTTAAATTAAGGGGCTCTCAGGCAAAAAATGCAGGAGCAGGAATAACAGTTCTTTACTAGGGAAGAAAATAAAAAGATAAAATAAACAATGCAGTAAACTAAAACAGCACTGACAGAGACAGAACACAACCTGACACCCTGTTGGTCAGGGTGTTGGTAGCAGTCCAATTGGAATTGTGGCTGCAGCCCTCTTGGAGTGTCAGGTGTGGTTCTGTTGGAGCTGGGATCCTGTAGAGAGGGTGTAGTTTTCCTCTGAAGATCCAGTGGAAGAGGCAGCTATTCCTCTGGGAAATCCGGTGGAGAAGCTGTGCTGGTGTTCCAGAACCTCAAGATTATATCCAGGTAGGAATGCTTGGCTCCTCCCTCTGGGCGGAGCATCTCCCAATGGGATGCTCTAGTTCTTATCAGTTGTGCAGTGACATTCAGTAGCCTGTTATCAGCAGATATCTCCCCAGAGGGAAGGATGGTGGAAGAGATAAGGAAAGCTGCCCACTTAACAGAAGACAGCTGCCATACAGATGGCAAAGAGAATACAATTTGTTTGGCAATCCAGCACAGCTACCAACACACACAATTTTTTGATGCATTCATGGAACACTGTGTACTGAAATTTTGTCTAAAGCAAATCTATTCTTTTGGTGGGAAGGTTCTCCATCTGTCAAGCCTTTCCTTCCAAGTCAGGGTGAGTCCTTTGTAGTTGGAGGTTTGTCTTGGTTTAGGGCAAATTTGGGAGAAAAATTTTTAAAGGGTTTTTTTTAGAAAGTAGATTTAAGTGGTTATTTTTAAATGGTTTTGGAAAATCTTTTTTTTTTGAGAAAAGTGGAAAAAACCCTATTTATTAAATAGGTATTTAGTAGTACAAAAAAAATGAACAATATTAAACAATAAAACTTCTTGCTGCTCTTAGGAGATTATAAACTTAGAAAGTCCACCAGTGGAAGAGGAGATGGCTCTGTCCATACAGCCAGTCCAGCACTATGCTGAACATGCCCAAAATGTGGAACATCTCCATCTTTCCATGTATGTCCTGACACTGACAGATTAAACCATTTTCCATTGACTGAGTAATACTTCTCACAAAAGAGTGATCTCAGTTGGCATCAAATTAATTTGATTCAGAAACTTGGTAGGAAATTTCGCAGTGCAGTTACCAGACTCTAAACTGTTCTTCACTTAGTGACAGTGGGATAATCACAGAGATGTTTAGGAATTGTATTTGATTTTGTATTCTTATCTTGCATTAGTATTTTGTTTACTTGTATTTATCTATATGTGCCAAATACCTGAAAATAGATAGTGGACACTAGGATCCCTAAATTGCATCTGTACAATTCATGCAAGATTGTGACCACTGTGCCCAGACAAATTTTCTCTACCAAGACTGGAGCACCACTTGTAAGTAAAACTGTAAAGGATGGAGCCATCAGTACAGAACTTAAATGAGACTGGGTTGGGAAAAAAGAATTCAAATGAAAAGAAAATGAGCTCTTTGTTTATTCCTGAGGGAAAGAAATGTTTATTTCAGATCCAATGAAATATTCTATTAAAAAAGACTTAATTGTGGAGGGACAATGTAAACAGGTTTTTTTAGTAAATTAAATGTTCAGCAAACCAATCATCATTTTTCCAATAGTCACTTAAAAACAGAGTATACAGAAATGGTGATAGGAATACCTAAATTAAATGTGCTTGTAACTTGGATTGTATTTCTACACATCAGTACCTCACTAGGGAAGAAAACAACCAAACAATAATAGTATAAAATGAAACTGACAAAGAGTAGAGATTTTCAGTTTCACCAGCATTTATTTTCCCAGAAAATTGCTTTAAAATAGAAAAATTCTAGAAACTAAAAGTGTATTCATTATGAAATGATTTTGCATTAACTTGATAAACAACAAAATAATGGCAGGAAGACTTTTCTGCCCTTTGAGGAACACACTCTTTATTGAGTTTAAAATTATAATAAACCATTGAGAGCCTACTGAGCTAGGTAATAAATGTAGCACAGCAATTTAAGAGTTCATTTCTGTGGCTCTATAATAGTTTCCAGAGGTTTTTTTTATCTTAGTAGGGTTTTTAGGGTTGTGCAATCGCAGTAATTGAAAGTAGATTAAAAAAATTATTCTCCTCCAGACCTTTCCAGGAGAAAAAAAAGAGATGAAATCTGTATGATGTTTCATCTGGGAAAATATGGAAATATCATTTTCATATAACATAATGGTTAGTATGCCTGTACCTGCAATCTCATTATTACAGAGAATATGTATAAAATTTAAATTAAACTGGACATGCTCTCCTGGTTTGTACACCCATTCCCACCAGCACAGGCAGTGCAGAGCAGAGTTACACCTGGCACCCATGTGAGCAGAGAGGTGGGGTTTCACCAGCACAGCTTCACCAGTGGTGTGAAGTATTAATGCTCCCTGGGGCAGCATCTGCCCCACTGCAATGAAGGAGAAGCTGTGCTGGTGCCAAGACCTCTCCCAAGCCATGGCAAGGTACAGCCCAGCCTTTGCAATGGGAGCATGCAAGGGAAACACTTGAGGCTGGGAGCTCAGGCTCTGAAGAATGTGCAGAAGATTCTCATGCTGAATACAGGAGAAGAAATAATAATCATGTGAGGGAGCTAAAGAGTAAAAAATTTCACAAGGGAAAGTGATAATCAGGAGGCTGGAGGTGGGCAGGGCAGCTCTGGGAAGCTCATGTGCAACAAGGTGTGTTTGTGGGTCCTACCAGGTTTGGATGGGAGAAAGGTGGCAATGCCATAGGCAGAAGGTGCACCCCTCTTTTTTCCAGGTTTGACCAAAGACACTGGACTTTGAAGAAAGTGGGAGTTCAGAGCCTGAATCTGTAAATCTGTCAAGATGAGAAGAAAAATAGATTTTGGCAGAGGAAGTAGAGATATCATCTCAAGCAAGATATGTAGCAAGTGAGAGAAGGCAGACTTAGCATCCTCACAGACACAAGAGGTCAGAATTATGTGGAAAAACTAGAACATGAGCCTTAGATAACACAAAAGCTTGAGGAAAAAAAAAAGAAACATCCCCCTGGAGCTAGGTAGCCACAGCACTTAAGTCAGAAAGGCTGAAGGGGAGAGAGCCTGTACTGCTGTGATATTGCACACCTGTGGTGGGAGAGCAGCACACGAGCCAGAAAGGCAAGGATGCTGCAGGTGAAAGATCTGCAGAAGAATGGGATGGGAAGGTGGGAAATCTCACCTTTCTTATGTGGGAATTTGATTAGATGTTCCAAGTCCTTCTGCTCTTCAGCTATGCTGGAGAAGGATTTATACGCTGCCATGTCTCAGAAATGCATAGTGGCATTTTTTTAAATGAAATTAATGAAAAATGATCTCCCGTGTGCTGTGTCCTGCTATGAACGTGCAGGAACCTCATAGCAAGCCCGTGTCTTGGCAATCTTTGAAAACAACACAAAGAAAGTACTTTAAACCAAATGAGTTTGTAATGCTGTGCGAGGATTAGCCAAATTTCACTCATGTTCTGTAAATAAAAATCCTGTTATCTGAGCCACAGTGACCTCTGAAATCAAGGAGACAGGGATATTGACACAGCCACAGGAAAAATTCTCTGATGCTACATATGCATGAAGGGACTCCGGCTGTATCAGCATTGTGAGCCCGGATAATGGACTCTCGTGGCACAACAGAGCAGGGGTCACTCTCGGGGAGCAGGATGGGGATGGAGTTGCCATCTGCACATTCCTGATTCTCTTCATGGTAATCGGCCCATTTTTCAAAACATACTTTGCATGCAAACGCAAGTGCTTAGCATTTATATTAGCAACATATGTGTCATTGTTTGAGCTGCAAGCTCATTAGCACCTTGATGTGACAGTGCCACCTGAACAGAATGAGGCTTGCAGAGATTAAAAGGTACAGGGAAATGGTTGAGGGCAAAGTAGACAGTGGCAAACAATAATATCTAAAAGCAGGGAGAGTCATACTTTTCATTTACCACGCATTTTGATCGATGGCTCTAACAACCTCCCATTTAAAGGCTCACAAAGAACAGTCATGTCCTAAAGGCAATGGCTGTGAGCACAAACAGAAAGAGTCTGGACTACACTTGGATCAAAAAATCAAACTAGGGAAAGAGAAGGACAAGAAGACTGTTGCATCATTGAAGCAGCGCTGACATTTACATGTGACAAGAAGGTGGGAGAGGTACTATAAAAAAATGCAACTACTACTGTAAAAGATGATTATTAAAATATCCAAGGGCACAGATTGCATCTATAATAGTAGCATTTATGACTGAAAATTATGAAGGATCACGATGGATGCTGCTAACAGACTAAGATGGATGTGAGGTAAACTGCCTGGGCAACATCTTTAACACTTAATTGCAATAGAAAGTCTGGCTTTGTAGAGAATCCTCATCTGTTAAATAGAAAATGATTTATTAAAGTGACTTTCTCTCTCTGTAAGGGTCCTCAGGAGGGAGCTGAGGATTATTTAAGTACTTAGATGTATGCTCAAGCCACCAAGAAAGGAAAAAACCAGTGCCAGGACTGCTGCTGGTTTCTGGAGCAGAGGGCTGCTTTTGTGCTAAAAATCTGGCTGGATTTTGTCTGCTCTGTTTAAGAAAAGCATAATAGAGGGGCTTTGAATTAGATATGAAAAGGTGAAAAAGGATTTCTACTCAAATTAACATTACACAACCCGATGTGAGGCAGAGCTGTGAGGTAGATCTCCTTACACTTCTCCTTCTGCTGAGCACATGAAAACAGTTTTAGTCTCTGCAGATCCATTTTGCTAAAAGACAGGCTAGAGTTTAGTCACTGTTGCAGACAAGGAAACCCGAACCAGCTGCATCTGAAACAGATTAGAAAAAAACATCTTGTAAATAAATATTCTCCTCCACACATCCCAACCCCCTGCTCTTCAGAGTAGGTCATTTCCTTCAGTCTTGCTCACAGACCAGAAACTTTTACTGACTTCCTAATTGCAAGAAACTTTACATAGTTGGGGAAGTTGGGGAAACCTCTTTCTTTCCGTTGCCTTTGAGGTCTGGCTGCATTTCTGTGCTTCCTCCCCTGCTCAGGAGTGTCCAGCCCCTCTGCATGGCACTCTCCCTGATGCAGCATCTGTCCCTGAGTAGCCCAGTCCTGGACCCACAAACATTCCCTGCTGCTGCCTTTTCTCCCTCCCTGCCAGGGCTCTGACTGTCCCAAGTGCAGCAATCCAGACTAATCTTGTAGCAAAATAGATACCTACAGCATAAATGGGGAGCACACAAGTAAAAGCCATCATGCCCTTACCATGTTTCAGTTGATATGAGAAGTTAAACCAACACAGAAACTCAATTATCAGAAGGATAATCAAGATGAGCCCTTTTCTGCTTCATCATATGGGATAACATATAACTATATTACACAAATCAGGGAGTCCACTGGATGCTTCAATCTGTGAACAAAATTAATTGAAGAACAAGTAAAATTATATACCAAACACATGTGCCTATGGCAATGGGGCTGAACCAGAGGAGCAGCACTGCCAGAGAGTGGTAACAGGAGTTGGTGCTCATCTTGTGGAGACACTAATCCTGACATTACTAATAAATGACAGTACTGCAACGTGGAATAATAAAGGGTGAATATAAACATGAAAAAACAACAGTGAGAACAGATGGCATTTAATACACAAGGGGGGAATTAACACAAAATCAGTTTGGATACTGAACTGTGGCTACAACTAAGCTGGTTTCTGAGCTCAGCTAAACCTGAGCTGATTGCTGCCTGGTACCTCAAGTACCCAAACACAACATCAAAACCAGCTTGGCATTGGCCTATTCCTCCTCCTCCAGGCAAGAACAATGTTCATTACTTCAGGCACACAGGCCTAAGTACATAAACACACACAGAGAAGAAAGTTGCTTTGATTAAGGCACCTCCTTTCATTTTCCCACATATCATGGGGAGAATGCTACAGTCATCTTCTGCATGACTGTAGCATTCCAACCAGACTGTAATTCCAGCTTAGTGGCAATCACCACAGGTATTTGTTGACATTTCTCCACCTTTTGTGTGCTGACAGGTTGCTTTGCAGTTGCATGGATAACTAGATCATCTCAAGCTGCCTTTGGAAAGGTTGGAACCTGTGAAGTCTGATTGAGTTTGATATTGTTATAAGCTTGGCTGTACAGTCAGTGTATCACAACACCACTGAATTTAGATGCAATATGGAAATGAAGATGCACCATAATAATCAAGCCATCTTATATCCCACTATGGCTTATTTATTTTTTCTTTACTCATGAAATCTTTGTGTTTTATGCTTAGCTCCCTTTTCCATAACATTTAATCAATTTTTGTTTTATTTTTCTTTCTGTAGGTCTCATCTGGGTGTCACTTAAACTGAAACCAATTAAGAAACATCTGCAGACAACAGAACAGTGTCAAGTGTGAACAATGAAATTTCTTCTAAGAGAAGAGAGAGAGTAGAGCACGTTCTCAGCAAGACTGGGAAAGCTCTGTCCAAACAAAAACCATGTTTATGTCCTCACTGTAACTCCAGTGTGTTGCAACCTGTCTCTCAAGAGCACTGTAAACCAAGACAGAGTTGGCCCAAACATTGCAATCAGCAATACTAATTAAATTTCAAACACCATCATCAGCTGGTCTGGTTTAGGTATAGTGTGCTTATAAGACATAGGAACATAAAGCAATGATTGCTTGCTTATGAAGAAGATATTTTACTTTAAACTGATTTTTTTTCTTTTTTTTTAATTCTCAAGATCTCACTAGAGAGCCTTGTAAAGGTTATATGGAGACATTTTGCCTATCTCTACCCAATTTCATTTCTTTTATGCTTCATCTGAAGTCACTGGAATTGTCTTGTTTCTTTATGGGATAATTATAACGTCCCTGTAAGGTTTTATTACCTTAACACACTGGTATATATTCTCAACCCTAACTCTAGTTTAATATGTATTTTTAAATAATTAATATGTAGCCTAGACAAGCATGTGGTGCAGCAGAGAAATTAGAAGTCAGGAGTGTCTCTGAGGGAAAGATGTACCCTGTCCACATTACTATCCTTCCCATAGGAATGGCAAGAGGGGTTAGACTCAAAAAAAAACGGAACCATCACATTGCTGGTTCCTTCCTGCTGGTAAAACAGACTTTTACACAGTATTGTCAACCTGAAGAAGCAAAAAAATATATGAGAGGCTTCCACATCAGGATCATGTGGTTGAAAATAAATATGGGGAGAAGGGCTAGAGATTTTTGTGTTTGCAAGTGTGAGGATAAGAAAGTGGTTTTGCCTTTTTTTCTTTATGCAGGATGAGCTTCTTACATGTCTAAGGAAAAAAAAAAAGTGATTTGGTAAGGGCTTGAAGGCTAACACTGATGGTATCTGAAAACACCATGAGAGCATCCAGCCCAGCCCTGAAACACCCATCTCTGTACTGCTGATGTTCCAGGCATTACAGCCAAGGGGACAGCACAGATGAATTGCCAAATGTCTCAAGGCAGTCTGGAGTGGTGCATTTTGCAATAGACCCTGAAAATGCCATGGTATTACCCATTAATTCCTGTAGCTGGATGCGTGCTGGGCTCAGGGCAGATCCAGGAGCTGCAGTGTTGACCTGCCTGGAGGGAGCTGACTGAGACCATCATCTGTGGCTCACAGTGAACAGGGTGTCCAGCTTTTCTCCTGATCAGAGATGGGAAGCCTTTACAGTTTGTTTTGCAAAAATAATGTTTCCCTTTTCTTTACCAGAAGCAACAGACGCTGGCATGATAGGCTGGTACTCCACAGGCTGATTTTTCCTCAGGCAATGATACCTGAGCTCCTGGTCCCACTGGTGTGGCCACAAAACAAGTCCTTAATTATAACAGAAAGCAAAACCAATAGTAGTTCTTATTTAAAGTAAGATGAAGGAAGACAAGTGCCACAGATGAAGCAAATACCTGACTTAAATATCTCAGAATTGCCTTGCAACACTTCCCAGCAGGGGAAACAGCCTTTATCACACCACCAGTTAACAGGGGCATGATCAATGACAAAAGAGTCTGTCACCTTTCACTAAGTTTACCACAAGACCTCTGATATTTCTTCAGAGAAAGAAAATTTGGATTGGTTCAGTAACAACTGATTGAACTGAGCAATTTTCACATGGGGCATCTGCACATGGGCCAGACACTATGAAATCTGCACAGTAACACCCAGAAACAAATGGAAGGATGCTTTATGATCTAAGTAAATGCCAGTGAATAAAATTAATAGCTAATTTCTTTTTTTTTTTCATTTCCCTCCTTTTTCTTTGCCTTGTAGCCATTGGAAATGCCCATCCATACAGACATTCATTTTAATCAAATCTTCTTCCTTTTCTGTTCTGACATATCTCCTTATGTCTCCTCTCTGGCAATCTTGTCATCTCTGCAGCAAGTTCTTTAAAGCAGTTTCTAATTTTATCTTGATCTGTGAATTTTTTGAAGATTCTCTGTTTGAAAAAGACTGGAATAAAAAATAGGCTGAACTGAATAAATAGTTATTCTAACATTTTGATGTCTCATGGGTTCAGAACGCGGGGGTAGGAGGAGGTTCTGACAAACGGCAAATGCATTAAAACTCCCTTGCTGTTTTCCTTCTGAAACACAGGGCTTCAGGTCATGCAACCTCCTTAACCTAGGTCAGCTCCATCACAGACATCTCATGCAGGCCTTGTGATGCACCACTCCAAGAAAGAGAAGAAACAGGGCAGGAGAAGATGAGTAAGAGGGATTGGGTCATAAGCTTCTGCTCCATGCAGCTGGAGACACACGAACGATGGAAATGTCTGCAGAGGAATAAGCCATGATTGTAGCCACAAGACATGTCCTGCTGATGGAAAAGTCTGCAGAGGAATAAGCCATGATTGTAGCCACAAGACATGTCCTGCTTTGCTGTGAGAGTGTTGAGGAAATAGTTTGATTGCTTTTTGCCAGCATATATCTGCCTTTAGATTAAGAACGATGCCTATCTATATTTACAAAAATGTTCTGAAGGCCTTGGTTAGAAAACACTGCAAAAATAGTGATACTCCTTAAATTCTTAAGAATGTGCATTGGATCAGTGGCTAATACTTGTGTTGTCTTATCAATAATAAATTTAAATAGGTAATTGGTCAGTTATTTTGCTAAAGCTGCTTGGTGGTGGGCTTGCTATGTGTGCCCACTCAAAAGGTAAGTCTTCACTGATTGACACAGAATACTGTGCACAATGCAGTGCATTTAACATGGGGGAAAATCTTATAATGTAGTTTTTGTGGAACTTGGTTGACATTGAGCTGAAACTCATATACTCCAAAGGTTCCTCTCAAATCCTGCAAAGCTATTTAACAAAATTACTCCACTATTTCTCAAGATAATCAGATATAGTTTTAGATTATTTTCAGGATAAGTTATTTGTTATTTCCTTTTTTCATATCTGAATCATTTTTTCCCAAAGTTAGTAGTTGTCTTTACTTCCAGTGTTTTCCCCAAACACCTTTCAATGTCGTCTGTGGGAGCAGTCACAAAGCAATAGAAGAATGCCAAACATATTGATTACAGAGTAAAATAGTTACCCTGGCAACTAAAAATCCCAGGAAAGCTCTTTAAACTTCCTTTTGTTCTCATGTGACTTCTTTTTATATACTTTTTTCCTTGGATGGTTTGAGAAATCATGGATATAAAAGTATTTGATCTGAATATATGGCAATGGAAAAAAGGTGATTCATGCCTGGATTATTTATTCCACCAGGAATATAACTACCCACATTACTGCCTTAGTAATCCATCACTTGCATAACAGGCAGGCAATTTTTGTAACTTGGGGGGCAGAGTAAACCTCTCCCACTGATTTCTAAATCTATATTCGGATGTGACCTAAGGAAAGAAATTAAAGGACTAGAATTTAAGCATGAATTTCCTTAAATTCCAAGGCAAGCAAGATGAACAGTGTGAAAGAATTAGAATTTATGTGGAAGTCAAAAGTTTGCTCTGGTCTGTACAGAGCAAAGGAAATTATTGTTCTCTCTCCACGTGTGATTTTGAATGAATGGTGACTAGGTGTGGCAATAGTGACCAAACCAGAGGAGCAGCAGGGTCCAGAGCTGGTGGTAGTGGGCTCATGTGGTTGCTCAGGCTCATTCTAGGCACAGCCTGATGGTGCCAGGATCTCTAAAAGCAAGTGCAATTGAAAAGAGACAGGAAGATTAGTTGGGAGGAAATTTAGAGGCTCCTTTCTCTTGCTCCTCCTTGGTTTAACCCCAGACACACAGAAGAGTCCTTGCTTATTGCTCAAGTAGCCCTCATGAACAGGCTCAGCTTCTCAGCCTTTTAATATTTCGAGGGAATTGCCCTCGCAGGCATTAAGCAGATGCTTGTTGATCCATTCATTTGTAAGCAGGAACAGTAACTGGACTATGAGGAAAGGGGAAAACATGGAACAATGATTACATTAAGGTTTGGGGGTTAGTTAGAAGAAGGGTGTCTAAGCCAGCAATTCAGAAAACAGGCCACTACCATTCAGGCTTTGATATGCTGATTTTTTCTTCTCTGAACAAATGGTGGTAGGTTGTTTTTAGGGTTTTTTTTTGGGGGGGGGGGGTTTGTTGGTTTTTTTTTTTTTTTTTGTCCTCTATACTGGCTTTCCAAATAAAATGGTTTTGAAAAGCTGCAATTACAGAGGTTACAAATAACAAGCAGCAACACAGCTGGCACTGGAACATTTCCAGAACATAATCACCTGTCGTGCCATGATGAGGGCCCATTATATCCAGTGGGGTGCAACAGATCTCTTGTTAAAAATCTCATCTCCTAATGGAGCAGGTCTGGGATTGTCTGAGCTCCAGCCTGCTTGCCTGTGTCAGTTTGTGTTAAGGAGGTATGTTATTCCTTTGAATGATGGCTTTTTATCTGTCCCAGACTTGTATTGTTAATAGAAGGCTGAAGAAAATGTGATTAAGTTACATGGAACCATAAATTAGCTTGCAGTGAAAAGAAATGACATAATCAAAACTTTCCAGTAAACATAATCTTAAGAACTGAGTCTGGTATAAAGTGTGAGGAAACAGAGAGTGGTTAACTTTTATGGCTGGAATATTACTTCAGTGCAACAAAAGGCAGCTCTCTAACTCCCTTTATTTGAACAGATGTTTGCCTTGTGCTGTCCTTTGTATTCTCAGGGCTTTTTTGTCAGTCTTGAGAGGGAAAACTTTGCTAATGCCCTTTTAATACCCAGTTTCCTTTAATTATTTTTTTTTCTGATTGAAAAATGCAAACCTCTCTAGAAAGACATCAGCATTTGTCTCACATACAGGAATCACTGTCACTTTTATAAGCAGCTCTCTGCTGAGATACAGAAAGATGAGAGTGAGCACTAGCATTTTGACATGTACCAGTCACAGGACCTAATGGTAACATTAAATTGACATACTTCTTAGGGAAAGGAGGGAATCCTCAAAGGAAATATGGTTCCACTTTTCTGTAACTGTCATCACTTTCCTTTGCATGGCACTGATTTGGGGAAGTTGGATCAAAACAGTGTAGTCAGCCTTAAGATTGCATCCCATCCTGACTGATTTTGCTGCACAAGTAGGGCAGAGCATGCATCTGATTGCACTCAGTCATCTGCAGCTATAACAGAGCCCAGACTGCTGTTCAGACATCTATCTATCTATCTATCTATCTATCTATCTATCTATCTATCTATCTATCTATCTATCTATCTATCTATCTATCTATCTATCTGCCACAACTCCCAAGGGAGCATTCTCCAGTTAAAATGAAAAGATGAAGACTGTTCATCAATAAATACCAGAAGTTTGTGAGATTTTTCCCATTTATGCTTGGCAGCAGCCAAACTTATTGCACTAATCCACTTATTGGGGATTTTTAATCCTGTCAGCTCTGAAGACTGGTGTGGTCTCAAAAGCCAGGTGAGCTTAGCTTCCCTGCAGCACAGGCAGGTCTCCTGATGCCACAGATATCCCACACTGCAGGAAACCATGCCAGATGTGTCTGCCAAAGGCTGAGCTCCCTGAGCAGCTCTGCCCCTCCTGGCCTCTGCCCTGCTGTGCTGGCTCCTGCCCTGCGTGAGCTGTGCCAGCCATGCTGGCAGATGGGGCTCAGCTGCAGGGACAAGCAGCAGGCAGCAGGGATAAAGGGTTGGCTGCCAAAGGTCCTTCCCCACGCACTTGGCTCTGCAGGATTTGTGGAACTACAGCAGCTCCCTCAGCCTCTGTGTGACTTCCCAAAGCTTGGGCCAGGAAGGATTTGCGTGAAGGTACCCTGGTGCAGCAGGAACCCACAGCTCTGTGTATGCATTTAGGGTGGGGTTTTGTGCTTCATCACTCACTTCCCCTTTTTTCCTCTTATCTCTGTGAATTACTAAGAGGCCTCTGTGTGATCAAAGCTGACCTTTTGGGCACTGTATCCTATGGGACATTCACAGCAGCAGCTGGGACTGCCACATGTCCCATGGTGTGGTTGTTTAAAGAGAAGCACCTCCAGGGCAGTTATGGGGAAGAGATGCTCCTGCCGTTCAAATGTGCCTGTGCAGGGGGTGTGCACGTGTAGGAGTTGTTCTTATTCCTCACTCCCTGGAAATTAACAGCACTTCCTATGCCATGATGGATGAGGTGTTGAGCACAGGCTGTGGTTTATTGGATGGGAAGGGATATCACTGACCCAAAAACCTCCTTCTATGCTCCCAGGCCTCCTCACTGAGATGCTAGACACAGGCTATTCTTCCATTTTTTGAGTCTTTGTCTTTTAATTTTTTCTGATCTTTCTCTTCCTTTCTCTGCACCCAGAAATGATCTGTACTTTTTATATGAACAGGATAAGTTTCCTTCATTGCCTGATTTGAGGCCCTGAAATGGATGCTGCTACTGAAACCCCAGGAAGAAGACAGGCTTGGGAGATGGTGGTTATTATTGAGGGCCACAGTTAATTACAGGTGCCAAAATAAGAGTGTGGAGGGGAGCAAAAGGTGAAAGGAGGGAGCACTCAAAGCAGCATAATCAACAGATGTGTCTTGTTATCAGCAGTGTTATAGCCAGCAGAGTTATTAGAAAAGCCCTAGAGTTTTTGAGTTGTTTTACTCTATTACTTCCTAATAAAGTAATATTAAAAAAAATGTTAATTGTTTTCACATGAGAAATTTAAAGGTTAGTGTATTCACTGTTTCCATGATTTTTCCTCTCTGATTTTGAGAGTGTCTGTTCCATGTGGACACATTTATGCACAAACAAGCTAAGCTCTTATCTTATACAGCCAGAAAGAAACACAAAGGCTACAGTTAGCATACAGACTATTTGTAAACTGGGCTCCTACACTGGCACAAATAATGTTTAGGATGAGCAGAAAGGCTCCTAAATTTTTTTATTTTTGAGTACTTAATTTTTTTTCCCACTTTCATCAGCTGATCTAACAAAATATATTGATTCCTCCAAATAAATATTGCCTCAGTAATACCAGACAAAGCACCTGAACTTGGTCCCCATCTCCAAATGTGGCACTTGCATTTTTCTACGACAAACAATGTCATTAATTTGCAAATAGTTCATGCAAATTAAGTTCATGCATACATTGATCATTCCCAGTAGATGTCCCAGTCTTGATGCTGTAGGAGAGATACATAGAGAAAAAGCAAGGCACTGTCCCTCTGTTTGTGTTGTGCCACTGTACAGAAAGTGAACAATATTCAAGAAGCCAGAAACAGAGAGCTCTAAACTGAACAAATGTCTCATTAAGTTTGGTCTGGAACAGCCAAATAGCCAGATGAGCCCTGTAGAAACTGGTCCTGCATCTTTACATTTGGCACAATGCCCTTAAATATGGCTGATAATGCAACAGGTTTATGCAGGGCTAGATTTGGCATCTCTCACAGCATAACATTGTGCCAAAAATGATTGTCTCAAATTCTGGATCAATTGGTCCTCCTAGTGATTCTGACATATCCCAGAAGGCCTTCCTTCTCTTCATGCTTTTATAGGATAGAAAATATGTATGTATGTTGTATATACACATCTGCAGTGTTAGACACGTACACGTAAACCCCTGCCTTACCAATCTGAACAAATATTGAAAAAGCAGGGCTTGCTATGCAATATTTGATTTTCTCAAGGAAGTAGCTAGAAGTAGTTTTATTATTTTATTTTTGATTGTATACAAAAAGCCCATAAATTATATCTATACACCCTTAAGGTAAAAAACAAATTAAAGATTCTAATGAAATCAGTGCTTGATTCTTCTTCTAGTCTACTTAATTGAAAGCTCAGACATGCCTAATAGTTTGTATAAAACACTAATGCAGATGATTTCCTCTACTTTGATGAGTTACAAATCCTTCCAGCAGAAATTTCTGGTTAACACAGAGTCTATTATCCATTTGGTTTTCCAGTCATGTTTCAGTCTTGTGAAGATTTAACATCCTTGAATAGCTTTGTTTTGCAAGACTCAGACCTTTGACTTCAGCTCTGCTGTCTGACTCACATACATATATAAGCTGCTGACTACAAGAGAGGTAGAAGACTTGTATGGCCTTGGATTTGAGTAATTTAATTGTAACTCTTTGATACATGAAAGGAACAGCTGTGAAATAGCATTTTGCATATTACTGGCTCTCTGCAATAAGAGCACCTCCATGCAGTTATGTGCTGCCCTTGTGATCTCACACAATCTCAGAGATTGTGTAATCTCAGAGATGTGTACTCTCAGAGATTGCACCATGCACACCTCCTCCAGCTACATGGGCTGCTCATGCCAGCACTTAAACAACAGCAGTAGCAAAAGGAAGAGAGAAACATGCAGAAGTTGCTGAAAAAACTGTGTTTTCTTACAGGTGAAATGAGCTCCCTCAACTCTGCTATTTGTCTATCTTTTTATTTAATGAAAGAAGGCGAAAGAGCAGGAGATCAAGAAATTAAAAGAGGGAACTGGAACTGAAAAACAACTGTTTAAAAAATAAACCCAGATGAAGGTTTGAAAATTAGGAATGTTACCAAATCCAAGAATACCAGCCAATATTTCTGTTGAGTGACTAACAATTTTGAATTCCTCACTTTTCAGATCCCAGATGCAGCATTCCTGTGCCCTCAGCATCAGACATCTGGAAATATGACCTGTCTGTCATCAACTTCCTTGAGAATTCAGAATTGTTACTTGCTTTTCAGAAGCATTATTCTGTGTGAATGTACCCCACAGAAGGTCAGTATTTGCCTTTTCATTCTCTTTTACATTACTTTTTATGCTTCCATGATTATTTAGTCCCAGGCTGCCAATCCACTCTATCAAATGGACTCTTCAGTTACAGTTTAGCACAGGAGTATGCTTAAGGATGGAATAAACCAAGGGATTACTCACGTAAAGGTAACTGAGTAACTTCATTTATGGAGGAAGTGTCCTGCCATGAGTTTTCCTCTGTGTTACAGGTGGGTGGCAGATTAGATTCAAAAATTAGAGTTAGCCCTTGTTTCAGTTGTGGTTCCCCAAGTGTATCTGCTGTCAGGGTAATTCATGCTTTAGCTGAATCCATTATTGGATTCCAAAATATGTTCACTGCACAGAAACCAGCCCAGCTCCTTCTGCCACTTCAGTCTGACAGATGTTCAAAACCCCCTGAAGATTATGCTTGTGGAGAGAGAATACATGTGAGTAAAACCAATGGTAAAATCCTAGCTTCATAAAAATAAATAGAAATTGTCCTATTGCCAACCATGGAACTAAGACATCATACTAAGTGGCTTTGTACAGAGCATTTCTTTTTCTCAAAATAGCATTTATGCATGGAAGCCTCCACAGTGAAGCTGATTTATAATCTGGTCAGGATCTGTGTAGGGGTGTGTACATTCATATGTTGCCATGAAAATTTTCTACCAGCCAATCAACCCTCCAGAGCAGACTGGGAGCTGGCAGAGGAGCTAATTAGGCTCTAGTCTCTTCTAACTAAGGGAAATCTGCTGGCTTGATTAATGCCTGTTTACCAATTGTTGCCATTATTTCAGCTGTAATCTCAGAAAAGTGTTTGGTGAGGATGACTCTCCTGGAAATCTGTTTTTCAGTTTCCTGTGCTACAAGCCTTGTCTCATTCTTCATTTCCTAGGGCAGTTCCCTGGACCTCCACAAATGGTAGACATAGTCAAGAGTATGTAGTAATTAACACAGTGTCAGTGCAGCACCATCCTCTTTCATAGCCCTATTCCTCTGTAGATCTAAAACTGCATTTGGAAGGAGGCATCACTATCACTGTTTAACAAATTGGATCTGGATGTTGAGGTTAGCCCCAAAGCTTCCACCTTAGTTAAAATCTTCCACTGGGATGAATAAGGACTAGCTTAACTAACAACACTTTTGGCAAAGAATATCCCGTTCAGTTTGCTGTTCTGAGACCGTTCTGACCCATTCTGTTTTGCTGTCAGCTTCTAAATGATATCTTGTCTTTCTAAAATGAAAAAAGTAAGAGCTATTACCATCTTCTGAAGAATTTCAAGTGCCCTTTAAATGACAGAAGTGTTTGTCCACCTGCACCATCCCTCTTACTGCACTGATTCCCATTGCTGAGGAGACTGAGGTTGTGGCTCCTTGGGAAAATCAGATTGTGTGAAAATGCATCCCATCTTACTTTGCTGGGAGCAGTGCTCCTCAGTTCTCCCTGTGAGATCACTCTGGGGGCAGGAGACAGTACTGAGCTGAGCCTGCCAAGTGTTTTTTGACTTATACTCGTTGGCCAGGGCTCCCACCAGTCCCTGGTGCAGTCAAAGATAACCAGAGCACAGCTCACTCTCAATTCTCATTGAGAATTGGTGGGAAGGAGGCCACCAAGAAAGGCTGGCAGAGGAGCAACTTCTGAGACTCAGAATCCCCCAAGTCCCCATAAAAGCAGTGCAAAAGGGTGTTTCTCAGCCTGTGCAGTTGGCTCTGGCTTATCTTCTTCATAATGCCAGTGCTGATCTTTAGCATTTATGTATTAAATGACGCCTTTGTGTTTCAGCATTTAAGACTGGCCACACCAAAGGAGCCAAGAGCTTCACCTGGTTCACTCTCTAGTTAGCAGCAACTTGTAGCAGATGGGTTGGGAGGATACTGGACCAAAGCAAAGACAGCAATACCTCCCATGGCACTCCCTCAGCATCACCCCCACCAATCTGTGGGTCAAGGGTTCCCCGTCCCAAAAGTGGTGTCCCTGCATTTGTGCATGTGTACAGATTAAAAGGGCCCTGTGCATTAACAGTGCCCCCACTGCTGCCACCATCCTTCTACCAGAACATGACCCAGTGTGCTCAGCAGCAGCTTGCAGCCTCTTGCTTATATCCTGCCTGCTCAGAATGGAGCAAAGAGCAGGGACTGGAGCATGTGTTTGAACAGGCTCTGAGCTATGATGCTCAGGTCTAGATTTGTAGCTGATTTTTTCCTGGAACTGGCCATGTTCTGACTCAGTGTTCTGGTTTGGTCTAAAGCTATGGTTTATGTCTGACCCTGACCCCAGAGCCTGCCTGAATAGGATCTGTTGTTCTCTTTAGAGGCTGTTTCAGATAGCAGTGCTCCCAAAGGAGTGACTTTGTGCCTTTTGAAGTAGCTCTCCCTCCCAGTGAATACTTTCATCCCAAATAACCACAGAAACAGTCAAATGAAAGGCTCTTTCTTGCAGGAAACTCAACTCAGACTGAAGATGGAGCTCCGTATTTGTGCACTTATGCTGTATTTTGCACAAGTTTGCAATATACAGGTGTAGGACATTCAACCACCCAAGAAGCTGGCAAACTCTACCTTGCCTCCAAGCACAATAGTAGGAGAGGGGAAGGAGGAAAAGGCTGAGAGGAGAACAACTGGCCATTGTGCCAGCCTCCTCAGCAGGCCAGTGGGGTAGCTCACACCTCTTGGGAATCAAAATACATCCCTTGTGTATCATTATTCCAGAGATGTTTCACAAATTTTACCTTTGTATGCCATTGGATAGCAAAGCCTGGGAGACTGAGCTGAGGCAAGATCCAGCCTCACAGGCCAGTCCCTGTGCATGTGGTGTACGTGCTGCTGCCCACAAAGCACTGATTAAAGGAGCTGGGTGCCCATTTCAGCTTTGAGAAGTGCAAGTAATTCTCTGCAGTGAATGAATTATGACCTTTTCAATGAGAAAATTACCAGGCTCCATTACCTTCATTTCTGTCCCCTTCTCATCTGTTGACACACAGGTGTTCTGGAAGCAGCTCCTCTCCCAATGACACAAGAGTAGTTAATTTGCTTAAGTTGATGTTTTCATTTAAAAAAGTTATTTCTATTGTCATTCCTTACCAATCCAAACAAATAAGGAAAATAAAATTAGTGCTCTGAGAATCTAAACATTTCTTTGTCAACGCAGCAGAAAAGAATGCTTGACAAAGCCTAAGGCAAATGATTAAATTCTTTATCTATCACACCAAGGAAAGCAGTGCTGCTCCTCTTGGTAATAAACCTATATTTGTTGTCCCTGAAGGAGAAGGTGAAAAATAAATTAATGACTAGAAGACATAAAATTTTACTTGTTGCATGGTTTTATTTCAGGACAAAAATAGCTCCTTTGGGTTTGGTAATATAAATGCCTAAAGTGTCAATGGTCATATTTATCACACAAATTTGAGAAAATTATGAATTCCTGCACTTAAACCAATAGCATTTCCCTGGGAAGCATGGATGCTGACAAATTTTACAAAAGCAGGTGCTGTTGACATAATTCTCCTTTTCATCCTTTGTGTCTATCAAATCTATTATATTAGGGTTTCCTACATATGAGTTATTTTTAAAAGAATAATTTCCTTTGTAATTTTAAAATTAGCCCCCAACTTGAGATGTTAGAAACTCATTGTTAAAATGTCCTGGAGACCATGTTGGCATGAGCAAGAAGATGATTAATCACAGGTTGCCATGAAAAAAATCAGATTGTGTATCAAAGGCACTGCCTTGGAGAAGAAAGTGTTATTGACAGAATTGAAGCAATGCAATCACAGTTGGGGAAAATCACAGATCTTTATAACTTTTATTCTCTTGCCATAGGTCACATTAGCAAAGGTGAATGTGAATAATTTAGATTTCTTGTGCACTAGGATAGGAAATATTAGGATTTAGAATTGTTATTTTATGGTACAATAATTCATGGGCAGGGAACAAAAACATGTTGAAGCATATTTATTTGTGATAATGGTAAATAAGAGATTGGAAAAATATTGAAGATGGACATCAGTGGTGGCAAAAAGCTTAAGCCACAAGTGCTGAAGAAATGGTGTTACTGGAGAAGGGATCCTTCCAAAAGCATCACTGACTGTGCTTGAAGCTGATACAGGGTTTAGAAATTAATCTTTATTGAAAGAGAGAAATATGTGACAATGAGCCAAACTGTGAGTTTTCATCTTCATGTTCTGCCAGAGTCATGATTAAAGAAGTCAGAGTATTTGGTTGTAGTATTAGCCTTACACTTTTAATCATTAAAAAAACACAGAATAAAAAGCTAACTAGTCAATTCCCTCTGCTTTTAACTTCTCTGAGGCATTGTTTGGCTTCAGGAGACCCTGCTGTGGGTTTTATCCCAACAACAGCACCGAGCTGTAGGCAGAGTAGTGCATGGAGCAGGTCTTGTCAGAGTCTACCTCTGCAAGCCCACTCCTGCCTGCTGTGCCAGGAGGCACAGCTCTCTTTTGCACTGCCACAAAAATCAGTCTTCTGTTTTTAATGTCATCCCTGGGCAACACTTGTTCATATTTCAGAAACAAAAAACCAAAATCTAATAAACCTACAGAGTATCTGGCAAATACAAACCCTGAAACAACCAAGAGGCAGGGGGAGCACGAGACATTGTTGCAGTTCAGAGGTGAGGTCAAGTGTGAGAGTCATGTGGAGGAAATTGTGGAGTATTTGTTGGCAGTAGCAAAGCCCTTGGCTGCCTTTTTTGCTGGATGAATTCCTAAATCCACTCATCTGTTTTGCAAAAGACAAGGCAACACTTCTAGAGTTAATCATAACCAATTTATGTTTCCAAAAGTGTCAAAATGTGATATAGAGAGAGTATTTTCTTGACTAGCTTGTCCTGTTGAATACAATGGCTTATTATTACTGTTTTCATTACATTGTGAATATTGCCTTATATGAATGGAATGAATAACACCTTCCCTATTGAATTAAGTTGTTCAAGATTGCATTTGTACTTGTTGAAGCCATCACTTTTCTTTCCTGGGTTACCTCAGCTCTGAGGAAAAGGTGAATAGATTCCTAAGAGATGGTTGCTTAATTGTGAATTAATCCACCTGCTGGGTATTCTAAGTGCAGTGTCTGGCATCTTTGCTGTGGCATCAAGCTTGCCATTGCCTCCACAGCTGCACCAGCTCGTAGGCTCAGTCCCAGAATTTTGATATCTGCTCAGACGGCATACAGTCTTTGAGACAGTGTATAATGTGAAGACATTCTTTATGAGGATTTCTGTTAAATGAATTTCTAAAAAAGTTATCTTCATTGTCTAAAAGAGATTTATTAAAACTATCTGCATGGTAAGCTTGTATCGTATAAAAGAGGAACCATTTGCACATTGCCTGTAAGATTTCAAAGCAGGTACACCCATTCTGCAGCATTAACCTGGTCTCTTGGGACATATTTAGAAGGAGAATTCTCAGATAAAAGTTCTCAGAGTAAGATACTTTAACACATGCCAGAGTTTCACAGTACTGCTCCTTAGCTTCCTCACAGACACACCTGTGTTGTGATTACGCTCTGGGAAAGTTGGCTAGTAAACTTTCTGGTGGTCTGGACTGTAACAAGAACACCACTACCCAGCCTCTGGCAAGAGGTTGTCTCTGACTCTTAATAAACTAACCACGTGCTGTGGAGCTGGAAACAATTGTTTTCTGTAATATTTTTATGAGCAGATTAAAAAAATCATCACTTGGCAGTGTAGGAAAAGCTACACTTTAGTGCAGGAAGACAAGCTGTAATTAATTGGATGCTTATAGCCAAACTCTTCCAGGGAGAGGCTGTGAAGCCTCCATTCTTGGAAATATCCAAACTACCGTGGGTACTTGCTCTAGCTGATCATGTTTAAGCAAATGGTTTGGATTTTACAGTCTCCAGAGGTCCCATCTAACCTCAACTACTCTCTGAGAAACCAAAGAGGTACTAAAAAAAACAAGAGTGCATTGATCACCCTAAAATATATTATTATATCATAAGGTTAAAGAACTATAGCACCATTTTCTTGTATAGGAAAATACAGAGAAACTGCTTGAGGAACAGTAAAGAGATTGAAAAGAAACATATATTTTAAGTCCTTTAAAATAGTAAGGACAGGGTCTTCCAAAAGCTTAACAACACAGTGTTCATTAGCTCATGGTTCAACTTGAGATAATTTCACTCCTTTGCATAATTATTTGTGCTCTTCCACACCCCAGCAGTGTGCACAACACAGTCCACCCTCTGCTTTTTTCACCCGTAAGCAAAATTGTAGCATGTACAAATGTACACATGCAAATTTGCTCATGTTCATGACAGATTCTCAGAGACTGCAGGAACTCACCACATCCCCTCTCCAGGTAGAGACAGCTCAGCTAGACAATCTAACACCCTCCACAGCTATTTCTTCTATAGGACGGCTTGAAAGTGACCCACACTGCCCCGTGTGGTCCTCAGGCTTTCCTTGCAGGGCTCGGGCACACCAGCTTCCTCCACTCTGGCTTGATTTCATTCTTTCAAGACAAAATCACCCCTCAAGTGGGGCAGCTCTGGACAGCTTTTAAACTTCAAAGGTTTTTTGCAGATTTTTGCACACTACCAGCTCCCAGAGCTGGAAATCATGCTGAAAACCTTGGGAATCAGTGATGAGAGCATTTCAATTTAAACATAATATATTATAAACCACATTATTCTGTGTCACTGGAGACATAATAGTTTTGTCCCTCCATTTTGTCTCTCAGTTTCTATCCTTCTTAATGTATGTATATCCCAAAGCCTTGCATTAAAATAATTTGTTTGTCTTTTGAAAGGGAACCTTCCAATGCATGTCTGATAAAGCCATCAAAAGCCTCTGTTATTATGTGCTATAATGGTCCACAGGAGTGTTTGATTAGAGCATTTTCCTTGTCACACTGACAAGCTATGAGATATTATCTGCCTCCAGAGGCTAAACGGAAGACTTGAGGGATAAAAAGGTCTATTGCTATTACATGCATAATCTTGTGACTGAAAATGCCACCTGGGATTAAGAGAGCTCTTTGGATGCATGGAATGAGATATTATATGTAAATTAGTTTTGTTTACCAACACTGCTGTGTTGTAATTATTTTATCCAGCTACACTTAAACTTTAGAATGAACTAGGGAATACTCCAACTGTGATTTGATTGCTTTCTCGTTTGTATCAAATGTTGTTTTCTTTATAATGGGAAGAAAGAACTGATGTAGTTAACGAGGTAAAGACACTTTTAACACAGGAAGCTCAGTAGTGATATTAAACATTAGCATTACATCAAACCTCCAGGCCTTGACATCCTCTAGGACTACTCACCTATCTCCAGTGCAATGGTCAGTAGGACAGCTTCTCCATGTAAGCAAATAGCCCCAGCAGTCCAAGTCCACTTGGAAAAAAGAAACTGATCCTGCTCTCTGCTAAACTTTGTCAGTGCTGTGTAATATATTTTTATAGGTTTTGCACTAGGAAAAAATAGAAACATTAGAACTGTGTGGTGCAATGGAAAAATATTCCTGAATATACCTGGTCAAATGCATATAAGGAGAGGAAAATAAAAAGGACAAATTATGGCCCTGTGGGTGCTAGATCACAGGATGTTGGTGTGCTTCTTCATTTAATTGTGTCAACAGTGATGCAATTGCTGTCAATCTTAGGCAATACACTCCAAATATAAATTTATAGATCTATTTATATGATAGATGTACTGCTCTAAGAAAATGCTGCTTTTCTTGGTGGTAGAACAGTTGTTATGGTGACTCCTTCCCCCATTTAATACAGGAAACAGAGCAGCAAAATAAAAATAATTCCATTTATGGAATTTATAAGAAACCCACTCTGATGCTGTATCTCTAGAGAGAAATCTTTTGGAATATTTAATCTTTATTTTATAGCGTTTGACCTTTCATTCTGGAACTTGCAATTTTGTGAAAAGATTTAGTAATAGGAAATAAATGGAGGAAATGCATTTTTCTATGGTATACAATGTAACATTTGTTCATTTATAATATTTGTACAGTATTGTGGTCACTGAATGTACAAGTACCTTTTGCAGGTTAGGTACCTACTGAGTAAAGGTTATGTAAGGTTCTGTTTGGAAGACCTCATTAGGAAATAAGATGGATGCTTTTTTTCTCTTGGATGATTCAATTTTTAACAACACTTTGTAGTTTTCCTATGTGTGTTAACTACAGTCATAGTGCTATTATGTTAAACAACATTTCTGTAATTTCTTGATTGTACCTATATATTTCACAATATTGAAGCAGCAGAATTTCCAAGAGGCCTCTTTCTTTCAGTTTCTGCTTAGCTCAAAGTTGTTTCTAAAGCTAATTTGGAGATTAAATACTCCATGACCATATAAATTATTTAGCATTTTATTCCAGCTCTGAATTTTGAACACATTTACTCTAAACTACCTGATAAGCATTGGATTTCTACTTTATAACTTAAGAGTTGAGGCAATCAGGTGTGCAGGTTGAACCCAGATTGAGGTTATGTCCACAGCCAGTGCAGATGTGATTTTGTAAAAGCTCACTCTATCTACAAGAATCTGAGCATGTCTTATGTTGGTCGAAGCTTCCAGGTGGACATCAAGGATAAGCAGCTCTGTAAAGTGCTTGATCCCTATCCAGTGGAGATAATGATCCTCTCAAGGTATCTTCTGTGATGCTAAAGAAGAATTTGTGCTTCCACAGAGCAGATATACAGAATGCAGAACTTGGGCTGAAGCAGTCATTGCCAGGAAGGGACAGAAGAAGCTGATTGACAAAAGGGCTCTGGGAGGGAATCTGGGAAATTATCAACTGCAAATATTTAGAACAGGAAAAAAGAAACACACAGAAAAAGGGAAAATACCTTAAGTACATACATGTCAGGATGCAGCTGGGGTTGTGCTCAGAGAAGAATTGAGAGAATGCCAACTGGCAAAAGTGAAACTGGTCACAGGAAATGCACAACTCAATAACATTTTTTATTTGAAAACACTAAATGGTATCTGTGGTGAAGTGTTGCATTTTAATTACTATGAGAGGATGACTTCCCCAAGTGCAGTGTTATCTTTTATCAGCCTCCTATAAGAAAGTAGCAACATCACAGTAGACAAGAATTGATAAAGTTTATTAGGACTAGACTACCAGTGTAACCTTTAAATGAGTAATTTATCACCCTTACAAGGCCTGATTTTTATTATCCTCACCTGCAGCTGAAGATGAATTGCTTTCCCAGTCTGGGAGCCAGCAGCCACAGAGCATCCCCTTATCAGCAGCAAGTCATTTGCCTAACAAGCAGGTCCCATGCCACAGCAGGTTCACACCTGAGAGCACAGTAGAGCTACCTGCAGCACTTGGACTGCAGAGGGGCACCAAGGTGCCCACAGTGCTGGTGATGGCAGCCCACTGCATCTATTTTCATGCTGAAGGAGCCAATTTGAACTGAAGTCCCCACACCCTATAAACTGTCACTACTTCCAGGTAGAATTCCTGCTTCTCCCAGGTGCCTTCTCTTTTTTATTCCTAAAGCCTCACCAGCTTAATTAAACATGTTTGGAAACCAAGTTACACCAAGGAGTGACATCCTTTGCATGGAATCCCTGAGCTCTAGTGCTGCCCAGAGCAGGAGCAAGAGCAAGAGCACAGCTTATAAAGGTTTGCAGAGGCCAAGCAGAAGAGCAAAAGCCAGACAAACAAACCACAAGTCAATCTAAGAGGATCCACTTTAGATCAAACTGATGACTGGTCAGTTTAGGTTCAAAATGTAACCAGAAAACCTGCTGGGATTTTTTTTTAAGACTTACAAAAGAGAGAAGGGCAACAAACCTGGTGAAGGGTTTGGAGCACAGATCTTATGAGGAGCAGCTAAGGGAGCTGGGGGTTGTTTAGCCTGGAGAAAAGGAGACTCAAGGGGTACATTATCACCCTCTACAACTTCCTGAGAGGAGGTTGTAGCCAGGTGGAGGTCAGCCTCTTCTCCCAGGTAATGATAAAGCAATAGGAAATGGTCTCAAATTGTGCAAGGGAAGGTTTAGATTGGATATTAAGAAAAACTTTTTTACCTAAAGGGGTGGTCAGACAATGGAACACACTTCACAGGGAAGTGGTGGAGTTACTGTCCCTGGGGATATTTAAAATATGTGTTGATGTGGTACGTAGGGCATGGTTAAGTTGTGGCCTTGTCAATAATATATTAATGGATATACTCAATTATCATAAAGGTCTTTTCCAACCTAAACAAATCTATGATTCTACTGTAAGTATAAATAATGCAACTGTGAATTTGGGAAGGCTGATTTTATTCTGGTTTTAATAACTTTGAACATAATTTTTGTAAAGCCCCTCAGCTGACACCTAAATAATCTATAGGGGGCAGGTTAAAATAGAGACATTCAGAAGAAAATATCTTAAAATTTTTCACATAAGGGCATGCAATTCAGTTACTGTTTAATTTTCAAGTCACACACTCGTAATTACTATTTTGCAAACATTTAACTTTCATTCACAAAAAGTTTGATCTATTAGGAATGTTGGGAAGCAGGAAAAGAAGATTAGGTCATTCTGCTGTTTGATCATAAAATGTTGATTTGAAGAAAGAAAAAACAGATGCTTCTGAAACACAAGGAAATGAATCCTGCTATATGCCCATTCCATCCACTCCACTGCCACTCATTCTGGCAAGACATCCAATCTATGAATTTGCAGGACCAAAGAAACAAACCCCCAACCCAACATGAGATAAGGAATGCCCAAGCACATTCTTAATATAAACCCCATGAAAAAAAATTAGCTACTCTCTGGTTTTGATGTGATTGTGTAGTCCCCAGGAAGATACGGCAGAGACTACTCACAAAGCTGAAGAAAAGGAGGCTTTGAAAATCATCTGACTGATGTAAGTAGTTTTATTTTAGTAATTGCTGTTGGAACAGACCACTCAAAATGGCTGCTATGATTTCAAATAACTCAATCAGTAAAAGCCAAATAGGATACCTTAGAATGCAAATACCACCAGCCACACAACTGGAGTAGATGGGTATCACAGTGGTACTAATAAAGGAAATGTAAAGTATCACTAATAAAGGAATTATAAGGTGTGAGAGGGCAAAACAGAAAAAAACACCAAGTGATGTCCTGGATGAGAAAAACAAGGCCTTTAAGGATAAAAAAGAATACAGAAAATTTCCTTCAGTGTTTACTGCAGTAGTAAACTAGGTAAGCACTATTGCAGGATTTACCTGTGCTAAACGAAAATGAACCCTCGGGAGTCTACGTTCCACTTTATGGAAGCAAAAAGACAACATTTAAAAAGAGCACATCTAGCACTCACTGCAGCATAAAACCATGTCCCAGCACATTGCCATACTACTTATACATCAAGCCAGGGGAAAATGAAATTCAACCTTTCTTCCTCCCTTCTGTGTTGCTGCCAAGGGACAAAAATATACCATAGGATAAAGCCCTCTCTGCCAGCCCCAGACAGTTACAGCATAACATACAATTAACTTTCACAGCTGGTCACAGGCTTTGTCAGAAGCCTGGGGAAAACAAAAAATCCTCTGTGTTGAACTTGATTGTGAATGTACTTATTAAACATATCTCATTAAATCCATCTGAGTTACACTTGCTGCTAGCTGGGTTAGCTGGCTGATGGTGTGCTTATAGGACCACATGGGAACAGTACAACATGATCTACCTCGTCAATAAAACCCCTTAACTTCCATGGTCTAAATTACTTTTGTCGTTACACTGTATGCAGACACAGCAAGATCACTGAAATTGTGCTTTTTTCCTAACTTTGGCTTCAATCCTGCCCACAATTGCACACGTGCTCACAATTTACCAATGAGATTTATTCTACTGCAATATTTGGACCCCACCTGTTAACTCTCTATGGCCATAGCTATCATTGTACCACATGCACTCATATGCATGGATGTCAAAAACTCTATTTCTGTGACAGTTGTCCCTTTTTTGACACAGGAAAACATGGAGGGATCAGGGAGTTCTCACTTACAGCTCAGAAAGACTAGAGCAGAGGTTTTTTGACCATCAGACTGCAACCTAATGACTTTAAGTCATCTGACAAAGACTTTCTCCCCTTGTACTACTTGCATTAATGCTTTAGATATTTGCCACATGCCTCAGAGGTTTGTGAACCACTCTTTTGTCTGATATCAAAATAAAATGGTACTTTTTTTGCACCATATTAAAATCATATTTGGCTACCAGCTTGGAACCAGTCTGGTAGGTATGTTGGATTTGGAGCATTTGGAGTTATCTGAATTCATCCAAATTGGTTTAATTTCCATAGAGAGGCCCAAACCCAAGTTTTTTAAAGGGATGATCACCTAACATTAATTTGGTTTCTACTTATTGCAGCTATAAACCTAGTCTAGCAGAATTGATAGCTCTTAAGAATTACAAATAATGTAGTTCCTCTAGCTACATGGATCTGTTTATTTAAATTAAAATGAAAAGTCCTGATCCTTATCAAGTTCTACCATAAGATAAGGTGAGGGGTATTGGATGAGGTGAATCAATCCAAATTTAATAATTTCACTTGTATCCTTGTTATTATTTCCAAACGATCCCCTGGCTGGTATAATGGCCTTAGTGAAATGAATGGAATGGTATTTTTTCTAGGTGTGTCCAGAGACAGATTGGTATTTTGTGTTCAACAACTCTAGGTGAGCCATGTATGTTTTTATTTGTAATTCACAGCATGATGTTGCTGCTAGCAAGGAATAGCAGCTCTCCTGAGGCTACTTTGACATATGTACATTCCTATGGGAAGGCTGTGAATCTAATGGATAAAGTGTGTATTTCACTACAATTCCTCTTTAGATATTCTCAAGGTTCACCTGTTTTCCCTATACTTATTACTAGGAAATGTTAGATCAGATCTTAATTGTTCTTGATCACAGTTCTTTTCTAAAGCAGATTTTCGTGGAAGCCAAAACAGTGAGGAAAACATAAACACAATCATCTGAAAGTGATCCATGGATTAGCTTTGTTAGAAAAAAGAAGCTATCCCAGTGTGTATATCCATCCATTTAATCATGAGCACTATAAAATTCCTTTCAAAAACTCTCTGGCATTACAGAAGTGGTAGCCTGTTTGCTACAAAAGCATTTACCTCTGTTTCTACATCTGTTTGCACTTGCAAAAACGTTCAGCCTAAGAGCTGGGCATTGGAGACAGTATTAAACCATTTAAATAGCCAGCAAAGAGAAAAAAAGCTATTCTAAATTTCACTGTAGATGTTGAGTGTAACACCAGCCACTCTTAAAAATATACATTTATAGATCATAAAAAATAAAAACCTCTCTTCTAGAAAGAAGGAGTGCCCACAGGCACAGAAACTGAAATCATATTTACTCTTAAACACCAGAAGGGTCTCCAGAATGTATTTGGCATTGACTGATTTGCACTTTTTCTCACAGCTCTCGGGCATCATGTGGGCGATAGTATAAGGCAAGGACCACTCCCAACATGCAGCTCGCCTATTTTACCTGATAGTTGAGTATTACATGGGATATTTGGTTCCAGCTGTCGCCACTACCATGGAAGGGGTCCAGAGAATTTTAGTTTACTACTGTAAGAACATATCCTTAAGGAACCCTTGCTCAGCGAATGGAGCAAAATTAGCTTTGCTCATAGGCTCTTTGCACATGAGAGAAACCTTTAGTTTACACTTCAGCATTTATACAAAAAACCCTTATTTTATTGCAGCGTGTTTGACTTAGGTAGAGAGAGATAAACCTTCCATAGCCTTGGACTTCAGTGAAAGCATCTGCTTATCTACTTTGTTGGCATGGTTCATCTCTGTGGAAAACCCTGGTAGAGGCGACAAGTTTTTTGCTCTTTTGATTAGGAAGCTATGTTAGATGTAAAGCTAACTTGATGCATCGTTTTAGCCATGACTTTAAAAACCAACCAAACAAAAGGGCCTGGCAGATTGTAACGTGCTGATTCATAGACAACAAGGCCATATGAACCATAAGGTTCACCACAGTGTTCATGAACTACAGGCTTCTGTCAGGATCCCATTACCCAGCAAAAGCCTCATCTTTAGTCTCCCCAAACTGGATATTCAGTCATGTAGAAAATCAGCTTCCCTTCATGCCCATTTGCAATTTATATAATTTGGGGAAAGCTCATTTCTGCATTTCACCAAATACATTTTATGGTTCAGTTTCTAGGTTCCATTGTCAAAATGATGTTCCTGCATGTGGAAAGGAATAAACTCAGGCACTTCTAGGATGCCTAGCTGTACCTGAAGTACCCAGCTCACGTACAGAGAGCTAGCTGTGCTGTACAGATAGATAACTGCTTTCTGCCTACACTGACATATGGCTCTGAACTTCTAGGTCTTGGACCTGAGGACTGCTCTAATCTCACTCAGCACTTTGCTTGTAATTTTTTCTCCCTAGTGAAAGACACTCAGAAAGGAAACTATTCATTGTTTTCAGTGGCTACTTCCTTCCCCAAAACTGCTTTTAGTCCATGTGGCATCTTTTCTGACCTGTACAGCTTTATCTGTCCCAAATTAAGCTTCTGAATGCTTCATTCCTTCTTCTGTCATCAGAATGCTTATCTCCGCCTGGAATAGGAGACTTCAGATAAAAGTTGCCATGTGCTCCCAGGTCATATTAATTATTCACCATGATAACTGCTTTTAAAAAGAGAGGGAGAAAAAAAAAAACATATTCTATACACTTTTTTTTTTAAATTGTATTCTAGAGGTATATATCTTTCCCCAGAACAGTTCTTTGCCAGATTTTTAATTATAAGAGCCTCTGCCTTCCAAAGAGCAGGACAAGCTCTGCAAAGATAAATTAGTTCCTCAGGAAGTCTGAGAGAATATAAAAGAGAGTGTCCCTCAGAGACCATAGTGAAGGTAAAAAGGAGCTTGTAATAGCACCATGTCCTAATGGAGTCCTTCTGCCAGGCAGGAATAACTCCACAGGAAATATTATAGATCACACTCAGGAAAGGACTCATGTGGCCTGAAACTGAACTTCCTCACATGATATCAGAATGTGTTCCCATTGCCTTCACTGCAGCACTACCTACTCTCAGTGAATTTAAACACAGCCTGAGCAGTGAAAGTATTTTTTTAAAAAAGCTAACCCCTTTTCCCCAAATCTCCAAACAAACAGCCAAACATTTACCAAGTGGAAAACGTGTTGAAGACTTTGGCAACAGATAAACTCTAGAAGCTGTGTGGCAGGAATGCTCAGAGTTTTGTATTAATTTTGCCTGCTGAATGCCATTCATCAGACAACATCAGAGAGAATGCTTGCTTTAAGTCATGGTTACTCTGCAAGTCCTTTCCAGAAGAGCAAGCAGTCAGCTAAACCTAGCTGTCTTGGAAAAGTTGGGGATTTTTTTGAATAATGCATGTTCATAGGTCCTCACACACAAAAGAATGCCAAAGTGTAATTTAATGATACACAACCTCTAGCAGTGACATAAAGCTACTTCAAGAGTGAAAGACTGCTGGTAGTTCATGTGGTACTGCACAGCTGCAGATTTGGAGACAGAGAATTCGTGGCTGACACTGAAAGGTGAAGCTACTTCATAAACTAGCGAGGAGATTTTTTAATGTCAGTGCTGCTCTGACAGAAACGCAGCATTTGGAGCCTGGTCTTGAATATTCAGCATGTAGCAAGCTGAAGGGAGTTCAATTTATTCAATGCAATAAGGGGAAGTGAAAACTCAGTTTATCAAAGTAGTTTTAGCAACTGATGCTGGAAATCCTGCCAGCTGTGATATTTTAAATTTCATTGGAAAACTTGAAAATGCCACTGCCCAATCTAAGCAGTACCACCACTGCAAGTAATGCTGAACACTTCCTTTGAGTGCTCTGCCATGATGCTGTGAACTGTCTGAGAAGACACAAAGGAAATTTTATGCATCACCACAGATGGATTGTGACATTTTGCCAATCATATGTTTTTTCAGCCACCAGAGCAACCTCAGCAGTACCTTGACACATCACTCTCTGTCCTCAACTTCCTTCCAAAAACCTCATCAAGGACCTTTGTGGAAGGGAATCTGTGAAAGCTGCTAGGATTCTGAAGGCATGCCTGGACCCTGTATTTTGTGTGTAGTCACCTTCCAGGCTGCTGCAACCTCCCCTGATGAATGGAGCCATAGCACTGCTACAAACACACTCTCTCCACAGTGACACGGGTGGCCTCCTTCCTTGCCATCTGGGACAGGACACTCAGCTTTGGAGCTGGAGGTGAGATAGTAACTCTAAAGTCAGCGAGACCTGCAACAAAGCAAGAGAGGCAACAAAAAGAGATAGTTGCTTCTCAGAAATACCTATGGAGCAGGTAGAACACATGACTGGGAGTCTGGAGTAGGAGGAGGCGTGGAAGTCTATGAAGCTGTATGGGGAAGTTTCTTATGGGATGAGCTGTGCTGGGACTGGCCATCTGGGTTTGTGTCTGCTGTGGGGTGACACACCAGGCATAGCCCTCTCACCCTTTAACTGTCTGACAGAAATACCTCTCTGAGTGAACCTACCCCACTCTTCACTCAGTGCGACCAGTCCTTCCAAGGCACTTTTAGGACACCCTGTGAACAAACATTGCATGTCATAATTTATGATGGGATATTTGGAAGAAGGAAAGATGATATCAAATTTGGACTTCCTTTCCAGTCTGAAATGATTCTTGTGATTCAATTCTCACATATTTTGTAGGTTTACAATAACATTGCAATCCTTGGCCAACTCCAATGCTGGGTAGTGGTGAATGTAAAATAAAGAGGCAAAGGAAAAAGAAAGAGCACTGCAAGCTGGTGTTATATGACTTATAACATCAAAAATCACAGATATACAACTCTTGGTATTCTTCAGGAAAAAGAAAAGTTTTGATTTGATTAAAAAAAAGTTTATTTGATTAAAATTTAATGCATTCATAATAATAATACACATCATAGTATCAACAACTATCAACAATAAAGCTGACAGCATGGGAGGACTAGGAAATGAAAAGGCACCATAAATGAATGGAAGGAAAGCATCCCTAAGAGCATATATACAGCTTGTGCTATCTCTTGCATCAAGACACTCCCTTTCAGAGATCAGATGAAGAGTTACAGGGTAATTTTAGATGGCTAAAGCAAAAATAAAGTCTTATTAAGAGTAAAGAGCCATAGAATGCTTTGGCCTTGTATCTAGTGAAACCATCAAGATAAAACCATTTTTTCCCTCTACAATGAAGAATATATCCACATGTCGACATGACTCAACAACAGTGACAGTTGCCTTGAACGCATGGAATAAGAGTCAGAAAAAGAAGGTGAACTTACTCTGGAAGATTCAATGGCTATGATTTTTAAAAGTTGTGCTGGAGAAGCTGAAGTCCATATTCAGTAGAGGGAAACCAGAGACTCATGGCAAAGAGATTATATTAGAAATACTTTGCTTTGATGACCTCTCTGTAACATGAGAGACATTCACATCCCCTGAAACATGGCTGAGCTGTCATCACCTTCACCCTTTCAAAAGCAATACAGTAATATCAACAGCCTGGTGTTCTGTGTCAAGCTCTTCTGAGAGGCTCTGAGACTGATGACTTCATGTGAATTTATCAAATTTTGGAGTCTGCTCCAAGCTGGTCTGGAAGGCAGAGCACACAGGAAAAGAGGAAATTCAAGCAGATAATATTCATCTGATCATTTCCCTTAGGATATTTTGTGGCTCAGCTTTTCATGGGAAAGTTTTCTTTTCAAATTAAACTATATTATCTATACTTCATACCACAAAACCAGAACTGTTTCCCAAGTGTCTCAAAGGCTCAAGGGCCAATGTACTTTACGTGTTTGCCATCCAATCCATTGCCCAAAAAGGAATTAAAGTACTGTCTTTCAGCCACATAAAGACACATTATGGCAGAAATGAGAATCTAATGTAAATCTCTAAAATGCTGGATTTACTTTCGGCCATAGTAAGTATTTCAGCAAAACTACAGTCAAGATTTCTCTTATTTATTGAGGTATGGAGTCCTTTTAGTTGACACTGAAATGTGCATTTAGTGGAGGTTAAACATTGGGCAGCAGTGCAGATACTCAAGTTGTGCTTAGATCATTCACTGACACTGTGTGTGATCCACCAGACTGCCATTGAATTCCTGCAGTGTGGAAGCATAATACTCTTCCTGACTATCAGCACTGCAGACCATCCATATCATTTTATTTCAGTGTGACTGTCCTACTGCTTTGTGCAGCAGTCACTCACCTATCTATTCTTTAGTCCCTTGCCCTATCCACCCCACTAGGAAGAAATTCTTTCAGACTGTTACATTTTTGAATATGTTTTCAAAACAGTAGCAATGTATGCTGTGCACATCTCATCTTTGTTCAGAATATTTTATGATCATTATTTTAAAAACCAGCTCTGCACATCCCACAACACAGTGCTCTAAGGTTCACAACTAAGTCACAAAAGTTATAGGCAAGAGACTTGCAGGGAAAGGATTGGTTTTGTTTACTTCTTTCAAGGACAGCAATACAGAATTTTAAAATTTGTATGTAGTTGTTTTACTAGAGAATATGATTTTTAAAATCTGAATTACAGATTTATACATTCTATCTACAAAGCACATACTTTTTTGTGTTTGGGAATAACAATTTTTTCTTATATCTTGAGAATAAATTGTGTATGGTTTCAAGTCCTTTCATGTTGTCAGAACAGTATTTGGGTATCAATGTAAAGAAGAATCAGGTCTTACAGGGATCCGATTTTCAGAATCCCTGCTTGATTTTCCATAATATGTTTCAACAGAAGAATACAAAAATTAATCAGTACCTGAAAGATATTTATTTCCTAATATCTATTAGGATAGGGTGAGAGCATAAATCCTTTCTTACCATTTTCCCCAAGTACAAAATCTGAGAATTTGATTTAAGCATTAAATATATTCTTCTGACCTAATGGTATGAGAACTGAAATCACTGTAGATGATATGCCAATGTTCACCATTTCAAATGTCATGCCAGTTATATAATGCAATGTTTTCCCACAGTATCCATCAGGAAATGCACACTAATGTTAAAATCATAAGTATTTTTAATAGGGCCTGAAAGCATAAAATTTACCAGTCACTAATCAGCATGAAATCTATTCACTGGGCATCTGTTTATATCAGTTGAACCTAGATAGTAGATATTTGATTATTCTTGTCAGCCAATAAACATGAGAATTTAAAAATTCTCAGCAAGAAAGCAAGAGGAGAGAAATGGTGCTTTTCTGGCATTTTTTATTGCTAGGGAAACCATTTCCTTTTGCAGCAGGCTACAATACTTATTATATTTCTAGTGTTTATTACATTTGCTCCAATACAGTTCATTTCATTGTGTGGTGGCAGAAAGACTTTAAAGTCTCATCTCTACTAATGTATACTTTGTAAATCACTGCCTGGTAACTGATTTTGTTTCTCTAAATTTCGTAACACAACCTGCATATATTTTTTTTCTGATAGGTGATATTGTTCATAAGTTGAAGGTTTTGACACATTTGTTTACATAATTTTCACTGTCTGAGACTAAATTATATACCAAATTTTTATATAATACATGCAGTACAGTGAGGAATGAGTCCTTTTTTATCATTGTCGCTTCCAAGCGACAATAACTTACACATCTATGTATCATGCCAAGTAGGACACTGCAGTGGGATAAGGTAGCAGATTATATGACCTGGAACAATCTAACTGAATGTCTTTGCACTGCATGGTCAGGACTATAATGTTAAACAGAAGAGGGCATAGAAGTGAATTCAGAAACCAAAGCCCTGAGTGCCTGTATTACTTAATTATCAGCCTGCTCTGTTTTAGCCTGTTTCAACCGGGTGTCTCCTTGAAAAACCTACTCTAGAGTAGTAGAATGCTAAGTACTGTGGATACAAGCAAGTCAGTGACACTTGGCCTCTTTCATACACCCATTTACATGCAACTGGCAGTACATCTACATCACAAAAAGGAGAGACTTGCAGAGGAACTCAGAGTCATGGGAACCCAGATGTCTGAGTGGGTCAATGCAGCACTGCTGCCCAGCATTGCTGTGGATTGTCCCAGCAGGTGGCCAGATGCAGCCCAGATGTGTAGGGTGGCAGGGCTGACTGCACTGTGAGATAAATTCTGGTCCTAAGGTGGCTCATTACAAGTCACTGCCTGATACCTTGTAAGCCACAGTGACTGTTGTTGGAGCATAGTAATTTGCCACAGAAAAAAGGATCATCTTCTATTGGTTAATTAGTATGGAAATCATGAGGAACCTTTTGCAAAAGCTAGACTTCCTAACAATATCTACTTGACGTTTTGATTCATTTCTACTGCTGATCTTTCTATTCAGTATCTTGAATGTTGCTTAGAAAATCCCATGATATCATTTCCTTTAATCAAGACTTTTTCTTTTTTAGCCTGGAATAAAAGGAAGGGATAAGCCTGGTACTTTTTCTCCCCTCAAAGATTTGACACTTGCACTCTTTGTTAGTCCTACCTTCAATAACTGCATTGATATTTTTGGACATGACAGGCAACATGATTGTGACTAGCAAGTGGTGATTTAATCATATTGGCTTCCACAAGTGTTTTCTGTCTCCTAATGTTGTTTGCCTACAGAGCTAATGATAACATTTTCTTCAGTCAGCTCAGCTAAGTCTGCTCTGTTGCACATAGCCCTGTTCAGTATGTAACCACATGACATATTCTTGGAACTGAGTAGAATAGGCTGTTGTATGGGCTTTTAAGGCTCTGCTGCCTTTGATGAATCTCAATATAAAAATCTCCATGAAGAGGCAAAAAAGTCATCCATTCTCTTCCTTCTAGTTTTGTAACATAATAAAATTCACCAAACATAGCCTTAAATTTATAAAATAAAATATTGCTAAAATGTCAAGGTTCAGTCCTACCTGGACTCTAACCTCAGTCTAGCAAGATAAATTTGTCTTGTAGAATAAATAATCATAATATTTGAAAAAGAAATCCAAGTAATCATATCTGAAAGGTCACTTACAGCAGCAGGGTTCATTTGGTGCTTCATGGGAGAAATCCCTCTAACTTACCACATTTCACAAAGGAAACACTGGCAGTACTGTCTGATGAAGCACTTAGAGCTGAAATATTTATGCACTGTATGTACCTAGGGAAAAGTGAGACTGCAGACATTTCTTTCCCACAATATTTGCATGACCCAACCCTTAACTCAACAACAACAACCCATCAACACAAAACATTGTGCAAGGCCTCAAACCCTTTCTCAACCCAGCCACAAGAGATGGCATGGCTGGACCACCTGAAAAATTTCATGGTACTGTCTTCAAAGCTATACTATTTATAATGTAGGTAGGACATATCCTACCTACATTCTGCAAAAGTAGCACATACCTCCAGTGGTTGAGTTTTCAAGGGCAGACAGGAAATCACACCTGATGCTGAGGGTTTGCATGACATGGGATCCAAAATCCCTTAATGCTTGGAAAATGCCATTCACTGTACTTTAATCTGATATATTTATTTCTCAAATGTAGCACAGACAATAGCATAGCCAGACCTCCAGATCTGGCATTTTTAAAAGTTTTCTCTCTCATGTGGCTATTTACTTCAGCTCCACTAGCTCCCACTGCCTTGGGGATACAGTCCAGCACCTTGTTACTTAAGTGAGGAGATAAAAAATGTTCCTATATTTCATTTCCATGCATGGATATTTTCTCAAAGGAAAATCCAAGCCTCACATCACTGTGCAATGTCCTGAGTCCTTCCCTCTTTAAAAAAACTTCCCCATGCAAAAGAAACACAAAAATTCATTCCCTTCCCAAGGACTGCTTGTCAAAATTCTCACCTTTGGAGCATAGCTGGCTGTAATGGCTACCAGTGGCCCATTTTGACTACGATGGTGTGTGGATGCTGAGGTTTGCCCAGCATTTTTAGAGAAAGCCTAACACTGCTGATAGAGCTGTTATAAAAGGAGGACATGGGGCTGTAAAACTGGTTGGTTTTTTTCCAGCAGGAAAACAAATGAGTATATCAACATTAGGCTAGTACTAGCACCAGATGGAGGTGAGAGAGAAAATATTAAGGAGACCACCATACCAGTACAGTCACACCAGTACTACCGTTGATGAAGTGGCTTCTTCTTGTCTGTGATTTCCTGAAGGTGTAGCTGCTCAGGACTTATAAAATTCTCTTGTTAAATTTAAAGGACCTTAGGTCAAGCACATTGTAGTGTAGAATGCATTTCCTGTATTGCTGGCAAATAAATCATGTTGCTATTTGACATTTTTCCTGCTCGATAAGCCGTTGTGTCTTACAGAGTGTGTGAGGTTTGTCAGGTTGGTGCAGACTGAATCAAAGAGCAATTTTAACTCAAATGCCAGTTTTGTGCAAAAGCCTTCCTTCAAGGGAGACTCATTCCCTTTATATTCTCCACCACCCTGAGGGGGTCTGTTTATGTACTGAAATATTTGTAGATTATAGAAAGGTCCTGTTATTTGGATTTAAACATTTTCTTTTAATACTTAATGTGTATTTATACAGTTCCAGATTTTTGTATCTTTCAACCACTTGGATTGGTCTTTTGAAGTCTGGTGGGAAGCATATTTGTCACTAACTCAGAACAAAGGGAAGCAGATACACAGCACTTTTCCAGCCTTGTTTTGTGTTCTACAGCCCACTTATGTTGTCTGGACAAAAGCACAAAGTCCAAGAAATTTAAGATTGCACAAAAAACCACACTGAGCTTCCATTATTTTTTCCTTTCTCATGTAATATTGCCTAGGATTAATTCTTTTAATTAGAGTATAACTTCCTAAGTGACACATATTTTGCATAATCTTACTTCATTCTCAGATATTTTTCTTCTGCAGGAATATATTTCTTATCCAGTGAATTTTGTGTCTTCCTACCACCTGTTCAAACTAAATTTTAAAATGAAATAGCAAAACCAACTAACTGTATGTTAAATATATTTTTTGCCAAGTCAAATGCAAAAGTATCTCCGGTGTTCCTAAAGGGTTCCCCTCATTTTCCCACACCTACCTTCCTTTATCATTCCATGTCTTTTACCAAAGGTATTATCCTGGGGTCTATATTATAGTTAATTACACTTGGGTTTTTCCTCTTTTCATATGATAAATTTATCCAGACATAACTTGTTTTACTTGTTGTTGAATCTAAAGCGAATGAAGTAACAAATTTAGCTTTACTGTTAATAAAGAGAAATTGGATTATAGATTCTTTAGATGCTCTGCCCAAATTTTCACTTGGTAAAACATGCTGTGAAACAGCCTTTTGGAACTTGGTAATTTCCTCTCATCCTCAAATTTATTACAGCTGTATATTTTCATCAGCAAAGCAAATTAAGAATAGGTTATGCTGGTTTAAACAGAAATATTAATGTGATGTATAAATTAATTCACTGCATTCCACAGTGCTAAATGCAAATAATTTCATCAGTCACTTCCTGTCTAATTAAAAAAATAAATTAGAATCTTCTCAAAATTGTGCTATATGTCACTTTTAAATAGATTCTTATATATTATATTGCACCAGAGCCATAATTCAGCTTTCATGTTACATCATTTTGTGTCTCTGACCAATGGCTTAGAAAATTCTACTTTCTTTCAGCAGAAATATCTGCCTCCAAATTGTATCATAGTGCAACCTTCAAGATGCATAGCAAGGGCAAGAAAATTGTCAATGTACTCAGCTTCATAAACTCTTTCAGAAACTTCTTTGACATCAAATATGGTATTTGCAGATATAAGCATGACTTCAACTGCTCTCAGACTCAGACTAAATTCTTGAGTTTTGAGCCACTCTTAGGGACATATTGTCCTGTTTTAAGTCACAAGAATGTCTCCCCCCTTTCCTCATCTCCAATTCATCACACTTACTGCCTATATATATATATATATATATATATATATATATATATTTTACCTATTTTTTAACCTATTTTTACCTATTTTTGCATATCTCTAGACCAGTCCATGGACAGAACACCACTCAGCAACACCAGCTAAAGACTCTCCTAGTTAACATATTACAGCCTTGACTGCCCATGTATTTGGGGACCCAAGTGGTGGAAAATGGTTGTTGTGCCTTATTGTGAAGAAAAAAAATACAATGAAAACTGAAATGACATTTCTGTCATTCTGAAATGACATTTTTTCACCATTTCACTCTTGCTAGGACACTCATAGAGAATCATAGAATCATACAATATTAAGGGTTGGAAGGGACCTTAAGAATTCTCTAGTTCCAATCCCTTGCTGGCATGGGCTATGACTCTTGGAATTGACCTCAAAGCAAATGTAGTGAGGTCATTCTTGTTCCAGCTGCAGAATCACCTCGTAGCTGTACAAGATGCTACAGTGCTAAGGCCAGAGCATGAGCATCACCTGCATATCCATACCACAGCTTGCATGTTTGTTGTATTAGTGAACTAATGCTAACATTTTCCAAAGTAAAACTAGCTGGTGACAGCATAATGGAGGATGGGAGGCTACCTGTAGCCCTAGAGATAGCCAGTAACTCCCAAAGTTTCAGCTCTGCATTATATAGGATCTACATTACATAGCAGAAAAGAACGGTCCAATATTCAACAGTGCTTTGGTGTTTGCTCTGTCAAAGTCAATGCAATGTAGAGCAGACTAAAATGCTCATCAACTTTGTCTCATCTTTACCTGAAAAGAAATTGCCTACTCTCAAATGATACCCCGGGCTTCAGGATGTCACTCAATATGACAAAATAAAACTGTGTCCTGGGGAAAATCAATAGGTGTTCTGTGAATGATTTTAAAATAAATATCTCTTTGGTGGAACTGAGAAGTTTTTTGCCGTGATATTGAAACACCATGTAAGACACCCCAGAATACTAAAGCATAATGAAACAGAAAGTCGCTCCTAAATGTAGTCTTTCCTTCTATTTTGGGGACAATGTATTTTATGAAAGATGCACTTCTGGATGCTAGTGAAGAATATGGTCCTTTGTGTCATTTTAACATCTTGCACAAATCTCAGTAGACAGACTCTATAATCCAACAATCACAATCAATGCCTTGTTACCCCGTTGAACAGAAAAAGGGTTCTTTGACAGGATGATTTGGTGTTATACATGCTAATGTGAGCCATAGCATCTGCAGAATAGCTCATGAATACCCCCAGTACTGCTCAGCACTCTAGTCAGAGATGTGTTTTACTTAGCTATAGTGCCAAGATGCCGTTTCATTAACCTTATTTCTCTTTCTTTTCTGTAAGGCATAATTCTGTTGTAGCATAGACTCGCCAGGATATGTCATGGATACCAAGTAGAGTAAATAGTATTAACATAATATGCACAGTCTGTGCTTCCAATTTCCATGCTTCACACAGGAAGATGTGTAATGACTAAAGTCTGACAGTTTAATTTATTCAGCCCTATGAGACTGGTTTGTTAAAAAAGCTTTCAATTTCAGATTCATTTTCCTTTCCTTAAACCATGAAGAAGGAAGTAATTTACTTCTATCCTGCCTTAATTTTTAACTGACCTATAATGCATACGGTTAATAGAAAAGCTCAGATTTTTCAAATGTCAACAGGAACTCTGTCTGTAGTCTATATTTAAAATTCTGACCACTTCTTAGTATTGACCTCATGCCATGGTCTCTCAAAGTCAAAGAACAAATGAGTTAAATGTATATTCAGAAAAAGAACAAAGTTAGAAACACTATATTAGAAGTGAGTTCCAGGATGCAAAGAGGTAGTTTGTTATTACAGGAAGGAAGCTGTTTCATCCCCAATTTCAGCAAAGCTAAACAAAAGAGAACCTGTACTGTGTCAGAAGTTGATGGAAATAAAGTCATTGCAAAAAAACTGGCAAATATTAGTGCATGCTTCTGGAATGAAACTTTTTCAGAGAGACCTTTCCTAAAACCTCAGTTCAAGTCTCCTTCACAGGTTTGCACTGTAATCCTAAGCAAATCCCTTATGAACAGATTCTTTAAAGTATTTAAATGCCAAATCCTGTTAAACATTCTTTTCTGTGTCTGTAGCCACTTGGGTAACTTGGAAAAAATCAGCCTCTCTGTCATAAATTTCTATTGTGGAGAGGATAGACATGCTGACTTTGCTCAGAGGTGTTGTGGAAGTAAATAAAGTACACATTCAACTGATAACTTTGGTAAACTAAGATAAAAAGAACGCTTCCTTGTAAATCTCAATTCTCAACATTCACAGAATTCAGATTTTGAATTTTGCTTTCTATAGTCTTCAGTGGTTGATTTTTGGCAAACTTCACCTTCAGTTGCAATGGAAGATACAATAATTGACTATGTCAGGACAGTTAACCTGCAGAGATCACATTACAGCCTGAAGGCTCTCCAACTTCTTCCACATATGAAAAAGTTTTGGACTCTGCTATCAGTATAATTGTTCTGATGACTGAACTGCTCCTGGTTACATTATGTCTCTTTCAACACTCTTATTTTTAACCCTTTCCAAGGTTTCATAGCCTACATAAAAACACCCAACTTTCTAACTTGAACTTTTTGTAAGGTTACAATATTCACTCAAAGGTGGGTAATCTAAGTAATGTTTCTTCATTTTTGTCACTGACTAAAAATTCACATGAACAGCTATCTCCGTGTGGTTGACAAGTAGTAACTCATCAAATCACAGATCACAATTGTGAACCCTGTAATCCACATTTCACCTTAAACCAGAAGTTTCCACACAATCAAACCTCCAGATTCCAATACAAATTCCACACAGTGGCCTCCTTGGTTTAGCACTGAAAGCAACTTCTGATGAGTGAAATGATCCAGAAGTTCAACAATGTAATCCAATACTCCACTCACATTCAGAAGCAGAGGGATTTTGAAAATTCAGAGTATATTTAGACAAGCAATTTGAGCTAAATATCATTGCCAATAAGAGAAATTTAGTAAAGTCCCTCAATGGCTTAAAATATGCTTATTTTGAATTACTTAATCCAACAGTATTCTGCTGAGCAATTCACTGTATTTTTCCCCTTTTCTTCCACAATAAAAATCGGTTCATTTGTTTCCTTACACAAATGCAGCATCTAATTGCCTCACAGATTGTACCATGCCAGAGATGTCACTACAAAAGAAATCTCTCAGTTGATCAAAGATCTTTATCTTGTTATTGTTTCTCTCCTGGAAGAGGATTGCTGATAGAGCTCACCCATACCATTTGTTCTGGCTCTGCTAGACTAATGTCAGCACATCTGAAAGTCTACACTTTGCTAGTATCTTTGACTCCTGTGCCAATGCCAGCTACTTGGTGAAGCTAACAATACTGAATGTAATTCTACAGTCACAAGAGTTAAGCAACATAATTGTTAACAAATCCACAGCTCCTAATAGTGACCAAATTTGAAAAGTTTTGATAGCAAATTGAATAAAATTCAGTAAAGTAAGAAACTGATACTATGTAACACCAAGTAATTTCAAACAAGAACCAAAATGCCCTAGAGCCTACTTGTGCAGACACCTGTGAGATTTGGAGTCTGTAAAATATTCCATGTGGAAGAGTCTTTCCAGGGAGTTTGGCTCCATCATAACTGTGTGACCTTGAAATATCCATCTTGGGAAGATTTCACCTTTACTAGTGTATCATCATGTAGAATTACACAGTAAAATGAAAACGAGGGGTGTTGAAGACCCTTTTTTTTAAGTGCTTTTCACTTAAATACAAAACAAGTCAGAGAGAAAAATCAAGGTTTATATAAACACACTAGAGGAAACTCCCAACAACCTATTTTTTGAAGACAGACTGACCGATGGACATCTTGTGGCTCCTAAATAGCGAATCACAACAGAAGTATGAATTAACTCCTCAGAAATTCTCTAAATAATCTAAGTCCTGCTAATGTTGCTTTTCAGTGCTGTAGCAACCAGCAGTTTTTTCCCTAATTCGTGGTGAATGGGAGGATACCCAGGATCACCAGGATGCACACAAACCTCCCTCACTGTCAAATCTGGGACCGTTCTTACCTTACTCTTTCACTAGCTCTACCACAATTTGTTTATATGATTTCACATCAGTTTGAAATGTAGTGCCTCAGCAAGGCACATAACAAGAGAGTGCCTTGACTCAGGCAAGAGACTTTACTAGTGAAGAACTTGGAGAAGCTCAAGAGTACTTTCTTAGTTATCTGCAGGGAAAACCAAAGCAGCAGGACTGCAGAACTACCTAACCCTCCCCTCTTATAAATCCAGTTGAGCTGAAATTTCTCACTACAGGGATTTTTTGACTCCACAATGCCAGATTGTCACAGCTGATATGTTAGTGAGGAAAGGGCCTTGGTTTTAACAAAAATTTGTTTCTAAAAATATTTTGGGGAAAACCAGTAAATTTTGAATCTGTCAAAATATCTATTAGCATATTATTAATTGGGATACTCCAAATCTACTAAGCTACTTATTTGGAAACTCAAGATACTTCAAGCTATGTAAAATAAATAATGAAGAAATCCTTTTTAAAAAAAGTGACCTATATAATTTTGTTCACAAATATATTTCAAGATTTCAGTTCTTCATCTCAGTTTGAGCAAGGGCCAAACCTGAAATTAGAAAAGTAAATTAATGAAAGAAAAACATTTTACTTCCAAAAATAAGTAGCAGTTGACTCACAGCTACTCTAGTTTACAGAATTCTCCAAGCATCAATCTACCAATTTATGCCAAAAGAAGTGACCTTTCCTGAACTCCTTTGCTTTTGCCTTGTACAGAGCACTTCAAAGACTCAGCAGAGATGTCTCTTTTTCCAGGATTCTTTCCTTATAGACATTTTTCAGGTGATGTCTTTTTCCAAAGTTCACATGCACAAATGGCACAGGTGGTGTTCATCACCTCTCAGCTTGAAAGGTGTGGCAGGTTCTAGGACTTCACCATGGGCTGCCCCCACTAATGCAGATTAATGGGAGGGTGATTTGTAGATCCAGATTTCTGTCATTTGTCTCTAAGAGCCTAGAAGATACTGTTGTTGCTGAGAAGTAGCAGCCAACAGCTGTCTCTTGTTATTCACCTCCTTCAATTCTTCTTTCCCTCCTCATTGCTTCCATTTACTCTTTCAGCAATGAGGGAAGATTAAAGAACTGCCAAAGATGAGAAATGCAAAATTCAGAAATGAAAGGAAAGGCTGCATGGATAGGATGCCTGTAGATGACTTTCTAGAACTTGCATTGATTTAAAGGTCAGAAGCTTAAGTGAATGGGGATGAAGTATTGCCCATATTTCCAGGTACAGTCTTAATTTCACTCTCAAAAAAAAAAAAAATCAAGTCAAACTGTGTTCTAAGATGTAACAAAGGATAAAAGAAACAAAGACCAAAGGAGTAAGTATCCCTTAGAGATAAGAACACAGTTGAATGTGGGGATTTTTTATTAGATGTGTCTTTCTGAGCATTACTCTGCAACTAGGCTCCTTATTTAAATAGAAAAACAACAATAAAAGACAGAATTGTGGTGGTTCCCAGAAGAACTGGGGACTAAATCAAATATTATAACACACAGTGCAAATAATGGGAAAGTAAGCATGAGAACTGTGTGTAATTCTACTTAAAAGAAACAGAAATTTAACAAATCAAATTTAACAATTACCACTAGTAAATTAAAGAACAAATTAGTATTTCCTGGGATTAAATTCCTTGTAATGTATTACCTGAACTTCAACTGATGTTTCCTAAAATTTTGCCTTAAATTATGGTAAAGTTCTGCTCTGACAGACAGGAGGAAAAAAAAACAAAACAAAGACAACTGATGCTTTCTCCAACAGCATAACTATGGGACACTTGTATTAGGAGGACTTTCTGGGAAATATGTTTTTCTTTGAATGAGTTAGAGGGTAAATGATTCCATTTCAGATAAGAAGTTGAAGTGGTAGGGATGTTATTCTATGCAGAGAGTTTTCTCTACACATTCTTTTTCAAGTGCCTGCCATACAATGCAACATTTCAGGCATATCTCTTTATGTTTGCAGTAATACAAAGGTATTCATGCAGGTGAGAACCATATTGAAGGTAAAGAAACCATCTCAACTTGACCTATAGTTCACTAGTAGCATTTTGTCAAAACTTCTGAGAATTTCCATGACTGCCATGTAACATGTTTTTAACCTGTTTGCCTGAACCAGCAGAGGAACAGAATGCTGTATAGTGTCTTTTTGTTCTGTGTATACAGAACGTAGACCTGTGTGGCACTGGTACACAGCTACGGCTCTTAGCCTTCAAAGCAATAAGATGTCAATATTGAAAATTAGAAAGTGACGTGGTGATGGTATCAGCTGGAAGGAAAAGTCTTGAAATGTTGGCTTTAAAGCTGATCCCGCAGATCCTGCTTACTTGTTGTATCAGCACCACCTGCTGGTACCTCACATCTTTTCCATTGTAATGCTGGCAGAAAGTTTTCCCTTAACATTTCATTTAAGCTCTAAAAATATTTGGGGAGGCGTCAGAAAGAAAGATTGTTGTTCCCTAATCTCTTTGGAGACCCCACTGAACAATTTATACTGATGTTAGTTCATCTAAGGAGAACAGAGAAAGAGGTTTACTCAAATGTCTTAAATCCTAACTTAGGCAAACCCTGCTCTGAAACCAATAGAAAGGATCCAGGGAGTTGACTCCTGGTTTGCATAATTTTTTCACATGTTATCTAGCTCATCATATTTTGGAACTGAAACAAAATTGGATTCATCAGCACAGTGAATGATTCTGAACAGATGTGTACACACAGTATGACTCACCTCTTGAGACATTTCTAAGGGAGGATTCATCTCACCTAACACAGTAACATCCAGGAGTATGTTTCCAATCCAGCTGAGTGCATCTTTTATTTTTAGCTGACAAAATATATCACTATTTTAACATTATTTTGAACTCGAATTCTCCTTCCTTTTTGCTAGATAGTCAGATCTACCAAATAGATGCCCAAGTGAAGTGGAGATACCTTATTCATGCATTGCAAAAGGGAAACATAAGGATAATGAAGCCTGTTCATTCTTCTGGGAGGCAGTCAGCTCTACACTCAGCTCTGGAAAAGACTCAGCAAATGATGTCCATGATCCAAGTGAGGGATCAAAATAGGTGTCTATCATACATGGCATGGGAGATGGGCCATTGCAGTGCAAGTATACTGGGGACATAAAAATGCTAATGGCACTTACAGGAGAGGCTGGAGATTCTAAAATGGCCTTAGGGAGGACACAAAGGAAGAAGCTGATATTTTGGCTTGGAACTGGAGAAAAGATATAATGGCAGGAGATACATAGGGAGAAATGGAAATAAGGAATGCAGGATATAGATTTGTAGGTATTTGGCTTCCTTAATTCTGTTGTACTGTTCAATATGTCTATTTTTCCAGCTTCCCTCACAGCAGAAGCAGTGGAAGGTCTTTTGCAGCCCCACCGCCTGTAGGCTTGCTCTCACATCGATGTAAATATGTCCTCACTGCTTTTCCTCATCAAGATGCTTTCCTACTGCAGTCTCATAAATCTGGTTTGCAGCAGTTGCTGCACTACAGACCAATTGTTAAACCTCTGAAAGTTTCATCTTTGCCTGTACTATATCTCTGCACCCATTATTTCCCCTGAGGGAGGCAAGGGCATGGCTACTGGAGCATCAAAATGAAATAAACATATATTAGCACTGGCAGAATGAATTTAAATATCCTGATATCAGAGCATCTGCAGGAAAAGCAGAAAGACTTGATCTCAAAATAGCCTTAAAAATACAATAAAATATCTACTTTACTTTTTATTTCTTATGTATTGCATACAGAAGGTTTGTCTGATGTCCTTAAAGCCCTCTTGTGTGTTCTTGAATCCTTTGCTCATGGTGTGAACTGCAAGGTTAAGGTTGTCAGGGATCCTAATGACCTCTACCTTCTTTTCAAAGATACTGAAATGACCAGCCTCATTTGTCCACTGTAACTGGAACCAGTTCAGTTCTGGTCTTATATGCTACACCTGAAGCCATAGTTTTGGAGTTTTTGTTTGTTGGTTTTGATGGGTGTTGTTTTTTTTGTTTGCTTGGGTTTGTCTATTTTTCCTTGCTTCTCTCCTGCCTTAATCTTTCATTTTTTTCTACTGTTTAGGCTTTGACAGAAAACTTTGCCATGTTCAATTCTCATCAAGTAAAAGCCAAATACTTGTCATTTATAGATCCTGTAACTGAATGATACATTATTAAATCTTTTCATCATCCTAGATAAATACAACCAGCAAAACGCTGTCTGTGATGAAACATTTGGAGACAACCAAAGTGAGCAGGGAAATGAAGACACTGTTGCTCTTTTGCAGTTATTGTAATACAAAGCTTGTAACAAAATCCAATATAAATTGTGGAGTTAGGCCAAAGCAATTCTAGGTTGAAATGATGATGAAATAGCAGAACATTAGACCTCAATAGCAACAAAAAGCCTATTTTAACATACTGAGTTTAAGAAATGTAGTGCTTTAGAAATTAGAAATACATGTTGATTTTTAACAGACTATGTTCTATTTATTTTGGAGTTTGGTGGTGATTTTATTTTTTTAATACAAATGTGAATCTCTCAGCCCCTAAGAAATTTCCTTTAATTTATCATACAATGTTATCAGTTGCAAAACAGCTGGTACATTGTGACCATAGGCCTTGACAACCCATTGTGTTTACCCAAGCCCTTTCTTGTTCCTAAATTATTTTCTGTGGGAAATTTCCCTCTAACACAGTTTACTTCACAACCACAAAGCACAGATGCTCTCCTCCTTACTGCATTCCTCTCTTTCCAGCACAAGCTTCATGGAACTGAAACTCATGGAGAAGTAATAGCATCAGTGAATTCCCTGCTGCCCACTAGTCACAAAACCAGTTATAAATGACTATGCATTTTTGGCAAAAAAAAAAGCAAATTAATTTAAATACAAATGCTGTGTCAGCACTTACTCATTTGCCTCTTGGGTAAGAGAGATACAAGTTCACTAATCAAGCAAATATTATAGTTCACTGGGACTTCAGAAGTGCATTTAAAAGTTTTTGTCTTACCTGTCTGCATTCTCCACACTCTGGCATGGAGAATTTTTCACTTTATGTATGTGCTTTTTATTTACTATTTTTTTAACTTGTGTTTTTATGTTTATTTCTGGACAGCACTGACACTGTAGTGAAATTTTGGGGAAAAAAAGACCTGACTACCAAAAAGAAGGTTGTAAATGCTGCTAGTTTTAGCCTCTAGGAGGAAAATATCTAGGATAGTTGAAGCATATTTTAGATGTAAAAAAAATACAGTATCAAATTTTATTAAAGAACTAGAGCTGCCAGGTAGTAATTAACTGTTTTAAATCTACAGCTCTGTGAGAAAACATTGGTCACAAGAATAATGTTATGCAAATTAAAATGGATGCTTGCATTGCACAAATTTAAATTTCCAGATATCTGTAACAATATAAATTCCACTGAGAAAATAATTATGTGCTGATCTATATTCAGGTGATCTCCTGAAATGTTGTTGACAGCCTTAAGCAGAGGAGGCAATCACAGAGGAAGACAGACAAGAATAATGCCAATATTTAGGGAGGATATGCCTGTCAAAATATGGAACACCGAATTATAAAAAACAGATTTTATAATAAAGTTATTTGGCTTTTAAAGTGATTACACTTTAGACATCCTCTCTGCTAATTCAGTCTGCATCACCACAGAATATTTTGACTTAGACAGAAGCTGCACACCACATATCCACCCAAGGAAGGCTGAATGAAATAAAGTGACTAAAGCTTTGCACTTGGCATAGTCCTCACATGAATACTTCAAGTACAGGAGCCAGCTGAGGGAAGATCTATTTCTATTCAGGTTCCATTTTTTCCTACATCAAGCAAAGAGTTCTTTGCAAGCATACATCATCAGCATTTAAAGTTCTGAATGTGGGAGCTGCATGAAATGTATTTTATATGCAATGTTATATAAATATGTATACATAGAATATATCTTCTCAGTGGTGCCATTCTTCTTTGTCAAGGACACAATATAGTTCTGTAGGAAAAACCCAATCATTCATATCTACATACTCCATTAAGAACAATATTGTCACCAGTGTAGAGACCAGTGTCACCAGTGTCACCATTCACCCTTGAGATGGATCTGGGTACCAGATCATATGCTTTTTTCTGTGCTGTTTGTGGACTGGGACAGAATGTTCTGTCTGCATTCTCACTGAGAGTTTGGCTGACTGTGAAGGCATGAAGTGCAGAGTTTAATAGTCCAGCTTAAACAGTTCTATGGGATGTCAGCTCCACTAGTCACCATGACCAGTGTTTCTGGACTGTAATCCAGTGTCAACAGGGTCTAGAGAGATTGATTAGAAAGCAGCAGGTGTTTGAGCTGAACAGCCCTAGAGAAAACTGAGGATAGTTGGCTGGCTACAGCTACAGCTTTACAGTACTGCAGTTCAGCTTTCTGGTCACAGTCAAGAGTTCTTCATCCTGTCTAGGCTGGAGTTAATTTTCTATAAATGCTGTGTTTTGGATTTGTGACTGAAAACCAGTGTTGGTAACACAGTGGTGCTTTGAGTACCTTTGAGCAGGGCTTACACACACCAAGGCCTTTTCTGCTTCCCACCCTGCCCCACCAGTGAGCAGGCTGGAGGTACACAAGGAGTTTGGAAGGCACACAGACAAATCAGCTGAACCTGAATGACTGCACGGGCACCCCATAAAATATGGCATCATGCTAAGTTTTAAGGAAAAGGAGCTGTTTTAAGGAAAAGAGAAGACACTTCCAAGATGGAAGTTCTGTCTGGACAAGAGCCACCAGGAGTGAAGTCAGCAGAACTGAGCAGTAACTGGGGGAAGAGAAGGGCTACAAAGCTGGTGAAGAGTTTGGAGCACAAGTCCTGTGAGAATTAGCTGAGGGCGCTGGTGTTGTCTAAACTGAAGAAAAGAACTCTCACGGATGACCTTATCACTCTCTGTAACTCCCTGAAAGGAGGTTGTAGCCAGGAGGGAGTTGGCCACTTCTCCCCAGCCAACAGGATGAGAGCACATAGTCTTAAGCTGAGGCAGGGAAGGTTTAAGGTGGACATTAGGAAGAATTTATTCACAGAAAGAAGGATAAGACATTGGAATGGGCTACCCAGGGAGGTGGCGGAGGGCTGGATGTGACACTCTGTGCCATGATCTAGTTGACATGGTGGTGTATGGTCATAGGTTGGACAAGATGATTTCAGAGGTCTGTTGCAGCCCATTTGGTTGTGTGGTAGGTAATTTCGGCAGTGGGCAACCACCAACTCTTTGAGCAAAATGGACCCCAGACTCAAATGGAGGGAAGAACTGCACCTGCAGACTAAGTAGCATGAGAAGCAAGACATACAACCAGCAAGCAGGGCTTTAACTACGGATAGACAAGCTATGCAATTCGCCAAGAATGAATGCTAACGGCTTTGTTCGCGGAGGTGCACAAGCACGGTAGAGTTCTGATGACGGGAGGCACCGGCCTGCGGCGGGCCCGGGGCCGGTACGGCGGGCCCGGCGCGGCCTCTCCCGTTGCCATGGCGGCCGCCCCGGCGGCGCTGGCCCCGCCCCGCCCGGCCTTGGCCACCGCCTCCACAAGATGGCGGACGGCGGGGCAGCGCCCGCGCAGCCGGACGGGGATGTGCCCGCGGCTCCGGCCGCCGGCGCCCGCAGGGACCGGCAGCCCCGGAGCAGCGGCCGCCCGCCCAGCGCCCGGGATTTGCAGGTGAGAGGGCGGAGGTGCCGCCCCGCTCCCGGGGCGGGGCGGGGTCGGGCCGGGCCGGGCGGAGCGCCGCGTCCTCTCGGGGCCGCCCCAGGCCTTCCCTCGGGCCGGCGCTGAGGGTAGCGGGCGGTGTGCGGGATCCCCGCGGGACTGCCCCGACGTGCCCTCTGCACCCACTCGGCTTTGCTTCCTTCAGCTCCCACGCCCCTTTGGGGCTGGGAAGGGGAGGACGCCTTTGGAGGAGCACTGGGCCCTTTAGGAAAAGGTGTGTGCTCAGTTCTAGGGAACGGGAAGGGCTCTCCCGACATTTCACTAGCTGGGTTTTAACTGTCCTTGAAGTTATTGAAGTGCCATTGCATTTCCTGATTATTTGATAGGAATGTCTTCTCCCATATGAAAATGTCAGTCTCTGCAGATGTGGTGTAAGACTAAGGACGAGATCTTTTCCCAGGTGTATGTGGGAAAAGTAGTGTGATCACAAATGTAATTCAGCATCAGTACTTAAATTTACAAACCCTTTAGCAGTATTACAAACCTTAATTTTAGCTTAATTTTAGCAGTATTCCTTTTTTTTTTTTTTACACGTGATTTGACACTTTATGAAGGTTCAAAATCTTTTAGCCAGAAATTGGTAAACAGGTGAAACTTAATAACTGGAACTGTCCCTGTTCTATTTAATTGCACATAATTGACAGACAAAGACGCGTATAGTTTTTTTCTTGATGACTATTTGGAATTTTCATAGGTTCCTCTTAAAATTAATTTTGCTGCAATCATAGGATGCTTTGAGTTGGAAAGGATCTTAAAGATCATATGGTTCCAGCTCCTGTGCTATGGGCAGGGACACCTTTCACTAGACTGTGTTGCTCAGAGCTCCATCCAACCTGGCCTTCAACACTCCCAGGGATGAGGCATCCACAACTTCTCTGGGAAATCTTTTCTGATGCCTCACTACCCTCTGAGTAAAGAATTTCTTCCTACTATCTAATCTAAATCTCTCCTCTTGTAGTTTAAAACCATTCTGCCTTGCCCTATCACTATCTGCCCATGTAGAAAGTTGCTCTCCTGCCTTTTTTTCTTAGCCCCCTTTAAGTACAAAAGGCCCCAGTGAGATCTCTCTGGAGCCTCCTTTTCTCCTGTGTTATTGTTGTGTTATTCTTTGGGATTGCTATTTTGTTGCTACAATATGTAACAGTAACAAAGTCTGTGTCGATACTTCTGGTTATAAGGTTTTAGTCAGCTGAAGCAGACTGGCGTTTTGGCTAGATACTTTTTGATAAAGTGTTAAACCCCACGGAAGTACCCTCCTGAGTCTGTACTTGATTTGTGGCGCCACCATACGAGATGGGGCATGAGGAAAGCACAGAAACCTAGCCATGCCCTTCCACGCTCTCTCAGCATCCCTCAATCCTTGCATTAGGGATAGTAAGTCTGTGACTTACCCATCAGCTTTACATATCTGAAAGGTATTTTCTTCTATCCTCAGATGAAATAGAGGTCTTCAGCAGATTTTTTTTGGGCTGTCTTTTCTCAATTTAATTTTCTTAATGGATATAATTCCTCATATTTATCTTTTCCCTGCAGAAAATACCTCATAATATTATAAAAACAACAAAAATTAATATGGGATTAATACCCTGTGTTTGTAGCAGTGTGTTTTCAAGGACAGATGATATTTCATTTTATTTTAATGTGTATAAAAATGTATAAAAATGTAATGAAATTGTAGCCTAGTACCTTTTCTAGTGTATATGATAAAATATTAATGTCAATCACATAATGTGAGCAGAATGGCTTGGGGACAAAACTAAGGATGATTTGACAAAGTAGAGTCTTATTCAGGACAAAAGAAAGATTGCTGAAATGACATTGCAGGTCCCTTACATACATTTCTAAAAATGAGCTTGCCAGTGATATGGCAGCATTTCAAGAATCTTTGGGAAAAAGTTGTTGGGGTTTGTGTAAGTTTTTGTGAAGTGATGCCTTGAATTCAAGCCAGCAAGGCTGAATTTGTTCTTCATCCCAGTACAAGCTTATTTGAATTGTGTTGTTTACATTTCTATGTAAAATGTTTGTAAAATTTATTGTTTGCTTCCATCAGAGGGTTAGATTGCTGCTTTGTTTCAATTTGTTACCATTAATGAGCTGATGCTTAATATCTCTTTGTGTATTTACCCTCATGGCTGAATCTAATACAGATTTTATGTAGCTGGTGAAGCAGTGGAAACTAAAGGATAGCACAGTGCAAGATCAAAGTCATAATGGCATTTAAGCATTGTGTAGTTTGATTTTTTTTATAAAGCACAAGGGAAGTGGAATTTTAGTTGGGGTTCCTCATGTTGATATTTCTACTTTTCTGAAGAGATGGATATTTCACATTAATTTTTGTCTTATTTCTTATTATATGTACTTCTTGAGTTACAGACTTACAAAAAAAGAGTTTTGTTTCCTCCAGCTGGCCTTGGCAGAGTTATATGAAGATGAAGCTAAAAGACAGTCATTGTGTTCTGACAAGCCAACAGCTACAAAGACCAGTAACCCAAAGGTATCACAGAGGTAAGATGGGGGTTTTTTTCAGAAATGTGTGGATAGGTGTTTTGTTAGCTCACAAACTTTGTCATTCCTGCTTGATCCCTCCTTGTATTAAAAGCAATCTACAGTAATTCATAATCAAAAATTGTGAATCCCTGCAATAATGCATTGTCTGTCTTCTCAGAATGCTTTTAAAATTTATTTAGGAGCTTTTTTACCAATTGGTATTCCAGGTATTCCAAAACAATTTAAATCTATTTCATGTGAGATGCTATAAGCAAAATGCTGTGTTGCTCTTCTTTTACACAGACATAATTTGGAAATTTGCTGTATCAGAAAATTACTGCAGTTCTTTCTTTCTTCAAAATTCAGTAAACTAGCAGCTTGTGTGAAACTTGGCAAGTGAACTGCTTTCAGTGTTGTATTTATGGCAGTGCCTGATGAGACAAATAGTGATTCTAAAAATTATTAGGAAGTTCCTATGGGGTGACAGAAATAAGAAGGAGTTCTTAATGAATTTGTCTGGGTTGGGCAGGTGGAAGGATAGATGCATATCTATATTTCAGTCCAGCTTTTCCTAGAACACTACTAAACTGCAGTGTTTGCAGTTCACATAACATTTGAAGATTCAGCATAGTCTTGGATGTTTTTTATAAAATTATCTTGCCAGTTTTTAATTAATTAAATAAAATAATTTAAAGAAGATAAATATTTATAAAACTACTGACAGTGATGCCATAGCAAATCTTGTATGTGGCTTGTTTTTGAATCACTGCTGCCAGTATGGATCTCAGTGTTAAAGGAGGTCAAGCAACAGAAAAGATTTAGTCACCAGTTATGCTTCAAGTTCACTGCAAATGCAGAAATCTCTTCAGGAAGAGAGACAGAATATGGGACACTTGGAAGTATAGGGGGTTTTGATGGGGTTTTTTTGTATCTTTCGGTGAACGCACCTAAGCTGACGAACCAGCTACACAGAACTAAGTTTACGAACAAATAGAGCAAACAGCTCAATTTCCCAGTACATCTCATGAAGTTAAAACTCCCCACTCCCAAGCAAAGGAGAAGCTGCAGTACCAAATCTCAAACACTTCAGTGTGATAGTTGGCAAATACTTGTTATTTGCTGGCATTCATACTGGAATCTGTGTGAGATGGAAGAGATGAATTAGTAGACTTCAGTTTGCTCTCAGATGAGAGCAGTGCATTAATTGCATGGAAACAGTGCTGCTCTTCTATGGTAGAAAAAATAATTCAGTTGGAATAGACCTATAGTGACCATCCAGTGCAACTGTTAATGCAAAATGACTGCATATGTGTGCTCTTTCCTCCTTGTTCACTGAGAAGCATTTATGGCTGTGTACTTCAGCAAAACATAAACCCAGGCAACCAAACAAAACCCCCAAAAACACAACTCAATATTCTTAGTTTTTGAAAAAGAAGTAGTTTCAGAAGTTAGATATGAAGTTTATGTGCCAGTCATCTTCAAATATTTTCTTTTATTCTCTTGGCAGTCTTAAGCTGGATTCTCTTAAAAGATTGAGAAAACCAGAGAGAAGCATGAGTGATGACAAAGAAAACCAAAGGTATTTTTAAAACAAAACAAAACAGTTTAATAATTGTGAAAGTAATTGGGGTTTGTGTCACATTCACACTTTCCTCCCTCATGTTCTTTCAAAATGCATGTGAGCTAGGTCTGTCCTGCAAAGAGCTAGGGGACTTACTAGAGGGTTAGCTGTACACTATTGTTGTAAAATGATATTTAGCAGAATCTGGCTGGAGTGATGTAGGACCTGTAGATGCCTTAACCTGTATGGTCATAAAGGTTGTAAGTGTAATGCTTACACTTGTGCTCAAAAACTTTTTGTCATTCTGAATATCCTGAATTGTTCTGTGTATCTATTGCTCAAATATTTGAGTACTTCCTTTCTTTCTTAAATACAAATTCTGATAAGAATTCCTGTTTCATATCCTTATCACTATCATTCTTTTAAATCTAATAATTATAGATTTTCCATATAAATGGTGGTTGGGGGAATAAACACAGATTTATGTACAAAGGAGACATGTCACTCAGGGATTGACAGTTATGTGGCATTATAAAAACAGTATGATTGTACAGTAACCTCATACCCAATACTCTCTTCTGGTTATTGTAAAATATGATGGAATCGACACATTGTGAAGGCATTGGTCTGAGAAACAGTTTCACATGGATTGACTTGCCTTCCCCCAAATGGTTAAATGTAAAAGTTGAGGAAAGTGGAAAGCAGTTATTAGTTATTAATGCTTTCTGTAATCAAAGGCAAAACAATTGGGTTTGCTAGATTTTGATTTATTTACAGATTTTTTTTTACAGCATCCATTCCAATAGTATTTAGGGATTGTAGTGCCTTTCTCTAGATAATTCTTGAGGAATATCTTGATCTTCATCATCCCACAGATACAGTTTTGAACAGAACTATTTGTAGTTTAGCATTTTGTCTTCAAGAGCTAGTAATGATGCTGTGAAGGAAAAAAATCCCACAAATTAGCTTTCACAACATTTTCTGCAGGTTTTAAAATGCCTTGGAAGTTAATAATATTTATTTTAAAATTTCTATTTCTGATACTGTTGGGAATGAACGTATGCTACATCTTTGAATTAAAAAATTAAGTTGTGGAACTGTTCAGGTTTTCCAAGAACAATTTTATAACTTTTTCTGCTAAGGTGGCGTTAGCTGTGAATTTATATTCTGTCCAATCCAGGCACAGTCCCATGCACAGGACACCCCTGAGGAAATCAGTCTTTCTGGGAGTAGGTGACAGCCACATAAGATGCCCAGCTCCATCAGGACTGTGTTCACTTAAAACTTATGGCCTTGCCCTCTGATCTTTGGAATCTGTTCCAGAAGGCACTTGGTTCTTTGTTAGTCAAATGTCCTTAGTATAGTGCTGCTTGGATTATTGAGGAGGTTGGAACCAAATGAAGCATTTATTAGAATGAAAAGGATTTGTGCCAAATTTGCCTCTTTGTTAATTTTTTTTTTCTTTTGATGGAAAGAGAAAAATTGTGCTTGTTATTTAAGACATTGTTGCTTATTTGCATTACTATTCTAAAGATTTTATTCAGGTGACTCAGAATATAGAGGATTACAGATTTCTGCGGCTTCTACAAACCCAAGTAAAATTGTTGCTGAACTCTTCAAGGAAGCAAAAGAACATGGGGCAGTTCCATTAGATGAAGCCTCGAGAGCATCTGGTGATTTCAGTAAAGCCAAGGTAAAAGTTAAGAAATGTGTTGATCTCTCTTTACATTTGTGTTTCTGAAATTCATCAAACCACAGGAGAGCAAGTGCCTCCTTCTGTGATTTACAAATAGCAGATTTGCTCAAAATAGTTTTATATTGTCTGTTTCCAAACAGCTTGCTCTAGAAAATAAAGGACCACACTATTTCAGAGGGAATCATTAGAAATCATCATGAACTGGAATTATATGCTTTGTTTTTAATTACAATTGATTAAATAAGAAACCGGACTAAATTTGCATCCCAAATCTTACCTACAGAATTGCTCCTAGAGAGTTGTGGTCACCAGTTCAGCATCCAGATGCAGGCTGGTGACAAGGTATCCGTAGAGGGACCAGTGCTGTTCAATGTCTTCATCAGTAACACAGACAGTGGGGTCAAGTGCACCCTCAGCAAGTCTGCAGGTGACACCAGGCTGAGTGTTGCAGCTGATGCGCCTGAGGTCTTGGATGCCATCCAGAGGGATCTGGACAAGCTTAAGAAATGGGCTCATGGGAACCTCATGAGATTCAACAATGCCAGATGCAGGATTCTGCATCTGCCTCTGGGCAACCCCCAGTATCAGCACAGGCTGGAGCTTGAAAGGATCAAGAACAATTCTGGGGAAGGACATGGGGGTAGTGGTAGATGAAAAGTTTGACATGACCCAGCAATGTGCACTCACAGCCCAGAAAGCCAGACATGTCCTGGGCTGCATCAAAAGAAGCATGGGCACCAGGGTAAGGAAGGGGATGTTGCCCCTCTACTCCACTCTGGTGAGAGCACACACCTGGAGTGATTCATCCAGCTCTGGGATCCACAGTGCAGGAAGGACATGAACCTGTTAGAGAAGTCCAGAGGAAAGCCATGAAAATAATCAGAGGAATGGAGCATTTCTCCTGTGAGGAAGGGCTGAGAGAGTTGGGATTGTTCAGCCTTGAAAAGACAAGGGTCTGGGAAGACCTCATTGCAGCCTTCTAATACTTAAAGCAGCCTATAAGAAAGATGGGGATAGACTTTTTAGCAGGCCCTGTTTTGGTAGGACAAGGGGTAAAGGTTTTAAACTAAAAGAGGGTAGATTCACACTAGGTATTAGAGAGACATTTTTTACAGTAAGTGTGTTAAGACACTGGAACAGATGCTCAGGGAAGTAGTGCATGCTCCATTCCTGGAAACATTCAAGTTTGTGACCTTTAAAGGTCTCTTCCAACCTGAAGATTCTTATGTTTGAAAAAGTGTACAGAACAGAAGCTGAAATGTGTCACAAAGCTTTCTTAGTCTGACTGTGGCTGCTAGATATAATTTTCCACTTAGAAAATACATGATAGAACAGTATTTGCTTTTTATCTCAGAAGCAAGCTCTTTTTTTTTTTTCTTTTTTTTTTTTTTTTTTTTTTTTTTGCACCTAGGTAAGAATTTTGATAAACTGTTTTAGATAATTATTTTATAAGCTTTTCTTTTTACTTTTTTAGTCATTTTCTGGTGGTGGATACAGATTGGGTGACTCATCACAAAAGCACTCTGAATACATATATGGAGAAAATCAGGATGTAAGTAAAATTCATAGCAGAAAACAGAATCTCCAACAGAGGCCTGCTTAATCATGTTTACAACTTGAAATGCCACAATTACTGAAACTGTTTATGAGGAGAAAATAATATCTAAATATTAGCTATGTGTTCAGTAGAAATTGTTGATGTTTCTGAAGAGATGTTTGTTGGGTACCTCTAAGGCCTCCATTATGGAGCTGTCAGATGTAAATTACTTTGAAATTCTTAGCACACCTCCTTTTCAGTGTTGTTGTTTCCAGGTATTGTCCTGGATTCTCTTAGCTGTCCTAACATTTTAATGCTTTTAGGAATTGATTCTTGTTGTGGCTTGCAAAGCAGCCCATTTCAAACTGGAGGTGTTCTAGGGAAGGGGAAGCAGCAGGCTTGAGGCCTTTCTTTCCTATCACTTAAAAAGCAGGATGTGAAGGAGAGGGTGAGGAGAAAAGAAGTTCTCTGCATTTTGTTATTTTTGTGAATGGCTAAAGCAAATTTTCAGCTTGTCTAGAAACAGCTACTAAGGCCAAAGGATGTGGTCCTGGCTAGGGGGTGCTGTTGTGCCACACAGGGAGCCTTTTGGTCTCCAGCAATCCTTCTACTCCAAATAACAGCCAGCTGTACCCAGCTAGACTCTTGTTGGAGTGGGCTTTCCATAATTGGGAACATAAATAGCTTTCTAAGGGAAGGCCAGTTATACTGGCTGGGGAAGCCTTGTTTTGCTGGATGACAAAGCACTTAGAAGGAAGAGAGGATGCAGGCTTTGAAGCTGGAAGGCCCTGGCTGGACCTTTCATGTAGGATGTAGCAAAATAAGACAGGAGCAAAGGAGGCTGGTTTCCAGGATTCTTAGCTTTTGAGCTGAATGGAGCTACTTTCATCTTTGTTGGAGCTCAGCTTGTAATAATTTGAGGGAAGTGTAGGTTTTGCTGTAACTGATGTATCAGCAGTAATTTGTTATTTTATGGGTTTATTTCTTAATTTCTCAATAAAAATGTTTACTGCTTTTGGAAATAACTGGAACATGATGAAGATCACTACACCCTCAGTGTATAATACTTTATATCATGGATAGCAGATTAAGAGATTATTTTTCCCAAGGTAGGAGAATGGTCTAGAAGAAGACAGTAGTCTATAACTACCAGGCTTTTTCAAAAATATTCTAACAATGACAGTATACAGTGCGGTACATTCTAACAATACAGTGAGGTATTGTTCTTATTTTGTCATTTGCCTTCTTGTTTGTGGTCTTGTACAAAATTTGTTTAGTGTAGATCAAAATTTCTATAACTAGTCTGTATGAAATTGTGCTGCCTTTTTTGTCTTTCTTTACTTTTTAAACATGTTTTACTTTATAGGTTCAAATTTTGCTGAAACTGTGGAGGAATGGATTCAGTTTAGATGATGGCGAGTTGAGATCCTATTCAGATCCAACAAATGCTCAGTTTCTTGAGTCAGTTAAAAGAGGGTAAGTTAAAATGACAACTTTTTTGAGGTATGTGTTTGAAGTGAAGTGGACAAAAATCCTTTCTCCACACACTTATCAAAAGCTCCAGATTTCTTCTTTGCCTGAACCCATAAAATATAGTCTGTATTTGTCACCAGATGCATGGGGCACTTAAAAATTTGCAATACTTTGGTTCTTTTGGTGGTTTAACTCTGAATGATACTTGCTACAACAGCTTTTATATTCACAATTTTTTCCTAGCTCATTCTGTGATTCAGCTGTCAGTATATTCTAGGTTTTGACTGTTAGTTCACTGATTTTTTTTTCTTCTTTTAGGGTGAAATCTATTCATAAACCAATTGAATGTGACTTTGAAAGTATACATAATATTAGTATTGACTCATACTGTGTGTGTACTTTTTGGATGATTTCTTTTTGCAGTTCAGAATGTAATTGAAAGTGTAATTATTGTAATGTATTATTTTTGTAATTCAGGGAAATTCCTTTGGAACTGCAGCGACTTGTTCATGGTGGCCAGGTAAATTTGGATATGGAAGATCACCAAGAACAGGAATATGTGAAGCCCAGACTGCGATTCAAAGCTTTCAGTGGAGAAGGGCAGAAGCTTGGAAGGTGAAAAAAGCCAGATCTGTTCTGTGCTCTGTATTCATATACTGTTTCATTCCTATGACTGAAAATTTCAGACTACTTTGTCATAGTTCCATTAGTAACATCTGCTTTGGTTTTTTTCCAATCCTATAGCCTTACACCTGAAATAGTCAGCACACCTTCTTCCCCAGAGGAGGAGGAGAAATCCATTCTTAATGCACCTGTTCTGATTGATGATTCCATGCCAGCAACTAAAATTCAAATTAGATTAGCAGATGGAAGCCGGTTAATACAAAGATTTAATCAAACACACAGGTAAATTGATTCTGCATCAATGCAGGTAACAGTAACTATTGCAATAAGTTTGTGTTTTGTTGTTAAATGAGTCTCATCAAGACATCAAAAAGGGGGAAATACCAGTCTTGCTGAAATACATCATTCTGTGTCACTTTCATTACATGGTTATATGATGAACTGACTGTCAAAAATTCTGTACTTGGAAACACAATATATTTGATAACTGCAACTTCTGTTCAAACTTTTATAACCAATGTCCTTTGTTTTTTTAGGACATAGTTGAGCCATAATTGTTCCCAGGACAACTGAAATCAGTATAGCCCCACTATGTAGTCATCCCAGCCCTGGGACCTCCTTGGGAGGATCAGGTGGATGACTTGGGAAACACTGTGAAAGCTCTTTATTGCAAAGTGTGAAGTATAGTCTCAATTGGAATATAGTCCACACTATGGGCAGAGAAATCCTGTGGCCCATAATAAAAAATTCCAGCTTTCTATCTTGTTATACTTAAGGTTATTACAAACATGACATGGGCTGTAAGTGTACACTGCAGCCCATATGCAGGAGGATATATAGACACTTCATGCTCATTTGCAATTCCAGCATGTAGGTTGGACATAGTACTGAGAGCTAACTTCTGTTTTGGATGGTCATCTCCTAAGAATTGGCAGTGTGTGAACTTGATGGTGGTTTTAGATTTGTTAGTAGCTTTGCTGATTAGAGCTTGGCACCAGTTTTATTGATGTTGGGGCAGTGCCACTAACAGTGTTAGCCAACCCCATGAAGTTATGTTAGTGCAAGGTTCTGCAAAGCTCTGCTCTCCACTGCTGAGAGATCTTTGGGCAGAGGACAGAGATTTGGGCAGCAGTTCCACCCATGCTTTAGCACTGTGAAAGCCAGCCTTAATTTGAAATCTGCACAATTGTGTTAGAACAGGGCTGCAGCTTGAATCCTGACTTGGAGGTGGTGTTAGCATGGACCCATTTCCATGTTAATATTGTTACATGGAGAGCTCATCTGTTTCCTTTTTTCCTTCTGGCACAGAATAAGGACAAAGTGTAGCTTTTTTTACCTGACAGAATACACAGACCACAGTGAGGATATTTTAGCTGAGATTCCAGTAGGGAGGAAGATACAACAGTACTTTTTGACAGTTTAGACCTGATAATATATGCTGAGAGTGCACACCCAGATCCTTTCTTCACAGCATCTGCTGAGAAGTGACTGAGACAAACCATGGGGCTTATTGGGAGCCTCTGTAGCTGAGTTGTGTGTTCTTTGCATGGAAGGGTAGAAGTGGTAAACTTGCCAGTAACATCTGTAACAACCTAGATTGTGTTGACAGGAACTTGTTTAATTATTATTAACTTTTTCTTGACTGTGAATCTTTATCATTATCTTCAGCAGCTGATTTTGATCATATATATGGCAAAGTGCATTATTTATGTCAAAGGCCTTGAAGACTGATAGAAAGCAGAAATCACTACTTATTTGGCTACAGTAAACTTGCCAATTTATTAATTACAGAAGATCTTCACAGAATTATTCTCAGCTTAATGTCTTTATAGAAAACCCTCACATTTCAGGATTTTATCTCTAAAATACTTTTTTTAATCCATGTCTTAAAAAATTAAATTCTTCTTGTTATACTGTTTATGTGACTGTTTTATTAACTATTGTTCAGAAGTTCACTACCAAGTGAAAATAGGGGAAAGCTCTTGCTATTGAAGTGCATTAATAATTCCTGTCTGCTTCCTCTTCACTGTGACTATATATTTTAAGATTCTTTCTTCTTTCTAACAACTTCACTTTTTTGGAATATACTAATTAATAATGAAACTTTTGACAGTGATATTGAGATTAGTTGACTTCCTGTGTTAGGTATCAGTTTGCAATATACTTCAATGTTAAAAATTTTGTTTCTGTTATTTGAGGAAACAAGCAACATTCACTATCATTTTTCAGGGGATTTTTTAATGCAAGAACCAAAAAATTGTGAGCTATAATCATTACATCTGGATCAGAGAGAAATATGAAATCTAGAACTTACCTAGTGGTTTAGTCTGCTTAATGGTTTTGTGTTCTCTGATCATGTTAATGTTCAGAGATGTATGTCAGATGGAATCATACAGAGTTTTCATGTCCATCTCCTTTTCACAGGATTAAGCACATTCGAGATTTCATTATCCAGTCCCGTCCAGCTTTTGCAACAACGGATTTTGTTCTTGTGACTACCTTTCCAAATAAAGAGCTAACAGATGAAAGCCTGACACTACAAGAAGCAGATATACTTAACACTGTGATTCTTCAGCAATTAAAGTGATCTTGTGATTGTTGTACAACATAGGGACCCTGCTGTACTGTCATACAATATGTTTCCAACAGATGAAAGAAAGGAGATATCAATGTCTTTTTATTTCCTCTTTTCCAGGGATCATATTTTTGGATTTCATGTCTTCCAGCTATAACATATCTAACTTTTTAATTTTAATTTCTCAATATTATTCAGGTTATTTTCAGTGTTAAAATTAAGGTTCTGTATGTTAATATGTTTCAAACCACATCTTATACTAAATGTGAAATGAGATAGGACTTTGTGACTCAGTTTTTTGAGGGGGGTGGGGAAAGGAGCATTTTTCTGAAGGGGACAGTATCTTTCATAGAGTTGGTAAGATTTGCACTATGGAAATGTTCTATGCTGCATTGACAAACAGCCATTTGAAAACTTAGACTGTAGGTTATGTTTACCTTAAAAACTGTATTAATATTAAGGTGTTCTTTTTAATAGGTTTACAGATAATTAATGCCCTAATATAATTTTTGTACGTTCTATTTGTAGTGTTTCATGGTGTAGTATAATATTTATATTACAGTTTTTATGTCATTTTCCTTGTATTGTTGCTCGTATGAGTGAATCAGTTCAGGAGATGCAAACCTCAGCTGTTGCAGACTATAATAGAATGTTCTTATTTGTATTCTAGTTGTACTACTTGTGATGAAAATAAATATGAATTTTTTTCTTCTTGAAGTTAAAGAAATGTGAGAGACCACTGTTATCTGGGGAAATTATGTGCTTTAGAGGAGGTCTCTGGTATTATGAATCTGAGTATGCAGTTGGACCCTGTGCAACAACATGATACATTACACAAACAGTTACTTAACCCCAAACAAAAATACACTGAGGTGCACAAACACAGAACTGGTCTACTTTTGTGCATGCAAGTGACAGCATAAATGTGTTAATTGGTCACATATTTTTGACCCAAATTTCAGTTGTTTATATTTGGAATTTTGGCCAAAGGTATTTTGTAGTATTCACTGGGGATTTGGTTGTACAGCTTTCACTGTGCTTGTTTGGAAGCTGTATAATTAAACCCCTTCATCTTTGAAATTACATATTTTATAAAAAAACCTGCCCCAACACTGCACTAAGCAGGTAGGAGTCTTATGTTGGGGGAAACTGGCTGCTGTGCTTTAGTAGTATGCAGTTTTTTAGTATTTTTGGATTTATATCAGATGAGTGGATCACACTGAAGGAGAATAGGTGGGCTGTATCTCTTGTACCAATATGTGTTGAAAATTGCTGTTTTCCATGTTTATTTTGTTCTGAAAATATCAATTCTTGTTTATTTATGTTAAGGTTATAATTGCTTAATATGTTCTTACATTTTTACCTCAAAGTAGATATTTGACTGAGTAGATTTTAAACATGCAGTTGTATTTGAAGTATTTTGTTTTGCAGTCTGAATATCTGCATGATTGTAATCATAATTCATTTCATGTGCAAAGTAATTAAAGCTTTATGTTTAAGATCGCAGACAAGGCTTCTTGTGTTATTCCAAATTTACATTGTGATAGAGTGGTGATTGTGTTGTGTGCCAAATATTTAAGCCTAAACATAAAGGAATTGTCATGTACTGTGCATGTATTTTATATCCAATATACTAAAAATTCTCTATGTAAATGCGAGGCCAAAGTTCGTGATGTCAGTTTGGGCAGTCTGTGGTTTGGGCATATTTTGCTTCAGGATACAGGTAAAGTTACATTGCTTATTACTTCTGAAGACCATTATTGATTAAGCAGTGATGTATGAAGAAAAGGGTTTAACTAAGAGGTTTTTCCCTTTTATGCCAAAACCTGCAAGTCCATATTATCACAGTCTCTTTGTTTCAAATGCCTGTTAAATTTCAGTGTTTAATGGCAGCTGAGAGTAACTGGGAGTCCCAGAAGTTAACAATATTTTGTCAAGCACTAAGAAAATGTATCAATGCTTATGTTTAAATATTTCATGCTTCTCAGTACTTGAAAGCCTATGGAATCTTCCACCTCATTATTTTATGTCATAACTTTTATTATATAAATTGTCACTTATAGCTAATATCTTGGCATTTTTGGCACAAAACTGTTCTTTGAGTGCAGACCTATGTGGATATGCAGTTAAGACTGGCTACAAGGGAGAAAGAGCTTGGGAGAGGATGATGATCTTTCTCTCACAGTAAGGCTGCTAAGTTTGGGAGTTCCATTTAGTTTCCCTTAAATACAGGTAATAATCCCATTGCTTACTCTTGTAGCAGCCTATGAAAGGCTCAAGCTTCACCTCTGCTTGACTTTCCTAGAAATCCTTTATCACACAAGAGCCAAATAATCAAAACCTGAATGTTTTCCTTAAAGAAAACTCCTCAGTAATAATTGATTCTGGATAAACACAGCCTTCTTAGTCTTTGGATTTTGGTTTTTTCCTCAGCAGTCCACTGAGATGTTTGCAAGCATTGTGCTTTAATTAAACTACTGGACACACTTGTATAATTAGCATATATTAGCAGTTATCTCATGCTGTTCTTGCTCTTTGGTGAAAATCTGTCCAATATTAAATGAAGCAAGGAAGAGCACACAAGTACTCTGAGGAGCTATTTGCTAGCTCCCTGCTTAGTTGCTTGCACTAAGTTACAGGTCCCATGGTCTTTAAATTGTCTTATGCTGTGCAGGGAGAAGAGACAGAGATGCATCTCTTGCATCTCCCCCTTGCTCATGCTGCTTAAAGCTGGCAGGCCTCAGCATAGGCATGTGCTGCTCTCTGGGCAGGTGAGACAGCAGCAAGAGTCTGGGGGAAATGCTGAATCAATGGCCTGCCAAAAGCAGTCAGCTTCTGGTGTTTCTGAAAACAATAAAAGTAGGGTTGCTTCTATTTAGCCTGGAAAGCACTGGCCCTGGAATGGGGTTAGATGAAAACAGTGCAGCAGAACCATCTACACCAATTTGAGGTTTACAGAATTGACTTTGTGACTGGGAGATGATTTTAATCCCTGTGTTTGTTATTAGTGAGTTTGATCAAATTTGAGTTTATGATGCTGGTTCCGCTTCTTAACGACCTCTCTTTTGAGAGAGCATTTCCACTGCATCTTTGGGCCTAAGTTAAATTTCTTATCTTAAAAAAGCTCTAAACAGGTAACTTACAAGGAAGAAAACAGGGATGAGGTGATTTAAAGTGGGCAGTTACTTCACAGGGAGGAAAGCATAACACTAATTAGAAGCTTGTACATGGCTGGCAATTCAATTCAGGTATTCTCAAAGGGAAATTCAAACACAGTTTTCAATAGCTGAACTACTGGAATGAAGCAGCCTTAAAAATCAACTTTGTTGTTGTTGTTGTTATTTTGTTTGTTTCATTTGTTTAAATCTTATTGTTATGCTGGCCTTCTGTAAGATTTGTTTTAATTATACCAAATTTATTTAGGTTTGGTACAGATGTAAAATAACGTAAAAAAATATGGCTTAGTTTTTGAAAAGCAACTTGCTTTGCCTTTGTCTAGTCATAATCAATAAATTCTGATGTATGTTTCATATTCAAAGGGCTGGAGATGTTATGTATATCACTGTATGTATTCAAAATTTCCATTACAAGTCTTCCCAAAAAAAGTCTGCTGAATATCAAAGAACTCAGATACTAGAACTGAACTTCTTACTCTTATTAGTTGTAATTCTCCTTTAGTAATGGTCTTGTTCTGCCCATAATATAAGAGCTCCCTGGCAGCATATCTGAAGGTTAAAGCAAAGAAACTATGTTCAAAAATTTTTTCATCTAAAACTGAGAAATGAGGAGAGTTCTTTTCTGTTCACTGGGAGCTGTCTGCTCTGGAGTTAAATATGTGATCTACAAGCTATGTGGTTTAGCTCTTTTTCAGGGATATGAGAAGGTAGTTTTGTTATTCCACACTGCATTAAGATTAATCAAGAGAGAAATTCTTAACTGTATTAAAATTAAATTTTTAAAAATCCTTCAGGGAATTATTCTGGAAGAGCAACTATTTTGCATTTATAAACCTTTTTCAGTGCAAATTAATTTGGTGAGCTCTTAGACCATTTAAATACTAACAAGCAAGAATTCACAAATGGGAATAACCATGAGTCATTTGTCTAATCTGATGTTTCTAGCTGAAGTTTGAATAGAAGGGATTGTTTATTCAGGGCCATGATATTGGTATTTGTTTTGTAGAATTTGTAGTGTCTTACTAGGTGCTGATATAAGAATTTTTATTGTCTATTCTAGAAAAAGAAAAACCAAAACCATTTATAGTGTTTACTAGCTCTAACCTTAACACTACCAAGTAACTGCACTTTGAGGACAAAGTAAATTTTCTGATTTCCAAATTAAATTTTCATCTTTGTGAACTTTTTTATGACAATAGCTTTCTACGTTTTTGCACCAATGGAAACCTCAGAACTTCAGTGTTTGCCTTGTGTAAACCACTGACAAATTTCCATTTCAAAGCAAAGAAATAATTTCTGTTTATCTTATAACTGTTCCTAATCAAATTACACTGTCATCATTAATCAAATGTTCACAATGTAAATTTCCTTACAGTCTCTCATGACAATTTAGTCTATTTTAAACTAGATTTTGCCAACCAATACCTCAACCTGAATGTGAAAGTGTAAGTACTAGTTTTTTTGAAAGCTTGCAGTTAATAGAGAAAAACATAGATAACTATCTATTTGCATTTGAAGTCTTCTTTACTTAGCAAACTGATTCTTGGTATAAGAAACCGAGAAATTTTCAATAGAGAAGACTTTGTTTCCAAATGCAGAAAAGTGTTATCACTCTTTGTCCATGAATGAGTATCTCAATACATGTTAATAGTAGTTTCCACTTCTTTATTTATCACATTTTAGTATTGGTTCTCTTGTTTTGATTTTGTTTTCCCATGTATGCTTTCACCTCTTTTAACTATAAAATTATATTCTGCATATTGTTATTAATGTGTGACTTCTTCCCATAGCAGCCTTCACATCCTGTAGTCTAAAAGGAATCATTGAAAGCAGAGGAGGGAGCATAAGTGGATATAGGAAAATGGTTGTGTCAAAAAGTTTTTTATTAAATTATTGTCTCCTGCTCTTATAGTCTAATAATTTGTTTCATTTTCTAAGGCCAATTCCTGAAAACTGTATTTCATGGAAACAGACACAGACCTTAAACCAGGTAGCAACTGCTTACTAACCTTGGTCACTACATAAAAAAATTGTAAGCCAGTATTTGCTTGCTGAAAAGACTAAAGTGGAGAGATCAGACAATCAGACCTTAAAAGGATTTGCACAGGGTTCAGGCTCACTTTTTCCTCCCCCTCACTCTTAAATCCTAAGACTGGAAAAGTTTGGATAAACCACACACACCTTGCCACCATAGGACTCAATAATATGTAAGGTTGACTCAGCTAGTATGTTCTGTATTCCTGTTGTTGCAGAGGCCTTTGGAATCCAGTTCTGTCTGGGTTTTGTGTATTTGTAATAGTATCTCATGGCCCAAGTTAAGAAAGAAGCTTAAGTCATGTATATTATAAGGATATGGAGTAAGTCATAGTGTCACCAAATAAATAAATTTGAGAAAACTAGAACCTTGAAAGAATTATGGAGGAACTTTGACTATTCATGTTTCTTCTCTAACTTACACTGGCCTCTCCCACACAGAGGTTTTAATTTATTTACTCATTTAAACATTATTTTGTGCATGTATAGAAATTCTCTTTAAATTCTGTCTTCCTATGCAATTCCTATTGGCCTGCCTGTAGGCACCCATGAGAATAATGAACTTTATGTTCAATGCTTTCATCCTAGGTTTTTTTGTGGCTGATTTCATGTCTCTCAGCATGATTGCAGTTCTGAAAAATAGTGTCTGCCTTGTTGTAGTTGCAATCTTCCGGCCCTACTGCAATAAAACTTGGAAACAATAAAAAATCAGATTCATGACTGTGTTATTATTCCCATCAACTGTAGCTCCTACTGCTTTGACTGATATCCAGTATCAGAACATGTCGACCTGGCAAGGTCTGTTTGCCTTCGCTGTCTCTGTGGGTGCTATTTCCCAACTGACTGCGCAAGCAGAGAAGGTAGAGCTGACCCGAAGTCAGAGATTTCCAAATGGCCTTTACTCATAGTCAAGGCCACCAACAAACACACATTTTATTTTATGAGTTTTCTTAGAACAGTAGCCTTTCCAAGCTCAGAGAGTGCTGCTGGCTTTGTACAAGCACACTAACCACTTATGAAGTGCTGTTCAAATAGTGAGATGTCTTTATTATTAAGAAAGCTACATTTACCTAATAGACTTACTAAGAAGATGGTCAGAAAGATAGAGTGCCTCTCCTATGGGGAAAGATAGAGAACTGGGATTATTAAGCCTGGAAAAGAGAAGGCTCTGGGGTGACCTAATTGCACCCCAGGCACAGGACCAAGCTGCCCAGAGAAGTAATGGATGCCCCATTCCTGGAAGTGGTCAAGGCCAGGTTGGATGGGGATTTATGGAAGATGTCCTTGCCCATGGCAGGTGGTTTGGAATCTAGATGATTTTTAAGCTCTCTTCCAACCTATACCTTTCTATGATTCCATGATACTCTAGATGAACAAATCAGTCTCTTTCCTGTCGTGTAACAATAGTGATAGTCAATAATATGGATTTTTGTAATAAAGTCACTGAACTTGAGATTCTGTAGCATTGTTATAGAAAGCTTGTTCACAGTTATAAGGATATTTAATTCCTGCAACTCAGAATTTAAAAAACCCATAACTATATAATTAAGGTCCTGGCAAATGACTTGGGGGAGTTTCTTTCTCCTCTCTTTATCTTCATGTTCTGAGGGAGGAATAGATTATAATTCACATCAGGTATTTCTCCTAGAAAACTTTCAACAGATGTGAGTGACAATGAAAGACACTGCTTTCTTACTCCAGCTATCTTAGCACCCACAGAGCTTTCAGTCTGTACTTCCCATGAAGGCAGCTGCCCACCTCTGATAAATGTAATTCCTTTTTTTTATTCTATTCTTGCCTTCTTAAACACCTGCCACTGAAACTGAGGGAATCCTCTGACAACAAAGTTTACTTCTGTACTGTCGGGATCTCATCTATTATGTTGCACCTCATCCATTTTATTTGGTCTTCTGTAGCTAATTCTTCTGTTCAAGTAATGACATGCTTGTGTGGCTGATATTTATATTCCAGTTTATATTCCAAGGATTCACCTTCTTTCTGAGAACTATATTTTTGTCCATATTTAAGAAATTATTTGGAAGAAATATATTAAAATAGAAGAAAACAACTCTTCCTTAACTCAGTAATGAAAGATTGTCACTTTTCATTCAGACATGACTAATGGATTCTGCTTTTTACACTCTGCACTTTTTTTCCCCCATAGCTAAGCTAAATTTTTCATATCAAAGACCTTGATTATCTTTTGACTTTTTTGACTAAGTGGACAATTATCATGCTTAACTTAAGTTCAGAGCACTTTGGCAGTATTACCACCCCAGTTTTACCCCAGTAATTGTGGTTTTAGCCATCATTGCAGCTGATCTGTCAACCCGTGACATGCTAAAAACTGCAGATAGTGCAGCCTGGTAGAACTTCCCTTTTCTATTGTTTTTCTTTTATTTTTTCTTGTTCCTCTGTGTTCTAAAGCAGAACAGATGGAATTGCTGTAGAAGTCAGCAGGAATTTGTTCTCATTCTGTGATCTAATGGGTTTTATAGATAAGGAAGTTAAAAGGCAAACAAAACAAAGCAAATCTTGAGCAGCAAGTGACTTCTTATGACCTTCATCTGAGCACTGCATCAGAGGTTAAACAAGGCCAAGTGCAGGGTCAGGCAACTGCATGAGGGCAACCCTTGGTACCAACACAGGCTGGGGAATGAAGGCATTGGGGGCAGCTCTGTAGAGAAGGACTTGAGGGGTGCTGGTGGATGAAAAGCTAGGCATGATCCAGCAATGTGCATTCACAGCCCAGAAACCCAGACATGTCCTGGGCTGCATCAAAAGAAGAGGTGATTCTGCCCCTCCACTCTGCTCTCGTGAGACCTCACCTGGAAGTGCTGTGTCCAGCTCTGGGGTCCTCAATGCAGGAATGAGGAGTGAGTTCAAAGAAGGGCCACAAAAGTAAAGAGACAGCACCTCTTCTATGAAGGCAGTCTGAGAGAGTTGGGGTTGTTCAGCCTGGAGAAGACAAGGTTCCAGGAAGACCTTCTTGCAGTCTTTCAGTACTTAAAGGGGGCCTGTAAGAAAGATGGGGACAGACTTTTAGCATGGCCTGTTGCAACAGAACAAGGGGTAAAGTTTTTAAACTAAAAGAGGAGACTAGAGATAAAGAAAATTTTTTATGGTCTGGGTGGTGAGACACCAGAACCGGACACCCAGACAAGTGGTAGATGCCCCATCCCTGGAAACATTCAAGGTCAGCTTGGACTGGGCTTTGATGTAGTTGAAAATGCCCCTGCCCATTGAAGAGGGGGGGTCTGGGCTTTCCAACCCAAACTGTTCTATGAGTCTATGAATTGCCTGGCAGAGGAAAAAGACAGATGCGGTGCACATGTCAAATGGGAAGATAAAGGTGTGTGGACCTGTTGGGACCCCTGTCACCAGTGACAACTCTTTGAAGAAGGATTTCTTTCCCTTTATTTCACAAATGTTGGGAATAGGCATTAAGAAAGGGAATGACCACAAAGACTAAAACATAATCTTTGCTCTTAGAATCATGACTTTATGAACTTTTTAAATATGACTTCGTTTTTATTGTATACTAGTGAGATTTAGGGTAGAATTCTCACCAAAAAGAATTTTCCAGTTTTCTTCTGGTTTCTTTAGAATTACTTCTTTGAATTATATGATTAATGAATGCAATTTCTTTCAGAGTTCGGGGGGAAGAAGTAACAATGGAAGTAGATTTGACATGCATCTATGAGCTGAGAAAGACAGGATTTTTTTACCTTCTGTTTTTTACCTTCTGTTTTTTCACCTTCTGAGACTGTTTTCTTTTGCTCTCTGCATAAGCAAGTAAATTAAAAAAAATTCCATGCAGCAAAGAATGTAAATGTGTAGAAGTGTATCAAAATAAATAGAAAACAAAAAATGTAGTATTATAAGATACCAGTCAGTGACTTTGATTTGACAGTGATTAGGAATTTGGAAATTGGTCTTTTCTGTTATATTTTAAAGTAGAAAACCAAGATGCAGCACTGCACCTGAATATTTATTGTAAATGGTTTGTGCAACATCCATCTCACCAACTGCTTTGTGCCTTATGGCTGTGATAGTCATGAGACACTGCATACCAAAATTTAATGTCAGCAGACAGAAACATCTCTCTAGTCTGATGGATCTGTATTTGTGCATACAGCAATAGATGGAAAATCATTTTTGGAATCTGCTCAGATACATCTGTTCATTCCAGTTAATAGAAATATCTAAAGTTACTTTCTGTCCTTATTCTAAATGTAATAGAGGACAATTTCAAGAGCAATACACCATGATTTCTTTTCCTGTGGTGAAAGTTTTAGATTAAGTTCCTTCTGAGTGCTTAGTGTCTTGGGGAACTTTTACTGTGTAAGAACTCCAAAGAATTGGTTGGTAAATGTTTTTGAAAGTAAATACTGTATGAGTTCTTCATAGGTTTCAATACATGAGTGCCTGGTAGCAGAAAGTTAACAGTTCTATCAGTAAGATTGAAAACAATTTTTAGTTACTAAGGAAGTTATGAAAAGAATTAATTCCAGAAAGAATTGGATTATAGCCATTTAGTAGATTTGACCTAAGTCAAATATGTCAGAGTTTTCAGCAAACCAAAACATTTTGACAGCCAGTATAGATCAATTTAATAAAATCATATGTTTTCCATCTTTTAATCTTTTCACTTGAAGTAATTTTGAAATGAAAGCTTTTTAAATGGAAGAAAACCAGGAATGTGTCATTTTGAATAGAACAGAAGGAAATAATTAATTTTCTTATTTCCAATTGAAATGCGTATTTCAGGAAATATGAACCCTGTATATCTGGTTTTAGTGGCTACAATTTGCATTTTTCCCTCAGAAATTGTTGGCCAAACTATTTTTCAGATAGGTGCAATCTTGACTTGCCTAGTTTATGCAAAAATTGCATGATACAATTCCTGAACCAAAAACACTGTCTCTCCAGGACCTCCTTTCAGAGTACAATCAAGAGCAGAAATCTCCAGGGCAGTTTTATTATTTACATGCTCAATAGCTTTTTTTCCTGTTGATATAAAAATTTGCTTTTGAAAGCTGATGACCAAAACTGAATTCAGAGCTTGCATTTCTTTGATAGTCCTCAAAACTCTGAGAATGGGATTCAGTTCAAAGGTTAGGGCACTTAAACGCAGGTATCTACTTGTGCACATTTATGTATGGGCAAAATGCCCAGCTCCCATTCTGTTCAGTAGATGTTTAGGGCTTGATCAGGCAGCTATCCCACAGACAGATTCCTGGAGCTTTTCGGTTTCTGAAGACACCATGAGGTCAACAGACTCGACCCCTGACTTTTGGGGCTGTAAGTCTGTATGAAGGGAGCCTAGAGATACACGGGTTACTGCAGGGTATTTCAATGTCTCTACTTCCTGTGTGGGGACAAATGAGTCAAACCCCTTGTGAGTGCCATCATGTCAATTTAGACATTTATTTGGTTTACCCTAAAGTAACACCACATATTTTGGCAGCTGCTGGTGTTCAGCTGCCTGCATGTGCTGGCCAGATCTCCACTGTCTGTATGAATTTTGAAACTTAATTCATGTTTCATAACCTGTGAACTGACTCTTATTTTGGGTGTCTGTCACTCTCAAAACAGGACTTTAAATATTTTTTTAGTCTTATTTTCCTGTAGTCTTTGGTGGCACAAACTTGATATTTTTCAGACTACAGTATAGTTTCATATGTGGCACCCATTATTTCCCTTTCTTTCTCGTATTCTTACCACATACTCATTACCAAAATCACTATTACACTGAAATTAGGAACTAGAAATAAAGTCTCTTAGGTTATGAAAAAAACTTGCCCCAAAAATATTAGAATTATTCCCCAGATAAGCATAAGAAGCAGTAAAATCTTGTATTCCTTTAGCTACCTCTTGTTATCCAGCATATTTTTGACAATACATAAATTGTAATAGTGGCTGTATGTGTGTCTTATTTGTCAGGCTCCAGATACATTATACTCTGTATGGCTCAGTGGCAGTCCCCTGCACAAGGTTCAAGGCTGATTGATGGTACACTTTGATGTACTGATCTTTAGCAATAGCTGTAGTAGTGGAACACCTTAATAAACGCTGTTCGAGGCCACTTTCAAGGCTGGACATTATCACCTAATTACTTTGATCAGAGTGGTGGCAAATATTTGCATAGTACATGCATGTGGACTCAGCCTGTTGTATTTTATTTACAGAGTAATTTTTTGGAATAGGGTCTGTCTGAGATCTACTCTGAAAATTGAGATTCACGGTTTCCACAGAACCATGCTCTTGCAGACCTCTTCTTCTCATCTTCTGACTCCATCCAATTGTATCTCCTCAGAGCCACCCTGTCATGCCCTCCCTTAACCTTTTGTTCCTCCCTAAATATTGTTACCTAATGCAAGCTTATTTCTGTGCTGTTCGTGTTCTGTTCCTTTCTTGCTTCACAGCTTGATGAATGCACATTAAAAAAATCACATTTTGGAGCACTGCTTTGAAGTGCTATTCTGGCTCTCCATCAACTGAGTTTATACCTGCTTCATTCAAGTGATGCTGCTTCACAATGCCCTCAGTTGGGCTCAAGACTCAAAATCAGTACCCCATCCTCGCTCTCCCTTGGTCACCCATCAGCAATCTCTGTCACTGTCCGTGTCCTCCTTCAAATGTTGTCTTGCCTTCTGCAAAACTGCTGATAAGATATAGCCTTCCATAGCCATTCTCCTAACAAAACATTCACCCAAGTGTTTCCTCCTTGTGCCGCAGTAATTTTCCAGTGCTGTCCTCTCCTCTCCTGCTACATCCATTGGTATTTTTGCCACAAAGAGCATTTATCCATGCTGTCATCCCTCCTCCATTGCTACCTTATCCTGAATTCTTTATAGTACCAAATATAAACTTTTTTTGCGTCCAAGGACCTTTGTACCTTAATTCTCATGTCTCTATCATCTGGTATTAACTGCCCAGTTCTAGTGTTTTAGACCTGACCAGATCAAGATGCTTTGGTGTCACTGATACACTTGACCTTAACTGACCTCTTGGTCTCTCCAGACACCAGCTGTCCTCCTGGCAATGCTGCCTCATTCATTCCTTGCCCTCTTCTAGATGGGTGGTTTCACCTTGTCTTTTCCTTAGATTGTGACATCCCTGGGAGAAGCATGGTGGTTTTGTTCTGTGTTTGTGCAATTCTTATACCAAGTCCTTATCTGGGTGGAAATTATATTAGTAATGAAAAATGATTGTAAAAATATACTTAGCAGTGAAGGCTGAGAAATAAGAAAGTAATGTTTGCTACCATTTAGCTTTAAAAGTCATTAACGGGGCAAGACGGTGCTGGCCTTCATCTCTCACCTCTGCTCTGCCTGTGCCACAAACATCAGCAGGGAGCTGGGGTCCCCTGAATTGCAGCCAGGCAACTCTCTTGTGGCACTGCAGTGTCTTCACTAGGAACTTTATCTGCAGACACCTCTGCAGTGTGGTGTATGTCTTATATCTGCATCCAGCACCCCTATTCTCTGGCTATGGTTTCTGCAAATTCACAGGATTATTAAATCAACGGGTTTTAGGGACAGTCCTCTGACTGTAATTTCTTTCCAGACACAGGAGAATCTCTTCTAAGTCCAGACATAGAACTTCAATGGACAACAGCTGTTTTGGTCTGTTTAGCCAAGTTTGCTGTGTCTAAATAACACATGTAAGCAGCTAATGTACCAAGAGTATGAGGCACAGTGAACACAACTCATGTGATTGCATCATTAATGGCTCTCCCTGTTGTTTTTAACATCAGCTTTTCATTCTTATAAGGACATTATTCCTTGTTCCAAGAAAAAGCAAAATAGCCATGAAATTCTCCGTTCAATGCGGAGGATGTATTTTTAGGGAGTGTTCCCTTAACTATTTACCTTTCCAAGGTTTTGCTTACTTGGGCGGAGCAGTCAAGCTGAAATGTTGCATGAAGCAGAGAAGTCTTTCCCTCAGCCTGAGGAGTGATTATCATTAAAGAAGAGCAGAGCTAAGGTCACTGCAGGTCATCAAGGCCCAGTTCCCCTCTCACCCAGTGATTCAACCCTTGGGCCAACGTCCCTCACCCTGTGCCTCAAACCAGACATGGAAGCTCTCGGCAAGGGAGGAACAGAGCTTTTTTCACAGGCACAAAATGTTTGTATCTGCCTCCAATTCCCTTGCAGGATCTGGCTTACCTTTAGAGTCCGGGTGTCCATATGGAACACAGGCTGAGATGAGGTGGGGTCTGGTGCTGTTCTCTCTCCAAACCCAGTGAGAGGCGAGTCTGGCCTGGAGCAGCTGGCAGAGCACAGGCACATCCTGGGGCAGACAGCAGGGACTGACTCTGTGCTCCTGCCGGCCAGCACTCTGCACAGGGTGCTTATTCCAGCTAACACAAACAGAGAGGCCTCCCAAAGCCCTCCAGAGCCCCCAACACAAAGCCAGCTGATTTTTTGAAAGCTGCTGAGCACCCTTGAGAGCAAGTCTGTCCCTTAGGAACCTTGCCCAAGCATCCCAAGGAAGCTCTGCTTGTTCTTGTCCTGGGTAAAGGGGACCTCCTTCCGCACCTAGGGTGAAGTGACTTCTAGCTTGACTTCTTCCAGCCTATGGTATTTAATGTTCGTCCTCTGGGTGTTTTTATGTCTCAAGTCTGCAATTACTGGGGGCCTTTTCCAATCCTTCTCCAGTCGCCTGTTACACAAATGTTACTGAGAAATAATTACACGGCCAGTCGCACTAAAGAGTTCTCAAAACAACAGAGATTCAGCCAGCCAAGGTGTGTTAATCTTTCAAAACTTCTATGGGATCCTGCTATCTGATGAGACAAATTTTAGTAATTACTGTTATCTTTAAAAAGATAATTGGAACCAACTCACAGAATCTTATTTATAGATGATTTAAATATAACAAACTGTTCATTTTAAAAATCTATGTCTCTTTAGTGAATTGTTCTGAAGTGACCTCTCTCTCCCTTCATGACTCACGGGTCACTGAAGATCATTTGATTTGAAATGTGTCTCCCACAGAGTTGTCTGTCTTGGCAGAAAACAAATTAAAGTAAACAAGAGTTAGCAAGGTGGGTATTTACACTGATAGCACTCCTGTTAATAGTATGTAACCTTTTTGTTATTTAATTCTAAGGTTATTAGGAGGCAATCACTGCTTTTACCACCAAAACCCCTGTATGCAGCGAAACATAAGCATGATCAAGCCTCATCTGCCTGTTCTTTAACTGTGTGGAGCTGGTGGTGTAAATGAGAGGAGATAATAGAACCATAGAATCATAGAATAATTTGGGTGGGAAGGTCATCTAGTCTAATTCCCTACAATGAGCAGGAGCATCAGAAGATCATGGTCCAATCTTCAGCCTGTTGACTTTCAGATAGAGCACTCTGAAAGTCAACAGGCAGTCACACAGTTCATAAATGGCAAATACCTATTTATGGTGCCACAGTTCTCTGTTTAGACCAAGACCATGAACAAATTGAAGCACGCTACCATCAGCTAAGCAATAGTTATCTCTAAAATGTATTTCATGACTTCAGAAAAATTATCCCATGATTTTTCCTCTTTTTGCTTCCTCTTTTATTTCATCAGAAACTTGCATAAGAGGTCTCATAATAGAAGTACCAGTTTATCCTGATATTCCTCCAGTAAGATAAAAAAAAATAAAAATTGAAGAAGGGTTGAAAAATCTATGCTCAAAACCACTGTTGACATGTTGAAGAGTGGCTGCCTGAACTCAGCTCTGTTACAACAGCTGTGGCCAGCATGGTATTCAGAACTGTAAAACTGTCTTGTTTTCTGACATGGTGTCACGTTTCATTAGTAGTCACCATGTCACTTCCAAGATCTCCATGATCAGTAAAGATTTCTTTTAGCCTGAAAAAACTCTAGAACATTTTCACTGCCTAGGTTCAATCTGCTCACCCAAAATGCTCCTTCTGCTGGCTTATGAGCCATGTGGTCTCTCTCAGCCAACTTGTGCCTTGCTCCTAATCCCCAAATCACTGTTCAGAGGCATCTGACCACCCAATGTCCAGCTCATCTGGGTCCAAAAAAATCTGAACATTTAATCTCCCTGGTCTGCCTAATCTATGTTACACTTATGTGTTCCTCAAGAGTTATCCCTCACTCTTACTCACCCTATACAGGACAACCACAAGCATAGAGTTGTCGCCTGGGGGTGGGAGAGAGACTGAACTCACTAACTTCCTCAGGGACTGCAATCCTAAACTGAAATTGAATCTTCTCTCAACTAAGAGAGCACTTTGGCTCTAAGGGCGCTGTCAGGAAGTCATGCAAATCATCCTGTTTTGTCTGTTACTTTTTCTTTTTTTGAGAAAACACGCTACAAATTCCCTGAGAAAAATGCCTGAGCTATCCTAATGGTTAGGGTGCCCACCTGGAGGCTGAGGTTGTGGCTCCTCCTGCCCCTACCTCTTCATGCATTTTAAATAGTAAGTATATAATGTGAAATACTCACACAGCCCACAGCAGAGGCTGCCTGCTTGTTACCAGCCTGGATCTGTCCAAAATATTTCTAATTGCTCCTATGGTTTTAGTATTATTTTTCTTTGTTTTCCTGTCTTAATACAAGTCCTGCTTTTAGGAGAGGCAGCAGAAAGAATTGCCCTGGTATAACCTTGTGGTGTTTGTGACCCTGGCAAGGCAGATGAGTATTGATTGCTGAAGTATTTGATTACATTAGCTGAGGCATAGTGCCACAGACCTTGTACTTTCTTTTCTCCCCTCACTTGCATCTGTGCAACCCCCTTAACAGGGGTTTAACTGAGGTTAGAAAATTAGCAGCTACAGCAGTAAATAGAAATACTTGTATATAGCCCAATATATATTAAGGAAAAAAAAAAAAAAAGGAAATCCATATCCAAGCTATTCAAACAGTTCATCTGTGTGTCTTTTGTCACAAAGTGGAAGCATACTTAGGGGCTTATAGTGGGACTTTTCATCTGCATAACACGAGGTCAATATAAAAAAGAAGAGTCCCCTGCAGACATGTTTTATCATCCTCAGGCTACAGGAGTCCTGAGCTGAGCAGAAAGGGCTGGTTGACCCTGTTCTATATACACTGCACATCAATCTATAGGTTATGTGGTCCAGCCATCCACGGAGAGCTGCTATCCCAGCAAAAGAGGACTGGCCCAGGCTGAGTGGTGAGGACCATGGAGCCACAGGAGTTTGGGCAGGAGCTCCTGAGCCACCCTTGCAGGGCCCTGTCTGGTGACAGTGCTGATTTCCACCACTTTGTGGTTCTGCACTTTAGTCAATATTTTCTCCACAGTGTTCAGAACTGGACTTTAATCTGTGGATTGATCCTCTGATATTTTTACCTTCCCCTGAGTTCTCTATTGTAAGTATTCCTTGGTGTGTGAACCAGCTCAGGCAGGACACAGGAGCAACCAAAACAGCATGCATGAAATGGAGAGAAAATTTGCTTTTGTTGAAACCAAACCACAAGTTTTCTTGCTTTTACCCTTCTGATTCTCTCCCTGATCCTAATGCTGGGGGAGTGAGTGACTGGCTGTTTGGTGCTTGGTTGTTGTCTGGGTTTAAATAGTGATGCCAGTGGGGGGATTCCCAAAGCAGCACCCAGGCAGAGGCACACAGGCAGGGATGCAGGCACCATGGAGCTCTCTGAGTGTTAGGGGATCACCAAACCTTCTCTTTTTCCCTCTATATCAGGGATTCATGCAGGTGTAGTTCACTACTGCTTGATTGTTCTCACATCAGGACAGGAATCTCACACATGCTCAACAGGATACCTCTAAATCTATCTCAGGACTATGTTATCTGAACACAGGTGTTGTCCAGCACAGGAGGCTAAACAGTAACTGGTATGATGTAAATGGTTTTTGACACCTCAGCTTACAAGCCATTTGACCAGGTTCACAATCTTCCTCACCAATCTTCCATTACTCTCCCACTCTTGGGAAGCTGAAAGATCAGCTTGAGGAGCTACTGAATACTTCAATTTCTCATTGACCAAAGGAACTCACAAGAACCCCTTAAACCACAGCCAGAAAAGTCTGGAGCAGTTGGTTTGAAGCAGACAATGGGATGTAAAAGAGGCATAATTTTTGAAGCAATCTAGAATTAGCTTAGCAGTTTTCTTACCTCTTTTCTGTTGTTGTTTTCCATGTTAAATTCCTTTTCTTCAAGGAAGTGTATTTTTCTTAAAATATTGCATAGCCTTGCTGCCCTCAAAAATTGCTGTTTCAAGCAGGATTTATTTAAGAAAGAAGGAGCAGATACTCTAATGATAAAAACAAGTACCAGGGCACATGTCAGGCTTGCATTCACGCTCCAAATTAGCTTACATTGAATATGTTATAATTTATATGAATCATACAAAATATAATTGGCAGAAGTGTGGAAACAAGCTGTACTGGATACTACCCTTACCAAGAGAACCAAAGTAATAATTCGACCCCTTTGCATTATACATAATTGTTTAATATTATACATGGTGCAAGAAATCGGTGTTCTCTGTTCTCCTTTGAAAATGCAAAAAGATTAAATAAAATTACAAAGACAACACACAGATAATGAATGTGTGTTGCACACAAAATAAAGTGTTATGCACATGCTGCATAATCTTTTTATTAACCTTTGAATATTTAGCACAGTGGATAGTGAGAGGAAAAAAGAATAGAAAATTCAAAGTAATTGTAGAACTCAATCAAAAAATCCTTATAAAGGAAGAGTTCTATCACCTAAGCTGGATATCATGCCAGAATGTGAAATCTGAAAATATCAAGTAGTCCTGTATCTCATCTTTTGAGTTAAGGACAAAAGGTCAGACCTAAGTTCTTGGAAAAAAGCAGAATAAAAACAATATTTTAAGTCCTTCTGATCTTTTCATCAGCAAATGATAAGAAAGCCATCTCTTTCAGACCAAACAAATTTCATTAAAAAATGGACTTTTGTGACATATGTACATACATCTACCACTTGCAGCAGAAAAGCACAGGGATGTTAGAGATGACTAAATTATATTAACCCTGAAACTATTGTTCTTATGGACATGCCACCACTGAAAATAAAATGTGTGGGCATACTACTACCTATGGTAACTTTAATGGAATTAGACTAGGAAGACCTAAAGAGGCTTATGGAAATATGGAGTTTAGGCAATGAGGCTAAATGCAGCCAGAACCACTGGTGAATATATGGTAGATATTTATTTATTTATCTCCATATTGGTACTTGAGTTGGCTAGTTTAAAACTGGTTTGGGTGGCTTTGGATGAGTGCATAAACCCTAATGTTAAGATGTTAAAACAACAAACAGTCTAGAGATGCATTTGGTTCAGCCAATATAATTTATTTTAACACAGTTAGCACTTTCTAAAAATAAGTATCTTACAAAGATTATAATACAAGTTGTGAGGTTTCACTTGAACGTGAATATTTCTGTAGGTTTTTTTCAAGTCTTCTTCCAGTTTTTCATAAAACCATAAATGTAATTCCCCAGGAAACTCTCCCCTCCCCACTGTGAATATGCCTTTATACAACAAAAACTTTATTTCACCTGTGAGGAGGCCTAGCCTCCCACCCAACATTTCAATTATAGAAAAGATTATATTTTAACTGTAGTACAATCTTGAAATTATTATGAATTAGCTCATGAAATTCTACCTGTGGGAAAGTATTTGCTGACAGAAAAAAAAAAACTGGCTGCTGGACACACACAATGGAAAATCTTAACTTGCCTTTCAAAATGGTTGGTAAAAAGGGAGACATTTGCATCAAAATAGAGCATTAAACCCACTGTAGGTGGTAGCACACTGGTGCCCATTTTTCATTAAAATGGTGAATTAGCATCTTCACATAGATTTTCGCCCAAGACTTGAAGCATTTCATTTGCATATATACATAAAATGTATATAAAGCATATGTTATACAGTGTATTTAGTACTGTTAGTATATACAGTGTATTTATGTACTACTAGTACATAGTGTATATGCATAATACAAAACACATATTCATAAGCATTTCAGCCTGTACCTGAAATCAATGTCATTGGATGGCTGCAAAATACCCAGTCCTGCACGGGATTGATCTAGAGAGGGACACTTCACATTACTGTCCACAAGCTCTATCTCAAAATATGAAAAAATCAGAGCCAAAAATTGTTTGATCTCATGGACAGCAAACAGCCTGCCCGGGCACTTTGCTATGCCTGTCCCAAAAGGCATGTAGTAGTGCTTCAGCTTCCGGCCGTTCCGGTAGAAGTCGGTCTTCTCCTCTCCCTTCTCGTTCAGGAAGCGATCGTATTTGAATGTCTGCAATTAAACACACAAAAGGGTTCCTTGGTATTTGGATACCTCCAAAAGCCAGATAAAGCTGCTAAAAGACAAAATGCAGGCTGGGAAAGGGATGTCTCCAGCAATAAGCATTGTACAGTACCACCATCCCCCATGGGGCTGTTTTAGAAAGAGTAGCCTCTGAGAAGTTTTGTTATTTGGGACAGGATCCCAGGTTCTTTGCTGATAACTCCCCTTTTCTTTCCTGACCTCTAAAAATAAGGATTGTAACATGCATTCTTGTTCAAGTGGCAGAAGGAGAAAGGAGAACTGGAAGAAATCTAATTCTCTGCCTTTGAGAAACTATTATCCTTATCCTTCTTCAAAGACCCTCATCATGGTGATCTTCCCTCACTGAGGAAGACAGTAAGTAAAGGGCTGTCTGAGGCTGATAGCACACCTTTTGGTTACACTCAAACATGTTTTGCAGATAATGCTTTCACTGCCTTTATTTATTTTTTGTTTCCTGTTATCACATCTTCAAGTGTAAGAATGGATTGTCTGGGGTACAGCAGAGAACCAGCCATGGGGCACCTCAATAAGTGCTTTATCCAAAGGCCTGTTAACTTCTGCCAGAGCACCAAGTTTAATGCAATTTGCAAAAAAGTGCTTACCAAGGGATCAGCATAGATTTCTGGATCGAAATGCAGCAGCTGAGGATAAAGAGCTACAATGTCATCTTTGCGAATGTTGTAAAAGTCGTTCTCAAAGTGCAAAGTGAAATCCTCCTTGGCCACTCGGAAAGTCATGGATGCACTGGAGAGCCTCATTGCCTCCTTGATGATGCTGTCTGTTGGGAGAGGACAAGGAATGATTGCCATGGGAACAGTGTATTCACATACTGGGGGCAGGTCATGGATTTTGAACTATTTCAGAGTCATTATCAAACCCTGAATTTATTAGAAGAAATATTTTAATATTAACTTTCTAAATGCCTAAAAAAGTATCTTTATAATTTCTTTTCAGCATTTCTATCACTTCTGCAGACACCACAGAGAGCCTAATCTGCTTTCCCCACTATAAGAGAATGCTTATAGTGGACGAAACAGAATGTTCAAAAGTGAGACATATTTTCACTCTGATATAAAGACCAAACCAGTGAAAACTGAAAATATAACAAGAAAAAGAAACAGTACAGTGAGCAGAATTTTCTAAAGCTTTTAGAGGTCCTGTATAGAAACCTATACTCAGAATAAAAGTAATATGGGAAGTTTTCGTTTCAATATTAGCTGACTTTCTTTTTAAGTAACAGTAGTTAAAAAGCAGCATTATAACAACTCTCTGTAAGTTCTGAAAAATTATAATTTGAAAAATATTGAGAGGAAATAGAAGTAATGGTATTCTTATCATTGCTTCACATGATAAGAATAGGGATTTAAGTTTTGGCAACACCTTTTTATTTGATTTAAAGACATAATCAAACAAAATATTGTTCAGAATTATCCATGTGTCTATGTTATGTAGCAGTGTAGGATTATTGAGATATGCCATTACCCATGAAAAAATGCTGTTCATGTGAATTTTGATAGTCTCACCACCTGGGACATTGGGAAGCCTGGTTGTGTTGGCTACTGCTAAGGAACATATAGTTTCCTGTTCTACTGTTTCTTTGTTAATTCCATAGGAATTCTATAGCAAGCATTTATATGGTAATAAACAGAAGACCATGGAAATTGTAGTGTGATTTCTGCATAAAATAATCCTGCATAAAATAGTCATACCTAGTATTGGCATATTATCCAGCTGTTTCCGGTTCAAGGAAATATGTTTGCCATCTAAGCTGATACTCTCTTCAGCACTTTCCAAAACACTTTGCACTTCTTTGGTAGCTGCTCTCATTGCTTCTGGACTCCTAAGATCAAAAGAGAAAACGTATAACATAAATTTAAAAATTCTTTAAGATGTGGTTTTGCTATTAACTTTCTTTCTGACCAAAATTTATTTTGTTGACCGACAAGTACAACCTTCTAAAATAAAAATGTTGCAGCAAAATGCTGTAGTTCCATTTTTTCCTGTCTTGGCAAAGATATGAGAACTTCAAAGGAAAAAAAAAAAGAAAAATAAAGGAATCCCAAGTATTTGATTTTGTCTGCAATGACAAGTGGGACAGAACTGATGTGTGTAATTCAGGTAACAAACAGTACTGGCACTAAAAAGCAATGCCAAAAATAAGAAAGAAACCAGCCAGTTGTAGATTAGGAAATAGCCCCACTGCAGGTAGAAAGTTTAGGAACAGGATTATAGATCAGTTTTATAACATCATTTATTCTGGCTGATGTGACAATATTGTGTCTAGATGAAAAGAATCTTCCTAATGCTAAGAGCCCACATAGTATCCTTCACCATCTAGCCTTTCTTTCAGACATGGAATATATGAGCTTTGGTGAAATATATAACCACAATAAAAGAGGGTGCAATTGTGTCTTGACGAAGACACAATCAGGTGTTAAAAGACTCCAAGTCCAGGAAATCTAAAGCAAATGCATTCTTGGAGCAAAAAATACTAAATAACTTCAAAAAATAGCATTGGCAAGTAGATATGATAAGTTAAAAGTGTTAGGAATTTACACACATACTTTAGAGTTAGTTATGCTGAAGCAGATAATCCAGAAAGGGCCTACTCTAAAATGGACATTTGATAGCATTATCTGAGCTGTGAACTTCTCTCACAAGCAGCAAGCTCAGCAGGTGCAATCTACAGTAGAGCTTCAGTGGGATCTATAATTTAATATAAATTATTTTCTATTAAGTATCTGTGAAAACAATAACAAAGTTAAACCTCATTTTTCCTGCTCTAGTGAGATGGTCTAAAAATGTCTAGTTATATTTGAAGCCTTTAATACAATTAATGTTTTGACTGCAACTAGCACTTTTAATGTCATATCATACAGATTTACTCCAAAGCTTTCTTGACAAAGTGTAGCATTGCCCTGGAGTGCTGTTTCTTAACAAAAAAAAAGCTTCTAAAGAATTGCTCTGTGCTACTACACTTGTTCTCAGATGGGTGAAGGGCTTTTCTGTGGAAGTCCTGAACAACACAGCACTTTGTTGCAAACAGTAAGTTTTATCACTGATGAGGGATTGAGGAGTGGAATTGGCCTGTACTAACGAATTGGTTACTGAAAGATAAATATTTTTCTTGTTTGGGAGCAACAAGTATTGGGACTTACTTAAGAAGATAGAACAAGGTCCAAAAGGTGGCAGGAATGGTGTTTGCTTGAGAGGCCCAGAGCACTGCCACGTGGGTCTTGGCCTTCTCCATGTCATCGAAGGTTGACAGGGTGTCGTTCAGGAACATGCGCAGGGTGACAAGCTCAGAGAGGTTGTCCCTTTTCAGGAGGTTCTTGTGCAGGAGTGCCTCTCCCAGCTTCTCACGTGCACTGTGGGCACTCTTGAACAGGTGGATAGGCAGCCCCGCCACGAGGGCTGGGAAAATCTTATCGAATTCCTTGAAGTTTTCAAGGGCATTTAGGATATGAGCTCTCTCAGTTTCCTGCTTTGATGATAGGTTTTTGTCATTATTTGAATTAAATTCTTTACCAAAAAGTGTTAAAAAGCCAGACTCAAACATCACTTGGCAACAGAAGGTATAAAGTCCTTCTGTCACCCAGGTATTAGACTGAAGCTTAGGTGCTCTTGACTGCAGCATGACATACTGGAGGTTTTCCATCATTGCTTCAATGAGGGCATCTAGGGCATTGCCTTGAAGGGTTCTAATGAAAGTCTGATGAAAATTTTCAGTGGTGTTTCCCTCCGCTGGGTCAATGCTACCATGCCCAAAAGCCTGTCACAAAATAAATTGTATGCATGATAAGTAAGGCCTGTCATTACCTGGATGATAAAGTCTAACAGAAACAAAAGCCAAAGTATAACTTCATAGCTTACTACAGGGAAGGATAACAATGTAATAAAATAATGTACAGTCTTAGAATAATGTATAGTCTTAGATCAATCCAAATCACTGCAAATTTCTTTTCCATTTAGGAAGAGGAAAAAAAAGACCTCCATATTTTAAACCAGTAAAAATGCAGAAATGTGAAACCAATCCATAACTATCCAAAGGGATAGTTATGTTTACAGGGATTAACTGAGTATGTCAGCAGATACTTTGCATGTTAGATATTAAAACCAGGAATACCTTGGCAGAAGTAGCAAAGTGGAACTTTTTCCAGTCCAAGTGTTTTCCCTGGCGCATCAATGCATGGTATGAAAAAGGGTCAGTGAGGAAATGAATGTATTTCCCTGCTACATGGCAAGTGAAGATGTGGCCGTGCTTCTTCTGCTTTTCTTTGAGGAATTCAAGGGGGTTGGCACCAAACTTCAAGGCACAGCCCAGGTATGGAAGGAACCCATTTTCAAGTGGTGGCTCACCTTGCCGCCTACAAAACACAAACAAAAGCTCCATTTAAAATTATGTATAAAGATCTCTTCTCCAGGACTATCAGGTATGTAAAATACTGATGTTAGGCTTTGTGTAATGTGAAAAAAAAAAAAGAAGAAAAAAATCCCAAATAAGTAGTTTATTTACAGATATTTTTCTCCCCTTTAAGAGCTAAGCTATGTAAGAAAGAACAACTTTAACTATTAATAGACATAATAATACACATAATAAACCAGGTTGATTATGTAATATTTCTTTTCCCTGGATCAGATGTATATTTTTCACCTGTATTTGTCATATGTATATTTTTCATCAAATCCAAAATTATTGCCATTAGCTAAAACACAGTTATAAAATTGTCACATTAATAAATAATCCATCACACTAATATTATCCCATACATTTTTGGACAATTTTTTCCACAATTTAATTTGAATACCAAGCAAAGAAACTTTTTAGCATAGAAAGGTTGTTATTATTGGCATATCCCATTAATAGACCAGATCTTTCTAAAAATATGGGAATTTTGCTATGATCCTCAGTAAGCATAAGAGCTAGTGTTTCAGACAATGTGTCATCAAGCACATGCTGTAAATTAAGCTTCACTTAAAGTGAAGCATATGTTTAAATTATTTTCTTTTTTAAGTAGAAACAGCTTTCCTGCATAAGGACATTATGACTGCTGAAATAACTTTCATATAATACTTCAGCTTTTGCAGTAAATGAAGTTAATTATTTTCACCTTTTTTTTTAAATTAAATTTTTTAAAATAAAACTAGAAAATGACCGTGGAAATTAAAAAATAAGAAGAGTTAAGCAAATTACTCACTCCTTATATAAATGTGTCAGTAGGATAAATGCTTTTAAGGAATATACCTCATACATAAATATTACCTGCATTAAATTGTGTTACTAGATATAAAAATCTTTGTAAGTAGATATTAAACAATAATTACATATAAGTAGGTATTCTCTGTGATTACAATACAGGTGAAATTACAGCCCAGAACATTAGGAAATCAGGACATACATATTCATATTTTAATTACCTTACTGATGCATAGATTTGTATCTACAGCTACCGCTAGGCATCAATACACTATTATTGCAGAGTTCATACACAAAAATTTGACTGGGGCATAAATCTCTCAAAAGACCAAAGTACAGCATTGTCTGTGCTGTCCTGCATATGTCTGACTACAGTTCTCTTAGTGATGTGCACAGGATATTTGACACAAATAAAGGCCACACACACTGAAATGCTTTTCCAGAAAGAGTCCTTACCTTCTCCTCCTCCCTAGAAGAAACCAAGACACACAACAAAGTATTACTGCCGTTCCCCAGATCCAGGATGCCAGGAACATTTCTGGTAATGCCCAAAAGCTTCCAAGTGGAAAATGGGTAACTATCAGGATGGCAGGAGAGGTGACTGAGAATGAAACAGAAGACAGGTCACAATTTATATACAGTGGGTACACTACTGTATCTAATGGCACTGAGTCAATCTAGCAAGCTATTGATTAACCATTTCTGGAGAGAATTTGTTCCCTCTCTTCTCTGTCACCTTTCTGCAGAAAGCTTTGCCAGATTGATGCAGACAGTTGCAGATCTGGCCTTGAGCTAATGTCACGTAGCAGAAGCAGTTCCAAAGTAACCAAACAGCTGTAATAGTTGATAATTTCAAGGTTAGCCAGGTGTATTTTGATGAATCCTGCAGATTTACCAATTGCAGTTTATAGTTCAAGTTTAGCAATATATGAAATGGTTACTGACCGGTGTCCAGGAGATTCAGACTGTGCTAGCTGGTGGCTGCAGCCCGTGCTGCCCTTCAGCTGCCAGCCTGTTCCCCCTCCCTGCTCCTTGTGGGCTGCCCTGGCTCTGGAGTGCCACTGCAAGAGGGAGCGGCGGGGTTCAGCAGCTGGGCAAAGGGATGGCTGCGGAGGTGGACTTACTTCCTCTAACAACGTTTGTCTGGAAGAAAGGGTAAAAATGGTCTTTCATAGACTCATAGAGTGAATCAAAGAAGAAAAGGAAAGTAGATCTAGACAACCGCACTGGTTTCAGTTTTTTTTTCATTGTCCTTGGATCACTTTTTATTTTCCCACTAAATATTTTCTTCTTTCTGTTGTTGACTTATGAGAATTCAAATTTTGGCTTGCTCCTAGAACTGGCATCAAGCCATCAAGGAGGCAGCTCAGGTACAGTGATGTTCCATTAGTCATCCAAGGCCTAATATGTTTCTAAGAGAGAAACTGAAGGGTTTTTCAGACTTACTTTTGTACAAATTTTTGTTGGTGTCCCTACAGTTATGTGATAAAACAGTAAAGATTTGGACATCTTGCTGTTGCAATTGAACACTACAGTGAAGGCATTGACACTCAAATCTGGCAGGTGGAACTATTGTCCTGGCTTCAAGCCAGGGCAGGCAGTGAGGCATGGGTTAACTGTGCACATGTAATTACATTTGAGTCAAATTTTAAATTACTATACTGTAGAAATTAACCTTATTTGCAGCATCAAGGTTTGCCCTCACTTAATCTAAAAATCACTCCTTTTGTATGTCAGCTCCAGTCCTCTATCCCATTTTCATTTAAGCACATGTGCTTAACTTATTTTCCCATAAAAAGTTCTTCTTCATCAGCTGAATTTAGCTTGATATTATATAATTGGTTTTTAAAAACCTTGCTTTTCCATTTCCTGCCTGTTTGCATTATTGAAAAATTCAGTTCTGGGCGTCATCTTTGATTTCATTCTGTGACGACTTCATCCTAAAAATAATAATAATTTTATTATATTGGTGTCTAATTCTCTTTGGATGTGTGGTTGAAACAACACTGAAAAAGTCAGAAGTTACTGTCAGTTTTGTGTACAACAACCAGGAATAACATTTAACCAGCAACAGTTGCCTGTGTCCCCTCATCATATCTTGTGTTGCACTAGGTAGAGCTGCCATCACAGTTGCCTCTTCCCTCTGTGCTTTGGGTTGTTGTGCTGCAAAGTGATGACAGCATCATTTATAAATGGCATCCTGATGCCAGCAAACAGCAGCAGTAACTTCTCTAAAGCTGCCCACCTTCTTTCACTTTCTGCTTTGTACATATATAATAGTTCTAAAAGTATAGCCAGGTGTAGGCAGAGCACAGGAGCTGCTTGGCAACCTAGCTGAAATAATTGCTTTTTCTCTCAGGAAAGTCTTATATAGGCCAATCTACAGTCCCAAAGCCAGCCTGTACTACAACAGGCTGCAGGCTGTGACTTATGTCCTTGTGATAAAAGGCAAGCAGGAGTCTTGTCTGCCACAGATACTCCACCAAATTTAGCAGATGATAAGTGTGAATCTCCTTCCATTTATATTAGTGGGCATTAGGCTTTCCTGATTTTTCAGCAGCACCGTGGAGTGCCCTGATGTGGTATTTTGGTGTTCTTCAGACAAATACACTATTTCCCACAGACAAAGCTCAGGCAGTTGCCAGTCTGTACAGCAGGGATTAAAGGCACCATGTGGTCCTACTGATTGACAGAGAGTACATTTTCTGCAACCCTTTGTGTGTTGTGTATGAGCTTGACTGTCTTGCCCCACCCCAAGGGGATAACCCACAAGAGTTATGGGTGCAGTCAGAAAAAATATACTGACCTGGCTCGGTGAAGAAAACTCCTTGTGTAAATGGTAAGAAGAATATTAATGTGAAAAACTGTCACAACTTGGGCTCAAGACTCAACTCAGGCCAGTGACAGCATCAGGAATAAAGCACTGCATATGTTTGAATGTATAAGCCTTTGTCACTGCAGGTTTGAGCATGGGTGTTCATCAAAAACTCAGCAAGGTATCAAATAGTAATTAGGAAATGCAAAACCTTTTAAGAACTGTAATAGGACCTTCTGGTCAAGCCCTAATGAACACTGAGCTAGAACCAGTTCAGGAAGAGCAGCTCAAGAGCACGTGGATGCAGGCATGCTGACATTCCACCCAGTACCGCGCATTTAGCAGCCGCTTCCAGCCCAGCCTGGCTGCCCGCATGGGCTCCGAGGGCAGCCGTGTCTGCACAAGGTCTGCTCGTGTCTTCAGGGCCAGGAACTGTGGTGAGACTGCTGCATGGTTAGATTGCACCACTCTTCCCCAAAGGGCACTTTTCACCCAGATACACCCACTGGCTGTGGGCAGAGGCTGCCAGGAGCACTCTTATCTATCACCGCTGCTCCAGCTGGCAAAGTTGAGCTGTGGCCTCCATGGAACCAGTACCCTTTCCATAAAACAGCTCACTTCTGTGGTGATTCCTGAAGCCTAAGAGAAGCCTTTAGGCTTGTTTCCTCCTGCTGCTCCAAAACTGCTCACTATCTAAACCTGAACTTCATCTCGTATGCTGTAGCTACATGGCTTTCATTAGTCACAACCTACACATGGTATTTAAATGAGTAGAAAATAATAGATAGACCAAGCTGAGGGGAATAATGTTTTTCCAGGGTTACTAATGGCTTCATAACCTGGGAGCACTAATGTGCAGAAGGGTGTGCTGGACTTAGGAGAGGCTGCTGATTACATTTGGCAATAAATAGCAGATTTCCACACAAATTTCCGCACAGCCAACTCTATAACTTGTTTATTCATGGGAAGTAAAAAAGAGATACACTCTACAAAGAAAGGACTGACTTTTTTTTCCTCATGTACGTATTGTGAGAACTGGTTTATTTTCTTCCATCAATAGATAAAAATCCCTGAAACCACACAAACCAAGCATTTTGCCCAGCGGTGGGAAGGCAGCCCTGCAGTTCACAGAACACGAGCAGGCTAACACGCTACAGCCAGAAGATGCAATTGCAGCTAGGAAACACGTCTACAGCTGTGAAACTTGTAAAAGAGATCTCAGAAAGGTGGAGCAATACAAAAGGAAAGCTTAAACAAGAAGTTGCACAGTGAAACTGCTTGTAGCTCAGAACCTTTGCAGCCAAAAAATAGCTGATAAATAATTATATGTCACCACCTACTGGTAAACCTGCTTGCGTGGCACTTGTGTTTTACAACAGCCACTGAACTTGGCAAGTCAATATTTGTTTCCTGTTTCTATACACCAAAAATGGTATTTCTTCCATGAGTCTATATATTTTTCTTTGCATTTACATCAAGTATCACTTTAATGAAGATATGGAGAGATGCTGGGTAAGATCACTGAGGTTTCTGAGGGCCAAGCTGAAAACCTGGCTTTTTTGGGATCACTGAAAATGTTAAACAGAAGAAGAAATAAGGCTCTACTCCTTACCAGCCACAAGAAACATCTATTTTTCAAGAGGAATGATGGCTGTCAGCACACAGGATCGTGTACTGGGGACAGTCCAGAAATTGAAGGTCCTTGTGCAGCATCAGTGTTGACTTGGCAGAGCCATCATATGTCTGCAAGCTGAAAGGCATCAGCAATGCTCTGGGCACAGGGAAGAGAACACTGCCTGCCGTGTCCCCTCGCAACAACAGACCTGACACACCATGGCACAACATTGCCCAGCCTGCCCTCATAAACCAGCTGCTGTTACCAAGTGATCATGTCAGAAATGCAGTATCTTCCCCAGAGAGACTGTAATTCCAGATATAATTCCAACAGATCCCTAGCTGGATTCACCTTTTTCCCCTAGTTTTCCTGGGTCAATGGAATAGGTAGAAGTCTTGTATACCTAAATTATAATAGACTATCTAAAAGAATATGAGTAAAATTATACTAAAGACACTGTAAAGAATAATGCCATAGTTTAATTATTTAATGATCTACACAACCTAAAATAAATTCATGCTATTACAATATCACTCCACAGCTCTATTTTAGCAACTGTCATGGTTGTTAAGAGGGCAGACTTTGCCTACATTATACTCTGCCTTCTGCAGAATTTGTGAGTCATCTGACTCTAGCAAAATAGCATGTTCCTGTTTCCTTAAAAAAAATTAAAAATAAAATTTTTAAAAAATCATCATCACCATCATCTTTTTCTTTTCTTCCTGCTGATTGTATGTCACTGTAGAGGTACAACTCTTTTGTAATCTGATATCATTGTATACATTACAATACACATATATTTGATATATTTGACCCTGTCATTTTTTTCATGATGAAGCACTCTGCACAGACAATGCCTTGTATTTTCATTAGGATAACCAACATTGATGGGCTATGAAATTAGACAGGCTTGGGAACTCGCATCCTGTTTCAGAACAATTGCCCTGAGCATTTAAATAATAGTTAGGACAGATATTTCCTCTAATGACCAAATTAATGTTTCCATATTTATCTCAGAGTATCTTCTGAATGTACTTATGTATCAGATAAGCAACTTGATTTACTTGCACCCTATCAGTTTATTTTCTCTCTGGGATTCTCTTTGTTTTTTAGGAATGTCAGTTGAAAGTTCAGTAACCTTCCTATCAGACCTGGGATTTACAATGCCACAATCTTCCCTTTAATATCAAGCATTAGAAACTAAAACTCAATCAGAAACACCATCCTTCACTTGAATTTTAATAGAAAAAAAAAGGAAAGGGAACTATTAAACATATGATTAAAGTAACAATTGAGAATATTAAGATTTATGAAAGTTACCTTTTTCTAGTATTGCTGAGGAGAAGCTGTAAAGAGAGCAATTATGAAAGTGGAGATAAAAGAGAACTCATATGGGAACCCAAGCAGGAAAAGGAAATGGCTGTAAAATAAACCACGAGGAGTTATTACCACTCATCCAGTGCAGCAAACTGCATCTTCTTAAAGCAATTTTTTCTTTTTTAAAACTCTGGAGTTGAGTTGTATAGTATCATTTCATAACAAAACAGAAGCTTCTAAATTATCCTGTTACATCTAAATGCGCAGTTGCAGGTGCTCAAAACACTTAACAGGGAGAAATCAAATCTCAGATGTGATTACAAAAATGATGCAGCTCACTGCTACCAAATAATTAGTTGAAGAAAGGTAGTTAGGTAGCAAGCCAAGAGAAGATTGCAGCAATCCAATTGTCTGGGTGAACACTACAAGCTGTTCTGGGCTCCTCCAGCAGATGGAGCAGGGAATGCAATGGCACCTTCTGCCTCTCTTTGCTTCCCTTAGCTTTTCTTCTGCTGATGCTCTTTTCCTTCCTTCCTTCCTTCCTTCCTTCCTTCCTTCCTTCCTTCCTTCCTTCCTTCCTTCCTTCCTTCCTTCCTTCCTTCCTTCCTTCCTTCCTTCCTTCCTTCCTTCCTTCCTTCCTTCCTTCCTTCCTTCCTTCCTTCCTTCCTTCCTTCCTTCCCTCTCTCCCTCCCTCCCTCCCTCCCTCCCTCTCCCCCTTTTAAAGAGGTGCACTGCCCTGTAGCTTCATAGTTGCTCTTTAACTATCAGCCCTCCATTATGTAAAGGGGGCATTCAAGAAGCATTGAAAGGGACATTTTGCACAAACATGTAGTGATCAGACAAGTGGTACAGGCTTTAAAACAAAAGAAGGTAGATTTAGATTAGATATGAGGAAGAAAAATCTTTACTGTGAGGATAGTGAGGCACTGGAATAGGTTGCCCAGAGATGCTGTGGACTTTTCATCCCTGGAAGTGTTCAAGACCAGGGTGCATGGGACTCTGAGCAACCCAGTGGAAGGTGTTCCTGCCCGTGGCAGCGGGGTTGGAACTAGATGGTCTTTAAGGTTCATTTCCAATCCAAACTATTCTATGATTATATGATTCACTGCCTGAGTTTGGCATCCATTAAGTGTAGCACTTACTTCATGTCCCCTCTTTCATTAGGCTCAGAATTCACTCTACATCTGCATTTAGAAGCCATGGAGACTCAGTGACACCCGTACCTATTCTGTAAGAAGGGTGGCATCTTAAGAACCTCTCTATTGTTTCCATCTTCTCTATGCAAGTGCTGGTTTTACTCTGGTCCCGCAGTCTGGATTTTGGTCACTTTGGCAAACCTCACATCAGTTTGCTGCGGGGTTGGCTTCGTGCTCCTTTTCTTCCTGAAGTGATCACCTGTGCAAGAACAACATCCATTGCTCCTGGGTGGAAGGAAATCAGAAGGCTCCCACCTCACTGGCAAGAGGCAATATGCCTGGGAGCCAGCTTGACATCTGTAGTCACAGTGGGGACTTTTTATTTCAGCTATGGCCTCTACAGTTCTAAGGGAGACAGAGGCTGATAGCTGTTGGAAACCACCAGCAACTTCCCCTTGATGGTGATTTCAGCAGCTATTAGGCCACTTTGGGATTTTAGAGGTCTCCAGAAGTTTGGGGGAAAAGGAGAAGCTGGATTGACAGTGCAGCTGGAAAGGATCCACAGCCTGAAAATGGTGGGTGTCATCAGCACAGCTTTCCTTGAACGGTTTTTCTTTGGTTTCAGAATAGTTTTACTTTTCTTTTGCATATACACATGAACACAGGAATCATCCTCTGAGAGCATCCCTGGTGGATTTATGCAAGCCTGTTGCCTAGGTATAGAAAATTTTGCCAAGAATGGTTGTATGTAAATATGGTTTTTAATGGAGATCTGAGCTTCACTGAACTGTGAAAAATGCAAGGAAGTAGAAGTGTGGGGCACACAGTTATGCAACTGGGCCACATTTTACTCTTCCAAGGGAAAATACACATTCTTCTACTACTAGATTTAATTAAAGATTTCTTTTTCCTATAACTATATTCTACTTTTTATAGTACAATATTTATTGGAAGATACAAGCCAAGATTGAAGAGTGAGTGCCTTTCTATATTACAGAAGAAATCTGCCAGTCATCACTTCAATTCTTTTCTGTGATCTATTCCTCTTCATGATCATACTTATATGAGCCAAAGCTTTCTTCATTTTCTTTGGTTTTCTTTCTTTTTTTTTTTTTTCTTTTTGGAGAAAGCAAACTGTGGCAGTGAACAATGTCTTCATTGTGCAAAAGAAAGGAAAAATAAGGCATGGTGGTGTCACAGACATAATATGAAACCAACTTCAGAGTGTAAGGCTGTTCAACTGTCCAGATAGATTAAAAAGATATGAATATGGGACTAAATAAACTGTCCAAAGCACAGCCCACTGGTTTTACACGTCAATCAGCCTTCTGGCCTAGGAAAACTGAATTGCAACTGAATACAGATTACTAATTTGGAAAAGTAATATTAATTTTCACTACCAGCCTTGCTGCAACATTGCGTTTTAGGTATTTATTTCTATACGTTTTTATATTATTTTTGACTTAAATAGGCAAAGATCAGAGATCTACCTCTTACAGCTTTGCTTTGCAATTTTAAAGACAAACTACAGGTAGAAAGACAAAAATTAAAACAGAAAAACATAAAAAGAACAGGGTAACAGGAAGAAAGAAGCTGATGGAAGAGGGGTGACAGGTAGATGTTGCAGAGAACAGGAAAATAAAGACACAACACAAGGTAAAAGATAGAAGCATTTAAACAGCTGGTTAGTTTACAAATGGGGACAATTATTGCTTTTTTAACAAGTCGACAAACATTGGTGCTCCAGTAGTTATATAGCTCAAGACTGGTCTCATAAGTTAAACAGGTTTGCTGTGGTCAGAAATGCAGTGGCAGGCTGCCAAAACCCACTCCTGAGCTAAGGGAAGCATTTGACTTGCTGAGTCAGCGTGGAGACAGCTCCCCAGAAAAGTAAGGGCACTGTGCCAACACCAACACATGCCTTTGGATGAGCCATCTCCTGATTGCTCACAGCAACTCAAGTTCCCATGATGGTCTCCCCCAAAATTTTTGGCTCGGTCCAAAGACTTCCAGTGGTGACAGACATAAAAGATGAAATTCTAATTATAACTGTTCAGCAGTGGTAATTTGTGACTGAGGAATGATCTGGCATGGAGGGCAAGGAGGGGTTAAACTGGCTGAAAGCAGGAATGCCAGAGCCAGAACAGACTCCTTCCAAGGGAGCGAAGTTTCCCTTGGTGATAAGAAACAGTCTCAGCTTTGTCTTGTAGCCATCCTGGAATGAGAGTGCTCAGGGAGCCAAGCTCAGGGGCAAACTCTGAACAGTAGAGCTGGGTGAAGGGTGGATCCACAGCCTGAGGTGCCCCACGCAAATAATCTTGGATTTGGTGCTGTGTACATAAGGCATTTGTTTGTGATGCATCTTTGCAGATCCCCGTAGAAGCGTATATTGTGATGGGGACTCTGCCCAATGCATTGTTCATTAGCTGCTTTTGTAATGAAGCACAAGGGTGTGTTTAATTCACCTCGAAGGTACCAGAAAAATTCTCCAACAGGTGCCACTGGTGAGCCTTGCTGGAGCAGCTGCTCTTGGCCTCTGCTCTCGTTTGCTTCTTCCAGATGTTACAGCCCCAATAGCCAGAGCAGAGCAAAAGGAGTGTTCACCTCTGTCCCACCACCCCATCCCAGAGGCAAATGTCTGCTCAAATTTATCCTTGGAGGCATTTTAAGACAAAGAGCCAGGCTCCCACTGAGGCATCAGACCTCATGATTCCTCATGCTGTACTTGCCACAAGCACTTGTGCCCAGGTTATGTTGGATGGTTGGACCAGAAATCTGGTATAGTGGAAGGTATTCCTATCTATGGCAGGAGTTTGGAATTATATGATCTTTAAGGTCTCTTCCTACCCAAACTCTTCTGTGATTCTATGATTCTGTGAGGGTAGAGGGATCTGTCCTTTTGTCTTGCTTCCTGCTTCATCTAGACTATGGAACACCACCTATATTAGATGACGGCCTTGGCCTGAACTAGACTATATCTAACATGAAGGTATAAAATGTTAATTCAGAGATCCCAGGAGAAAGGAAAAGACATTGAATCCCTGGAAAAACAGTTAAACACAAAATACTACAGCTACTGTGAAATATACACCTTATTTCCGCTATGTCTACGTAGTCTTTACAACATGAAAACAAAGAATATAGATTTTTAAACCCTGAATTGTATATGTGAGGTAGGAAAGAACTGTTCAGGTTATTTAAGTCCTTTCCAGCAAAATCCCACTTGTGGATAAGACGCAGGAAGAGTACAGTCACTCCTCCCACTTGCCTGCATAGAGTTCAAATCCACCCCTTCCTTGGCTTTCTTTCCTGTCTCCTGTCTCCTAGGACTGGCTCAGGATCATGAAGGAGCTTGTTGTCTGCAGGACCTCTTCTTCATCTGTTGCAAAGGCTACAAGGTGTCTAATGAATGAGGAGGACAGAGGAACATATTGCTCACACCCTAGACTGTCAGGCAGTGGAGTTGGATGCTGCTGTCCGGCAGTGACAAATAACTCCTCTCTCCAGACTCTCCACAAAGCAGTTCCTGTGTTTTGCTCATTTTCTATCTGCCCCACAGAGGCTCTAGGTCTAATCTGCAGAAGTGTTGGGCACACACAATCATGAGTGAAGTCAGGAAGGTGGGGATTAAACAAAATATCTCCTGTATTACCATGAACATGAGACATGAGTTTGTAGAACTGAGAGCTCAGAATAATGCATTATGAGCATATTCAACTTGAGTGCCTGAATGCCTTGTCTGTACCCCAGGAATTATGATGGAAAATAATTGAGCAACTGTTTGCACAGCACTTAGAGCATTACTTAGTAAGGATGGGGACAACATTAGTATTTCCATCTTTAGAGTGGAGTTTGAATAGTAGACAGGAAATTAGGCATGAAACTGCCAACTGAACAGTGGAAAACAACTCACTGAGTGCCATCTACCCCATGGGTGTTATGCTCTTAAAAGTAATATGCAATAATATGAAAGTAATATGTTATAATGCCTTTAAAAGGCAAGATCAAAAAATATGAACAGGGAATGAGGAAAATAGTGACCTAGCAGTATCTAATGCTAAGTACATTACTGGGGCAAAGCTCCTGTAATGTAATCTCTTCTGCATAACAGGGGTTTATGCTGAAAAATCTTATTTCCACATGGAAAGTACAAAAATTCTGGTATATGAAGTCTAGAGGTACAGCTCAGTGCAATGCAGCCTCGCAGTTAATTAAGCCACTTTGTGGTAAGTTTGTTCTAGAAGTACAAACAACATGTTTGGACACTCCTTTCAACTGGCTTAGAGCAGGACCCGTTAACTCCCTCATAACTACCCCAGGTATGGAACCACCTTAATACAATTATTCTGTTTCCAGTGCTGACAGGGTGCTATCTTGCACAATTGGTACATGTTTTGAGCAACCACTAATCGTGGAGTGGGTGGAGAGCTTCCTTACAAACAAAAGCACAACTTGTTTTCAGCTTCAAAGGAGAAATGTGAATTTTTCAGTAATAATTATGTATTATTTTGTTAAGATTTTTTTCAACAGCTGATACTGATACCGATCAGTGGGTGGTTTCTATTATTCTTTGAAAGTTGGCACTAGTCCAGCAAAAAAACCCACAAACAGTACACTGATGATGGAAAGTTATCACACTTGCTATTCTAACTTAAACAAGCAAACTCTAATAACTTGGCTATTTGTTCTACTTCTTTCAAACAATAGATGCACATACCTTAGGAACTAATCTTGGGCAATTCACCTCTGGCTCCTTAGAGCTCCCCAGTCTCAGTGGACTTCTTAGAAAGATATGGCTTGGCCCTTCTTCTGTCTTCCTCCAAACTCCAGGACACAGAAGTGTCTCCCTTGTCCCAGGTGCTCAGTTCATGTCACAGAATGACTGAGACACATGCTACCCCCTTCCAAAATTTGCTTTCCTTGGGAAAGAAACGAAACTAGACCAGCAGCTGGAATTGTCTTTGGTCTGCTTGTTTAAAGGATGAGGACCCTGAGACATGCCAAACTGCACTGGTTGCACAGATTAGACATACCGATTTTTCATCAATTATCTTTCTGGTCTATTATGTTTTGTTCCTACATTTAAATGAACAATTTCTCAAAAGTGTACTCTTTCTCTCTCCAACAGCTGTTCTTAAGCAAGAAGAAACAGCTTTATGCAGATTTTCAAAATCTTTATTGAAATCATGTTTCACAATATACTGGGAGATGAGGATGATAAGATTCACTTCTGATACCAAGATGGATGTCCTGCAGGTGGACGTGGTGCCAGAGCTACTGCCCATAACCTGGACTTTGCTTGCTCTTAGATTATGTATCTGCAATAGTACACACATGGTATGCTCAACGAAAAATAAACCACATGGAACCAAGTTTTTGGGCTAGGACATCTTCATAAAGAAAATGAACATCCATTACAGTCTTGTGGGTAAAATCAGGGAGGGTGCATTGATAGTGCAAGTCGGATACCCACTGGAAAAGGCTGCTCCCTGGATAGCAGCAGGCTGTCTTGAAAGACCACAAAGAGATAGAGTAATGCAGAAAACAGCAAATAACAGCCTAGCTTTCTGGAGAGAAGAAAGGTCTTCGCAATTAGAGGTGCATTCAACATCAAACCAAAAGAAAACATCATCCTTCAGCTGTCAGCACTGACACCCAGCAGAATTGCACTGGAAAACTCTCAATCACACACTGCAATTGCCATGCTACATGAACACTACAGTGCTCTTCATTGTACAGGGTGGGTCCAGGACTCCACTGCATTGAGCTCATTTCAGGATGAAGAGTGGCACACTTTGTCTGAGCACAGTTTTAAAACTTTCACTGCACTTATGTTAAAATCTCCTTTGGCTATGTAGAAAATGTAGCACTTCTAAAGCAGTAATCATCGGTCATTATTAAACTAGAGCTAGATTCCCTCCCTTCCTCCTGGCCCAGAAAACATGTAATACAGGATTTTTGTGAACTTATACCCTAAACCCAAGATTTCACTTCATATATATTTAATAACCCATGGTTGCATGACTCAGCAGCCAATGGTTCAGGTAGTGGCATGCAGGAAGGTTCCAGGTGTGGCTGATTGTTGGATATAGAAACAGAAGCCCCCTGAGCAGCCAAAGAGTTGCTGTTCCTCTGCATTCAGTACTGCTGTGGCTGCTATCCCAGACCCTTAGTGCTCACCAAAGATGCTGGCAACTGGAGAGAATCAAGAACCAGCAAATACACTGCAACAACAACAAAAAAAATATATATTGCAACAAAATTTCTGTTTAGCCTAACTAAGGTTATGGTTGTGCAGACAGCTCAAATGATGAAACAGCCTGTTAGAGCCAGAGTGAAACGAAACAACCTTCCCTCTCATTCCCATATCTCCTTCTGCTTCCTCCTTTCTCCTGTTTCCAGCCACACACTCCCTTGCTCTGGCTCATGCTTGTGATTGAGAGAGCCTTTTATTGCTAGCATGGCTCACTAACCAGCAGAAAAGCATCCATGTGTTTTGATTTCTCCTGGAGCAATGAGTTAAGCTTTCTCTCAGAAGAGCTGGGCAAATGCTGGGACTGGCTGAGTGCAGGAGAAAGAGACTCTAGGTGGGAGCAGACCTCCTTCCTGGTGGGTGCTGGAGGACTGCTCAACTCCTCTACTGGACACTCTTCTTCGGTGAAGAGAAGCTCTAGGGCACTCACAGCAAATTCAATTATCTGTGTGATGAACAATATTTGACAACAGGCAAAGAATTGTAATGAAGAAGGGAAGACTAAAAAATTGATGCTAGAGAAGTGCATACTCTAAATAAGGCAAAGACAGGTAACTGTGGTAATTGGCTCATGAAAGTCTCTTTACGAGCTTGTTCTGGGGTTTCTCTGTTGCTGGTACACTTTACATCGTGGCTTCTTCAGGGGAGCCTCTCCAGGATAAAAGCTCTGCTTGTGACGCCTGCCTGTAGGAGAAGGCTCAGGCAGGTGTTGCACCGTGGGACAGGTGATGTGGTCACTCCAGCTCTGATGTGTCACAGCTTGCCCATCCATGGCAGACATACAAAACAAGGCACACACGAGGCCGTTAGTGGAGTGTGCTTTATTACAGCAGAAAAAAAAAAAGTAGGAAAATGAGCAGAAAATCGTACTTTTTCTCCATGAAGACAGCAGCTATCAACCAATAAAGGCACACGAATGTGTCTAAGACCCTACAAAAACAAAGAAATCTCAGGGGGACGCTCAGATGGGACCTCATCGCTCTCTACAGTTCCTTGACTGGAGGTTATGCTGAGGTGGGGGCCGGACTCTGCCGTGACTGCAGTGAGGAGACCAGAGCAAATGGCCTTAAACTGAAACAGGGAAGACTCAGGTATTATAAAAATTGTTTCACTGTAAGAGTGGTCAGGCACTGAACTAGGTTGTCCAGGGAGGTGATGGAGTCACCATCCCTGGAGGCATTAAGAGGAGTCTGGATCTGGCGCCGGGTGATGTGGTTTACTGGTTACAGCGGTAATGCCAAGTAGACGGATGGACTGGATGACGTTGAAGATCTCTTCTAACCTTGATGCTGCCAAGATTCTGCGTGAAACAAGCGGCCAGAGGGGACCGAGGCCACTGCCACCCCGTTCGCCCCCCTCTGCCCCACAGCCGCCGGCAGCCCAACCCAGCCACGGCCACGGCCCCAGCCCCAGCCCCGGCCCCTTCCCCGCCGCCGCCGGAGCATGCGCGGGGCCGGGCCAGTTCCGCCGCCGCCCCCGCTCCGCTCCGTTCCTAGCGGCGCTGCCGGGATCCAGGGGAGCCGCTCCCCTGCCGCCCCTCTCCGTACTGCGGGCCCCGACGGACGGCAGCAAACAACCCCCTGGGCCGGAGGTAAGCGAGGGGCCGGCGGGCGGAGCCCCCTCCCCGCGGTCCTTTGTGCGCTCCTTGGGGCGGACGGGCGCGGGGCTGCGGGCCGGGCATGGCGGAGCGGGGAGGGGGCGGCCGGCGCCGGGGCGGCCCCGCTGTGCCGCTTGCGAGGGCGGTGTGGGTGCCCGCTCCAGCCGCGGAACCGTGTCGTGCTCCTGCGGGGCCGCCGCTCCCCGCAGCCGGACGGAGGAAGGCTTCAGCCGGGCTCGGGGCGCTGCCGGCCCGAGGGGCTCCTCTGGCCGCGGACAGGGAAAGCAGCGCCTGGATAAGGCCCTGTGTGACTGCCTGTGCCCGGCCCTGGGGTTTGGGAGCGCCTTCTGGCCCCTCCTTGGGGCTCTGCGGCCACTGCACGGCGGAGGCTCGGGCATTTGTATTGAGTTCTCTTGTGACGGGCTGAGAGGTGCTGCAGCAATGGACTGACACGACGGGCCTTTTCAGGCAGGCGAGCCCTTCTTCAGGTCTGAAATGGAGGCAGCAGGTTTCGGAGCTGAGCGCATAATGAGGGCAATTGCTCCCAGGCTAATTAGATGTGTATCAGAAGGGAAATACTGAGTTATTAGTGGAGAACGCGTCTTACGAAACCGTTTCTCGGTTCGTGATGTCTCAGCCTGACCTTCGGGAAGTGTTGTTTGTCCTCGATCTGCTCTAAAGATGAATTTCGGGGCTCATAAGCTTCTAATTTCTGGAAGTGGGAACCAGTGTTCCACTGTAGGTGCCAGCATTGTGGCCTGCTGTACTTTTTCGATGGGCGACAGGAGGAAGACATATGGGGGGGGGGGCGGTTTTTGTTTTGTTTTTTTCCCCTCCCACAGTTTTGGCTGCTGGTGCTTTCAAAGACAGCAGTCACTACAGGCTGACCAGATTGGGGTTTCGCAGGACCATCCTGCTGTGTTTTGTTCATGCTTTCCGACCTGAGCAATGCGTCGAGAAGCCCGTCTCCTCCCAGCCGGGCCACCGAAAGCAGTTCGGGATCACTCCCACCTTGGAGACTTCCTGCTGGCAGGCTCAGGGTGTCACGAGTGACGCCGTTCATACCTCTCCCATCGGTGGCCCGGTACTTCCCTTTGGCAAACAGGATCTCTCCTTAGTGGGACGTGCTGGCAGGGGCAGTCAGACTTCCCAGCCAAGTGTACTGAAGAGAGGGGCGAGGTCTTTACTGCCAGGTTTTGCGGGTCACCAGCTGAGTTACAGCTCCTGCCCCATGCATTTCCTTTTCATTTCTACGTCCCTAAACACTTCCTCTCCTCACAGTATGGAAATGATCAGTAATTCTGATGTTGGTATAGATTTTTAAGAGAGGAGAGGAGGTTGTAGTGACTCACGTTTTGTGGTATCCACTCCCTGGTGCCTAAAGCCGTTACAGCACCAGCTGAAATTCATGTTTATACTGTGAATAACATTGCACAGAAATCATGGACAAGTTCTTCCTGCAATTACTGGTGGTCCCTGACGGTGGCAATTATTACTTAACAATCCTTTTTTAAACTAAATGCAATATTCTTGTGGCTCTTGCATTATCTAACATGGGGTATTTGTGTTACCATATGCAAAGTTATCAGCTCACTCAATGCAGTTACAGTGGTGACTGTTCCTCTGGCTATTTAGTTGGAAAACCAAAACCGGGAACTGGTGAGTTTATGGCGAGGGAGCCAGCCTAGCCAGCCAGCCTTTGTGACAAACACTTGGGTTTGTTAACCCTTGTCTGGAGATGGAAGGCTGAGGGGGTGGTCAAGGGACAGGATAAACTTCTGGAGTGTTGTCTTATGTAATCTGAACACTAGTATTTGTTTAGCTTTGCTAATGCTTTTCTGCAGAAAGCACTGGGCTCCTCTTTATAAACTAGTGGAAGATTGGGGTTTTCTGGTAATCAGGTAACTGTGTGCAGAGACTGACTGGTCTGAGGAGGAGCAATAAAGCTGGCCAGGGTGTTCCATGGAAGTTGGTCACTGGGGCAGGGGACCTGGCGCTGCCTGTGCTGTGCTCTGCCGCTCTGTGGATGCCAAGATCATCACCTGCAAAGTGCTGCTGGTGTGCCTCTCCTCACTCTGCCATGGGGTGACTCCTTTGGGAACACACTGTCCTTGGCCTGCCCTCCCCTGCTGCCAGGGGTGTGCTGACTCTGAACATGTGCCAGTGCTGGGACCAGCACCTGAACCTACCAGGGCTGCTGTAGCACAGAAGGAGATGCTGAGTCCAATGCTGTGTGTGCCTTGACTGGTGTCAGCAGCTGAATGGAGCATCCAGGAGCCACTTTCCTGACCAAGGGCTTTGGCTTATGTTTGCTATTGCCCATTTTGGATGAGCAAAAGCATTTCATTGTTTCAGGTTGATACTGGATTAAAACAGAACTTCAAACTGACCTTAAATGCATGTGTTATAGTTTCCAGGCTTTAACTATGTTTGGTAGAGTTGCAACAATTAATCAAAAAAGTCAGTGGCAATTAATTATTGTAATATAACAGACCACGTGTTTACAGTTTAGATCTCTGTCACATTTAGAGCATGCTTTTTTGAAGTTTTAATTGCAGTTTGACATGATACTGGAGCTGTTGGGCACTGCTGAGCAAACATAAAAGCTGTTGATGAATTTAGTGTAACATGAAGAGATGTCTATTGTGTTACTGCAGTATCACGTTAGGCATCTGTGTGTGTGGTGTTCATTTAGAAATAGACTGTGTCTGCACTTAAAGAAGCAATCGCTCAAGGATTTATGCAATGGTCACTTTTAGTCTGAAATTTTTCCTAAATTGCTACTTTAATAAGAACCTCTTTTCTTTGAATGAGAAAATGAATTGCCAAAACAAAAACCTTTAGTAAAACTTCTGTATTAGCTATGTTTTCAGTACCTTCTGTGACTTGCTAAACTGCATCACATTTTGTTGTCTTCTCGTTATGTCCCTCTCCATCCCTCTCACTGAAATGTTCCCATGGACTGATGTGGAATGTTTTATTGTGGGTTTCAAAAGTTCATCTGATCTCAGTGAGAGTGTAAGTTAAGCAGCTCTAGAAAAATGAGATTTCCTGAAGCCTCAGGTGACTGGCTCTAGGAGAGCTGGATGTCAGCATGGTGCCTTAGAGTACCATGTGAAGTGGTTTAGTTTTTTTTTAGTTTTGCTTAGGGTTTGGTTTGTTTTTTTTTTTTTTTTTTTAATTACTTCCTCATAAGTTGTCACAGGGACTCTCTGAACATCACATGACAACCAGCCTGGAATTCCTGTGTTTTCAAGCTCACCACTGACTGAATCTTCCTAGTTTTTACAGGTCTCTTGCTGCAATTAATGTGTTGTGAATGGAAGCCAAGGTCTGTCTAGAGGCCTCTTGCTGGATCTCATGATTTAGCTCCAGCCTAAAACCGAGCACCACAAAATTGCTTGCTGATTCCCCCTGCCCCAGCAGGATGGGGGGAGAGAATCAGAAGAGTCAAGTGAGAAGTCACGGGTTGATGTAATTAGATAGTTTAATGTGACAGAAAAGGAAAAAAAAAAATTAAATAGTTGGAATATATAAAATGAGTGATGCACACTGCCACTGCTCACCCCTTGCTGATCAATGCCCATGCCTTTGGCCAGGTTTTCCCCCAGTTTATATACTGAACATGATGCCACATGGTATCCTTTTGGCCAGTTTGATTCAGCTGTCCTGGCTGTGTCCTCTCCCAGCTCTTTGTGCCTCTCCAGACTTCTCACTGGCAGGGCATGGGAAACTGAAAAGCCCTTGACTTAGTATAAACACTTTTTAGCAACAACTGAAACAACTAGTGTGTTATTAATATTCTCATCCTAAATCCAAAACACAGCCCTAGGAAGAACATTAGCTCTGTCCCAGCCAAAAGCAGGTCAGTGGAATATTAGAAGTGTTGAAAGTGTTTAAATATTTTAGACAACAGCGCGGAAGCTTCCACAGTTGAATGTAAAATGCTGTCCCTGTTGGGACAAGAGTGGTTAGGTTTTTCCTCCTAACCCTCATTGTAATTGCATCTTGGCCTCCTAAAGTCTTTCTTTGCTTCCTGCGAAATGTTTTGCTCTCTGTAGGTTTTCTCTTCATTGAGACCTAAACTTTGACAGTGCTAAGTATATTAAATAAAGCCTATTAGCCAAAGGCTGCTGTTGATAACAGATTAAATGGGTAGTCTTAATGGAATTCATCTGTAGTGCCAGATATCTTTACTGCTGACTGGCAGGTCACAGAACACTTGTTTAGCACTTAGTCTGCTTAATTTATTTAAAAGAAAAAAAATTAAGGAGTTAAACTCAGTAAATATCTGAAAGCTAATCCTCTTGTTTGTTTGCTTTCCCATTTGATTTTTTTTCTAGTCTGCCCTTTGGCCAGTAGGACTTCATCAAAATGTCTCTCTATCCTTCCCTAGAAGATCTGAAGGTGGACAAAGTTATTCAGGTATGGTGGACTTTAAAAAAGATGAGTTTTGATGACAATAAGTTATCTAATATTTAATCCAGGAAAGGAGAGACTTATTGAAGCTGAGAACTTGTTGGAAAAGACAACCTGTTTACTTTGTAGCTTTATCTAATATGATGAATGCCTATTTTACCACCTGGATATATTTATTTTGCTTTATCTATTCATTTGTGTTAATTTGTCTTTAATACGTTTGGGTTTTTTGAAGTATAGATACATGGTCTTAAATAGACAAATTTAGTCATTGTCTTCTCTGATGACTAAACTAATAAATCTGCTGCATCTCATTCCCAGTGCCAAATCTGTGGCAGAAAGTTTTTGTGGTCATTGGAGTAAAAAAAAAACCAAAAAAGCAGCACTGGCTGTCTTAATGCCATCTGGAATCAGACTTGTCCTCTGGCTATTTCATGGTAGTGACCAGTTCTTACAGTACATCCAAGATTATCACCTTTGTGCAAAACCCTTTATTTGTAAGAATATTGGTAGTTTTATTATTAGACATGATGAGGACTAAAAAATATCTGTGAAACAAAATAATGAAAAACACTTGAATGGATTAACAAGTCTATGAGAAGTTTGATGTGGATGTATTTCACAAGGAGTTTCCTTACTTTCTTCAACATTTTACCTCTTCCTGAACTTAACCTGTATTCCTTCCTGGTTTAAACAACAGCAAGAAGTTATAGTGTGTTTTAAGGTGGCTGATACTTCTGTCCTTGCTGTTTTCATTGGGAAGCCATCAAACAAACTACTAGAACAGCTTCTTAACTCTCCTGTGCTATCCCAAAATGCAGAGCCCTGTCTCATCTGTGTTTGTATGTGTGGGGTGGGGCTTTTGCAGTTGTGGGTGCTATGTTAGGTTTGCTCCTTGTTGTGTCCTCCCACTCCATTCTTCTTATGTAACCACAGTCCTTTATCTACAGTCTGGTAAAGCTGAACCAAAAATTGAGTAGCCTGGAGCCAAGAACAGGCTCCTTTGGCCTTTTATTGACCAACTGCTAGAGCTTATATATTACAGTTGAAAATTTTCATAAATGTAATCAGTAAGCCATTCCATTTTCACTGATACTTTTCATAGAATTACTGAATAGTTTGGATAAAAATCCTCTGCAGCAAGCGGGGACATATTCAATTCCATCACTTTGCTCAGAGCCTAAAATGTCCCAACCTGACCTTAAATGTCTTCAAGGATGGGGCATCTAGAACCTCTCTGGACAGCCTATTCCAGTGCTTCACCACCCTCATTTTGAAAACCTTGTTTCTCATATCTGGTCTAAATCTAAATCTAATTCTCTGTTAGTTTAAAACCTGTATCCCTTGTCCTGTTGCAACAGGCCCCGCTAAAAGGTTTTGTCAGCATCTTTCTTAATAAGCCCCCTTTAGTATTGGAAGGCTGCTGTAGGTTTCTTTTCTCCAGGCTCAACAGCCCCAGCTCTGGCAGCCTTTTCTCATAGGAGAGGTGTTCCATCTTCTGATTGCTTCTGTGATCATTTCTTTGGGGCCTGCTCCAGAAGTTTCATGTCTTTCCTGTGCTGGGGGTCCCAGAGCTGGACACAGCACTCCAGGTGGGGTCTCACAAGGACCGAGTAGAGAGGCAGAATCACCTCCCTTGACCTGCTGGCATCAAAAGCTAAATTATTTCCTTCTCCCAAAGAATGCATTATAAAAATGCTGTCTCTTTAAATAAGTCTGAGGCCATTCTTAGGAGAAGAGGGGGCAGAGTGCTGAAAGATGTCTGTATCTGCAATGAGTGACTAAGATTCAAATGACTGCTGGCTAAAACAAACAGACTTGTTACATTAAATATTATTCTAACCTGCTCTTTTTGTCCATCATTTGAGTTGGAGCCTGTGCTTCTAAATACACGTGATATTGCTAAATAATGACTCATTCTTGCTGTGAAACCTGTTTTTAAAGACAACTTCCTGGAGTGAACAGGACTGAGAAGTTTTCTATTTTTAAGCGTTTCCTTAACATCATGAAGTAATTGGACTGTCATGTTGTATTAGAAAATTTATGTGTCCCGTTCAGGGTAACGTTTCAGTATGCATTGAGTACTTCCTCCCCCTGCCTTTGACATTCAACCTCAGGAAAGTTACTGGAATAGCTATTTCCATCATGCTTAAGAGGCCTCTCTAAGGCTGTACTTTTCACTGGTCATGAACACACAAGACAAAAAAATAGAGCTGAGGTATTGAGAAGGAAGGAAACTGACTCACAAATATAAGAGAACTTAATAAAGTAAGCCAGTCAGCAATACAGAAATAAAGCTTAATGTGTTCACTGTAGTGGCTGTAGAAAAATCATCTTGGAAAGTCTGATTCTTTCAGAAGACATACTAGTAGCACTGGATTGTGTGGAACTTGACACCTGAAAAGAACTATGGATCTCACTAATAACGTCTGTAAATGGTGTGAAGAAGTAAAACTGCTGCTCTCTAGCTGAAAAAAGTAATTGTGAAACACTCTGCTAAAGGTCACATCTTAAAACTTATTTGTAAGCTTTTTTGGACAAAGATAATGTTTCCTTTAAGGCTTTTTAACTTGCTTGATGATGTAAATAGAACAGGTTGACAGGAAAGCCTTTCTGCATTATCACTGTAGCTTTGTCTCTGAGGAAGATACAAGTTGGTCTGCCAAAGTAGTTCTGATACTATTACAGCATGTTGTATTGAAGCTATTTATTTCACATAAAAAGTTTGACTTCATTACTTCAAGATGAATAGTAATTAGCATGTACAAGAGAAAAAGAAAATACCGAGTCTCCTGCCTGCATAATTAAGATTTATTTTTTCTTATGCAAGATAACATATGTGAGTTTCTTTGCTTTTAGGCTCAGACTGCCTTTTCTTCAAATCCAGCTAATCCAGCAATCTTGTCTGAAGCTTCTGCTCCAATTCCTTGTGATGGAGGTAAGCTCATGTACTACATAGTGTCCTATGGATAATGTTGTGGAAAGCAGTTTTGAAATCTTAAAGTTAACAGTACAGTCAAAAATAGCTATAAATATGTTACCCTATTTACAAAGGGAAATAAATGTTACCCTGTTTACATTTCCATTTTGGAAATGCTAACACCCACTTTGGTAAGGTGCTATAGGAGTCAAAAAACAGTGTTTGCTTATAAAAGGAAGTTGTGGCAAGCAGTCACCCTTCTCTTTTTGCAACCTTTTCCAAGTGAGCCTACCATAACAAGATTTGATGTTGATGCCTTTGGGCTCTGTTAGCTCTTACCTCAGATACTTAGTTGTCCTTATTTATCACATATATATTTGTAAGCTTTAGAGGACAGCGTGAGTTAGTCTTTCCTCTTACACTGAGTTTGCTTTGGGACAAAGACAAATCTCTGTCAACAAGTGCCCAGGAAGCTGGCACTTCATCTTGTTGTGCAACCAACATAGAGCTTGCAGCAGATTTTGGAATCGGACGTGTGGTGGGAAATCCATCAGATCTAAAGCTGAATGATTTGTACTTGTACTTTCTCCTTCTTTTCTTCCATGTACGTGTACATCCACAAAGGTGCACTGGTATGTTTGAGGTTAGAGCTCTGCTTTAGAAAACTTAAGTCTAAAAGGCCTAAAGCCTTGTAACTAGCAAGACCAGCAGCAGTGCTAGAATGGTGGTCAGGAACGCTGCTCGATCAGAGCAGGATGGAACTTTGTCTCCAGTTCTCCTCTGGGTGCTTCTGTATCTAAGATGACTTTAAGGCAGATATTTGCATAGCTCACCAGAGTTGCCTCTGGTAGATCCTATCTGGATTAGGTACTTACATGGCCTAACCTCACCACACCAAATTTGAGTTTGCTTCAGCAGTCTTGGCAGCTCTGCTGTCCATAGTTTGAATTCTCCTACATGTGTTTAGCAAGCAGGAGCTAAAACATAATTTTGACATCAGTTTGTGTGTGACTTTCTCTGGAATTCTGTGACTGGAGAATGTTTAATCATTCAATATATCCCAAATGAAAGAAGGCCTTACATCACCTATAGGATGTGCCAGACCCACTGGAAATGCTTCTGTTCTGACAGAAATGGGAGACTATACAACATCAAGAGTTTTGTGTTCTGCTATGTGTTCCATTATTTGGAGCACTCTGTTTTAAATGAGAATTTAATTCAGGCAGCAAAGATGCATCTGATGTAGTAAAGAACGAAATAGAAGAATTGTGTAGCTGCAGAAATCTTGTGCTGTGTTGTGCATAATCCTAGGGGCTTGCTTGAAAAAGCAAGCAAAAATAGAAAATTTAATCATCAAAAGCTTTTTAATCAATATTGATGAAGCTATAACCTTCTGGATTAGTCCAGAAATATGATCAGCCTGCTCTCATGCAAAGCAGCATATTAAAGAGCAAAAAAATCTCTTGTTTATACTGGCATTCACTTTGTATTGACCTTTGCTCCTTCCCAGAAAAGTTACTTTCTATTGCTGGTCAGACATGGATTCTTAAAATAGCTGGTTTTATACATTTTTACCCATAAATGAACACTAGAAACCCAAGCCTTGTGTACTGGGGAGTCTGGTTGCTTCTGAAGCCCTTCTTTCCACTGCCTCTCTTTCCAAGCAGCTTTTTCTGTCCCGACCCATTTAGTGCGAATGTCAGGGGGACTCTTACGAGTTCTCATATCTGGCACTTGTTGTATGGTGCCAGTTAATGATCTGTGGAATGTCAAGAGCAATATCAAGGTTATTTCCAGAGTTGTTCAGCTCAAGGTCTGTGAAGTCTGTCAGTTCAACTTCCTTTCCTCCCACTCCTTGTGCCTCCCTTTGCTTGGGTGTAGAGGGTTGTTTTAAAGGCTGTGTGTGTTTTGTCTTGTTGAGAGGCATGTATAAAGCCCCTCCAGTTTGAAGCGGTGACAAACTGACAGCTGCTTTCTCATGAAGACCCACAGCAGACTGTAGTGTGAACCTTAGAGCCAGGAGGTTTCTGCAGAAACCTTCCCATGCCTCAGATCTGGAATATCCTTGGCGTGAATGCCTCTTGCTGTTTTTGAACTTGGTGGAAGGTCTCTGTGTGTGTTCTTCAGCACACCTGGTTTGGGGGTGGGGAAGGGAGCAGTTCTCCACTAATTGCCCCGAAATTCTGGAGTTGAAGGGCGTGTCCTTATGCAGTGCCGCACAGTGTTGGTTTTGCAACATCACCGTGTGTCTATTGTTGTTTGTGTTGTAAAGGGTGAATAGAGTAACTGAAACTGAAAGTTCTCCTCTAAGTTCTTTCTCTCGGAAGTGCTGCTTGTCTGGTTACTCTTCTGAACCAGGCCAGAATAACAATTCTGATTCAAGTGGGTCTTCTGCCATAATTTTCCAGTTAAATAATTACAAAAGCACAAGATTTGTTGAAGTAATTGTGCATGTGAAAGCAGTTAACTGCTCTTTCTTTTAAACCAACTGTTGTATTGATTTTTGTTTTGTTTTTCTCCTGTAGGCTTGTACCCCAGATTGTATCCAGAACTTTCTCAGTATATGGGCCTGAGCCTCAATGAGGAAGAGGTGCAGAGAAACTTAGCAGTGGCAGCAGCTGCTCAGCCACAGGGTGTAGGTACCAGTCATGCATATTCTAGAAAACAAAAGCGTAAAGACTAAATGTGTATCTAGCATTCTAAAGAGCAGATTATTGTTTGCCCTAAGTACCATACTTGACTGAGAGGTGAATTATTTAAGTTGCAGTGCCTATTTCAGTCTGTTCTGAAACTGAGCAGTCCATTTCCAATTTTGGGAGGGGGTGGGGGAGATTTGGTGTTGCGGCTTATTTTGTGTGTTTTTTTTAAACATCACTTCATACAAACTGACATATAGCTGTTCTTAAAAGTTGAAACTAAGTTGTCTGGCTGTTTTGTTTTAATCAGCAACTGGTAACACGACCTTCTACTAATTACATGGTAGCTCCGGTGACTGGAAATGATATTGGAATTCGCAGAGCAGAAATTAAGCAAGGCATCCGTGAAGCAATTTTGTGTAAAGATCAAGATGGCAAAATTGGACTTCGCCTTAAGTCTGTTGATAATGTAAGTGTAAAAGTTGCTTTTACCTCTAGAGATCTTACTGCTGGACTATATTAGTAGTGAAGTTAGGATGTGGTCACAAAATAGTCTTCTGTAAAACAATTTCTTATCTGTTACCAGAATATTAAAGTCCTTCATTAGACTTGTGATTAGATTTCCAATTAGATTCCCAGCTCTCTGGACTAGAAACTGAATTTACAGCTGCAGTTTAATGCCTTGTGTTTTGTAAGATCTGAAAAATACATAAAATATTTTTTGTTTCACTTTAGAGTGTGAACTTGTCCTTGCATAGTTGCTGTGATACTTATTATCAGCTCAGGACTGCTTGTCTTTACCTTTGTGCAAATACTGTGCAGTACTTAATGTTCAGCAGTATGTACTCACTGCCCACAGTTTAGAACTATCTCCTTTTTTGTAAAAGGTGCTTAAACCATTTAAGCCATTTAATCTGAATGTTTTACAAAATTTGAACTGCAGGTAGCATATAGGGTTAAAATACTTCTCTGTAGTTCTTCTAATGCAGAAAATGGGCTTTTCTTAGAGTAGTATGGGGTGGTGGTTTTTTTTAACACCCCTCTCTCCCAAGGTATTATTTATCATTTGCTTTGATATGCTTTACTTTGTTTTTAGGTGTAGTTTCACTAGAAATAGTTTTGTAACACCTGTTGGAACAGACAAGTATTCAACCCTTTGCTTAAGACTTTAATGTTACGCTCATTTTTTTTTTATATTTTTAATATTTAGAGATCTAGATAGATTTGCTTGTTTTTGAACTTTGTTCTTGCATTAAGTGTCTGTCAGACTTTTAAATACATCTAGAAACAGACTGAAATTTCAAAATTGCCCCTTATAAAGAGATAATTAGCAGGTCCTTTTGTCTTGTCTGTTTGGCTGATATTGTGTAGAATGGGAAACTTTAGGGGCTGTGTGTTCTGTGACTGGTCTTCATCTTTAAGCAAGAACTTCCCTTTCTCCTCCCCTCCCTTTTTTCCCCCTCTTTTGTAGGGTATATTTGTCCAGTTAGTTCAGGCAAACTCTCCAGCATCCCTTGCTGGTCTGCGGTTTGGGGACCAAGTCCTGCAGATCAATGGCGAAAACTGCGCAGGATGGAGTTCTGATAAAGCACACAAAGTTCTGAAACAGGCTTCTGCAGAAAGGATTTCAATGATCATTCGGGACAGGTAAAGCCAGCTGCAGATACGGATTTGCCATAATCCATCACTGAGTAATTCTGAGGGATATGGGTCTCCCCTTGCTTGTGCAGGTTTAACAAAATCTGCTTGTCCATGTGCTTCAGTAGTAAAGATCTTCAGAAATGTTCCCTTTTGTGGGGAGCAATCAAAATGGTTCCTAAATTGTAAACTTCCTGGGCCTGATGAGGCATAACATTTTTCCAAGATAAACTAGTGAGTGAGAGATGGCAAAAGTTAAATTTAAACTCTGAAGAGTTCTGTGCTTTTTTTCAGATACAATTTTTTAAATTTAGTTTAAGTGAAAGTCAACAATAAAAGTAACAAAATGTTTGCTGTATTAATTAATAGATTTGCATTTTATGTAGCATGATAGCTTTTCTTGTGAACTCTGTTGACTACATAGGAATTAATGCCAATTTTACTAAAAGCATGCTTGATGACCCAATATGTTTTTAAATAATGATCTTGTAGCTAACTGTATGTAGTAACCACAGGTCAGATTCAACATAAGGCTTGTAGGATGCAAGAAGACAGATGATATTTCATGTGACTAAGTGTATGCCTCAGCTTTTTCCATGTTCTTCCTGCTTAAGAACCAAGCCTGACTCAGTGGAGGGCAGCTGCTTTGATTGGGGCAGTTACTTCAAACACTGAATTAAAATACTGTGCCAGTAGATTCCCTGATCTGTCTACCACTTCTGTGCCCAGCATGGCACCCTCTTCCTCTGCCTTTTCAAGACACAATTTAAAGGCTTATTGTCCCCAAAGCAGTTGAAATGTTGTTGGGGAAGCCTTGTGCTCTCAGAATCCTGTAGTCTACCTACAGCTGTTAAAACTGCCTGCGCTATTTTATTGACCTTGTAATGTTTGTAGAGAACTTTAGTGGATGTTTGTTTGGTTGGGGTGATGGGTAGATGTTGTATGGGATTTTTGTATTATTATAATCCAGATGGTGAAATATCTGTAGAACAGGGAAAACATGTAAGGTTTATAAACAAGTATATTTTAATACAACAATATTAACAAAATGAAGTTAAACCAAACAAATTTTCATTATAGAAAATATGAGTCCCTTACAGTACAATTACTTTTTATAAGCTAAAGACGCTAAAATAGAATGTGTTTTTTCCTATGGTTTAGTAGACTGAAGATTTTTATTTAAAATGTCTTTTAGACCTTTTGAACGAATTATTACCATGCATAAGGACAGCACAGGACACGTTGGTTTCATATTCAAGAATGGAAAAATAACCTCAATAGTGAAAGACAGTTCTGCTGCAAGAAATGGACTTCTGACAGAGCACAACATCTGTGAAATTAATGGCCAGAATGTAATTGGGTTGAAGGTAAAATAACTACTATGTGTGGGGTGTGGATAGCTGTGAGCTTTTTATGTTTGTATAGTGTGTTTTGGAGAGACAGAAAATGTTATAATATATTGTTCAGTGTTCATAAAATAAAAACTTCAGTCATGATGTAACTTGACTGGAGAGACATAGATGTTTTAGGCCTCTGTGCAGTTTTGTATTGGTTGTTAGGGCAGCTCATTCTCATTCTCTCTGCTTCTACTTGGCAAGGCTGGCCCTCTCTTTTTATCTGTAGTCCAACCTTGCTGGCAAAACAAAGAGGGGTAAACTTCCTCCTTTCAATATGCATCAAATTTTAGCAGGAATTGTGTATGACATCTGTGTCCCTTTTCTAGTCAGTTCATGCAAGATACTCATAACCAAACATCTATGAAGTGGTATTGCAGTATCAGTGATTTGTCCTGAAGGTTGAGTGCTCCAGACAAGGAGTTGGGAGGGTCTCAAAGCCATGTGAAATGGGTCTAGAAAAAGCTCTTGAACTGCTGCTTTCTTAGTCAGCTTGAGTTGTGTTACTCATGTGACTTCTTGTTTACTGACAGGACTCGCAGGTTGCAGACATCTTGGCAACAGCTGGGAACGTAGTGACCATCACTGTCATGCCTTCTAGTATTTATGACTATATAATAAAGAGGTAGGTAATACAAAGCAGCCACAGTGTTATTTATAATCCAGTGGACAGTGACTAGAAAGTGTACTCATGATAAGACCTAATTACAAACTTTACTTAAGACTGGAGGAGGGGTGGGGATGCCTGAAAATTTGTTTAATCTGATGTTTTGGTCAAATTGGTGTGTGTTGGTACTGTTTTTAACCTATTCTACATTTGTGATGATCCTTTGCCTTTTCCTCTCTGGAAAAAGCCTTTTCTAAACTTCTTTTGACTAAGCCTGAATTTCTAAGAACTGAATACTACAAATATTTGTTACCTTTTAACTAAAATGTTGTTTGTACTGCAAGTAATTCTTGTGGCTTAAAAGTGATTCTGGGCAGGCTAGTTTTGGGTTTCTTCCTAATCCTTTGGAAACAATGGCTTTCTACAACTAAATCTGTCCTGCATAAATACTTTTTGAAGTTGGTAGACATTAATAGTGCTTCAGGTGTAACTGAATCTTTTTTTTGGGTAAAGGAAAAGGATATGCCCTTGGCTTGGTATCCTCTTTCTACAAAGCAGTTTTCAGTCTAACAGCCACCTTTCCCTCTGCTCTCCTTCCCTTGTGCTTGTACTCTGCTTGCACACATGCCCATACCCTGAAAGATACCAACCACACAGCTCAGGTGCTAATAGAAGCATTGAGTATTGTGGGCTTCTCTTCAATCTCAGGGTGCAGTTTTGTGCAGCTGTCTGTAGCAACTTACCAAAAATAGTGGAGTGAAAGTCCAGCTTCGGGTTTGCATTGAAGGACTGGTAGTGACAAAGCTACTGTGAGCAGAGGCTTGAGTGGTCTTCTATAGTTGTCTTACAAACCTGAATGCCTTTTCCTTTTCCTTAGGATGGCAACTAGCATCATGAAGAGCCTGATGGATCACTCTGTTCCTGAAGTCTAAACTTGCACCATGGATGTGTGTGTACATATATATAATGATGATTCCACTAAACTTGGGCTATTATACTCAGTGATCTCTTTCTTCTGCACATGAGCCTTTCTGGAGGCTGAGAGAAGATATGCTGCATCAAGCATTTGCATCTATAATGGCTGGGAATGTCACCGTTCAACATATCTCGTGTATTCACACACTGTAAAACTTGCAGCCTTACATGCTTGACAATGTGAAATTCCAATTGTGTTATGACTTCTTTTTGTAGGTCTTTTATTTAGCTTACTACTACTATAAGCCATTGCAACTAAAGGAACCAGGTATCACTTGCAAAGCTACATGTTGTTACCCAGGGCAATGCTGTGCTTTGTATGTCTAAGACAAATGAGTATTTTTACTGCTTTTTGTTTGCAAGAGTAGATTTGAAATAGCATATTAGAAGTAGGGCTAGTACTAGTTAATTTTTTGTTCTAGTAAATACTGTTTACACAAAAATGCCACTTAGCTGAATATAGCTCAAGGCATCAGTAAGCGTTAATTGAAGTAGTGTACAGATACTCAAATCTTTTTATTACTTGTTATATGAATTGTAACGAATATGCTTCTCTCTCGCCTTAACCATGTTATTTTAAGGATTTAGACATAACCAAATAAATGACCAAAACTTTACATCCTGTGTGTGTACCTACTTAAGGTAAAACAGGCTTATTTTGTTGAGGTCAGTTTCAGCCAACAACTAAGATAGGAAATGCAGTGTAAAATATTTTAAAAATCTTACTCCTTTTAACACTGAAATGTTTTAGAAGGGTAACTCTGGACTACTTTAAGTAAGATGTGTTGAATGGAAAAAAATTTTCACTGTGAGGGTGGTGAGGCACTGGAACAGGTTGCTCAGAGAAGCTGTAGATGCCCCATCCCTCAAAGTGTTTAAGGCCAGGCTGGATGTGACCCCAGCAGCCTGGTCAAGTGGAAGGTGTCCCTGCCCATGGCTGGGAGCTGGGAACTAGGTGATCTTTAAATCCCTACTAACCCAAGCCCTCTTATGATTATAACTCTCTTTCCACATTAAGCTTAACATATGGAATAGCAGCCAGCTGTTGTACTAATTGTAGAGTTGCAATTTCACTGTAAAATTGCCTACAGCTCGCTGGGTGTGCTGGGCCTGGCTGCGTTACTAAAGGTAATGAAGTAGGAGTTCAATTTAATTTTCTTGTAGGAGAAGGTGTGGGGCTGTGTTAGAGGCCTGTGACCAAAGCAGGGCTGATAACACTGCAGGGTGTTTCCTGAGTTGTATGGGCACTGAGTTGTATGTGTTATCAGCCAGATTGCTGGAACTACTGGGGCAATCCAGTGGAAAAAACAGTGGTAGACTGTCAGTCTTTTGTCAAGGCTTTTCCTGCTCCTCAGTCTGTCCCCTGTTCCCAGAGGGAGAGAGGGAGCACAGCTGAGGCCACTGATCCAAACTGACCAAAGGAAAATTCAACACCATTATGCTCAGCAATAATTAGGGGGGAATCTTTCCAAGGCAGTTGTTGGTCTGGGCATCAGTCTGCTGTGGGAATAGGGGTATGATTACCTTTGCATCACTTCTTTTTTCTTCCCCACTTTCTATTGTCCCTTTGCTTAGTTCTCCTATCCATTGCAGTCCGTAAATTCTTGTAGCTTTTGCACTTTTGAGTCTCTTGCCCCTCTTGCTGTGGCACGGGGTGAGCGAGAAGCTGATCATTGGGTTCAGCCCACCACAACAGGTCAGGAGTGTGTTCAACTGAGACTTGAAGTTTAATGATTGCCTTTTTACTATTTTTCCCCCTCTGCTCTGTTCCAGGTTACAGCTATGAAATCTAGGATTACTGAACTTCAGTTTCCCTCATAGTTGGCAGCAGCATGAAGTCAAAGCAAAGAACTTGAGTTCAGTAGAGGTATTATTTTGTAAAGATATATTTAGGGAATCACTTTAGCTATTCCTTCAGAATTTACTTGGATCAAGAATTGGTCTGGGGGTGGTGGTGGCATCCCAATTATTTCTTTCTTTGTCCATTTAAGGGACATATGCAAAAGATTGTAAGAGATCACACCAAAAAGAAAAGCAAACATTTCAGAGCTTGGCAGTCTGCAATAAACAAAGTCTTATCTACCACTTCCTCATTAGCATGTGTAGCTAATTGTAGCTTTTCCTGGGTTGGGAGACCTGCTCTTCCAGGAAGGACTGAAGTTCAGCAGTGAAGAAGTGTCTTGGTATGTAGCTTGCTGTTTCTCAAATGAATTTCTCTGTTATGGTAACCCAGAGAAAACCATTACAGCACTTCAGGCTGGAGAGGTGATCAAATTCATCCTGCAAGCCAATTTAATGGTACTGTTTGGTTACTAAATGATGGTCTCTGGAACCACTGTGGCAAGCCTACACTGGCAGTAATTGGTGGCTTCATGTAGCATTGGTATAATTCAGCCTCATGGGCCTAGCCCTGTGCCTGCAGTTATCTCTAAGGGCTTTGCCAAGCTGCTTTGCTTAGCTGTGAAATCTCTGGAGCCCAGACACTGATCTCTGCTTCTAACCAGTTTTAACTTAGGAGCAGATGAGTCAGCAAGGGCTGATTATAGATGTAATTGGGCTTTAAAACTCTGTTTACAGCTTAACAAGTGGCATTTGGTTACTTAAATCTTGTGACTCCCTAATAAACAAATCATGCTAAAACTAAAACTGAAAAAAAAGAGTAAACCAAGACAACAATATGTTAGGGGAATGTAAGATGACAATACTTATATTTTTTGTTATCAGCCAGATTGCTGGAACTACTGGGGCAATCCACTGGAAAAAACAGTGGTAGACTGTCAGTACAAGAACTTCCAGCTATAGCAGATAGCAACCAGAAGTAAAAGGATAATCAAAAAGTTCCTTTTTTAAGGCAGAAATTAGCTAGCACTGAAGAGTAACTTATGATTAAATGCATATACATAAATTCAGAGAAACTGGAAGGAAGTATCCAGTCAACAGGGCTAACTTGATTTTTCCCCTTTAAAAAGCTATGGGTGCTTTAGGCAATGGAGCAGGGTGAGGGCTCTGTTTTGTGAGCATGCTTTACAGCACAAAGCAACCTCAGCTGCACTCAACAGCTATGCATACCATGCATCCCTATTTAATCAAAAGAGTATAATCTCTCAGTGAGTTTTACCCTGAAGCTTCTGCTTCTTTCTCAGTTCTGAGTTATTTTCATCTGGTTTAGCTCAGCAGGAGGCCCCCTAGTGACAAAGGACAATCCTGAATTCACCCAAGCCATTTCCAGGCAAGTGTACAAAAATCACATGTTTGCATACACACAGATATGTTTGGGAAATAAATAAATTTAAAGGTGAAGAAACAGGGCAGACACCAAACATTCTCCTGCAAGATTAAGACTGGTACAGCAGGCATACATGGTATGGCTTAGCCTTTCACCATGTGTGGCTTCACCACACACACTCATTGATTACATAAAAATAGTTATCTGCTATGCTAAGAGAGAGTGAAATAAATACCACTTTGGTTTAATAGCCTTACCTTACTGAAAAATAAGCTCACACTCTGGCATACTAGAATAGAAGACTGGGGGAATGAGAGAACAGCACCTAACCACAAGCTGATTGTTTCACAATACCAAGAAACAGCTGTGTCTTGGATAGGCATTGGGTGTCAAACCCAAGGCAGGGTATCTGACTGAACACAGTTCAGTAGAACTTCCCCTGGACACAGTGCCAGGACACCTCAACAGCAGCAGAGAAATAAATAGATCCTCAGTCATACTCAGGCAGCATTACAAATGCAAATGCTTATTGCTATAAATAAACCATTAAATACTTCATTTAAATAATTTAAATATTTCAAGTCTTTCACTTCAGAACAGCTCCTCCCAGGAAAAGATACCCTGAAGTCCTACAGAGAAAGTAATCCTTGCGCAACACTGCTTTTGTTCCTGGGTTAAGACAGCTGAGGGATTGGATAAACCCAGGAACTTAGCTCTGTTTAAATGCCATACTGAAATTCCATCCCAAAGGAGATTTGAGTTAAAGAAGGCTGGGAACAGTAAACAAAACATGAAAATGCTGAAGATTACTAAAAGAAAAGAATAGTAATAAAAATGAGGAAAAGAAGGAGCGATAGTCTTTTATGCTCCAACTTCAGGCACAGGATTAGAGGAATATTTATCATCTCAACACATGTATGTGTATGTGTATCTGGTCCGTTAGAAGATCAATTTTATGCTTGTCTTCTTTTCAGACCAATACATTAGTGCTGGTTTTGAGTAAGAAAAAGCAAGAGAGAATTTGTTCTTACTGTGCTGTATGCCTTTGCAAATAGCCACAGCTAAGGACTGTCAGGAGCCCAGACTGGGGACAGCTGCTGCAGTGTTCAAAGCAGGATTTACAATCTCATGCATCTCCACTAAGAAGAAATGTTGACTGCACATGACAGACAGCATTAAGCTCCACACACCCTAAAAGGCTTAAATTAAGAATGCAAATGCTTCTTTCAAAGCAGTTTCAACAGCAAGCTATGATACATTCCATGTAAATCCAGCAATGACTGCAAGTTACGACCTCTTTAATTACAGAAAAATAAGTCTTTTATTTCATATCATTTTACACAAGCAATTTCAATATGATAGTCCATGAAAAACAAATGCATACTCTATGGAAGTTAAGAGCTCTCAGTGAAGTCAACATAACATAGAAAGTTGTGGTTGAACAAAGCTTCCTATCTGGTTGAACTTCAGCAGCCATCATTGCACAGATTTAAGTTCCTTTAAAAGGTTTGGTTTAAAATTAGAGTTCATTTAAATGACTGGAGGGAAAGGCACTTAATATTGCAGTTTCCAGAACATGATTTGTTTGTCTTCCCCTCCTGTAATAACACTGTTGCACTGTTCATTCATCCACATGGACATTACAGCACCTGGGAAACAAAATCACAAACAAGTAAATCCAAATGCAAGTAAGTGTGGTACTCGAGATGACAGAACAGATCTTTCTTTGAGAGAGTTTAGCATAGTCTGAGCATTGGATTACACTGACACCATATATGCTAAGAGGAATTTTAGTCAGGTCCTAGGTAGCTGCTCTTATTCATAGTAAGGATCTCATGCTCCATTCCCTCAGCTGACTTTTGGTACTAGAGGGACATCATTGCTATGTAGAATGCAGATGGCAACTATGGAAAGCATTCATGGAGAATGAGCTTTTTCACTGACATTTGGAATTTTCATGGTAAAAGTGTATTCACATCTTGTAGCATATGCCTCAGAAGCCCACTTCTGAAAAATCCCCAACTACAGAATGATCTCTCCACAGGTCAAGTTCCAGTGTAAAACTTACAGTAGGGAAGTTTGAAACAACTGTTCTTAGTTAAATAACCTTAAAAACTTGACTTACTAAAACTTAGGTAGTTTTTCCCCACACATCCTGGTTGCTGATAGATTATATAGATACATTTAATATGCCTATAAATCCCCATCCAAAACAAGGTTACTAGAGAACTTTACCTAACATTGTTAGACTCAGCCTGGACAGACTGTGGCAAAGAATACAGTAAAGTCTATACTATATTTGAGGGCCAAGAGGTAGAAAAATGTTGACTTTTGCAATGTTGTGGTAATTAGAAAAATTGAAAGTCATTTCCCTTTGGCCAGTCTTCTACAAAGCAATATTCCTCCATTCTAACTTGATTTCCTAGGAGGCTTACATGGACCTACTTCTAATTCTGGTGTTTCAGGTAAAGCTGACATCAGGAACAGCAAGCTGGGTGAGCAGATGACTCTCAAACTTTTCAGTACTAGAAGAGCTGGAAAATAGGAATCTCACATTCAGTTTGAGAATAGGAATAGTTCAGGCATACCTGTATGTCCTTTGATTCTTTCAGTAATTTTTCCTCCAAGAAGGTCCCAAACCAGTAATTCGCCAGACTGAGATCCTGATAAGATGGTATTTCCATCCCATTTGAAGCACCTGCAAGTAAATCTGAAATTAGTTCATGTCAGGCTTTTGCATGATGACAGCCAGACATTTCCAAACTAGGTCAAAAAAGAACTGGAAATAAATTATGAAACCAAAGGAAACTACTTTTTAACACAGTCTTTCTTGAAAGATTATTCCCAAATTATTTTAAAGATCCATGGCCCAGACTTGGTTCTGTGACTGCCCTAGACCCAGCCAGGCCTTCCCCTGGCAGAGTGTGAAACAATCCCGTAACAGAAGAGGGCCCAGTCAGCTATGCATGTGTGTGATATCCCAGTGCTCTCATGAGCCACCACTTTCACTTCTGCCACTTCATATTCCTGAAACCATCACTTAAAAAGCAAAGATGACTTTCAGGTAAATAACTAGTGAAAATATATGTGAACATGCATATATAATTATGTATACCCACTAAAAAAATGAAGTGTATTCCATGTATACCTGCTATATTTTTACTCTAGTAACTGAGTAAGCATTCCATCTGTTTATCTGATAAACCATAAATAACTGTATATTTTTCAGTTGGTGGAAAAAGGTGATTGGTCTTTGATTTTAAAAGCCAGTCTTTTTTTAAGACTATCAAAAAAAGAAAACATTGAAACAAAACCTCCACAACAAACCCTAAAAAATCAGTATTAGTGACAGAGATTATTTAAATAAGAAAACTCAACTCGTTAGACATTTCAGTAGCTCAGCTGCTGGAAGAGCTGGTTAGCTACAGCTGTCATCATCTTTAAGGGACCTGACAGTTGTTGAAAAGTTGTTTACTCAGAGAGCTGTTTGATTTTGCCCCAGTTTGGAAAGCTTGATCATAATGCTAGAATGCTAGAATGTCAGTCTTTTCACTCTAAAAAGTGATTCAATAAAACAAAGTTCCCAGTAGTCTGGCCCTTCCCACTCTGCTGTCACCAACCATCTCCACCCAGCTCCATAACCTGCTTATTCTCAGCATTACCTCTGTGGCTCTTCAGTGGTCACAGAAGATACAAGCATTCCAGTTTGTACATCTATTACTTTAAAACAACAGTCCTCCCCTGTGCTCAGTAGATGTCTGCTGTCTGTACAAAAGAAGGAAGCAAATAAAAGAAACAACAAGAAAAATCATGTTCAGACATTCAGTTCCAATTGTCAAAGCACTCTGTGATCAGCATGTTGGATGTGACGTTACCTGACCTACGTATCTATAAATAATTTACTGGAAATTAAGTCTCTAAGCAAGCAAAGATAAACAAGATTGGTTTAGAGTCTAGATCGCTGGTCTACAGCCTAGCATGGCCTTGTGTACAATTAAATTCTTTACAGAGGAGATGAGTGACAATCCAAAACATCTCACCATCCCCCTTAAAGCAGTAATTCCAATAAGAAAGATATATTATATGGTATTAAGAATAAGATTCCCTCTGAAACTCCCAACAGTGCACATTAAAAACTGAAATCCAACGTACCAGGACTAAAAGCAGCATGAAATACAGTCCCAGAATGATGTGGCAACTGATGCAACACTGTTGCTGTAGTAACATCCCAAACACTAATGGTACCCTCTTTGGTTCCAGATGCCAGGATGGTATTTGCAGCATTAAGATCCATTGTATTTACCTAGGAAGTTAAACATCCCATGACTCCTCCTCTTCTTTCATGTGAGCCATCTTGAGACAGGTTTTAAACATACACAAAACAAGCCCATTATCCCTAAGAGGACATTTTATTTATGAAAAGCTTTGAATTTAATTCTCAACATCCTTTATTAGGTACAAGTATGAAAAATCCAAACTATAAGAGGAAAAAATAGGTCACTTTAAAGACCTTTTAAAAAGCTTTTGCTTTGCAGAATCAGAAATGCTAAGTGACATTTCAGATTGCTTTTAGTACCAATATTCTCCATCTAACTGCTAGACTCTACCCTTAAGGGTAAAATTTTTAACTTTTAAAAAACTTCCTACCCATCAGCTGTTTCCAGTTCTCTTGGGTACAGTTCTTAAATGTTATCAGAACCATTTCAGTATTTGCCAACGTTG